>NC_064644.1:222889476-225289476 GCF_023864345.2 Schistocerca serialis cubense | reverse complement strand
GGCACATTGCCGCCATACTCAGGCTCCACCACTGCCAAAAGAATGACAACAAAGACATTCTCAAGATACAGCTGAGGTGGTACTTTTTCTCATATATATGATTTCACTACCGTTACCGACCAACCACAGTCATCGCCTTTTCTCAACATCATCATTTTTGTTTCTACACTCACCGGCTGCCTGAGGGAAAGCGGTTAAGGGTCATCTTGAATGGTCTTTCGGCGCAAGCTGCGATCGATGACTTGACGAGAGAAATCCGAGGGCACGGTTTTGCTACAGAAACTGTGTACCACAATAAAAAACGGGAGGATCTGTCTAAGGATTTTCAACCTCTTCCTATTTACGTTATCATAATACCGCCAGAGGAGACCAATGACCGAATCTACAATCTGCAATACGTGTGGGTCGAAGATTATACACTCACGGAAGGATCCCCCTCAGTGTAAACATTTCCAGCTATTCGAGCACACGGCGAATTACTGCCGCCTTCCACCACCGTGTATGAGGTGTGCAGGGAATTGAATTCTGAACGGAGAAGACGAAAAGCCGCTTAATGCCTACCAGCGACGTGTTGTTGCAAGGAGGCGGCCTTCTGGGCGCACTGCTGTCATCAGGCCGTCGTATCAGGACGTCTACCAATCCTCCGATGTCCGTTCAGTCACCCCATTGAACTCAGCAGCCTCCGCAACAGACTCCATAACCTCAACAACACCAGCAGCTGCTACAGGTCACCTCCCAGAGTCGACAGCAGACATATGCACAAGCTCCGAGTCCTGAACATCATCAACAGCCTCAGTCTGCCGACGCCTTTACCTCTTTCGTGGGAAGTATTACATCTGCTCTAGTTGATATTAGGTACATGGTCAAACAAAAACTTGATAGTCTGCTGAACCTCGTTGACGGACTTAAAAGGTGTTTGTTACGCCGAACTGGGCCGTTTGGCCGACATATCACTCACCTTCTTTTTCTTTAGTTATGTATCACTTGCAATGTCAATGCTTTGTTAACTACTAATTTACATTTACTAATCCAGAGGTGGAAAGAACCCATTGTGTACCCAGCCTCAGCTGAAAAAAAAGAAAAAGAAAAAGTTTTCTCGAGAAATTTCCCTTATTCACCACATATCTGTATATTACTATTTTTTTCAGTCATCAGTCTTCTGACTGGTTTGATGCCATACGCACGAAGTCCTCGCCTGCACTAAGCTCTTAATCTCAGAGAAACTCTTACACACTACGTCATCACATCCCCAGTTATTTTTTGGATGTATTCAAATCTTATCTGCTGAATTCCTCACCTGCACTAAGCCCTTAATCTCAGATCAACTCTTGCACCCTACGTCCTCACATCCCCAGTTATTTTTTGGATGTATTCAAATCTCATGTGCTCCTCTCAAGGTCACGCGGAAGGCCCATGTTTTGTTGCGTTGCTGCGGCCAAATACTGCGAGGTGTTTACTTAAGTAGAGGTGCGAAGCAGATGGACGCACCCAGCCGCAGTAGGGCCAGAGGGATGTCGAAGCGAGTCAGACTGTGGCAGGGAAGGGAACGACCACGGATGACGTGGGAGAATGTGCAGAAATAATGATGAAATGAACATTTAGGGTAGAATAGTGACTGTGCAGGGTGGACACGAATATTTAAATTGCAAGTAAAGTAACGGAACAAGTGTTTTTTTTCAACAAATTGTCGGACATATTCATCTTTTAGATCTTCAGTTTTTGTCTTTTTTTTCGTGTTTGCAGTTAAATTATATGATATAGGTCCCACAGACTGAACAGAACATCCATAAACAAACGGAATTGCACACAAGCTAAACATGATAAAACAGATAGCAAAGGAAAATTGTTACAAGCCCCAAATGATTAAACCAACAAATTTGTAAACAGAAAACGAACGAATGACACAGCACAAACACAAAACCTTACATAACAGAGATCAACGCAACATACAAACAGTGACCATATGCAAGATACGACAGTGCAACAACACAAACACAAAACAAAATGACACATACTCACCCACAATAGCAAAATTGTCCACAGAAAAAGCAACATATGGAAGAAACAGGGACTGCAAATAGGATACAGGACGGACGACACAACACAGAAAACACTCAGAACACAGGAGACACCCACTGATAAACTCAAGAGATCACGAACATGTGAATTCACATGCAACACTTGACAATCAGTATACACAGGACAAACATGCAAGAACTTTAAAATAAGATACTCGGAGCCCTAGAAAGTAACAGCACCCATAGCACAATTGCAGGCCACCTAATAGCCCATAACCACCACCCAACTACAATAGCAACAGATTTAAAAATATTGAAATTAGGCTACAGCCTGTACTACAAACTAACAACAGAAGAGAACTTCCACATACAGAAGGAAACGACGGAAGATAAACAGAGTTTTAAATGAAAACGCTACACTCTGTAAAGGCAGATTATTTAGCTCATTAAAGGAACTTTACAGATAAGAGAACACAAACAGCTAAACGAGCTTACACACACACACACACACACACACACACACACACACACACACACACACACACACACACAGAGAGAGAGAGAGAGAGAGAGAGAGAGAGAGAGAGAGAGAGAGAAAGTAAGCAAAATTCAAATTCGGCGCCAACCTTTCTCGCAAACAGAAGAACGCTGATGGGGATAGGAAACACAACAACATAGTACTCACCGCGTTTCGCGAAGTGAAAAGGTGTTTATAACAAACGAAATTACATGAAGTATATTAATGTATGTGCAGTGCTCTCATGACGCAAAAGGAAGAGGATCAGTCACAGAGAAACGTGAGAAGTAACAAATAAAGACGCAAAACATTTTGCCACGCCAAAATCACTGTTTTTTAAATCAAGGGATGTATTAACTCGGCTATAAAGTTCACATTTACATTGTTTAGTTTGCAGATGACAAGCTATCTGTGCAGGACATCTACAGATGGTCCTGCAAAACCATGTAATGTAAAATCACGGTAAGAAGAAAAACGAACAAATTTTCTTTAGGTACTACTTCGTTAGATCAGTTACAACCTACAATATATTCACTTCCTACAGTCTCCAATAAACACACCCCACAGAGGTACCGAAACATGTTTGGGTAAAATGAAAAAACATTATTTTTGCACAAAGACGGAACCTATATCACGTACAGCGTCGAACATGACTGATTGGCTGTCTGCAATCGATGTTTGTTTTGTATATTAACAGTTAATGCTAACAAACAAGGAAAAAGTAATACTCTACAAGAATTTTTCTGTGTTTTTCTTTCTTTTAATTATTCCACAAACCATCAAAAACAAAGAGGTGATGCACTCCGCAAGGGCTCACTATCTTTCTGGTAAGATTTGTATTCTAACACCATGCTGTATCCTGAGGAGCTGGAGGAGATAAAAATATCAGCCGAGATTGAATCACAAATATGTCAGCAGTTATGGAGTGCTGAGAGGCAGTTCTGCGTTATGTGGCCAATGGGATGATGGTTGGCAAGTTTTACTTTTATTGTTCGAATTGTATACTGAAAGATGTATACACCAGATAAAGGTTTTAAATGAATCAAAGTTGTATTTACTTTATTTGGAAATATTTAAAGTTAGCCAGGGTCAGCGGTAACTGTAAATAATTTCGAAAAATACAGTGTCATGCGTTACAGCACTCGCGGCTTTGTGTCTTATAGAATAGTATTTATTGAACTGATATTATTGTGCAGTGACTGCTTACTGGATGGAGCCTGAACAGTTTATTTATTTGAAAGTGTAGCTAATTACGTGATTTTGTAGGCCAGTAGTTACTCCTTGGGACCACTAGAAACTTCATGTATTTGACTTGCATCAATTTTGAGCAGTTTCGAACTAGTTTTAATCCTTTTACATTCTCAAATGACTAATCTTAGGCCACTTTAGTTGGCGCTTTTCCTCGATGAGCTTTAAATCATTGTGCGCCCATGTTCGGGAAGGTGGACAGTGCAATGACTGCTAACACCGGTTGTAATATTCATCTCCCGATAAGCGACCGCCACATACTTTATATTCCATTTTTGGTGTAGAGGGTGTTCGGAAATTCCCGTTAAAAACTTCTAGCACTTGTACAGGGGAGTGAGTACAAAATATTATGAACAGGAACTAATGTCCAGAAACGTACCGTTTCTATTCTACACGTCCACGTCTGCCGAGGGAAAGAGAAAAGTCTCAGAGCTGTTGGTCCTGGTATCCAATAGGATAGACCTGATGACGTGTACTACGTAAGACGGTCACCTGATATCACTTAATGTTTGCATTGTTGCGAGACCTATTTGTAATGTCTGTGCGTCTCCAATACAGTAACCCTATTTTCGTGCACGTCTTCGGAATACACAGACATGCACCTTGTATCTGGTGAGTCTCGAGATAAGGGAGGCTGTATCACGACGTTTTCCGCAACGTATCTCGTCATCACACAAACTCTTTGGCCAAGTTACGCAGAAAATCCAAGAAACAGGTACTTTCACCTTGAGAAGGTAGGAATGTGGTGCTCCGTAATAACGCCGCACGCCCGAATTTGAAGAAAATGTACTGCAACGTGGTCAGGAGAACCCGTCATCGAGTACACGCATGCAGTGGATTTTAGTCACAGTATTGTATCATGCCTAACGGCCCGGTTCGATTCCCGGCTGGGTCAGAGATTTTCTCCGTTCAGGGACTGGATGTTGTGCTGTCCTTATCATCATCATTTCATCTCCATCGACACGCAAGTCGCCGAAGTGGCGTCAACTCGAAAGACTTGCACCAGGCAACCGATCTACCCGACGGGAGGCCCTACCCACACGGCATTTCCATTTTACAGTATCGTCTGCGACATTCTTCGTGAGCAACAATTACATCTGTACCAGTTACAAAGTTTACACACTATGGGCCCAGCTGATTATCCACAAATTGTTCCCTGCTGCATGTGGTTCCTGCACCATTGCATCGACACACCCCTTTTTCCACGTCGAGTTCTGACCACAGATGAATGTTGAGTTCACTAGGGACTGTATTCTGAATTCGCGAAACAGTCAGTCTGGGCAGACGAAAACCCTCTTGCCACACATATTCAGGGTTTTCATCACCGATTGGGTATTAATATTTGGGAATTGTATTCTTGACGTTTATGTGATGCGGCCATACCTCTTTCCACTCAAGCTAACTGACCCTACATACTGGAGATTCCCACAAAACGTACTGACCCGTTATTGGAAGCTGTGCCACAGAATGTCCATCAGGAAATGTGGTCCCAGCATGATGGTGCACCACCTCACTTCTTACGTGCAGTACGGAGACATCTCAGCAGACGATATGGTGAAAAATGAAGAGGCCAGGTGGTCCAACCGCGTGGCCTCCGCGATCGCCGGATTTAATCATATGGGCTACTTCTTGTGGCGTTATATGCAAACTTTAACTTACGAGACTCCTGTAGCGACAGAGGGAGATCTGTTAACACGAGTTTTGGCTGCTGCATTAGAAAGGGAAGAGACATCAGATGAGATGGAGAGCGTGTACCAAAATATGCTTCGTAGGTACATTGTCTATAACAACGTTGGTGATCGCCACATCGAACCACTGTTGTAATGCATCAGTATTATTCTGTACGTACAGTATGCTGCGTTTTTTGTTTTGGAGTAATGTAAACCGCAATGTTTAAGTGTTAATACAGACAAATGAGATTAAGCGATAAGTGGATGTTCCGTTATGTTTACTTTCGAATTTTTACCTAGTAGTTGGTAATTGCGTCACGCCTAATTGAATTGGTCAAGGGGAAGTTGATGAGTTAAACATATGAACTGAAACTGTCGTAGAACGGACACGGTACGTTTCCGTACATCGGTTCATTTTCAGAATTTATGTACTCAATCCCCTCTACAGGTTATCGAAGATTGTAGCGGAAATTTAGATACAAAAGCTGGTTATAAATTCGTAATAAACCAACCTTACGACCATGAATCTTGTTTATGGGTTAGTCCTTTCCAGCAGTAGATGGAATCGTTTTGATCGCTGGGGCAGGGATAGCTTTTGTACATGGGCTACCGCCTGTGTTTGTCACACTTACGGATGGTTTGAAAAAAGACACAGGTCTGCGAAACTAGACACCAACAAGAAATAAAAAAGATACTTCTCAATGCAACTTGAAAGGTGGATATATGTAAAAGGACTGAACGTTTATTTGGGGATACTTCCAGAATGAGTGGAATTTTCATGTCGTGTGTGACATGTACGGAACATTCGACCTCTGGCAGTGACATTAGTGTCTCTGAACTAGTGTATCTTTCGCTCGGTTGTAGAACGGAGAGTAATCGACTGTTGGATGTGGAGTAAGCCAGCAGAGCTTTAAGCTTAGTATATATTGGGGGACGATTTTACTGAAGAAAATTGTTTGGGGTTATTAATCTGATGGGAGGACTTACAGACGTAGTGTTTATGGAACAGAGAGAATGGATTTGCATTATGGAAATGTTTTTAAGATAATAATTTTTGCTGGAGCGTACCGACATTGTTAGCGATTCTTGCAACAGAACAGTCCACCTCCCCACCTCAGATTAGGTCATTTCAGTTTAATTCATTTCAGTTTGTATAATTGTGAAAGCATTGCCTTGTAAGACTTTTGTAACGAAAGTAAAGGTTTTGGTTTTCTGAGAGTTTTATTTTCTCATGAAATAATACAGCATTCTCACTATAATGAAAGGATTAGTATTTTCATTTCAAGTAACACATTTTTTTTTAGTATGAGAAAATAATCCCAATTTTTCTTCCAGTAGTTTAGTTTTACTTTAACACAGATTAGCTGGGCCGATTCTTTCGTGCTGTGCTGTTGCTGCTGATTATCCTGTAATTTTTAATTTGAGCTTCTTTTCATATTTTGTTGGTTCTTTTGTTTCTCATCTCAAGTTTCCATTGTGCAAATTCAAAACATTTTCTTTGTAATTCAGATTTGCAATGCTTCAGTGAACAGTGTGGGTTTCATAGTGTTGCTAGGTAATTTCAGTGTTTCAATTCTTTTGCGCACTGAAAATTTTGATTTTGGTAGTGGATTTTGAGTAACAGTTTTTATTTAATTTCCTGCACAGTGAATGCCATTTAGTTTTGTCTTTATGAAATGTGTGTACTGAGACACACTGTTCGGAATAGTAGTTTGGGTCCAACTTTTTTTATAACATAAGACAGTACATTCAATTTTGAGTAAAAAGCAGGAAAACATTTTTATGGTCATGAACGAACGAACGATCGAGTCAGAGCAAAAAACTGTCACTTGTCTACCTCTGCTTCGGATTGTCTACTAGCACTTCTGAGAAGCAGTCAGATAGCTTTTCTCTTTTGCTACAACACACAGCACGGTGCAAACTTATTTACTAATAATTACATTTTTCTTTCCTTATGGCTATGTTTTGTGTAAATGTTTCTTGCGAAATTTCCAAGTTTTCACATACTTGGCGTATGATGAATATTCATTAGGTGTGACAAATTTCAGTATGTTTCATTACTCTTAAAAATGTGACTATTGGATATTGGTGTTGGGCAACGGTTACGTCATATTTTCAGTTACTGCACTTTTACAAATTTATTCTGAGCGATGAACCGTGTTACAATTTTAGCATTTTTGGTAACGGTTATCAATCTCACTTTGTTACAACAGTGAATACTGGAGAGTTTAGTGCAGTGACGAATAACAACAGAACCTGACGCAACAAAGCGAAAGTATGTCATTTGACTCATTGAATAGAGGCCAGTTACCGTTTAGTATCAATACTGTAACCGACACGTAACGTAATCTAATTATGCAAGTACAGGGAAACGTGCCTACACCTGAAATAGGACAAAATTCCGAATCGAGCGATAGTTGTCAAACCGAACTGGAATTGGTGGGTGATAAGTCACTAATTTATAGTATGCAATCCGGACAGCAAACAGTGAATAACACAGATACGGATATGCAGCTGAATAACACAATCAGGTTTTGCATCGTTTGTTTTCGATAGGTCAGACTCTGTCACTACTTCTATATCGAACAATACGAAATCAGATCAAAATGTAATATTAATGTCTGAAAGGCTATTTGAACAACTTAAAAAGTCGCAACTGCGACAAGAACGAACAACCAATTAGATCAAACAGTGACAAGAACAAACTAATGAGTAGTTAAAAACAGACACCAGAAAAGATACAAAGATTATCAGGCAAACTCAAGGAAGAAATAAAGAAATATTTTCAACCAAAGTTCGAAGGTATTACTAAAGGATTATAAGTTTCAGAAACCGACATTGAGCAGATTAAAAACACGCAAAAATCGACGGCGAAGAAATAATGGCGAATAGTACCGTGTTCGTCCCCAAAGAAATAGTTGGCGAGGTATAAGAGCAGATGGCATTTCTACAAGATAATTTCACAGATATTACCAGAAAATTCCAAACATTACACTTTAAGATCTGAAGTACAGACAGAAAAAATAGTAACACTCCCAAGGAAATGAATGAACTATGCAAAAAAATGACAAATTTTTCTGCCAACAATGACTAAGATTCCGAAGACACAGTGCCTGTGCACTTCGCAGACACTGCCGAATACTATTGTTTGAAACATTTCAAGGGTAAAAAGTTAAAAATCAATAAGCAACAAAAGACTGACACTGCAACCGTACAGTCATAAATTTCGCGTATTGTAGAAAACTTGAGCAATAATAACCGTAGACAAGAGTTTATACCAAGTAACACAAGTCCACATTAAGAAAACCTAGACGATAATAGGAACTTAATGGAATTTGCGAGATTGCGAACGTGAACAGTTTCACATGTTAAGACATGACCGCGAACAAGGCGCTTGGCTCAACCGTGGAAACACTGCGCCAGAGCGCAAAGACACATTTGATTGTAAACAATTCCTCACTGTAAGAAAGTACAAATTTTTCCGAAATTTAGCTATCGAATTTCATTCTAGGTCCTGGCATGATCAATTTATCTATGCCTTACAACCAAATTGGCTCCTTGAACTCAAGCTAGAATTCAGGTACGGATACTTAGAAAATGAACCAGCAGTCAGAATGCGATCGACTATAAGAGACTGTCAATCAGAAGAATTTTATCAGGCATTTTTAAATGCGCACTGGTCTACATCAAAGCATGATGGAATTTAACACAGTGTAATCATACTGAACAACTCTGAACAATTGGAATTCTCAAATCCAGTACAGTATTTCGAGGACGTGATACGGCGGAACCAATACCTGTATCATCCGCTCACCACTCCTGAGTTAATTAGAATTTGCCTCACCAAATTACGTACCCATTTAGCTCAAATAGTCTTGGCAAGCATATGTAAGGACGATTTAGAAGAATTTTTGAGCCTTTTGCAAGAGTTGGAATTAGACAGTGATCATGCTCTAACAGAAAATCAGCTGATCACAAGTTTGATGATTACAATTGCTCATATTCACAACCTGACAGTAGCATTAACAGTAGATCATTTAATAAATTTAATGGTAAAAAGAATAACAGACGCGTTCATAGACACAATTCTTACGCCACGCAAGTCCAGCCCAAAATAATTACAAAGACAGACGCAATTTCAGAAGCCACAATTCGAATTCTTCTTCCGGTGGTAAACATCGCTTTGGAAACAGTCATAAGTATAATAAGCAGAATAATAATCACGAATATTCATGTTATCTGCAATGCAATCAGTCTGGTAAAAACAACGCTTGACATAACGACAGAAATTCAGGCAACAACGAATATCAAATTAATAGTCAGCAAAACAAGTCTACGTGGTAGGCTTCCGATAGATCGTCACCACGACGGCAGGTATATATAATCGAAGTTAGATCACTGACACCAAATGCAGTCAACGACAGGGTAAAAAGAATAAACAATGACTTCAGTTCCGGCAGCAGAAGGAAAAGACAGAGAAGAGATGATTCTGCTGCCGTAACTAGTAACTTTATACAATTCGAAGATATAAGGGACATTCTGCTCCAGGAAAACGAAGTTGGACCAAAACAAATTGTACACCCTATAATCGACATTTCCGTCGTTAATAATAATTTTACCGCAGTTTTGGACTCGCATAGAGCAATATTAGTTATCAGCGACTCAGCATATAATAAATGTCCAAAAACAATACTTTTCCCGACACTACCTCTTTGAAAAATTAAAATACACGGTGCCATTTCGAGAAAAGCTGTTGACGTTAAACACGAGACCTTTCTGGAATTCACTTGTCAGAGACATAGTATTGTTATGAACTTTCTCATTGCGCTGTTGCTCTCACCTCAAATAATTTTAGGTGTCAGTTTCTTTAATAAATAGTGTCAATTTCTTTGATCAGTAAAAAGCAGTAATGAACTTTAATACTGCATAAATTAATTTAACTATTCTGGATCAACATGTTTTAAAATTTGAAGACTGGGTAAATTTACAAGAAGAAGAGCTCAGTCGCCTATGTTTCGTTTATAATGATTCTTTGCAGTGCTCGCCTGATTCGTTTGACAATAATACAGCTTATCAGTGTACAAACGACGACAATTACGATCAGGCAATCAATTTAAATTTAACGAATCCAGCGAAAGATCGAGAAAGCAGTGATGAACATGACAGGAAATAACTTGGCGAAATTTTACAAGAAAATGTGGTAGTGTTTACACAAACACCCAGCACCATGAAGGGATTTCAATGCCAGTTTCAGGTTAGAGAGCAGAAAAAATTCTTTGTAAAACTTTATATAATACCTGCTCGATACAGGGAAAAGGATGAAGGCCTCAATACAATGGATGTTAGAAAACGGTGTTTTGAGCCTGCTGTCAGCTTCTACAACAATCCATTGCAAGTCGTTTAAAAAAGAGGTGGTTCAATTAGGTTCATCAGATCCGTACTGTCATTCTTCGGGAAACAGACAGAACTCAGACACTTGAGGAATTGTTACAAAATTTCTATGGCATACAAGTATTGTCATCTGTAGATTTACACTCCAGTTTTAGGTAAGTAAAGTTGCATCTTGACTGCATGAAGTATACAGCATTTTCATGCTTTAGGACGAGTTACCAGTTCTGTAAATTGCCTTTTGGTTTAAACATTTCACGAGCAGCGTTTATTCGCGGACTAAACACTATTCTTTCTGGCCATCTAAGGAGACACATCACCGCCTACGTCGATGATATTTTGATAGCAGAGCTAACATGGTCAACACAAAATAAAATGTTAAAAAATTTATTGGACATTTTTGAATGTGCACGTTTGACATTAAACTTAGGAAAACCACATTTTGGTACTACGAGAGTAAATTTTTTTAGGCCAGATCGTTCCACCTGAAAGTATTGCACCTTTGGAAAACTTTGGGTGGCGTGTATTCCAGAGGACTACGTCAATAAGTTGATATAGTAAACACACTTAAGCTACGTGCATTTCGGACCACGGAGGTGTTACCACACATTATGGACCACGTGCTATTTTAACAACACGGAGTAAAGAATACGAAAAGTACTTGCAAAGTGTAAACTCTATCAACAAGCCAAATCTTCCACCATCTCACATAGTGCCTCACTATTTCGAATCATACAATCGAAGATAAAAGAATTAGCAGCCATAAATTTACTAGGACCACTATTTAGATTCAGAAATAGCTTTTATTATCTTTTCATCGCACTAGAGTTGACATCTATATTTGTATCACTCACCCCTTTCCTTAAGGCTATGTCTAAAACAGTGTCCAAAGCTTTCATTAAGCACTTTTTACACCGCGTAGGACATGTTGACAAGGTCATATTAGATAACGGCCCTACGTTTCGAGCCATCGTTTGGCTACATAATTAAATACAAGATCCAATTGAAATGTATTTCATTATAATCTCCACATTCAGTCCCATCATAACATATAATGAAAGAGATTAACAGTCGTGCAGACTCTGTTGTCACCGTCGACATAGAAACTAGAACAGATATATCACTTTATTTCAAGGTATCTGAAATGAACTTCCTCACAACTGAACTTCTTTGCCACCAGTCTTAGTGTTAAAAAACCAACAGTGAGCCTACAAAACCAAAGAATTCGTACAGTTTCCTCACACCAGAAAACTACGGCACAAAGATATAATACAACTAGCCTTAAAAATATTGCAAATACAGGTAAAAACGCAAGGAAATCTCGTAATATGAAGGCACAAGTCAGGAAAGTCCACGTAGGAAAAAACGTTTTGGTCAGATCTCATCCGATATCAAATAAAGATAAGTCTGTTAGTCATAAATTCTTCGTTGTCTACAACAGACACTACAGAATTAAAAGAATAGTGCACAAGAATGCTATCGAAGTTGAAACACTAAATTCACAGAAATCCGAAGAAATGCATCACATGTCACATATCCCCCCATGAGGTGGGGAGGATTGCATGCCTTAGCGATACAGATGGCCGTACCGTAGGTGCAACCACAATGGAGGGGTATCTGTTGAGAGACCAGACAAACGTGTGGTTCCTGCAGAGGGGCAGCAGCCTTTTCTATAGTTGCAGGGGCAACAGTCTGGACGATTGACTGATCTGGCCTTGTAACACTAACCAAAACGGCCTTGATGTGCTGGTACTGCGAACGGCTGAAAGCAAGGGGAAACTACAGACGTAATTTTTTCCGAGGGCATGCAGCTTTACTGTATGATTAAAAAAGGATGGCGTCCTCTTGGGTAAAATATTCCGGAGGTAAAATAGTCCCCCATTCGGATCTCCGGGCGGGGACTACTCAAGAGGACATCGTTATCAGGAGAAAGAAAACTGGCGTTCTACGGATCGGAGCGTGAAATATCAGATCCGTTAATCGGGCAGGTAGGTTAGAAAATTTAAAAAGGGAAATGGATAGGGTAGATATAGTGGGAATTAGTGGAGTTCGGTGGCAGGAGGAACAAGACTTTTGATCAGGCGAATACAGGGTTATAAATACAAAATTAAATAGGGGTAATGCAGGAGTAGGTTTAATAACGAATAAAAAAATTGGAATGCTGGTAAGCTACTACAAACAGCATAGTGAACGCATTATTGTGGCCAAGACAGATACGAAGCCAGCGCCTACTACAGTAGTACAAGTTTATATGCCAGCAAGCTCTGCAGATGACGAAGAAATTGATAAAATGTATGATGATATAAAAGAAATCATTCAGGTAGTGAAGGGAGACGAAAATTTAATAGTCATGGGGGACTGGAATTCGATAGTAGGAAAAGGGAGAGAAGGAAATATAGTAGGTGAATATGGATTGGGGCTAAGAAATGAAAGAGGAAGCCGCCTGGTAGAATTTTGCACAAAGCATAACTTCTCATAGCTAACACTTGGTTCAAGAATCATAAAAGAAGGTTGTACACATGGAAGAAGCCTGGAGATACTAGAAGGCATCAGATAGATTATATAATGGTAAGACAGAGATTTAGGAACCAGGTTTTAAATTGTAAAACACTTCTAGGGGCAGATGTGGACTCTGACCACAATCTATTGGTTATGAACTATAGATTAAATCTGAAGAAACTGCAAAAAGGTGGGAATTTAAGGAGATGGGACCTGGATAAACTGACTAAACCAGAGGTTGTACAGAGTTTCAGGGAGAGCCTAAGGGAAAAAATGGCAGGAATGGGGGGAAAGAAATACAGTAGAAGAAGAATGGGTAGCTTTGAGGGATGAAGTAGTGAAGGCAGCAGAGGATCAAGTAGGTAAAAAGACGAGGGATAGTAGAAATCCTTGGATAACAGATGAAATATTGAATTTAATTGATGAAAGAAGAAAATACAAAAATGCAGTAAATGAAGCAGGCGAAAAGGAATACAAACGTCTCAAAAATGAGATCGACAGGAAGTGCAAAATGGCTAAGCAGGGAAGGCTAGAGGAGAAATGTAAGGATGTAGAGGCTTATCTCACTAGAGGTAAGGTAGGTACTGCCTACAGGAAAATTAAAGAGACATTTGGGGAAAGAGAACCACTTGTATTAATATCAAGAGCTCAGATGGAAACCCAGTTCTAAGCAAAGAAGGGAGAACAGAAAGGTGGAAGGAGTATATAGAAGGTCTATAGAAGGGCGATGTACTTGATGACTATATTATGGAAATGGAAGAGGATGTAGATGAAGATGAAATGGGAGATATGATATTGCGTGAAGAGTTCGACAGGGCACTGAAAGACCTAAGTCGAGACAAGGCCCCAGGAGTAGACAACATTCCATTAGAACTACTGACAGCCTTGGGAGAGCCAGTCCTGACAAAACTCTACTATCTGGTGTGTAAGATGTATGAGACAGGCGAAATACCGTCAGACTTCAAGAAGAATATAGTAATTCCAATTCCAAAGAAAACAGATGTTGACAGATATGAAAATTACAGAACTATGAGTTTAGTAAGTCACAGCTGCAAAATACTAATGCCAATTCTTTACAGACGAAGGGAAAAACTGGTAGAAGTCGACCTCGGGGATAATCAGTTTGGATTCCGTAGAAATGTAGGAACACGTGAGGCAATACTAACCTTACGACTTATCTTAGAAGAAAGATTAAGAAAGGCAAACATAAGTTCCTAGCATTTGTAGACTTAGAGAAAGCTTTTGACGATGTTGACTGGAACACTCTCTTTCAAAATCTGAATGTGGCAGGGGTAAAACACAGTGAGCGAAAGGCTATTTACAATTTGTAGAGAAACCAGATGGTAGTTTTAAGAGCGTAGGGGCATGAAAGGGAAGCAGTGGTTGGGAAGGGAGTGAGACAGGGTTGTAGCCTCTCCCCGATGTTATTCAATCTGTATATTGAGCAAGCAGTAAAGGAAACAAAAGAAAAATTCGGAGTAGGAATTAAAATTCGTGGAGAAGAAATAAAAGCTTTGAGGTTTGCCGATGAGATTGTAATTCTGTCAGAGACAGCAAAGGGCTTGGAAGACCAGTTGAACGGAATGGACAGTGTTTTGAAAGGAGGATATACGATGAACATCAACAAAAGCAAAACGTGGATAATGGAATGTAGCGGAATTAAGTCGGGTGATGCTGAGGGAGTTAGATCAGGAAATGAGACGCTTAAAGTAGTAAAGGAGTTTTTCTATTTGGGGAGCAAAATAATTGATGATGGTCGAAGTAGAGAGGATATAAAATGTTATCTGGCAATGGCAAGGAAAGAGTTCCTGAAGAAGAGAAATTTGTTAACGTCGAGTATAGATTTAAGTGTCAGGAAGTCGTTTCTGAAAGTATTTGTATGGAGTGTAGCCATGTATAGAAGTGAAACGTGGACGATAAATAGTTTGGACAAGAAGAGAATAGAAGTTTTCGAAATGTGGTTTTACAGAAGAATGCTCGAGATTAGATGGGTAGATCATGTAACTAATGAGGAGTTATTGAATAGAATTGAGGAGAAGAGGAGTTTGTGGCACAATTTGACAAGAAGAAGGGATCGGTTGGTAGGACATGTTCTGAGGCATCAAGCGATCACCAATTTAGTATTGGAGGGCAGCGTGGAGTGTAAAAATCGTAGAGGGAGACAAAAGATATGAATACTCGAAGCAGATTAAGAAGGATGTAGGTTCAGTAGGTACTGGGAGATGAAGAAACTTGTACAGGATAGAGTATCATGGAGAGCTGCATCAAACCAGTCTCAGGACTGAAGACCACAACAACAACATCACACACAAGGCGATTTTTTCAGTAAATACTATGTTGGCAATACCTGTTAGCGTAGACTGTGATATGTATGAAATTTTATGTAACTCATTAAGCGTGCAATGAAATTTTGTTTTCTGCGAAGTTTGTATGGCATAGACAAGTATATTGAGGGTGTTGTATACAATTTAGTGTATTATGCAACATAACAGCAATAAACATTGTGCTATATTTTGATGATGATGATGTAATTTATGACGAGTGGTATGATGATACACGTCGACGATATCTGAGGTAATGATAACTAGATTTGGTTAGGGACTGTTTTCTGTGACACATGTTGTTGGGAGAACAGTATATTTAGTAGGCTGTGGGCTAAGAAGTGACTAAGTGTTGATGTCATATGAAATGCTAGATATGATTGAATGATATGGGATGATTTACACACTGTATATGAAAATCATTGCTTGAACACCTGAAAGAGATGATATATGAGTTAGTAAAATGTTGGATGGAATACAGTAAGTCACTTTGTTGTTTTTACTGACCATCTGTAGCACATTACCTGTGAATGATGTTTTGTATGCATGACAAGAGTATTCCTTTAAGTTTTCTGTTGGTACTTTGTTCTAATATTTAGCCTTTTCTGTTCACCAGACCTCTTGAAAGTACACAATGATAAATTTTACTGAAAAAGTTGACGTTCTAATAGATCACTGAGAGCGACTTACTCAAAAACTGTGAGAAATGAGAGAGGAAATCTGTCACAAAGAAAAAGGAGCAAAATTCTAATAATTACTAACAGTCTTTTTGAGAAAACACTTTTAACTTACAATATAACACATAATTAATATAAGCAGTATCTTAGTGTACAAATATAAGTAATCTAATGTAGACAATCACACATTTATTCTTATTTTATATTTCTATATCATCTTTCTTCACTTGAAAGGCAGACTGATTTATGTAGGTATGCAATATATTTTGCACTAATGTTCCCTAGGGAGTGATACACTGTTGCATGCACTATGACAGCTTACTTTTCTATGGTTTTGTGCTTACAAGGTTTTCTTGCGTGCAATTACATTAATGGTGAATTTTCCTTAAAATGTTGTGTTGTATAGTTTGCTTGGCGCTTCTTTTACTTGTAGGGGATGCTTTGCTTTTTTACATGTTGTGTGAATGAGTGTGATGTGCTACTTTAATTTTAGCCAGATCTCCATACTTCAAGTAATAGGTGTAAGGTAGAAACTCATGAGTTAGCAATAATTTACCACAGGTATATGTTAAGATGATAGTTACCATGGTTGTAAAAATGAGAGTTAAGGAAACGATTTGATGTGAGATATAAGGTTTGATAAAAGATTATGGTTTTATGTGAGGTGATGATTTGAGAAATGCACAATTCAGAATAAAATGTTTTGAGTTGATGGTTTTAATAATGTGGATAACCTGAAGTTAGAAAATTAAGTTTGAGGAATCTGTGAGGTATATTTCGAGTCCTATAGAATTGATGTGATTGGAAGATGAAATTTTAGGAAACTGTATGTGATGAATATGAGATTCTGGAAGTAATTCCTGAGGGGCTGAAGAAGTTGAATGCTGGAATATAATTTGAGGAGTTTTTGAAGTGTAGGTGCATATTTGATGCAGGCAGGGGTATGTTTGACAATTTTGGATGAACATGACTTGTTGACACATGAGTCTAAGACAGCTCCCATTTTCCTTCCCTAAACAGATGATCATGAGTCCAAGGCAGATATCTGAAATTTTGAAGTAGTGATCATTTTGGTACCAAAGAATATATGTTTCTAGTGATGGGTTGTATTTTTTCCTAGTTATAGTTTAAATGAGAAGATGCTAATTTCTAATATGTTTTAGATTTCTTCTGAATATACATAAATTTGTTCTTATTACACTACTATGATTCTTATTTTTTAGTTCTTTGATTTGTTTCTTATGTGTTTTCTTTGCTTGTTGCATATGTCTTATATTTTGGGTTTATTATGAACAGTTTATTCTGAATGTTTGAATTTTCATAGTTATCTATATATTGTATAAGTGTATCATGTCTTATGTAATTTCTCTTATGGATGTTGTTATAATTCTTTTTTTGGATATAGTTCTAGGTCATGTAGAAAGATTGTACATCATTTTCATAATCTGTAATATTTTTGCAAGTGATAGGGATAAAACAATTAGAGCACACTTTTCTCAGATTAGGTATAGCTTTCTGTTTGCCTATTGTTATATTCACTGTGATTTTCTGTGCATATCTCCAATATGTGACGCTAGCAGTCAAGAGATAGTTTACTTGTGAGTCAAACATCTCAGTCTTTATTGCAAGAGACAATTTTCAATGAGTGTAAGAATTTATTTTGCACAAGATGTTAGTTCGTTATGAATGGTATTACGCTGATTAGTGAAGGACTTCTTGTATCATTCCAGAACCTAGAACTTCACTACTGCTAACAACATGGGTCATGGTTGGCAAAAGACCATTTTCTGTGCTGGTCGCTTGGTCAGAGTAAGGCTATTGCTTAATGTTCCACAGCACGATTTGACGTTACACTTTCAGATGAGTTATTACTGGTCATTTGGATGATCGCCAGCCATCATTCGTCATTCTACTGCAATACTCGTGATGTTACTTTGGGAGTGGACTTCTAGAGACTGAAATGTCAACTTCATTTACAAATATAGTGACGCATAGTAATTGAGGCAAATCATGGACTGGTGGATGTTAGTTGTGATAGGAATTTATATAGACTGCAGTGACTTCCATTCTGCAATGATATTTTCGTGGGACTATTAAGTGTTTCATTTGTGTTTCTAGTCAGAACTCGACAATACCCCGTGAACAGGCTTTTAACGAAAAACCACAAGTTCTATTTCTTCATGTGCATGTTCTCAATTTATATGTTTTGTAAAATTTGGTACATTTATTTATATTCTCAAATTTTCTTAGTTTTCATATTATAAGGGGCACTCAAATGAAACCCAGTCACTAGTGTAAAGTAACGGTAACGATTTCGTTAACTCAAAAATGTAGTTACACACAGAACACACTCAAAAATAGTCATCAAAATTGTTGGCCCATTTATCCCATTGTGATACTAACCAGGCGATTCCATACTTGAAGAAGCTGCTGGGCTGCTGTCGGATCCAGGCCTGGACCCAGTCACACACTTCGCCATCTGCTGCGAATCGATGTCCGCGAATAGCTTGTTTGCTTTAGAGGTCCAAACACATGAAAGTCAAAGGATGAAAGGTGGGGACTGTACGCTGGATGTTCTAGCGTTTCCCGCTCATGTCAGAGATGGTCTTCCTACCAGCACAGGACGAGCATCGTCTTCCAGTGACTCGCGCCCCTCAAGGAATCGTTTGCAACATTCCACAACAGTTGAACGACTAGACTGTACTCACTCTACACAGCCTTCAACTGTCGATACGTCTCATGGTCTCCAACTCCCTCCACCTCCAAATATCGAATCATTCCTCTTTGTTCCTGATTACTCGCCTGCATTTTCGATAGTGGTCTATAACTTGGGTGACCACCTTCTCTTTGGCGTGAAACAACACTGGCGCTATTTCACCATACTCACAGTTACATGTGGCCACAAAATGTGTAAGGCAAAGGTGGACGCACTGACCGGCTTTCATTTGAATGAATGTTGTATAAGACAACAAAAAAACTTACTAAGATTTTATAAAATGAGGGATTATGAAAGGTGGACATATGCAGGTGGACAAGATTTTCATTTGCGGATAGTTTCAGAATGAGTGGAAATTTCATGTTACGACAGTGAAGCTGTCGCGTGTGACATCTGTAGAATAGCCGACTTACGACAGTGATATTAGTATCTGTGAAGTTGTGAATCTTTGGATCAGTTGCAGAGCGCAGGGTAGTCGACTGTTGAACATGCAGAAAACTGGGAGAACTTTTAGGGTAGTGCATATTGGAGGAGGATTTTGCTGAAGAAAATTGTTAGGAATTGTATTAATCTGATGAAAGGACTTACAGCCACAGCAGTTATGGGACAGAGAGAATGTCCTCCTTTGTGGTGATTTTAATATAAACCTACTGTGCAATAACGCAGATAAAGATAACTTTTTGAATATTTTAAAGAGTTTAAGCATGCTACCTCGTGTTATAGAGCCCTTGTCCTAACAGTTCCCTCTATATCTGTGAGAAAAACAAGCACCTCTCACACATATAAAAGAATTTGCTCTGAAGAAAACTGTGCACATTTTGCAACCAGTTTAGCAAATGAATGCTGTACAGATGTGCTGCCAGAGTCAAGTACAAATAAGGCATATAATAACTTTTCTTCTGTTTTCATGTCACAGTTTGAATTTGGTTTCCCTAAAAAAATTAATGACGTCCAAGTCTTCTCAGTATAAGAACCAAAAGACTTCGATAACCAAGGGTATTAGGATTTCCAGCACAATTATAAAAACATTCACCGAAGAAATGTAAACATGACCTGATCCACGGTTTGTAGAATATGAAAAATACATAGAAAGATATACTGGAAGGTAATAGTAAAGGTAAATGGGTTATTTACTGACATTCTAATCATGAAATCTGATAACAAATCGAAAATTATATGGAAAATTGTAGAAAATGAAACTAGTAGTATTCGTGAAGATGAAGAAATAACACTCAGAAACAGTGAAAACCACAACAGAGAGAAAAATAAAATATCAGATTACATTAATTACCATTTTTATATGCACCACAGATTCTAAATTTAAATTTCAAAAAACAAAAAATAATAGTGGCTCGAAGGTTTGATTGTAGCATAAACATTCCCCCAACTAATTAACAATAATTAATCAGGGTGATTAGGAGCCTGAAGCCTAAAATGGAAGCAGGTGTAGATGAAGTAGGGTATCTGTTACAATAATGGCTGCAGTGCAGATTGCAAAACCTATAGCTCACACTGCAAATCTATCATTTAGTGAAGGTGTGTTTCCTTAGTGGATAAAGGTCTCAAATGTAATATCATTCCTTAAAAATGGAGACAGAAATAAAATATAAAACTACCATCCCATATTACTGCTTTCTGCTTTCTCTAAAATATTTGAGAAAATATCGAAATTAATAGTCACTAGTTACCTAGACAAAAATAAGTGCTGGAACTGCAATCAACATGGTTTTCGTGCAGACCACCGCACAGAAACTGCAGTCACAGACTACTCTCAATAAATTATTAAAAAATTTGGAAAACACCAAAGTGTAATTGAAATTAATTTACATCTGAGTAAAGCATTTAATACTGTCTGTCATGAAATCCTTCTGGGCAATTTGGAAGCAATAGGCATTAGAGGAACAGCAAAAATGTAGTTTCAGTCTTATCTCAAGAACAGCTTTCAGATCACAGCGCTCATCACTATTAGTTTGAATCAAAAAATAAGTCTAGTTTCGGAAACAAAAGAAGTAACTATATGTGTCCTGCAGGGAAGCACCTAAGGCCCACTACTCTTTCTTATTTATGTGAATGACTTGCATTTGACAGAGGATACAGCGAAACTTGTATTATTTGCTGATGGTACAAACCTAATACTGAGTGACATTAAAAGCTCATTACATATTCATCAAATAACATATTGAAAATTATTGAGACTTGTTTCTGTGCAAACAAACTTTCACTGAATGCAAACAACAAATTACCTACAGTTTGGAAAAATAGTTCAGGATGAGGACATTATTCTAGAATAGAATGATAGTCAAATAGAGAGACTTCAGTTTGCAAAAGTACTTGATCTCTGTAGATGAAGTTTTAAGTTGGAAAAACCATGTTAGATACCTTCCAGACAGGTTCAACTCAGCCTGATTTGTCTTGAGAGTTATTTCAAATATTTGCATATCTGAGGGCACCAGAATGGCATAATTTCGATGTTTCCATTCTGGTGCTTCATATGTGATAACTTTCTGGGCCAGTTCAAAATCTAATTTAAAAGAAATTTTTATCCTACAAAAATGGGCTGTCCGAAGAATTACACACAGCTAAACAGAAGCCCAGAAGTTAGGAATTCTCATTTCGCCATCACTGTACATATTCAGGTGTGTACTTGTAACCAAAGTGAACCTAAGCAGTCTCCACACAAATTCAGACTGTCACAATTATATCACAAGGAACAAGAATGGTTTGCATGTAGAATATACGAAAAGAACATCACCTCAGAAGCATGTAAGCTATGTTAGGGTTAAACTTTATAAAGATTTAAAGAATAGTATAAAATTTAAATTAGGATTTAAGAAATACTTAGTTGGAAAATGTTACTATTAAGTAAATGAATTTAATGAATCATCACAATAAATGCAATGGACCCGTTTGTTAAATGTTTTTAGATGACTTTATTTTCTTTGTGTATTTTGTAACTCCAACACTTTAGTCTCTATATTATTATCGATGATGATTAAAACTTACAACATCTTCAAACAGAGTTTAAATTTACTGTTAATTTTATGTAATCTCAGGCTGTAATAGACCAGGAAATTCATCACCACAGACGAGGAAGTACAATTGTGTGTTAACTGCTGTGAGAAGTTATATATTTTACATTTATTATGTTGAATTTTATAGAAGTTTAGCCTATTATCTACAGTTTATTTTGTATGAATTCTGTCTTTAGTAGTGATTGATTTAACCTGACTTATCGCTTGACAAAATGTAAATTTACTGTTTTATTTTTGTCTGCATTTCAGTTTTGTACTGCATTGTTAACCTATTTCCGTTTATGACTAGTCCAATATCGCTTGTACGATGGAATGGATGATAAATAAATAAAAAATAAATAAAAATAATAAAATAACTTATGGATATGTTTTTAAGGTAATAATTTTATGATAGAGCAACAACCATGTACTCGAAAACATTTTAGTTTATATAATAAAGTAAGAGGTCTTGAATATTAACGAAAGAACCCATTTAACTTAAATATCACAACAAAAAAATTTTATCTAATAAAGACAGCAGACTTCATGTATTATGAACCCCATACATAATACTACTAGAGGCATGCCTTCTATAGCAAAGATTGTTAACCAAACAACTTCAAATAATAATAAAATACTACCAAATGAGGCATTCCTTAACTGCGGCTACACTGACACGAAAGACAAGAGACAGACTGACAGAGTACGGAGTACGAAGTACGCCGAGGACCCGCTAATGTGAGAAGAATGCGTACGGCGCACGAGGGTTAATACCACAGATCAAAATCCTCTTTTCCGACTAGTCCTATAGCTGTGTGGTAAAGTGCTCGCCTGTTATGTGGATGGCCCCTAGGCGCACATAAACCGGAGCGATCCATGAACCATTCAAATTACGGCACTCACAGTCCGTGATGCGAAGCCTTTCCAGACAAACGCGCTTAGTCATGATGTGGATAGTAGCTGTGACAGCTCACGCAGCCATCACAAAAAGACAAGCGGACAAAGCTTAGTATCTTACGGACTAGTGGGCAGAGCATAATGGGACAAAACAGTGCTGGAAACATCGGGAGGCGTTCCAGAACTTCGTGGAGATTTCACTGGACGCCTTCCGCAACCCGTGACCAACGCCGGCCACCCACAACAAACACGCCCTCGTCGTCGCTGCCGACGCCCTCACTCCTCTGCCGCATCCCACAAAAGACGAAAGTGAGGAGTATTGGTGAAAGAGACTGATCTTTCGTCACTTAAAAGTGTATCTCATGTTCTTAAGCTTCTTGCGTCCTTTCTCGTGTGCAAAAACAACGATCACTCTTCATCATGCGAGATTATCTATGTATTTAAACTATGTTCCCTATGTGTGAATGTGTATTCTAACAGAGTTTCTATTTATAAATCTGCTCTCTCTCTGTCTCTCTCTCTCTCTCTCTCTCTCTCTCTCTGTTAGCGAATTTCTTAAATTTCATTCGCTTTTGTCTAAATCAATATGGCATAACTTTACATATAATGTAATGCCCTTTCTTCCTCATATGCCAGTATAAATTTATGTGCCATTAGATGTAGCATCAATGTCACCTCAGTTGTTTATAAAAGAATATCTATCTCATATCCAAATCATATACAGTCATTGTTTGCTTGTAGTGTGCCCGAATAAACTAAAAAAAAAAAAAAAGACGGACCACGAAGAAATTGTGGCGGGAAATCGGTATATGTGACGTGGCGAACATGTTCAGACAAACAAATGAATACAATTTCAGGAAACGGTTGGTATCCCATCGATGTCTGGAGCGTTTCCAGACACGTCTCGGCTGGTCGTTGCAGCTCAGTTCGAAACGGGACTCATCAATGAAGGCAATATTACTCCAGTGAACGAGATTTTAGATCAAAGACGTTTCCGGACACCCCCGAACAGCGGTGGGATACCAACCTGGCTCTATCCCGCAATACTGCCCCACAGCCAGGAGCAATGATGTAGGGAGCCACTTATTTACAAAGTAAGACACCTTTGGTTGTCATTCGCGGCGGTCTTACAGCACAACGGTCCGTCGACGTTATTCTACTCACGGTTTGGTTGCCCCTCATGGCAAGCCATCCTGGGCTTTATTTCAGCAAGATAATGCCCGCCTGCAAACCCGAGAATTCCTACTGCTTGCTTTCGTGCTTGCCAAACCCTACCTTGGCCAGAAACGTCGCCGGATATCTCCACAATTGAGAATGTGTGGAGCATTATCGAGAGAACCCTCCAGCCATTCGTGATTTTGGCGATATTGCATACCATTTCTTGTTGTTGTGGTCTTCAGTCCAGAAACTGGTTTGAGCAGCTCTCCGTGCTACTCCATCCTGTGCAAGCTTCTTCATCTCCCAGTACCTACTGCAACCTACACCCTTCTGAATCTGTGTAGTGTATCCATCTCTTGGCCTCCCTCTACGATTTTTACCCTCCACGCTGTCCTCCAATATTAAATTGGTGAGCCCTTGATGCCTCGGAATATGTCCTACCAACCGATCCCTTCTTCTAGTCAAGTTGTGCCACAAACTCCTCTTATCCCCAATTCTATTCAATACCTCTTCATGTTATGTGATCTACCCATCTAATCTTCAGCATTCTTCTGTAGCGCAACATTTCAGTAGCTTCTATTCACTTCTTGTTCAAAATATTTATCGTCCATGTTTCTCTTCCATAAATGCCTACACTCCAAACAAATACTTTCAGAAACGACTTCCTAACCCTTAAATCTATACTCGATGTTAACAAATTTCTCTTCTTCAGAAGCGCTTTCCTTGCCATTGCCAGTCTACATTTTATATCCTCTCTACTTCGACCATCATCACTTATTTTGCTCTTCAAATAGAAAACACATTTACTACTTTAGCGTCTCATTTCCTAATCTAATTCCCTCAGCATCACCAGATTTAATTCGGCTACATTGCATTATCCACGTTTTGCTTTTGTTGATGTTCATCTTATTTCTCATCGGCGAACCTCAAAGTTTTTATTTCTTCTACATGGATTTTAATTCCTACTCCGAATTTTTGTTTTGTTTGCTTTACTGCTTGCTCAATATACAGATTGAATAAGATCTGGGATAGGCTACAGCCCTATCTCACTCCCTTACCATCCACGGTTTCCCTTTCATGCCCCTCGACTCTTATAACAGCCATCTGGTTTCTGAACAAATTGTAAATAGCCTTTCGCTCCCTGTATTTTAGCACTGCCACGTTCAGAATTTGAAAGAGATTATTTCAGTCAACATTATAAAAAGTTTTCTCTAAGTCTAAAATTTCTAGGAACGTGGGTTTGCCTTTCCTTAATCTATTTTCTAAGATAAGTCATAGGGTCAGTATAGCCTCACGCGTAATCAAATGTGTTTCTTTAAGAATTGTCTGTTCCGAACATAAACTGCAAAAAATGTCGCTCTGCCCAGTATCTTAACAGGTTTCTAGACATTTTAATGTAAAAATAAATTTCAGCATTAGAAAATAAAGAGAATCGCCAAAAAAGAGAAACATCCCATTATAATACAATAGTATCTTTGATAATTTTGAGAGTAAAGTTTACATCCATTAAAAAATCACTGCTGGGTATGGTGTCTCTTTACTAGCATTCCCATGAAGTGTGAAGTACATAAATATGAAATATTTTTGTAATTTTTTTTAATGTAAACAATTTTTGGTAACAGTCTTTTACAAATGAACGGAATTTACAAATTTATATTTGCCACGAAAACTGTTTTTTATGTGCAATAATGTAATTTGGAGTAATAAGACTTGCATTTTTCATAAAAAGGAAACTTAGATATACGTTAATTAGGATATGTGTACAATTAATTTTATATTTAAATGACGTAGATGCCCGAATTGAAGGGAATAAAAGACGAAAAAATTATTCTCGAAACGAGACTGGAACCTTTCTCGAGCGCTACTGATTTTTCCCCCTTCATTATTCATTTTACGCTTCACACTCGGAAAACTTCAAAACCTATTTTCTTGATAATTTTTGACAGTTGTGTCGAACTGCTTTAGGAAATTGATATCTGAGTTCTGAGCTTCACGTATCACAACTATATAAAATTATAAAAATCCAGTTGGTACGTGGTCTCCTCGTTAGATGATCAAAACGAGCGGTGAATTCAACATAATTATATCACAGGAAACACTTGTCTTCTTCGCTCTCTCTATTATTTCCTCATTGTTTCTGTTTCTTCGTGTTACATATTCTCTTAAGTTTTTAAATTTATCGCCGGCTGCGGTGGGCGAGCTGTTTTAGGCCCTTCAGTCCGGAACAACGCGGCTGCTACGGTCGCAGGTACGAGTCCTCCCTCGGGAATGGATATGTGTTATGTCGTTAGGTTAGTTAAGTTTAAGTAGTTTTAAGTTTAGGGGACTGATGACCTCAGCTGTTATGTCCCATAGTGCTTAGAGCCATTTTTAAATTTGTCTACTTTTTCGTCTACGTTTTTACAACGTTCATTTTCCAAAGTGTATTACATGTTAGCTCATTCAAATGCTTGAGTATATATACATAATATATATAAAGACCTCCACCGCTTTTTTTCTATTTGTGTATGCTGTTCTTCATGAACTACTGTAGGAGTTTAGATTTAGTTTTTATTGATAGACTGATTCACGCGTAAGATTTATGTGTATAATTAAAGTAATGACGAGCGGGTAATATATGTACTCTTATCTGTTCATATTTAAGTGGCGTTTGGAATGACATTCGTGTCAATGATGGGAACTACGGAAAGGTTAATTACGGAGAAGGCGGTGTATGATGCAAAACGCGGTAAAGTAAACAGCTGTTGCAACCCCAGAGAGCGGCGAAGGTTGACGAGAATCTCTACAGATCCTGTCACTACGCATCTAGGTCTATAAATATTACAAATTTAAGTTTCTCAACTCGTCTTTCCGCTATCCGTGCGAAGCCAGATCGTATTGCTTGTGTAATTCTAATCTTTGACACGTAACGTATATCAAATGCACAGAACGTGCAGCTAGAACCTCAGTGTGTATGACCTTTGTCTATATTCTGTTTTTGATATACAATGGGTAGTCTCGTACTAGCTTCCAACTATCTCTTTTTTTGTATTGCCCCATCATTGTTTAATCTCCTTACTGTCGCTATGAGGCAATGCTTTGGTATATCTCGAATACCGGTTGACTAATTCACACAAATGTATGTCCAGTAAAGAATAGCGACTATAACATATTGTTCACATGACTTGGTACCCAACCCTTGTAGGTCGTCTTGGGCGCTACTCTGTGGGCAATGCGTCGTCACGCACTCTCACGTGACGTGTTTACAAGAAATTGGAATGAAAGGGTAAAACCTTTGGTAACACATTTTATGCAGATCGTTGGTACCGGCTGTCGCCGCCGTTCTTTTGTGGAGACCCATAAATCTGACGGGCTGTAGGAACTCTTAAACTGCTCGGATTACAACAATTTACGACGCTCCATAAAGCGTAGCAGTGCTGCGAGTCGTTAAATGCGGAGATTTCTGGTAGTGTGCTAGAAATCAACGAGAATTTATTTCCTTAGTAGTTAGACTCTAGCACCTTTCCTCGTCGTCCACGAAATCATGCACAAGTGTCCACATAGCAATCTAGGTCATGGTTTTGTATCCAGTTGTTTATTGTTATTTCAATCATTCTAGAAAATTTTGAATTTGGCATGAGTGCAATGCCCAAATTCGTAAGATTCTTGTTTGTTACTTCGACAATTACTACTCAGGATATCTGTCATTCGATGTTCTGACTGTTGTAAATCAGATAGGGATTTTTCATAATTAAAAGTTGTATTTGTGAGCTAAATAAAGTGGGTGAACGTGTGAAAAAATCGGACCTATCCCTCTAGAAAGTTGGTCCATTCAAATTAAAGAGAGGAGCAAAACAGTTGTTCCAGTTTCTTCGTACAGTCTACAACTAGAGAAACCAGTAAGAAAAAGGTGCTACTGAAGCAAAGAGTTTCCCACTGACTTGAGGAATTTGCGAGACTAGCGAAGGCAATCGAGTTCTAACGAAGCGTTTGGGAAATGTTATGAGAAAACGTTATGTATGATGACCTATACCAGTAAAGCCAAGAATGAGAAAATATTATGAACTGTGTCCATTCAGTAATCATTTGCTTATTACATTCGATGGAGTGGGTGAAAATAGCGTGGGGAACGTATTACAGAAGTGTCAAGGAAAAACGGGAATCGACCATTTAAATCGCTTGCTGAAATGACAGAACGATAGCAGCAGAGCATGACTGTGTACAAATTTTTATGTCTTTCGATTGACCGCAGTGATATGCATCTGGTATTCAGAAAATATTCCGCAAAGCCTGATAGCACCCTCAAACGCCACAAATTCATGCCAAGAAGGCCCTAATTGAAGATAAATAACATGCTTCTTGCTGACGATATCCCCTGTAACTGATTAATCATTTAAACGTGGAAACACAAACGCGAAGGCCGCATTTTGCGCACTTCAAATGCAGGAATACGACAAACATTCGATTGCGGTGCACTAGCTTCGAGGATGGTAATACACATGCTTCAGAATAAATTTTAATTGTTTACATTTACGGGGTCATAGTAAAGATTACCTAATTGTTCCATGTCTATAAATTTAGTCGATTGTATCCCAGTGAAACTATGCTGTTACTGCCACTTTGCTTTTGCATTCCTCCCTCACGTCAGTTTCCTTATTGTTGCTTTGGCGATTAGGATGAAACAAATAAATCATAGCCTCATTAAAAAATAATTTACCAGCGCGCAACGGAATAATGTCTTATTAGCGAACAGATATTGGAAAGTGACTTGGAGGATTCAGATGTGATTCAGCACTGAAAGCATTCTGCTACTCTTTCTCACTGTTCAAGTATGGATAAAGTCTCGTGAACGCTCAGGAACTCATACAGAGTGAATTACCTAAAACTCGCACGGCAAATACTGTGGAAATGGAAAGTGATCTTGACGTGTGGTTTTCACAGAATGGATTGATAGTCAAGTAATCGTATTGTTAGCCAATCAACAGACTGTAATAATACATAGAAAGCGTATTTTTTGTGCAAACATACACTTTTTTAAATGGAACAATGCCTATTGACATTAAGAGATTAAAATGAGCTGTAATTAGAATGTCAGTGGTGATTGCTGCAGGATTTTAGTGCGAGTCGTGTACGAGATATTGTATTTTGAAAAGTTCCCACACCGACACTTGTGCAATATCTTAGTTATGTGGATTCTGACCAGTAACAAGACAGGAGACCATCACATGTCATGTTCAAAATGACCACCGGCTGCGGCAACACAAGCATCCAGTCTGATATGGAACGACTGCTGCACACGTACTAACATTTCAGCGGAGATGTCCGAGCATGTTGCAGTAATACGTCGTTGCATATCATCGGGTGTAGTTCGTATATCGTTGTGGACAGAACAGTTCTGCTTTCCCCACAGAAAAACTTCTACAGGTGTCTAATCTGGGGAACTGGCCGGCCAAGGTACAGGTCCCCTGCGTCCAATCAAACGATTTGGAAACAATTCGTGAAGACGTGCTGTAGTACTTCGTACACTCTAGGCTGGACAGCCACCATGTTGGAAGCACGGGTTCCTCCTAGTCTGCAGAGGAACGTCTTATTGCATATGTGGAAGATAGTCTGTTAAGAGGCTGCAATACTTGTGCACTTTCACTGTTCCGTTTACGAAAAGCAGGCCTATGAGCTGACCGTTCAGTACCCCACACAACACGTTTGCACTCCATGGACACTGACGTTCCACCTGACGAAGCCAACAGGAATTGTCAACAGACCAGCAGTGCATGTTTCGGCAGCGTACCTGGCCATGATTGTTAAATGTGCATCATCTGTAAATAATATACATGATACACCTGGAGTATCCTGTCTTAATACCCGTGTACACAAGTTAACGCGTTTTCCATGCGGGTCTTAATGGAGAGAGATGTGATAGGGAAGGAACCTATGTCGAAGCAGAATGGCTGGGACACTTGCCTGACTCATACCACTTCCTTGTTCGATTGCGTGGGATCTAACGTGCGGATCGGCAACTGCCTTGCCGCAGTGGATACACCGCTTCCCGTGAGATCACCGAAGTTAAGCGCTGTCGGGCGTGGTCGGCACTAGGATGGGTGGCCCTCCGGGCCGCCATGCACTGTTGCCATTTTTAACGGTGCACTCAGCCTCGTGATGTCAATTGAGGAGCTACTCGACCGAATAGTAGTGGCTCCGGTCACAGAAAACCATCACGATTGGGAGAGTGGTGTGCTGACCACACGCCCCTCCTATCCGCATCCTCAACTGAGGATGACACGGCGGTCGAATGGTCCCGATGGGCCACTTGTGGCCTGAAGACGGCGTGCTTTAACGTGCAGATCAACTACAACAGCAACAAGAACATTAATTTCCCCCACTTCTGTCGTCACTTGTTACCTTCTGTTACGTTGTCTCGGTGTTGCACCACCACTTTACGTAATTGGTTGAAGAGTTTGATAAATCAATGCCGATACGATTGACGTCTATTGGGGAGTCTTGTCTGATACAGCGTACAAGAACGAACTGCATTCTTCGTATACTCTCCATAGGCCATCAGCACGTTGGCTTCTTATGCATTCCATCGTCCATTCACGACCTACTGCTTGGACTGTCACACTCAAACTGGCCAGCAAATCAATAGCCATTGTTCCATTTAAAGAAGGATATGTTTGCACAGAAAACACACTTCCTAAAGTATTATTACAAAATGTTGATTGGCTCACAACGTGTGACCAATCCATTCTGTGAAAACCGCACATCGATAACATTCTCAATTTCCGCAATATGCACGGAGCAAATTTTAGGCGATTCACCCTGTGTATGGTGAGATGCTTCCATAACTTAAAATGATAATATTTTATTTTTCAATAAAAAATAACTAGTACAAACGTATTTCCAATAACTATCAAAACAACAAGCAATAATTTTAGTTAATGTCAAAGATGCCTCCATCTGGAAAGGAAAAGAGGTAATTGTTAATGATAAAGCAAAATATTTCTCCCATTCCTCACTAACACACATGGGAAACACGACTTTCTATTAATTACTGTTCACTACAATAAAACACTGATGACAGGATAGGGAAGCATCAATTACTAAGAAACGTAATAACATTACAAAACCCCTGCCCATCAAAACCGAGCAAAAGTGACCTTAATCGAATAGATAAATCACGAAGCTAACACATGGTGATATCTTTGTCCCAAGACCAGAAAGAATGTTCAGACCGAATGCTCAGACGACCACGTCTCCTAGCTTAACCGTTTCTGCGAGAAGTGATCGAAAGCATCACTTCTAGAGATAACACGCTTCTGTCCTTAAGACTGGGAGGAGAGATTCATTGGGTTCAAAAATGACCAACCAAAATCTCTCGTTCCCGTTATAACGTTCTCATCCTTGTCTGAATCTGTCTCCGTCCAGTCTACGACCACGCTTCGTTTAAAAAAGGTCGGGGAAGAGTTTCCTTCGATTAAAATAACCAACCACTTTCTCCCTTCAGACCTCGCCATTTATAGCCATCTCTGTTGTTTCTAAAACGACAATGACTAGAGAACGGTTCCTAGAAAATAATGGTGAAGGCGGTGGGGGGGGGGGATGGGGGGGGGAGACGTTCGTTGGGTTTGAAACTCTGAGTCAGCTTTCTGGCCTGTGCCTTTTACGGCCAGTTCCCTTCTCTGTCTTCTGCTTCACTACTTCTTCAAAGATCCACGCAATCCTTCCATTCATCTCCATACGTCAGCGGTCAGTGCAGCTGCCTGCCAAGTGGGCGACCCGGCTTAAAAAAAAGGGTGTGAAATCTAATGGGACTTAACTGCTGAGGTCATCAGTCCCTAAGCTGACACACTACTTAACCTAAATTACCCTAAGGACAAACACACATAACCATGCCCGAAGGAGGACTCGAACCTCCGCCGGGACCAGCCTCACAGACCGCTTGGCTAATCCCGCGCGGCGACCCGGCTTAGATTCCTGGTACTGCCAGAGATTTATCCTTGGTGGAGGACACGAACGGAATACAATGAGCTTCAGAAGGCCAACTGAACAGCTACTGTACCGACAAGTAGCAATTCGAAGTTCATGAAATCCGTCATCGACAGGGAGTGCGGTTTGCTGACTACATGCCCCTCTGTACTGCATCCGATGACTATTTGGCCGAAAATGACACGCTGGTCAGTCGGGCCTGATTGTCTCGACAGGGCCAGTGAGCGGAACTTTAAATTTTGTTCCTTTTACTGAACCTTTCAACGACCATCAGTCACGGAACAGGATAAAAGAAGTTAAAGTAGTAACCATAGGAATAAATGGAATAAAGCACCTAGCTTGGTTCATCTTCTCCCCAGAGGTTTCGACAACGTCTTCGCAAGGTAAATTTGTGGTGGCATGCCCGAAAATGGAGCAGCAAAACATGACACACAAGTGATAGATCAAGTCAAATTACATAAAGCCAATGGATGGGCAAATTTCTATGGTTCAATAAGGTTTCATATTCCACTTCGTTCTGGACTCGCATTCGGGAGGACGACGGTTCAATCCCGCGTCCGGCCATCCTGATTTAGGTTTTCCGTGATTTCCCTAAATCGCTTCAGGAAAATGCCGGGATGGTTCCTTAGAAAGGGCACGGCCGATTTCCTTCCCCATCCTTCCGTAATCCGAGCTTGTGCTCCGTCTCTAATGACCTCGTTGTCGACGGGACGTTAAACAGTAATCTCCTCCTCCTCCACTTCGTTGCCATGTTCTAATAGTAACCACTGCTAAGGTTTAGCGCATGACATTCAGAAAGTTTTTTTTTAAGTCGTATCTGAAATAAATTGATCATAAATATTGTAGCCTAGTGAAGTGTTTCATTGATACGTTGCGTAGATAAATGAATAAAATACACTCCTGGAAATTGAAATAAGAACACAGTGAATTCATTGTCCCAGGAAGGGGAAACTTTATTGACACATTCCTGGGGTCAGATACATCACATGATTACACTGACAGAACCACAGGCACATAGACACAGGCAACAGAGCATGCACAATGTCGGCACTAGTACAGTGTATATCCACCTTTCGCAGCAATGCAGGCTGCTATTCTCCCATGGAGACGATCGTAGAGATGCTGGATGTAGTCCTGTGGAACGGCTTGCCATGCCATTTCCACCTGGCACCTCAGTTGGACCAGCGTTCGTGCTGGACGTGCAGACCGCGTGAGACGACGCTTCATCCAGTCCCAAACATGCTCAATGGGGGACAGATCCGGAGATCTTGCTGGCCAGGGTAGTTGACTTACACCTTCTAGAGCACGTTGGGTGGCACGGGATACATGCGGACGTGCATTGTCCTGTTGGAACAGCAAGTTCCCTTGCCGGTCTAGGAATGGTAGAACGATGGGTTCGATGACGGTTTGGATGTACCGTGCACTATTCAGTGTCCCCTCGACGATCACCAGTGGTGTACAGCCAGTGTAGGAGATCGCTCCCCACGCCATGATGCCGGGTGTTGGCCCTGTGTGCCTCAGTCGTATGCAGTCCTGATTGTGGCGCTCACCTGCACGGCGCCAAACACGCATACGACCATCATTGGCACCAAGGCAGAAGCGACTCTCATCGCTGAAGACGACACGTCTCCATTTGTCCCTCCATTCACGCCTGTCGCGACACCACTGGAGGCGGGCTGCACGATGTTGGGGCGTGAGCGGAAGACGGCCTAACGGTGTGCGGGACCGTAGCCCAGCTTCATGGAGACGGTTGCGAATGGTCCTCGCCGATACCCCAGAAGCAACAGTGTCCCTAATTTGCTGGGAAGTGGCGGTGCGGTCCCCTACGGCACTGCGTAGGATCCTACGGTCTTGGCGTGCATCCGTGCGTCGTTGCGGTCCGGTCCCAGGTCGACGGGCACGTGCACCTTCCGCCGACCACTGGCGACAACATCGATGTACTGTGGAGACCTCACGCCCCACGTGTTGAGCAATTCGGCGGTACGTCCACCCGGCCTCCAGCATGCCCACTATACGCCCTCGCTCAAAGTCCGTCAACTGCACATACGGTTCACGTCCACGCTGTCGCGGCATGCTACCAGTGTTAAAGACTGCGATGGAGCTCCGTATGCCACGGCAAACTGGCTGACACTGACGGCGGCGGTGCACAAATACTGCGCAGCTAGCGCCATTCGACGGCCAACACCGCGGTTCCTGGTGTGTCCGCTGTACCGTGCGTGTGATCATTGCCTGTACAGCCCTCTCGCAGTGTCCGGAGCAAGTATGGTGGGACTGACACACCGGTGTTAATGTGTTCTTTTTTCCATTTCCAGGAGTGTACTTTAACCGTACTAGATCAATGTGGATGACTAGCCTAATTTCACCTGATTTGATGGTTGGAGAGACATCATCGCTGCTACAGGTAATCTGCGAAAACCAAATACAGATGTTGGTCACTGATGAATCGTGTGTACGGATGGGCTTAACCCGCTCAGCGTTAGCTGAGGTCTGAAGATGGTGAACCGAAGCACAGAAACTGGTAGACGTATAATAAATGACATCATAAGGAAGACTGTAGGTATTCCATTTTATTACATGATAAAATCTCATCTGTATATCCAACGCTATAAATGAAAATTTTCGGAATAATTGCCGTATTTTGTGGCAAATTTAACATCACAATTAAAACGATAATGACCCGTGACCTCAAAGACTCATCTCATCAGCTGTTGGGGTAAGAGGTGTCGTTAAAGTACCGGTTAATATGTCACAAAATTTTGGAACTGAGGTATTATATATTGAACATGGGTGAAGTTGCGGATTTTCGGTTGGTTAATCGTGAGTTAGCACCTTTTATGACAAAAAAGTTTATAAGGGCTCATTGTAATAAAACTGAAGAAACCTATAGTTGCCCTTTCTGTGGTGAAAGGAGCACTGCTATAATTGGGAAATTCCACCGGCAAAGGATTAAAGGACTCTACCGGTGGTAGATACTGATGTGGAACTGAGGAGAAAGCTCCCCAATGTGAAAGCGAGAACTTTGTATCACATAGAAAAGTGGACCATCGGAAATGCGGAGGAGAATAATCTGGAAGCACGTGACATGCGATGTTATAAGAAAACGCTATAATTAAGTTGACACATAATGTACGAAATGAAGAAGTTCTGGAAAGAATGGGTGAGAGAAGAATGGTGTGGGTGACCCTTGTAACCTCCCAACAGATAAATGCCGTAACCTCGCAATAAAAAGGTAACTAACCTCCGAATAAAAATGTGACTCATATATAACATTTCAAAAGAATTCTCGCAATGTAACCTTTCAATAATTAACTGACTGTGAATCTAAACTGGTAAAGCTGGACTTCCGCAGTGCTGCATCAAGGCCCTGAAAAATGATTCTGAATAAACTGAAAATTCTTACCTCAATGATGTCGCCGGATAACGCGTATATATCTGCTCCGGTAAGAAATTTTTCTGGCACAGCCCAGCGCAATGCTTGCCACTAGATTTTGTTATGTGTGAAAAACAACTGATTGTCTTTACGATAATCAGCATGACTATGGATAGGAGAAATTAGTAAAAACTTTAAATTCAGATGAATGTCAAAAGTTATCTTTATAAGAAAGATTATTATTGAAATTTTTTTGAAAACATTTACATGGGACTTTGATATAACAATAGTACAAAAATCAGTTGTAGCAATTAACATATGCGCGGCTATAAAGAACAATAATTTTTGCTTTTACCTTATACAACATCGCTCAGGCACCGCCATCGTTCTCCACGACCGGCCTTGGTAATTTCATAACTCTACTGCTCTTCTCGAGCTAAAAAAAATCACTACTCTACTGCATTCTTCGAACTCCAGGACGCTAGTGCTCTCTGTGAGCTATACAACTCGATAACTGCTCTCTACGAGCGACCTGGCCCAACCGCCCGACTGCGAGCTACTACTACTACTGCTGCCGACACTGCTCTCTGGTCTGTGATTCTATTGTAGCTTAAATATCGCAGGCAGCGCGTGAGCAATCCATCGAAGTTACATGTGCTAGAGTGCGTTAGTAACAAATTCCTTAGTCATGGACCTCTTACACCCTTACCAGAAATAGTGTCAGATCAGTGGGACATCTACTGTGGCAACCAAGGATAGCTTATGTGACGCTGGAGCTGGAAATCTTTTTTTCTTTCCACTAGAGTTTATCTTGTTTAATATGGGCCGCTGTTTAACGGTTTGACAATATTGTTATTTAAGTCTGTGGACGGATTCCTTCCAGATGCCACAGTCATCAAGGCAACGTAAGAGAGAAAATTCGTCTGCGCCATCTGCTTGCGAAGCGTGAAAACTTTTTTCTATATGTTATAGTGCAGAGTCCGGCAGAACCAAGAATACAATTTGAGTCACGCAGTACGGAATCGTTGTTGGACCTGCGCGAAGTATATACCCCCGCGCTTCATTGAGGAAGGATTGTCATTTGTAATTATGACCTTGTGGCGTTCTCAGCATCAATTTGTTTCCATGTTCAGGACAGAAGATGGAAACAAATTAATTCTGCTGGGCTATCTGTTTTAAATGTTCGTGTATCATATTCTCTGAGGCGGAATTTGGGGACCGTCGCAGCATTTACTGAACGAGCGTGGGAAACCCCCTGGAAAACACACTCCGGCTAACTCACTTCCCTGTCTCACAAGCGGACTCGCTGCGGATTACACAACACGAACAGTTGCTGGAGGGGCAATAGGGGGAAAAATACTGGGGACAGACAGAAAGTAGAACATGTTTGCATGTCGTGTACACATGAAAAGATTGCAAAAAGTAGAAAAAATATAGAAAAATTCATAGTCCAATCTAAACACCTAAGATTCCAAAAATAATTATAAACTCGATAACAAGGGCTTTCTTCTCTGTCAGAGGTTTCAATAACACGATTTCTCCTTTCTCGCATGCTTTCAGAAACCTGCATTCTTGATTTCCTTTCTATTAGTCAGTTGTTTTCTATAGCGCCACCAGCAGCGATTGTTGCATAAAATCTTGTTTCCACCATTATATTTCTTAGTAATCCGTCTTTCACTCCAGTACTATCCTCTTTTAGATGGGCGTCAGGAAATAACTTGAATTGTCTAAGCCCAGTACTTCTGGGACGCTATTCAAGTGAGAATCCTTTCATACCGTCGCTTGCCTCCCCTGGTTATCATTCGATTAGTAGAGGCTTTCATGGGGGGGGGGGGGGGGGGTGTGTCATTGTTGACAGCCCTATCTTTGAAGTCAGAGCGTTATTATCGCTTCTCCCGACGTCGGACATAATCCGAAAGTGGAAGCGTTCCTATCGATGCCAGCATTCTGCAGCTGTTGGCGGAATGTTTGCTCCATTTGCAAATCTGATAACGAGGGCCTAGTTACAGATCTTGACCGTAGACTTGCTTCTGTTATTGCGTTGCGTTTTTCCCCTTGTTCTTTTAAGGGGACAGTTCACAAATGTGAGATAGTCTGATAGTCTGAATATACGTTTCCCTATTCACGAATTTTTTTGGTAACTTCGTGACAACATAATTTTGGAAATCATATTAAAAGTCTTTTGCCTCATAGATACTTTTTAATATGGTGTAATACAGTGAGATTTGTTATCTTGTTTTCTGACAGATCGACGGTTTTCTTGGTTGAAGTTGCTACACGAGTAGGGCGATTAGCGAACCCTCATAGGGACAGGTGTTTAGGATGTCGGTTTGGTGAGATGTTTTCGAGAACATTGTGATACAATAAGCAAGCCCATAACGGAAATTATTTTGAAAATTTAAGATAAACATCTTTGAATTGGAAATCTTTCCTAGCACGCTCTATTTTCCTTAGTGTACTGCCTAACACCTCCTTAGGACTTGAAAAAGAAAAAAAGACGATAAGCTGTTACATAGCTGCCGTAAAATACTGCCGTGCTTCCTGCAATATGGGTTCAGTATTGGAGAATTCTGCTTCCAATTGGTCACAGATTACTATGCCAGCTGTTACGAATGGCTCGTAGGATATCCATATACTGAGAACATATTTCTTCTTTCCAAGCTCCTAGAGCGCTATAAAATTTCTAGAAATAATTTCCGCTGCTATTGGGGATTTCCGTTTAGTGACTGCGAAGGCAAATCCAGATACATGGCAGTGGGTGAATTTATTTTCTTTTACAGTTTCATATCGCGCCCTTCTTAAATTTATCCCATTTAACACTAATTAATTGCTGTTATTAATATACAGCTATGTGCAAATCGATGAAGATCTTTGCCTTGAATTGAATAATGCCATGATTACTTCTATATGAGTTGCCTCCTACTTTAGTCTTAACTGACTCTTTCCGTTTGGTCACGTTTATATATACAATTTAGAAATTGTAATGCAATACAAATATCTTCGCTGTACACATTGTTTAATAATCAGCAGGGAAACACTCACAGTAAGTGTAAACTTAGTTTTAGTGGTAAATATATTTCTCGACGTGTATCCTCAAGCCAATCAAATGAATAATGATATATTCAGTAATACTCTACATTTAATACTATTTTACTTGCTTTACAAAACTCTTAGAACAGGATGTCCAAGATTATTAAAGAAAGATAATCAATTTCATAGTACATTATGGACCAACTTATTGATTAAGCTGTGCAAAATTAGAGATTTTTAGGCAAAACTTCAGGCACAGTTATTCCTTTACCGTTTTCTTAAGATACCTAAACCGTGAAACTGATGTGTTTCCCAGAAAGAATATTACCGGGGTTTGAATTGAGAATTGTGAGCTTTTTACATCTTCGCTGGGAGAAGGCACCTAATGCAGAATAAAATTAGCACTCACTAACCTCGGACGAGGTACTGTACACATTGCGGACACATATATAGAAACATTTCTCGAGCTCGTTTCAGATTCTAAATTTACTTTCGTGCATAGCTTGAAATGCTTTGATTTTATTATAATTGAAATAGTTCCGGGAACTGAGTTGAATTCGACGTTGACTCTCAGGACTTTGAAAATGTTTAATCATTATCGTGCGCCGTTCATGTAACTTTGCGGATGAAGTGAAGCTATTGAGAAATAACGTAGACAATGTTAGATTAATACTTTTCGTTACAGTTCCACTTACTAACTTTGCAGGTGAACTTTAAATATTATCTTCCCGTGAAGTTACCTTGTTCGACAAGATGAGATAATTTAAGATGAATCGTTTCATCAAAACTGCCGGTATATAATTAAAACTTTAAAAACTATACGTGAAGGGGTTGTTCTCACGATTACACGTTTCAAAGGACAATACAAGCCAATTTCCTTTCCAGTGACAGTCTTCTTTCGGACAGAACCACAGGGACCGTTTCAATGACTATTCTCCAAGCAGCACTACGGAAAGAAATTAAGAGTACTTCAGCACAGCTGTCGGTGAGGGAAGAGAAAGGAGTGATTATAATATCTTGGAGCCTTGAGATAACTGGAACATTACTGAGTCAGAAGCATAGAGATCTAACTAAAGTATTGCACCTCTCGAATACTAATTCCAGATTCAGACGGACTAGAAAGTGATGTAAGGCAGATTGCTACAGAAGCTTTTTGGAAATTGATAAAGTACCTGGGTATAGAGACAGAGTGTGTATTAATGTAAAGGCAGTTTGTAGTTAATGCAGCTTCCATCCCTTACAGAGTAAACCTGGTTGCCAGTTACGAGTTTGTTGTAGTCCATAATAGAAAGTGTTTCAACTAAATACGCGTGTGTTATAAAAGCAGCTGATGAAAAAACAGCATAAATAAATAAGGAACACAGGTTGCTTAACTTTCGATGGAACTGCTGTGTCCAGAGTTGCACAGGACTCAGTAGCAGGGATGTAGACTTCGAACCCGCTTCTCAGATTTCGCAGCTGGCTATGTTTCATCCGAACGAGTTAACAGCGAGTTAATAGCGGCATCGAAAAAAAGGTTGAGGTATCCACTTATTCATTCATCACTGTGGTCTGGTGTGTCAGTAGCATGTGTTCAAGGAGCTATTAGTTATAATTAGAGTTGTAAAGCGACCAAAGGCTACCGTAGACTATCGCAAGTAAGCGGAGAGTACGGTAGTTTTCCTAGTAGCTTTGGTCAGTTAAGATCGCAACCGTTTTACCTGTGTGTTTAGTATGTTGAATGCTACAGGACGTTAACTTATTTCGATTGCTTTGTTTGTGATGCGATCAGTGCCTTACTACGTAGATTCCCTGGAAACCGGAAGCGCTGAACCGTCTAGAAATTGAGTGAGGATATATAAACGGCTGGGTAGCCTAAGCAACATTTTTTAGCAAAATTAAGATTATCATATTTTTAACTCATGTTTTATTCGAAAATTATTGATTTATAACGTGAAACAGAGGGATGTTGCAGTAAAAATAAAAAAAAAGTTATACAGCGCTAGAAAACACAATTTCCTCAAAAAGGTAACAGAAAGAAAAATAAAAAAATGTCAAAAATTGATTCAATTCTTCATTGAACTTGTATAAAATATGTTTCTGTTATTCATAAACAACTTTCGCAGTTTTCAAACACAATAGGAAACTCTTGCCTTTGATAATGATGAAGCACGTTCCATTGAGTATTAAATAACGACAATAATTACAAACTTTCGTGTTTGTGCTTGTAAACTTGCTTGCATCAAAAGTAATTGCTTTGGTTACAAAAGAGAGCAGAAATTACGTGGAAAACTGATTTTTATTACTTATGGAATACACACTGGAATAACGCTCAACGATGCGCGGTTCTAATTATATGCAAAATAAACAAAGAAAAGAACAACGAGAAATCGTCGTCTCCCAGTTTCTCTCTCATACATTAATTCATCTTTCTTTCCCTCCCAATGCTACCAACACCACCGTTAATGCTACCATTTATTATGACATTTACAGTGTATCGAAACCACCGAACAATAGTTTAGTTAGAGCGCAATTCTGTTTGTAAGTAATATACATCAGTGAATTAGAAACACACGACGTATAGTATTGTAACCTTGGACAGGCCTTGGGGAGCCCGTGGGTACCGAGCAATTGCCCTGTCACCGTCCGCCAATGGCATCATTGGATGCTTAAGGAGGGGCGTGGGATCGTCACACTAGAGTTGGGCAAAACCGTTCTTTTCAGAGATCGGATCAGAACTGGTCAATTACTGAAATGAATTCGCTCTTTTACATGGTTCTGCATTCACCATTCACTCACAAAAATAAGTAAAAGGAAGGTATATTGTCTTTTTAATTGAGTTCACTAGACCTGTATTTTTAACTAATTTTGTCAAATTTCGGAAGAACATATAAAAAGCAGTAATAATTTTATGTTATGTACCTAGTAGTTTTCAGATATAAAAGTTTCAAATTTCGCCTGTTATAAAAAATTTGAAAATTACAAGAAAATCCTAAATATTTTTTATGAATAAGATAAAATTTAAGATTTGATTCTTGTTATATTTTGATATTTTAATCGGAAAAATACATATAAATTATAACAATTGTAATTGAAGTGTACCTGCAGTCATCATTTATTGTCAGTATTACCATATATGTTACTGTAAAGTAAAAATTAATCAGTATTGTCATTTATAAATAAAATTTGAACCATTTTAGTCAATAGAAGTCTCTTTCTCTTCTTGGAGCACATTTGTCCTGCGTTTGAAAATATTCGTTCAAAGGCCACTGATGTTGCTGTGATGCACAATACCTTTAGAACCAGTTGACACAGCGCTGGCGGCAGCAATTTCTTTGTTTCCCACCAGTTCAAGGCAAATATCCCTTCACTAAATATTTGTCCAGTTCGACAACTTCCTCACTTTTTGGGTCGTGAGTTGCTTGAAGGTGACTAACAGTTCCATTGAACTTCTCCCAGATTGAGGAAGTCTCATGTCTCACAGTGGTGACTGATTGAGAAATGGGCTATGCTTTTTCTTGTTGAACAACCAACGCTTTCATTTCTGCAATATCCTTCATGTAGCAGTCTTAAAATGGTTTGTCGTCTGAAAATCCTTGCCAGTAACGTTGGTTGACTAATGAATTCGTTGCTGGAGATAACCCCAAACCACTATGACAACGCTTTAAGTAAACAATCAACTAATAACTCCATTTCTTGAGGTTATTCTTCATTTTTGTCGTTAAAAGGTTTTGGTTGCCGTTCCATTCATCTTGGCAAATTTTTATTTTTACAAGTGAGACTTCTCTCTGAGTATACTTCTTTGGTTACTTCATTGAAAACTTTCAAATCCTTAAAGCAAGTTGCATTATCTCCCAGTCTGTATCATTTATGTTTAAGGTGATCGATTTTCCACCCAAAATAGCGAGGCAAGAAAAATGTGGGATCTTTATTTAAAGTACATCTTTGCAGCAGATCGTAAGTAGAGCTCCATCTGGTTGGGATATCTTGGTTCAATTTCAGTCAGTCTTTTCTTAAAATTTTCTTACATTTCAGCAAGCTTGCTTAAAGCAAATGGTCTCTCCTCAAGAAACATAACGGCTCATTTAACCTCGTCAACGGCTTTCTGTATGGGCTCCTGAAATGCGTGTTGTGCAGTGAGGTTTAAAGAATGTGCAAAGCATGGGATTTGTAGAAGTTTCAGAAACACGGCAGTTAATTTCATATTTGATGCATCTTCTGTTATTATGGAAGTGATTTTAAAATTGATATTGTATATGGGATAACAGACTGTAGCACTGTTGAGATGTTTTCTGCAAAATGTCTGTCTTTGAATTGTAAGCTCTATAAAACATATGCCTTTAGTGCATATGTGCAGTGAGTGCATAGAAACTAGTGTTATTTACACTCTTCCATGCATCAAACGAAAGGCAGACTACCTTTGCGATGGTCATGTCATTTTGATTTTATCAGATATAGCTCATGATGCAAACAGGGCATTAGAACGTTGACAACGTTTTTTCGACATGATTGATCATGTTTTGGGCAAATTCTCTTCGACTACAGAGAAAGGATGGTATTCTCTACAAATCATTTTTGAAAGCTATAAATTTAATGCCATTTACTGCTATTTAATGTGAAGGGCTTCATAATATTAAAAAAATACTTATTGGCTGGTGTAAATGTAAAGCTGTTGAAGGTGAGGGCACCACAAAAGGAGATAAATCAGGACTTCGTCCAGAACATGGCGACACTGATGGGCTAGATACAACTTGAGACGCAATTTGCATTTCTGGGAGGATACCTTCACCGACATGGAAGCAGACGTCAATGAGGACGGTTGAAGAGAAATGAGTTCTTGAATTTCTGCATCGATTGATGGCGATCTTGATCGGCATTCTGACCAATATCGTTCCAAAGGTACTGCAGGATGCTTCGATATTAGATGTCTCTTCAAGTTTGATAATGAGCCAGAGCAATGCCGATTATCTGCAGAAAATAGCAGCATTTTCCTTTTTCTTCCATTTTGGTAAAATGGTACCGAACATCGCTCGTAATTCTTCTCGGCGAAGGCAATGTGGATATGATATTGTTGTACAGCACTGAAAAGTACACTGGTAAAATTAAAATATTTACTATTAACATAGCCATTTTAAATCGTAAAAGCTTAAAGCGAGAACAAATATACATGCAGCGCATTCTATAATCAGAAGTTATGGAATAGGATGTAGAACGTTGTGATCTACGAAACTTGGACGCACAATTGTGACGTTTATATCATATACGAAAAGATCTGAAACAGTCACAGTGATTAAGAAGTTCGTGAAGATAAACCTGATATTATACGAGGATTTCACTGCTGAAAGATAAAAATTTTGAGTATTATTATACCTGAATTTGGGCTACATAGCGCGTGAAAAAGAGATGGCAGGATAATGGTGCGGATAAAGGCAGGGAAAACAGTGCAAGTGAACTCTAAAGCCTCTACTTTACGAGTTATGAACTTGCCTACTCGTGCAGCCACTAGTTCTACCAATGTGTCTGTAGTGTTACTGTAGAACATAGTTGACCATCACTTTCAACTCACTTCGACGAACTCCGCCATATATTTCAGAATATCGATATCCATGTCTTTCTTCTAACGGACACTTGCTCAAGCCAAGCATGCTTCCCAGTTCCGTAAATAAAGACTCCATTGGCCTAAGACACCACATATGTAACAGATGGGGTGGTGGAGTGACAGCAAACAAATGCTTTGATTTATTACCGACCGTGCTACTCACATCCATTAGTAACGAAGACAAAAAAGTCAAATATATGTTCGTAAATATCAAATACCTTAGGGAAATTTGCGTAATGTGCATCCTCTACAGAAAGTATGAGGGACAGCCTGTTTCAGAACTGACCTTTCGAAATTCGATTCGACTAAAGAGCATACCACTAGTGCTAGGAACACCAACATAAATATTCTGCCCCTTCTCTGTGAAATTCAAGTGTGTAGTTTCTTCTTCAAATGTAACAGTGTTTCAGCTTGCACCTATCTATAATGCAGCCTATAGTCCAGCGATACGAAATAAACAAGCAAATAAACTTGCTGCAAAAGCACAAGAGATAATTCGGGAGACGACTTACATACCATACCATTCCTGGACCAATCCCATGGATTTACTATCAAATTAACTCTATTACACAGTAAATATGCTCCCTCAAAGACCGGAAACCTGAAGGGAAAACCTACACCTTGGCTAACGGAAGAGTTGAAACTGTTCATGGATCTCGGAGACACCTTTTGTACTAGATGTAGTTTAACAAGCCGACTAAAACGTATGAAGGTAAAATAAGTAGAGTGCCTGGTTAGATGTAAGAGAGGGCCTGATGGCCCTAATCTTGCCAGTTTAAATAAATAAATAAAAAATAAATGAATAAATAAAAATTCTTTCTTGAGCTGACGACACTGTCGAAAAATCTTGCAGGTCAGCATTTACTGTACAGGACGGCGTCGCAGTACAAATCGTCACTCTTACTGTTGAGCCATTACTGCACTCTTACCTGGACAACAGCAGAAATATTCGTTCCAATCAGAATACAAGCACTAGAGATCCGATTGCTAAGAAGAGTAGCTGGGTACATTCTGTTTTATAGAATGTGAATAAAGACATCAGAAAAGAACTGAGAATGAAAAACATAAATGACCGGATTAAAGAATACAGAAACAACTGGAAGGATTATATCACAAGAATGGAAGACGACAGATCACCAAAATTGGTGATAATTACAGCACAGTGGACAGAAGATATTTAGGAAGAACGAGGAAAATCAATAATTTCAACCAAGAGGGCGTAACAGGCAAATACCTGATACATGCAGAGAGAAGAAGAAGAGATGTCATATTCAAAATATTATGTTTTTTCAGTAATTGTGATGTTAATAAGTTTTGTAATTGTAAATAAAACTCTGGTCTGATGTAAAAGGATTCCTGAAGGTATTAATCTGGTCGGGTTTAATGAATAAATAAGAAATTAAACATAACGTACTGTTAGTCCCAGAATTAATGGTCAATATTCAGGGATACGACAGGAACAATCATTTGGAGCAAAAAACTTCTTGCCGATCTGAATGGTTTCTGAGACAGAACATATTTAATGTACATTGTTACTTATTGTCTTTATTGTTCAGTACATTGTCATTGTTTACAATGTACCGTAGTAGTGTAGACGAAGTCGAGACGAATAGGACACGTGGTCTATCAACATGGGAAACTGCCAGAAACTGGCTTACCTACACCTCGACGCATGCCCACTGCCCAGTATCTTCCGTATTCTCTCGCTCTCTTCATGAAACCTGTAAGTTCTTGAGAACATGTCAGAAAGAACGGGTACCATCTTCATACAACACAAGAAGACGACGACTAGAACAAATCAAATAAGGATACAAAAGATAAAGAGCTGAACTAGAATGGAGAGGTGCTCAGTAAAGAAAGCGAATTGCTAGCTGTATCATTGTGCCAAGAGTGCAGAGAACAGAGTGACACCTCAAGTCGCCGTCTGGTCTGCTGCGTGCGATCTCGTCTGTGAGACCTAGTTTCACTGGGAGGGGCGAGGGGGGGGGGAGCAGTGTGCTGGTTGCGATCTGATCTGTAGGAGTGGTGGGGAGAGCAGTGAACTAGAGAGCTACCTTGCAGTGTGATTCCTGAGGTGGTGGGGAGCAGTGAGATAGTGAGATGGTCCGATCGGTAACAGTGGTGGGGAGCCTGAGCTATTGGGAGGGGAGTGACGCCTGGATCATTTTGCAACATGCTCGAGCCGCATGCTGGCTGAAGAAAGCAAATTTGATGATCTCTGGCAACACGTTCTGAGTCTGATACTAATTCAAACGATAAGAAGTAAAAACTCACTCAAAAGTACATAAACGTTTGTTGAGCTTCTGAAAGAAGAAGAATGGTCTGCTTTTTAGTCAAGTGTACCAGAACATAAAAAAGTGAACTTTTGGAAATTCGATTTGAAGTCAAAACTTTTTCTCTATCTAACCTGCATACCACTAGTACACCCCAGGTTCATGTTTGTCTTGTTTGTGATGTTGTTCTTCCTCCATTTCTTTTACAACATTCTTGTTGCTAGTACTGATTCTTTGGTGACTTCTGTCACTGATAAGTCTCCTGTAGTCAACGGCAATTAAATCTTATTTAGTCCACCAGGCACTTCCATCGATTCCATAACCTTATGCGTCGACACTCCACCATCACTGAAACACAGTAGAGGATACAGCTCACCAGTTTTCAATGTATTTAATCCTACTAGGACAGTTTCTAGTATGGGTTTCCACGTACAATTGTTAAAATTCTCATGTGGATTTTGAGTCCTACCACGTAAACACGTCTCTAAATATCTGCTGTCACTACATCCCTATATATAGGTTTTACAATGTGTAGTGAATAGCAAAGAATGCTTATGGTTTATGGTTGCATGTCGTGCATTGAATGATCGCCCTCTGGCAGCCCACAAGATGACTCACTGCCAAGTGGACTGACTGCATAATAGGGTTTGTCGTTTGTGGATGTTTTATGAAAAAAGGTAGCCCATACTACCTTTCTCAAAGAATATAAAGTGATTCGAAATCAATTCACAGAAAGTGAATTAACTGACATCAAATTTAGAAGGTATAGATCTACTACCCAATAGTGACACATGAAAATTTGTGCTGGACCGAGACTCGAATCCAGAATTGCCATATATCACGAGCGGTTGCCTTAACCGCTTTAGTTGTCTCTGCACGTTCCCTGGGCTGACTCAAACCTCTATATGTCAGTCTGTCTACATCCTTATATCGTATCCCATAGAATTCATCACCTAATCCAGGCAACATCACTTGGAATCCCGCAACAGGGACAATAAGACGACGAGGAATCGAGACCAATATCGTTATTGACTGGCCACCTAGGTTTGTAATTCTTACAAGCATGTCCGAAATAACCGACACTGTAACGATCCACAGCTGTACAAAATAGTTCGAAATTAATTCGCTGAATGCAAATTCGTTGACATCAGCTGTATTAAGAACAGGTCTGCTACCCAAAAGTTACACTTGAAAATTTGTGCCACACCAAGACATGAAACCAGATTTCCCATTTATCGCTGTGGTTGCCTTACCCCCTCTGGCTATATGTGCACGCTCCCCAGTCACTCTGTCTACGTCCTTATTTCGCAGTCGAGTGAAGTCGTCGCCTAATCCTCGCAACATTACTTGGATTCCCACAACTGGTAAAATGAGAGAATGAGGAACTGAGACGAACGTTGTTATCGACTGCCAGCCTAGGCTTGTAATATTTACATGCATGTCTGTAGGAAGAGACACTGTTGGCGACCCACAGCTGTACGAAATAATTAGAAATTTTCGCTGAATGAGAATTTCTTCACATCAGCTGTTTTAGGCATTGATGTACTACCCATAAAAACCGAGTTTGAGTCCCATTCTAGTCATAATTGCATATGTCACTATTAGGTAGTAGATGTACACATAATACAGCTTAAATCAAGGAATGTGCATTCAGCTAATTAATTTAGAATTATTTCGTACTGATGTGGATTGTCAACACTATCTGTTCTTTCAAACATGTAGGTAAGGATATAATGTGATTCATTTCAGAAGGTTTCCACAACTATTAAATACACACAAAATTCCCTAAAGCTTTTGGTAAAGGCTCAGACAGAGCTACTGCAACTAATTGAGTTACTATACTGTAAACACAAATGTTAGTAGGAAATCAAAGACTTAACTCTCTGTAGAGACTAGAGACTAAAAATTCATAGAAAACCAACAAGTGAGAAATTCTGATTTTAATAGAACTGTCTGCATGACATGGGGGCTTCATCATGCGTGCAGCCACTTTTAAATTCCTCTATTCTTGGGGGCTTCTTTGGTCAAATTTCCTCGATGTATGCTTTTTTTCAGAGAATTACAAAGAACTTTTTAAGACAAAGATTCAGAAAACGATTTTTTACACGTATCTATGTACTGGTTCTGTTAATAAATTTCATCACCTGCAACAGCATGACAAGTTTCATATGGACATTCGTTCATTTCGTGAATCTTAACGTAATTATTCTTTCAAGCGGACCCAACTAGTAGCCGAATGACAACACGTGAAACCAAAAAGAAAAGCGAGACACAGAACCGAGAAAGATAAATTCCTTCTGAATATTGGTACTATCTTCACCTGCATCTGTTTCTTTTATCACAAGTCCAAACTGTGTTGATGTTGCTGCGTGGCTGCTTTATTGTTTGTTATTTAGCTGTACTTAACTTGCTTTGAAAAGTTTATAAGGTATACGCCATTCATCGTAAGTTTAACATGCATGTAAACATTACGCTGTGCATCCTTCCACTTCACCTGTTACGTAATTGAATCAAGCTCTTCGCACAACTTGAAGTTTTAAACAACCACATCCCGTTATGTATGGCTCTGAGCACTATGGGACTTAACTTCTGAGGTCATTAGTCCCCTAGAACTTAGAACTAGTTAAACCTAACTAACCTAAGGACATCACACACATCCATGCCCGAAGCAGGATTCGAACCTGCGACCGTAGCGGTCTCGCGGTTCCAGACTGCAGCGTCTAGAACCGCACGGCCATTTAGGCCGGCCCCGTTATGTACAGTGACAAACGATTATAACAGCAATACGTCAAATGAAATTAATGCGTGTGCAGGGAGAAGCATATGAATCACCCTTTCGTAGCTGAGTCTGATTATTTCCGTAATATGGCCACAGGCACGTCTACGGTATGTTTTTCTGGATTGTATTACGTAAAATGACTGTAAGGATTTCGGTAATTTATAAATTTTTACAAAAGTGATCGCACCATGCTCATTCGTACATCTCTCACAAGTTAAAGCTGGGTGGAAAAAGATAGACCCAGTTATTTATTATGTACTAATTCCACACCACAACCCATTCCACATAATGCTGAGACTCTTGATGTAACTAATGAAGATTTTCATACCTGTAAAGTCTAGTGTTTTCAACTTCAAGTATCTCGTTGAATGCAGACAAATTTCACCAGATAAAAAAGCATTTCAGGATCATCGTGTCCATTGTACAGAGTGCAACAGTCAGCTGCAATATTGACATCGGGTAATAGTCACTCGACGCATTCTGTGTACTATACAAGGTTTCAGTTGTAACTAGTATGATCGAAAGGTCAAAATGTTCGAATTGCATGTGCGTGTATGTGTGTGTGTGTGTGTGTGTGTGTGTGTGTGTGTGTGTGTGTGTGTTTGTGCAAGTTATCTTGATCCTGTGGTCTGTGCATCAGTGCACTCATTTGACCTCACAATACCATATGCATGTACCAAATTAATCACTTAATTAGAAATTCCGATACGGCAGGAATAACTTTTGCAATGTGACAAAAGCTATCCCAATGAACACACCCTATCTTTACCACTGATATGAGCCTTGTTAGCTCTTATTCAGATGGTTCAAATGGCTCTGAGCCCTATGGGACTTAACAGCTGAGGTCATCAGTTCCATAGAACTTAGATCTACTTAAACATAATTAACCTAAGGACATCACACACATCCATGACCGAGGCAGGATTCGAACCTGCGACCGTTGCGGTCGCGCGGTTTCAGACTGAAGCGCCTACAAACGCTCGGCCACCCCGGCCGGCCTAGCTCTTATCAAATCCGCCACGAAAGTGTTGAAGAATAAGCGCAACTGAACATGAATAATCTTCAGTTGCCTAGAAATTCCTACTGCATTACTATTACTTTAAGAGCAAATCATAATGTATCAAGTCTGGCACTGAATTAATCTGATTAATCTGCCCACAATAATCGTAATGACTGATGCAATGGTATCTCTCTGTAACTGTGCTCTGTGACTCAAACATTCAGAATGTGGCGAAACTTACCTTAGAAGGTTAATTTCAGATGTGCCAAATATTCAGCATATTATACTTCAGGTGATTTGTGTGTGTGTGTGTGTGTGTGTGTGTGTGTGTGTGTGTGTGTGTGGGTGTGTGTGTGTTTTTCGGGGGCGGGTGGGGGGGGGATTTAATTCCAGCCTAAGGAGTGGAGGAGGGAAAGTGTGAAATATTATACTTGGGTTATTCAAATCTATCAGCAACATCCTTGATTAACTTGATGAATTACCAAGTAGGATAATGGTGGCCTAACTTACTGTACATTGTTACTCCTAATTCACATCGTCAATAGCTGAAGACTTGTAGTCAAAACACACAGTCACATTTTACCTAAAAATGTATAAATAAAACTTAAAATATAATTTTTACGCCTTCATCAATGCCTGCCTCTTGCACAACTTTGGACACACCACTTCTACACCATATGCATCACTTTGTATTTGTTTCAGTATTTACAGAGTTTCATTGGCTATTTCTCTACATAGTTCCCATTGTTGTTATGGCATTTGTTGTAGATATGCACCAACATGTTGAACCAAAATAGTATGATCATCTGCTTAAATGTGGTTGGTCCAGCTTAGGAACTTAAATCTGCAGTGATGCTGTCTGGTATGGATTCGAAAAATCCTTGAAGGGTTTCTGGAGGTACGTGGGACTACATATATGAGCGAAGGTCACGTATGTCCTTGAAATTATTGGCCGGTGGTTTGTGGTCGCGGAGCTGGTTGCCAGTAGTGTCCCAGATGTGATCCATCGGTTTCAGATCAGGGAAATCTTGTGGTCAGTCCTAAGTAAGTGTTCTACAGATTAAACTATTGAATGACAACTCACTAAGCACCCGTGCAGCTATACTTCTGCTACTAACTTTTCTCTTAACTCCTACACTTCACAGAAGTTTTAAGAGCATACCAGCGGAGCTATAACTCCTGGAGGAAAGCGGCTCTCCAAATGCTGCCTAATGTTGCTTGAGAGTTCATGACCACTTCTCATCGTGCCCGCAGGCAGGCGCTTGTAATGTAATACCGGATGACCGTATTGCACGCGTTCTGTGGATGCACGAGTTGGTTGGCTATGCCTGCACGAAGTGTCACGGTGCATACCTGACTATCTGCCAGTGCAATGGTGAGCTGGAACAGCCTGAGTTAAGGTGGACCTAACATACCCCACCTTATGCACGTTTGGACAACGAAATGAGCTATCGATGCACAGTTAGTTTTCTGTAAATCTCAAAATTACGTTGATGTTTTTTTGGAGATTTTGAAGTCTAAAGTTATAGGTCTCATGTTCAAAGGCGAATTTAATATGTTTATGCATATTTATTGCTACTGTGTGTGTTTTCTCATTGATGATATCAAGAAGGATAATTGCATCACCCATGTATCCTTTATAGCAGATGATATTGCAGTTTTTTGCGACTATTAGCTTCGAAAGATGTTTAGTCCGTTTTTTACAAATATCTACTGACACCACAGTTAGGAAGCTACTCATTGCCAAACAATCTATCTGTCTGTATATTTTGTTGATTGTAACCGCCCCACCGAAAATTATGTATAGAAAAGTTAAATAAATAATGGAGCCACGAAGCAATATCGTCCCCTCAGAAATATTTAAATAAAAAATAATAAATGGGAGCCAAGTGTAACCTTCCCTCAATGAAATCTATTGATAATGACAATTAAATGTAAGAATCGCAATCTGACCCAAGTGTAAGCTCCCTACAAAAATGCAAGATATAAAAATGTTCCAAAATTCATATCCCCACAAAAATGAGAGATAATTCAATGATAATGAAATTTTAGTGACAATGAAAACTCAATTAGAGCGAAATGTCGATCTTTTGGCCCTGTGCAATAATCCGAATTCTTGCCTCAGTAAAACTGCATGTCTAAACTCTGCTCTTATTCTTCGCCATAGCTTGGAGGAAATGCATCGCACTTATTCTTTGAATTTAACTGAAACTTTGAAAGGTAGGTACACTGAGCCACAGCGCCAGAGATTGCGCCAAAGAGTATTATTCAGCCGCCTCCACTGGCAGTGCTTGGGGAGAGCTCGTAGTAGTCAGTGCTTGTTGAGATGTGCTAGTGAAAAGTGCTTGTCGAGAACTCGTGGGAGTCAGTGCTTGGGGAGAACTCGTAGTAGGCAGTGCTTGGGGAGAACTCGTAGTAGTCAGTGCTTGTTGAGATGTGCTAGTGAAAAGTGCTGGTCGAGAACTCGTAGTAGGCAGTGCTTGCTGAGATGTGATACTGAAAAGTTCTTGTTGAGATGTAGTAGTAGCGAGTCGGTGTGGATATATTGTAATGGTCAGAGTGATTTTCGTCAATATATGAAGGTAAAAGAAAAAAAAATTCCTTTTCTTTTTATTATCTCAATGTCTTAAATAATGCGTCATTACAGGTTCAGTCAACAAAGCATCTGGCATGTGTTCTTGTATTAGAGTGTAATTCTGGTTTTCTTGCGCAATTATAGTATTTCTAATTTTTTTTTATCACGTCAGTATAATTGGTATTTAAAAATTCTTGTCTTGTTGAAGAAGAACCGTGCCAGATGTGCGTTGAGTCATACTTCCACATACAGAACAGTTATACTTGTGCTTTGGTTTCGTAGGTTTTATAGTTGCTGGGGACTTAGTTAATTAATTGTGTTAACGATATTTTCATTTCATTCTTTGTTGTCGTTCTCTGCAGTCAGATTGCGTACTATTACCAGTCAGGGCCAACCGTTTACGAAACAGCGTAATCGGACATACAGCTACGAACGAAAAATAAAAATTATTTTAAAAAATATTTAATTAAGCCCCCATGCACGTGGCGCCCGCTGCCAGGATCGTCCCTTGGAATCTTCTGATTGTAAAAATAGTAGACAGTAGTATAGTTGTAGTAATTTGTAGTTTAGTAATTGTAGTCTATATTGCATGTGTAGATTTGGTAATTAGCATTCTTCTAATGGTATTTTTCAAAATTTAATTTTTATTGCCTTGTATACGCGTTTGACAATTTAGTGCAATTATTTCAATTGTTCGATTAATCGTGTTTGAGGGAAACATTTCATGTAAATGGTATTGTTGGAGATAAAGAGTCATTGTGTGTAATTTTCGTACAGTGACGAGTTTTGTATGTTTTGTAAATGATTACGCGATCGATGAAGAAGGCAAAAATGAAGGATAGTGAGAATGACGAAATTGTTAACATGGCGAACTCGCCAACAGAGGAAAACAGTGTGATGAATAATGAAGTGGAAAACAATGTAATAAGTCGGGAAAATAGTCCGGAACCATTTCAAAATTTTTCTCAATCAAAAAATTTTCAGAATCCGAGATTAACGACAGAAGATTCTGGAATAGTATCGAACTCAGATAGCTTTGCAGCTATGACGAAGGAAACTGGTTTCGTGGGAAATGTTAGGGGTGAAAAGAATTTTGAAGCAGTTACTATGGAGCAGTTGATGAGTGCTATATTAAATGTGGGATCACAGTTACGATCTGAATTTAAAACAGAGATAGGAACAATTAAAACAAGAGATGGGAACTTTGGAAACACGGTTAGACTCACGAATAGGGACATGTTTCAAAAATGTGAAAGATGAATTAAAGAAAGAAATCAGAGAAGAAGTACAACCGATTTTGAATTCTCACAATAATAGATTAATTGCAGTAGAGATTAGACAAAGGGAACAGGATAGAGAACAGGAAGAAAGAGATCGCGTGATAGTACAGAAATTTTCAGAGTTAAATTTACAACGTGCAAAGGATAAGGAAGAAATATTTGAGAGAATCGAGGAATCCGTACCAAATGACAGATTAAATAACCTAACACAACAATATGAACAGCTAACTACCAAATGTGTCAGTACTGAAACCCGAGTCGCGACACTTACGGAAGACGTAAATAAACAGAAAGAACAATTAGGTGACTTATCGGAAAGAGTTGAGGAAATTTCAGATAAACTGACAAATCTTAGTTTACATGGGGACAGAGATTCGGATGATACAGCACCATTGTCATTTGCAGAAACCGAAGAGTATCAGAACATAAATAACGCGTTAAAAGGGAAGTTGAGGCATTACGAAAGCAAGTCAAACAAATTGAAGGTGAAATCGTAGGAAAAGACAGTAGAAGAAATTTAGAATCACAGATAGCAGAGGGCTTTGAAGAAAGTAATTTGTTTCATGTACGGGATGCAACAAGAGAGCGCCAGGCGCGTGAATTTAACAATAATCGTCATTGTGACTGGGACAGACGCGGTAGGTCTTTGACTATAAACACTTCTTAACTGTTCGGAAATTTAAGATCTTCCGCAATTCTAAGAATGACATACATCCATGTGCATGGTTAGATCAATTTACGTACGCACTTCCGCCAAATTTGCCACTAAGTCACAAACTTGAAATTATGTGCGGCTATTAACGTCCTCAGGGGATTCACTACTCTAAGTGAATATGTGCCGTAGCGAGCATAGGGCCCCGAGCTGTAGTGGTGCTATTTCTCTTTTAGTTTTCTGTACCGCTGCCTACTCTTTTACTATTCTTTGCATCTGTCAAAACAACTCTTCGACTATCAATCTGTCTAGACAGTAGATAAACAATAACCGGATATGACTATTTTACCTAAATGTGGTTTCGTAAATTACCGTTTGGACTTTACCTACAGCAGCATTCATTCATAGTTTAAAGGAAATTTTACCTGTTTATCTTCATAACAATATTACTTCATATGTTGCCGATATTCTTATTGTGAAACGTTTTTGGAGTGAGCACAACAAAATTTTGGATTCATTATTACGTATTTTTGCAAGAGTTGGCATTACAGTGAACTTAGAAAAATCTGAATTTGGTCGTTCTCAGGTGAAATTTCTCGGCCATATTATTTCTACAGAAGGTATTCTTCCTGATCCAGAAAAATTAGCCGCTATTCGTAATTATGTTGTTCCTACCACCAAACGTGAGTTTCGTAGTTTCCTTGGTGTCTGTAATTTTCTTTGACGCTTTGTTAGACTGGACAATTTGGCCACGCCTCGTTTTTGCGAACTATCTGAAAAATTCTTTTTAAACGAAAATCGGTCGACAACTCTGTTTGGTTAGTTTGTATTCCTGATGAGTGGGATAATAAACTAATTTGGTATACGCATTTCAGTTATGCACACTTTGGTCCCAGAAAATGCTTTCATAAATTACGGGAAAATTGCTACTTCAGTAATATGGAAAAACGTATTCGATCTGTTCTGGCCAACTGCAAATTATGTCAAAAGGCTAAGCCGCCAACAATTTCTCACAGAGCACCGTTGTTTCCTATCATTCCAGCGAAATTAAAGGAGATGGCTGCAGTCGATTTGTTCGGTCCAGTGGTTCGTTCTACTAATGGTTTTGCGTACATTTTCGTAGCAGTGGAGTTGACATCAAAATATGTGTGTTTTACACCGTTACGCAAAGCAACAGCTCGTTCAGTATCTAATGCTTTCATTAAACATTTTCTTAAAGAAGTTGGTCATGTTGATAAGGTTATATCAGAGAATGGATCACAGTTTCGTTCTAAAATTTGGCTTCGTACTCTACGGCGTCGTAAAATTAAACCAATTTTCATTTCACTTTTTCACCCTCAATCTAACGCTTCTGAGAGATGGATGAAGGAAATCAATAAATTGTGTCATCTTTATTGTCATCAGAATCACAGAACGTGGGATCAGTATCTTCATATTTTTCAAAACATTCTGAATGAACTCCCTAATGATTCAACTTCTTTACCGCCTCTACTGATATTAAAAAACAAAGCACCGACAAATCGCATTTCTGAAATCGTTCCTTTTCCACCTTCACGGAAACTGCGGCATTCTGAAGTTGTGAACATTGGTCTACAAAATATTGCATCTGCGGCTGCTAGAAGAGAGAAATCAGCTAAGTGTCCTGGTCGTTTAAAAATCTTGTCAGTTGGTCAAAAGGTGTTAATTAAGTCTCATCGTTTGTCTCATAAAGGAAAAGGCTTGTGTCGCAAATTTTTTCTGCTTTATAACGGTCCATATAGAGTTCGCAAAATTATACATGATAACACTGTTGAAGTAGAAACTCTTAAATCTCGACGTTCTAAAGAAATACATCATATATCAAACGTTAAAATTTTTGTGGAATGACATACTTTCGAGAAACCAACAGTTTATGTAAACATGCAGAGAATACAAGGATACCGCGCTGTGTTTTGGCGGCGGCACATACTCAAAGCAACAGTCAAGTCTGCGCGCCGCACAAGGCAGTCGTTGACCGCAAACAATTACTTCCTACGTCACGCGCCTACAGCTGATCGAGCGCTCAGTGCGAATGCACTGACAGCCGTAAACAAATACACAGCCTAATTTCTCCGACTAAATTCAGTATAAGGCTATAGTGACTTGATGAATTATGTTATTAACATTCAGTATTTTTCAGGATACGGTTCTATAAAATATTTAAGAACTTCAGGTAAATTCTGTGCGTGTCCGACGTTAAGACGACTTACTATCGAGAAATTTTCAGGAAGAATGTAATTTCGAAGAAGAAACTAATAAACTAAAAAAGGTAACTATTAATTGAGTTTATTTTTCAGGTAACATATTTCCACTTAGGTACGTACTTTAGACGTAATTTGCTGCTCGCGATTATGTGATTCATACTTTGTGCTAAATTTCATGTTCTATGAAATTACTTGTGAAGCGACGTGCTTGCGTACGTTAACTGATTTTGACAATGATTATTAATGAACTGGGTTGTAACTTGTGTATATTAAGCATCGCTTGGCTGCACTGCTTTTTCACTGATGTCATATTTTTCTATTATGTGCTTGCTGTGCTAATTTATTTAAATTATAATTGTAACCTGATTAATTGTGCTGACTGTGATTATGTATGTAAGTGATACTTTGTGATTTATCTGCTTGCGCCTTCATGTTTACTTATTAAGATTACATATGAACATTTATTTGCTTATGCTGATATGATGCTAATGACCTGTTTATTATGTTAGATAACATATTTGCTGCCTTGCTAATGGATTGCATATTTACACATTTCTGTTTTGTTGTCATAACTACTCTTTAATTTGGTATATAGAAATGCTGATATACTGTGTACGAACATAGAGTTTAGGTCACACTATGGTATTAATTATAGATTGTTCGCTTGGCAGAGCCTCGTTGTAAGAATTGTGCTGCATCCACTTGTTGACATTCTGTTCTCTACTGGTATATTTACTCGCTATTGCATGTTTTGCTTACGCTCAGTGCCTTATATTTTTAAGATAGGAAAATGAACTGCTATAATTCGACATAAACGACATTAGTACAAGAAACTTCATAGAAGTCACATGAGCTGGAGGTTTTATGGAAGCTGTATAAATTTATGCTAATAGGAAGGAAGCTAACGACATGACATACCAAAACTAGGTTTAGACCATTGACAGTTACTACACTGCATTTTTCGTGAGCAATTGAAATAGGAAGTGACACTTGACACAAGAAATACTCCACATGTGTGCTTCTGTTTGCCATAATTCTTAAAGTGGTGGACACACTGTGAAATATTATGATCATTCACACTCCGTAATCGTACTTAATTACTGAGAGTTATTCGAACTAAGTCTGTTAGAGGTCATGTATGCATTTCTTTTGTTTATAATTCATAATGAGTAGAAGATTTGGGTCAGATGGATTACACAGAGGTTGTGTGTTGACAGTGTGTCTTCGGATTGTATGGGATGATGAGGTTTGCATTAGGATCTTATCTGTACTTGTTCGAGGAGACTGACTAGAGGAAAGAGTTGTTATGGAAGTGAAATGATATTGGCGATAAGGTTTATATGTGTCGACGTATTGAAGAGGTATTATTGAGGTATTGAGATTATATGAAGTTGATGATTATTGGAGTTTTTGTGGACAAAAGGTAAGGTAAATGAGATTGATGATAAGATTTATATGTATCGACGTAAGAGGTATTATTGAAGTATTGACATTATGTGATGCTGATGATTATTGGAGTTTTGGTGGATAAGAGGTAAAGTAAGTGAGGTGTATATTTTTTTTTTGTTGGTCTATATGGAACAAGGAGAATGAAGATAGCAGACTAGAACACTAAAGTGGAAGGAAGATTGTCTACACACACTTTGTTAAATCACTAAGCAGTATATGATTTTTTTTTTGAAGAGAGGAAGTATTTGCATATCTTGGCACACTGACAGTTGTTCAGCAACAGTACATTTGATTTGGCTTGTCAAACATTGGTCTTGACATGATGACTATGACGTTGACTAACTATTATTGACTGTTATACATTGCTGCCACTACTACTGGATACACAAGATGAACATCAAATTTTGACAGAATTGCATTTACACAGTTAACACTATTCAATTACACAGTAGTACTTAATGTGGATGAAAGATGAGTGAGTGTGTTTTGTGTGTTTTCCTTTCCTAATCCTACCCACCTATCTCCTAAATATTATTTTATTTGTATGTACTGGCTTGCACTGACACCCATAAATATTATAGGTTTACTGATATTTGAGTATTTGTAATAGTTAATATGACAATTATCTGATATCATTTGTGTGTTTGTTAGCATTTGTATGTGGATTCAAACTATTGTTCATGCCTGAACTGTCTGATTAGTGATAGTGAATATTATGAACTGTTACCTGCACTTTTTCAACATGATGTGTGACATTTAGAAAAGATTAATTTCTGCTGAGGAACTTTCTGATTAGTCATAGTGAATATTATGGACTGTTACTTGTACTTTTTCTACATGATTGGTGCCACTAGGACATGTTTAATTTCTGCTGATGAACAGTGTGATTAGTGATAGTGAATATTATGGACTGCTGTCTGGACCTGCTCAACATAATGGGTGCCATTGATAAACTGTTTCTACTGAATTGTTGCTGTCTGCACCTGCTCAACATTGTTGGGTGCCACTGATGGACTGCTTCTACTGAGATAATGTCACTTGTTGCTGTCTGCACCTGCTCAACATTGCTGGGTGCCACTGATAGACTGTTTTTTACTGAAATAATGTGACTTGTTGCTGTCTGTACCTGCTCAACATTGCTGGGTGCCACTGATGGACTGCTTGTACTGAAATAATGTCACTTGTTGGTTTCTGCACCTGTTCAACATTGCTGGGTGCCACTAATGGAACTGCTTCTACTGAAATGATGTCACTTGTTGGTGTCTGCACCTGCTCAACATTACTGGGTACCACTGATGGACTGCTTCTACTGAAATGATGTCACTTGTTGCTGTCTGCACCTGTTCAACATTGCTGGGTGCCACTAATGGAACTGCTTCTGCTGAGAAATGTGACTTGTTGCTGTGTGTACCTGCTCAACATTACTGAGTGCCACAGATGGAACTGCTTCTACTGACATAATGTCACTTGTTAGTGTCTGTACCTGTTCAACATTGCTGGGTGCCACTAATGGAACTGCTTCTGCTGAATAATGTCACTTGTTGGTGTCTGCACTTGTTCAACATTGTTGGGTGCCACAGATGGAACTGCTTCTACTGAAATGATGTCACTTGTTGGTGTGTGTACCTGTTCAACATTACTGGGTGCCACTGATGAACTGCTTCTACTGAAATAATGTCACTTGTTGGTGTCTGCACCTGTTCAACATTGCTAGGTGCCACTGATGAACTGCTTCTATTGAAATGATGTCACTTGTTGGTGTCTGCACCTGTTCAACATTGCTGGGTGCCACAGATGGAACTGCTTCTACTGAAATGAAGTCACTTGTTGGTGTCTGCACCTGTCAACATTGCTGGGTGCCACTAATGGAACTGCTTCTACTGAAATGATGTTACTTCTTGCTGTCTGCACGTGCTCAACATTGCTGGGTGCCACTGATGGAACTGCTTCTACTGAAATAATGTGACTTGTTGCTGTGTGTACCTGTTCAACATTGCTGGGTGCCACAGATGGAACTGCTTCTACTGAAACAATGTCACTTGTTGCTGTCTGCACCTGCTCAACATTGCTGGGTGCCACAGATGGAACTGCTTCTACTGAATAATGTCACTTGTTGGTGTCTGCACCTGTTCAACATTGCTGGGTGCCACTAATGGAACTGCTTCTGCTGAATGATGTCACTTGTTGGTATCTGCACTTTTTCAACATTGCTGGGTGCCACTGATGGAACTGCTTCTATTGAAATGATGTCACTTGTTGGTGTCTGCACCTGTTCAACAATGCTGGATGCCACAGATGGAACTGCTTCTACTGACATAATGTCACTTGTTGGTGTCTGCACCTGTTCAACATTACTGGGTGCCACTAATGAACTGCTTCTACTGACATAATGTCACTTGTTGGTGTCTGCACCTGTTCAACATTACTGGGTGCCACTGATGGACTGCTTCTACTGACATAATGTCACTTGTTGCTGTCTGCACCTGTCAACATTACTGGGTGCCACAGATGGAACTGCTTCTACTGAATGATGTCACTTGTTGGTGTCTGCACCTGTAGACCATTGCTGGGTGCTACTGCTGGAACTAATCATTTTATGTGAACATTTGTATAAACTGATTTTTTCTGTATTGTGTGAACTATTATGTAAAGTCACATGTATGAAAAGAAGTTGTATTGCTTACTGTATTTTATATATTAGGTTATTGAAAGGTCAGTGCAAAACCAAAATTTGAACTAATTATGTGATATTTAGGTATTAATATTATCTATTATTTTTGTCTGTATTTTTGTGGACGAATTTGGTGGTATTTTCACCACCAGTGCTGGCAAAAATACCATCAAATTCTGGCCCGTGGAGGAGGGGCATATGAAAGGTGGCTACACTGAGCCACAGCGCCAGAGATTGCGCCAAGGAGTATTATTCAGCCGCCTCCACTGGCAGTGCTTGGGGAGAACTCGTAGTAGTCAGTGCTTGTTGAGATGTGCTAGTGAAAAGTGCTTGTCGAGAACTCGTGGGAGTCAGTGCTTGGGGAGAACTCGTAGTAGGCAGTGCTTGGGGAGAACTCGTAGTAGTCAGTGCTTGTTGAGATGTGCTAGTGAAAAGTGCTGGTCGAGAACTCGTAGTAGGCAGTGCTTGCTGAGATGTGATACTGAAAAGTTCTTGTTGAGATGTAGTAGTAGCGAGTCGGTGTGGATATATTGTAATGGTCAGAGTGATTTTCGTCAATATATGAAGGTAAAAGAAAAAAAAATTCCTTTTCTTTTTATTATCTCAATGTCTTAAATAATGCGTCATTACAGGTTCAGTCAACAAAGCATCTGGCATGTGTTCTTGTATTAGAGTGTAATTCTGGTTTTCTTGCGCAATTATAGTATTTCTAATTTTTTTTTATCACGTCAGTATAATTGGTATTTAAAAATTCTTGTCTTGTTGAAGAAGAACCGTGCCAGATGTGCGTTGAGTCATACTTCCACATACAGAACAGTTATACTTGTGCTTTGGTTTCGTAGGTTTTATAGTTGCTGGGGACTTAATTAATTAATTGTGTTAACGAAATTTTCATTTCATTCTTTGTTGTCGTTCTATGCAGTCAGATTGCGTACAATTACTAGTCAGGGCCAACCGTTTACGAAACAGCGTAATCAGACATACAGCTACGAACGAAAAATAAAAATTATTATCAAAAATATTTAATTATGCCCCCATGCAACTTTTGTTTAAGGAAATGGAAAGGAAATATATATTTTTTCAATTAAATAGCTCTTTTGTTAAAAATGCTTTGATAACAAAATTATTATTGGGGCACTTCTTGAAAATTAATTACAATAAATATACATTACATTATCTGATGTGCGCAATGCAGCTTCATTACCTTGTTTAACAATATACCTCATTCAGCATCTTGACCAGAGACCCATGTCGACGCCCGCGGACTGCGTCCCACTCGCGACTCTACCCGCAACTGTACAAGACTACTACTGCCGACAGACTGCTGCTCGCAACTGAATCATCTCGCACGCGCTACTACTCTCTGGTCAGAGATTGTCATGGCTCACCATCGCTGCATACGTGTTTCATAACCCTCCACTGGGGGGCAAAAATTTGGCAGCGATGGTGAGTCATTTGGACTTGCCATGAGCAACAAATTTTTTCTCAATTAATTAACTTTACAATTATAGCATATCTACAGATACAGAACATGAAGGAAATATGGTGCACATGCATCAAGTACAAAACATATTAGACAATGACAAAATGTGAGTACAAAACTTATTAGCAAATCAGAAAAATGTATATACAAATTATTTGATCGATAACAAAAGTGCACATGCACTGAAAAACTCTTGAGCATTTTGAGAACAAATAAACAGAATGGCAAACAATCATGTTGACAAGTGACATGAGTGCACATGCAATACAGTTTAGAACATATCAGCAAATGAGGAAATGTATATACAATGAGTAACAAATGCCATAAGTGCATACGCACTGAAGTATTGAACATATCAGGAAATCACAAAATGTATACAGAATAAGTACAGATCGTATTGAAAAATGAGAAAAGTGCACAGGCACTGAAGTTCAGTAGAAAACATATTAACATAAGTGTAAATGCACTGGAAAATGCTTCATAAGTGCACGTGTACTGTAGTTCAGAACATATCAGCAAAAAAAATGTATAGGTCATGAATACAAATCATGTTAGCAAAAAAATGTTTTTCACTATGTTACAAGAATTAGGATAGGAAAGGGAAGGATTGCATCATAGTTGTAGCACTTTAGGTTGCACGCAGCTGCTCTGAAAGTCCATATCTTTCCACAGAAGTACAACACCAAGTGAAACAATCTGAAGTTCTTTTCCCAGTAGTATTTATCAGCGTAGCCAAGACACTGAAATGTCGTAGTAATATCCCATATTTTCATTTTGGCAGTACATCAGGTACACCAAACAGTGGGACCATAATAACGTCTCTATCGCTCATGGTGGAGGACAGCATGTCGTGTCAACACCACGCTCTTACAAGGCACACCAACGTAGAATTAGTGCAAAACCAAATATAGTGCTCCATGATCATGAAGATAGACAGGACAAATGGGTATTACAGTAATTCATGGTAGTTAGGTCAGTAGTTGAAGGACATTAAGTCACATACTAGTCTTCATTGAGAATTACATTAGTAGTTTGCGGCATTTATAGGCCAGTTATTGAACATTTCTGTACCATGTATTTAGTATTACAGAATAATGTTCATAAATCATCTGATTACAATCAATATTGCCACTTATCGGCCAGTTACAAAAGTCAAAAGTCATCATTGAAAACAAGAGCTAATAAATGGCATAGTATTAACATAATTGATCTAGGTATACTAATTATTGGCACTAATTGGCCAGTTACAGACATCAAAAGTCATCATTGAAAACAGGAGCTAATGAATGGCATAGTATTAACATAATTCATTTAGTCGTACAAATTATTGGCACTAATTGGCCAGTTACAGACGTCAAAAGTCATCATTGAAAACAGGAGCTAATGAATGGCATAGTATTAACATAATTCATCTAGGTATACCAATTATTGGCACTAATTGGCCAGTTACAGACATCAAAAGTCATCATTTAAAACAGGAGCTAATGAATGACATAGTATTAACATAATTCATTTAGTTATACAAATTATTGGCACTAATAGGCCAGCAAGTATTGAATAGTACACAACATTTTTAATTCTTCCAGTGACATATACAGTATTCAAAATGTAACACACTGTAATTATTACACAATGTCTGTGACTAAAAAAAATCATACAGTATTACCCAGAACTCTCTTAAATGGGTAGCATTATTTGTTAGCAATGCATTGCTTGGGGTAATTATAGGGGAAAGCAAGAAGAGAAAAAGAAAAAAAAATTGCTTCTGGGTTGTTCCTGTAAATGAAAAATGTGTAACATCATTCGTCATGAGTCAGCTGTAGCAAGGTTATGAAACAAGGAAGTATATGTGATCACATTTATAAATGATAGAAACAACTGGGTAAAAAAATTCAAGTACTAGTATAGGTTTAATAAGTAACAAGTTTAGTAAGTATCATGAAAGGCTTCTCCTGGAAAAAATACAAAATGGATTATTGAGCTGAAAGAAGAAACGCATACTATGCTGAAAAGTAGCGAACTTCGAATTAACAGGTAGTGAAATGTGTGTAAAAAATGTGTTCCATAGCTGTCCTTTCCAAAACCTTCAGTCATCATACCATACGATATAAAACATACTGTCAAAACAAACTGCAACAAATACTTAAATAACTACATAGCATAAATACATAAACTTCAACATCATCCTCATCTGTAATGAAAAAACTTCATTATCCATCACTTCATTGCTCATATTATCATAACTCCATTATTATCATCACCTGTAAAGAAAAACTTCATTATTCGTAGTACCATATTCTTCATCATTATTCATCAGCATTAATTATCATCTGCAAAAAAAAATCACTTCATTACTCATTACACAACTATTCCTTATCTCTAGCATATTTCATCACTAAAACTAAGATGTGTAGTTCTGTCTGACAGCTTGCATTAATCGCCTTGTATTCTGAAAGAAAAAATTAGTTAAGACTGCTATTTTACGATGTGAATAGTATATTCTTGTTAATGCTTGTTAATCCTGATCCATTTATTCTTCCTCACTAGGTTTGCATCTTCTTTTGATCACTTCGAAGGTGAAATTCCCATTTCTGTTTAATTTATTTCTTTTACACGTTATTTCTTTCTGAAAATGATGAACAAAGATTAATGTCTTGCATTTAAATCATATACTCACTAAATAATGACTGGTTTATGGTGACATAATTAAGCATACAGCATAACATGACAGAAAACGTAATATGTCAAAAGCATAGACAGCGTTCAAAGGCAAAAATGTACAGAGAATATCACAATGCAGCAGCAAAAAAAAAAAAAAAAAAAAAAAAAAAAAAAAATATATATATATATATATATATATATATATATATATAGTCGATATATATATATATGTAAAACAGTCACGATGTTGAGATATCATAGGGCAAAAAATGTCAGTCAACTGGTGTATGTTATATCTTAACTATTTCACAGTGCATACAACAAAACATGAAACAATCGTATATGCATAAGAAAGACAAAAAAAATGTTACGTTCGTTTTATTCAGCTTGTATGTAGTGTAGTTAATAGAGGCTAGAATTAAACACTTTAATGGAGAAAAAATGTAACAAAATTAACATGTCACTAGATAACATTGCATAATTATTCATAAAATACGTAAGTGTCTCTGAAAAAAAAAAAGAAAGTGTGCACAGTCTGATATGTAACGACAAGAAAAGCGACCTGCTAACTTTACCTTGCCGGACATTTTCCAAGAAAAAATGCGATAATCATCAGTAATTAGTCACATAATTATAATTGCATAAGTGGTCGTAAAGATTAGTAAATGGCATCGTAGCATGTTACATCATAAAGTGGTTTCATTCAATAAAGGGTTTAACATTGTATACATGGTGGTTCCCCTTACTTTTTCTGGTTGTCAAAGTTTCGATGTGTGCAACATTGGGGTGAGGAATGCTGCGAATCCGATATGGACCTGCGTATAGAAGTTCAAATTTACTGCACTTACCTTTTATTCTGCTGGATAAATAGTGTGTACGTACTAATATCTTCTGTCCCACGTGAAAGTTTCGGCATGTACAAACCTGTTTTTGCTGTCTTCTCCGGCGCTCTGCGGCACGTTTGATGTTGTTCAGCGCAATGTCAATTATTTCGTGGTGTCGTAATCGACGAGATGTAGGAAATGTTACTAATTCTTTAATTTTGTTAGGTGGTTCAGTATTTTTCAGTATAACAGACGGAGATAGGATAGTCGATTCATTTGGTATGGAATTAATTACATCTTGGAATGAGAATATGTGTGTGTCCCAATCAATATGTCTTTTGTGGCAGTATATCCTACACAGTTTACCAATTTCTTTCATTAATCGTTCACAGGGGTTCGAAGAAGCATGGTACTTGGATATATAGATCGGAGAAATGTTTCTAGCTCGTAACATGCGTGTCCATATAGCAGAACGAAATTGTGATCCATTATCAGAAATTACTTTCATCACATGCCATACATGAAATAGAAAATGTTTTACAAATGCTTTCGAAACAGTTTTAGCAGTAGCTTTTCGTAACGGAGTGAAGGTAACAAATTTTGAAGTGAGTTCAACAGCGACAAAGATGTAGCAAAAACCTCTATTAGTTCTCGGAATTGGACCAAAAATGTCTACTGCGGCCATATGTCTTAATTTAACAGGTACAATGGGATATAATGGAGGAATATGTGAAGTGGTGTCTGACTTAGCTTTCTGGCAAATTTTACATGACGCTAAAACTCGTTGTATACGTTCTTCCATGTTGGTAAAATAACAGTTCTGTCTCAGTATAAGAAAACATTTTCTGGCTCCGTAATGTGCATAACTTAAATGAGTGTACCAGGTTAATTTGTTAACCAGTTCGTCAGGAATGCATAATAACCAATTGTTGCTGTCAGGATGAGAGCGGCGAAATAAAATGTCATTGCGTACAGTGTAATGGTTTCTAATCGTAACATTATTCTTATCTTGCCAAAGCTGTTTAAATTCTTTCCACACATTGTCTTTACTTTGCTCTTTTGCTATGTCCTGTAATGACGACGAAATAAAATTTTCAAATGCAACTTGCTGAATGTACATAACGCTGAAATTTGCTTTGCAGAAGTTGGTTGCTACGTCTTGCTGATTGTTGCTGATAGAACGAAATAGTGCGTCTGCTATAACATTTTGTGTGCCGGGAATGTGAACTATTGTAAAATTAAATTCTTGTAAATAAAGTTTCCATCTGCCTAATCTGTCGTGAGTGAATTTAGCCGAAAGTAAAAATTGTATCGCTCTGTGATCTGTGTAAACGGTGGTATGTCTGCATAAAGAAAGTGCCTAAATCTCGTAAAAGCCCATACAACACATAATGTTTCCAATTCTGTAACGGAGTAATTTCGTTCAGCAGGCGACAGAATGCGACTTGCAAATGCGATGTTTTTAATTACCGTTGAGCCATCTTCTTCAATTTTCTGAAAAATATGTACGCCTAAAGCGGTGTTAGAACTGTCGGTGGCAATGGAAAAATTTCTGGTAAGATCTGGGTGTGATAAAAGTGGTGCATTCAACAAAGCATGTTTCAGGTTCATAAATTCAGAATGCGCTTGCTTATCCCAGGACCAAATACTGTTTTTACCTGTTAATTGGCATAATCTAGGTGTGTCTAAAGCAGAATGATGAATAAATTTGGGAAAAAAGTTAATTAAGCCTAAAAACTACGTAGTTGCTTCTTCGTCGTAGGAACAGTAATGTCACGTAGTGCTTGAAGTTTTTCCGGATCAGGCGCAATGCCTTCTGCTGAAATTACATGTCCAAGAAATTTTATAGAAGTTTTGCCAAAGTGCGATTTACTGAGGTTAACTGTGAGTCCTTGTGCATGAAAAGTTTGCAACAGTCGTTCTAAAATCACATTGTGTTCAGACCAGTTAGCTTCTGCGATAAGAATGTCATCTACGTACGTCGTAATTCTGTCTTTAAGTTCTGTCGGAAGTATTGTGTTCAAAACGCGAATAAAAGCTGCAGAAGAAATAGTTAAGCCGAATGGTAATTTGCAAAATTGATAACAGTCGCCAAAACAGAGAAAAGCTGTATACTTTCTGCAATTCGGATGAAGCTGAATTTGCCAAAATCCCGATTTCAAATCTAATGTGGAATAAATAGCAGTACCATGAAATTTTTATAGAAGTTCTTCTAGTGTCTGTGGTCGATCGGTTTCATTACTAATAATGTCATTAATGTGACGTGAATCAAGTACGAGGCGAAGTGAGCCATCTTTTTTCTTAACAATATGTAACGGGTTTATGTACGGACTAACTGCCGGTTCAATAATTCCTTGGTCGAGCATATCTTGCAATTCTTTTTTAACTCGTTCTCTGTTGATATATGGAATGGGATAATGCTTTGCTTTAAATGTATCGTCCTGTTTGACTTGAAATTCATACATAAATCCGGACATGGTACCAGGAATGTTGTCGAAAACTGGAGCTTGCTGTAAAAGAATTTTGTGTAGTTGCGTGCGTTCGTCGTCTGTATTTGCACAGCTCTCCTTAACCTTATCAGAAATCATCTGCATTACATCATAGTCAGCTTCGTCTGGAGTATTATAGTTATGTACGTATGTATCTGTGAACAATGTGGAATTACAGTCTATGTTACGTGATACGGAAATGACCTCTGTACGATTAATTGTTTGTTCTTCCGCAGATAGTGAGTGCTGAAATTCTATGGCAAATTGTATATTTTCATCCTTCAACATTAAATAAGAATTCTGAAAATCGATAACTGCGTCGTGTTGTACCAGAAAATTCGTACCTAAAATAACGTCTGTTGTCAATAAAGGAACAATCCAAAAATTTGAGTGAAATGTGTGACCTGCAATACAAAATGATAAATGTGTCTGTAATTTAACATCTACTCCTTTACTCGATCTGCTCCTTTCACTTTCGTTTTGCCTAATGGTAATGTAGGATAGGTATTCTCTTTGTTACATTCGTTAAAAGTTTCTTCATTTATTACTGACATAGGTGATCCGGAATCGATTACTGCTGAAAATTTCGATGAACCAATTTTAATTTCGATGACAGGATGTGAAATGGTTTTTTGAACAACTGGTCTTTCCTGCAAAAGAGTGTCTCGTATGTCGTCAAAAGTAATAACATTTTCGTGAATAACATTCTGTGTATCTGAAGTATTGCTTACGTTGCTGGAAGATGCAACCTGTACAGTATCTAGTCAGATTCTATCTGACGTGTTATTATTATCATGAGGATTCTGTGGCATTTCTGCTATTTGAACTGTTCTATTACTTCTTCCAGACGTATTACGCTCTGGATGATACCTACTGTCGGGTTCATTCATGAGAATAGGTTCTTGTGGATAATTTTGCTGTTGGTATGACCGACTGTTGTTAATGCACGCTGAAAATTGTCCTCATTATTTTTACGTCTGTCGTAATGGTCATTCCTATACGGTGCATTGCGATAGGAATTGAAATACTGTGTTTTCTGTACGTAGTTGTTCCTTTGCTGCCGTGCGTTCCTATTTGTTGTACCTGGGACTATACGTGCACGCGGCGAAACATTAAAGTTAGGTTGACCTTGTGCATTACATTGTTGGTTAGGTATGCTAACCGGCTGGTTTTGTTGCTGTTGTTGTGAAAGGCCTCTATTGTTACTAAACTATGGTTCCTGCTGCTGATAATTTTGACGGTATTGATAATTGGAATTTTGTCTGTTATTAAAGTTCTGGTAGTTGTCGTTCCTAAAGCGTCTGTTACTTTTACTATTGAAATTACGTGGCTGATCGTAATTGCTGTACGTTTGTTGGCCTTGATTATTATGTGAAAAATTTTTGTTTACAAAGGAATAATCAGATTGCTGTACTTCCAAAAGCTGCAGCAGATCCCTGAATGCCGAAATATTTTCTTTTTGTTGACCTGTTAAAAGTGACACTCTTAATGATCGTGGCAGTTTAGAAATGCATAATTGTATGAGTGCAGATTCACTGTACGGTTCACTTAGGTACTGGTTTTGTTGCACCATGTGTTCAAAAAATTGCGTCACATTGGGAAAATTGGAGTTCTCATAATTTGGTAAGCTAATTAACTGATCTTTAATTCCGCGCTGTGTCGTCTTCGACCAATACGCTGATAGAAAAGCATTCTGAAACTCTTCTACTGAATAACATTGTCTCGCTATCGGTCTCATACGAGTTGCCGGTTCGCCTTCCAAAAAACTGCAAATAAATTCAAGTTTGTGTGTTACAGGCCAATTCGGTGGAAAAGCAAAGCTAAATTGTTGAATCCAATCCAGTGGGTGAATCTGTGTTCTGTCATTCTTAAACACTTTAAATTTTCTCACTGACAGAAAATGTTTGTAATCAAAATTATCGTCTCTGTAAGACGGAACAGGTTCAGTATTGTAAGAGAATCTATTCGTCTGTGTCTGTTCGAAATCTAAGTCCCGTACTCTCTGTAGATTACTCAAATTACACGTGCTTCGTGAGTCTAACAAATGTTCGCCAAATGGCGTCTGGTGTGATGTTTTAAACCCAGAAACATTTTTTATTTCTGTTACCTCTTGCTGTAAACATGACAATTTTCTACGCAACGTGTTATTAGACGAATCGATTTCATTAATTGTCTGCTGTAAATTTTGAAATTCAGGTGTTTGATTAAATGAAACCGGTGAAGTATCGTCTGATTTGCTGTCTTTATTACTTTCAATAGCGTCAATACGACTGGCCAATTCATCACAGTTTTCAGTCAGTATTTTTACCTGATCATCGGTTTTAGTGTCTGAGGCATTAATCTGTTTTTGCAACTTAGGTGCAGTTTCGTTCAACTTTTTAACATCAGCTATAACGACATCGGAATCCTGTGTTAGTTCTAATTGTTCGAGTCTGTCGGTCACTGTTTGAAAATCTACTAAGTGTGTATCCGTTTTTGATTTACGTTCAGAAATTTCATCACGTAATTCAGTGTTCAACTGTTCGATGGTATTAATTTTGTCCGATACTGTAGCAATATTGTTGTCTACATATGTTTTTGCCTTCGAAACATTTTACGTTTGTCTTCTTGTCTCTGAGCAGTGATTGTTTCCATTACTTGACGTTTTACTTTATTTTGATCCTGTATGAATTTGCGGAAACGCTTATCACTGTTTCGTATGTGGTGATTAAAACGTTCGTCAATCTGAGTGTTCTGTTCGTCGAATTTCACGTCAATCTTTTCATCCATTGTGCGCGAAAGTCCTGCTGTCATTGCTTTAAACTCGTCGCGTAATTGTGTAGCCTTTTCAGAGCATTGTTTAGCGACTGCGCTAATTTCCTCTCTAAGTGTTTCTGTTGTAGCTGTTTGCATTTCCCTTAATTCTTGCGCAACAGATCTAATTTCTTCGCTACTTTTTCTTGAACAAGCCTCAATTTCCTCGCGTAACTGTTCCTTAGTGTCATGGCATTGTGCCGCAACGGCTCTAATCTGTTCACCAAGCTGTCTGGAATTGTTGTCTAATTTTTCATTAAGGTGTTTGTTCTGTTCACTAAGTTGTTTGAAACCTTCTTTAAATTGTTTGTTATTTTCATTAAGGTTGTCTAATTTTTTACTCTGTTGTTTGAAATCTTCCCTAAATAGTAGCAACATTGCCATAATTGGATCCGAGCCAAAATTAGCATTTCTATTATCTGTGCTGTTTGATGGTGTATCTGCAATTGTCTCGCTTACTGTAACCATTTGGTTGTTCTGAGATTTACAAAAAGGTTTGCCTATCGAATGTCCACTGTGCGTCGCTATTTCGGAATTAAATGTCTCCCTCGTACTTTCAGTACCCTGTCCATTTTCATTAGAAAAATTTGTCTGTACGTTACTTGAATTTTTCAAACCGGGTGTGTTAAGCTGGGCAGCGCTCATTACAATAGGGCGCCCCGCGTCATCGATTGTCGTCAAATCAACAGAGGACATAAACGAGTTCGTTTGTTCATTATTAAGACAAAAATCATCATTAGTGGTTGGAACGCACTGATTGTCAGTGAACGCAGGATTGTCATCATTACACAATTACTATCGGTCACGTTGTTTAAGTCGGTAATTTTATTCATAATACCTCGCGATACACTATTCACAGTCTTTCGCGGCATTTTTACTATAGTCACAATTGTTCACAAAAGAAATAAGCACAATGCAAAAAGCAACAAACACAAATACAACAGAGCAAAAAATTGCCGATGATCTGAGGAAAGAAATTCACAAATTAGTAAAAGCGTTGCGCCAAATACTGATTATATTTAAGCAAATAAGAGCAGATATCTGACTGTTTCTTAGAAGATTCCCAAAGAAATACGATCCTGGACCGGATGTCGCCAAGTGTAACCTCCCCACCGAAAATTATGTATAGCAAAGTTAAATAAATAATTGAGCCACGAAGCAATATCGTCCCCTCAGAAATATTTAAATAAAAAATAATAAATGGGAGCTAAGTGTAACCTTCCCGCAATGAAATCTATTGATAATGACAATTAAATGTAAGAATCGCAATCTGACCCAAGTGTAAGCTCCCTACAAAAATGCAAGACATAAAAATGTTCCAAAATTCATATCCCCACAAAAATGAAAGATAATTCAATGATAATGAAATTTCAGTGACAATGAAAACTCAATTAGACCGAAATGTCGATCTTTTGGCCCTGTGCAATAATCCGAATTCTTACCTCAGTAAAACTGCATGTCTAAATTCTGCTCTTATTCTTCGCCATAGCTTGGAGGAAATGCATCATACATATTCTTTGAATTTAACTGAAACTTTTGTTTAAGGAAATGGAAAGGAAATATATATTTTTTTTTCAATTAAATAGCTCTTTTGTTAAAAATGCTTTGATAACAAAATTATTATTGGGGCACTTCTTGAAAATTAATTACAATAAATATACATTACATTATCTGATGTGCGCAATGCAGCTTCATTACCTTGTTTAACAATATACCTCATTCAGCATCTTGACCAGAGACCCATGTCGACGCCCGCGGACTGCGTCCCACTCGCGACTCTACCCGCAACTGTACAAGACTACTACTGCCGACAGACTGCTGCTCGCCACTGAATCATCGCGCACGCGCTACTACTCTCTGGTCAGAGATTGTCATGGCTCGCCATCGCTGCATACGTCTTTCAAGTTAGGAAGCTACTCATTGCCAAACAATCTATCTGTCTGTATATTTTGTTGATAAAACTAAAGAATTGTATGACAGCATCAATCTAACTAACTCGGTGAGCTCACAGATCTCTGACGTGCTTAGTATGGTTTACACCTACATGGATACTCTGCAAATCACATTCAAGTGCCTGGCAGAGGGTTCATCGAACCACCTTCACAATTCTCTGTTATTCCAATCTCGTATAGCGCGCGGAAAGAATGAACACCTATATCTTTCCGTACGATCTCTCAGTTCCCTTGTTTTATTGTGGTGATCGTTTCTCCCTATGTAGGTCGGTGTCAACAAAATATTTTCGAATTCGGAGGAGAAAGTTGGTGACTGGAATTTCGTGAGAAGATTCCGTCGCAACGAGAAACGCCTTACTTTTAATGATTCCCAGCCCAAATCCTGTATCATTTCGTGACACTCTCTCCCATATTTCGCGATAATACAAAACGTGCTGCCTTTCTTTTAACTTTTTCGATGTACTCCGTCAGTCCTATCTGGTAAGGATCCCACGCTGCGCAGCAGTATTCTGAAAGATGGCGGACAAACGTAGTGTAAGCAGTCCCCTTAGTAGGTCTGTTACATGTTCTAAGTGTCCTGCCAATAAAACGCAGTCTTTGGTTAGCCTTCCCAACAACGTTTTCTATGTTTAAGCAAATTATTCCTTGTTATATTTAAGATATCAACTATAGGGATGTTACTATAATGGTCTATAATGTTGAGTTATAGTATAACATGGTGCTTTTGTGTCAGTCTTTCATTTAAAAAATTATTTGAGGTACATGCACATAAAATGCGAGGTGGAAGACCTTTTCCAAGTGTAACGGACCTTATCAAATGTATCACAAAGCGGTTTTTCTGACTGTGGGAGCGCACTATAAGTTCTGTGACTATAATGCATCTCCTTGGAGAACAAATTTTATAATGAACATAAGCAGTGATTATGATTTTGCTCTGCATGCTTAATGAGTACATAAACAGACATTTATTATCAGCTATTTGTGCTATTGTTGACCTCCACTACAGCCTGCATTCATTAAGAGACAATGTTCCGACACATATATAGCATCTGAGTAATGTTATCTCAATTTAAACGAGTGTAATATTTTCAAGAAAATATAACACCAAAAGTTCAAGGTCTACAGAATTTTTATTTATCCACCAGTGACTGATTAAGTTACGCACATTGAAGATTGCCATAGGATTTTCGGGCATTGATATCTGGCCGTTTCCTGACGAATCTGCAAGCACGGTTACTTCATCAGGAGAATTAATAACCTGTTGTTATTTTGTGAAAATCTACACCTCTAAATCAGTTGAGTACAGCATCTGTACAGGCTCCAAACTTGATGTGTGAGAGTAACTACAGCATCGGGTTTCAGGTGATCATGCGTTACTTATCGGACTTGCAGTTATCTGGCAAGATCTTCACAGACCAGCAAAGTGATTTCTGTAAGTTCTCTGAAATTTTGTGAGATATTAAAAACACACTGAACTCATAGCATTACCAGTTAATTAACTAAACAACAGTTAAATAACAGAAGAACTAAATAAACTAGCACTTAAAAATAAAGAAATAATAATATTAATAATAATTATTATTATTGTTACTATAATGCTAACAAAACAAAACATATTAACAGTACACTTTAAAATCAATTCCTTAAAAAAAATTCAGTAACCTAATTCATACAGTTTAGAGTGATACAAATCTGGCTGCCACTGGAATGCACAAATCTTCAAATTTTCAGCGAGTTCATATGCGTTTGTAAAGGAAAAGTTGTTTTCAAAGGTGTAGAGAGTACTGAGAAGAGCTAGTAGTTTGTTATTCTTGTGAAGAGCTGTTTCTTCAATTAATGGTGGGTCTGATGGGACAATTTTCCTTACTCAAGTTAGGCTATGACCAGAGGTGAGAGCCCAACAATCATCTTCCGAGCATTTAATTTTTCCTACGTGCTTTCAGTGAAAATGAAGAACGATAGCCATCATTTAACCGACCTGTTAGGTACCTCCATAAAATTATGTGTTATATGTATTTTTGTAAAAAAGGGTGGTTTAAGCTTTGGAAATTCTCAAATAAGAGATCAGCCTGAATTTTGTCACATCTATCAGCAGATGGCAAATTTGGTAACACTCTTAAGCATGCACACTCAAGCAGTTACGCAATAGTCGTTTAGACGCGGTGTGAGTGAATAAGGAAACTTGAATTAAGGAGAAAGTCTTTTCGGTTCTTCCCAGTTTTTCCTTTTAGATGCAGTTGTGTCTGCATCTGAAAGACTTCCATAATCTTGCAGAATGGAAAGAGTGAAGGAGATTAACTGATCTGCCAATGTTTGGGTCACTAGAGACAGATCAGTAACGGTGTCAGACAGGGCCCTGGCATGAGAGTTTCCAGAACATAATTCGGGAATCTGCTAGTTTTTAGGGAAACTAGAGAAAACTCACAAAATTGTGAAGTCTGAATCAGATTTGGAACCACTTTCTGGACATGTCTTACATAAGAGGAAAAAAAGCATTCGTATGCTTTATTTCTTTTTCACTATGCTTGTAAGAGTCCTTTGTTATTTAATGAGTAATTTGTAAGGAATTTAGAAAAGCTATGAAATAAACTGGACCCATAAGTCAAACACTGAGGCGTGCTACTTGGACTCAGCTGTGGGACGATAGCCACTAAATGGAGGTATCTAGTTCTGACTCCACAACTGCTGTAAGCTTTAGTTTTGTCAATAATATGAGTGGTTCGATGCTACACTCAATCTCTTCTTAACTTGTGCTTTTCATTTCACACCAGATATCCTAAATAATTAATCTGTATTGGATATCCTTCATCTACGTCTACTATTTTTCCTTGTTCTGGACTACCAGCGCCAACTGAACTATTCCTGGATGCCATAGCAGATGCTCACTTCTGTAAAGACAAGCGCCATAGATAGTGACTCCTTGCAAAGGTTTACTACAGTGTTTGCGGCAACCCTCTGAAGCAGCATTAGCCATGTTGCCTGCGTAGGAATGACCAAGGAAGTTACCCTATCCCTAATGACGCTTCGGCACGTGAACACTCAACGACAATCTCATTTCAGAGGAGCTATCCAGCTAGGTTGGGCATCGAATGGGTGAGTCATAAAATCGGCATCTATTGCAATGTGGGCTTCCACAGCGAGATAGGCATCGTTCATCCGTCATCCTGACACTAGTGCTTGCCTGGCAGTCTATCCACAGCAGTGACATGCCAAGGATAGATATAAGGCTGTCTAACACAATGAGTCTGTAGACGCTGCAAGAGACGTAAGCTGCCAGCCAGATTCAAGACCGAGGTTTGAATTATTGCCACACGACGGGGCCATCGTCCAACCAGCCTCACATACAGTCAAACCTGGCTGAGCCAATTTATAATTTACATAGGACTATGATATGTGTTTCATATTACTGATTATTAAAACTATTAAAAATCATAACACAATTAAAAAATTCTCGCTTCTGCGATAAAACACTTTGGTAGCGGTTCCAATGAATTCAGATCGAAAACTTGTTAAATAGCTAGTAGAAATATTAAATTACACAATTATTAAGGCAGACTAGTTAATATCTATTAAAACTGTGCTATGAAAATATGTTTGCCTAGAGTCACTCAGTGACTCACTAGTATCGTTTGGCCTCTCGCTATATGCAAGTTTTGTTAAGCAGTAGCGTTTAAATTATTTACAGAAGTGTCTGATAAACAACATATATGTGACCGATGAAAAATTTAGTACTGATCTTGTGTATATTATCTGAAGCAAAACGTAATAGCTACATACGGAAGAGAGGACAAGGTATTTTGCAAATATTTATTTAAGTGAATTGATGAAGACGCGCGAAATCTGGAATTCCCTTTTGGAGCAGAGGTCATCCTACTAGACAAATGAACTTAACGACAGAGAGCAATGAAAAAGTAAAAGAGGAGAAACGAAAGCTGAAAACTTATCTACAATTAGACATTTCAAAAACTTCAAACTGCATCGCTCTTTCTTTTAAATGAATTAAATACTGATCAGCGACCTACTTCTTGAAGCGACGATATGAGATTTGTTGTGTTAATTTAAGACTTAGAATTTTCATCTAGAAACTCAAAATGTGAGTATCTAATGCGACCACATCGGTGACTCCACATATACTTCAGAATGTGTGCTGTGAAATGATTTATCGCTTTGATGTGGTCAGTGTGACCAAAGGAAGTCATATAGAACAATTTCTTATCCAGCATTTGGAGCATCTTGATGGGGATTCCGTAACAGTAAATACTACTGTTTTTAAATAAAATGGCAGCACCAGTTTCATTTTTCTTTCCTCTTGGATTGATGCATGGTTGTATTCGTCGTGACATAATATCCGCAAGTTCATCAAGGCACTGTTGCCCCAGATTGTCCCACTCCTCTACGGCGATTCGGCGTGGATACCTCTGAGTGGTTGGTGGGTCACGTCGTCCATAAACAGCCCTTTCCAATCTATCCCAGGCAGTTTGGATAGGGTTCATGTCTGTAGAACATGCCGGACACTCTAGTCGAGCGTTGTAATTATCCTGAAGGAATTCATTCAGAAGATGTGTACGGTGGGGGCACGAATTGCTATCCATGAAGACTAGCACCTCGCCAATATGCTGCCGAAATGGTGGCACGATCGGTCGGAGGTTGGCACTCACGTATGGTACAGCCGTTACGGCGCCTTCCATGACCACCAGCGCCGTACGTCGGCCCCACATAATGCCACATCAAAACATCAGGAAACCTTCACCTTGCCGCACTCGCTGCACAGTGTGTCTAAGACGTTCAGCCTGACCGGGTTGCCTTCAAACACGTCTCAGACGATTGTCTAAAGGCATATGCGACACTCATCGGTGAAGAGAACGTGATGCCAATCCTGAGCGGTCCATTCGGCATGTTGTTGGACCCATCTGTACCACGCTGCATGGTGTCGTGGTTGCAAAGATGGACTTCGCCATGGACCTTGGGAGCGAAGTTGCATATCATGCAGCCTATTGCGCACAGTTTGAGTCGTAACACGACGTCCTGTGGATGCACAAAAAGCATTATTCAACATCGTGGCGTTGCTGTCACGGTTCCTCCGAGCCGTAACCCATAGGTAGCGGTCATCCACTGCAGTGGTAGCGCTCTGTCGGCCTGAGTGAGGCATGTCATCGACAGTTCCTGTCTCTCTGTATCTCCTCCATTCCGAACAACATCGCTTTGGTTCACTCCGAGAGGCATGGACACTTCCCTTGTTGAGAGCCCTTCCTGGTACAAAGTAACAAAGCGGACGCGATCGAACCACGGTATTGATCGTCTAGGTATGGTTGAACTACAGACAACACGAGTCCTGTACCTCCTCCCTGGTGAAATGACTGGAAGTGATAGGCTGTTGGACCCCCTCAGTCTAACAGGCGCTGCTCATGTATGGTTGTTTTCGTCTTTTGGCGGGTTTAGTTCAAAAATGGTTCAAATGGCTCTGAGCATTATGCGACTTAACTTCTGAGGTCATCAGTCGCCTAGAACTTAGAACTAATTGAACCTAACTAACCTAAGGACATCACACACATCCATGCCCGAGGCAGGATTCGAACCTGCGACCGTAGCGGTCGCTCGGCTCCAGACTGTATGTCCTAGAACCGCACGGCCACTCCGGCCGGCGCGGGTTTAGTGACATCTATGAACAGTCAAAGAAACTGTGTCTGTGATACAGTATCCACAGTGAACTTCTGTCTCCAGGAGCTCTGGGAACTGGGTTGATGCAAAACTTTTTTTAATGTGTAAGTTTATAACGCAAAACAATTCGTTCACAGATTTCATGAAGCAACAATTATAAAAATAATGTAATTTGAGGTCACGCTTCATCGCGAGTGGTATCCGTTAGACCAAACACTACTTTCTGCAGCGGCGTGCCTCGCGTATCTCGCCTTGCGGGGCCCATCGTCTTGGTAGCACATTCACGTTTCGCCTGCATGTGTTCCGTGGACCTGCAGTGGTACCGTAAGAATAGTATGGTTGCGTATCCGTTGCAGCTGTTAATTGTGTTATTGTCTAGTCCGTGTGTAAATTGAGTGTAGTGAGAACGCTTACTATTGCAGGGAGAACGTTTTTAGTGGAAGAGGTTTTCCGTGCAGGAGGAAACTCTAAGGAGCATGTGAGGCGGCAATTTAGATTGCGTTTTACTTTTAGGTGATTTAATTCGCAAATTCCAGACAACAGGTTCAGTTCACGATGCACCACGAACTGCTACGCCCACACTTTCAGCAGAACGGAAGCTTGATGGTATTCCGGACACCATGCTGCGGAGTCCTATGAAATCCATGAGGAGATTATTGGAAGAGGCTAGAGTCTCTGGTACGACAACACAAAAGGCCTTAACCAAAGAACTGGGGCCGTATCCGTATAAAATTACTGCTTGGCAATCATTAAATTGTGCGGACCATGCGATACGAATGTATACGTATTGTGAATACAAATAACCTTATAGATCGGGGAATCACAGCTAAAATACTTAAATCAGAGATGGTAAAATAGTCTGTATTAAAACTGAGCGGAAGTCCAAATCCACAATGGCTACTGCGGGTTTGGACTTTCACTCAATTTTAACATAGACTGTTTTATCATCTCTGATTTTAAATTATTTGATTCTCCTTCACATTATGTATTGTGAATGGTTCAGCGATTTGTGTTTTAGATCGAAGCGTTTTCACTGATGAGGCTTGGCTTCACCTACCTTGCTACATTAATTCCCAAAATTCACGATTCTGGTCATCAAAAAATCCGATTGCCTTAAGTGAAATCCTATTGCACGCAGAGAAAATCGGAGTGTAGGCTGCCATAACGTGAGCGCGAATTGCAGGGCTGATCTTTTTCGATACTACCGTCTCTTCCGATGGCTACTGTTTCAGGTTATTTATCCATTTATTGCTCTGCTGAATGAAAATGAGATCAGTCATTAATTTTTACAACACGACAACTCCCTGCTCTTAACGGCACACCCGTCCTACGACTTTTAGATGAAATCTTCAGAGACAAAGAGATTAAGAAAGTCACAGGCCCCCACTGAAACCCGATCTGTCTCAGCCCGACTGTTTCCTTTGGGGTGCGGATAAAACATTAGTGTATCAAAATAACTAAACGGCAATTGATGGTCTGAAGACAGCGGTAACTGATCATTGCATTCGATTACACCTGAAACATTGGTAAGTGTTCTTGCAAATAAATGTAAACGTGTTGAACTAGCACTTTAAGAAGAGGAAAACATTTCCAGCATCTGTTGTGGTATTGGTGAGTACAGTGTAATTAATTGTAATTATTATACTTAAATAATTTAATTATTTTAATTGTAATTGTTCTGACGTAACGTTAAGCGCCGGCAGGTCGGCCAGGAACGTTCCAGCAGAGACGTATGTGAGATGACGTCAGCCAATAGTAAGCTGACTGACCCCCCTCTGGGACGACACCGAGACAGGAGCGGCCTCTATACGAAGAGAATATAAGCTCCGCGCCGCCTGGCCGCGGCCCGAGTTGAAGACGAGCCGCCCTACGAACGCTGCAGCAGTGACTTATGAACTGTATTTCATTGCTTGTATTGGAATTTTATATACTGAAGGACACAGGCTATTTGCATGTCGCCATTTTCTTGCGGCATACCTTTGTGAATACGCAAAGTTAAGTATTGTCATTTATCTTACTTATATAAACTCCATTGATATGATATGCTTGATTGTTGTCCTGCGATCCGAGAAATCTGCTTTCCTAGGCACCCTATGTTAGAAGAGTTTGCAGAACACAACAGTAATAATTCTGAATCGCATCTCCCAGCTTTACAACCACTACCAGTGAATCCCGGTCCCCAGCTTATAGGCAGGGTGGACCATTGATAGTGACCGGGCCAAATATCTCACGAAATAAGCGTCAAACGAAAAAACTACAAAGAACGAAATTCGTCTAGCTTGGAGGGGGAAACCAGATGGCGCTATGGTTGGCCCGGTAGATTTCGCTGCCATAGGTCAAACGGATATCAACTGCGTTTTTTAAAATAGGAACCCCCATTTTTTATTACATATTCGTGTAGTACGTAAAGAAATATGAATGTTTTAGTTGGACCACTTTTTTCGCTTTGTGATAGATGGCGCTATAATAGTCACAAACGTATAAGTACGTGATATCACGTAACATTCTGCCAGTGCGAACGGTATTTTCTTCGTGATACACTACCCGTGTTAAAATGGACCGTTTACCAATTGCGGGAAAGGTCGGTATCGATGTATGGCTATTGTGATCAAAAAGCCCAACGGGCGTGTGCTATATGTATGCTGCTCGGTATCCTGGACGACATCATCCAAGTGTCCGAACCGTTCGCCAGATACTTACGTTATTTAAGGAAACAGGAAGTGTTCAGCCACACGTGAAACGTCAACCACGACCTGCAACAAATGATGATGCCCAAGTAGGTGTTTTAGCTGCTGTCACGGTTAACCCGCACAACAATAGCAGACAAATTGCGCAAGAATCGGGAATCTCAAAAACGTCGGTGTTGAGAATGCTACATCAACATCGATTGCACCTGTACCACATTTCTATGCACCAGGTATTGCATGGCGACGACTTTGAACGTCGTGTACAGTTCTGCCACTGGGCACAAGAAATACGGGACGATGACAGATTTTTTTTTGCACACGTTCCATTTAGCGACGAAGCGTCATTCACCAACAGCGGCAACGTAAATCGGCATAATATGCACTATTGGGCAACGGAAAATCCACGATGGCTGCGACAAGTGGAACATCAGCGGCCTTGAGGGGTTAATGTATGGTGCGGCATTATGGGAGAAAGGATAATTCACCCCCATTTTATCGAGGGCAATCTAAATGATGCAATGTATGCTGATTTCCTAGGTAATGTTCTATCGATATTACTACAAGATGTTTCACTGCATGACAGAATGGCGATGTACTTCCAACATGATGAATGTCCGGCACATAACTCGCGTGCGGTTGAAGCGGTACTGAATAGCATATTTCATGACAGGTGGATTGGTCGTCGAAGCACCATACCATGGCCCGCACGTTCACCGGATCTGACGTCCCCGGATTTCTTTCTGTGGGGAAAGTTGAAGGATATTTGCCATCATGGTCCACCGACAACGCTTGACAACATGCGTCAGCGCTTTGTCAATGCATGTGCGAACATTACGGAAGGCGAACTACTCGCTGTTGAGAGGAATGTCGTTACACGTATTGTCAAATGCATTGAGGTTGACGGACATCATTTTGAGCATTTATTACATTAATGTGATATTTACAGGTAATCACGCTGTAACAGCATGCGTTCTCAGAAATGGTAAGTTCACAAAGGTACATGTATCACATTGGAACGACCGAAATAAAATTTCAGACGTACCTACGTTCCGTACTTTAATTTAAAAAGCCTACCTGTTACCAACTGTTCGTCTAAAATTGTGAGCCACATTTTTGTGACTATTACTGCGCCATATTTGGCCCGGTCACGATCAATGGACCACCCTGTAGAGCCATAAATGTGGTGAGAACCTTATGCGCCCTGCAAGGCGAGACACAGAACTCGCCGCCGCGGAGAGGCTTTGCGGACGCCCTGTGTAGCAAAAACACAAGCAAGTAAAAAAATTCCATTCTCTGCAATTCTTATCGACGTATCGCTGCATACTAAATAGCTATAGCTGTTTGTAATCTTTGTATGTATTTCGAATGGTACTACACTGGGATTTTTTAAATCCCTGTGTAGGAGATTATTAAAAGGCGAACACACATGGACTGCGGTTTATCGAATTGCAGCTCCAGTGCCTCCTTATTAGCTGCCTTCACACACGCCGAAGAAGAATGAACGCTCTGCCGCACGTTTTTTCTGCACGCCTCTCGCTCTAAATGATTCATAGGCTGGCGCGCCAGATATCGGCGTCGGAAATCTGCGCGCTGATTTTTGCTCGGCTGTTGGCACGCCCTGCTGCGAGCTCCGGTACTGGTGTTGGCGGCGCTGCGCTGCGCCCTCATAGATTCATGGACGACGTCGTTAGGCGGCGCTTATTGAAACAAATGGCACGGCACTTCATCACACCGCGTCTGCACTCGGCCTGCCTCCGCTCCGCCCGCACCTGTTCCGAACGCCGTCACCGCCGTCCGACGGCGAGGGCGGAAGCGACGCACCGCGGCGTTCCCTCTGGGGAACAGCAGAGAGGGAGCGAAGCGGGACGTAAACAGCCAAACAGCCGCAGCAGCCTGTTCCTAATTACTGTTTGAGAGTCTCGCGAGGCTGCGAGACGCTCTACGCAGGGCGAGATCGTTAGCGGACCGTCGTGCACTGACGTTCGACACGGGGATTGCCTGTTCCAGTCCCGGTGCTCGAAGAAAATTTTATCGTCTCTCATTTGGTTGGCCAGGATTGGTGTAATGCTGAACTTTTCCGACTCGTAATCTCTTCCAACGGGAAGACCACTATTAAATGCAGAGAAGAGAGCAGGCAGGTGGAAAGGGTATTGTATCCCTCTATGAGGGGGAAGACGTGTCTGATGACGGTAAAAGACGAGACAGGACTCGACAGGAAACAGATAAGGGATACAGTGTAAGCAGGCTTTTTAGGTTGTTATAATGGTAACGCCACCGCCACGTTGCGCTCTGTATGAAAATCACTGGCTGTGCTGTGTGCAGTCTGTGGCTGGGTGGCATTGTTGGAATTTGCTATTGTAGTGTTGGGCAGTTAGCTGTTAACAGCGCGTAGCGTTGCGCAGTTGGAGGTGAGCCGCCGGCAGTGGTGGATGTGGGAAGTGAGATGGCGGAGTTTTGAGAGCGGATGATCTGGACAGAGACAGTAAATTTGTAAGACTTGATGTCATGAACTGATATATATATTATAACTTTTGAACACTATTAAGGTAAATACATTGTTTGTTCTTTATGAAAATCTTTTATTTGCTAACTATGCCAATCAGTAGTTAGTGCCTTCAGTAGTCAGAATCTTTTATTCAGCTGGCAGTATTGGCGCTCGCTGTGTTGCAGTAGTTCGAGTAACGAAGATTTTTGTGATGTAAGTGATTCATGAAAGGTATAGGTTATTGTTAGTCATGGCCATTCTTTTGTAGGGATTATTAAAAGTCAGACTGCGTTGCGCTAAAAAATTTGTGTGTCAGCTTAGTGATCATCAGAGTAAGTAAAGAGAATAATGTCTGAGTACGTTCAGTTTTGCACAGCTGTTTGAAAATCAAATAACGTAGGGGTTTAACAGCACAGTAATTTATTAATTTTTGTAAGGGGACGTTACAACAGTATTAGAGTAATAATTCAGAAGAGGTTAGGAAGATTTAAGACCGGACAAGGGAGAAAGGATAAATAGCAGAACTTCTAAAATCATTGAGGAAAGTGGCAACAAAACGACTATTGATGTTGGTGTGCAGAATATATGAGTCTGGTGATATACCATCTGAGTTTCGGAGAAACATCTTCCACATAATTGTGAAGATTGCAAGAGCCGACAAGTGCGAGAATTAATTGAGCATTCAGCTCAACAGCTCATGCATCCAATTTGGTTACAAGAATAATATACAGAAGAATGAAGGCAAAATTGAAGATGTGTTTGATGATTATCAGTTTGGCTTTAAAAAGGTAAAGGCACCAGAGGGCAACTCAGACGGGAAGGTGTCGTCGTTGAGTGACTGTAGAAGGGTACAAGATGACTTGGACAGGATTTGTGATTGGTGTAAAGAATGGCAGCTAACTCTAAATATAGATAAATGTAAATTAATGCAGAGGAATAGGAAAAAGAATCCGGTAATGTTTTAATACTCCATTAGTAGTGTAGCGCTTGACACAATCACGTCGATTAAATATTTGGGCGTAACATTGCAGAGCGATTTGAAGTGGGAAAGGATGTAATGCCAGTTGTGGGGAAGGCGGATAGTCGTCTTCGGCTCGTTGGTAGAATTCTGGGAAGATGTGGTTCATCTGTAAAGGACACCGCTTATAAAACACTAATACGACCTATTCTTAAGTACTGGTCGAGCGTTTGGGATCCCTATGAGATCGGATTGAGGGAGGACATAGAAGCAATTCAGAGGCGGGCTGCTAGATTTGTTACTGGTAGAATGAGATTTTCACTCTGCAGCCGAGTGTGCGCTGATATGAAACTTCCTGGCAGATTAAAACTGTGTGCCCGACCGAGACTCGAACTCGGGACCTTTGCCTTTCACGGGCAAGTGCTCTACCAACTGAGCTACCGTAGCACGACTCACGGCCGGAACTCACAAAAGTAATGGCAGAAGTAAAGCTGTGAGTACCGGCCGTGAGTCGTGCTTCGGTAGCTCAGTTGGTAGAGCACTTGCCCGTGAAAGGCAAAGGTCCCGAGTTCGAGTCTCGGTCGGGCACACAGTTTTAATCTGCCAGGAAGTTTGTTACTGGTAGGTTTGATCATCACGCGAGGATCTCGGGTGGGAGTCTCTGGAGGAAAGGAGGCGTCCTTTTCGTGAATCGCTACTGAGGAAATTTAGAGAACCAGCATTTGAGACTGACTGCAGTACAATTTTACTGCCGCCAACTTATATTTCGCGGAAAGACCACAAAGATAAGATAAGAGAGATTAGGGCTCGTACAGAAGCATATAGGTAGTCATTTTTCCCTCGTTCTGTTTGGGAGTGGAACAGGGACAGAAGATGCTAGTTGAGGTACGAGGTATCCTCCGCCACGCACCGTATGGTGGATTGCGGAGTATGTATGTAGATGTAGCTGTAGATAATGGAAGCAAGTCTCAAGAAAATCAAGACACTTTCACAGGATTTCTCTACCTGAACAAAACGTTCGACAATGTGAAATGGTGCAAGATGTTCGAAATGCTCAGAAAGCTATAGCAAAAGACGTGAGTCAAGATGGAATAATGAGAATGAAAGACCGAGAACGAAGTGCTCGGATTAGAAAGGGTGTAAGACAGAGATGAAGTCTTTCGCCCCGGCTGTTCAATCTATACATCGAAGAAGAAATGACGGAAATAAAGGAAATGTTGGAAATGGAATTAAAAGGTGAAACGACATCCGTGATAAAATTCGCTGATGACACTGCTATTCACAGTGAAAGTGAAAAAGGATTACAGGATCTGCTGAGTGGAATGAGTACAGAAAATAGATTGACAGCAATTCGAAGAAACACGAAATTAATGAAACGCAGCAGAAATGATAATAAAGAAACTTAATATTATAATTGGCGATCACGAAGTAGGTGAAGTTAAGAAATTGTGTTACCTAGGCAGCAAAATAACCTACGACTGAAGGAGCTAGGAGGACACAAAAAACAGACTAGCACTGGCAGAAAGGGTATTCCTGGTTAAGACAAGTCTATTAGTATCGAACATAAATCTTAGTTTAAGGAAGAAATTTCTGAGAATGTACGTTCGGGGCACACTATTATGGCCGCGAGGCATGGGCTGAGGGAAATAAATCATTCTTCTAACCGGTTACTGGTTTGATGCGGCTCGCCACGAATACCCCTCCTGTGCCAACCTCTTTACCTCAGAGTAAGTTCTACCATCTTGTCCTTTCTTGTATATATATCACCCGATTTTTAGATATCTTCAGTTGCAGTAAACACGAAAAATTCAAGTGCGCTATGTGTTTGTACATCGGATAAGGTTTATGATGGTAGGAAGGATTCCGCTAACAGCTGGTAATTTGAGAAAGAAATTTCTGAGAATCTGCGCTTGGAGCTCAGCATTGTATGCTAGTGAAACAATGACTGAGAAAACCGGAAAGAAGCTGTCAGCGGAATTCTTCCTAACATCATGCCTTTCAACAGCTGCAGATAACTAGAAAGTAAAATAGTTTGGGGCAAAGTTTATTCTGTATTCATATTTGTCGTATTGTTGGCAAAGGGCATCATCGAACACATTAGTTTTATAACATTAGAACTTAATTATTACTTAGCGTATTGGCGGCACATCATGGTCAACATGAAAACGTAAAAAGACTTCTGGTAAAGGCCAATTCATATGGACTGAAATCTAGGTCAAGGGCTTTTGACTTCTACCTCCCACAACTGGTGGCTGTTTTTATTCCAAATATTAATTTTATAACAATTTTTGACATCACAGAGGAAAGACAACGATTGTGCTTAATCCGCATGTACTACAAAACTGTGTGTGTTTTTCACTTGTCCTCCTAAACCACTGGATCGATTTTAACCAACTTGGTACATATATTCCTTACTGTCAGGCATCAGTTGTTGTGGGGGGTAAGAATATCGTACATATAGTAGTTTTCAGGATATGTGATATCATAAATAATGACGTGAGTAAAGAACTGCCGCGTCATGCATGAGGTTTAAATCTTTTACTGCCTTGCTGCTATTCGCAGCATATCTCCCTGAGAGCATCCTAATATGCTGCAGATACACCAACAAAAATATGACGTCGTACGACGAATATATCAAGAGATATGAGTCATAAACACTGAGATACGTGAAAAGTGCCATGTCATGCGTTAAGTTTTAATGTATTTACTCTTTTCTACTAAGAGACGCTTACAGTGGAGTCAACTTACGGAAATCCCTGAAATCTGGCTGCGTTTTTGACAATTTGCAACTGCAAAGCGCAGACAGCTGTAGGCGGAAAAGATAGCCGTGTGTCGGCTATGAGGAAGCGTTGCAATAGAGACATTTACAAAACAGCGTTTTAGAAACGGGAAACAGCTGTGCCCAGCATACCAAAACTGCCCGGGCTTATGTTTCTTAATTTCAATGCTATACTTAAACATTTGTACATTATACACATTTCATTGTACTACTATTTCATATTTTCAAGCGTGTTTTTACGAATACATCGAAATGAAATTTTTTCGATACTTCACTAAAAACACTGTTCGTTTTCGTTTTTAATAGAAAACTGGCAAAATGAATATTTTTCTTTATTCTGGTGACCGATTTCGATTTATACGGCCGTCATCAGACGAAAAGCTCCAGATGACGTGAGGAGACAGTTCATGAATATGAACTTTTAATCCTAAAGTTTACTTCAGTCATTGCCTTCGTAAACAACTAATCAGTCAAAACGACTATAGCCACTGAACAATTTACTTGAACTTTGACTGAAACAAAATTTATAGTTTATTCTGTGTGTATTCGTATTTTATTCATGTGAGTGTGCCTGTTATTCTGTAACGGAGAAGTGATGTCATCTTGGTTTCTAATATACAATTGCGGAAAATCACCTAAAATGTACACCCAAGTTTGCCAGTGTACGAGAACAAAGGCTTTTAATACGGGCACAATGGAAGCAGGGAGTTAAGCCGAAAATAGTTACTCTTAGAGTCAATTGATTGAGTAGGCAGTACAAGATCAGATTTATTGGTCAAACTACGCAATATTGGCCCGAAGTATGAATAGCGTAACTAGTACAACGTATTGACTGCAAGTTAATATAAGGATAAAGCTACCAAGAACTGAACTGCTGCAGTGATATCTTATCCGCAAACAATTTCCAACCTTTAACTTCGATAATATAGTTTCCGATAATCACACACTTCACAGGATGTTATTAAGACAAGACTCCTTAAAAACAACAAATGCAAAATCCAGAATTATTACGTTTGTAAAATTAAATACAATCATTTGAATTATCGCCTTTACCAAACAAACCATAATCATGTAACCCATGAGTCTTTCAATGCAGGTTATAACCCAGTAAATGAATACTTTTACAGCATCGTTTACAGAAATATAGAAATTGTAATGAATACGAAGTAATGCTTCTCTTGTGTTGCAGCACGTCTCAGCAGCTATCCTGTTCAGTAATTCAGTAGCATAGAACGTGTATGCGGCACGTTTTTATTTTACAGTAGTAACATTACATGGAGATCATCGACACAGACTGTGCCCTCATATACACAGGACACTGGTTTCATTAACCTGAAACAAGCATGTGATGCACAACGCGAAACAACAACATTTCATCAGCTTACATAATATACAAGCACCCGTAACGAGGCCAGTAACATTAACGTAAAAACATAAAAAGTATTAAACACCAATATTTTACTACGGCGCCTTATAAGGATCCCTTTAGCGTTCCTTTTAAGATACCATTACCCATTGCAAAGGACTGACCATTATTAAATTCAGCATCTTGTCTCCGAAGCACGAACAGTAAGTACTTGGCATTTTACGAGATATAGACCGTGACAACGACGATGAACAATTCCACGAGGCTTCTTCTGTAAGCGCTCAGTAAAGGCACAGTACAACCATATCTTAATTCAGACGTCGGGTTCGTCGTACTTGCATCGTCACAAATGCAGCTATTACGTTTTCTGATCAAGCATCAATACTTCTGCAATAACTCTGCTGGAGCAGGACGCCGAGCACACCACTCGCTCCCGGCCATTTCTCTCGACCAACCACTTACGACTCGCCCGCCACGTTTCCGGCTTGCCCCACTCCAGCCAACATAACTTCACTCGCAGCCGCTCTCCGTGCCAGAAAACTTCCGGCGCTCCCCAGCCTGAAGAGAGGTCATTGCCTCTTGATGCAACTATCGATATGTGCCGACAAGGCACACAACAGGATACCATTCCGGATTTGCTCTGTATGCTCTCTTATAAGCTAGCACATTGCCTTATAAACTACATGAGCATGTATCACCCACGTGTTCTCCTAGGAACGTACCATTTTACTATATGGAAGAGAAAGTAAGTGGTAGCCTCGAATTCGCAAAGGAATGGTAGGTACGTTTGGTATTTTCCTTTTCTTCCCATAGCTCCTGTTGCCTTAGCATCCTCAGGAACACATAAATAAGTTAGGCTAGACTTCTTTCTGGCGTTCAGAACGACGTATTCCAGTGGTGTGAGTCCAAAAACTGTGACAGGTGATTGTTTGTTTTCGTAGATTCTACAGTACGGTCGCAGGCTTACTTCGCAGTCGAAACCCCGTGAAACAAGAGCTAGCTAGCAAGCTTCAAAACTTTATTCTAGGAGAGCTGTAGTCAACTGCAAAAGATCGCCACAACAAAATATATACACCTACTTTAACCAGAATGACAAATTAACTTCCTGAAAGGAAACACATTACCTGAAAAAGGACTATAAATTAACATTTATTCAGTTTCATTTATAATGATAGCGCATCAAACTAAGATGTGTATAGTTAACGAAATTCTCTGCACGCTTACGTACGCCACCACAGCACTGGAAATACATTTTTAATTTTGGAGTGAGCATTTCCAGTTAGTTTCATTCATTTATTCATTCATCGCACTCCATACACGACCATTGGAACCCTCCAGGGATGTGGAACTAATCAAAGTAAACAGTCTGTACGCTGTCTTAACAATAAGTTAGCACTATTAATACAACTAAAAAGGAGAGTATTCCTGCTGAAACTACACAAGACGTCTAGCTGAACATAAACTGATAAACCAGAACATTATTAGCACCTACCTAATATCCCCTATGTCCACCTTTGGCACGGCTAACAGTGTCGATGTGTCGTGATATGAAAGAAATGAGGTCTTGGTAGATCACTGGAGGGAGCTAGTACCACATCTGCACACACAAGTCATCTAATTTCCGTTTATTCTGGGGATGAGCTCTGATGCCACGTTCAGTTACATTCCAGATGTGTTCGATCGGTATCAAATCTTCGATCTGGCTAAAATCTACAAAACTGTGGGGCCAGCACATCAATTGGAGCTCGCCACTGTGTTCCTGGAACCACTTCATCAGCTCTTAGCACTTCTACGTGGCGCATTATCTTATTCGAAAATACCGCAGCCTTTGGTCTACAACCAGTGTACGATAATCTTTGGACGCCGTCTTAGTGCCTTCCAGGAACTCCACTGAGATAGAGAAGATCCAAAGAAGAGCGGCGCGTTTCGTCACCGGGTTATTTGGTAACCGTGATAACGTTACGGAGATGTTTAATAAACTCAAGTGGCAGACTCTGCAAGAGAGGCGCTCTGCATCGCGGTGTAGCTTGCTCGCCAGGTTTCGAGAGGGTGCGTTTCTGGATGAGGTATCGAATATATTGCTTCCCCCTACTTATACCTCCCCAGGAGATCACGAATGTAAAATTAGAGAGATCAGAGCGCGCACGGAGGCTTTCAGACAGTCGTTCTTCCCGCGAACCATACGCGACTGGAACAGGAAAGGGAGGTAATGACAGTGGCACGTAAAGTGCCCTCCGCCACACACCTTTGGGTGGCTTGCGGAGTATCAATGTAGATGTAGATGTAGAACCCATGGATGTCTACGTAAATGTTCCTAGGAGTATAATGGAGCCAGCGTCAGCTTGTCTCCGTCCTGCTGAACAGGTGTGGAAGAGATCTTCACCTGGCAGACGACGGGTTCGCGCCCTTCCATCTTCATGACCATACAACGCTCTGCCACTTCGCCAACGTCGAGGGCCTATGGTCAAGTGCCGATGGTCAGTCATAGTTGCCGGTGCCGTGGTGTTAACATTGGCACATGCATGGGTCGCCGGTTGTGGAGGCCCAGCCTTAGGAGTGTTCGGTGCACTGTGTGTTCGGACACTCTACCCAGCATTAAAGTCTGTTGTTAGTTCCGCCATAGTTCGCCGCCTGTCCAATTTTACCAGCCTGCCCAGCCTACGACATCAAGCATGACCGCCCAAACCGAAGACATCTGGACGTGGTTTCACCTTTGTTTCGCCACATGTTCGTCACGTCGAACACCCGACGAGCAGTTTCCGAAATGATCGTGCCGAGCCTCAGGGTAATCACAGTTTGCTCTCGGTTCCCTAATATACACTCCTGGAAATGGAAAAAAGAACACATTGACACCGGTGTGTCAGACCCACCATACTTGCTCCGGACACTGCGAGAGGGCTGTACAAGCAATGATCACACGCACGGCACAGCGGACACACCAGGAACCGCGGTGTTGGCCGTCGAATGGCGCTAGCTGCGCAGCATTTGTGCACCGCCGCCGTCAGTGTCAGCCAGTTTGCCGTGGCATACGGAGCTCCATCGCAGTCTTTAACACTGGTAGCATGCCGCGACAGCGCTGACGTGAACCGTATGTGCAGTTGACGGACTTTGAGCGAGGGCGTATAGTGGGCATGCGGGAGGCCGGGTGGACGTACCGCCGAATTGCTCAACACGTGGGGCGTGAGGTCTCCACAGTACATCGATGTTGTCGCCAGTGGTCGGCGGAAGGTGCACGTGCCCGTCGATTTGGGACCGGACCGCAGCGACGCACGGATGCACGCCAAGACCGTAGGATCCTACGCAGTGCCGTAGGGGACCGCACCGCCACCTCCCAGCAAATTAGGGACACTGTTGCTCCTGGGGTATCGGCGAGGACCATTCGCAACCGTCTCCATGAAGCTGGGCTACGGTCCCGCACACCGTTAGGCCGTCTTCCGCTCACGCCCCAACATCGTGCAGCCCGCCTCCAGTGGTGTCGCGACAGGCGTGAATGGAGGGACGAATGGAGACGTGTCGTCTTCAGCGATGAGAGTCGCTTCTGCCTTGGTGCCAATGATGGTCGTATGCGTGTTTGGCGCCGTGCAGGTGAGCGCCACAATCAGGACTGCATACGACCGAGGCACACAGGGCCAACACCCGGCATCATGGTGTGGGGAGCGATCTCCTACACTGGCCGTACACCACTGGTGATCGTCGAGGGGACACTGAATAGTGTACGGTACATCCAAACCGTCATCGAACCCATCGTTCTACCATTCCTAGACCGGCAAGGGAACTTGCTGTTCCAACAGGACAATGCACGTCCGCATGTATCCCGTGCCACCCAACGTGCTCTAGAAGGTGTAAGTCAACTACCCTGGCCAGCAAGATCTCCGGATCTGTCCCCCATTGAGCATGTTTGGGACTGGATGAAGCGTCGTCTCACGCGGTCTGCACGTCCAGCACGAACGCTGGTCCAACTGAGGCGCCAGGTGGAAATGGCATGGCAAGCCGTTCCACAGGACTACATACAGCATCTGTACGATCGTCTCCATGGGAGAATAGCAGCCTGCATTGCTGCGAAACGTGGATATACACTGTACTGGTGCCGACATTGTGCATGCTCTGTTGCCTGTGTCTATGTGCCTGTGGTTCTGTCAGTGTGATCATGTGATGTATCTGACCCCAGGAATGTGTCAATAAAGTTTCCCCTTCCTGGGACAATGAATTCACGGTGTTCTTATTTCAATTTCCAGGAGTGTACACTCGGACAGCACGCTTACTGGTACTACATGCACCGTGCCTGCTTATGACAAGCAGTCATTCCTCGTTATGTGACGTAGCTATCGCTTGGAGGGTGTACATCGATAGTACGTCGGTGGTCATAATATTCTGGCTGATCAGTGTTTTGATTGGCTTTCACTGGTCAAAGCTTCCACGTCTTCGTAAGAGATACCCGCCTATTCCTACTGCAAAGAGCCACCATTCTGTCAGACAGAGTCGGCTAGCGTCAGATCGTGTTTGAACTGAAAAGTAACTTGGGCGTGGCGCAAGAGTGGGCGAATATGAAACACATTCTACCTGCGATTGCCGTGTTTCAAGGCTCTCCCGCAATGTGTATGGGAAAAGAACCGCTAGAGGAATGGAGTCGATGGGGGACTGTTACTTACCCCACCACAAGGAATGAATATGAAATGAATGAAGTTTATGGACTACTGTTAATGAAATCAATGCAAGTGCAATGATGTGAGATGATACCGGTGGAAGCCGTTCAGATACGCTGAATCTGCTGGGTAACGGAGGTTTGCACAGACGCCTAATGGGTGAAGCTCCTGGTCTCGATAGGAAGCACGAAGCCTGGGTTCGAGTCCAAATACAGAACAGACTGTGAGTTGTCAGTATCGGTTCATTTCTTCGCAATTTGAATTCATCTCAGCTGAATGAACTATCGACATACCATGTCACAGTATCCCAATCGTTCCATTCCTTTCTCTTCAGTGTAAGTTAATTCGTTTTAATAGGCATGTGCCATCTTGTGTGACAGTGAAGTGAGCCCAGCTCGGAGGGTTTTCGCATCCAGGGTTAGCAAAACTGTTACCTCATGCAGTGGCGAACTTGAGTACGTATTTTAGACGGTTTTACAGACTGATTCTGCTGCGCCTCTCATGTCGAGGGCTTACCCTTAAACAATTGCATAGTTTAAGACAAATTAAGGGGAGTACTACGTATTCTCTCCTCTGTATTGCTACAGATTAGATGTGCTTTTTCACAATATACTGCGAATACTGGGCATGCGATGGGCCACAGATATGATTTGTCGCGTCCAGACAGAATACAAAAGTCCAACACCGTGGTATCTTCACCTGACGTCCCTGCACGGAACTAGCTCGTGGGTCATGAGGTTCTTGACATGAGACTGTAGTAAAACTTGCAACTTACTAGAGAATGGGCCGAAGGATCTCTAACGCTACTGACTTAAAAGTGAAAGATGCCAGTGACATTTAACAAACAAGATCGGTATAGCAGACAAAGTCATAAAATGCTAACAAAAACACAATAAATTCTCGATTATAGTGCCACACATTATACAGTTAACTGTTAACAGTGTGATATTTGTTCATTAAAACTTCACATAGGTCACTTAACAAAGTAACTTCGTATATCCACATTCTACACTGCATTGCACACAGAGTCGCGGTACGTTAATATTTATATATTCTGTGAGCAAATAAGTTATTCGTGCGGCATTGCCTACACCGACCCTAAAGCCACTGTAAAAGCGTGCTTCCACTGCTCGCACTCGATTCCAACTGTAGTGAACCCGAAACACTTCGCTTGGCTTACATCGTCGGCTTGCCGAAGGCGCACAAAGTACTCCGTTTGCTTTACATCATAATGCTAAAGTTATTATTGGAAACATCGGCCGGCACCACACACAGACACATGGATGTGAATGCTATGGCTCCCAGAGCTAATAAAGTTACACACTATTGCTAAGGAAGTGGTGATCTCAGCAAAGGGCCTAGCAGCGAGTTATAGGAAGTATATTCGGACTTAGTGGCACAAGTAATTGCAAGCTTCCTCAATAAAGAAAGAAACATACTATGCCCGAACATCACAAGAGCTACCAACCATACCTTGGTACCATGGACTTACATGTTCATGGACATTTTCATCTACCACACCACGACTGAAGTGGTTGGTTCAAATGGCTCTGAGCACTATTGGACTTAACTTCTGAGGTCATCAGTCCCCTAGAACTTAGAACTACTTAAACCTAACTAACCTAAGGACATCACACACATCCATGCCCGAGGCAGGATTCGAACCTGCGACCGTAGCGGTCGCGCGGTTCCAGACTGCAGCGCCTACAACCGCTCGGCCACCCCGGCCTGCCTGAAGTGGTTGACCACTGTTACCTTGCACAGCACCTACACCACATATTTATATTACCGTCTCAACTGTGTGACTGCGGCGAAGTAGAAGAAACAGATCACATATTTTCGGAAGCATCAACGATGGGACTGCATATCAAAGTTGCTAAGCAATGTTGCTAGTAAGGAATACCAGTAACTAACATCTGAGCCACCATTAGTGGCAAAAGCAAACTTTTCAGTCTGTAAAAATCTTTATTTCTTTCTAATGGAAGTGAAGAGAGAATTATGAACTAAATCACGTAAATTAAATGACTTATACTGGTAATCGCATCCATCATTAGTTACCTGTAAATAACCTCAGTAACTTATATCAAATGGTTTTTACCTAGTGTGCATTGTGTCGATTGTGTATTGAACCGGGGACCTAAAAACGACGAAGAGGCTTCGTCCAGCCGTAGCCCTCAGTGATTCACAACCCCACAACAGGCCACAGCAGTCCATCCACACCACCGCCGACCACACCGAACCCAGGATTATTAGGCTTTTACCTTAGTTTTATGTCATCATCGTCAGTCTTTGTTTTCATGAATATGATTATATATCTATACTTGCTTGTGTGTCGTAACGATTTCTTACGTGGATGGCTGTACGTATAATAGTCAAAACACAATAAAATAAAATCATTAATGAAAATTCACCAGATGGTGGCTAGTGAGAAACAACTGTTGCTGATTTGAATGTGGCTACTTCGTTGAAGGTTCAATCCCCCACACACGGTGGGTGCCAACCGGATACAGTTCGAACTAACGAAACGGTTCGTACTAGAAATTTAATAGGAAAGTAGGTACTTATTCTTATGGGTTTCAGTGAGCGATCCTGTGAGCAGTGCAAAGTACATACAACTAATCTTAGATTAGTGTATCTGATTTGTGAATGACTGACAGTACTACCTGCCATGTTTAACAGTGTACAAGGAATTATATTTTTTGGAGAAGAAGAGTTATCAATAACTTAACGTGGGTCTCTAGTAGGCGTGCGTTTTTTCACGCAACGTGTTTTGTCAGTTGTCTGTTTTGTCTTATTTAAACTGCAGAATAAAAAACAGATGGCATCCTTTGACGATCAGAAATTGTTATTTCAGTGGGATAGAGACTCAGGCCAACTGTTAGCAGTTACACTACATCCTCACAGAGAGAGCAGCAGATTGACGAGCACACCTCAGTTTTGGGGCGAGAACACCACTTCAAGACACTAGAAAATATGGGCTTTGTCTTTCTGCGGCAACACGCAACTAGGCCCCTTAAGCGCCCCACTACTTCAGTACAAATGGAGGCAGTTAAGTGCCTTCCGTGGTACACAGACACGTGAATTGCGAACGCACTCGCTCTATGACTGACTAACGTCATACTCAATCTGAACGATTCTAATTTATGCGTTTGTGACGATCGCCTTCATGGCTTTTTTAGCCTGGCAGATGACTCGCCCCCGCAATACAGAGCGAGTGCACATTTTATCTGTTCACATTCCCTCTTGCTGGTTTGCTGACAGCGGTTATCATGGGGTTAAAACTGCCTGCTACTAGCTGATTCCTCCTGTCCTTTTGTGGGCGGCCAGACCGCGACAGAGACCGCTGCTGGAGCAAGTGTGGCTAGGACCACGGGCTCAGCCTCGTTATCGGCGGGTGGGAATAACTGGAAACCATTCGTTAGAAGCGAGGGGCATACGAACTGGGTGGGTTCTCACAAGTCCCTTCCAGTCTCTGTTGCGAGGTCTCTTCTTGTCAGGGTAGGGATCCATCTGGAGCACTTCAGTAAAAGAGCAGCTGCTACTTTCCACGGCGCGCTCGCGACAGGAGAGTACCCTGCCCGTCGATCGTCGGTGCACATTGCAGCGGCCATATGGAGCTGGTCGACAGTCGCCGACCCAGCATTTAGTAGTTCAGGGCAGCAGCTACTTAATCAAGGACCCGTGACGCCAACAATCCACAGATATGTTAACCTGTGAAGCTAGACAGAAACAAAAGTGATTAAATTAGAGCTAAAACCAGGTGGTGACAAACTATTCGCAATGCAAAAATTTTAATGTTCTGCTCGTAGAAGTGTCGATGGTAATTAAGTCCTTGTTATTCAGGATATAAATCGCTAATAAATGAAAAGCACCAGTTTGCTTTTGTTCTACAATTTTACTTTTATTGTTAATCCGTTCCAACTTCACTCTAGACATGTTACTTCTCTTCGAATGTTGTTTGCAAACATTGTAATTTCTTTGGTGGTAATACTCAGTAAATGTCTGAAGATGGCTTTGTAAGCCGAAAATGGGTTAACAGTAAAAGTAATATTGTAGAACAAAAGCAAACTAATGCTTTTCATTTATTATAATGTTGTTCTTCCAAGAAAAGACGAAAGATTCTGTTGACATGATATAAATCACTACTGGATGTAGATTATGGCTACAGGTCCAAACTGAATCAGGCTAGTGTAGTGATTATGTTGGCGTCTAAATGCAATAACAAGGGAATGAGTCAATCCGACATGTCGAAACCTGTCCCGAAATTTTTCTCCCTGTAAGAATATACCGAAAGAAATGCATTGACAAAATTTTGTCTGCTAAGACACTCTGCAAATATTTGTGAAAAAAATTTAAATTACGCCTTTTTCTGGCACAAAAAAACGCTTATAACAGTTGTTTTGGGCAGCCCTTCCTATCTCGCGTTTGCGTCTATGAATAAAGAGACGTAGGCATGACAAGACAACTTAGCGCTGCATATGGAGAAGTTCAAAGTGCACACACGCGAATTTGAAGCACTTAAACCATACCAAAAATGTCTGAAATCATTGATTTTTTTGTATGTATCATGCAGCTCATATAGACAGTCAAGCTGCTGCAGATGTAATTGTTACACAAGTAAGTATGGAATCAATGCAGTTTATGATGTTACACTACAAACGACTTCCACCAGTCGGGACTTTAATTTGTTGACATGAAATATTTTGTAACTATTTCTGTAGCACAGTTCTTATGATAATTTTTGGATAATGTTATCCTACTAACAATCTAACAATGAAAGATTTTCTTGTTTTTTCCTTGCCGTCGTCACAAAACGTGAAATATCTATTGCATGAGGAAAACAAACATTTTCTTTACATCAGGCACACCCGATGAAAGAAAAATTAATGCATTCACTTCACGGTATTTACTAGTTTCATTTAGACGGAATAAGGATGGCGTAACAATTGGTCCTGGCCGTTCTGCATATAGTGCTGCGTACCAGGCATACTTCAACAAATTCTTCAAACATGGTGACGCAAACTGACAGTTCACAAATGACTGACGTTTGACAATAATACCGGAAATTAGATTGTCAGACCATTTTCCAAAAAATGGTTTACACTCTGGAAAATTTTCCTTATCGAAAAGCTGATTCACGCTTAGTTCTGAGTGGAATCTGAATTATACGAGTATTTACAGCCTTTATCAGTCCTCATAAACAAAGAGGTGTCGTGTCCAGGCCAAGAGTCCAACTAAAGCAATGAATAAGTTTACGCATCTAGGAAGAAGACATTTCGGATGTAATTCTGAAAATTATTCTTTTACATTTCTTCAGATTTTTTAGCGTCGATTACAAGATTTTTGGAAGTAAATAGTCATTTTTTTTAAAAAAAATATGATCCTAATTTGCCTTGAGGTTCCTGTAAACGGATATAATACTGCGGAAACATTAATATTTTGATATTTTGCACTGGCGTTGTCGTATACGAATAAGTTATAGCGTTCATCAACTGCACGAGCGGCTCTGTCTTTTGTTCACTCGTAATAATAAAGTGCAGTTGGCATACAGATCTTGCACGAAACCTGACTGACTGCCTTGATACACAAGATTTTAAGGGATATTAAAAAGCTTCGTCTTCACGTCAGCTATAGTATTACCTATTAACGCCATATCTACTTGTTTACTTTAAGTAAATTTCGTAGTTTTGCGACTTCCTCTTCCGTATAATTTGCTGAATCTGTGTTACCAGAGGTGACAGTCTTGTAGCCCTCCATCGGTAACACTGTATTTACTATCTCGAGCATTTCTAAATCTTTGGAATAGTTTATCTTTCACACTTTTGTGAGTTTCATTTTAGCGCACCGTTTCAGAATTTATGAAATGAAACCAGCTTTACTCACTTCTTAACTTTAAGCGCTTTCTCTCTCCCTTGTTTAAACTTTTCTTTGTCACTAAAAGCTATTACTGTTCATGTCCTCTTTGGGTTTGGAACGTATCGTATTTTTGTCCTGGATTTTCATTATCACAAGAATCGTTGTTCGAACCACAACTCACAGAGTTATTTCCAAACACATATGCAGCTATTCAGGAGAAGTAGGTGGTTTCAATTGCATATAACGCTCTTCATATTTCATCTTTGCAAGGTTTAGAACATTATTGCATACAACATTACTGTGAAACTTTGGAAATTGCGGAAAGACAGGTGCTATTAGCAAGCATATGCGAAGGAAACACAAGGAAAATTAATTCAGTTTCGTCTCCATTGTTGACACCGGTAAGGGAAAGGGAACTGATAATTATTAGGGATATTAAACGAGTTGTGAATTCTAGTGAATAGTAACTCTGGACAATTATGACACAGAACCTAACAACGAAAACAGAAACTAAGATCGCGTCGTGCCGTGTTCTGCGTTTAACCCAAGTCCAGACAATCAAGGATATGCGACTGCGGCATAGCGCACGCGCTGTCTGCTACAACTGCGGTAGGGTCTATATATCTCCAGCCGTCTACCGAGGTACGAATTTGGCAAATTCCTAAATTGTTTTTGAAAAATACTTGCAGTGTGTCTTAGCAGCTAAAATTTTGTGTTTCTCTCAGTGTATTTCAAGGCAGGTTTCGACATGTCGGATTGGACCATTCCTTTGTAAGTCAACGGGCATTGTATTAAGACTGCAACCGACCCTCGGAAAGATAATGCTGACGTAAGCAAATAAGTAAGTAGTTCTGTACTTAAAGTGAACCTTGTCTAAGGGGAGGCATTTTAACTGAGAAGAAGAATATTTTCATTACTCGAACACTAAAACGAGTCCAAGCAGGAAGTGATGAATGAAAGAACGAATTGCTCAGTGTCGGCATTGCTCCATTCAATACATCTGCATCCACATCTATAATCAGCTGGAGACCTCACGCATGTGGTAAATAGTACTTTGCGTGCCACAGTCCCTTTTCCTGTACCAATCGTGAATGGCTCGCGGAAACCGCGTGCTGTCATCCGAACAAGACCCAGCCAGAGGAAAAGCACCACAGGCGCAAAGGTGCGAGCTGGTGCCGTCGCCATAAGGACTCGCCACTAGCGCGAGTTCCACCAGCGCTACGGGCGGCATTGAGAATGAAGATATTCATTTCGCCTCGGTCAATTGCGGGCCGATTACAATCCGCCAGTCACTGGACGACAACGAACAGAATCCTACTCGGAAGATAGAAGAGCAGCTCTCGCTCACTTGATTATACACTACTGGCAATTAAAATTGCTAAACCACGAAGATGACGCGCTAGAGACGCGAAATTTAACCGACAGGAAGAAGATGCTGCGATACGCAAATGATTAGCTTTTCAGAGCATTTACACAAGGTTGGCGCCGGTGGCGACACCTACAACGTGCTGACATGAGGAAAGTTTCCAACTGATTTCTCACACACAAACAGCAGGTGACCGGCGTTGTCTGGCGAAACTTTGTTGTGATGCCGCGTGTAAGGAGGAGAAATGCGTACCATAACGTTTCCGACTTCGATAAAGGTCGGATTGTAGCTTATCGCGATTGCGGTTTATAGTATCGCGATATTGCTGATCGCGTTGGTCCAGATCCAATGACTGTTAGCAGAATATGGAATCGGTGGGTTCAGGAGGATAATACGGAACTCCGTGCTGGATCCCAACGGCCTCGTATCACTAGCTGTCGAGATGACAGGCATCTTATCCGCATGGCTGTAACGGATTGTGCAGCCACATCTCGATCCCTGAGTCAACAGATGGGGACGTTTGCCAAGACAACAACCATCTGCACGAACAGTTAGACGACGTTTGCAGCAGCATGCACTATCAGCTCGGAGACCATGGCTGCGGTTACCCATGATGCTGCATCACAGACAGGAGCGCCTGCGATGGTGTACTCAACGACAAACCTGGGTGCACGAATGGCAAAACGTCATTTTTTCGGATGAATCCAGGTTCTGTTTACAGCATCATGATGGTCGGATCCGTGTTTGGCGACATCGCGGTGAACGCACATAGGAAGCGTGTATTCGTCATCGCCATACTGGCGTATGAACCGGCGTGATGATATGGGGTGCCATTTGTTACACGCCTCGGTCACCTCTTGTTCGCATTGACGGCACTTTGAACAGTGGACGTTACATTTCAGACGTGGTTCTACCCTTCATTCGATCCCTGCGAAACCCTACATTTCAGCAGGGAAATGAAGGTCCTGTACGGGCCTTTCTGGATACAGAAAATGTTCGACTGATGCCCTGGCCAGCACATTTCCCATATCTCTCACCAATTGAAAACGTCTTGTCAATGGTGGCCGAGCAACTGGCTCGTCACAATACGTCAGTCACTATTCTTGATGAACTGTGGTATCGTGTTGAAGCTGCAGGGCGGTTGTACCTGTACACGCCATCTAAACTCTGTTTGACTCAATGCCCAGGCGTATTAAGGCCGTCATTACGGCCAGATGTGGTTGTTCTGGATACTGATTTCTCAGGATCTATGCACCCAAACTGCGTGAAAATGTAAAAACATGTCGGTTCTAGTATATTTGTCCAATGAATACCCGTTTATCATCTGCATTTCTTCTTGATGTAGCAATTTTAATGGCCAGTAGTGTAGATCATCGTCCAGGGCTGACTTAGACAGGAAAAGTCTTTTAGTGAATTCTTTTAAGTGAACAGACAGTTGTTGTAAATTGCATTTGCTATGTAGTGTGACGTTTACCTACGATTATTCGCACTTAGTTATTGAGGGCCTTTTATTTGTCTTATATTACATGCAGTGTTTTAGACTTCATTACTCAATAAATCACAAAGATAAAGAAAGATTTTTAACTTATTTGTCGGTGTGTTGTAGAACCTTCGTCCTCCTATCCTGTTACCTGACCCTGGGGCATAGCTGTGTAATAGGCAGGGAGAAATTGTCTTACCGGTGTACTGCACTGGAAGCCATTTCACGAACTCATAAACTCGGCCTCCCGTAACAACAGTGGCATCTACGTCTCCACAACAGTAGCGACAAGGCATTTACAAAACTGTCGACGAAGGTTCACAAAACTGGTGACAAGGGTTTACCAAAGTTAGACTGTTGGTTATCCTCTTTGTGACCTCCACTCTCTCTAATTTTAGTTTCATGGTCTTTTGGAAGCGCTGTATATAGGATACAGTAACATAAGTAATGACTTTCTAGGAAAGTACGCTGCCGGTGTTTCAACTGTAAACCACGCCGTGGTGCTCAACGCCTCTCATGTAACGTCTGCAGCTGGAGGTCGATGAACAACTATGTCAATAATTCTAACTTATTAAACGAACCTGTGTCGAAACGTGAAGCTCTTCATTGAATTTTCTGTGTTTCGCTTATCGATTCTATCTGGTAAAGATGGTATAATTATGTGCAAAGTATAATTATGTGCAGTATATTAGTATCGATCGCAATCTGTCAAGAATTCGAATTTATTAAACGAACCTGAGTCGGAGCGTGCTACTTTTCGAATTTCTCTATTTCATTTACCAATTCTATCTGGTAAAAATTGCAGAACGAGGTGCAATATTTTAGTACAGATCTAAGAAGGTTTTCGTAAACTACATGCTTCGTAGGTGCATCACACTCCCTGAACATTCTTCGAATGAATCTCTCCTATAAGTAGTTTCATCTGGTCATTACACTTTAAATTACTTCGCATGCTTACTCGCAGACACGTAATCCATGTGACTGGTTCCATAAACCATATAAACAAACGATAATAGGGCTTTTCACACCTTCTTTCACAATTAGTAATATTTGTTTATGTTGACGGTCAATGGTAAATTGATCAGGAAGAGTCGATCACTACAATTTTCTTGCGCTGCGCGTTCTCTCTGTACAGCAGCTTCATCGGCGAAGAGTTTCAAGGCACTGCCGAAGTTACCCATCAGGCCATTGATTCTGAACAGTAATGGTCGTTTAAGGCTTCCTTGGCACTGGCTCCAAGGCAAATAAACCAAAGTGGTCCGTCTGCTTGAGACGTCTAATTATTCAGTCAGTGATCGATACTGTTAATTACCTCATGGTTATGGTATGATTCCTTGTTGTTGTTGTGGTCTTCAGTCCTGAGACTGGTTTGATGCAGCTCTCCATGCTACTCAATCCTGTGCAAGCTTCTTCATCTCCCAGTACCTACTGCAACCTACATCCTTCTGAATCTGCTTAGTGTATTCATCTCTTGGTCTCCCTGTACGATTTTTACCCTCCACGCTGCCCTCCAATGCTAAATTTGTGATCCCTTGATGCCTCAAAACATGTCCTACCAACCGATCCCTTCTTCTTGTCAAGTTGTGCCACAAACTTCTCTTCTCCCCAATCCTCTTCAATACCTCCTCATTAGTTACGTGATCTACCCACCTTATCTTCAGCATTCTTCTGTAGCACCACATTTCGAAAGCTTCTATTCTCTTCTTGTCCAAACTAGTTATCGTCCATGTTTCACTTCCATACATGGCTACACTCCATACAAATACTTTCAGAAACGACTTCCTGACACTTAAATCTATACTCGATGTTAACAAATTTCTCTTCTTCAGAAACGATTTCCTTGCCATTGCCAGTCTACATTTTATACCCTCTCTACTTCGACCATCATCAGTTATTTTACTCCCTAAATAGCAAAACTCCTTTACTACTTTAAGTGTCTCATTTCCTAATCTAATTCCCTCAGCATCACCCGATTTAATTTGACTACATTCCATTATCCTTGTTTTGCTTTTTTTGATGTTCATCTTATATCCTCTTTTCAAGACACTGTTCATTCCGTTCAACTGCTCTTCCAAGTCCTTTGCTGTCTCTGACAGAATTACAATGTCATCGGCGAACCTCAAAGTTTTCACTTCTTCTCCATGAATTTTAATACCTACTCCGAATTTTTCTTTTGTTTCCTTTACTGCTTGCTCAATATACAGATTGAATAACATCGGGGACAGGCTACAACCCTGTCTCACTCCTTTCCCAACCACTGCTTCCCTTTCATGCCCCTCGACTCTTATAACTGCCATCTGGTTTCTGTACAAATTGCAAATAGCCTTTCGCTCCCTGTATTTTACCCCTGCCACCTCCAGAATTTGAAAGAGAGTATTCCAGTCAACATTGTCAAAAGCTTTCTCTAAGTCTACAAATGTTAGAAACGTAGGTTTGCCTTTTCTTAATCTTTCTTCTAAGATAAGTCCTCGTTTTTCCATTCGTCTGTAAAGAATTCGCGTTAGTATTTTGTAGCTGTGACTTATTAAACTGATAGTTCGGTAATTTTCACATCTGTCAACACCTGCTTTCTTTGGGATTGGAATTATTATATTTTTCTTGAAGTCTGAGGGTATTTCGCCTGTCTCATACATCTTGCTCACCAGATGGTAGAGTTTTGTCATGACTGGCTCTCCCAAGGCCATCAGTAGTTCTAATGGAATGTTGTCTATTCCCGGGGCCTTGTTTCGACTCAGGTCTTTCAGTGCTCTGTCAAACTCTTCACGCAGTATCTTATCTCACATTTCATCTTCATCTACATCCTCTTCCATTTCCATAATACTGTCCTCAAGTACATCGCCCTTGTATAAACCCTCTATATACTCCTTCCACCTTTCTGCCTTCCCTTCTTTGCTTAGAACTGGGTTGCCACCTGAGCTCTTGATATTCATACAAGTGGTTCTCTTCTCTCCAAAGGTCTCTTTAATTTTCCTGTAGGCAGTATCTATCTTACCCCTAGTGAGACAAGCATCTACATCCTTACATTTGTCCTCTAGCCATCCCTGCTTAGTCATTTTGCACTTCCTGTCGATCTCATTTTTGAGACGCTTGTATTCCTTTTTGCCTGCTTCATTTACTGCATTTTTATATTTTCTCCTTTCATCAATTAAATTCAATATTTCTTCTGTTACCCAAGGATTTCTATTAGCCCTCGTCTTTTTACCTACTTGATCGTCTGCTGCCTTCACTACTTCACCCTCAGAGCTACCCATTCTTCTTCTACTGTATTTCTTTTCGCCATTCCTGTCAATTGTTCCCTTATGCTCTCCCTGAAACTCTGTACAACCTCTGGTTCTTTCAGTTTATCCAGGTCCCATCTCCTTAAATTCCCACCTTTTGCAGTTTCTTCAGTTTCAATCTCCAGTTCATAACCAATAGATTGTGGTCAGAATCCACATCTGCCCCGGGAAATGTCTTACAATTTAAAACCTGGTTCCTAAATCTCTGTCTTACCATTATATAATCTATCTGATACCTTTTAGTATCTCCAGGATTATTCCAGGTATACAACCTTCTTTTATGATTCTTGAACCAAGTGTTAGCTATGATTAAGTTATGCTCTGTGCAAAATTCTACAAGGTGGCTTCATTTCTTAGCCCCAATCCATATTCACCTACTATGTTTCCTTCTCTGCCTTTTACTACTGACGAATTCCAGTCACCCATGACTATTAAATTGTCGTCTCCCTTCACTACCTGAATAATTTCTTTTATCTCGTCATACATTTCATAAATTTCTTCATCATCTGCAGAGCTAGTTGGCATATAAACTTGTACTACTGTAGTAGGCATGGACTTTGTGTCTATCTTGGCCACAATAACGCGTTCACTATGCTGTTTGTAGTAGCTAACCCTCATTCCTGTTATTTTATTCATTATTAAACCTACTCCTGCATTACCCCTATTTGATTTTGTATTTATAACCCTGTAATCACCTGACCAAAAGTCTTGTTCCTCCTGCCACCGAACTTCACTAATTCCCACTATATCTAACCTATCCATTTCCCTTTTTAAATTTTCTAACCTGCCTGCCCGATTAAGGGATCTGACATTCCACGCTCCGATCCGTAGAACGCCAGTTTTCTTTCTCCTGATAACGACGTCCTCTTGAGTAGTCCCCGCCCGGAGATCCGAATGGGGGACTATTTTACCTCCGGAATATTTTACCCAAGAGGACGCCATCATCATTTAACCATACAGTAAAGCTGCATGTCCTCGGAAAAAATTACGGCTGTAGTTTCCCCTTGCTTTCAGCCGTTCGCAGTACCAGCACAGCAAGGCCGTTTTGGTTAATGTTACAAGGCCAGATCAGTCAATCATCCAGACTGTTGTCCCTGCAACTACTGAAAAGGCTGCTGCCCCTCTTCAGGAACCACACGTTTGTCTGGCCTCTCAACAGATACCCCTCCGTTGTGGTTGCACCTACGGTACGGCCATCTGTATCGCTGAGGCACGCAAGCCTCCCCACCAACGGCAAGGTCCATGGTTCATGATTCCTTATGAAGTCATAGAAATGCTTACGCTTGTGGATGCAGCATACATATTTTGCTGCGATTACTTGAAGACACATCAGTGGCGTATTCTTGGAAGATCTTTTACCTCTGGTAGCGAGTTAGGCTTTTACCTGGAAGAATAATAATTTTGCGTGGACTCGGTAACCAAAATGGTTCAAATGGCTCTGAGCACTATGGGACTTAACTTCTAAGGTCATCATTCCCCTAGAACTTAGAACTACTTAGACCTAACTAACCTAAGGACATCACACACATCCGTGCCCGAGGCAGGATTCGAACCTGCGACCGTAGCGGTCAGGCGGTTCCAGACTGTAGCGTCTAGAGCCGCTCGGTCACCCCGGCTGGCGGGTTCGGTAACATCCCATGCAATATTTTGGGAATCTGCATTAGTCTGAATTTGTGCTTCCACCATATCTTAACTTTTTGTGTCAGACTCTGGTGCCAGGAATAGAAAATATCGTAACCGTTTCGTTATGATAACACTGATAATTCCAAACATACCTACAGCGGCATTAGATACCGCCTGGTGGCGTTGTGGGCAAGTCGTGCGCTAACAAAAGTGTGTAAGCGGAACAGACACGGACGGGGGAAGATATGGGATGGAAATTGGGAAATCTGCTGAGATAAGCGACTTTGACAAAAGGCAGATTAATACTACGCAGGTACTTTGAACGACTATCCCGAAAGCGGCGAAGCTGGCTGTATATTCACGAGTTACTGTCGTGAGCATCTACAGAAAGAGATAGGACAGTGAAATTACCACTAGGTGATAAATGATTGGACGTCCACGACACTTCACGGAACGTGGATTCGGAGCTTGTCTGCTCTGTGAAGTACGACAGATTGTGATACGTGCATCTCTGCCGAAAGTGCACAGTGATGGTACACACACAAGTCTTTCGAAGCACACCGTTCATCGTACATTGTTGAACACGCAGCTCCGCAGCAGACCACCCCTACGTTTTGGCATGTTGACCTCATGACAACGTCGACTACGATTGCAATGGGCGCAGGACCACCGGGATTCAACCGTAGATCAATGGAAACGTTCGAATTTCTGGGTGAACCTCGTTTTTGCTACACTACATCGATCGTCGCCTCTACAAACGCTTCATTGAGGTGCACGGCGGCTCGAAGCGTACAGCGCCGGTGTGAACAATATTGTGCTACGGGAGACAATCTTCTGCTCTTCCATTGGACCTTTGGTAGCTAGCTGAGAGCTGCGAACGACCTGCATCCCTTCATACTTGATATCTTCCCCGACGTCAGTACCATCAAATGGTTCCAATGGCTCTGAGCACTATGGGACTTAACTTCTGAGGTCATCAGTCCCCTGGAACTTAGAACTAATTTAACCTAACTAACCTAAGGACATCACACACATCCATTCCCGAGGCAGGATTCGAACCTGCGACCTTAGCGGTCGCGGGGTTCCGGACTGTAGCTCCTAGAACCGGCGTCAGTGCCATCCTTCAGCATTGTGACTGTCCGTATCTCTGAGCCAGAACCGAGCTACAGTGGTTTCAGGAGCATTACAGTGAACTCATGTTTATGTAGTGGCGACCAAATTCACCTGATGTAAATCTGGGTCGCTATAGGGGCGAGTACTCAAATCAACAGCCCGTTATTTAGATGACCTGTGCGTAGATATCTAATACCACATACCTCCACAAACTGTTGAATCCCTGATACGCAAGATCAGTGATATGTCTCGTTCCAGAGACGGACAATTAAGCTGTCAAGCAGAAGGTCAAATGTTTTGGCTCTAAGTACACTATGCAACACAATTTTAAGATAACTGTTTAGAAACCCCACAATTGTTTCTCACTGCGATGCAGAAGTTTGAAATTTTACTAAAAAGTGCCTCTAGCCTACCTCTGTAATGTTGCGAAAGCGCGGCTCCCTCCGACCACACCTTAGGGCTTAAAGACACTTCAAACAGCAAGGTTTCGACACTTGCGAAAGAAAAAGTCCATAACTCAGAAACTCACGTGATGTGTAAGGTGGGTTAACTGACATCAAATTTCACCACAGTTCTGCCCATTGGACACGTTGTGCACATGTGGCCGCAGCGTATTTTGGTCACGATTATGGGTGGCGGCCAGTCGAATTGAAAGTAGACAGAAATGTTTCCATTCTATCCTGGCGGGCGGTACAGCTACTGTTTTCGAACTGTTTCACAATAACAACAGTCTAGATTGCAGAGTTATTTAATGTCAATAACGCGTTTCGCTCTTTTGATGCACCACCAGATTGTCTATGAAACAAGAAAATAATCTGTTACAAACAAATAAAGAAAGGGGTATGATCGTATTTTGTGCGACTAAGCAGGTAAAATAAACTAAAAGTAATAGAAACTTACTTAAAAGTGCCTAGATACGTAACCCAACCGTCATGAAACCATAATATAAGGAAACTGGATGCAAACGTAATTGGATATGTAACCCATCCCTCATAAAAACATACAGAACTGGAGGTGGACCTAATTAAAAAAATAATAAAACCGCCAATATATCAACAGAAATGTACAAGATGCTGGCGGAAAAATTTCAAGAACTATCACATTTTACCTTAAGCATAGCAGCAGTCCCAGCCATAACAATACTTAATAAATCACACTTGTAAGAGACACATGGAATAAGCCGCACACACCACAAAATGTCTGTTAGGCGTGCAGACAAATATTACTTTGACAGGCCAGAATGCAAAAACCGCTGCCTATAATACGGTAAGAGGTGGCCAGCTGGCACGCAAGGCCGGCGTAAGAAGAAATTAAAAACAACTATGTAAAACTTGTAGATTAAGATGAATATATGCAAACCATTGCGATCACCTGAAATTGAAAGTACGTTAAGATACCCCTTCATGAACCAGAAAAAATAGCTCAAACGATGACATGATAAATCGTGATTCAAAATATGTTATCAAAGCTCTGTCACACCTAGTAAAATAGCTAAATTTTAAAGTGCATGCACAAACACATGCATTCTAGATCAACTAACTCAAATTTCAAGGCATACTGATCAAGGGCAGTCTTAAAAATAGAAAATTATTATTACAGATATATTTTCAAATCAATAAAATAAAGAAATATGTTATAAAAAAGATAAAGCTTCTTTCAGTATAATATAGTGGTTAAACATGATATCATGTATCGATACCACTCGTCGGGCGTCTTATAGTCATAAGAAAACGGAGAGGTTAAAAATAACGCTGTCAACATAGAATAAATCATCGCAGCAACATTCATACATTGGTAGCATTTGATCATAATATACTTAATTTCTGCTAGCCAGTAACTTGTCCTTAACATCATTGGCAATTGGTAACATATCGTCGATCACAATGTGTCGCAGATTCGTATACCATTCCGTGGCAGTTTTTGACGAAGTCGTCGGAGGATCAGTATTTTTTCGCATCGACTTGTGCGATGCTTACCTGGAGTTGCCGTTGAACGCAGTTGTTTTGGCCTTTGCTGGTCCTCAACACCCCCCTCCCCCCTCTGGGTTTTACTAATTTAATTGTTTGCCTTTTGGAATCTCATCTGCGCTGGTAATTTATAAACAATAAATTACCTGTTGCCTGTTGCGTCAATTGCTTGGATGATATCTTGGTCACAGGCGCTACTCTGAAGGAGCATTACGGAATCTTCAGTCGGCTTTCCAATGCCTCCTGGTAAAGGGCCTTCGTTACAGGCTGGAAAGCTACAGTTTCCTTCGCACATAGGTGCATTTTTAGGGTTATGTGCTTAGTAAAGGTGGTCTGGTCCCCTAGGACGACCACGTCGAGGGCATTGTCAACCTACCAGCGCCCAAGAACATAAAAAAGCTCCAATCTTTTTTTGAGTAATATTTCTTATGATGCTCAGTTCATTCCCGAGACTGTGCTTGTCTACCAGTCTCTTAATAGGCTTCGCCAGAAGACCTTTCAGTTTGTCTGCTCTGCGGACTGTCAATGGGCTTTTCAGTCTTTCAAGCGGTGTATGTATTGTGTTCCTTGTCTGGCTTCCTTTACAGCAGGTAAACGTCTGATTCTGGCATGTGATACATCCAAGTATAGCATTAATGCCATCCAGTCCCACTGCAATCCGGACAGCACTGAACAGCCCATCGCTTACAAAATGATGACACTTCCTGCTGTTCAACAGAACTACTCGCAGGTGGAAAATGAGGCTCTGGGTATTATTTTCAGGGTTAAAAGGTGTCAAATCTTGCTGCATGGGGTGATGATCATTCTCATCACAGACTACATCGTTTGGCTTCCTTATTTGATCCTCACTCCAGTCTGGCAGATAAGACAGCCCAGTCGCTGCTGGGGTGTGCCCTCCTTCTCAGTAACTAATGACATCTGCTTCTGCTGCACAGCCCACCATGTCAATGCTGGGAGCCTTCATAGCCACCTGTGGGGCCCGATCCAGAGCCTGCTCGGCAGCAGGCTCTTTGGCTTTTCCGTTGACAGCAAAAGAGGTAGCGACCACCATGGCCGCTGACCCACTTTTCTGAAAAAAACCTTTCAGTGGTCCAGATGGGATAGCCAGAGAGCAGCTTTCTGGGTGAGGATCCAGTGTAGCGTGTATATTTTCGACTAAGTGCTCGGCTGAACTTTGTCTAGGGGGTTCCACATGCTTGCTACAGAGGAGGAATGCCCTCGCCGCCCCCCCTCCCCCCCACCCCCCCACCCCCCGACATAGCATCCTCGAATTCTCAAATTGCTGCGTGCGACACACTGGACTGTGATTTGGATGAAGGCTTAGGACGATGTCATGCCTACTGTCCGGAGATCGTGATGACATAGAACACCTGGTGTAGTTTTGGGGGTCTTGTGCACAGAACGAGGCCACACTGCTGTGCCGGTTCCCTTCTTCGGCACTCCTAGAGCACTCTTGGGAGGGAGTGCAGGACGAATTTTGTAGGTCTATTTTTGGGCAGCGTGTAGTTGTTAGTGGTCGACACGTTGTCGAATTTCCTCTATATAGCGAAGCTGTCGTCCAAGTCGTCGACTGTCGTTGTTCACACGTTGTTGGTTATTTTTGCCATTGAGAGTTCCCCTTATCATTAACGGTAAGGAATTTCTGTTGTTGGAGTTTCAAGAAATATTCATCTGCAACGGTATTCAGCGTCGTTGTACCCGACCTTAATTCGTAGAGGGAGCTCTTCGTGCATACATTCAAGATCCAGATGAAGAAGTGTGCCTTTTTCCGTGACCATGTATTGCCGAATTTTCTGGCTATATACTGGTAGACGCCGTTCAGTGGGTACACTCTGATGGTACGTTATCATGGGCGCCAAATGTGAGTTCTCCTGGATTTTCTGCACCCTGAATCACATGCTGCAGACCACATTGAGACATAACGTCCTCTTGGTGCTGCCTTTTGGCCCCAGTCCTTTTGTCACCAGCTTGGTTGGCTGCTGCGTGTTGTGGTGGATCACAAAGGTCGGCAGTTATTTGTGATGGATGTCGGAGGCAAGTTGGTTGGTTGGTTGGTTTGGGAAAGGAGACCAGACAGCGTGGTCATCGGTCTCATCGGATTAGGGAAGGATGGGGAAGGAAGTCGGCCGTTCAGAGGAACCATCCCGGCATTTGCCTGGAGTGATTTTAGGGAAATCACGGAAAACCTAAATCAGGATGGCCGGACTTGGGATTGAACCGTCGTCCTCCCGAATGCGAGTCCAGTGTCTAACCACTGCGCCACCTCGCTCGGTCGGAGGCAAGTAGTTGCGCCATTGCTGTGTTGCAGCATCGCTACTGCATCTTTTCCGTCAGCTGAGCGGCGTGGTTGATCGCAACGTTGTTCCCGGAGCTAGCTCCCATTTGCAGCAGCGCACCCCATCGTTGCCATCTCCTCTGTACCCTCCACCTTCCTCCCTCTGCCAGCAGCCGTGCTCCCCCAGTGGACCTCACATCTCTGGTTGCCGTGATGGAGCCCATGCATTTCGAACTACAGCACCTGGCCCCTTCTGCCCCCTCTCTACCTTCGTCGATGGAGGTGGCCTCGTTCTCACTGCCACCAGTGGACCCGCCATTACCACAGAAACTGTGTCCTTCCACTCTTCATATGGAGCGGGTGGCGTTGGTGGAAACGGTGCTCAGTCCACTGCTGAGTTCTCCAGCGCACTCTCTATTTCTATGCTGGAGGCCGTGTCCAAATCGCGACCTTGTTTGGTCCTATGTGGAGTTTTCAAGGGGGAGGGATTTAGTATCCCATCCGCATCAGCAGACGTCACGATGGAGGCAGATGAGCTGGCGTGGGTAGAACAGAGAAATAGTTCGGTAACTGCCATGGGACGCGCACGTTGCATCATAAGGGCAGACACACTGGCGAAGTGTTTACTTGCGAGCGGCGGTAAGCTGAACAGGCCACTGCTCCTGCGGAGGTAAGCCGCGCTGGCCTCGCCTCGCGCTTCTTCCCGAGAGTTGTGTGCTCAGCCGTTAGCCGGTCGCGCCAGCAGTGTCATAAGTATACTGGTGGGCGCTTATCTACGTGGGTTTGACGCTCCGTTCCCCGTTGTTCAGATTGCACGGCGAGTTCGCTTCAGTCAAGGGGTTCTGCTCCTTGGTTGATACAGAGGCACCATCGATCTGTGAAGTACCTGTACCGACCGTGGCGAGTAGCGGCGATGTCACGCCTTCTGCAGATAATAAAGCTTCTAACAGCCACACCTCTCCTTTATGAAGCAACTGTCTTCTTTCATAAGAAAAAACAGCGGAATAATTACTTTAATTCCTAGCAGCGTAATACAGCTTCTTCACACAAAAGGGTTGTGATAGAAACATAGTTCAGGATGGGCTTTTAAGAAGCCTTAAAAATCTGATAAATGAATTCAATGAAATGAATAAATCCCATATCTCAAATTTATATAGAATTTTTTTATGTAGAGAGACGTTCATTTCTTGTAAATGTTAGGGTTCAAAATATTCACTCCTTTTGTAAATGCTTAGCTTTTAACATCACGGTCGATTCATTTCAGAGTTTTAGTTTTAAACATATCTTCCTCCACGTTGATACAAAGTTCTACACTGATGCCAAATTAGTCACTGTCATAAAATCGTGATTAAATTGGATACAAAACATGTTTTTCACTCATACTAGGACAACGTATTTTCACACGGTGTGGGCTTAAATGGTGTCACTCTTGAGAGTTGTCTCTCTTACATGAGAATTACGTATGCGTACTAAGATGATTTTAATATAGGCGTGATAGGAAATCAGATCAGCTATTTTTATGTCACCTGATGCTTACACGAAAACCAAGTAATTAATTACAATTTAACTGTTTTGTTCTAAAGATAATAAATATTTTAATAGTTTTCAAATTTTGTATAAAGAATAATGGTAACGCTATTTTTATACCAAGCGGCAAAAATATGAACGTAAGAAGAATGTGATAAACTGACAATGCAGAACAAATTATCGGATTAGACGCATTTTCAGATGCGAGATAGTAAACAAATGTTGAAAAAAAAGACAGTAACTATTATTTCATTGTGACTACCGTTCCTTCTAAGTTTGCAACGAATATCGTTCCTAAAATAGGAAATGTATATATTGTAATTATAAACAGTGTAGTATTGTAACGCCGGAAATGCATATCCTCCTATTTCCATCTATTGTACTATAATTTGTTTTCCTTATTTTTGTTACCTGAATATATGACATTTCTGTGTCTTTACATATTGTAATTGTTTTACTATTTGTATATATATATTTATGCATTTATGTCGATGTATAATTGGTTTGTTTCGTAAATATTATTTGTATTTTTACGCTGGGTCTTGCCTAGGGAAAACTGCTATCGAACGATTACATCGATGGGTCGTGTGAAGAATCAAAGTGTGTAGGATCTTTGGTAGTGTTAACGCTGCCGCGTGGAGCGCGGGCAGAGGGAGTCTGGCTGGGGTAGCGAGTGGAGCAGGTGTGTTGTGAGAAGCTCCCGCGAGTTGCCGCGCTTTCGGGGTTTGGCAGCATGTAATTGCGCTCGACCTGCGATGATAGTTTCTGACATGGTGTCGCGGACGGGAAGCATTAGCTGGCGCACATCAAGAGCCCGTTTCGTCTGGTGACCGTGTCGAGAAGAAGGCGCGCCAACATCCAGCTTCTGCAACAGCGACGGCCGACAATGAGTGACTGTCGCCGCCTCCTCGATCGACGACTTCAAACCTTCAATCAACCAACAAGGAAGACTGAAAGCACGTAAAGTTTCAGAACTGTATGGCAGACCTCAGCTTTTCAAACTGTTCCATTTGCCTCGCAAAATTACAGAAACTTAGCATGAACTTTTGTTGCCCATTGTCCCAATTGCATTACCAAGCAGGGTCCCTTCCTTTTCCGAAATGAACCCGAGTGTCGTTGAAATTCAGACGCCAGCATTAAAGTACAATCATTCCATTTCACTGCTTTAATTTCAAAGTTCAGTTTAAGTATTCATAGGTGGCTACAATATTTAGATTACGCAAGCACAAATTAAGAGTGCGAGTTATGTTACCGTATTTTAGCTTACCTGTGACTGCAGCTCAGCTTGGTACGTACTAAATTTTACTATTGTTAATTGTTCAGAATCATTTAATTCAAGTTCAAAGTTAAATCTCTTATTTCTAAATTGCGTAGATTCAAGTAGCTTTTGAAATGATTGTTGAGGTAGTCCAAGACTAACAGTGTTTTACTGAATTTCGATGTGCTTCAGAAAGAAAGCTCACTATTAACTTCAGTCACTAAATTAACTTTCGATTTTCCGGTTTTATTAATTCTATTGCTAAATTATGTCAGAGTGTAGCGAAATTTATTACTTCTGACAAACTTTCAGTTTTCACACTACACGTGTCAGCCTTCAGTTGCCACGCTTCTAGTGCTAATTATATGTGTAATAACCTTTCTTTTTCAGTTATTATAGTAATTGTCCATAGGACTGGCGACCGTAATTTCCCCCAAATCTCAAATATCTAATTACCGCTAGTTAATTGTTAACGTAACGGCCGCACATTTACTTTCTTTATTAACTTTACCCCTTTTCAAAATTAATTTCCACCAGTTTCATTTGCATTTTTCCTTTCATTTAGATGTAACCCTTTCCTCCCTCTTTACCGACAGATTAACTTCGGTGACGATTGCTTTTTCCAAATTTCCATTAGGTACACGCGGTTGAATTTTTCACTGTCATTAAGGTCGATAAGTGAGGGGGAGGTTACAGTATGAACAATTATTTGTGTCATATACCCGTATATACATCTAAAATGGTGTATGTTGGTCCTCGAGAGCTCACCTCTGTTTAAATACATGAAAGTAAATAGGACAGGAAAGTGAACGAGGAGTGCGTCATCACATAGAACTTCGACTCCAGTGACTTCAATAGAAACGATATGTCGAACATCAGTTTACCATGAACGAAATTTTTACGTCTAAGTAGAGATGGCACTATGCCCAGCTACATTACATGCTCCAACACATAAAAGTAAGTGCCTGTGAATCTGAATTGTCTACTGAACCTAGCCAACGGCACCAACAGAAAAAGCAGAGGTCTCTGAGATTCATTTAAGCTATCCTCTCACGTAGAACTTTCCTCTCTGTTTACCACTCTCAGTGCGACGCAAGTCTGCTGTGAAAAAGAGTCGACGCCGCACTTTCTGAATGAATCGTGCCAGAGACGTTCATTTGACCCCGGGAAACAGCTATCGAGAATATGTACGTGCTTCACCGAGCAATCACACACTGCAATCACTTTGGAGAGGGCGATGGAAATCTACATTTAGGTTTTCCGTGGTATCGCTAAACCTCTTAAAACATAGCATGGCTCTTTGAAAGGGCGTAGCGGGTTAACATTCCCAATATTGGCTTATGCTCCGTTTTTCAACACTCGTTTTCGAGGAGACGTCCTACACCTATATCTATATCTGCCAAGCCATCTCACGGTGCATAGCGGAGGGTGCTTTTCATAACGCTTTCGCTCATTTCCTATTTCTTTCGTGAATGGCGCGTGGAAAGAATGATTGTCAGTAAATCTCCGTGTTAGCTCCGATTTCTCTAATTTTCTCATTGTGGTCATTTTGCAAGACGTATGTGGGAGGAATTAATGTGCTGATCGTCTCATCCTGGGACGTACTCACTTCGGAATTCATTAGTAAACATCACCGTGAAAAAACAACGCACTTCTTAGAACGTTTACCACTAGTGTTTCTCGAGCACCTCCGAAACATTCTCGTACCGAGTAAACGATACCTTGATGAAACGAGCTGCCGCTCTTCTTTTGATTATGTCTATCCTCACTATTAATCCAACCTGGTAAGGGTATCAGATTGGTGAGCAGCAGTCAATTAGCGACAGAAAGAATGGTCTGCAAGTTACTTCTCCTGTCGATGAATTACATTTCCTTAAGGTTATTCCAATAATTATCATCCTGACATCAGTTTCTTCTGCAGTCTGTTGCTTGTGCCTGTTCTACTTAAGAACGTTTGATTCTTACTCTGTAGTGTTTTACGGTAAGTATTGTTTCCAGTGACTGGTTGTCAACAATGTAATTTTACAGTGGTGTATTTATTCGCCTATTTACGGACAACGTGTTACTCTTACTTCAAGGTCAACTGAAAGTCTTTGCACCAATCCGCGATTCTAAGGTCTCCCGTAGTTTCTTTCTTCTTATATACAATTTCAACATTTGCGAAGAGCCTCATCGAGCTTCCGATGTTATTAATTAATCGTGCACTGTAAACAGCACCGGTAATATCTCACTTCCTTGAGTTCTCGTGAAGTTACCGTTACAACTGTCAGTTTCGTTTCGTTAAAAGCAACTTTTTGAGGTCTAACTAAAAGGTTGGCTTGAATCCAGTCACTAATCTGCTCCTATACTCTGTAAGCTCCTATTTTTTTCACTAAAGCTACGTGCTGCGTAAAACGCGTGCGACAGCACGGTTAACACTTACCCAGTGCAGACATACGAGGCCGTTTTCTTTGGGTGTGGGCAACGTAGTGCTGCTGCATGGTCTATCTTAGCAAACACTTACGTGCTTCGGGAGGTATCTTCCCGCACGTCGCAGCGCTTTGCTTGGAAGGGGGGCGGGGGGGGGGGGGGGGTAGTGGAGCTGAGAAGCAGCGACTAGTATATACGCGACAACTACAGTATTTATTGAGCATGTCACGGGCAGCAAGAGAATAGGTGATTCTTCCGATCTAATTACCGAAACATTTATCAGAAATGTTGGCTGACCGCTTCTCTGCCTTATAGGACTAGCAGATTATCGAGGTGGTATCCGTACAGCATATTTTGTTGAACATGGCTGAGGTCGAGTTGAAAAAGAAAATGCAAAAGAAATTAATCTCGGCAGAAATTGGAAGAAAAATGAGTGAAATATGCAAGAAGAAATGGCTTTGATTATTCCTAGTGTAATATACATGTAAGAGTATTTGTACTGAGCCGCGCGGTCTAGAGCGTCTTGTCAGCGGTCGCGCGGCTCCACCCCCGTCGGAGGTTCGAGTCCTCCCTCTGGCATGGGTGTAAGTGTTGTCCTTAGCGTGAGTTAGTTTAACTTATATCAAGTAGTGTGTAAGTCTAGGGACTGATGACCTCAGCAGTTTGGTCCCATAGAAATTTACCACAAATTTCCAAAGTTTCTTTAACCACAGTTATAATGAGTTGGATCTTGTTATTATTGTAATTAGCACTGCGAACGACGATTTAAGTTCGGTCCTTTGAAGTATTCATTGAATCCGCTCCTCACAGTGAATCCGTCAGTAACTGCCGACACCTACAAAGTGTATCTTGTTGTCCTCAGGCTGTTCACTAATTTCTGATATGTCTGCACTATAAGGCAGTGGGAAGTGGCATTCCTCCACATCCTCGAGCAACTGTTTTGTCCCTAAAATGTTATAAATTCGTTCTTCATCACGATGTAAGAATATTTGTGTGATTACTTTGCGCTCCGTGAGTACTCTTCCCAATTTCCTCCTCTTTCCTGAGTACCAAAATTAGCAGACTTTTAGATCGATCACCGCACTGCATGTTTTGCCTTTGCTTCCACGGTGGATACTGTGGCCGATGCACAGTAACCAATTTTCGTCCAAAGCTCTGGGCGAGTTCATTCATTTGTTCAGAAGGAGAGGCCGACTGAATCGAAGCACAAACCTTGCAGTCTTTCTCAAACGATTTTACAGAAACTATTCGATAAAATTATTTCATTTTTGCGTTACTTATAGCTTTGTATGTCAGGTTCATGATGATGTGACTATCATTTTGTTAATGGTCATAGTTATTGCTATATTTATATGGAAGTAAGACATTGAGCGAAATTCGAATAAGTTTACACTGAAATATAGGGGTCGCTATGATTTTGCATTCGGTGTATATTACATAATAAGCTGCTGCGTATGAAATTTGGCTAATATATCGAAGTTTTCTTAAGACTTGGGAGGAGCCCTCTATCTGTCTCAAGAAAACTGATCTGATGCAGCACAATCAACTGCGATCGGGCTGGGCCAGCGATAAAACAGAGTGAAATTTTCACAACATTCGTCAAATTTCATAAACGGTTTGAGGTATGGAAATAAGATTTTGGCAAAAGATAGCAAGCAAAGAGGAGTGTATTTTTCCTTATGGTTATTACGCAAAACTTCATTATCTAAAGCGTTATTCCGCTAATTACATTATTTATCGATGAAACAATGTAATTTTTAGGGTAGGTTGCCATCCGTCCCGATATATCACTCACTGTTACCGAACTTCTTGTCCTGACATTCCGACAAGAACCAATTTTGTACCGATTTTGCAAAATACTGTAACGATCTTGGCTTAAGTACTGAAGTAAAACCACTTGTTAGCCCAGAATGTAAATGTATCCTCAGTTAGTACTATTTATGTCAACAAGTTTATGTTGACAAAGTCGTCTCACACATGACATTGCGTGTTGCATATCCTGTATCAACGATGCAATCTGTTGTGTTGGCAGAAGTGCCATCACCGTGTTACTAGAGGAGGCCGAAATGCACTCGTTTTAGCTCATGCAGGCTGGTGTGAGGAGGGAAGAACTATACTGACGTGAGGTCTGGAACATGACAAGGAATTGGAATTCAGAAAGCGGGCGTAATTAGTTTCATACTTAACTTTAATCCATTAATGATGAACGTCGCTCTTGACGGTACATGATTCACAATATTATCTGTTCAGAATAGTAACTGAATTTGGCGCCTTGCTAGGTCGTAGCAAATGACGTAGCTGAAGGCTATTCTAAACTGTCGTCTCGGCAAATGAGAGCGCATGTAGACAGTGAACCATCGCTAGCAAAGTCGGCTGTACAACTGGGGCGAGTGCTAGGGAATCTCTCTAGATTAGACCTGCCGTGTGGCGGCGCTCGGTCTGCAATCACTGACAGTGACGACACGCGGGCCAGACGTGTACTAACGGGCCGCGGCCGATTTAAAGGCTACAACCTAGCAAGTGTGGTGTCTGGCGGTGACACCACACAATCACCTTCTAGATCTACTGGCATCTTTCGAGAAAATACCAGACTTCACCAGCAGCAAGGGGCTGGAAATACTTAAACGGTGCCACGTTGAGGAATCGGGTGGTTCCCATATGAATAGCGATATGATAAGACAATTCTTCCTAAACGTAATACAAACAGCGAGTGCAAATTAAAAATGTTTGAAGTGTTTACTGCGGGTATACAGGGCGTGAAGTGTATAGTGTCGTGTATTTCGATGACTTAAGTGTTATTGTCGACTGTATACCGTCTAATAAACTTATTTTATCATTGTTTACGAAAATGGCTAAAGAGGGAAAGAGAAAGTGTCACTTTTCGGTTGGCTAAACGAAAGAGTGGTCATTTGTGAAGAAAGAACGTACAGATTAGGAACCGATGTGTGATGTTTGTAGCTGTTTTATCTCAGTAACTCAAGGAGGTAACGCAGATGTGAGGCATAATATTTATAAGAATTATCATACAAATAGATTCGCGGTTGCATCGATATCGAAACCTATTTCATGATTTTGCTCCTGCAGAACTGACAACAGCTTATAAAGTTATCAGTATCACTAGTCCTTCAGTTCTCTTGACTGCACCGTAAAACTGAATGACGCAGTTAAAAATATTCTCACACCACACTCTGTGTCCGAATGCATAAAAAAAAATTGCAAAAGTTCCATTTTGCGGCTTAGGCACCGACTCACCGAACCACAAGGCTGAAAAGATATTTCCTTTAGTTGTTCAATACTTTACTCAAACTGGCAGAGCCCAACAGAAGCTGTTGAAGTTTGATTCGTTTATCAACGAAACATCGGAGGTTCAAATGGTTCAAATGGCTCTGAGCACTATGGGACTTAACATCTGAGGTCATCTGTCCCCTATAACTTAGAACTATTGAAACCTAACTAAGCTAAGGACATCACACACATCCAAGCCCGAGGCAGGATTCGAACCTGCGACCGTAGCAGTCGCGCGGTTCTGGACTGAAGCGCCTAGAACTGCCCGGCCTTCGCGGCCAGTGAAACATCGGAGGCATTGCAAAGTTTTTTCTATATAATTCAAGACAACTGTAAATTCAATTAGATAAATTAATCGCTTTTTGTGGAGACAGTACCAATACCAACTTCCGAGGACTTCATCGACGCAGCCAGCAGAATGTGTTTCACCAAATTAAAGAAGAATTAGGAAAAGATGTAGAAGGAATTGGATATCTTGCCCATATTCTCCCCAATACTATATCAAACACAGGTGGGGTCATAACTGTTGAAATTGAAATAATAATTATGAAAATATTTAATTACTTTTCAATATCAAGGCAAGGACAGAGAAACTGAAACAGTTCTGCTTATATGTTGACGTCAATTATCAGATTTTTCTATCTCAGTCAAAAACAAAACAGCTGTCGTTCATGACAGCAGTTGAGAGAATTCTTAGGCTTTCGATTCCATTAAAACAATTTTTTGGCGCCGTTGACAGGTCACCTAAAATAATTTCAGTTATTTTCAGTAGTCTGATCAGTGATATTTACTTCATGTTTCTGCAGTAAGCTTTGTCTTTGTTTGAAAAAAAATTGTAGAAAGTCGGAGGAGAATAAAGGCTTGACAATCGAAATAATAAATACATTAATCGACATTCGAAGATGTTTGAATGATAGGAAGACTGCCAATTTTATTGGTACGCAAACCAGGTTGAGTTTGAACAAATTAAAGAATGAGAACCCTAAGCAAGAAATAGTTAATTTGATTTCGAAATTTGAGGAAGAGACAATGGCTTTCTATTACTTAAATAAATGGGCCATTTGGCTCTGAGCACTATGGGACTTAACATCTGAGGTCATCAGTACTCTAGAACTTAGAACTACTTAAACCTAACTAACCTAAGGACATCACACACATCCATGCCCGAGGCAAGATTCGAACCTGCGACCGTGGCAGTCGCACGCTTCTGGACTGAAGCGCCTAGAAACGCTCGGCCACCGCGATAATTAGGCCATTTCTTTTAACAAATATCGAGTATTTGACTGAATGATGCCATCTATGCACTATTATAGACCTCACTAAAAATGGTTTGAAATTTTCAGGCGACAGTTGTTTTCAGGAATATATATATATATATATATATATATATATATATATATATATATATATATATATATATGTGTGTGTGTGTGTGTGTGTGTGTGTGTGTGTATCTGAAGGGCTTTCTAGAAACTAAGCGTGGCTCGGAAGTCTAAACACTCTGTGGAAGAAAGGTGGATTTTATTTCTTAAGGAACACGAAAATTCTGTCCACAAATGCCAATTCCTAAAATTAAGCGAGTATTTGTTTTCTATTTCCGCACATAGCGCCGCTGTGGAAAGAGCATTTTCGCTGACGTCAGCCCAGTGGACTGATAAAAATCGATTGTGCCAGTGACTGTGAGATCAATCTCACAGTGCCAGTTTAACCAAAAGCTGACTTTTATGGAGTTTTCAAATATGTAAAAAGGAAAAGAGACTTGCTGAGAAAGATTACTTTTCCATGAAATAATGGTATACCAACTACTTCTGTCGCAACAAGTTCCATGTAATTGTGCTCTAAATAAAAGTCAATTACGCTAAATAAATTTTCTACTTAAATTTATGCCCTTCTATCCCACCCTCTCAGACGGTGTCCTCACGAGGTCGCAGCTGGATGTGGCAACCATATTTTAGGAGTCATCGATAGTTGGTAAAACGAAAAATTCTGTGTGTTTCGGAACGACATAGGTGAAGCCATTACACGTTTATTTTTACCGAGGATGTTCTTCTTCATAAGCTACTGAACTTACTTTTCCTCAGTTCCTCATTTAATAAACTTAATAAACCACTGTTTCAGAATTCTCTCGCAGTTGTGGTTGCACATCATGTTAGTGAGGTGAGATTTAATAAACTACGCTTTGTTTTGGCAATAGAAGCAAGTATTAACTTGGCAAAAACAGATATCTGTGGGTTTTACTCAAAATTCACCAATCATACGCTTCTATGAAAGTTACAAATGGTTAACAACTCAAAAAAAGAATAAATCGCTGCATCTTCAGTTGAATTCTTTCTAGATATTAACCAAAGCAGAGGTGACAGACCTTTTTGAATGGTCGCCATGCAAGTGTGAGTGTGGAGGGGCTCCACTTAATATTTACAAAAAATGTGAGCACAGGTTTCAGCTTAGAACGGTACTTCCCCTCCAGTTCTCGGCATTACCCGTACAGCGTCTGCCCGTAGCTCCCACCACTACCGCTCACCCCATGCGTGCAGTGCCGACTGCGCGTCTACGGGCGCACTGCACGGCGCGTAGAATAGCAAAATGTACGTCGCAGGGCGCTGGAACTCACGACGCGCCACTGAACCAGACAATGCTGCTCTCGTCTAGGGGAAACTATAGCACCCAACGACTGCGTTTTACAATTGTAAAAATAAATTCGAACCTTTCCGAAGCTTTTTCTCGCTTTGACCTTCCGCAAAAGGTATAAAGAGAAAAAGTTTGTCGCTTACGAGATTTAAAATGATGGTTTGCTAAAAATTCAGCGTCACGCGTAACATTTTATTTTATTACTTCACTGTTACTGAGTCTACTGGCCAGAAAGTTCGCGCACGTTATCATCGTATACTGTTGAAGGCACCTATAAAATTAAGATATTGTATGACTCATCGTTTAGGAGATAAGGAGTGATAGATACTGAGTACCGCGAGAATCCAATTTTTCTTAAAAGCTTAGCTATTTCTATATTTCAGGAGCATAACATTTTATTATATTAAAAAAAAGCTGCCTTAAGACAGTTCTCGTATCACTTTGTCGTGACAGTTGTCAAATTATTAAAAAAACATCGCGGTCATTTTTTACGTTCTGACGCGCACCGCCCCGCGTCTAGCAAAACGTCCTGCGGCCCGTATCGTACAGTGAGAGACGCAAGCGTATTCCGCAGCACGCTGCAATAAATTTCCGCATGCATGAAAACGTAGGTTAAGCGGCAATGCGGGGCGGTGTCAAATACTTCCTGAAGTCGAAGAACACGACACCAACCTGGCCACCGATGTCTAGGGCACTTCCGATCTCATCGATGCACAGAGAGCGCGGAGTGCCGGCCGATGTGGCCGAGCGGTTCTAGGCGCTGCAGTCTGGAACCGCGCGACAGCTACGGTCACAGGTTCAAATCCTGCCTCGGCCATGGATGTGTGTGATGTCCTTAGGTTAGTTAGGTTTAAGTATTTCTAAGTTCTAGGACACTGATGATCTCAGAAGTTAAGTCCCGTAGTGCTCAGAGCCATTTGAACCATTTTTGAACCAAGAGCGCGGAGTTTTGCAAGATCGCTGTTTGCAGAATCAGTTTGATTTTTACGGTGGAAATTTTATTTCTGCAATAACTTCATAATTTCTGAACATAAAACGTGTTCCATGTATCCGCAAGAGATTGGCGCCAGTGATATACTCCGGGCGTTGTGTCCGTTTGTCGTACGACTCTCTTGAAAATGGGTAGGATCTGCCCATTTTTTCCAGTCAGTAGGTGCTCTTCAGTGCTCCAGCGACTACGATAATCTACTCACTGGTAGAAGGGGCACAAGTTCTTTCTCATAATCTGTGCAAATTCTTACAGACATCTTATCTGGTACACATGCCTTTCCACCATTAAGCGATTGTAGATGCTTTTCTATTCCGCGATCACTCATCTGAGTATTTGCCATTTTAGCATTAGTTCAATGACTGAAAAGAGGAACCATATGAAGCAGTTTCAGATGACGGAATTTTGTAGTTGGAAATTTGTGGTAAGTTCTATGGGACCAAACTGCTCAGGTCATCGGTCCCTAGGCTTACACACTACTTAATGATTCAAATGGCTCTAAGCACTATGGGACTTAACAACTGAAGTCATCAGTCCCCAAGACTTAGAACTGCATAAACCTAACTAACCTAAGGACATCACACACATCCATGCCGGAGGCAGCGTTGGAACCTGCGAAAGTAACAGCCACGTGGTTCCTGACTGAAGCGCCTAGAACCGCTCGACCACAGCGGCCGGCCACTACTTAATCTAACTTAAACTAACTTACGCTAAGGACAACACACACACTCAAGCCCGAGGGAGGACTCGAACCTCTGAGGGGGTGAGCCGCGTGAACCGTCGCAAGGCGCCCTACACCTAACGTGGCCGGAATTTTGTGTTTCGCCTTTCTCTCCGTCTTATGTTTTGCTTCCAGTATGGCCACTGAGTGGCTGAATAGATGGTTTCGATCAGCTATCTGTAGGAGAATTCAAAACATTTTAGAGTGTTTAATCAGATCGGTTGGTGTAATGACGGACAAAGAAACGCTTGAAACATCCTCGTCGAAATTGAACAGTGTTATAGCAAGCCTAGATCTACTTCTGGAGGAGGTCGAGGAGGTACTATAATACACAAAATATTGCATCACTTTATTATTATCTGAACAATATAGAATAGTTAACTTGGAAACAATACATGTCACACATGAATAACACACTGTATCTGTTACTGTCGCTGTACGCCATGACTAATCGCCACAATGCAGAATAAGAGTCCCATCTCAAAGTAAAACTGACTATAGACTTTGATACATAGTTCTAACTATTAGTTCTACTAGGTCACAGCAAGATGCAGGTGATGATTACCGATTTGGGTTGAGCGGCGATGCGCCTTGACGTAAGTAATCTTCCGATCGCGGCGGCGTATGGAACTTCTTGAGTGCGTTTCTACGTCGGCACCTGTCATTGGTTATTGAGTCACGTACCGACTGTCAGTTTTTGTGCATCTGTCGAGAGATACTAACTTTGGTATTGTATCTCGTTCTTCGGACACCTCAAGTGACAAAATTTTTGTCTCAAATTAATTGAAAGGCTCTCACAATGCGGTTACTAAGCTCGTTTTTGCTTCTTTAGGCATTTGTTTGTCAGCTAGGATATCTCTTCGCTGAAATCTTACTTTCTTAGAAACTTCCGGTTATTGAATCGTGGATCTCCATTCCTTCCTTGTTTTGGTGCCTCAACTCCCTCTTAGACACTTACTTCATTACAAACACTCAGTTCAATCAAGCGGGCGGAACTGTACGAGCGGCAGGCCAATCATGGGGCATTTCGGTGTTAGCATTGTGAGCCAGTGCCTGGGAAACGGGTCCTGGAGACCGCTCTGCACTCCTTCATCCGGGATGAGTGGCGTCCGGCGCCGGCTGTGAGGCGGCAACAGCCAACCTCCACCTCAACACAACGCACGCCGAGCTTAGAGCTTCATAGCCAACCCCGGGGGTCCTCATAAAGCTGCGGCGCCTGAAAGAGCAGTCGCAATGGCCGCTTTGCTTGCTAGAGGCTGATCCCGCAATATACACGCCATGGTCAACTCCTCGTAATCTAACGAGTATGCAGGGTGAACCAAAAGGACTTAACAACTTTGGAATCATATAGATTTTATTGAGATGACTTACAGAATCGGTAGATGTGTCATTTTGTAAAAAACAATCTCAGTTTTCACGTGAAAGTGTCAAGTGTGATTTTGTTTGGATGTGACTACAATTTGTGATGTGGCAAACACCCCAACAGTAATCAATTTCTTTCCACACTCGTTGCAGCAAATCGGGCTTATCTTGTGTAACGTCAGCGTAGATTCGATTTTTCAGGTCGATCAAATTGTTTGGAAGGTGAGGTCTTTAACGAAACCCCAGAGAAAGAACTCCAGTGGTATCAAGGCTGGTCAGCAAGATGGTCATGTGACAGGCTCATCACGACCAATCCGATGACTTGGGAAGCTATTATCATGGAAACCTCGAACTTCCATGAGGAAATGAGGTGGTGCACTAAGTTGCTGGTAATAAACTATCCCGTCTCGGTCCTTCATCGGTCCGTGGAATTAAAAATTTTTCACACATATCCTGGTACACAATACCAGTGACAGTTTTCTCCATGAAGAAGAAAGGACTCTACGCTATTAGTTTTCTAAGGGCACAAAACATAAACTTTGGGGCTGTCACGAAACTATTCCAGGGTTGCATTTGGATTTTCGCTGTCCCGTATTCTAACGTTGTGGGTGTACACCATGCACTGATATGGAAAGTTGATTTATCGCTGAAGATTTTTGTGTTGTGGAATGTCTCATTGTCCTACATCCAATGCAACATTGCCGAACGGAATTCCCCACGAGCAAACTTATTTGCATCACTAATGTGTTGTGCCATTGTGAATCTGTGTAGTTTCAAGGGTAAATGTCTACGTACTACTCGCCAAACAGTCTTTTATGGAATTCCAGTCTCGGGAGACGCACGTCACTTTGATTTTTTGTGGACTGAGAGGAAAGCCCTCCCTAACCCGTTCGACATAATCATCAACACGCTATGGGACCGATGACTTCGCTGTTTGGTCTCCTGCCCCAAATCAACCACCATCCAGACGCGAGCGACCTGGCAATTTATCATATCGCAGTGAACAAGCCATCTCAGCAAAGTGCTTACGCCAAGAGAAAATTTTAGGCTTGCGTGGAGGTTCATTAGTGTATTTACGCCGAACATTTGTTGCAGAATTCTTTTCATGAAACCAAAATACACAGAGACCACGCTCCGCCCTAGTGAGACAGAATGGGGTACTGATGCACTACACGAGCGAAACTTGAGGTTGTTTGCTACAAAATGACACATCTACGGATTTTGTAAATTATCTCATTAAATTTCTATATCATTCCAAAGGTGTAAAGTCCTTTTTGGCTCAACCTGTAATACAAAGGAGACATAAAATCATGAAGGAGGCAGGTGATCGTCATCATAATAATTAGTAGCTCTCCATTCAGGTTGACTGTGTCGCAGTAGAAAAATCAAACATCAGCAAGGAATGACTTTATTGCTCATATGATGCGTTACGGCATTTATCCATCACCAGATATCGAGGAGCGATTGCTCCGCAGAGATATAGCATTTCTAGTTGTATGTGAAACAAACATTCGCAATAGTCTTATTAAAGCACCAGGAGTATCATATTTTTTTCACTATAATACAATCAAATAAGGATATTATCGAATTATGATTGGACCTACAAGTACTGTTATTTCGCGGATCTTAAGAAAAAGAACCAGTGTATCCAACACAGACTATTGTCTTCCCTGTCTATACATGTCTATGCACCCTGTATGCAGGGTGGCCCATTGATAGTGACCGGGCCAAATATCTCACGAAATAAGCATCAAACGAAAAAACTAGAAAGAACGAAACTCTTCTAGCTGGGAGGGGGAAACCAAATGGCGCTATGGTTGGCCCGCTAGATGGCGCTGCCATAGGTCAAACGGATATCAACTACGTTTTTTTTTAATAGGAACCCCAATTTTTATTACATATTCGTGCAGTACGTAAATAAATATGAATGTTTTAGTTGGGCCACTTTTTTCGCTTTGTGATAGATGGCGCTGTAAAAGTCACAAACGTATAAGTAGGTGGTATCACGTAACATTCCGCCAGTGCGGACGGTATTTGCATCGTGATACATTACCCGTGTTAAAATGGACCGTTCACCAATTGCGGAAAAGGTCGATATCGTGTTGATGTATGGGTATAAAAAAATGATGCCCGATGCTTCTTTACAGAGCGTAGGGGAACGATGCGGGACACCCGCACTGCTTTGCTAGGCAAGGCCCTAGTGGAGATGGTTTGCCATTGCCTTCCTCCGACCGTAATGGGGATGAATGATGTGATGAAGACGACACGACAACACCCAGTCATCTCGAGGCAGGAAAAATACCTAACCCCGCCGAGCATCGAACCCAGGACCCTGTGCTCGGGAAGCGAGAACGCTACCGCGAGACCACGAGCAGTGGACGGTGTTGCGATCAATATGCCCAACAGGCGTCTGCTACGTATGCTGCTCGGTATCCTGGACGACATCATCTAAGTGTCCAGACCGTTCGCCAGATAATTACATTATTTAAGGAAACAGGAAGTGTTCAGCCACATGTGAAAAGTCAACCACGACCTGCAACAAATGATGATGCCCCAGTAGGTGTTTTAACTACTGTCGCGGCTAATCCGCACATCAGTAGCAGACAAATTGCGCGAGAATCGGGAATCTCAAAAACGTCAGTGCTGAGAATGCTACATCAACACCGATTGCACTCTTACCATATTTCTATGCACTAGGAATTGCATGGCGACGACTTTGAACGTCGTGGACGGTTCTGCCACTGGGCACAAGAGGAATTACGGGACGATGACAGAGTTTTTGCACGCTTTCTATTTAGCGACGAAGCGTAATTCACCAACGGCGGTAACTATTGGGCAACGGAAAATCCACGATGGCTGCGACAAGTGGAACATCAGAGACCTTGGCGGGTTAATGCATGTGCAGCATTATGGGAGGAAGGATAATTGGCCCCCGTTTTATCGATGGCAATCTAAATGGTGCAATGTATGCTGATTTCCTACGTAATGGTCGGCCGGAGTGGCCGAGCGGTTCTAGGTGTTGTGTCTAGACAAGACAGCCTAGACACAATGAGAGGAAGCCGAAAGGCACGCGCTAAGCCAAAGCAGGGTGCGTAATGAATGCTATAAAGAAAAGTACGTAGCTTCTGGAATACTTAACTTTAATCCATCCTTTTGGTACATCTGGAGATTGTGGCGATACAAGTGAGACTCTTTAGATAAATGCAATGTTACTAATGGCGCCTTGCTAGGTCGTAGCCATTGACTTAGCTGAAGGCTATTCTATCTATTGGTTAGGCTAATGAGCAATGCTTCGTCCATGTAGTCGCTAGCAAAGTCGTCCGTACAACTGGGGCGAGTGCTAGTCCGATCTCGAGACCTGCCTTGTGGTGGCGCTCGGTCTGCGGTCCCTGACAGTGGCGACACGCGGGTCCGACATGTACTAATGGACCGCGGCCGATTTAAAACTACCACCTAGCAAGTGTGGTGTCTGGCGGTGACACCACACTAGGCGCTACAGTCTCGAACCGCGCGACCGCTACGGTCGCAGGTTCGAATCCTGCCTCGGGCATGGATGTCTGTGATGTCCTTAGGTTAGTTAGGTTTAAGTAGCTCTAAGTCCTAGGGGACTGATGACCTCAACAGTTAAGTCCCATAGTGCTCAGAGCCATTTTTTTTCCCTACGTAATGTTCTACCGATGTTACTACAAGATGTTTCACTGCATGACAGAATGGCGATGTACTTCCAACATGATGGATGTCTGGCACATAGCTCGCGAGCGGTTGAAGCGGTATTGAATAGCATATTTCGTGACAGATGGATTGGTCGTCGAAGCACCATACCATGGCCTGCACATTCACCGGATCTGACGTCCCCCGATTTGTTTCTGTGGGGAAAGTTGAAGAATATTTGCTCTCGTGATCTACCGACAAAGCCTGACAACGTGTGTCAGCGCATTGTCAATGCATGTGCGAACATAATGGAAGACGAACTACTCGCTGTTGAGAGGAATGTTGTTACACGTATTGCCAAATGCATTGAGGTCGACGGACAATAAATTTGAGCATTTATTGCATTAATGTGTTATTTACAGGTTGTCACCCTGTAACAGCATGCGTTCTCAGAAATGATAGGTTCACAAAGATACATATATCACATTGGAACAACCGAAACAAAATGTTCCAACGTATCTACGTTCTGTATTTTAATTTTAAAAACCTACCTGTTATCAACTGCTCGTCTAATGTGAAGTGCTGTAAAAAGTGGTGGAATAGACTAACAAGCAATCGTAAAAATTTGGTAGTGTGTCTGAGGTTAAGATAAAACATCTCTTTTTGACAATGTGGCTGCCTTCAACTCGATTAGTGGCAATGCCACGACTATAATGTGATCTACAAAGAAAGACAAACTTTACTACTTACCGAAGAGTCGATGCATTGTCTGTAAGCGCTAACAAACACAAACTCCATTTGCTTTTTTTTTCCACTACATATTCATATGTTAATACGATACCTAAAATACACTCTGTGCCGGTTTATCTCCTCCCCAGGAAATTTCTAATTAGCGCCATCTTATGTTCTTCCTCTGTATTCCACAGAACGTTTGACATCGAATGTGCACGCGTTGCAATGCGGTGGCGCTAGCAGCGTCCGCGGTGGCCGCCACGTGTGACACACGCCAGGGCCGGCGGTCAGTTCCTAACAGCTTGTCTACGAGCACAGCGTTGGATAGCGGCACTACGGCAACGATGCGGAATTGGCGTTGGCCAGGGTTGTGAGTTTCGATAGCTCGGCTTTAGTCTGGTGAAACGCTCTGCGATCTGATGTAACTAAGCACGTCGCTGTATGTGGAGTCACAATGTTGTTGATCGCTGTTTCTGGCTACTGCAGTAGCCACAATAAAGGTACAGGCTTGAGTAATTTGTAGCCAAGAGTAGTGGTTATTCAGGATCTCTGTTCTGTGTAACTTCACCTTGTCAGCAAGGTAGTTACAGGTGCCTTAAGGCGATAGATAACGACTCGAAAACGTCTACTTTCAAGTTATAGGACGAAAACTCCGCTCTGGCACGCCGCCATCAAGAAGATGTCTGGTGCTACCGTTGTGGATTACTGTAAGGACTGATTATGACAGCAACGTGGGTTGGTTCAAATGGATCTAAGCACCATAGGACTTAACATTTGAGGTCGTCTGTCCCCGAGACTTAGAACTACGTAAACCTAACTAGCCGGCCGGTATGGCCGAGCGATTCTAGGCACTTCAGTCCGGAACCGCGCTGCTGCTACGGTCGCAGGTTCGAATCCTGCCTCGGGCATGGATGTGTGTGATGTCCTTAGGTTAGTTAGGTTTAAGTAGTTCTATGTTCTAGGGGACTGATGACCTCAGATAGTAAGTCCCATAGTGCTCAGAGCCATTTGAACCATTTGAAACCTAACTAATCTAAGGACATCACACACATCCATGCCCGAGGCAGGATTCGGACCTGCGACCGTAGCAGCAGCGCGGTTCCGGACTGAAGCGCCTAGAAACGTTCGGCCACAGCGACCGGCCAACATGGGTTGTTTCAGTCTATTATTTGCAGAGAAGTGTTATAACGCGTACATGCCGTCATAAAGTGACGGAAACGACCGTCACTGAGTTAGTAGCCAGCTCTCAAAAGTTTGATACGCGATGATTTTATCTGTCTCTGTCTTTACAGGATTAATCAAAAAGGGAAGAACTGGTGTGTTGCTGCCTTGGTATAGTATCTGAAACGGTGAAACTTGGAGTGTGAAACACTGACGCATCCCTGTGTGCGTTATAGCTTGTTCAGAATGTTCCCGACAGTGCAAGGCGTTGTGAGATCAGTTGTATTGTCATTGGTACTTGTTTCGTTGAGATGATTTTAAAGTGTTTATAGTGTTGTGTTGTAGTCATTTGTGGCGTTTGTTATTGCGAAGCATGTTTCTGTGAAGTAGGACGCTTTGTTTTATGGAAGAGTGAAATGGTGTGCCACAATAGTTAGTTATTTTAATTAAGGGAGCTTGACAGTAAGTACTGATCTAGGTACGGTTGCACTGTATTACTTGACTTGTTCAGCACGGCGCCATAGGGTTAGTTGTTCTAAAGTGTGTCCGGTGTGGTTACCATTTCTTGGGGAACCACGTCCAGTTTACCGGCATCTACAGCTGATTTTGTGATACTGTGGGCGCGCGCGTGTGTATGTGTGTGTTTGTGTATGGCGGTCGGAGGCAGTAACTTATTTGTATTCTAGCAGAGTCGTTATGAGCTTGGCCAGCCCTAAGCCTGTTTTAGAGTACAGCAAGTTCTGAAAGTTTTGTTGCTAAAGCCTTAGCTCTGCTTATCCTGCAATTTAATTGTTTGATTGAGAGAATTAAACCATGGTATTTAAGTTGCCCGCCACCATTGAGATCCATGATACATAAGCATGTAGTAGTGTTGAGTTATGGGGTTCCTGGCATTGGCATCACACACGAGACACCTTCAAAAAGCATCATCGTAGATTTTAAGGGCGGTCAGGTTGAATAATGTTTTCCTGTTTACAGCATTTTAAGCCTGTATGTCTAGGTCAAAGGAACGTTAAGTTTTGTTGCTGTTGTCGTCGTGTTTGGCGCCAGATATTTAGCCTTGACTAAGTCACTTCCAGAACGAAAGTGGTAACCGACGTGGCAGTTTCAGGAGTCCTGTCGCAGAGTGCTGGAGTTTCGGCAAGATTCAAGTTTCACCAGCCAGTCCTGCGGAGTGCCTCCCTAAGATTCAGAATTCGACCAGCAGGGCCGAGAGGGCACCTCCCATCTTCACATCATCAAGCTGCTGCTGGCCATCCTGGAGAGCTTGATATTTTTATTATTTGGCACTGTTTAAAGAAATAAAGAGATTTCATTCAATTCAGCTTGATAATTAATACCCAGTCCTCCACTTCCATCAAAATTGGGTTCAACTCTCACGCAATAAAGAAATACCTAGAGGGAAAAACTACCATTTATATACCACATTTTTGATGAATGTGATCCACTACGTCACATGGCACCACCAGCATCATAATCACCTCGCCACCAAAACTGCCAACTGTGCTACTCACTATAGACATCCTCCCAGTTGGGTAAGAAATACACCATATTTAAAAAGCACATAGTTCATTTTTTACCGTGTGCTATTAGAGTGTGGGATGAGTTTTATGTGCATATGGGAACTTAGTTACTAGAGGCGCGATTTACCAAAAAATATCGGAGTACTGCGCTGGCCACAGATGCCATAAACTCGTCACACGGTAAATTGAAATTGTCCTGCATTTCTAGAATACGAGAATAACACGCGTCGTGCACCCACGTATGTCTCAGCACCATGTCTTAACGCATACCTAGAAATTAACGGAGAGGGGCTGTACAGCACTGGGATGACATGCTGCCATCAGCCCTGTACTGAGTGCATTTCGTGAGGCCCTATGTCTCCCTGCTTGTCTCAACTCGCCGCCACACCACACGCACACAGAGATGTAGCTGAGCCGGAAGATACTAACCTGAACGATCCAAGTCAGATATCACATGTTGGTGGCACTCATCTTGACACAGTGCTCTCTTGTTCCAAAATTTAGCGATATGAAAATCGCATAATCTATTGCTCTAATCGGAATGTCTTTGATATGCTACCTCCTGAAACACAGATCCAACATAATGCACTCACAGGTCACTTGAGGACATTGCACAGGTACCGTTTGTGGTCACGCAACCTTAACGCATCTATATCTTCATTAGCGCGACACTCGGACTACTCCTTTGTTAGCAGATACGTATTCTCGAAGCTACCATCATGGAGACAATAACTCTTAATAGTTTTTGCCCTTGTTCTTAACAGAAGAAAAAAACCGCAGGGAAGGAGGTGCTGTTGCCAGCCATAGTAACTGCAAATAATAAACGTGTTTCCCAGCATCATCAACTTACCCAGTCTTGACACAAAAAAATGGTTCAAATGGCTCTGAGCACTATGGGACTTAAGATGTGAGGTCATCAGTCCCCTAGAACTTGGAACTACTTAAACCTAACTAACCTAAGGACATCACACACATCCATACGCGAGGCAGGATTAGAACCTGCGACCGTAGCGGTCGCGCTGTTCCAGACTGAAGCACCTAGAATCGCTCGGCCACAGCAGCCGGCAGTTTTGACTCAGTAGCAAGTATTTAACCCCAGCGAATTAATTTCCATGTAGACGAACTTAACGTTCTACACGCAACTCCCACAAGAATGTGGAATAGAACAGTTGGTAGTGTACAGCAAGGCAATTATGGAGTGTTTTAATAACAAAGTTATGCAGGAGATAAGAGGTAAAATAACACACTTTCAATCTGCTTTACAAATTAATGGCTGGAGATTCAGGTGTAGATTCAAATTATAAGTTAAAAATTATGCTGGATGTAAGTGAATCTACATTAAACAATAACAAAGACAGAATTGTTTTCACATGTTGACACTATCCACTACCATGGAAGACTAATTTGTTACGGCGGCTTTCAAGCCTCCTTTTATATCTAAAGAACCGAGATACTGGTACTCCGCGAGTTACGGTAGGTTTGCTGATATTAACGTATAAGTACAACCATATTTAGATGAACTCCTATCCCTGTTGAACTAATTTGTGTGAAAGATGTCCGTAGAAAGAAATGAGACATTGGATACAAACTAAGAAAACTGCTAGATTGTTTCCTCCAGGCTAAACTTGCCAAAGCGATGAACACAGAAATCAGTTCTTGGGGACCTACCTGTTGCAATAGTTTATCTCGTACTTCAAGCGGATATTTGTGGAGTGCTTACTGAAAAATGCACAGTACTTTGCTACTAAATGTGCCACGACACGAAACTTAAATACAAAGATTTTAGACCATTAATTACACTAACATTAACTACTGTTTTTAATTAGGATGTCCTCCAGTCATACATAGTTCGCCTAGAGGAGTGGCTTTGCATATAAGCAGGTTATAGAATAATTTCTCACACTGCCGCACAGCACTGCAGCTGTCCACTCAGTCGGTGTACGTGTCGGCGCTGGGGCTCGTTGCTTCGCGGAATGCAGCAAAGTGGTTGGACTTTCAAAACCTACACGTGCGAACCCATCTGCAGATTGGTGCTCAGCTCAATAACGAGCGCGGCAGACACAGCGCGTCGTACAGTTTTATTGGAGGAAAACTGGTGGCTAAAAACATAGTTTGGTGACCTCAGAACCCTTCCGACCATCCCAGAACTCCTGTCATTCGTTCACTACGTCTGTTAAAACAACGTTTACGCCTCAGACCGGATATTACGTGCATATTTTACGTGCATAAGTACGCAACTTTGAATCTACGGGGCTCGGTCACGGCTAACGATATCTTGAAAAGTTTCAAGTTTGCCTTAGAACATTGTATTCAGAACATATGGTAAAATATTAGAAGATTCCCCATGATTAGAAATTACGCAAGTGGCCATCCACACAATACTTTCGAAAATGGGAAAATTGCGTTTCTAGATCAATGTCAAAAGAATATACAGTTAATGTGAGCCAATTGCTTTTTTTAATAGCACTTGCCCGCGAAAGGCAAAGGTGATGAGTTCGAGTCTCGTTCCGGCACGTTGTTTTAATCTGTCAGGAAGTTTTAAATCAACCCACACTCCGCTATAGAGTGAAAATTTCATTTTGGAAACATTCACCAGGTTGTGGCTAAGCCATGTCTCCGCAATATCTTTTCTTCCGGTAGTCCTAGTCCTGCAAGTTTCGCAGGAGAACTTCTGTGAAATTTGGAATGTAGGAGTCCAGGTACTGGCGGAATTAAAGCTGTGAGGACGGATCGTGAGTCATGTTTTGGTAAGTCAATTGGTAGAGCACTTGCCTTCGAAAGGCAAAGGTGCCGAGTTCGAATCTCGGTCCGGCACACAGTTTTAATCTCCCACGAAGTTTCAAATCAGCGCACACTCAGCTGCAGAGTAAAAGTTTCATTCTGGCTATTTTTAGTTATTTAGATAATTCGGTCCACTGTGCAAAAAAGGACTAAAAAGCGGTTTTTGTGATATTCTCAGGAACCGTACATGAATAAATGCATTTATAAGCCGTCTAAAGCCCACCCTAGCCCACACTTAATGCATAAGAACCAGTTAATTTCCTATTTGAAAGTATTTGAAACATGTTGTCACCGTTACCTCAAATGTCGAGAAACTCCTCACCTGCGATAAACCCAATGCCTACAAAACTTTCCCAGAAGCCTGAACGGACGTTCTTTTCATCCACATGCAAATTACCGTTCGTTGTGTCCAAATACGAATTAAGTCCAACGTTTCATTAAAAAGAAATTGAAACCACCACTTGAGGAATACAAACAAAACCTTTTGGAGCGATACTACAAACGTATAGTGTAAAGCGACCACACCACAAAATAGATGGTCCCTCTAGTTCAAAGTACGCACAGTTTACTTTACACTACTTTACATAAGGATGTTGAACAATATTTTGGCTACGCCTACAGTACAACAAAAAAGGCGGCGTTTGATTTGCGAGTAAGGATAAAGTCGGATGTTTTTTATTTTCATTTATTTATTTTTGAGTCATCAGTCTTTTTACTGGTTTGATGCGACCCACCACGAATTCATTGAATTCATTACGCCAACCTCTTCATCTCCGAGTAGCACTTGTACCCTACGTCCTTAGTTATTTGCTAGATGTATTCCAATCACTGTCTTCCTATACGGTTTTTACCCTCTACAGCTCCCCTAGTACCATACAACTTATTCCCTGACGTGTTAACACATGTTCTATCACCCTATCCCTACTTCTTGTCATATGTTCCTTTCTTTGCCGATTCTGCGGAGAACCTACTCATTCCTTATCTGATCAGTCCACCCAATTTCCATAGGTTTCCCACTGTCCACGATTCACTACCGTACTATGCTGTGCTTCAAACGCACATTCTCAGAAATTTCTTCCTCAAATTTGATATCAGTAAACTTCTCTTGGACAGATTGCCCACGTTTCCTGCTTTTTATATCCTCCTTTCTTCGCTCGTCATTGTTTATTTTGACAGTATAATTCCTTAACTTCGCTTACTTCGTAACCACCAATTTTGAAGTAAAGCTTTTCGCTATTGTCATTTCTGTTACACCTCAATACTTTTGTGTCCTTCCGGTTTCTTCTCAATCTACTTTGTGTACTCATTAGCTTGTCCATCCAAGTCAACGGATCCTGTAATTCTTCACCACTTTCACTGAGGATGGCAGTGTTATCAGGGAATCTTTGACCCCGATTTTTAATCCTACTCTGGAACCTTTCGTTTCTTTCAGTCATTGTTTCCTCGATGTGTGATTGGAACAGTAGGGCTGACAGAATGCGTTCCCGTCTTACATCCTTTTTTAATCCGAGCACATCGTTCTCGACCTTCCAACCTTGTTGTACCCTCTTGGTTCCCTTGCGTATTGTACACACATCAAAAAAAGTTTTGCATCACCTCGGTTCCGAGTGTACTGGAAACTGTAAAGAAAATTGGAGGAGAGAGCAACATAAACATCATTTCTGCCCTTTCTATTACTCATGAAAACCACACATTGCATGTTGTACCACCATACAGCGAGACCTTCAGAGATGGTGGTCCAGATTGCTGTACACTTCGGTACCTCTAATACCCATGAGCACGTCCTCTTGGACTGATGCATGCGTGTATTCGTCGTGGAATATTATCCACAAGTTCATCAAGGCACTGATGGTCCAGATTGTCCCAGTCCTCAACGGGGATTCGGCGTAGATCCCTCAATGTGGTTGGTGGGTCACGTCGTCCATAAACAGCCCTTTGCAATCTATCCCAGGCATGTTCGATAGGGTTCATGTCTGGAGAACATGTTGGCCACTCTAGTCGAGCGATGTCATTATCCTGAGGGAAGTCATTCACAAGATGTGCACGATGGGGTCATGAATTGTCATCCATGAAGACGAATGCCTTGCCAATATGCTGCCGATATGGTTGCACTTTCGGTCGGAGGTTGGCATTCACGTATCGCACAGCAATTACGGCGACTTCCATGACCACCAGCGGCGTACGTGGGCACCACATATTGCCACCCCAAAATAGCAGGTAACGTCTACCATGCTGCACTCGCTGGACAGTGTGTCTAAGGCGTTCAGCCTGACCGGGTTGCCTCCAAACACGTCTCCGACGATTGCCTGAAGGCATATGCGACACTATGGTGAAGAGAACATGATGCCAATCCTGAGCGGTCCGTTCGGCACGTTGTTGAGCCCATCTGTACCGCGCTGCATGGTGTCATGTTTGCAAAGATGGATTTCGCCATGGAAGTCGCGGGTGAAGAACATCGTGCAGCCTGTTGCGCACAGTTTGAGTCATAACACGGCGTCCCGTGGCTGCACGAAAAGCATTATTCAACATGGTGGCGTTGCTGTCAGGGTTCCTGAGAACCATAATCCGTAGGTAGCTGTCATCCATTGCATTAGTAGCCCTTGGGCGGCCTGAGTGAGGCATGTGATCGACGTTTCCCGTGTCTCTGTGTCTCGTCCATATCCGAACAACAACACTTTAGGTCACTCCGAGACGCCTGGACACTTCCCTTGCTGGGAGCCCTTCCTGGCACAAAGTAACAATGCGGACGCGATCGAACCGCGGTATTGACCATCTAGGTATGGTTGAACTACAGAAAAGACGAGTTGTGTACCTCCTTCCTGGTGGAATGACTGAAAATGATTGGTTATTGGACCCCTTCCATCTAATAGGATCTGCTCATGCGTGGTTCTTTACATCTTTGGGCGGGTTTAGTGACATCTCTGAACAGTCAAAGAGACTGAGTCTGTGATACAATATTCACAGTCAATGACTATCTTCAGGAGTTCTGGAAACCGGGATGATGCAAAATTTTTTTGATGTGTGTATATTACCCGTTTCTCCCTATAACTTACCCCTGTTTTGCTCAGAATTTGCTCCAGAGGCTTGATATTGCGGAATGATGTCACGAGAGGCGGACCCGCCGTATTTTATAGTCAGTAGAGAAGCAGTTACAGCAGATTGGATCAATGTGGAGAGGCCAGTGACTTCGAACGTGGGCTAGTCATTGGATGTCACCATTTCAACCATTCTAAAGCTGCCCTAATCGACCGTCGGTGATGCCATTGTTAAGTGGAGACGTGAAAGAACAGCCGCAGTTACGCCAAGAGTTGGCAGACCTCATATAGTGGCGGACAGGGATCACCGAGCATTGCGGAGTGTGGCTGTAAAAAATCGCATGAAATCAGCGGAAGGAATCACTCGCTAGTTCGAAAGTTCTGCCAGCAGTCCAGCTAGCACAATGACTGTACGCAGGTAGTACAAAGATTGAGTTTCAATGATCGAGCAACTCCTCGTTAGAAACACATTTGTGTAGTCGATTCAAAGCAACACTTGAGGTAGTGTCAAGAGCGAGTCTCTGGACAGTGGTTGACTGGAGAACAGTGACTTGAAGTAATGAATCACGCTGTACCCTATGGCTATCCGAAGGAAGGGTGTGGGTTTTGGAGAAAACCTGGAGAATGGTACTTGCCGTCACGTGTACTGGCAACAGTGATGTACGGATGAGGTGGTGCTAGCGGTAGGGGTGTTTCTTATAATTATCATATGAAAACATTATTGTGCGCAAGAAAACGCAAAATATAGTTGGATATGCATACAAGTTACAACTTCATGTACCGAGTACACCAGACGAACTTTTCGGAGATAAAGATTGAAAAGCTCACTGTCGTACAGCAGCTTTTGTGAGGCAAAAGTTTGTGTACAATAACATACCTGAAATGGAGTGGCCTCCCCAGACACCCAATCTGATCCCAAAGGAATACCTTTGGGATGAGTTTAACGACTACTTTGCTCCAGGTTCCGGAGCCCAACATCATTACACTATCTGGTCTGGTCTGTTGTGGAACAGTGGTCTGCCATTCTCCCTCAGATATCAAGTGTCCCTAGCAGAGTTCAGGCCATCATAAAGTCGAAGGACGGATACACTACGCATTAACAGCCACTAAGAGGTGTCCGTACCTTTCCATCAGAGAGTGTACTTATCATGTTCTGTGTATGCTTCTACTGCAGCCACCACAGTGAAACAGACAAGAAACAGACACCTCTATGACCTGAAGAAGAAGAAGAAAGAAAAACAGACTTTTTAGAGAATTCTGATGAGATTTTAGAACTTTAATTTGATCATTTTTGTCAGAATCCGCAAGTAATTTTCCTTGACAGTGAAGGATATAATTGCGTTTTTTCCTCAAACAGGACACGGGTAGCTTGGTTGGAGAGTAAAGATGGGAGATGAATCATCTCTGCTTACATCTGAAGTACTTGAAAGAAACTTCAGTACCAGTGGAGGATGGATATTTGAAAAGTTATCTCCCGATTAAGATTTTAGTCTCTTAATCATGCTCCACAGCGCTATGTTTCTTCGTACAGGACTGGCCTCCACAGCCGCGTGTCCACGAAGAAAATTACGACGCTTCACTCGGCAAGCAGAGGTACCAACCGTGACACATATACCTCAAAGGCGTAACAAAATAGTTTTCAGGAATTTACTGTAAGTTCTTCGCAATACAAGTTGGAATCATCGCAACTTCTACTCAATGAGGCCCTGGTTTTTTCTCTGAAAATCTAATGAAGAGGAAATGTAAATATCGGTAAACTCTTACAACTATTCTGATCAATGACATCGAATCGCCGAAAGAAAATTATTGACAGATGTTTCACAATTAATACTTCAACAAGTAATCCGAAAAGAAACACTTCTGCAAAATTTAGTGAGCTTCCTTGGTATTTAACATTTCGCCGCTTAGAACGTCACATATGTCTTCCCTGACAAAAGGCAGAGCAAAGCTGCGCTGGGTCGGAATATGGTCTGCCCTTACTGACATATTAGGAAACCTCTCACACCGACCGAAACATTAAATAAATCCCTTTGTCTCGCTGATGACGTGCCAGAGTTTTTAGCGTCTGTTCTTTCTGCTCGCAGCTGGAAATAGCGATTGATACAAAGCACGTTCGTAGCTTATTCGAGTTAATGCTCTTCTGAGTAGCAGTTGTGTTTCTGTGAAACAAATACTTCGTCTGTAATCCTCAAAAGTGGAGCACCGTTTCACTCACATGATTGTAATACCTCTTTGTGTATGACACAACTGTGGAGACACTTTAATATTTGAGGATGTATTTTATAAATACTGAAGGATATTCAGTTAGAATTAGGAAACCTCTACCTATGGAGGTTGCAATACAACTACCAAAAAATGACATAGAAGTCGTCTACGAGGGTCATTGCGAAAATAATAGACACAATGGTTCATTAATTTTCACATGTGTTGACAATAGGCTTTAGTAACATGTGAAGATCACAGGACTTCGAATATTCTAACTACGTTGCGAAATAATTTAACAAAAATAATACATAGACGCATTAGGAACAAAACTGAAGCCAGTGCAACAGAACACCAGTTTGGGTACCGAGAAGTCAGGAGTGTAAGAGACGCTACCTATAACTTAACATAAGGCTTTAGAGTCAACAGAAAACTATACATAGCTTTCGTAAGCCCAAGGAAATAATTCGACACTTTCAATTGGAAGAAATTAATGGAAACTTTGAAAATGTTCAAACTAGACAACAGAGACAGAAAGAATACACAGCGATAGCAATGATAGTACATACACAAAAAGAAGCTAGAATTCTTAAAAACGTTAGACAAGGATGCAGTTTCACCACAACCCTATTAAGCATGTGTATGGAACATGCAAAGAACAAGTACAAAGCGCACTGTACATGTATTAAAATTAATGAAGAAACATACAGATGATTAGATTTGCGGATAACTATGATAGCTCCACATAAAAAAAATTCTCAATGAATCGTAGAAGTTATGGATACAGAAGAGATTAATGCAACACGGAAATTAACTCAAAAAAGATCGAAATGCCCGTGTGCAGCAAGGAAGCAGGCGAAATAAACGTCAAAATAGGACAAAATAACATAAAAAACAAGAAAATATACATATTTAGGAAATTCAACACGGAAAAACACATGAAACAAAAAGTTAGAGAGCGAAAGCAATGTACATAAACAAAAGGAAAATGCTTTATTGAACAAATATTGAAGCGAGGAAAAATATGTTTAAGAGCTACATTTGCAACTTATCTCCGCATGGCTATGAAATATGGACAAAACGCAGATGTGAAATAAAATCTCTTCAATCTGAAGTATGACTCTGGGGACGCTTGTTAAAAGAGAAACAACCAACTTGGAAAATCTGCAAAGATGTGGCGAACATGTACATTCCAGAATGAGATTTTCACTCTGCAGCGGAGTGTGCGCTGATATGAAACTTCCTGGCAGATTAAAACTGTATGCCCGACCGAGACTCGAACTCGGGACCTTTGCCTTTCGCGGGCAAGTGCTCTACCATCTGAGCTACCGAAGCACGACTCACTCCCGGTACATTGGTCACGTAATACGAAAAAACCAATACCTTGCTAATATCCTAGAAGGAGTTTAACACGGTAAGGTTTCTCGAGGGAGATCGCGACTGTCATTTTGAAACAAGCTGTAGATCATGTAGGAGTCTCTAATTAGGTAAGAAAAAGTAACTTCTTATACTTCCAGATAGAGAGCTGCCAGCCAATATACAGATTTATGATGACGAAGAAGCCCTCTTTTTCAGTACTTCACTGTAGTATCTCTGCTTCCAAAGTCTGGGAAGCTTTATTATTTCATACATCATTTTGTTCATGTCCCTATATAACTGGAATAAAGGAAAGAAAATTTGGTTTTAATGTCCTTTCAACGATGAAGTCACTGGAGAGTGTACGTCGGAAATCGGCCGTGTCTGCTTGAAAAGAACCAACTGCGCATTTGTCTTAAGTGCCTTAAGAGAACTACATAATACCGTGCGATTACAGTGAACTATGTAGGGTCCATGAGATACCACTTCAAATCCGATTCCTTACAACTTTTTGGTTATGGCACTTCCTATGTAGCTGCGAGGATTTTATTGTAGACCGATTGATCCAAACTCGAGAATCATGATGAAGTTTCATGTCTATATGTTTCTGTGGGAATTTTTACACAAATTCTCTCACTATGGTACTGATCATGGAACTCTATCTTGATAATTTTTAGTGATAAAAACTGAAGATTATGCTATAATAAACTGCATATAACAAACAGTTACAATCTTCGAGAAAGTATCACTACAGAAATACACTACTGTTTGGAAAAAGTCAAACACCAAGGCCGAGACATGTGATCACAATGAAATTTATTCCACCGATTAGGAACATGACACTATACAAATGATCAGCATTACAGAACTGAACGTGCACTGTGACTGTGGAAATTCAGTACGGTGTAGCGCCACCACGTGCTATAACCAGAGTCACTAGACGTCATGGCATGCAATCAGAGAGCACCCGAATATGCTGTTGAGTAATACACCACCATGCGGTTTGTAGGCGCGTCCTCAAGGCATAAACTGTGTGTGTGCAGGGGGGGCCTGAATAAACAAGCTGCCGATAAATTGAAGTAGGACAGGTCCGAAAACACTACATTTCGTCACTCAGCACGCCAGTATCAGCGATCACGGGCCCACTGCAGTCTACGGCGTTGTTGCGCCCCGTTGAATGGAAGCCGACGCAGTGACGTTGCATGCCATCAGTCAAGCACGTAGAAGATTGCTTCGAACCGTCGACGCAGACATGTTCACATCCGTTGCAGAGCTTCAACGTCGCACCAACACTGTAGACGAAGCTGTTCTTTCCGTTACCGCCAAGAGCACAAGATGGCGGTCATCTCGGACTGGAATTGCGTTGCTTCATCCAGTACCCTGTTGCTGGTGTGTACGGCCCTCTTCTCTCCACTGGTTCCACTTACGCCTCACTGTTGAAGCAGTGTGCCCCGTACGAGCCGCAGTGTCACAGAACGACAAACCCGTCTAACGGAGACCAACCATTCCGCCCTGTTCGAGCGCACTCACATGCCGATACTCCACTCTGTGACCTCGACGAAATGTAGTGGCACTTGGTTACACGTACTGACTTCACACGACGGCTGTGCGTCGACTGAGCGTTGAGTAACACTGTCCCGTCTGGACACAAAAAGAGGGCGCTGTTGGACCTAAGTGCACGCCACTTCTTCGTCATTTAAATAACTTATCATGGTTCCGTTGTTCTACGGGTCCTATTACCGTCGCGTCTTGCAAAACATTGCTTTCGAGTGTTTCAGTTTTTACAAACAATAGTATATGTAAAACGTCTTTGTTTGAACGTGAAAAAGAAAACTGTACGAATATTTATTGTTGCAATAACTAACTAAAGGAGACGGGGAAAGAAGATTGGGTTTAACATCCCGTCGACATCGAGGTCATTAGAGACGGAGCGCAAACTCGGATTGTGTCAAGGACGGGGAAAAAAATCGGTCGTACGCTTTCAGAGGAACAATCCCGCCGTTTGCCTCGAGCAATTGAGGGAAATGACGGAAAAGCTAAATATGATGTCCAGACATGGGCTTGAACCGTCGTTCTCCCGCATGCGAGTCCAGTGTGCTAATCAGTGCGCTACCTTGCTCAGTAATAACGGACTTCAATGATGTTATCTTGAAACAACTTTGTGAGAAAACTTGCAGCACGAATCACACAGATCGCCTCCATAGGCTACTAATCGGATCGTCGATTTTCTACTGACTAAACACTGTTATGAAGCTGAAAAGCTCTCTTAAGGTTTCTGTAGCTCAATCGATAAAGATGGAACTTTGCTGTCCATCTGAAATGATCCCTTTTCCTCAGGAAAAGACAGAAGTAATAAGTTGCAACTCATCTCAAGTTCTATGGCATACTGTCCCTTGGCTATGTAAAAAATTTAAGCTTCTAAGTCAACGGAATTAAAAGATACTTGGAAACTCACTTATCAAAGTCTATAGATAAACTATCTAAATTCATAAGTAACTTTGTGCGGAACTCGCAGAACGCATGTCGTACTCGCGCCTGTCTGGTGTTCTTTTTCATCTGTTTTTGAGGCAGTAGAGTGATTTGTGGAACTATCGTTCTAGTACCGAACAGGTGAAATGATTTAATCTGCTGGAAATGATATGGCCAGTGTTTCCTAGGAGGCAAAACAGAATCTTTGTATTGACTACATCATACAGCGTAAAACAGTAACTGGGAAAGTTACACAAGTCTTAGGAACCGATTGTATTAAAAAGAGAACTGAACTGCAACTGGGAAAAAGAAAGAAAGTAGATATTTCTTCTGAAAATTGGGGAAACTGACGAATTTAAAACACGAATTGTGGGAACATCCCCACATGACAGCCTCCATTTTCAGCCGGTGGTACGAAGCTACTGTCAGACTTCGGTTAAGTTCCGTTAGCACCTGCACCACCCCACGTTGCTTTGCGAACATTTGGTTTACTATGTGTGGGACGAGTGCAAGGCTTCCTTTATGGAAGCGCTTAGTATACACAGGGTGGTCGGAAACACGCTGAAAACTTGTAAGTGTGTTGCAGGCAGGCTGTGCTGAGAAATAACATTGGAAGAAAATTCGGTACATTGCGCCGTTTCCGAATTATTTAGCATTAAAATCAACCAATCAGGCTGTTGCACGCTCAAATTCAAGCGGCCCGGCAGAAACTGTGTCGCAAAGTGTGTTCTTCGTTCTGTTTCCTAACCCAAACAATAGAGCGAAGCAAAAACTGGACATGAGACGGCAGTAAGGCTCAAAGGTTGTACAGTCTCGTGCGCTATCGTCAACGCTATAACATCTGACACAAATTATTGTATCATGGCGAGTCACTTGAATTTCCGCTCTCAACGGCCTGATTAACTTCAATGCTGACTGATTCGGAAACGACACAGAGGACCGGACGTCTTTCTTAATAATTATTTCTCAGCGAAACCTACCCTGCAACACCGTTACAAACTTCTTGCACTGTTTCTTACCACCCTGTTTACACTGCTCTACAAAAGTCAAGGGCGAGCTAGATGAAGTGATATTACATATTAGCTACTCAGTGGGAGGAGTGGAAGTGCGGGAGCATGTTGCCAAAGGTTTTCCAGCCGCGCACAGAAATTTGGACGTAACTTGGTGTGAGAACAGAGTGATTGTGTCACCGTAAGACGCTGGCTCAGCAACTGGAGGCATTTGAAAGAGCAGGGAAAGACAGGGTGTGTCAATCAGTGAGCAGTTACAGTGCACTATGGTAGTCTTCTTCATTACAACGTGGCCCGGAGGGAGCATTTGGATTTCACACGGAAAAAAATCATCGGGAAGCTGAAAGAAGGACGAAGTGTGACGAGTGTAACCCAGGAGTTTGATATTTTTCACAAAATTGTTTCACATTGTAATCTTACCCTCCCACATCACTATTAAAATTCCCTGTCTCTGCACAAGTTGTGCAAGCTTCGAGAGGCGTAAGATATGCAAATGAGAAACTTTTTACTCATCTTCATTTTCTCTTGTTGTTGGTTGCAGTTCTTGTGTCTAGGGATACATTATTAAGGGTGAAAACTTGATTTTTGGGTTCCTGTTGAACTGAATAATTGATGAAATTCTTTCTGTTGCTATGACTATCTTTTTATTTTATCCCATTCTTCTATACCACACTGGCTTCACAATCTCCGTTTTTATAAAACCACCAATTACATTGTTATTAAAAATCACGTCTGTTTCCGTCAGAAGCATGCCGACCACTATATCTACCTTCTGCGGCACTCACAATATGCCAAAGAAATACAAAGCAAAAGCGTTTACAAACATTTTTGACAAAAGAAGAATCATCGCCAGACTACGACATTATTTTATAAATGAATCGAGAAATAAATTTAATAATTATGGTTAGATTGTGCAATTAATAATACGAATTTTAAGTATGCCAGATATTTCGTAATCTCAAATATTTATAATAGAAAGTTATTTTAACTGTTAGTACATATCGACTGTAACAAATTAATTTTTTTATACGTTTTACCCTGAAATATAATACATCGTATACAAAATCATATGAAATTCATTTAGTTAAAATGTTTAGTTCACGGCTCGTGGATTTAAAATCGCTTCCAAACCCGACAGGAATTGTTACAGACCGTGAATGAACATCCATTCTCAGCTGTTACTAGGAGAACATTGCAATGGGAACTGCATACACTGAACATCTGGAGTCGGTCTCTTCGCAAGAGGGCATTCCTCACACAGGCACGTAAAGCTATGCATCTTCAGTGGCCTAAAACTCATCGAACGTGGACAGTATCTGACTGACGGAACGTAGTGTGGTCTGATGAACCATGGTGTTGGCTTTATTCAAACGACGCACATTAGTCGAATGCAGCGAAGGACAAATGAAGCATTTTTCATCCTCATTGTGTGCAATGGGCCAAACAAATGGAGGTCAGCACACACCTTTGGATACTCTAATTGGTGGGCAAGTGTGTCAGCACTACCAACAGGAACACCCAGTTGTACATCAAGGAATTTGATTGTGATCTGTCGATCACCTCGAATGAAAGAGTGCCCACACGTTCTAACATTGCGGGAGTTACATTTGTGTGCAACCTGCGAGCACGTAGGAGATCGGACAACTTAGTTTGACATCGTTCCCATGATAACAGGCACCTCGCCCAACGACTCACCGTGCTTTTGTTCATTGTCAGGTCTCCATAGACATCCTGCAAGCGTTTAAGTATGTCTGCTATGCCCTGGTTTCCCGCCAAAAGAAACAGTGACAGATCCCTGCTTTGAATGCCTCTCCGTTACAGGCACAAGTGTATGTATAGCTGCCGTGTCCCGAGAGCAAGTAAGAAGGATTTTTTTCGAATGACAAAGACTTCCCTCGGTCGGTGCAGCGGAAGAGTGACTTTAACTTGCGCAGCTTGCAGGTCTCTACCCTATAAAGAACCTAAAGGCCAACTAGGATTTCAGGGACACAGAATTCGACGTAATTCTCAAGGAAACTCAGGAGTAAGTGATACCCCGAAAAACTAAAATTCAGCGGAAATCTTCTGCTGGCACTATTGAATAAAATTGCTCTAACCCAAGGCCTGCTATTACTGTATGTGCCCTGCACAGCTCTACTAATGAGCTGCCTGCGATCACGAGTCTACTCAACAACGCTATGCTTCAGACAGTCCTTCAAATTTTCTAAGTCCGCGGCTTGGCGACCGTCGACAAAGGTCCTTCGGACATATATACATCAACTGCAATGTGAGCAATAAAATTTCTGTTTTGGAAGCCGTTGCCCAGTTCTCTTTTTTTTCTTTTTTGTTGTAGCGTTCCTCAAGTTTCTGGAAGATCCTCTCTGACGTACATAGTGAGCATTACCGTATTAGGTCAAAACTCGATGCGCCTACAATGTGTGAGCAAACGATTGCGCCGACACTCCTCTGCCTTTCCAAGACTGAACTTAGCTACAAGGTAAGAACCTGCCTTAGGCAAAACTTAATTTTCCTCAAATATTGCTGAAAAAGAAAAAAAAATAGTATGCTTGTCTGCTCCGACAAAACAAACACAATTAACGCTCGAAAATCCTAGAGGCTGAAGGCCTTTGTTCAGCAACTCGTACTTGGTCAGGCTGTAACACCATAGCTTAGATACTACATACTTTTTATTGATTCATTTAGATTTCTGTTTTGTTCAATATTCCATCGTTGAACTTCTGTAATTAGCGAACGATTAATTCGATTCTGTAATGAAGTGTAATCTCTATAATATGCACAATGTGAGCAAATGATCTTTTGTTTTCCTCATATAATCTCTTAGGTTATCTTTAAAATTAAATAATTTTATTTAATAATTTTGTGTAGAACTACCAATATATGCAAATGTTCTGTTTTATTTAAAATGTTTGTTGGCTGTTATGTAAACTGCTGACCTTCACTTAGGGTTCTTAGTTATTTTGTATGTAAAAAGTGTTGTGGCTCCCCTCGGGAACGGAACTGTGTACGCTCGTGGTTGGCCTAGGTAGAAAAGGTGGAACCAAGAGTCAGTCGGGGACGAGCTACCAAACTGTCAACTGCTCATGTAAACGTCGTGTATTGTGCTGGTGACGAGAGAGGCTTTCCGGACGCCTTTCAATGCCTCGGATGGATGTTTAAAGAGCTGGAACCATTCTGGAATTGGTATCTATCATCGCCAGCAAGAAATGACAGAGACCAGCAATTCTGCCTGCAAATCCACCTACCAACATGCAATCGCCACCACATTGCACAATCACTGTGATGGAACACTATAGTTATGTACAGTGAAGGATGAGCTCATAGGATGTTATAGTGTACCCAAATATAAGGTAAGAATTTGACTGAACTCTTGCACCTATCGTGATTTATCCTCAGTCACATATCCACTTAGGGTCCCTCCCACACTAAAGTGTTTAATGAGTGTCCTTTATTGAAGTCATATTAAAATTAATATGGCATTAGAGTGTGCTAAAATTAATACTGTTTCTTGAAAGGATCTTACAAATATCTCAAATTTGTGTTTCACTACAGAAAAAGTCCAGAACTGCAAATGTTTAGAGTTATATTTTCATGCTTGATAAGTACTTGTTTTTCTAGTGTATTGAAAGTGTGTTTAGTTTGCTCTGCTACAGTGGTCAAGATTAAGGTCCTCCCCTCCATTGAAAGTAGTTCAAATGCACACAGTTACCTAATTATAGAAAGTTTTAATTACTCTTGTTATTCAAGTCAAATTCTGGGTTCCTCTTGTGTATTGAAAGTGCATATTAATAGTGTAATAGGATCCACAGTTTATCCTTTATGCTCACGATAAATAAAAATTAATAGAAAGACCACTATCTATGAAAACAGTAAATTTTTTTATTGAAAATTCAGTGAGATATTATTTGTTAGTGAAATACATTTAACTTTCATTATAAATAGAAAAGTATTTAGCTGAGAGAGACTTAACCTATGACCAGTTCAAAATTTTGCAGTGAACTACATTTACAATTTTTTGCCAGATAGGAATTGTTTGAAAAGTAATACTGAACCTATGTCCAATTTACGATTCTACAGTGAATATTAAGAGTAACGTTATTGAGATTGTGGTGTCACCGCCAGACACCACACTTGCTAGGTGGTAGCTTTAAATCGGCCGCGGTCCATTAGTACATGTCGGACCCGCGTGTCGCCACTGTGTGATCGCAGACCGAGCGCCACCACAAGGCAGGTCTCGAGATACGGAATAGCACTCGCCCCAGTTGTACGGACGATTTTGCTAGCAACTACACGGACGAAGCATCGCTCATTAGCCGAGCAGATAGTTAGAATAGCCTTCAGCTAAGTCAAAGTCTACGACCTAGCAAGGCGCCATAGCAATTGATAGTTTGATAGTTATCGTATGAAATGTCTAATTAAGAACGCTGTATACAAATGGTGGATTAAAGTTAAGTATTCCAGCAGCTACGTACTTTTCTTTATCGCATTTATGAAGTATCCTGTTTCAGACCATCAAGTCCGCCTGCTTGCTTAATGGCCGCCTCCCTTAAATAATGTGCCTTCTTTCTCTTTGATTGATTTACTTGTGTCATGGCTTCGCCACAATCACCCGATGTACTGTCCGAATTTTATCGCTTGCAGAATCAGCAGACGCAGGCGTTATTGGATGCCCTTCGACAGCTCGTCCAGGGTCAACGTGCACTGCAACACGATGCGGCAGCCGCCGCTTCACCGCTGCCGCAGCCACAACTCGCTGTTGCACCGCCTTTTAGGGCCTACGACCCAGCTCAGGAGACATGGACTGAGTGGTCACGCCAATTTGGATTTCATCTCGCCGCCTACAGAATTCAAGGTAATGAGCGGCAGCCTCACTTGTTATCCTGTGTAGGAGTGTCCACCTACCGTGTGATAGTGAAATTGTTTCCCCGATGCGACGTAACAACTCTGTCCTACGAAGAAATTTTTGTCGGCATTGGACGCCTACTTCAAAGAAACAGTCAATGTCGTTGCAAAAAGGTATACTTTCTTTCGTACAAAACGTATGGCCGGTCAGACTAATAGGGAGTGGGTTGCAACATTGCAAGGCCTTACAAGGGATTGTGCTTTTGAGTGTGAATGTAGATTCCCTTATTCAGATACAATGGTACGTGATGCAATTGCACATAACGTTTCTGATGTTCGCATACGGGAACAAATTTTGAAACTAGTTAATCCCTCCCTTCAGCAAGTGATAGACATATTGGATAGACAGGACACACTTGACTTTGCTCAGGAATCATTTGAAACTTCGCCGGCCGTGTGTCATATTAACCGGCCCGCCTGGCGCGCTGCGCGGCCTGGTAAACTGCCCTCGCGCACGTCCACGCAGCTACCGCCACGCTCTAAACCAGGTGTGCCGCGCCAGCATACAAATGCAGTGAAATCATGCCCGCGGTGTGCTACTAGACATTCACGTGACAATTGTCCGTCACGCCAAGCTATTTGCTTTTTCTGTAATAAGAAAGGACATGTTCAAAGTGTTTGCCAAGAAAAAGCTCAGATCAGACACTCTTAATCGTTCCAGGCCCTTTGCTTCGCGCCAGAATCGAACCAAGGACACTCAGGCTCGTGAACCTTCGCCCATGGACATTCATGTCGTTGATTCCACTTCGTCCAGTGCCACTGTCTCTAACAGTGCCTGTGTTCGTCCCACAAAAACTGTGCGTCGACGTCGCCGGAAAATACGCCAATTAGCAAGTGATGCTGTACCTGTATCAGTTCGAGTGGCACGAGACAGTCGCTCTTGTCGTCAGCAGGACAATAAACTTTTTGTAGATTTGGACTTTAATGGCAAGGTCATACCATTCCAGCTCGATACTGGAGCTGCAGTTTCATTGCTCAATCACGACACGTACAAACAACTGGGCAAACCTCCGTTGCGTGCCGCAACTGTTAAGCTCACTACATATTCAGGACAGCAGATCCCTGTGTTAGGACAGTGCACTCTTCTTGCAACATACAAGGGACAAACAAAACTTGTGTCATTTTACGTTCTTCGTTCTTCTACTGCAGTGAACTTGTTTGGTTTAGATTTATTTCAATTGTTTAACATGTCTATAGTAAATCAGGTCCTATCAGTGAATCAGACTGTGCCTTCTGACAGTGTTTCTCGTCTGTGTGAAGAATTTGCAGACATTTTTGCACCAGGCTTAGGTTGCGCTCAGAACTATGAAGCTCATTTGGAACTGCAAGTCAACGCGTGACCGAAATTTTTCAGAGCGCGCCATGTTCCTCCCGCATTGCGTGATGAGGTAGCAAGAACATTACACGATTTGGGATCACACGGTGTGATTGAATGTGCGCAATGCCTCTTCCATTTCAGCTCCGCTTCATCGCTTACGCCGTACCGGTGTTCCGTTCGTCTGGACGACGGAATGCGAACGCGCTTTTCGCCAGTTGAAATCGGCGTTGCTTTCTCATACTTGCCTTACGCCATTCGATCCCCAGAAACCCCTTTTGTTGATGGTAGATGCATCGGATTTCGGGATCGGTGCTGTGCTTGTGCACAAAGTTGGCTCGCATGATCGCCCTATTGCCTTTGCGTCCAAATTGCTCTCATCTGCGCAAAGAAATTATTCCCAGATAGAGAAAGAAGCTTTGGCTCTCATATTTGGTGTTACTAAGTTCCATGATTTCTTGTATGGTTGTCACTTTACCATCATCACAGACCACAAACCTTTGACATCGCTTTTTCATCCGAACAAGCCTGTACCTCCGCGTACAGCGCAGAAATTCATTCGCTGGTCTATTTTCCTCTCGCAGTACCGCTACGATATCTTGTATCGGTCCACTGCTCAGCACGGAAACGCCGATGCGTTGTCCCGTTTGCCTGTTGCTGAGGATAAAGCATTCGATTCTTCCGAACTTGCTTGCATGTTCATTGATTCGGAAACTGATGACGTGGTCGAATCGTTTCCGATTGATTTTCGTCGTGTAGCTACAGCCACAGCTGCTGACGCGGTCCTTGCTACCGTTTTGCGTTTTGTTGCTACGCAATGGCCTTTGTCAAAGTCTCGGATCGAGGATCCGTTGGTTCGCCGATTTTTTGCTCACAAGGAGAGACTTTTTGTTCGACGTGGTGTTTTGTTGTTGCGTTCTGATAATGATCAGTCCAGGGTCGTGGTCCCACGTTCGTTACAGTCCTCTGTTTTACGGATTCTTCACCAAGAACATTGGGGTAGAGTGCGAACGAAACAACTTGCTCGTCAGCACTGTACTTGGTTCAGAATCGATGCCGCGATTACGAATATGTATTCTTCTTGCATGGCGTGTGCCGAACAACAATCCGCACCGCTGCGGAAAGTCTTTGGATAGCCAACAGCCACTTCCCCTTGGCAACGCTTGCACATCGATTTTGCTGGTCCATTCTGGAATGCTCGATGGTTGGTTGTGGTCGATTCTTTCAGTAATTTTCCTTTTGTTGTCCGGATGTCTTCCACGAGGTCCTCTGCCACCATCCAAGCGTTGTCTGCTATCTTTTGCATTGAAGGTCTTCCGCAGACTATTGTTTCCGACAATGGCCCACAATTCATGTCCGCCGAATTTCAGTCTTTCTGCAAGGCCAATGGTATTCAACATCTGACATCCGCGCCGTTTTCGCCTCAGTCAAACGGTGCCCCTGAACGATTGGTCCGGACTTTCAAGTCACAGATGTTGAAGTTGAAAGAGTCGCATTCTCGGGAGGACGCGTTGTTGCTCTTTTTGTCATCGTATCGCTCTCAGCCCCGAGATGGTCGCTCGTCGGCTGAGTTGCTCCACGGTCGTCCTCATCGAACCTTGATGTCTTTGCTGCACCCGCCTCATCAGGTTCCTGTGCAGCGGCAGACTTCTGCTTTTGCTCCAGGCGACGTTTTATTCTACCGCAACTATCGAGGTTCACGGCGTTGGCTCGCAGGGCGCATTCTTCGCTGCCTCGGCCGCGCGATGTATTTGGTTTTGGGGGCCTCTGGTGAGGTGCGTCACCATCTCAATCAGCTGCGCCTCTGTCGTCGCACGGGTTCTGCCGTCTGCTTTCAGCGACGGTGCCGTCCGGACAGCTCCCTGGGGGACCCATCTACTGGCTCGCCTCATCCCCAGGTGTTACCGACGATGCCTTCCATTTTGCCCCATGGCGACGCGCCGCCGCAGCCGCCGCCGCCGCCGCCTGTTCTGCCGCCGCCGCCGCCCGCATTCGACGCTTCGCTGCCGCCGCCAAGCGCCTCCCTGGGTCACGCGCCGCCGATCGCTTCCCGTGACCAGCTGTCCTCCGCCATGGAACTCTTGCCCGCTCCGGACCACATGGCGTCTTCGCGCGTCGGATACCCCGACGCAATGGAGGTCGACCCTTCGGCCCCTCCTGTCTCTTTACGGGCGCATACACCGCATGTTGACGTGCACCCTGGACTAGGTTTACAGGCGTTTCCTAGCACCCCTCGGACCGAATGGCCGGGTGCGGGTGGCACAGCCTCGCCTGTTGTTAGGCTCCCCACCTCATCGCATACGTCAACATGGGGTCCTCCCCACGGCGGGCGGAAGCCTTATAACACGACCGTTCGCCGATTTGCGGGGGAGGAATGTGGTGTCACCGCCATACACCACACTTGCTAGGTGGTAGCTTTAAATCGGCCGCGGTCCATTAGTACATGTCGGACCCGCGTGTCGCCACTGTGTGATCGCAGACCGAGTGCCACCACAAGGCAGGTCTCGAGATACGGAATAGCACTCGCCCCAGTTGTACGGACGATTTTGCTAGCGACTACATGGACGAAGCATCGCTCATTAGCCGAGCAGATAGTTAGAATAGTCTTCAGCTAAGTCAAAGTCTACGACCTAGCAAGGCGCCATAGCAATTGATAGTTTGATAGTTATCGTATGAAATGTCTAATTAAGAACGCTGTATACAAATGGTGGATTAAAGTTAAGTATTCCAGCAGCTACGTACTTTCCTTTATCGCATTTATGAAGTATCCTGTTTCAGACCATCAAGTCCGCCTGCTTGCTTAATGGCCGCCTCCCTTAAATAATGTGCGTAGTGTTGGCAATCTGTCAACACTACAGAGATCATTCAGTCTGACTAAGTCCTCAAGATAATAGTGTATTTTGTTATCTGTTATATTTATGCAAATAGTTTGTTCTGATCTGTTATCTCCAACCTTAACGTGAACGTACCGTATTCAGGTGCCAGAGTTCATTGCACTGTCGAGTGACAAAAGTATAGTCTATGTTTGCCCATTGAAGTTACTTATTTTCAGTTATTGAATAAGAATGTTACTCATTCTCTTGCCTAATTAGGCTGGCGACCGTTTTCTTTATTCTTTGAACAGTGTAAATAGGTAAAACATTGTTTGTTACTGTTTAAATATTTACGTAATTTTGACTTTCACTTCCGATAAGCCATTAGGTACAACACCGTCAACATAACAAAATTCCTCTCAGAGGGTAACACTGCTCTGTTGCTTTATAGCATAATTGCTTTGACAAGATAATTTCATTATTCGATCTGCCTCCAACTTTAAGGTTATGGTATAGCAGTAGCGGACAGTAGTTCAAATGGCTCTGAGCACTATGGGACTTAACAGCTGAGGTCATCAGTCCCCTAGAACTTAGAACTACTGAAACCTAACCAACCTAAGGGCATCACACACATCCATGCCCGAGGCAGGATTCGAACCTGCGACCGTAGCGGTCGCGTGGTTCCAGACTGAAGCGCCTAGAACCGCTCGGGCACAACGGCCGGCGAGGACAGTAGTGCTATAAGGTTTTCCACAAACTAATGTTTACAGAGTTCTACTGCTGCACAAGTGAACCAAGTACCACATGAGTTTACTGTTAGTACGTGCACAGTGATGTAGATGCTTGGAGAAACAGATTTCAGTCAATGTTCCACCAGTTTGTGAACCAGGTTACGATATCCAACCATCAGAGCCTCAGAGGCTAGGCGGTGTCCGTCGAGGAGGTAGCTGATCGTCAGCAGGGTGGGCCTTCTTAATGGAGCAGATGTCCGTCTGTAGCTCTGCATCGACTTGAACTGACTCTGCAAGGTGGGACGTGGGCCTAAATACTGCCGCACGCTAGGATGTCGCAGGGACTATTTTAGGTCACGTGAGAATCGATGCATATAGGTCACATCCCCCCCCCCATCCCCCACCCAACTCGCCGGTCCGTGACACCTTGTAGTGCGTTGCTAGGGCCGTCTAATGGAAGTGCTGAAAAACTATTTTCTGGTGCAGAACAGTTGCGCGGCAATTTGGCAACCCGTGACGTTGTTGCGCCAGTCGGGTTGCCGGCTGTACAGGCGGATTGTTGCAACATATCGCAACGTTAATTTAATGCAATCTTCCGCCTGTAAAATCAGGACCGAGCGGTTCTAGGCGCTCCAGCCTGGAACTCCGCGACCGATACGGTCGCAGGTTTAAATCCTGCCTCGGGCATGGGTGTGTGCGATGTCCTTAGGTTAGTTAGGTTAAAGTAGTTCTAAGTTCTAGGGGACTGATGACCTCAAATGTTAAGTCTCATAGTGCTCAGAGCCATTTGAACCATTTTTTGTAAAATCAGATTACACGACATAGCGCCACCAACTATGGAGCTTTATGAGGCTGTAGGGGCTGAAGCGCGAATATTCCACGATGTCCCACAATAAATTCCATTTTTTTCGATATAAGCTGTACGAGAAAAAAATGTATAGCGTTACTTATTGAACCACCCTCGTAATACTGAGCAATACAAACACAGAATTTGTCACGCAAGGATAAGTGTTCGAGGGAAGCGTGCTAGAGCTTACTCAACGTCAAAATCTTTACGCAACAACACGAGAGCTATATAGCCCGCTCTCGTGCACCCAGTCTTACATGCTGGGCGCCATCCGCCAAGTTATTCCACATATTTGGAGACGAGCGAGAAGGTCTGAGACGTCGAAGACAAGACGTTCGCGAATTTGGGAAACATCCCCGTCGAAGATTACACGCAGGAGGGCTGGAGGAATTCCTGGGGCGCTTTGCCACAGCGTGGCAGAGGGCGGATGGGGTGAGGGGGGGGGGGAGGCGCCGTCTTAGTGTGCTCTTCATAAGACGCGGCACAGTCCCGGCGCCCATGGCGCTTCGCGGCGTCGTTTAATTATTCTCGGCGATGCAGCGAGCAGGCGAGGAGGCGCCCCAGGGAGGGCGCGCTGCGTGTTTGACTAAAGGAGGGACAAACACGCCGCCTCCCCATTTGCTACCTGTCCCACCTGCAGCACACGCACACACACACGCACACACACACACACACACACACACACACACACACACACTTCAGAGCCGAATTCCAGATTCCAGGTGCAGCAGTCTGCTGCGACTCGTAGCAGCATTCAGGGACCTCACTGTTTCGAGTTGAAACTTGATATCCGGCAGCCACCATTTTACAAGGTCATCTACATAATTACGGGAGATGCTGAAATTAAAACCACTTCTGCACTGTGAGCCGTGGTAAAAATTGCTGTTTTGAAGAGCGGGCCGACCGGGGTGGCCGAGCGGTTCTAGGCGCTACAGTCTCGAACCGCGCGACCGCTACGGCCGCAGGTTCGAAGCCTGCCTCGGGCATGGATGTGTGTGATGTCCTTAGGTTAATTAGGTTTAAGTAGTTCTAGGAGACTGATGACCTCAGAAGTTGAGCCCCATAGTGCTCAGAGCCATTTGAACCATTTTTTTGAAGAGCGCGCCGCAGCGTGTAGTGTGAAGCAGTCGCACTCCGTTTCTGCCGGTGGCGCCGCTGTGGCAATCGCAGCTTTGGTGTCTCCCTCTGGTGGGAAAGGGGAAACGTTGCCTGTTCACGTGCTATGAGCTCGCCAGTGGATCAGTCTGGAGTCAGTCTGAAGGAGTCAGTCTGGGACCAGTCTCGTCCCCAGCTTGCTCGTCTGTCTCTCGTCCGCATTTTTTAGGCAGTTAGTGTGGTTCGGAGCTGCCTCTGTCATGTTTGTCATGTTTGTCAGAGACCCACTTGCAATGTCGGGAATATACCGTATACTATGCACATGCGGAAAGGTTTATGTCGGAATGACTGGACGATTAATGAACACCAGGATCAAAGAGCATAAGCGACATTGCAGGTTGGGGCAGGTGGAGAAATCGGCCGTAGCAGAGCACGCACTGTGGAGACCGACCACGTAATAAAATTCGCCTACACGGAAGTTCTGGCTGTAGAGAACCACCATCACACGCGCTTGTTCAGAGAATCTGTAGAAATACAAAAACACGCGATCAGTTTCAACAAGAAAGAAGAAAGCCTTAATGTAAACGGATCCTGGCTTCCCGTACAGCAGCGAACGACCGTCGCAGGTAGCAAGAGGAGAACCGCACTGGAAATGACCGCGGAGAAGCCCTCGGACGTTGGCGCGCCAGGTACATGTAGTCTGCGGCCGCGAGCTCGGCTCCAGTTCACCACCGGCAATGGAGGGTGAAGCTTTGACGATGCCAGCCACTCGTGCTGGGGAAACGTCAGAAAAATCATTAGATGAACGTCGGTCGAAGAATCCGAGACAGAAGCCAATAGGCAGTTTGTCAACAAGTGGCCATGAAAGCCTTAACAATTTTGTGTTTGTCGGATCTGGTGTGTTAACGAATTTATTGCTTGGAGTGTAACGGCCTAGTATCTGAAACATGTTTTGACCTTGCCTATGATCTTGAGAGGCGGTATTTGTGCACTGTTGAGCGTCTGAACTTGTTTGGCCAGCCTTGAAGAATTTTATATAAGATTGCATTTCATGGGCTTTTATTTAAATGATCATTTTAGTGTATAAAGTTGCCACCCTTTCACCGTAAGAGTTTCTTAGAGCTTAAAATCAAGTGGCACCTTCGGTGGCAAAGTTAATGATTTAATTATTAATGTTTTGTACCATTTCCATCCTTCCTACGGGGGTGCACAGTTTGTGTGCTTGTGTAAATTGTTAAAACTTTTAGTTTAAAGTAATCTGGTGTGTTGCAGATTTGCACCAGTGTAGTCTCTCAGAGGCTGTTGTGAGCGGTCGTAACTACGGCCGTGTCAAAAGGGAGCGGCAAGGTTCTCTGCTCGAAAGCTCATACAGTCAATACTTGTTTCTTTCGGTCTCTGAATAAATTGTAACCTGATATTTAGAGGGTGCTTTCTGATTATAATTTCAAATCTGTTCTTTTAAAGATGCTTTTAGGCACTAGTGAAGTGAATAAAATTCCCATTTGTTAAAAGCAATTTGGTTATGATTTCATCAGTTACTCCCTGGCAACTACTTCCACGCTTTCATAGTGTGATTAAATGTGTTAATGTTCTTGATTAATCGCTAGTAAATAAAATAAGTATATTCTTTGAAAATATACCACGGTCCACACTGCCAGACTATTTTTAGTTCAAGATACTGGACAACCTTAATGTAATTTTGTCAAATAAATACATGGTTGGAGACAGTGTCTTTTATACGAGATAAACTGATGATGGTGTACAATATCCAGCGACAAATTGCACTTTATTAACACTCCTATGCTTTCCAAAAACGCCTTACGCTATTCGACCTTCTGTTTTTTTCAAAAGCAGGTTACGTCAGTATTTTTGCACTTGTCGCGTGATTGGGAATGTTGACGTGATAAAGCGTGTCTAATGAACGTTTTTATATGACTGACATAACCTGCCTTTGAAAATGACGGAAAGTCGAAATGCGTAAGGTATTTTTGGTAAGAATAAAAGTGTGGTCGTGACATAAGAAAAGTTATTAAAGTGCATCTAAATGGCCACTTCGTCTCGCAGCATGTTCGTGCAAATTGCAGGGCCACAAATTGGTTTTAGGATACTTCGTTCAGGTAGTAGTGGAGGCTGGGCACATTTAAGCGGATTTCTTTTCTGAATTTTTTAATTTCTTTTTGGTTCGGTTTATCGTGCCTATGACATGGTGCAAGTTTACGCACCTATGGTGCCTCGTTACGCATGTTATATAACACAATAATGCGTAAACAAAACACATTACCAAAATTTTAATATTATGTTTTATGCGACGAATGGATATGTCTTCGAACACATGATTTTACGGTTTCAACATCCACAGCTTAGATAAATGATACAATATTTTGAAAATTCTTTAAAAACTATTATAATCTTTTAAAAAACTTTCTGGTAGCCACATTATCTGTTAGCAGTTCCTTTATTAAAAGCTTAGATAAATGATACAATATTTTAAAAATTCTTTAAAAACTATTATAATCTTCTAAAAAACTTCCTGGTAGCCACATTATCTGTTAACAGTTCCTTTATTAAAAGACAATAGACAGCCAGTTTCACGACGTCTTCGCATCTTCAGGCGTATACATATAACTATTTTCACATTCGTTGAAATACTTGGTCTCCCAGCTTCCGGATGGTGTTGAAACTGCAAGAACTGCCTAAACTGGACGGTTTCAAGAAGAAACATCAAAAATTTCAAAGGGTAGCAGGCGCAGGCAGTGTACATGAGCACTGTGTGCCACGGATAAGGACTAGTGATCAAAAATCAACATATGGTGGAGACGTCACTATGAATGAAGTAGGAAGGCCAGGCCACCTAACAACGAAGTTGATCTAGTTTTATTTAAACTAAGAGGCGCAGTGTGCTCGAAAGAAGTGGCGAACAAGGACAGTTTGTGTTAGCCAAGCTTTCGCGACGTGAAAATGACAAGGCCGGCCTACATTGTTTGGCGACGACCTCTGCTGGCGTGGAGACTGTACAGTGGTGAAAGAACTGGTTTGCACTACTGCAATTATTTTCCGTGGTGAAGCTAAGGTAAAATGGCTTGGTTATTTTAATATCCCTAGGTAGCGATTATTCCACGAGTAGGATGTTTTCAGTATTCTTGCGCGGTATGAAACTTAAACTAGTACGCTGCTCATACTTGACTGTGTGGAAGCTGACTGCACCGTCGTATATTACGTTCTGAACTCGTCGGGACGTAGATTCAAAGTTGTCACCCTTGCCTCAATTATAAAATATTATTTACTTCAAAGTCTTGAACCGGTGCCGTGCCATTCAAATTACTAGTCGTGGATTTGAACTTGGTATCTTTGCTTTGAGGACCAATGTGGGCTTGTAAATCATTTACTTCCGTCTCTCTCTTTCTATACACTTTGTTATAGGTATAAGTGCAGATATTTTTACTGATGACTGAGGACAGTGTGGATGCGTAGATGGGAAACGATTGGGCTACACTGACAGAGGCAGTTTACGTAGTGGTATTGCTATGGTAGTGTAAAAAAACATCAGGTATTAAATTATGAGATGTATTTGTGGTAACACTGTTAGATACAGAGAAAAACATCCAACACACTAAAATTGGTACATCAGAAGGTACCAATGATGAAAATTTGTGCACTTAAACTTCTGACACCATGTGTGTATGCATATCCGAAATTACTTAGATTTAAACTGCATTAGTCCTTGTTACCGACGCATAACATATTTTTATCCCATTACTTGCGCGATAAATAATTAAACTTTACCAGCGGGCAGCACACTTAGTGTTTCAGATAGATACGTGATCTGCATCTGGTAGCTGCGCATTCTGTAGCAACCAACGCAGGAACTGACCACTCCCCCTCTGTGAAGGCCATAATGGTATTTTATTCTTCCTCCGGCATCGTATTGCTTCTGGCTACCGAACAACATTTCTGTGTTTTCAAACGAGTGCCATAAGCAAGTACCGACAGTCAACAAATGGATAAAACATTTCAGTTTGATTACTTAGTAGCAGTTAATAACAACAATTACATGTATTAGAACATGTAACTGAAATTTTACTGTTGTAACTAAACAGAAAATAACAGTTCTTTGGAAGTTAATCTTGCAAGTCATATTATTTTACTTTGTAGTTTTAGCACTCACATTTTTTCACATGTAACCATAAAGTTGGTCTTCCTTTGGTTTTCAGAAAGGTTCTTTCGTTAGCTACCAAAGTCTACTGTTCTCTAATTTCATTATACACCCTTGTCACCTCTAGAAGTTCATATGAATCCCTCTCCTCTGTGCAGAGATGATTGCCTCTGTGTCGTTATTTCAAAGTGCCCGTTCTTGACTGCTTCATGGAATTCATTTTCACGTAGTTCGTATTTATTGCATCTGGCTAGTGTGTTGCTATCCGTTGATTAATTTGATAACTGTTTGCTATATTCTGCGCTTCTGCGGCGTTCACAGATGGTGCCTACCTCGACTGGCAGCAACATTATACTCTGTATGCGCTGTGAGGAAAAAATTCTTAATTGAGCCTCGAAATACGTTAGTTACTCACTTGCCGGGAAATTGTCAAATTCGAGGCAAGAAATTTTAGGAACGATAATTTTTATTAAGTATTTACTGTCAAAGCAGGACCTGACACTGTCACACTACGTCGTCGCATCGTGATGTGCATCGTGGATCCGCCTCATACAATAACAATATTCTGGCATATCGGAGACGACATATTCAGCTGGAGTCACAAAGCATTAAGATATGTATCTTTGTTTTGGATGCTATTAAGTTTCAGGGACAGATAAGGTAGTAGAGGGGTGTTATTTGGAAGATGCCACTTGCTAAATATTGTGCGGAGTCATCTCGCACATTACTATGACGTTAGGTGGAAAGGACGTTCGCGAAATATTTTTTGGTGCTGAGGGTTTGGGTGTTCTTTGTAGTTAAAGTAAGTGATTACGAAACTGAGGAAAGCTCCTCAGTGCACCGCTGGACACAAAAGCAAAAAGCAACCCTAGTTCAGTTTTGGATGACTGTCGTGATGGATATCTGCTATACAAGTTTATCCTTTCAGGTGCGCTGAATTATGAAAGTCCATGCATGAGTGACTATTTCTGTTAAACTCAACGAGCCGGACAGCGTATGAAAATTGTTTTCTGGGGGATAAGATTTATACTTTCTGCATAGTTTGATCTTTCACGGTGAAGAATGATGCCTTCCCCATGAATGGCGGATTGCTTCTGCAATTGGTTGCGAATCTGAGTTCTCGTCACCACCAACAATGTGGTTCGAAAATTACTCGCAGCCCTTGGCGTACAATCACGAAAATCAGTACAGTCTAGTGGACTCGAGAAATTATTTTGTGACATCACATGCCGTGAAAATTACATTGAGGTGGTCCCACATTGGGCGCCAGAAATGTAGTAATTAACTCGGGAAATTGATCTGTGACATCAGAAACCGGTCGCTCCATTTTGGGCGCCAAAAACTGTAGTGAATTCGAGAAATTAAATGAAATCACACAGAAAGGGTACAAAATTAAGGGGTTCATGTAGGAATGTAAAAGATCATAATACACTCCTGGAAATTGAAATAAGAACACCGTGAATTCATTGTCCCAGGAAGGGGAAACTTTATTGACACATTCCTGGGGTCAGATACATCACATGATCGCACTGACAGAACCACAGGCACATAGACACAGGCAACAGAGCATGCACAATGTCGGCACTAATACAGTGTATATCCACCTTTCGCAGCAATGCAGGCTGCTATTCTCCCATGGAGACGATCGTAGATGTGCTGGATGTAGTCCTGTGGAACGGCTTGCCATGCCATTTCCACCTGGCGCCTCAGTTGGACCAGCGTTCGTGCTGGACGTGCAGACCGCGTGAGACGACGCTTCATCCAGTCCCAAACATGCTCAATGGGGGACAGATCCGGAGATCTTGCTGGCCAGGGTAGTTGACGTCCACCTTCTAGAGCACGTTGGGTGGCACGGGATACATGCGGACGTGCATTGTCCTGTTGGAACAGCAAGTTCCCTTGCCGGTCTAGGAATGGTAGAACGATGGGTTCGATGACGGTTTGGATGTACCGTGCACTATTCAGTGTCCCCTCGACGATCACCAGTGGTGTACGGCCAGTGTAGGAGATCGCTCCCCACACCATGATGCCGGGTGTTGGCCCTGTGTGCCTCGGTCGTATGCAGTCCTGATTGTGGCGCTCACCTGCACGGCGCCAAACACGCATACGACCATCATTGGCACCAAGGCAGAAGCGACTCTAATCGCTGAAGACGACACGTCTCCATTCGTCCCTCCATTCACGCCTGTCGCGACACCACTGGAGGCGGGCTGCACGATGTTGGGGCGTGAGCAGAAGACGGCCTAACGGTGTGCGGGACCGTAGCCCAGCTTCATGGAGACAGTTGCGAATGGTCCTCGCCGATACCCCAGGAGCAACAGTGTCCCTAATTTGCTGGGAAGTGGCGGTGCGGACCCCTACGGCACTGCGTAGGATCCTACGGTCTTGGCGTGCATCCGTGCGTCGCTGCGGTCCGGTCCCAGGTCGACGTGCACGTGCACCTTCCGCCGACCACTGGCGACAACATCGATGTACTGTGGAGACCTCACGCCCCACGTGTTGAGCAATTCGGCGGTACGTCCACCCGGCCTCCCGCATGCCCACTATACGCCCTCGCTCAAAGTCCGTCAACTGCACATACGGTTCACGTCCACGCTGTCGCGGCATGCTACCAGTGTTAAATACTGCGATGGAGCTCCGTATGCCACGGCAAACTGGCTGACACTGACGGCGGCGGTGCACAAATGCTGCGCAGCTAGCGCCATTCGACGGCCAACACCGCGGTTCCTGGTGTGTCCGCTGTGCCGTGCGTGTGATCATTGCTTGTACAGCCCTCTCGCAGTGTCCGGAGCAAGTATGGTGGGTCTGACACACCGGTGTCAATGTGTTCTTTTTTCCATTTCCAGGAGTGTATGTATAAGATCAGAATATGAATGAAATGCATTTATTTTCGTGCTTTTCACACAAAACAAAACAAAATTATAAATCTCAGGGCCGATTTCACGGGACATGGACACGACTCAGTTATTAAGTGGAAGGAGGAGGGAACGAATCGTCTCAGCATTCTTCGTTATCGTTTGTCGTATACTGCTGTGCGGCGCATCGCATCGGAGCTGTGCTACACAGGTTGGCTGCCCACAGCAATCCCTGATTTGCGGCGGGGTCCAGGTGCGATCTCGGCGTTTTCTGCCCGTTGTCGGTGGCGTGGCCGAAGCTTTGCTGTCACGGTGTCGGAAGGCGGATGTAGGAGATGGGTGGAGGAGCGCCCATGTCCTCTCGCTTCCACGGTGACTCCCTTGTCTCTTCTCATCCATCTTCCAGCTCAACTCCTCATCGAAATATTTTTTCTTTCGGCGTTGTCATTGGCGTATGAAATTTTCAATGTAGCCCAGTGACAGATCGCCGTTTCATCGCCACGTCCGTCCGTCCGGGGTGGAAATTTTCTATCTGGCCTGGGCTGGAGTGTGGCTCGTGAATCGGTGTCTTTCTCACGATTTCACATTCTTAAGATCTTTTCCTACATTCTGAGGCTGTTGGGAGAGCAGTTACACAACACTTCTTTATAGCCGCTCTCCCTGCGTGAGCCCTGGACAGACTCATGTTTAGGCTCCGTCTCAAAATCTGCCAGCATCCGTCATTTACAAGGAATGTCCTCACTGTCGAGGAAAGCATCTTCTTAAAAATGCTGGTTTCTTTCACACGCCTCCCTGCGCCGATTCGTCGAGCTTTTTTTTTACGCTCCCCCCTGTGCCTGTGAGGTGCTGGAATTGTCGGTACTTCCCTGTTCGCTAAGGATGTTGACTGCCGCAAGACCAGAAGAACTCGGATGTTTTCGCACGTGCATTCTTGGCCTTCCGTCCTAATGGCTGCCGATGTCCATCAGTTATCGGTTGTTGTCGTTGTAAGACAGGCCCTTCGTACCGTGTCCCTCCTTGAGCGAGGCGAGGACGTTGGCCCCGCTTCCCGCTGTGTGCTTGCAGAATGACTGTAGTACCCTCTTCTCGGGGAGTCCGGCACCTGCCTCCTCCACGGCCGCTCGCGGCGACTTGGCGAAAGTGGCTGCGGTATTACAGCAGCTCCCATTAGTTATGTTTATGTGGAGAACTCACCTGGAAAACACTTTTCTATAGCCCAAATTACCACTAACAATTGATAAAGAATGGGCCGCGAAACGTCAGGAAAGCAAAAGTTCACTCCATCAATAGTGAAAAGTCTATCTTGTTGATTTGCCCCCCCCCCCCCCCAGTCCTTGATTCGAGCTCGTCAGTCTCAACTAAAGCTTGGGCTGACTGTTCATCGTGAATATTCACTTGTCCGCCATGAAGCAAGATCCACGATTTTCGAACTGAAGCTTTATTCATCACATTTCTGTCAGCTTCGGTTATATGCCTGCAAATTTCGACAATGTGAACAATTTTGCATTTGGAAACTATGTTTCACTACGAACTTCACAACAGGTGGGACCGTTGATTTTGTCAGAAACTTTAAAATCGCACACATAAGCAAGAAACGACAGTTACTGCTCGTTGACGTTCTTTGATTTAGGAATACCCCAAACAGAATCTGTGTGGCGTTTTACTGCTTAGAGGTCAGTACCGAAGGTAAACGTATGTATTTAACCAATATAACTACAATGTAATGTCCTTGTTTATCTTCAAATCTTTTTTTACCAAGTCAGATTCACCAGCTGCTATAAAATATTTATGAAGAATCAAAACGCAAGGAAAAAAAGCAAGATAAATTTCACTGCACCGAAAGTGAAGTTTGCATGTGTTACCTTAAAATATAATAGAAGGTAAGTAGAGATTATAGATCGAACAATGGGCGATGAGGAACTGGGGAGGTGGGGGTGGGGGGGAAGAGGAGCGATGGAGAGGTTCAAATGGTTCAAATGGCTCTGAGAACTATGGGACTTAACATCTGTGGTCATCAGTCCCCTAGAACTTAGAACTACTTAAACCTAACTAACCTAAAAACATCACACACATCCATGCCCGAGGCAGGATTCGAACCTACGACCGTAGCAGTCGCGCGGTTCCGGACTGAGCCCCTAGAACCGCTACACCATCGCGGCCGGCAGCGATGGAGAGGATGGACGATGCCAGGTGTAACAGTTGAAGGCTGCATAAGCAAAATTAGTTTTACTGTGTCGTATGGTGCAGTGAAACATACGTATAGTATACTGGATGGCCACGCGGGATTAGCCGAGCGGTCTAGGGCGCTGCAGTCATAGACTGTGCGGCTGGTCCCGGCGGAGGTTCGAGTCCTCCCTCGGGCATGGGTGTGTGTATTTGTCCTTAGGATAATTTAGGTTAAGTACTGTGTAAGCTTAGCGACTGGTGACCTTAGCAGTTAAGTCCCATAAGATTTCACACACATTTTTTTTTTTTTTATACTGGATGAATCATAATTCGTAACTGCCGACGATCATGCACACTGATTTTCGTCATCTTTGCTTAAAAGATTTAACTATTTTACGCAAACTGGCGATGCTCTTTTAGCAAAAGAGTTTCATTACAGACACAATTGAGACCTCCAGTGTTGTTCTGTGCAATGCTCAGGTTATGTAATTAGATGCAGTATCTCGTTACTTATTAAAAAACATTAAAACATTTTAATCTGGCTATGACGAAATTAGAGACCACATACATGTTTCCACTCTCATACTGGTAACGCAGTTACCGCCGAATGTTTTATTTTTCACAATCGTGATTCAAGTAACAAGGAATGCTTCCGAGCCAGCCGGTGTGGCCGCGCGGTAATAGATGCTTCAGTCTGGAACCGCGTGACCGCTACGGTCGCAGGTTCGAATCCTGCCTCGGGCATGGATGTGTGTGATGTCCTTAGATTAGTTAGGTTTAAGTAGTTCTAAGTTCTAGGCGACTGATGACCTCAGAAGTTAAGTCGCATAGTGCTCAGAGCCATTTGAACCATTTCGAACTGTCAGCATATCGAACTTACGTGTGTGACGTATCTGGCAATTGGGAGGAGGACCGCAGGACAATGTCCGACTACGCCAGCATAGAGGTGAAACAGGGAAAGCCAGCACCTGTGTCTACATTGGTTATGTTTCTGCCTAACGTGAGAAGCATAGATCAACGACGGATGAGGCAATCGCCGCCCTAGAAGCTTCGTGGCATTGGCGAAAACACCGAATAAATACCTCCGCCAAATGAGCATGAGGGGGTCCTTTGAGGGGAGAAAGAAGAGACGAAGAAACTTCGCCTGGACGGACGGACCGATGGTTAATCAGCGGACCTCATACCTCACTGTAACAACTTACCCCCTACGCTGCTCGACAGAAGACGTCAGTAAAGCGCAAATAGTTCAACAAGGAAACTACCATCCCAGATGTTACCAGAAATAATTTCGCGTGGTACGTACCTAGCTGGCTGGTGAGGAAGAAGGGACTGCCGTCTCAGCAAATGGGTCGTTGAAAAATATAAGAAAACTAAAACTGCAACCAAGACTGTTTGTCACCAATAAATGGGGCACCTGTGAACCTAGAGGCTGATGAACTCGGCCAGAACATGCCGAACATGAGGATCGCTGGTTTAATTCCGGGACGGAACTCTCCGCCCCACGCCATAGCCGCTTGTTAATATCGCAACGAGCGGTCACAAGGAGAAGACCGCGCCGCTGCCGCAGAGGGTCACGGATAGGGTACTGAGGGAAAAATACGTGCCTAGCGCTCCGCTGCAACACGAGCCGTAGCTGCACCAGCGGTCACTGGAACCTGAAAGCTACGACACGGTACAGCTCCGCTGCCTCGACGAAGTGAGCGAGTTGAAACACATTGCATTAATCTTTTTCTTTAAGGGGTCTTATGTCTCAATAAATGACAGATGGTGGAGTCACCAATGTTTCACTCACACCCCACCCACTGAGCCAAGGAAAGAGCCCTCTCCATCGCCCACAAAGTGTCGGTTTCCATTCCGCCATCCCTGAAAAGTTATGATTCTTGCTCCCCTCTGTCACTGACGCTCAATATCTAGTGTCACTAAATCGCGACCCGCAACAGAGGTCCTGCCCTCGTTGCAACACGACACATCATCGCTAATCTTGTCCTTCGCATGAAGCGACGTGCTTTTTTAGTGGCACACGGGGACATTTACAGTCTGTGTGTTTACAGAAGCGTAAGACACTTTCTTCTGCTACTCCTTCACTCAAATCTAAGTCACAAACAGTGTGTAGAGTGTTTTCCAATAGTGTCATCAGTGCAAACCAATACTGTAATGGTCATTCACGACAGTCTCAATTAATCAGCAATGATATGTGAGGACAATAAACTTTTTGTGTCTCTCACTACTGTTGAACTTGCAACTTGACACTGGAGCTTCATTGACTTTGCTCAACCGTGGCACTTACGAATTGCTTTACAAAACGTAAGTTGTGAACACCGCCGCATACGCTGACTGCGTAGAACGGCCAAGACATTCCTGTATTAGGCACTTGTAACCTTCCTGCAGCTTTCCGAAATTTGACCTAGACAGTAATACCAAGAGCGTTTTTCTCTCGAGACAGTGTTAGTATTCTTGGTCTCGACTCTCCTGAGTTGTATGGGTTAAGTATTCAGGACAATGTATTTTTTGTTCCTTCTTTTGGTCCTCGGAACAGTGTTGCTATGTTATGTGCAGAATTTCAGGATTTGTTTTCTAAGGATCTAGGCAAAGACAATAATTTTGTTGCCCGTGTGACAATGAAGGACAAAGCACAACCACATTTTATTAGAGTTCGTATGGTCTCTCAGGCTACTCGAGAAAAGTTGGCTTACTGCTTTACAAGACACCCATTACTGCCTGTCAGTGGGCGTCCCCTTTTCTTAAAGAAGCCATCCGGCAGACTCCAGTTGTGCGCCAATTTTAAGAAAAACTTTGATTCCTCCAATATTCATCGACAGTAATTCCTTGCCGCGCCTGGAAGAATTGCAAATCTCTCTGGATGAGCAGTCACAAGAGGTTTTCGCATTAAGACTCATCCGGGTCTCTTCAAAATTTTGAGACTCTCGTATGACAGTGCCACACCCGCTATATCATAGCGCTCCCTGGAGCAGCTGACTGCAAAAGCTTCTTTTCTGCTCATACTATTTAGACGGCACTGCCGCCTCAGGTCGCACTCCCGATGAAAACGTTAGCAATCTTCGCATTCTGTTTCAGCTCTTGTCTACAGCTGATCTCAAATGCAGCAGAGGAAAATGTGTGTTTTTGCAGTCTGAACTTAAGTGCTTATTACATGTCATTAATAGCAAGAGTGTGCACCCATTGTGATCACGTTTGCTTACTATCCGTGACCTTCCACCCCCACGCAAATTGCGCGAACTGCAGTCTATGTTAGGAGCTAACATATTACATACAATTTATTCATAACACTGCTCAAATCGCGGCTCAATTGCATCGCTTGCGCAGGAAAAACGTTTTTTGTTTGGCTGCAAGAGTGTCGGTCTACTTTCCAGAAGTTGAGAGATGCTTTGCTTAGTGATCGATGTCTTGCTCATTTCGGTCGAACCAAACCTGTGGTCTCGGCTGAGGATGCTTCCTTTTATGGCAGCCATGGAATTTTGTCGCATAAATTTCGTGCTGCTGACAGGCCGACTGCCATTGCTTCCAAGTTGCTGAACAAAGCTTAATGTAATTATTCGCAAATTGAAAGGAAGGCTGTCACTATTGTCTATGGTGTTGCTACGTTTCACCAGCATCCTTTTGGCAGAAAATGTCTGACATAACTCTCAAAAACCTTTGTTTAGTCCTTCTCATTCCCAACTCGCACAGCAACGGTAGGCTCTTTTTTTGTCAAATTAACAATATGAGACTCAGTATCGGCCCACTTCTAAGCATGCCAATGCAGATGCTCTTTCCTGGCTCCCTGTTAGCCCACATACTATATTCGACGAGTCCTCTGCTTCTTGTTGCTACACTGATGCACAAGACACGGATGCTTTGCATATCCTTCCGCTTAATCATCGGAAAATTGCCTAGGCCAGAGCAGCGGACCTCCATTTGCAGATTCTGTTGCACTACATCCGCACTGAGTGGCCGCATTCAGCCAAAGAGATTTGTAGCTCTGTGGTTTACCGACATTTTCATCGACAGCACTTCTTGTAGTTCACCAATGTGTCATTTTGCTTCACACCGATAATGAGCAGTCACATATACTATTTGATCAAAAGTATCTGGACTCCCCCTAAAACATACATTTTTAATATTAGGTTAGTAGGGGGGCTTGGCCAGTGCGAGTGCATTTTGTTAGTGCGGGTTGCCTACATGTATGGACTCAGGGCATACCTGCCCCTGATGTAGGCAACCCACACTAACAAAATGCGCTTGCATTGGGCACTGGCCTACCCCCCCCCCCCCCCCATCTACTTAGGTGCATTGTGCTGCCACCTACTGCCAGGTACTCCATATCAGCGACCTCAGTAGTCATTGGGCATCGTGAGAAAGCAGAATTGGGCGCTCTGCGGAACTCACAGACTGCAAATGTGGTCAGGTGATTGGGTGTTACTTGTGTCATACATCTTTACGCGTGATTTTCACACTTCTAAACATTCCTAGGCCCACTGCTTCTGATTTGATACTGAAGTGGAAACGTGAAAGGATACATATAGCACAAAAGCGTACGGGCCAACCTTGTCTGTTGACTGACAAAGATCACCGATAGTTGAAGATGGTCATAATGTGTACTAGGCAGACATCTATCAGATACATTACAAGTACTTTGACAGTTAGGTGGGAGGTGAGAAAACTTGGATTTCATGGTCGTGTGGCTGCTCATAGGCCACACATCACGCCAGTAAATGCGAAACGATGCCTCGTTTGGTGTAAGGAGCATAAACATTGGACGATTGAACATTGGAAAAACATTGTGTGGAGTGATGAATCACGATACACAATGTGGCGAACTGTTCACGTGGCGTGGGAAGAAACTGCCGTGAAGTCACTGGCTTCACTAGGTAAGGTCTGAACGATATCAGGAATGTGCGGAAGTAGTGCCTCACGCAATTGAAGTCTACTGTGAAAGACTGGGGCTAGACATTCTGTTCAACCACCATACCAGAACTCACCATTAACAAAGTATGGTGCAATTGAAGTGGTCATTGTAACAAGTGGGGTAAACTGTCACTAGAGACATGCTGTCAGAAACTTCATATTCCTTAGGGGATGAACCGTTAAACTGCAGACAGAATCACTAGGGTTGAAATCGCATGATAGTGCCATTAGTTACTGACCACTAAGGAGATTGACATGTTGGATACACCACGATGTCTCTGTAAGTCCATCTTCGTATGGATGGTTGTGGGACCTCGCTGTTCAGTGTAAAATGTCAAATCAAAACGCCTTCTGCTGTCTGCAATTTCAGTTCTTATTTTATTTGAGTAACCAGTTTCAGCGCTACATTACGCCATCTTCGGTCCATATTAAATCCTTTTTTCAAAAAATTGTATTCTGTCAGTCTCAATTAAACGAACATGTTCCATACGGTTTTAATACTTGTCAAACATTCTGTCAGCAAACAGAGACTCAATTTCCAGTAGATTTCTTAACTGAAACTTTGAGTACCTTAAAAATAAATTTTGAGTCTCGTTTTTCTGATTTTGACGCAATTGCAAACGATATCAAGTTTTTTCAAAACTTTTTTTAACGCAGATGTAGAAAATTTTGCGCCAGAACTTCAAATAGAAAGGTTTGATTTGCAATGTAACACTTTTTATAAAGATAAATATTATATTTAATCACTGCTTGAATTTTATAAGAGACTCCCACTCACACAGTTTGATCAGTTGCATAATTTTGCTCCTGCCCTTTTTCCATTTTGGGCACTACTGATCTCTGTGAAAAAATCTCTAAAATGAAATATATAAAAGTATTTTTAGATATGAACTAACTCATGAGCAGTTGAAGTCGTTGCTGATAATTTCCATTTTTAAACTTGCCCGACAACTGCAAACAACTGTAACGGGGAATTTACAGCTGTGTAAATATCATTACTCATAATTACAATGCTTAATTTCGTTATATGAATTGCCTACGTGTGTCGCTTAGGTATAGTCAATTTTCAGGAAATCTCATACAATTAATCACAGTGTGTGTCTAAAATGGTCGTATGTATTTGCATGATTTATTTGCATTGTAAATTTTACACTGGATAGTGTTACTTCGCTTAATAAGCGTGATTCATCCCTGAATATTACTCGTAATTAACACTCTGTAAGTAAAACGCTTTTTCCATAGGAATCCAAGCAGAATAGGTCAGTGTGTTCCACTCCGAAAAATGGGTACTCAATTATATTTATAATACAGTATTGTAATTTTTTGTCTACAGCACAGTTCATCCTATTTTCGAGGAAAGTTGTGCAAAAAAATTTGTTTACGTCTGTGCTCCAAAATTTGCAGAAAAAGGGACATAGCATTGTCGTTAATGAAATTCGTAGCATGCGTAGCTACTGCCTTATGGGCATCTTTAATGAATTCACGTTAGTTAAGGACGACAAAACAGAATTGGAATTCATGAACAGATACTGCGAACCAAAGAGTTACCATGATCCGGCGAAGGAGCAAAATCCTCGTAGAGAACCTGCATCATCGTCAGGGAAGCCCGAGCAGTGGTACGGTTAATAAGAAAGGCTGTTCCAGGCGTATTTCAGCCAGTACAAGCAACTGAATACAACGTTGTCGGAGGTGCTGCTTTAATGAGCGGGTAGTTTATAGGAGAACATGTGACTTTTCTTTTTTGAGTCGTCAGTTTCCTGACTGGTTTGATGCGGCGCACTTGCAGTCTACGTCCTCGTTTATTTGCTCGACGTATTCCGATCTCTGTCTTCGTCTACAGTTTTTAACCTTTGCAGCTCCCTTTAGCACCATGGAAGCTATTCCCAGATGTTTAAACAACTGTCCTATCACCCTGTCCCTTCTTCTTGCCAGTGTGTTCCACATACTCCTTTCATGTCCGATTCCGCACAGAACCTTCTCATTCCTTACCATACCAGTCCACCTAATTTTCAACATTCGTCTGTAGCACCGCATATCAACGGTTTCGATTCTCTTTTGTTCCGATTTTTCCACAGTCCAAGTTTCACTACAATACAATTCTATGCTCCAAACTTACGTTCGCAGAAATTTCTTCCTCAAATTAAGACTTCTCTTGGGCAGGAATGCCTTTTTTGTCAGTACTAGTCCCCTTTTGATCTCCTCCTTGCTCCGACCGCCGTGAGCTATTTCGCTCCCTGGGTTGCAAAATGGTTCAAATGGCTCTAAGCACTATGGGAATTAACAAAAAAATGGTTCAAATGGCTCTGAGCACTATGCGACTTAACTTCTGAGGTCATCAGTCGCCTAGAATTTAGAACTAATTAAACCTAACTAACCTAAGGACATCACACACATCCATGCCCGAGGCAGGAGTCGAACCTGCGACCGTAGCAGCAGCGTGGTTCCAGACTGAAGCGCCTAGAACCGCTCGGCCACAACGGCCGCCCTGTGTTGCAGAATTCCTTAACTTCATCTACTGTGTCACCAGTTACGTTAAGTTAGTAGCTGTTCTCATTTATGCTACTTCTCATTACTTTCGTCTTTCTTCGATTTACTCTCAATCCATATTCCGTATTCATTAGACTGTTCATTCCTTTTAACATACCCTGCAGTTCTTCTGCACTTTTACTCAGAATAACAATGTCTTCAGCAAATCGTATCATTGATATCGTTTCACCTCTAAATTAAGGTCCTCTCCTGAACCTTTCTTTTATTTGCGTAATTTCTTCTTCTATATGTAGATTGAACAGTAGGGACGAAAGACTACATCCCTGTCTTACACCCTTTTTAATCCGAGCACTTCGTTCTTGGTTTTCCACTCTTACTATTCCTTTGCATATGTTATATATAATCCGCCTTTCCATATAGTTCACCCCTAGTTAGCATAGAGTTTCGAATATTTTGAACCATTTGTCATTGTCCAACGCTTCTTCCAGGTCGACAGATCTCATGAACGTGGGTTGATTTTACTTCAGTCTCACTTCCATTATCAACCGCAGCCTGAGAATTGCCTTTCTGGTGCCTGTACCTTTTCTATTGCAAAAGTGATCGTCATCTAATACATCTTCAGTTTGCTTTCCCAATATTCTGTAAATTATTTTGTCAGCAACTTGGGTGCATGAGCTGTTAAACCGATTTTGCGATAATTCTCGCAGTTGTCAGCTTTTGCAGTCTTCAGAATTGTTAGATGGTATATCGCCAGATTCGTACATTCTACATATCAATCATGAATAGTTTCTTTGTTGTCACTTCCTCCAATGATTTTAGAAATTATGACGGAATTTTACTATCCCTTCTACCTCAGTTGATCTTAAGCCTTCCAAAACTTTGGTTCTTATATTGAATCCCGTTTCTGTTCAAAATCGACTCCTGTTTCTTCTTCTATCACACCATACAGATCTTGTTCTACATGAGGCCTTCAGTGTACTCCTTTCACCTACCCGCTCCACCCTACGGATGAAACAGTGGAATTCCCGTTGCAGTCTTGATGTTACCACCTTTGCATTTAATTTCACCGAAGGTTGCTTTGAATTTCCTACTGCTGAGTCAGTCCGTCCAACAATTTCTTTTTCTATTTCTTCACATTTTTCATGCAGCCATTTCGTGTTAGCTTCCTTGCACTTCCTATTTCTTTCATCCCTCAACGACTTGTATTTATGTATTCCTGAATTTCCTTGAACATTTCTGGACAGTTTTCTTTCATCGATCAAACTGAAATATTTCTTTTGTTACCCATGGTTTTTTCGCAGTTACCTTCCTTGTACCCATGTTTTTCTTTCCAACTTCTGTGATTTTCCTTCTTAGAGAAGGGCATTTCTCTTCAATTTAGTGCCTACTGAGCTATTCCTTATTACGGCATGTATAGGCTTAAATAACTTAATAATTCCGTATCCCAATTCTGTGCGTATTGATTCTTCCTGTCTAATGTCTTAAGCTTCAGCCTACTCTTCATCACTACTATATTGTGATCTGAGTCTATATCTGCTCCTGGGTACATCTTACAACCCAGTATCTGATTTCGGAATGTCTGTCTGACCCGATGTAATTTAATTGAAATCTTTCCATATCTCTCTGTCTTTTCCAAGTATACCCTGTCATCTTCTGATTCTTGAAGGGAGTATTCGCTATTACTAGAAGACATTTACTACAGAACTCAATTATTGTTTCGCATATCTCATTCCCAATACAGACACATATTCTACTGTAACTCTTTCTTCTTCCTCTACAATCGCATTCCAGTCTCTCTCGAAAATTAGATATTCATCTTCTATACCTGAGCTTTAAATGTTGGTGCTGGTTTTCTGCCAGTTCTGATGAAAACAACCCTATCATTGAGTTGTTCACAGTAACACACTCTGTGCTCTACCTTCTACGTGTAACTTAATGATCATTTATTGTGGCCAAAGAACCGATCCTGGCTAGAAGGCGATTTCAGAAATGGTTATTTAAGACTGAAAAACATAACACTAAACAGCCCCTTTATGCGGAATATTGTTCTTTAATTGAGTAAGTTTGCTACTTTTCTTCTAGTCATTGTTCGAATGTCTCATTGTGGGAGGTGCTCGATAAGCAAGGTTCGACTGTAGTAAAAAGTTACGGCAGGCCGGATGTCATTGCATGTCTGAGCCGTTACCACAAGCCAGACGGATGATATTTTAGTTTTGTAATATTGCAGACGCACGTCTCATATATACTGACCACCGACAATTATACGTGACTCATCACGACTCTCCAGTACTCAAAAGCAGGCAGCACTTAGATACATGCTCCACAGACTAAACACTGCACCACTAGATACAGGCAGGTCCCAAAAAGAAATACTTTACTTACTCTTTTACTCTCCTGGCCCCAAACCTCAGTCGGTTTTTGACCTCGTCAAGTAGCCTATTCCACAGTATTCTGTCTTCAGCATCTTCTTTTCTTTCTCCCAGTACCAGGAGATTCTTGGTAACTTGGTCTCTCTATCTCATTTTCGACCTGCCTAGAGGCCTTCCTCCTTCCAGTTTATTTTCTGAGACATCTCTCAGTAAAGATCCACACTCTCTTCTATAGACTTGACCTGCCCGTCTTAGTCTACATCTCTTGGCTTCCGCAGCTGCATATGGTTCATAGTATAGGTCCCTGAGCTCTTTGTTCTTTCTTCTTCGCCATTCTCCTCCCTCATAGTTTGGTCCAAAAACCTTTCGCAGAATTTCGTTTTCAGAAACCTTTATCTTTCTCTTCGTGTATTTACCTATTCTCCAAATTTCTGCCCCATATAGTAATACTGTACTCATTATAGTTTTATATATTCTTACTCTGGTTCTTGTTGAAAAAATTGTAGATGACAGTAGTGAGTATGATGCTCTAGGACGCAGCTTTGATCCTCGCCTATATTTCTTGCTTCTTATCGGTTTTGTTGTTTACTGGTACCCCCTACATTTAAACTCATCTATATACAGAGTTTCTCGTCTTTTTTGTTCTGTAATTTCTTTGTAACCTCATGAATTTTGTTTTCACATCATTTCCTTCTAATACATGTTTCTTTGCTTTTTCAAAGAGTCTTTTTTCCAGTATTTTAAGGTCATCCGGATTTTCAGCGATTAGTGGCACGTCACCTGCAATGGCCAGTACATTCATTTATGTTCCTATTTTAATTCCTTCCTCTGCTTCACTTGCTGCGTCCAGCGCTTTCTGTATTACAATGTTGAACACGAGGGGTGATATTCTATCTCCTTGCCTGATTCCTGTTTTTACGTCAAACGCCTTGGAATAGTCTCCCTCTATTTTCACTACCCCTTTCGAGCCTTTCAGTGTCACTTTTATCGATATACAGAGTTTCTCGTCTTTTTTTGTTCTGTAATTTCTTTGTACCCTCATGAATTTTGTTTTCACGTCATTTACTTCTAATACATGTACCTTTGCTTTTTCAAAGAGTCTTCTTCGGTATTCCGAATCTCTGCATTTTCTCCCACAATTTATCTATGGATATGCTGTCATAGGCTTTCTTGAACTCAACAAATAATATCGTCATTGTTTTGTTATGCTCCAAATATTTGAATATGGCTTCTTTCAGTATGAATACCTGGTCAGTAGTTGAACAATCCTTCATAAATCCCGCTTGTTTCTCATTTAAATATATTTCTAACTTTTTCTGGATGCTCTTGGAGAACACCTCATAGGCGCATCTAATTAATGAGATCGCTCTGTAGTGTTTGCGTTGTTGTTTGTCACCCTTTTTATGAAATGGTATTGTTATCGCTTCAGTCCACTTCTGTGGCATTCTCTCTTCAAACCAGGTGTTAGTAACAAGTTTGTGTACTTGTTTTGCAATTTTTATTCTTACATTCTTAAACAATTCTGCTGTTATGCCAGCTCTCCCTTGAGATTTATTGTTTTTTAGAATTTTGATTGAGTCTATTGTCCGTTTCACTGTCGGCTGTTCCACGAAGGGATCTACACTCTGATAATCATGTTGTTGCTCCATTTCTGCACCTCTACCTACAACATTTAGAAGCTCCTCAGAATATCCCCTCGAAATTTCCATACTTTTGGATCTTTTCAGAACTTAGTGCTGCTTTTATCTTTAATACCATACAGCCATGGTATACATCCTTTTCTGAAAAATTTGACTGATCTGCAAAAATCTCTTGCATTTCCTGCACTTTTATCTTTCTCTGCTCCTTTACTTAAATTATCCACATGTTCTCTCTTTTTCCTTCTGAGAAGATTTATAGATTCTCTATATACATTTTCATACGCTTCGTTATTTTCGTTGGAATGCTCTTGTAGGTTTTTTTTCCTACGCTGCTCTTCTTTCTTTCACTTTTTGCTCACATTCTTCTGAAAACCATGGATTTTTCTTCCTTCTTCTTCTTTTTCTGCAGTCTTCTAGTGCCTCTTTTTCCCCATTGTTTTTATCATTTCCCAGTGGTCTTCAGTGTGAAGATTGTCTTCCACTGTTAGAACATCAAATTTGTTTTGCAGCTTGATGACAAACTCCTGTGCTTTGCCGTTATACTTCAGTGTTTCTATGTCTAGGTTACGGTCTTTTATGCTGTTTCCTATCCTTGGCTTTCCTATGGCTATTCTTTGGCGTACCTCTGCCGTGACTAGGTCTGTGCCTGCCTCGGCACCCGTTATGGTTTCCACATTCCTTGTACTGCTTTTATATCTTTGATCTACCAGGACATGATTTATCTGGTTTTTTGTTCTTCCATCTGGTGATACCCAAGTTGCCTTGTGAGTGTCCTTCCGAGGAAAGTGTGTGTCCATAATCTTTAGGTTGGTTACACTTGCAAAGCTTAGTAGCCTCACTCCATTATCATTACTTTCAACATGTAGGCTTTCAGTCCCCGCTATTCCTTTCCAGATGACCTCTCTTCCAACTTCAGCATTGGCATCTCCCACAATGAGCTTCATATCATAGCCTGGTGTCTTATTAATTACCTATTCGACAGTTTCATACGAACAGTCTTTCTTTTCGTCCTCCGGTTCTTAGGTCGTAGAGTGTAGCGTAACTGTTGTTATATTTGTGACACTATCTGTTATTCTCATGGCAGCTATTCTGTCATCAGTTGGTTGGAAATCGATTACCGCCGCTGGCAAAATTTTGCTGATCATAAAACTTACTCCCTTCTGTAGCTGTCCATCTTTCGATCCACGTTATTGTACTGGGTGGTCCATTGATCGTGACCGGGCCAAATATCTCACGAAATAAGCGTCTAACGAAAAAACTATAAAGAACGAAAATTGTCCAGCTTGAAGGGGGAAACCAGATGGCGCTATGGTTGGCCCACTATATGGCGCTGCCATAGGTCAAACGGATATCAACTGCGTTTTTTTAAAAATATGAACCCCCATTTTTGTATTACATATTCGTGTAGTACGTAAAGATGTACGAATGTTTTAGTTGGACCACTTTCTTCGCTTTGTGTTAGATGGCGCTCTAATAGTCACGAACGTATAAGTACGTGGTATCACGTAACATTCCGCCAGTGCGGACGGTATTTTCTTCGTGTTACATTACCCGTCTTAAAATGGACCGTTTACCAATCGCGGAAAAGGTCGATATCGTGTTGATGTATGGCTATTGTGGTCAGAATGCCCAACGGGCGGGTGCTATATATGCTGCTTGGTATCCTGGACGACATCAACCAAGTGTTCTGACCGTTCGCCGGATAGTTACGTTATTTATGGAAACAGGACGTGTTCAACCACATGTGAAACGTTAACCGCGACCTGCAACAAATGATGATGCCCAAGTAGGTGTTTTAGCTGCTGTCGCGGCTAATCCGCATACCAGTAGCAGAAAAATTGCGCGAGAATCGGGGATCACTAAAACGTCGGTGTTGAGAATGTTACATCAACATCGATTGCACCCGTACCATATTTATGTGCACCAGGAATTGCATGGCGACGACTTTGAACGCCGTGTACAGTTCTGCCACTCGACTCAAGAGAAATTACGGGCCGATGACAGATTTTTTGCACGCGTTCTATTTAGCGACGAAGCGTCATTCACCAAGAGCGGTATGCACTATTGGGCAACGGCAAATCCACGATGGCTGCGGCAAGTGGAACATCAGCGACCTTGGCGGGTTAATATATGGTGCGGCATTATGGGAGGAAGTATAATTGGCTCCCATTTTATCGATGGTAATCTAGATGGTGCAATGTATGCTGATCTTCTACGTAATGTTCTACCGGTGTTACTACAAGATGTTTCACTGCATGACAGAATGGCGATGTACTTCCAACATGATGGATGTTCGGCACATAGCTTGCGTGCGTTTGAAGCGGTATTGAATAGCATATTTCATGACAGGTGGACTGGTCGTTGAAGCACCATACCGTGGCCCGCACGTTCACCGGATCTGACTTCCAAGGATTTCTTCTGTGGGGAAACTTGAAGGATATTTGCCATCTTAATCCACCGAAAACGCCTGACAACATGCGTCAGCGCACTGTCAATGCATGTGCGAACGTTACGGAAGGCGAACTACTCGCTGTTGAGAGGAATGTCGTTACACATATTGCCAAATGCATTGAGGTTGACGGACATCATTTTGAGCATTTATTGCATTAATGTGGTATTTACAGGTAATCACGCTGTAACAGCATGCGTTCTCAGAAATGATTAGTTCACAAAGGTACATGTATCACATTGGAACAACCGAAATAAAATATAGAAACGTACCTACGTTCTGTATTTTAATTTAAAAATCCTACCTGTTCCAACTGTTCGTCTAAAATTGTGAGCCATATGTTTGTGACTATTACAGCACCATCTATCATAAAGCGAAAAAAGTGGTCCAACTAAAACATTCATATTTCTTTACGTACTACACGAATATGTAATAAAAAAGGGGGTTCCTATTTAAAAAAAAACGCATTTGATACCCGTTCGACATATGGCAGCGCCATCTAGCGGGCCAGCCATAGCGCCATCTTGTTTCGCCATTCAAGCTAGACAAGTTTCGTACTTTGTAGTTTTTTCGTTTGACGCTTATTTCGTGTGAATGTGCCTGTCCGTTTCCAGTTTTCCTGTTCCTAAATATCTAGTTTCTTGTAGTGCTACAAGGTCCATTTCACATCTGTCGGGTTCTTCCGACAGAATATTGAGAGCTCCAGGAGTTGCCAAAGTCCTAATGTTCCATATTCCAAATCGTAAGTCCTTGTTCGTAAGCCGTTTTTTATATTCCTTATTTCTATTTTCCTCCGATGTATTTTCTTGACGTTTCGTAACAAGTTCTTTTTTGTGGGACTTGTTGTTAGCCAATTCCTCATCCCCCAAGCTGGAGGACCAGTCCAGTTACTTTTTCACGGCGATTATTTCATTTTCTTACTACTTCCCGACTCTGCTGGTGGCAGAGTCAGCGAGCTTTCCCCAATTGCAATGGCGACGCGCCCCGTGGAGGTAACAGGCAGATCCCCAAACCAAAACCAAAACGAAATGAATACGATAATAGAAATAGGCACAAACATTGGATACAAACAGAACATAGTACCAAATATGAACAATAAAATCAAGAAGAAAAAGAAGAATCAACGAGCTCTCATCATCACAAGAACAGAATCCCACACAAACAAACAAAATTCTGGAACACAAACAACACAAAGGAAAAGCTAAACGGGAAACAAAAATGATATACAGTGACATACAAACATAAATAGACACACAGAATATCCAATATTTTTCAAGAAACATGCCATACAAGTAGCCCACCAAACCAACCAATCAATTCAGAAATACTTCCCAATAACAATAGGAAAAACTGATCTGTATCAGAAGTTAGGAATATGTTAACTGAAATGTAATACATATGATGGAAGATACAAAGGTTAGACCAGGAGGACATTTCACACCAGGTGCAAAGAACATGTAGGAGTGTAGAAGTGAAGAACAAATCATACAACTCAGACAAGTACCAACATAAAATTACCACCAGGGACACAGATATGGAAATCTTAAGGGTGAATAACAAAATACCCCCTACACTTACAAGAAAATAGCTCATAAATGATCAGACCAACCTGGCACACCACACACTCTTTAAACTCACTATCCACTTAATATAACATTAAATATACACATATAACCACAGGCTCCGTTTACCGCTACCATCTCCTCCCAGTTCCTTTCCTATAATCACCAGCCACAATCCCCCTGTAACGTCCTTCGGATCTTCGGTCTTGGCTATAACACTCAGCGGTAGAGCAATGAGGTTGTTATTTCTTATGTATCGGTATCGACGTTACAAAATAGAACATTGATGAACTGAACTCGCGACTTGTGCGAGTTATTTACTTCACCAAATGTCTTAATTAACTCGCTTATAATCGATGGTTTATCAGTTGCTATTTGAATATTAATGATAAGTTCAAATTAGTTCCAGGGACACCAAATTCCCTATAGACTGGTTGTAATCTCAAATCTATAATCAGTCGTAACAGTGTTATTAATTCCTAACGTCAAGGAGTTTCTATATAAGCGCCTTGCGCTTCAGTCAAATAAAATTGCAGCAGGTTATCTCTATAAATAATATTGTAAAACTTGAATGATAAATGCGTGAATTGACACGATATGCTGGTTTATTACACAATATTTGTTACTTCCTAACAGAGCCGTGAGGAAGAAGCTTTCCCAGGTGTTGGGGGGAATTATAAATTATATGCTTCGTAATTATCACCAATTTCCGTAGTCCATTAGGTATTGCGAATAAAATTGTCTATCTGTGTTCACTTCCTAAATAGTGTTAACTTCAGGTTATCTAATTAAAAGTCACTTCTTCTAAGATATGCAAGTCCTATATCTGAATTCTAAATAAAGTAATATTTGAAGTCAAAGTATCGATTCACTGCGTCAAAGTAGATCGCAATAATCTATTCTGACAAAACAATCTAATTGCGCCTACACATGCGAGCATTCAGAAGTATGACCTGCTTCGGCTAACTCTCGTAACGTAGTGACAATGGATTGAATTATCCTTAGCCATTACTCACGAATCTCAAACAGTACTCACACGAAGTATTCTTTGGGAACGTTGGTTCCACTTTGCGAATTTTAATGATAATGATTTTGCGATTTACAAGGACTTTGAAGTTTGAATTTGGTTTTACTGGAATCCCTTCTTTCTTTCGTATGTTAATAGATTACTAATATTATATTCCTAATTCAATTACTGGTTGATATCCAAATAATAGTGTTAACTGAAAATTTGTTTGCTTGTTCATTTTTCATGGAATCTGGAACTTGTTTTGGGGAAATCTTTGGGAATTTTGAAGCTAATTTTTGATTTTCATTTCTCGTCCGAGGAAGTGGCATTACAACCCCTCCACCCCTCCTCTCCAAAAAAAAGAAAATGTTCGTTTCACAGGTTGGTAACGGTCACAACCTACATGAAAGCAAACGAATAAATGGTTCAAATGGCTCTGAGCACTATGGGACTTAACTACTGTGGTCATCAGTCCCCTAGAACTTAGAACTACTTAAACCTAACTAACCTAAGGACATCACACACATCCATGCCCGAGGCAGGATTCGAACCTGCGACCGAAGCGGTCACGCGGTTCCAGACTGTAGCGCCTAGAACCGCTCGGCCACTCCGGCCGGCGCAAACGAATAGATATAAAAACTTTGATACTGTGCTGATTGACAACACACATAACTTCAGTTCGATTTACAAAAGCGACGTGTCGTAAGAAATCATGGAGAAAGGCAAAAAAGTGCCAGTTGCGTATGTGAAACGAAGTCTTTCGGCATCACCCGCTGCTAACAAGAAGGGAAGAAGCAGTAGTTTGGACAATATGGGAACAAGAGGCTGAAACATCGCGAGTAATTTGCACAGTAAGTCATAAACAAAAGGTCATTTTTAATCTAAAACAACCCAAACTTACAAATATATGTATCCAATTTACAAAATAACCGCAGAGGATACTTTGTAAGCAAAAGCAAAACGCGTGGTGTACAAATCTCGCTTTAATCAAACTGCAGTTACCTTAAAAAAATCAATAATAACTAATTGGATCATGTTGTCTCTTATACAATGCTCCATCCATTAATTGGACTTCTTCTTTGACTAATCTCCCCTTCTTCAAGGGCTCTTTGGTTTTCAGCAGTGCTGCATTTTTCCTCTGTTTGGCAGCAATGTCATTTAATGCAGTGATGACTGAAACTTAGTTTTATAAAAGAAAAAAAAAAGGCACCCTTTCTCGTCTTGAATTAGAGAAAACTTTCACTACAGATCGAAGAATATTTACAATCCATGGTGAGAAACAGAGCAAATTACTTATATGGCGAATCATGACATTAAAGTTGCAACAAAGATGCAATCAAACAATCTTTGCAATGAATAAATGAATGTTTTTTAGACGCAATTGAGAAACCATGGACCAATACATTCCACTTACCTGACTATCTGATAACTGCGTCATTTATTCTTAGACAAGGAATGTTTGGTCCCATTCATGTTACAACTTTAATGTCATGATTCACCGTGCAAAAATACACTCCTGGAAATTGAAATAAGAACACCGTGAATTCATTGTCACAGGAAGGGGAAACTTTATTGACACATTCCTGGGGTCAGATACATCACATGATCACACTGACAGAACCACAGGCACATAGACACAGGCAACAGAGCATGCACAATGTCGGCACTAGTACAGTGTATATCCACCTTTCGCAGCAATGCAGGCTGCTATTCTCCCATGGAGACGATCGTAGAGATGCTGGATGTAGTCGTGTGGAACGGCTTGCCATGCCATTTCCACCTGGCGCCTCAGTTGGACCAGCGTTCGTGCTGGACCTGCAGACCGCGTGAGACGACGCTTCATCCAGTCCCAAACATGCTCAATGGGGGACAGATCCGGAGATCTTGCTGGCCAGGGTAGTTGACTTACACCTTCTAGAGCACGTTGGGTGGCACGGGATACACGCGGACGTGCATTGTCCTGTTGGAACAGCAAGTTCCCTTGCCGGTCTAGGAATGGTAGAACGATGGGTTCGATGACGGTTTGGATGTACCGTGCACTATTCAGTGTCCCCTCGACGATCACCAGTGGTGTACGGCCAGTGTAGGAGATCGCTCCCACACCATGATGCCGGGTGTTGGCCCTGTGTGCCTCGGTCGTATGCAGTCCTGATTATGGCGCTCACCTGCACGGCGCCAAACACGCATACGACCATCATTGGCACCAAGGCAGAAGCGACTCTAATCGCTGAAGACGACACGTCTCCATTCGTCCCTCCATTCACGCCTGTCGCGACACCACAGGAGGCGGGCTGCACGATGTTGGGGCGTGAGCGGAAGACGGCCTAACGGTGTGCGGGACCGTAGCCCAGCTTCATGGAGATGGTTGCGAATGGTCCTCGCCGATACCCCAGGAGCAACAGTGTCCCTAATTTGCTGGGAAGTGGCGGTGCAGTCCCCTACGGCACTGCGTAGGATCCTACGGTCTTGGCGTGCATCCGTGCGTCGCTGCGGTCCGGTCCCAGGTCGACGGGCACGTGCACCTTCCGCCGACCACTGGCGACAACATCGATGTACTGTGGAGACCTCACGCCCCACGTGTTGAGCAATTCGGCGGTACGTCCACCCGGCCTCCCGCATGCCCACTATACGCCCTCGCTCAAAGTCCGTCAACTGCACATACGGTTCACGTCCACGCTGTCGTGGCATGCTACCAGTGTTAAAGACTGCGATGGAGCTCCGTATGCCACGGCAAACTGGCTGACACTGACGGCGGCGGTGCACAAATGCTGCGCAGCTAGCGCCATTCGACGGCCAACACCGCGGTTCCTGGTGTGTCCGCTGTGCCGTGCGTGTGATCATTGCTTGTACAGCCCTCTGGCAGTGTCCGGAGCAAGTATGGTGGGTCTGGCACACCGATGTCAATGTGTTCTTTTTTCCATTTCCAGGAGTGTAATTTGCTCTATTTCTCACTACTGATTGCAATTATAATTCGGCCACAGATGTAGACGCTTTTTCTAACGCAGTGGATTTATCCCGATCATGTGGCTTCTAGGAGACAAAGCCGATCGTTAAATAAATTATTTGCAAGAGTAGCCATGCAGTCCTTATTCAAGATGTGTACTTATGGCTGCAGCTGTCCCTCATACAAAATAATGTGTAATTCTTTCTCAGTTGTAGACTCGAAGAGTACTCTGGAAGCATAAGTTATCATTGTTTCAGCATCTTCCTGAATTATTACTAAAACTGCCCTTATTCCAAAACCACTAGTGTCGGTGTTTGAAGTTTTGTCTTTGCATTTTCACCATAGAATAATAGAACTGGAGAAATTGTTAGTGTCTTTGTAAGAACAAGGGAAGATCTTTCTCGCACTTCCTTTCCTGAATAAGTGTTCCCCTGCTGAGTTCTTCCAAGGGATACGCCTTGGTAATAAAATCACTTTCAAACCATCGGTATTACGAGCTCATTCTGTGAAAATTTATTATATCACGAACGCGGTGAGGAGTCGGAAAACCTGTGACCTCATTTTCTCTCGAACAGGACGGAGTTTATGCCTATTCGCTAAGTGCCCTAAGATTTTTATGTCTCGAATGATGAAGAGGAATTTTTACAGATTCTGATGGAAACCTGCAGTCTGGACACACTTCAAGACGATTGTCAAGAAGGTTAGATGTGCTTCGGATGTCTCCTAGAAAACAACAATATCAACTAGATAGCAATGACTCAACCATTCGGGGTGTTAAAGCAGGTTGTCCATCATATCTTCAAAGGTGGCTAGAGTCTTACGGAGTCCAAAAGGCAAAACTATAAACTCATAGATGCTGACGTTAGTATTTCGGGTAAGCGAGAGAGAAGACATTAATATTTGATAAAATTATCGAACCCTTGATAATACAGAGCACAGCTAATCAATTCCCCGTATTGACGGCGATATGCTTTTTAGTTTGATGCAACTATGATTGCAGTAATGTTTTAGTTAAATCAAATATTGATGCATGCGACACATTTACTCACTGAGTGAACAACATGCCTTAACATATCTCGTAACTTCCTTACTATAAAAGTGATTGACCTCAGATATTTATTTAAGAGAAATCTGATCTCTTTTAAATGCCATGATAACGATCCACCGTGTTTTATAATTTGAGTGGACGTCTAATTACCTGATTTAATGCATGCGTAAGTGAAATGCACATCGTGCAAAGTATTCCTAGATGGGACTCATGACACAGTTAACATGAATAATGACGCAATTAACAGATCTGGGAGAGGTTAAAATAAGGCTCGACAGTGTGTGCACTAACTACTCCTGCTATGGAAACCTGTGACCCTTTGACACTAGTTACCACCTCTGCATTTTTCTTATCTTTAAGAACAGTGCTTGTCCACTACATCCATCGGAAACTCCTCACAATGAAGCGAACGTCCTAGAAATCCAGCTAGTTATATTTATTTTTAACGGTCACCTAACCATAAGGAAGTCGTAGGACATACGGGATCTCAAAATGTAAGACAGACAGAGAACGCAAAACTTTTATTTAAGTTAATCAACTGATCGATGAATACCACAGAACTTTCAGAAAATTATTGCTATCTAACATAAAATGACTCTAAACTCCCAGGGTTGTACGTTTCTTTGGAGGACCGCAGAAAGTGAAATGTATAAAAGTTCCACATCTAGGCAGTTCGCAAAGGCAAATTAAAAAGACAAATATTTAACATACATAATTGAACATTGAAGATGCACAGCCAAATGAGTTAAATCTGAACTGTTCAGTAGTTGGATTGTACCACTGCCTGAGCAAAACTTACTTTGTTCACGTACGTCATGAGACGGCGCTGCTCAGCACCAGACGACACCCGGGAAGCAATCCTTCCTCTCCAAAAATGTTCTGTCCTCAACCCTCGCCATTATCAAGCACACTGAATCCTCCTCTGAATCTGACGAACGGAAACATTCCCCTTTCTATGTAAAATAGGGGAAAGGAACAGAAACTCTGTACTCAAATACTGCAAAAAGCGTCATTATGATTCCTGAGGCTTATACTGGTTACGAATAGTCACTCACCATTGGTCAGCACTGACTGTTCAGCGTCTGGAGGCGAGGCCGCCACTTTGGACCTGATAGTCCAAAATTTTTGGAGGGAAGCAATGAACTTCCTTATGCCAGAGAAACTCCGGGAGGCGGCCACCTCTTTGATGCGCAGATAGAAAGGCCAGATTCACACTCAAGTACCTGCAGGGGAAAACTGCGGCGTCCGGTGGCATCCATGCACTTTATAACCGGATAAGAGCGAACAGTTTTGTACAATAAGCATTTCGGTGACACGTCCATTTCCGTATGAACTCTTGACCGCCCAGGAGGCACTTGTTCGCTGCTATTGAGACAACAGAAAGAACCTTACTGTACTGCAGAGCTCTTTGGCCCAACATCCTTGTAGATCGAACTCGAATACGTGCCGCTCGCAGCAAAATGTACGAAGCTCACACAGTTAATTATCGCTTAATTGTGGTAGAGCTAAAACAAAACAATCAACAAAGCTAATGATAATTTAATATATGAGAGAGTAATATCAGAACTGAAAGAAACCGCAAAGCTGTATTAAATCGACCGCACATGTTTAACTTTGTGGTAATTTTAAGGAATATTTTTATTAAGTGAATCTACACTTTACCGGAATGTACTGCTGGTGAATCACTTTCGGCTTACCAGCTGCCTATTGGGAGAACGACACAAAGGAATCTACATCTACATCTATATCTACATGGATACTCTGCAAATCACATTCAAATGCCTGGCAGAGGGTTCATCGAACCACCTTCACAACTCTCTACTATTTCAATAGAAATGAGTACCTAGGAGACTCTTGTCAAGGACAAGGGCTATCAAATCAGTTTTGGCTTAAAATCCTGCGCTAAAGGTGGTACACCAAGAGTGCATCCAGCAGGAGAGACCAAATAGGTGGTCCAAGGGTGCCCGACCAGAGATTCGAAAGACTACAGGACTTGTTCGCAGGGGAATGTGCGCCGTGCGCCCCCCCCCCCCCCCACCCCCACAACCACTCCCAGTCACTCCTATATAATGGCAAGGCGCTTACAATATTTAAAAATTTTGTCGAAAACATTACTATAACAGTGAACGCACTGTCCTGGTATTCCTACACTGTTATACTGCTGGGAACTCGAGTGCTTATCAACAAAGGTACTTATTATCTCAAATATTTCATGAGCTATCAAAACTTTAATGTTTCATTAGTCATTTAAGTTGTGACGTGGTATCACGATGGCTTGGACTGGCCAGGGACACTGCCAGAGATGGATGTTAGTGCAGCAGAAGAAGGCAGTACCCTTCGTTGTTAATTATTTACGATTATTCAGGGTTGATCTCTGGGATCTTAATGAGTGCGACAAATATACAACTGCAGCATCTCCTGGCAGTGCATTCTTCGCAGCACCGTCTTTGTAAGCAAAGCACATAACAACAAACCCCTTATTCAGTGTCTCGAGTAACCGAGACCATAGCAGACCGCACCATGTCCCTTGTTTTTGTCCCATGAATGTTACCAAGTGAATGAAGCGATCATTGCCCATAATTCTGCACCAAACGACGGACAGCTGCAGTGGCTGCATTAAGTCCCAGCGTCGCAGTGCTATGAGGCCTTGTTTCAGTGTCTGGAACGATGGTAGGAGACTAGATACCAGCAAATAGATACACTCCGGCAAGATAGCATATAGGTACCAGCAGCCTGGGTGGGCAGGCAAGGGTCGAGGGTTCGAGGTCCACAGAGTGGATGTCATAACACACTCCACATTTCCGATGATGAATGGCTGAACGCACAGGGAAGCATATAAATGTTGCTCTCAGGAAGATGAGTTTGTGGGAGAGGTCGTAATTCAACATTCTTGCTGGACACAGATTGCTGTGTACAAATATTGTTGTCAGGAGGCTGAAAATGCTGAAAGGGTAGTACTGTCACATTCCTGCCGGACCTAGAAGGGGGTGTATATACTGCTGTCAGGAGGCTGATTGTATGCCGCATTGTTGTATTACGTGTAAGCTTCTCGAAGGGTGGTCAATGTCAGAGAACATAGTCATTGCATTGCGAAAGTAGGTTGTATGGTCGAAGTGGCTCGCTACTTAAAGTGTTATGATGGGGTGGGTCGTTGTCTCCAGAAGCCAGTACACAGAACACGGCACTATATTGTAGAACAAAAAAAAAGTATAGATCTATTAGCCTTTTCTGCATGGCTTCAGACCTTATCAGAATTGGAACATGTACTGAATGTGCATCCTCCTCCCACTCTCTGTGTTCACGTTTTCCTCCCTCGGTCTATCTATCTCATCCTCCCAACTCTGTCTCTTACTCCCCACCCTATTATCTTCATCTACTCCTACGCCTCTCTTTTACCATTTCCTCCAAACCCTGTCTTTATCCCACTTTCTCTGACATTATCCTCCTCCCCCTCATCCTTTTCTGCTGGTCATTATCTCTCTAAACCTTCCACCTGTATCTTGCATTTCTGCCTCATTCACTCTCTATGTCCATTTCCTCTGACCCCTCACTCTGTACAACCCCTTCCATATCCATCTCAACTTGCTCCCAGCCATGCTCATCGGCACATGTAGTCCTGCAATACAGTTCACTAAAGCAGGCCAATACTCCTTCCACAACACGCCTGTCATGCAGGTCAGGCAACAAGCTGGGGCACATGAAACAGTTTATTGCCCTTGACATGCAGGCTGCCCTCCAGACCTGGTTCATCTGACAGACTGGTACTGTTTCCACACGAGACAATTGTCATGCAGGGTAGCCAGTACACCAGGGGCTGAAAAAACATATTTCTGCCTGTATATCAGCTCCCATTGGAGCTAGGAGGTTATAAACTCACCACTTTCAATACTCTTGAGGGCTGCTGTTCTGAGCCCAACCTAGTTCAAATCGATCCAGGGGCCTGGGACAATATATAGGGTGGCGTCTTTGTTTAGTAATAAAAACATCCTTGATCCTGGGTCCGAAACCCGCCAGCATTTAAATTTTGAGCAAATGTCATCATCAATGGAGGATAAAGACTTCCAGCTCAAGGAGTTCAGAATTCAGGAAATGGCCTTGTCAAAGAGGGTGGAGGAGCGGGACGAGGCTCAGGGAACTCTCCCATCCTTGGGATAGGAACCTTCCCCTAAAGGCAGAATCTGTGGAAGCCACTGATCTAAGACACAAATATGCATCCACAAAAGAAAGACTGTAACAGAAAAACTGTCATGATGTCCTGTGCACTGGAAAGAAAATTCCAGACTAGTCTACCATTTGGATCACCAGGAGGGACTGCCAAGTCAGGGCGGGGAACGTCAGAAATTTGAATGTGGTAGGGAAACTAGAAAATCTGAAAAGATAAATGTTAAAGCTCACTCTAGTTATAGTCAGGGTCAGTGAAGTGAAATGGAAAGAAGACAAGACTTTCTGGTCAGGTGAGTATAGGGTAATACCAACAGCAGCGGAGAAAAATGATATAACATCAGAAGCATTCATTTGGAAAAGGAAAGTAGGGGAGAGAGTGAGAGCAGGCTACTGCAAACAGTTCAGCGATAGGGCTCTCATTGGAATCGACTGCAAACCAACATTGACAAAGGTAGTTCAGATATACAAGCCAAAGTTGCAAGCTGAAAACGAAGCGATAGAAACAGTATATGAGGATACTGAACGAATATTTTAGAACGTAAAGATTATGTGCGACTGGAATGCGGTTGTAGGGAGGGAACAGAAGAAAGGGTTATGGGAGAATATGGTCTTGGTACCAGAAATGAGAGAGGAGAAAGACTAATTGAGTAATGCAATAAGCATCAATTAGTAATAGCGAATACTCTGTTCAAGAAGAGGAGGAGAAGGTATAGTTGAAAAAGGTCAGCAGGTATGGAAAGATTCCAGTTAAATTACTTCATGGTCAGACAGAGATTCCGAAATCGGATATTGGACTGTAAGACGGACCCAAGAGCAGATATAGAGTCTGGTCACAATTTAGTAATGATGAAGAGTAGACTGAAGATTAAGAGACTACTCAGGAAGGATCAATAAGCAAAGAATTGGGTAACAGAAGTACTAAGTAAAGAAGATATACGCTTGAAGATTTCTGAGTCTTCAGATACAGCAATAATGAATGGCTCAGTTGGCAGTACAGTTGAAGAGAAATGGATATCTCTAAAGAGGGCAATAATAGAAGTTGGAAAGAAAACCGTAGGTACAAGGAAAGCAACTGTGAAGAAGCTGTGGATGACATACTTCATAGACGAAGGAAGGCAGTACAAAAATGCTCAGGAAAATTCAGGAATTCAGAAATGTAAATCACTTAGGAACAGAATGAACCGGAAATGGAGGGAAGCTAAGGCAAAATGGCTGGAAGAAAAGTGTGAAGAAATCTAAAATGAAATGATTCTTGGAAGGACGGACTGGACTAAGCGTGCTGAATAGTCAAAACAACCTTCAGTGAAATTAAAAGCAAGGGAATGACAAAGAGTTCAGTGGGAGCTTCACTATTAAATGCAGAGAAGAGAGCGGATAGATGGAAAGAGTACACTGAATGTCTCTGTCAGGGGGAAGACTCGACAGATCACGTTATAGAAGAAGAAACTGAAATTAACAATTTAGTATATTATTATTAGTTATTTAAAGATACTGTTTATTTATTATTATAAATAATTATTCTTTATGTGTGGTTTTCTTTTAATTATTGGTTTAGTTATTGGTTTTATTTGATTTAGCTTAATTCATTATTTCCTTTTATCTCTACTCTCCTGAAAACCTGGAAATATAAATATTTTTTTTAAATACCACAGGAGGGTAAGCGATATACTCCGCATCGGCGATCCCGCGGAAATTCCTTGTCGTTATCTGCTCTACTTGAAATCTCTAAGACCTTTACTCGCTACGCCGATCGTTCGGCACAACTGTGTGCTACGTTGTTCCATGAGTCTGGATATTAGGTCCAACTATTTAGCAAGTAGGAGTCTATTAATTCGGAGACGATCTCTCGACGAATTCTGACCGTGGAAAATGCAGGTTCGCACTATCATTTCAAACTTCACCTCCGAGCGATCTACGTCTCGTAACATCTGTACCGTGATAATTACATAATTTCGGTATGGAGATATACACACCTTTAATACTTGATGTTAGTTATTGGATCTTATATTGTGCAAAAAACTATTCAAACATTTGCTATATACCGTAATGGCGTGTCACAACAATGCAAACACTCTCCTCCTCTCACACGTCCTTTCTTTCAGAAAGAGTTTGCATAACAGATGTTTCGTTCGTTAAGACAGAGGTGCGTTCGTAGCACGGAACGTCCGAGTCTCGCAATCGGTATATGTCGTTCACCACAATATCAATTCGTCGCACCCAAATTAGAATTTTGTATACAATATTACATAATAACAGTGAAGAGCTAGGGGACAGAATAATAGAATCAGAACTGAAAAGAGTTTTGTAAGTCTTAATATCAGATAACTCGGAAGAGTTAGACACCATTCCATCGGAATATCATAAATCACTGGGGAAGTGATAAAAAGCGACTTTTCACATTGTTATGTAGAATGTACCATAAGACTTTCGGAAAAGCGTCATCCACACAATTCCGAAGATAACAAGAACCTACAAGTGCAAGAATTATCGCACAGTGATCTTAACAGCTCATGCATCCAAGTTACTGATAAGACTAATTTTCAGAAAAATGGCAAAGAAAATTGATGATGCGTCAAATATTACCTTTAGGAAAGGTAAAGGCACCAGAGAAGCAGTTCTGGCTTGTGAGTGATAGTAGAAACACGACTGAAGAGAAAAAGAGACGTTCATTGAATTTGTCGATGTGGAAAAAGCGTTCGACAATGTAAAGTGGTGCAAGACGCTCGAAGCTCTGAGGAAAATAGGGGTAACCTATACGGAAAGCCAGGTAATATGCAATATATACAAGATCCATGGGGGAACAATAAGAATGGAAGACCATGAACGAAGCGCTCGGATTAAAAAGGGTGTAAGACAGTATGTAGTCTCTCGCCCCTACCGTTGTATCTGTACATCGCGGAAGCAATGAGGAAAATAAAAGAAATGTCAAGAGTGGGACGAAAATCCAGGGTGAATGGATATCATTGATAAAATTCGCTGACGACTTTGCGATCCTCAGTATAAGTGAAAAAATTACAGGATGTGTTGGATGGAATTAACAGCCTATTGAGTACAGAATACGGATTGAGAGTAAATTGATGGAATACAAAGGTAATGAGAATTAACAGAAATGGGAACAGCAAGAAACTTAACATCAGGATTTGGAATCACGAAGAAGATGAAGTTAAGGAATTCTGCTACCTAGGCAGTACAATAATGTTTGACAAATGGAGTAAGGAGGACATAAAAGCGACTAGCATTGGCAAAAAAGGCATTCCTGCCCGAGAGAAGTCTGCTGGGATGCATATGTCTTAACTTGAGGAAGAATATTCTAAGCACAGTTGTGCTTGGTAGTGAGTCGTGGATTGTGAGAAAATCGTAACAGCAGAGAATCGAGCTCTTTGAGATGTGGTGTCACAGAAGAGTGTTGAAAAGTAGGTGGACTGATAAGGAATACGAGTTTCTCTGCACAATCGATGAGGAAAGAAATATACGGAAAGCACTGAAAACAAGAAGGGATAATGGTACTAGAGGGAGCTGTAGAGGGTAAAAGCTGTAGAGGAAGACAGAGACTGAAATACATCTAGCAAATAATTGAATATGTAGGTTGCGCTTGCTATTTTCAAAAACTTATTAAAAAAGTTCCAAAAATATCCTAGTGTTTCCTCTGCAGCCACTCAGTTAACTATTTGAAACATATATTGAACACTCATTCTCCCCCCTCCCTGTATCCACTTCATCCTCCCAGCTCTGTCTCTCTCCTCCTCCCTCACTCCCTCTCTCCATCTCTTCCTATCCCTGTCTGACACCATTTCCTACAATCCTATAACAACTGTCTCTGACCATATCTTCTTCCGCTTTCCTCTGGCTATACCCTCATGCCGCTCTGTCTTCTCTGCCTGACTATCTTCCTATTCCTCCAGCCCACAACCCCCCTGTTTCTTACACATGTCTCATGTATATCCTCCTCTTACCCTCTCTCTTTTTATTTCTTCCTCCCCTCACTCTGTCCATATCCTCCCCTATCCAGCACAAAGCTCCGCCACCTCATCCCAGCCATACCACTGAAACATATAGCCCTGGCAAAACAGTTCAGTAAAACAAGCTGACACTACATCTGTTGTTGCGTAACAAGACAGCTACGCCACACTGAAGTAGCTGAAAGGCACGCGTTAATCTCACGTAGTCTAGTGAGAGGTCTGAAACAAGATACGTAATGAATGGTAGCAAGAAAAGTACGTAGCTGCTATAATACTTAACTTTTAATCCATCTTTTGTATACAGCATTCCTTGATGATACAAGTGAGACTCTATCTTAAAATGGTTAATGGCGCCTTGCTAGGTCGTAGCCATTGACTTAGCTGAAGGCTATTCTAACTGTCTCTCGGCATATGAGAGAAAGGCTTCGTCAGTGTAGTCGCTAGCAAAGTCGTCGTACAACTGGGGCGAGTGCTCTTCTGTATCTCTAGACCTGCCTTGTGGTGGCGCTCGGTCTGCGATCACACAGTGGCGACACGCGGGTCCGACATGTACTAGTGGACCGCGGCCGATTTAAAGCTACCACCTAGCAAGTGTGGTGTCTGGCGGTGACACCACAACATCCACAACATGTCTATCATGCAAGGCAGGCTACGTATCAGAGGCTTGAAAATCATGTATTTGGCCCTGAAATACTGGCCACTATTCAAAGTAGGATGATGAAGCACACTAGTAATACTCCAACACAACACTCTTTTCATGCAGGGCAGCCTACAAGTCAGGGGCCATAAAACCATTTCTTGTCCATCAAATGCAGGCTACCCTGCAAATCTAATTGATTTGGCAAACCGATACTGTTCGCTCACAATACGCCTGCCATGCAGAGCAGCCTATATGACAGGGGCTGGAAAAAACTATGTTTTGCCTTCTCTCCACTTCTATTGGAGCTAGAAGTTCATAACACTACATTGCTGATACTTGTGAGGACGTCCCAGATACACACACACACACACACACACACACACACACACACACACACACACACACACACAACCATTTTGTTTTAAACGTCATTACTCTGCTAACTGGTTTGATGCAGCTCACCATGAATTCCTCTCCTGTGCCCATCTCTTCATTTCAGAGTAGCCCTTGCAGTCTACAGCCTCAATTATTTGCTGGATGTATTCCAATCTGTTATTCCCTCTACAGTTTTTATTCTTTCAGCTCCCTCTAGTATTGTGGAAGTTATTCCATGAACTCTCAACAGATGACCTACCACCCTGTCGCTTCTTCATGTTAGTGTTTTGCATATGTTCCTTTCCTTGCCGATTGTGTGGAAAGACCTCCTCTTTCCTTACCTCTTTTTCAACATTGTTCTGTAGCACCACATCTCAAATGTTTGGATTCTTTTCATTTCTGATTTTCACACAGTCCATGTTTCACTACCACATGATACTTTGCTCCATAGGTATATTCTCACAAATTTCTTCTTTAAATTAAAGCCTATATTTAATGTTAGTAGACTTCTTTTGACCAGGAATTTCCTTTCCTTTTTGCCAATTATAGTCTGCTTTCTATGCCCTCCTTGCTCTTTCTGTCATAGGCTATTTTACTGTCTAGGTAAGGTAGTTCCTTAATTGCATCCAGATATTGTGATGAATGGTGCCTTAATATGTTCCAACTTCTGTGTGTTGGTTTTTTTTCCTCTGTGTCTAACAGTCCTCCCACAAGCACTCACCTAATTTACTACCTTATGTTTTGTACATGGTCATAATTGCACCACTAAGTGCACTACAGTTGTAAGCATAGACTTACCATTTTACATCCATGCATCAACAATTCAACAGCTGACCTGCTATCCAGAAGAAATTAATCATTAATGTCTGGCTCTTGCCAAATCTACTTGAAGGTATTAACCAACATAAAAAACGTGTTACTAATAATAGCTATAACTTTGTCTGCACGTGAAGTAAATACTGATGTGATGTTGTTCAGTGTAATGTGTTCGGTCACCATTAAAAATATCTGCACTTCACTTACATATTAATAAAACCCATGAACTGCGAGGACGAATTCCTGGCTGGAAATGAAGGGAAACAGGTTCTATGAACATGTGTCTAGATATGAATCGTTGCCATGGTAGGTGGCGCTGACTAATGATAGTTTTCTAACCACATGCCATGTGTTCATTGTGTATTGCAGACTGTGTGATTGACGATGCGTTCTGTAAACAGCACAATGGTGCGGTATTCAAGTCGAGAACAAACCAAGATAGTGTTTGTGTACGGCGAAGCAGATGGAAATGCTCGAGAGGCAGCATGGCTATACCAAAACAAGTATCCTCATAGACATCAACCAGTTTACCCAATATCTCAAGCCCTTTCTATGCTTGGAATATGGCCATGGCTCCTTTACGGCCGACGAACATGCAGGAAGCCGGCGGACTGTGCATACATCAGATTTGGAGGACAGGCTTCTCCAGGATATAGACATTAAGGCTAGTACAAGCTCAACGCAAGTTGCCCACCAACACAATGTGAGACAAAATACGATTATGTGTATCCTGCATGACAACCGCTACTATCATTATCACAAGAAATTGCATGGAAGTCTGTTTGAATATCTTTTGGGACGTGGATGCACTGCAGCTCCGTATTGTATTTCGGGCCGATTTGTTGTCGTTTCACGCACGCCATCCATCTCCGGACTCATGCTCATATACTCTATTTCCCTCCATTTCCAGTCAGGAATCCATGCGTGCAATTTGTCAGTTTTATTAATGTTCACCCTGATATATACTGCAAGCCGTAAAAATTGCAATGCCAGGTAAGATAACGAGTTTTAATTACTGGGCATAAACAGAGTATAGTAGGAAAAATACATGATTAAATTTGTTGGTGATTTGATGGTGTATAGTGCAAGAAATTTAGGACACAGGAATTCCAGGCCTTCCAAATGCAATGACTTCAATCTGATGGACAGCATGCTGTTCCAACTACACGTCATAGTTCGCGAACTGAAGTGGATGGGAATTGATGGTGTGCCAGTTTTCATGACCTGATATTTTCAATGGATGAATGATATGGAGAACATACTGGAATGGGGGACAGTCGAACTCGCTATGTTAGGACAGCGTGAACAATATGCGTTTTTGTATTATCTTATTGAAAGATGATGTCATACGGAGCTAGAATCAAGAGGAGAGGAATATGCCTTAACACGTTACAGATGTAACGGCTGTGGTCCATGTTACTGGCCATGCGAACCAGAGGTAATCCAACTATGTATGTGCCCATTGGCGGCTTATATACTAAGTGATCAAAAGTATCCGGACATCCCCAAAACCAAACGTTTTTCGTATTAGGGGCATTGTGCTGCCACCTACTGCCAGGTACTCCATGTCACCGACCTCGATAGTCATTAGACATCGTGAGAGAGCAGAATGGAGCGCTCTGCGGAACTCACGGACTTCGAACGTGGTCAGGTGATTGGGTGTCACTTGTGTCATACGTCTGCACGCGAGATTTCCACACTCCTTAACATCCCTTGGTCCATTGTTTCCGATGTGACAGTGAAGTGGAAATGTGAAGGGACACGTACAGCACGAAAGCGTACAGGCCGACATCGTCTATTACCTGACAGATACCGCCGACAGTTGAAGACAGTCTTAATGTGTAATAGGCCACCACATAGGAAATCCAAACTGCATGAGGATCCACTGCAAGTACTATGACAGTTAGGCGGGAGGTGAGAAAACTTGGATTTCATGGTTTAGCGGCTGCTCATAAGCCACAATCATGCCAGTAAATGGGAAACGATGTCTCGCTTGGTGTAAGGAGCGTAAACATTGGACGATGGGACAGTGGAAAAAAGGTGGTGTGGAGTGATTAATCATGGCACACAATGTGACGATCCGATGGCAGGGTGTGGGTATGGCGAATGCGTGGTGAACGTTATCTGACAGTATGTGTAGTGCCAACAGTAAAATTCGGAGGCGGTGGTATTATGGTGTGGTCGTGTTTTTCATGAAGTGGCTTGCATCCCTTGTCGTTTTGCGTGGCAGTATCACAGCACAGGCCTACATTGATGTTTTAAGCACCTTTTTCCACTGCTGAAGAACAATTAGGGGATGGAGATTGCACCTTTCAACACGATCGAGCACTAGTTCATAATGCACGGCATGTGGCGAAGTGTGAGCCGTGGTAAAAATGGCTGTTTTGATGAGTGCGCCACAGCGCGTTGTGTGAAGAAGTCGCCCTCCGTTTCTGGCGGTGGCGCCGCTGTGGCAATCGCAGCTTTGGTGTCTCCTTCTGGTGGGAAAGGGGAAAGGTTGCCTGTTTATGTGCATTTAACGGGCGCTATGAGCTCGCCAGGGGTCAGTCGGAGTCAGTCTGGGTGACCATGAAGTAAGTCTGGCGTCAGTCTCTCTTCCTCAGCTTGCTAGTCTGTCTCTCGTTCGAATTTGTGGTGCAGTGAGATAATTCAACGAGTGGTCGCCCGGTCGGGGGCTTAGTTCCTGCATCTGAGTCTGTGCGTTAGGCCGCCAGTCTGCTCGAGTTGCTCAGGCAACGGTCATTGGCGGTTGGATCGATCGGTTGGTCGGTCGCGCACTGAGACACAAGAAGACTTGTCCGCCTTGAGGGTCGGCGCATGTGAGGTCGCCACGTGAGTCCAGTGGGCAGCGCCGTATAGAAAGGGGTAGTGGCTTCGCGGCCGACACGAGAGCAACAGGAGCCAACCCATGACATCGGTCTGCGGTGCGAGCTGCGACGCCGTGAGACGGGAGATCGGCGCGTCTTCCTGCGTCCGTTGAAGCGGCTGGCAGCGGACGGTTCTGGAGAGCGTTATGGGGGTGCTGCGCCAGGTCTTCGCCAGAAATCGCAGTTTATTAGAAGTTAAGTGATTGGTGATATGTTGTTTCATTTACTTGTTAAATTCTACTTGTTTTCTTGGTGAGGTCACCAGCCGCTTTGTTTTGGGGTCGTCCCACCGTTCTTCTCTGTTTGCCCACCCGCGGGAAGGTGGTTATTTATGAATTGGGTGGTCCGTTTTTCCCTTGTCGAGTAGGGGCGGGGTAGAGCAACCTGCGGTTCAGGTTGTTCGGTAATCTCCCTATCAATCTGCCGTACGTTAATAGCTGCCTCTGTCATGTTTGTCGGATTCGTTGTGTTAACGAATTTATTGCTTGAAGTGTAACGGCCTAATTCCTGAAATATGTTTTTATCTGGCCCATCATCTTGAGAGGCGGTATATGTGTACTGTAGAGCATGTTTGGCCAACCTTGTATAATTTTATGTAAGATTTTATTTAAATGGTCATTTTAGTTTCTTAGAAGTTAAAATCAGGTTGCACCTTCGGTGGCAAGTTAATCCTTTAATTTTAATGTTTTGTACCATTTCCATCCCTCCTACGGGATGCATAGTTTGTGTGCTTGTGTGAATTGTTAAAACTTTTACTTTAAGGTAATCTGGTGTGTTGCAGACTACGGCCGTGTCAAAAGGGAGCGGCAAGGTTCTCAGCCCGAAAGCTCATACACTCAAAGTTTTTTCTTTCTGCCTCTGAATAAATTGTAACATGATATTTAGAGTGTGATTTCTGCTTATAATTTTAAATATGTTTTTTAAAAAAAAGCATTAGGGATAAAATTCACATTTGTTAAAAGCAATTTCATTTTGATTTCATCAGTTACTCCCTGGCAACTACTTCCACGCTCACATAGTGGGATTAAATGTGTTAATGTTCTTAATGAATCGCTAGTAAATAAAGTAAATTCCTAAGAAAAGGTTCTGAAAGTAAATTCACCGTTCATTACTGGTAGGAGAGCGCTGTTAGCGTTCTTGCTACTACTCTTTAAGTAACTGATGGAATTATAGTTCTACTTTTTTTATAATTTAGTAATATTTCGCTTTGGCCAAGTGACTGTTTAGCTGCATGTTTCAGGTTGTCATGGTCGCCAGAGAATGTCCAGGATTCGGCCTGTTGTGCAAAAATCAAATCTTATATGAGTTGCGCATTCGTAATATAAACAAACAAGGCACTGTTCCTGAGTTGCATGCGGATTTAAAAGATGCCTTGCTCCATCTGGTCCAAATTTCGCCGGAAGTTATTGGTTCCTTTCAGACATCCATGGCAGTGGCGGCAGGAGAGGTCGACGAGTTCGTTCAACATTTAGACTGGTTTTGTGTTGATCAACCGAGTCGCAAGCAATTAGCTAGACTAGGCGCGCATTTGGTGCACCTGTTTAACCGGGTCTCTGATTTAGAACAACTTGCTGTAAACGAGGCTGATCGTAAGGAAGTGGTTGAGTTGCGGCGAAAGGTGGCTGCGTTGCAGATTAGGTTAACTGGGTTTAGCTCCGAAGAATCTAGTGGACAGGTCCAAGTCGATCAGGTACGAACAGGAAGCGAACTAAATAACCCAAACCGCGGAATTGAACCTAACTCGGAGTTTTTCGCAAAGCTACCTAACCCGATTGCACTTCTGTTAAAGGATGTAGGACAATTAAGTGTAGAAAGGTTGGCAAAGATACAGGAAATTCAGTGCTTACTGGTTTATTTTGAGCAGCATTCCTTTGCTTTTCCAATACCGCACTCCACCTTGTTAGCTCTGCTGTTCCCGTTAGCAAAGGGGAAGTGTAACGAATTAATTTCTAGAGCTCTTTCGGAGGGATTCTCGTTACGTCAACTTAGACAACTAATAATCGCTGAGAAACTCAGAGAGGGTTTTAGGAAACATCTAGAATGTCAGTATATTTGGAAGGTGCAGGCCGCTAGTGAAGATTTGTCGATGTATATGGAAAGGGTAAGGGTAGTTTCACAGGTCTTGCTAAGTGATTTGTCAGAAGAACAATTAATTGCAGTCGTTTTGGAAGGGATGGCGGTTGATGACAAAATAAATTTTATTTTCAACTCCCCCCCCCGAAGACCTGAGAAGAACTCTCTGTTGTTCTTCCTTCTGCATCTGCCCTAGCAGCGAAGGAAAATTTTGGAGTGGAGAGGGATCGGCCAAGTAGTAATTATCAAGGCGTACACAGGAAATGTTTTCGATGTGGGCTAGTACCCATTTGGTTAGGAGTTGTCCGGCTTCAAGTGGGGCAGGAAGTACTAAGTGACATAAGGGCAGGCGGCACGTTTCCAGCAGTAACTTATTGTTTAGTGAGGGGCGTGCCGTAGTTGCTGATTCCTGGTTATGTAGACCGTATGTTTGTCTGAGTAGCACTTATTTCTTGCTTAATGAGGCTTGGGTTCTGGAATTTGGCAGTATTACCAGGCTCAGATCTGAAAAGATCCCGCTTCGGAGATGTCGTATGGCCAATGGTCAGGTGTTGCCTGTGGCAGGGTGGGTTAAGGGTAGTGTCTCGGTAGGACGGTTCTCCTGGCCCATGACCTTTGCTATCGTTTCTAACCTGCCGCTAAATATGGTGCTGGGTTGTGACTTCATTTGCGTGTATTAGTACTAAATAAATTTTGAAACCTAACATTCGGTTTGTTATAAGGAACTGAGTCAAGGAATTCCACAAGAAATATTCAATGGCTATAAATTCACAGAACTGGCGTAAATTGTTTGATAACCTGCATAGAAAAATTATATTTCTCTTTACTGATGCAACTGAATTTAGATACAATGAAAGGAGTGGTGCTGGGTCGACTTACAATATTTAAGAACTTCAATCCAGCAACGATAACAACATGTTGACGTGATTAGCTAAATTTTTATTGCCACCCTAAACGGACCTTCATACAAAAATTATGACACTTTCAGTAGCTAATTCTGTGGGAATTTTACAGTCATGTTGGGTACTATTGCCTCAGTGTTCCTGAAACTACGGTCCAGTAGAGGTACCCTCGCAGTCATGGCATCCTCCTTCACACAAAGGAAGCTATGTTAGTGAAAATAGCCACAAGGTACACGTAGATTAAAATCATCCAAACATTTTCTATGCCTAAAGAATTAAGTACTCACTAATTAAAGCGTATTCACTGAACAAAATATAACACTTAGGTTTAATTAACAGTCGTTAATTTTGGCCATACGCTAACGTTGTCCGCTCCGAAGCTGAGTGGTCATTGTAGCTGACTGCCATGTGGACGACTCAGATTCGATTCCCAATGGTGCCAAGGATTTTTCCACTGAGGGAGGACTGTTACAGGATGCAGTAAGCCTCATGATGCCAACTGAGAAGTTTCTTGACGGAGAAGTAACGGTTTCAAAGCCTGGAAAGTCAGCAAACTGTCAGGGAGAGCGATATGCTGACCACATGCCCCTCCCAACCCCACCGACATGGAGGCGTATGGCAGAGGATGACAAGGCAGCCGGTAGTCAACCAATGGGTCCCCACGAGTTGACGAAGAGCTCGTTCATACAAAAATGTTACGAATTTTTACTCCTTTAAGTGTCGCATTACTCCCAATTTGGAGTCCCAGTACAGCTATTAAAAGTTTAAGATTTCATGACTTCTCTAAATCACTTAATGCGAAAACCGGAATGGTTCCTTCACAAAATAACACGACTCATTTGCTCTCGCAGCCTTATTCCATTCGAGCTTGTGTTCTGTCTGTCTAATTAAATCGCCAGTTCTGTGAATTTAGAATTTGAGCTTTCTTTTAACACACTGGATTTGCATTCGGGAGAGCGACGTTTCAGATCCACGTCGGTCATCCTGACACACATTTTTCGAGATTTCCCTAAATAGATGCAAGAAAATTTCGGGATGATTCCCCTGAAACGGCACTGTCGATGTCTTTCTTTATCCTTCATTAATCCGGTTTAGTGTTCCGTCTCTAATGATCTGGTTGTCGACGAGACGTCAAGCACTAGTTTTCCGTCCTTTGCTCTGACCTTTGTCCTTTTTTTTAATAGGTCAGCAAGACACTGCATCTGCGTAACATAGCTCCAGAACGTTAATGGAAGGGTACTGCTCGATCCTGTCACAACACCTGAATGCAACTGATAACGTTAGAAACAATGAGGTGGTGGATTTATACTCTTTATGGCATCCTGCGATCGATCAACAGGGTTAGTGGGTGGTTGTCGATATACCATGGATAAATTTGGTTCCACTGTGCTGTTGTTGACTTACCGAGATCAAGAAACAAAACATCAGCGACGTCATCACGACACTAGTGAGGGTGTCCTTAATACCGGTGGCGTAAGGCGCGGTGGTGCAGTGGGTAACGTACGTTAATTTAGCAGGAGCGTCCGGAAAGTGAGATCAGTTTCACCTGGTATCCTTAAATGGCTCAAATGGTTCAAATGGCTCTGAGCACTATGCGACTTAACTTCTGAGGTCAACAGTCGCCTAGAACGTAGAACTAATTAAACCTAACTAACCTAAGGACATCACACACATCCATGCCCGAGGCAGGATTCGAACCTGCGACCGTAGCGGTCGCTCGGTTCCAGACTGTAGCGCCCAGAACCGCACGGCCACTCCGGCCGGCTATCCTTAAATCACCTGGGGCGAACACAGGAAGGTTCCTTCATAAAAGCCAAGACACGTTTTCCGTCTCTCTATAGTGGAGGATGAGACTGCGGTCCGCCATTAACGATATCTTTATCAATAGGATGACAATTCCTGTTAAGAATTTATATATTCATGTGGCTGCATAGCTATATACACTACTGGCCATTAAAATTGCTACACCAAAAAGAAATGCAGATGATAAACGGGTATTCATTGGACAAATATATTATACTAGAACTGACATGTGATTAAATTTTCACGCAATTTGGGTGCTTAGATCCTGAGAAATCAGTACACAGAACGACCACCTCTGGCCGTAATAATGGCCTTGATACGCCTGGGCATTGAGTCAAACAGAGCTTGGATGTCGTGTACAGGTACAGTTGCCCAAGCAGCTTCAACACGATACCACAGTTCATCAAGAGTAGTGACTGGCGTTTTGTGACGAGCTAGTTACTCGGCCACCATTGACCAGACGTGTTCGATTGGTGAGAAATCGAACATTTTCTGTATCCAGAAAGGCCCGTACAGGACCTGCAACATGCGGTCGTGCATTATCCTGTCGAAATGTAGGGTTTCGCAGGGATCGAATGAAGGGTAGAGCCACGGATCGTAACACATCTCAAATGTAACGTCCACTGTTCAAAGTGCCGTCAATGCGAACAAGAGGTGACCGAGACGTATAAGCAATGGCACCCCATACCATCACGCCGGGTGATACGCAAGTATGGCGAAGACGAATACACGCTCCCAATGTGCGTCCACCGGTATGTCGCCAAGCACGGATGCGACCATCATGATGCTGTAAACAGAACCTGGATTCATCCGTAAAAATGACGTTTTGCCATTCGTGCACCCAGGTTCGTCGTTAAGTACACCATCGCATGCACTCCTATCTGTGATGCAGCGTCAAGGGTAACCGCAGTCATGGTCTCCGAGGTAATTGTCCATGCTGCTGCAAACGTCACCGAACTGTTCGTGCAGATGGTTGTTGTCTTGCAAGCGTCCCCATCTGTTGACTCAGGGATCGAGACGTGGCTGCACCATCCGTTACAGCCATGCGGATAAGATGCCTGTCATCTCGACTGCTAGTGATACGCGGCCGTTGGGATCCAGCACGGCGTTCCGTATTACCCTCCTGAACCCACCGATTCCATATTCTGCTAAGAGTCATTGGATCTCGACCAACGCGAGCAGCAATGTCGCGATCGATAAACTGCAATCGCGATAGTCTACAATCCGACCTTTTTACACGAGGCACCACAACAACATTTCACCAGGCAACTCTGGTCAACTGCTGTTTGTGTTTGAGAAATCGGTTGGATACGTTCCTCATGCCAGCACGTTGTAGGTGTCGCCACCGGCGCCAACCTTGTGTGAATGCTGTGAAAAGCTATTCATTTGCATATCACAGCATCATCTTCCTGTCGGTTAAATTTCGCGTCTGTGGTACGTCATCTTCGTGGTTTAGCAATTTTAATGGCCAGTAGGGTATTATAAGCTGGTCAGGATTGAACAGTCTAAAGCACTTGCAGTAGATCAAGGAACTGAGCGATACAAACAAAAGCGGGTTTTTACGTTAGAAGTAACGAAGAGAATGCCCAACGTAATTGAAAAAAGGAAGTAATCTGTTTTCTGGACGCACTAGGAAAGTAATTTCAACAGTGCTCTTCACCAGAGCAATAAAAAATTGCAATGATGAATCGCAACTCGCAGAATCTACACTCACACCTTGTATGACTAGAAGTAGGACGTCCGTGTTCGCAGGACATGTACATTAGTTCTGCAGACATGATTAGCATTTCAGTCACCTAGGTTCAACATGTGTCCTGTCGTTTAGTAGGCACAGGATCCGCCGTGGGGCTGATAACGTGTGTCATGCGCGATGGCATCCACGCGTATAAGGCGCGAATGGCGTCCTGTGGTATGCCATGCATGCTGCAGTCACCTGGTTCCAAAGTTCATTTGTGATGGTTGGCATTCGGTCACAGCGCTGCGCCTATCGCTTCACAATAGCTGACACATTTTCTGTTGGTGACTTGGCGGACCAGGGCAAAGGGCTGACTTTCCGTGACACCAAGGAGGTACGTGCTCATACAGTAACGTGTGAACTTGCATTGTCTTGCTAAAAAATGGCGTCTGGGTTGTTGCACAGAAAGGGTCGCAGGATGTTATTCACACAGGTCACACTGATCACAGTCTCTGGACACGCACCAGCTGTGATCTGTGGTTTACCCCACAGCACCCCACACCATTAGGTCTTGAACTGGCGCTATATATCCAGTGCGAATGCAGTCATTGTGATGCCGCCCCCTCTGTCTGCAGCAAACCGAAATGCGGCCATCATTTTCAAACAAACAGAACCTAGATTCGTCCGGAAACACTATCTGAAGTTATTCCTGTCGGCAGTGACGTCGTTGCATACAGCACCGCCGTCTAGCATGTTTCTACACACTCGTCAAAGGTTACCGGAGAAGTGGACCATGTGCCCCTAACCTGCCGTAATAAATAGCGGCGAACTGTCACCCCTGATACGGTACGATGTGTTCCACTGTTGCGCCAGAGCCGAGGAGGATGCAAATCTGTCCTGCAATATTATTCGGATGAGGTGTCGATCTTCTCGTGAGGGAGATGGTCTGGGTGGTGCGGCCTGACTCATCTCGTAGTGTTCTACGGTCATCCGTGAACCATTCTACACAAAACCGTTGCGCTACCGAAAAACTTCGTCGAAGAAGAGCAGGAATTTTTCGGTTAGATGCATCACATTCTCTCATGCTAACAATGTGCCTTATTTCAAACTCAGCGATTTGACTGTTCTGCTGCTCAAGTCACAGTGACCCATTACCTTATGTTTATAGCGACACCGAGAGCCGCAGGCACATTTTGTTGCGCCTCGGTATCGCCCGAGGACCGACATGGTTCAAATGCTAATCGTTTCTGCAGAATATACTTATCTAGTCGTTCAAGGTCTTCTGTTTCTTTTCGGAACATGAGTGTATTTAATAACAAAATATTTTTGGACGAACATCGAGGTGAAAACAAAAGAAATCAGGTGTGGTAAGTTCCTAAGGGACCAAATTGTTGAGGTCATCGGTCCCTCGGCTTACACACTACTTAATCTGACTCAAATGAACTTACGCTAAGGGCAACACACACTCATGCCCGAGGGAGGACTCGAACTTCCGACGGGGAGAGCCGCGCGAACCGTGGCAAAGCGCCTGTGACCACGCGGCTACCCCGCTCGGCAAGAAATCTGGAAGGAAAGAGATGAAGGGTAGGTAAAGGCTAAACGAGAATAGATTGAGTTGGGCAAGTAGAGTCAATACAAATAGCAAAATTAGCTAGTGGATCCTGTTACTCAAAATTTGATACATTTCCCTGACGCCACTGTGTGTTTGTGGAAGATAAGTCACAATACAAGAGAAAATACAGAAAAATTCGTTGTTGTAATGGCGGCAATTGCCTCAGAAATAAGGGGGTAATTATTTTGTGATAGATGAAAGATAATTTCGTGATAGGTGTAAGACGATTAGTAGAGTGCAACTAGGCGATCGAGAATGACCCAAGAGGTAACGACCTTAATTCCCATGTTCCCCTCCAACAGGTGTGGTCGCTGAAAATTCCGTGAAGCGTGAATACACCTTCCTTAACATAACTGTTTGAATCATTCTATAAATGAAAACAAAAATGGAACACTTAGGTGCTGTTTAGGATATTTTTAGTACTTGGAACAGACATTTACAAGTATAACAGGTATGTGAAGACATTACAAACGCAAAAATACTTTTCTTCCACTGGTGCATGGTATGTTATCACAATTGTCAATTAGGAATCGCGCGTGAAACCCGTTAGTTGCTTGATATGTGGTGCAAACTGATAATGCTGTTGAGACAGCGCTCCCTCTCTTTTGTATTGCTAAGACAGGAAGTGAAAAACGGTGCTTCATTATTTCTTTGCAGCAAAACGTTGTCTGCACGGCGACTGCTAAGTTAGAGCAGATTGCGGCCCAATCCGTTATCCGCTAATTGAAACACTGTGCCTGTCAGAGAATGTATAACCGATTTCTGGCTATGACAGACGGTCTGAAGAGAAATTCTCGCTCATTTCGGGTCCGGAACAGCATTTTAATATTCCTCTGGGTCGGGTGTATTCATTGTAGCTCGTACTCCGAAAGTAATCCTGATTTACACGGACACAAGTGTAGCTTGTTTCATTTGGCAGTGAACAATGGTAATCGCTGGGTCGTTAGTGTGATTCGAGAATCAAGACTCGGTAGAGCTTTTGACATTTTCATCAGCAAATTGCATGCTGTTTTTTTCCACGACTGTTATTGTTTTTACTCTCTCAGTTAATTAGTTCGTCAAATACGAACCACTTTTTTATAAGTCTCCTACTAGGTGTAGTAGTGCGTCATATTTTAAAATACTTAGAACACTAAAACACTGAAATAATAGACATTTCGGTTGCAGAGACTTTCCTCACAGCCTTAGCAAGAGGGTTTTTGCTTTAATATACTTCGTGTCTAATGGTGTCATAAGTCTACCGACGCCATATTCCTTCCACATTCTTGACATTGTAACGACAATGATCCTTCTCAGGACTGAGAATGAAGATATGTGGCAATCATTCCGTGTATTACCCTGCTTTCAGGTAACTGGTAGCCAGCCAGAAACCGCCACCATATGTACGGGGGCGAATTTTCATGGACTTAGTCACAAAATAGGGACTGTGGTTCTCAATGCACTATTTGTTTAGCCGGTCGCGGTAGTGTTCGATGAATTCGCTGTCTTGCAGTCACGATCTATGCGTGTCGCACAGGGACCACTGGCGTCCAGGATATTTTGGACTATATTTATCTAGCCGAGCTGTCTTAGGCGCTGCAGTCATGGACTGTGCGGCTGGTCCCGGCGGAGGTTCGAGTCCTCCCTCGGGCATGGGTGTGTGTGTGTTTGTCCTTAAGATAATTTATGTTACGTAGTGTGTAAGCTTAGGGACTGATGACCTTAGGAGTTAAGTCCCATAAGATTTCACACACATTTGAACTATATTTATCCTATGTGACAAGACTTAAGTGCTGATACTAGAATATGAAATAAATTACCAAACTTATTTTTAAATTACGAGAATATCACATGCGAGATATTGATACTGTAATGGTTTCTAAAAGCTACTACTGATTGCTCTCAACATAAACAGCAACAAAGGCGCAACAAGATAACTTCTAAGAGAGGTCTGCCGAAACCGGCTAGTTTTAAATGTAATGAACATATGAAATAAAATGATTTGCCTGAGTGGGTCACTTATAAAAACAATTAAAATAGGTTTGTTTATTATAAATACTAAACAAAAGGCCATCGGTCAAATGAGTGGCCTAGACTACATGGAACATTAGACACTTCAGCATTGTCAGCTCTGAATGGTATGTGCTGGACAGTGCCAAAAATTGTTTGTAAATTGAAGTTTCTGGTGGCGATCGAATTGATGTGAGGATATTCAGCGCAAAAATATTTTGAAGAAGTCCGGTTTTGTCCATGTTGAGTTGTAATTTATTTTATGTCAAGTAAGTTGGACGAAGGGAATTACTGAAAATAATGGTAAATCGTGGATTTGTTTGAAGGGCAAAAGGAGAGTTACTGCTGCTGTATTCAGTGGTGAAAATATGCTTTATCGCTTGGCTGTGAAGGTTATTCCTCAAGAAAAGCCCTGTTCTTCTGCTGAAAATGCTGACAACTCGTAAATTTGCCATGAAAGAATTGGCTATCAAAGTAAACTGCAGTTTTAGAAAGACCTTGGTATAGAAACAAAAGTTAATAGCAGCTTCTGTGAAGAAAGCGTCTGGCCAACATCTTTTCACAGGTAATTTAGAACTGCTGGAATAAAGTGATTTGGAGAGACATCAGTGGTCTGCTACTTCCATTTCAACGTAACAGACCTTTTGCGACACAAAGTCGAAGTTAGAAAACAAATACAATGGTTTATTTAAAAGATAAAAGTGGAAATCACTGCAAAATAAATACGTACAGATGCGGCAAAGAGTTCAGTGGAAAAGGTTTGCGTAGGTCTGCGGACTCTCTCAAAGTAAAACTTGCAATTACTGCTACTTATTCTCACTAGCACAAAGGAGCTGGCGAGCGCGACAACAAAATCCCATGTGAGATGCCACGTTTTACGGGTTGAAAATGACAAGGTGTGCATGAAACATATTTCAGCTCCCTGCGATTTTTTTACGACTAGTTTGAAATTTCACCAGTACCTCCCCTTGAGACTTCGCAAGGTCTTTCGGAGGCTGTTTATTCTCCTTGGTAAATTTAGTTGTGCCCTTCGTCACTCGTATCCGCCGCCTCATTTTCTTCCCTTACGAGAGTATGATTCGCCAGCATGAGATGTTCGAGGGAGAGTTTAGTGTTTCACAATGCATGTTTGCTACTGGCGGACACTTTTGAAGGTGTCTAATGATGTAAAAGCTTTAAGGTGTCGTACTACAGGACGTTATAAATACGTACATAGTTGTCAGTATGTGTAGTACTGCAATGTATTGTTTCCTTGTTTCATAACACTTGATAATGGGATAACGTGGCCCCCAAATATGCTGTGATAAATGTATCACGCAACTGACAACCGCTCAGTTACAGTTTCAATACTGATTCATGTGACAGTTATACGATTGTTTCACAACTGTGTTGTAATATTACATAATGTGCTGTAGTGTTACAAGTCCAAGAAGATTTGCCAATTGTGTGCAGGTGAATATACTTTTTTCTGTGTTGCGAACTGTTACACCAGTTTGTACGCCACTTCCTACCTCCAATGGCTGATCTGATTTCTTTCTTCGCCTGGTTCTTTGCCTTGTATCTAGATTTAGCTTCTTCTTTCTGACTTTATTGTCTTTAGGTGCATGTTTTTGTTTTTCTTTACTGCTTTTTTGACCCCTTCCCTACATAACCTCGAACGTCTCCTGCTTCTAACACTTTTCTGTTTATTATGATCTCCGACGCTGTTTGTTCGATGCTTTCTCTTACTCTCCGTCCAAACAGGCCTTGAAAGGCCCTACGCCGCCGACCGACCATCATGTCGTCTGCAGCCGAAAGGCGCCACTGAATGCGGATATGGAGGAGCATGTGGTCAGCATACCGATCTCCTGGTCGTCTGTTTCCGTGACCGGAGCGGCTACTTCTCGAACAAATAAGTCCTTAATTGAGCTCACAAGGGCTGAGTGCACGCTGCTTGGCAATGGCGTTCATCAGATTCGGAAGGTCACCCATCCAACTGCTAGCCTATCCCTACAGCGCTTAACTTCGGTGATCTGATGGGAACCGATGTTTCCGCTGTGACGAAGCCGCTGGCATGCCTTCTGTTATGCTGTCATACTTCTTGTTGATGTCATCTCTTGCCGCTCGGTTATTATGTAGTTGTCTTTGACAAACGTGCTTCATCCTTCAATCGTGTAACAAGTTCGATTTATTTGTATTAACCTGTGCAAGCCCTTCATCTCTGAGTAACCACTGCAACATTCTTCATTCTATATTCATCTCCTGGTCTCCCTCTAAAATTTATAGCCCTCACGCTTCCCTCCGCACGGAATTGGTGGTCCCTTCATGCGTCAGTGTGTGTCCTACCAACCGATCCCTTCCTCTAGTCAAGTTGTGCCTCAAATTTCTGTTCTGACCACTTCTATTCAGTTCCCTCTCTTTAGTAAAGTGAGCCATCCATCTAATCTTCATCATTCTTCTGTACCACCATTTCAAAAGCTTCTGTTCTCTTCCTGTCTAAACTGTTTATCGACCACACATGGCCGTACGTCATACAAATACTTTCAGAAAAGACTTCCTGACTCTTAAATCTATACTAGATGTTAATAACTTTCTTTTCTTTAGAAACGATTTTCTTGCCGTTGCCAGTCTACATTTTATATCCTCTCCACTTCGGCCATCACAGTTATTTTGGTGCTCAAATAGCAAAACTCATCTGTTAATTTAATTTTTTCATTTCGTAATCTAATTCCCTCATTGTCACCTGATTAAATTCGATTACATTCCATTATCCTCATTTTGCTTTTGTTGATATTCATCTCAGATCCTCCTTTAAAGACTCTGTCCATCCTGTTAAACTGCTGTTCCAAGCCTTTTGCTGTCTCTGACAGAATTAGAATGACATCGGCACACTTAAAAGTTTTTATTTTTTGTCCCCGGACTTTAATTCCTGCTCCAAATTTTTCTTTTATTTCCTTTACTTCTCGGTCACTAAATAGACTGAATATCATCGGGGATGACCTACACCTCTGCCTCACTTCCTTATCAACCTCTGCTTTCCTTTCATACCCCTCGACTCGCATAACTGCCATCTGGTTTCTGTACAAATTGTAAATAGCCTTTCGCTGCCTGTATTTTATCCCCACCGCCTTTAGAGTTTGAAAGCGAGTATTCCAGTTAAGCTTTCTTTACTTCTACAAATGCTATGAACGTAGGTTTGTCTATTCTTAACCTATCTTCTATGAGAAGTCGTAGGGTCAGTATTGCCTCGCGTGTTCCTACATTTCTCCGAAATCCAGACTGATCTTCTACCGGTTATTCCATTCTTCTGTAAAGAATTCGTGTTAGTATGTTGTGCGTATTTATTAAGGGAGAACAGCAAGGTGGTGGTCGAAAAAACTCGATTTTTTTTATTACTGAATTCGAATGTATATAAATTTCTGTGGGGGTTTGAATCCGAGCATGCACAGCACGCCTCGGCGTTAGAGAACCGGTTCCGTGCTCACGCTCCCTATTTATACCGATCTGAGTAAACCTGATTTGTTGGAGCGTTGTTTTGCGCTGTTTTATTCAAAAAGTAACCGAAAGTTTCAATAGTCTCATTTGGGTGTTCGATCTAAAAATAACATCAGACCGAAGCGAAATTGTCAACATTGCTTCATATTTGGCTGTATGTCTGTTCGATGTAGGCGATACTGCATTAACGCGCGTGGCAAATGCCCTTCGAATCAAAATCGGCGATGAAATGCGCCTATTCTGTGAAGAGAGAGACTTCAGCGGCGATGATCTCAGCGACGAAAATGAGGGATTATCAGGTCATAGCCGCCATCCACTAGCCGGGGCGATAGTTATTATGGACCAGGCATCGATTACATCCCGTAAATTTCAAGCTTTTCCCCTTACTTGTATGATAAATACTTGTCAAACTTTAAACGCGTTTTTCTCAAAACCATGTTTTCCGGCATGTTTGTCGTCGCCAACGCCACAATTTTCATCCGATTTTAAAGATTTTTGTTCTCCCTTGAAGGAAACAGTTGAAGCAAACAGAATTCTCCTCAGCTCAGCATAGCCGTTTTTTTTAGTGTCGATATTTGATATTTTTTTTCGGCCAAAAATGAGGGGCCCGAAAATGGCCATTTTTTCCAAATATCCGTAATTTCGCCAAAATGTATAATTTTTGCCAATCCCTACCGTGAAATGAAATTACATCCTTAATAACCAGGGTGGTACATTAATTTCATGTTTCAGATAACCACAACCTGAATTATACCAACAACCGTCGATGTACTGCTTTCACAGCTATCTCGGTAAAATCCCAATTACACAGTGAAGATACTAATATTTTTGAACACAAAAATACCAATAAACAGTTACATGTATGCTTTCTTCACTGCTGCAAACCCCATTTGACTACTACATTCCACTATGGCGAAAAATAATCCTGAATTTGAGCAGTATTTTCATCCGTAACATTGTCGTTCCCCATTAATGTCTGCAAAACCTGCAAGACGAAGACAGATACTGGGATTTGTTTAACAGTCTAGGACGCTGGGTACAAGTGCGTCGCGGCTCACATCAAACCATTGAAAAAACAAAACAGATGTGACTCCTTAAACTGTAAGGTGAACCAACTGAGGCTCACAACAAATACGAGCGTGCAGATGAAATGAGGCTCCTCGTCTGGTACGCACGAAAATGGCGTTTAGCGTTATGTTCTGGTTTTGCACAGGTACTTGCTGGTTGCTTGCATGAAAGGGCAGAAAACTGGTGGCCGCCACTGTCGACTTACGGTGTGGCCACATCGACGTAATTACGGGAAATAGAGGCGTGCCGTCTGGGGGGTGCGCGCAGCCCGCTGCAGCGTTTGGAGTTATTGTGGCAATTCTGGGGCCTCTTTCCGTATGCAAACGACGGCGCGGAACGGCTCCAGTGCGTGGAGGGGCTAATGGAGTAGGCGTACAACTGCTGGCTGGAGGCGGCTACACACGCACGTAACGCTACAGCCTTTAGCGCTACCCAAGTCGAGCGATTTTACCCTCGGACCTCGATCGGGGAATATTTTTTCAGCATAATGCTCTCACGTCTTCCATTCTTTGTTTTTGTAGATTCAAATGAAACCAGTTCTGGGAAGAAGAATAGGTTTATTTTTTAATTATAATTCTAAGAATTGGAGAGCCTTCCCACCAACACATGACGACCATCACAGAAAGATCAACTGTTATCTCTGTGAAAGTGTTAGTTGATACTGAAGAATTACAGGAAGCGGGTCTGTGATGTACGTACGTCTGGTTGTGGACATCGATTAACATGCTGCCATCGAGGTAACACTGGATAGAAAATTTCAGGATGTTGGTTGTTTGAAGCTGAGTACAGTGGTAAAACCTTTCTACTACAGTCAGGACGGGACTTAGAGCTACTGGCAGTGACAGTTCCTGCATGAGTAGTGGGGAAACTGATGTCGCTTTTAAGCGCTGTAGATATCTTGTGGCGCAACCGCATGCCAAAATCAACGTTACGGATTACACTTTGGTAACAAAACGGGCTAGTTACTGTAGATTGTCGTTTGGGTTATGCCTATGATTTATACGTTTCTGCTGTCTGTTCTGCTCTGTTGAGCTGGTTGCCAGGCTGCGTAAGCATAGCTGGCAGAGCCAGTCAGACTTTCTGTTACGCATTAGCTCGCCAGCATCATGTTGTTGGCGTTACTGGACTGGTTCTTGCCGTAGTCGGTCAAGTTTCGCTACTACGAAGTATTTTGGCCGATTAGCACCTGATTCTCCAGTCAGAATTAAGTGCTTGTCAGAATGTCTGGAGATGCTTTGAAATGGTGTAGAGAGGTTCTTGGATAACACCACAGATTGTAAAATTTAAATTTCCATTGCCGGAAATGTCACACTTCTTAAAATATTCCGAGAATTTCTTATTGAAATTTAACGTTTCGTTTTCATCTATAGAGGTTCAAAATGGTTCAAATGGCTCTGAGCAATATGGGACTTAACAGCTGAGGTCATCAGTCCCCTAGACTTAGAGCTACTTAAACCTAACTAACCTAAGGACATCACACACATCCATGCCCGGGACAGGATCCGAACCTGCGACCGTAGCAGCACCGCGGTTCCGAACTGAAGCGCCTAGAACCGCTTGGCTACAGCGGCCGTTATCTATAGAGGACAACTTCAAGAAACATCTGTGCACTGGAGCTGCTAGACACGGAATTGAAATATCACATCAATGCATTGCTCAAGAAAGGATATTCGTCCACTAAGGGAAAAAGAGTGTTAAGACAACCACGAAAAGATCATACCGATGCACAGGCGTCTGTCAAATCCAAATTTTTCCTACCATTCATTAAGGATGTTACTGATCACATAGGAAAAGTCTGGAAGATAAAGAATATCGCTGTCACCTATGAATCCAAAAGTACAGGAAAATCGAAATTCGGCCAAGGAAGGTTCCAAACAGCTAGATTCCGTAGCGGGGAAGTGTACGTAGCTGCTACTGAAAGAACGGTCGAAAATAGCTAGAAGAACTGACGGGAAACTGTAGAAGCGGAGAAACAGACGGATAAGCTGGGGTAAGCAGTTGCGGAACTTGCTTAACAGCCTGGAGACAACCGGATTCGATTTGATAGGACTTTGTGCTGGCAGCCACAAGCGGATTACCTTGAAAGGCCCTACAGAGAGGCCTGAGAGATTGTTAAACGCCCCGATAATTTCAGTCGGATGGAGGAGGATGCGAAACTGAATGGCATATCAGTTACGATGCTGAGGGACATCTATAGGTACCAATTTCCATCATGGCCTGATAGAAAAGCGGACGACAGAAAATGAAAACGATCAATTGCGCTCGAGTATTCAAAACATTTGCGTCGCGCTCCTTCCGGGAGCACGCAGTAACAGAATTTTGCTTCTGACGGTAGCGAGCCAGTGTGTGCATCGGAACTTCAAAAAAAAAAAAAAAAAAAAAAAAAAGAAAAAAGGTAAAACCTCCAATGACGACGTCCTACGCAGATAGGATCAGAGGCGGAATTCACTGAGCATTGCAGCATTGCTTATGATTCGTAGAAACTTAACCAACTTTGATTCCATAAGGAATCGTTGTGTACTGAAGATGGCTGTTTATAGCTGAAATGAGGATATGCAAGGATTAAAAAAATCTGTGGAATTATGACTTACTGCTGTGTTCCTATCCTTCCTCGTACAGACTTGTTCTATATGTTATGCAAGCGGTGTAGAAGTGTTGGAGCAGCATAGTGCTAGACTGGAACGACGTGTGTTATCAGCGGTCCAGTACGAGTCGAGTAATGGACCTCGAAACTCTCCTGTTTGATGCCCTGTACCTGTGAAGTATCGGCAAAAGTTGCTTGAGCTTCGCGTGTGGTCGATTGGCGATGTATTTTATGTGTTAGCCCAAAGCCAGTTTCCGGTAAAGCCAAACACCTGACACTCACTAGCTGGCCGTGGTGGCCATGCGGTTCTAGGCGCTTCAGTCCGGAACTGCGCGACTGCTACGGTCGCAGGTTCGAATCCTGCCTCGGGCATGGTTGTGTGTGATGTCCTTAGGTTAGTTAGGTTTAAGTAGTTCTAAGTTCTAGGGGACTGATGACCTCAGCAGTTAAGTCCCATAGTGCTCAGAGCCATTTCAACCATTTTTTTAAAGAGTTTACTGCTCTCAGTTTGACTAACGTATTACATTGTTAAAGATTTCTGTCTGTGTCACAGCTGTTCCTGTCCAATGGATTTGAGCCTAATTTGTAATACATGAATATTATTTGCGCCTTGCGCCGCCTGTGTGTAGTGTTTTCTTTCTTTCCTCTTTTTCGTTTTTTTTTGTTTTCTGTTTCCGTTGAAGTCTAGATGGCGTTGTTGCTTGACATACTCTTTTGTAGAACTAATCCAAGTAGCATCCTACTTAATGGGTTCAAGTAATATTTCTCTGATTTAGGTAAAGAGGTAAAGCTTATATTTCATATTGCTTCGTAAGTGGCGATTGGTTGTTTTGATTTTCCTGGCATAAAGGTGTCAATTGATGTGCTGATTAAATGTTCTATACTATAGGAACACGTTAAGTAAGTTATATTCTTGTATGCTCTAAATGAGTTAGATGGACAACATGTTCGCTATTGTATCTCCGCTCTGCAGCCCGCGTTTTGATCAACAGTATTCCGTGTTGACAAAGATTCATTAGTGTAGCATTTGTGGCTGGAATTTTATGCTTTAGGATTCTAAATCCGATGAGCTTATCAATCAGCGTGGACGGTTTGCGTAACGGACTACGTAGCGGGAAGCCACGTATTTGGTCTGTGCGCGACCCGCTAATGCTGTGCAAACACGTCAGGAGCGGCTGTGTTTCACTGATGAAAAAGTGAAATGTTTTCGCTGTTGAATCAGTTAACAGGAGTTTACTAAAGCCGAGTTAACCAGATGGGTGTGACAATAGGGGCGAGCTAACCATCGGCTATGACGAACCTTGCTTCCGTTTGTGACGCAGCGTCACCGTTGGCAGCGCCGCCTGTTGGCGCTTTGAAATTTAATGACAGGAAAGCGCAGTACTGAAGACTACTGAAAGGAAAACGGCTACAACAGTCGATAAATTACGCAAGCCATTTCACCGAAGACGTATAAACACAACGCCGCCGAGAAGGACATAAAGTCTGCTTTCTTGCTGTTCTGTGGCTCCTGAAGAGGTATAAAATCGATCTAGTCTTCAGACTTCAAGCAAAAATTCCACAACTCGGGTAATCTATAAAAGATGATGCAGGCCACCAAACTCCTGGGATATAAAAAATGCTGTGTGGGAGTGGACAGGTTTATTTCGGTCAGACTTTCCGCACTACTGCACAACACCTTACTGTACGCGAGAGATACGACGGTATCCCGAGCCATCAGTGTGAGGCGTGGAGCGTTATATCGCTCCTGTCTAGAGCCTGTGTACTGGGAGAATGACTCATGGGTGCACAGTGTCAGATGGTCTGAAGCGGGTTCAGTCGAGTACGTAGTTCTATTTTGCATGTGCTGGAGAACAGTAGTGCTCAGAGACATTCAAGAAACAGGTCAAGAGAATGTTTTTGTAAATTTTTATGTTTATTGATTGAAATATTCTTTGTTTATTAATATTTGTACGGTTTTATATGCTTTTACAAGTGTGAATGATGCGTAAATGTGGTCTAAAGTAAATATGTAGATCATTGTTCTACTGAAGAACGTTGTACGACGGGGAATTTTGTACCATAATAAGTTATGTAAGTTTATGGTAAAAGGAAAACTAATTCGAGTGCAAATGAAAATAGTTAATAACGTAAAGTATAAAAAAGTATTAATATGTTAAATGTTTATTTCGTGAGAAAGTACAGTTCGAAAGTGTGTTATTTGTTGATTGGCTAGTCATAAAAAGCGCGGACTAAAGCGGGAGAATAATGTTTTTCTATTGACCTTAAAGAAAACTGACTAATCAGAACGAAGTATTCTTCGCGCGTCTTTTCTCCTGGAGAGATAGAATGCTTACAGCAGTCTAAAGGAGTCGTAGCCCAGCATTTTAATGGTACGGTCGTGTGTAGTATGAGCTCCGAAGGTAGTCATAATTTGCCGGTTTTAGTTGTGCTACATGTTTCAAAAGTGTTTTAAAGTGAAGGAATACTTATTCCTGTGTGTTTTTTTTAGAAAGTATGGATTTTAAAGTAATTCTGTGTATGTGAAAAGACAATAATTCCGCCTGGCATATTGAGCAGATTGGTGTACACAACTGAGTGCATTAATCGCCGATAAACTTAATAGTGTGGCGGCCATTTTCATTTAAGAACAATTAGTGCTTAGCAGATGTTCAGATTTCGGGAAATACGTTACGATAAACTTCCTAACGTGAATGTAAGGGTTTGTGCATGACTGTGTTAGGATTATCACGGCCTTGTGTACAAATCAAGGTTAGGCTTATACCGAAGTTTTGCCGGTAGGTCCACCTTTCATTCAAAATTCAGATTTTTTCCCGATTCTTGGAATAGTTACGTTGTATGCAGCCTGGTGCGAGATGCAGAAAGGTAGGTTTCTGCTCGGCTTTCCTACCGGCGATCTGCTGCAACGAGTTCACAGGTGGGTGCATGTAAATGGACGGAAGTAACCGCTCCGTCGCAAGTGGTAGGAACACGAGCTTTGTAAATCAGACATCCTGTTGCGTTCGACGAAACATTTATTACTAAGCGGACAAATGGTTTATCGGGTAGCGCAACAAAATAAGCAAATAGATATAAAAAAATACGACAGATTTTTATTTCACTTATTCCCATGTGTCTATCATGATTACATACATCTTAGCTCTCATTAAAGTCATAAATGATATCTTGCAGGCAATAGCTATACACTTCGTTACTTGTCAAAAATGTAAATATTGCATCATACACATCTCGCATTATCGTGTAATCATAAAGATTATAATCACTCAATATATTTAGACACTTTTTAGTGTACTTGTTACAAGCTTCCCAGTTTACGTAAGAGGCCCTCATTCTCATTATGCCATTACACAGAAATTTCTAACAATGGAACTGTGCGACATTCAGAAGTACGTAGGAACTTAAGAACGTAAGTTACCCGTTTTGTCGTACACTATGGCTACTGATAAACAAGAGCGGAACTTTGTCAAAAGATAGAACATGCTCCGAGTTTCCTGGAGACAACTGTTCTGCTGCAGTACTGATCAACAGGTGCATCACAATGAGTGACTGAAAGGGCACGGCAATTGGAAGCGAGCTCCAAAAATGAAGCACGAGGGACAGTACCAGATTTCTGGGAAAAACGTCTAAATTTCACAGAGATTCACCGTGAAGCTCTGGCGGTGAATAGACAAATACAATGTCGCACGCAGCCAAAGTGAAACGATACCAACAATTTGACCAAGGCCGCACATGTATGAGTAACACTGATTAGGAAGTCCAGATCTTGCATCATGAGATTTCCACCTTTTCGGCAAGCTGAAGGAACATCTAGGTGTGAAGAGATTTTCCGCCAATGAGAACGTCCACACAGCATTTCTATGGTTCTCTGACAAAGACACGGATTTTTATCTTCGAAGAATTGAACAATTGATGGAACGCTACAACTGTTGCTTACAGAGGTGTGACTCTGTCAAAAAATAGCGCCATTTTTCTGTGAACTTTGAAGGTTAGTGCAGCATTCAATAAAAGTTACTTGGCTTGCCATAACAATGTGTAAAATTACGTTTTGAAATGCTCTTGTAGTTCAGTCGGTTGCTAATGTTGTTAAATGTAGAACATAAATAATTCTTCTTGACTCCGTGCCACAATAATACATGAAATGTACATAAACGTCTTAATCAGATTTGGTATGGAAAAATGTAACTACATAACAGCAATACTGTGCGACTGAGGATAGTGAAGCATTTCAGCGACAGAACGCAGCACATTTACTGCACTTGATTTACAGTAAGTGCGTTAATATCTCTATGCCTTCTGCTATATCAATCTGCTAGCTCTGTGGTTAATTCAATTCATTATTAACAGTGCAAGTCGCAACCTAAATTCTCCGCTGCCTCACATTCTCCCGCAAGATACTGACAACGCTTACCTCTAAAAACAGCTATATAATATGGGATTCCCAGCTGATGATTATGGTTAATCATATATATGTGTAGCTGATGAAATAAAAAATCGTGACTGACGAAGAAATGGGTATTTATTTCACTTTTATTAGCAGTCGCAGTGCTCACATCGTAGTCCATAATGGATGCAATTGGTACCTAGCAACATCTTCAGTAAACTGTATGAGACATATTGGGACCCTGTCGTTGGATGCAAGAAGCGGGCGAGGCAGCTGCGCAGCGAAAAGACTATCTGTATGGCGCCGGAGTGGGCACCAGTGACTTTAAAGATGGTAGCATGGCATAGTAAGGACGGCAGAGCAAGAATAAGGTAGTCACCACTCATTAATGACCGAGGAGCACTTCTCCGAAAGTTAATGGATATTTAACCTCTCAGCGTCACTGGAAGCTCAAGTTAACTTTGTCAGTTTATATCGGCGTGAGACCAAGCATTTGTATAATACAATGATGTTTATATAACTGTCGAAAGTTTGTATTTATAAAAAATGGAAAATCTTATTTCACATACATAGGGGACTGAAATTGAGTTATAGAAATGTGTAATTTACAATCTATACAAACACAAACGATGACAGTGGAGATACCAGAGAAGCACCTACTAGAAGCAAAGCTATGAGGTGCTGTGTCTAATGACTCCGTCTGAGCCGCGCACGGCGCTCGTTTATCCCATTTATTGTTTGTTATTTTTAATTACAGTACTGCAGCCTCGTTTTCTTATTCCATCTACTGGCGTCACTAACTTCATGCCTTACTTGCATCTGAGTGGCAGCAGCAGCGCGTACCGATAAGTGCATCTCTGGAGCGACCGATAGTATTTCTGGGTCGTCGTGTGTCTGACAGTCAGTTGGAGACGGACCGGCAGTGCAGTCGGGATGCAGCAGCAGTGAAGTCGGGACGGAGCGGCGGTGAGGCGCCAACAACCAGCGCTCGCCGACCCCTGGCGACTGACATGAACTGTCCAACGGAGGGAGATTGGAGCGGAACGACCGTTGGTTTGTCGTTCGGTTGGTCGTCTTACCGGCCGACGTATATTTGGTCCTGTCACCGTTTCCGGGCCTGAACAGTTGGTCGGTTGCGCGAGGAAATCTCCGCGGCGCTTTTTTGGCCGGGTCCACTGGCGGTCTCTATGCAGTGTCGGAGTGTGTGGTGTTGTTCCCATTGTTACGAGGTTCGTGGCTCACCGATAGTGAACATGAAGGTTGAGTTTTTACTTAATCTACCAGCAAGTCACGACTGTTCATATTGTGTTGTTTGGAGTTCGTGGTCGGCGGTTGGGACATTCCCGCGAGCAACAAAGTGTGTTTTCAAGTTGGCAAATTTTAGTCACTGTCTAGTAGAGTTTAACTGTACATGGTTATTTGATTTGAAGTGCACCACCGGAATCATCTGCCTTGTGGCTGTTAGCATTCCTGTTTCCTGTCCTGGCCGTTAACGTAAATTCAGGCAGTGTATTTCCTAATCATGTTGTTTCTGTCCAGCATGGTGTGTAGTTTGACAGCTCAATGTATAATTGGTTGTTGGCGCCGATACCTTCTACATTGTTCCATTGAACTCCCTGTTGTGTGCTGGTGGGGTGAAGCGGAGGTTAGCTTGTCGGTGGGTCCGTTGTCTGTATGTCAGTTGGGTTGTTGTCGGATCGACAATGGTTGGGCTGACAGCCTGTCTCACCTAAGTGAGCGTTAGTGTTTGAAATCCAGGCCGACCATCGGAACTTATGAGCGCCCTTGGGTGTACTGCCTTTTCTTGTTTGTTCTTCTTTTATGTACTTGTATGGCTTCTAGTAGATTTTTAAATTAAGGTTGTTTTGCCCTTAAGGCGTCAGATGGTTTGGGCCTTCAACCTGATTTAAGAAATGATTTGCGTAAAGCCTTTGGCCTTTTTAAAATTAATGTTATTGAGTCTTAAGTGTTGGGCCTTCAGCAGATTTTGAATGTAAGTTGTTTGCTCTTAAAGTGTCAGATTCTTTAGGCCGTCAGCCTAGTTAAGGAACTGTTTTAAGGTAAGGATTTGCCTTTTAAATTTCTGATTTTGGTTGACCTTTAAGTAATTGGCTTTCAGCCGTTTTTAAATTAAAGTGGTCCTGTCGTTAAGGCATGAGATTGTACGGCGCATTCAACTGCTAATTAAGTTCCAAAACTAAAGCTGTGTTTGTTATTAATTTCTTTGGCTCTTGTAATGTTTGATCAAATGAAAGGTTGTATGTTCGAGTGTAACTGAGAGCCACTTATTTTGGTCCCTTTCTACAACTTAAACTACCTGTCATGTCCTGCGGGTTTAGCAGGGCCTCTCACCGTCTCTTAACATGATGTTGAGGCAGCGTAGTCGAAGAACGAATTTGGAGTTAGGACTACATGATTTTAACCATCCGTCGACGACGAAATCATCAGAGACGGAGGAAGCTCGGAATAGAACTAGGCTAAGCAAGGAACGTGGTGTCTAATTAAAATGTGCCATCCCGACATTTGCCTTAAGCGATTTAAGGTAATCACGGAAAATCCGAATCTCAGTGGGTCTATACCTTACCACGGCACTGCGGCACTTCTTTTGATTGGCCTGAGTTGACGATAGTGTGTATAAGGATTCATTAGCGCCATTATTAGGTCACTGCGAGACTAATGGCGTTAACGAACCTAGGCTCAGCTACACACCCAATCACACAGAACGGAATTCTTTCGAGTGTCTGTCTTCAGTACACCTCTCACTTACAATAAAAGGTAAAGGAAAACAGTGAGACAGCAATATGTGAGACGGTGACCAGTTAAATGTGTTCTCAAATTGCCAGATCTATTTGTTCTTGCTGTGGATAATTTTTCAGACTGTTTACATATCGAGTCAGGAACGAAATAAAAAATGTGTGAATCCTCTTGGCAAGGGTCTTGCCGCAGTGGAGGTCTTGTCGCAGTGGTATCACAGGTTCCCGTCAGATCGCTGGAGTTAAGCGTTGTCAGGCTCGGCTAGGAAGTGGATGGGTGACCGTTGGGTCTGTCGAGCACTGCTGGCACGCGGGAAGCACTCAGTCCTTGTGGGACCAACAGAGGAGCTACGTGACTGAGAAGTAGCGACACCGGCCACGATAACTTACAACGGCCGGGAGAGTTCGCTGCTAACCACACGACCCTCCACATCTGCATCCAGTGACTCCTATGAGCTGAAGATGACACGGCTGTCGGTTGGTATCCATGGGTCTTCAAGGACTCCTAGGACGGAGAAAGTGAACCCTCTATATTATGTAAGTAAGGTCTAGCTATTGCCTCAACTGAAGTTTTTATAATTCACTTAAACAGGTTGGTCCATTGATCGTGACCGGGCCAAATATCTCACGAAATAAGCGTCAAACAAAAAAAAAAAAAAACTACAAAGAACGAAACTTGTCTAGCTTGAAAGGGGAAACCAACTGGCGCTATGGCTGGCCCGCTAGATGGAGCTGCCATAGGTCAAACGGATATCAACTGCGTTTTTAAAATAGGAACCCCCATTTTTTATTACATATTCATGTAGTACGTAAAGAAATATGAATGTTTTAATTGGACCACTTTATTCGCTTTGTGATAGAGGACGCTATAATAGTCACAAACATATGACTCAGAATTTTAGACGAACAGTTGGTAACAAGTATGTTTTTTAAATTAAAATACAGAACGTAGGTACGTTTGAACATTTTATTTCGGTTGTTCCAGTGTGATACATGTACCTTTGTAAACTTATCATTTCTGAGACCGCATGCTGTTACAGCGTGATTACCTGTAAATACCACATCAATGCAGTAAAAGCTCAAAATGATGTCCGTCAACCTCAACGCATTTGGCAATACGTGTAACGACATTCCTCTCAAAAGCGAGTAGTTCGCCTTCCGTAATATTCGCACATGCATTGACAACGCGCTGACGCATGTTGTCAGGCGTTGTCGGTGGATCACGATAGCAAATATCCTTCAACTTTCCCCACAGAAAGAAATCCGGGGACGTCAGATCCGGTGAACGTGCGGGTCATGGTATGGTGCTTCGACGACCAATCCACCTGTCATGAAATATGCTATTCAATACCGCTTCAACCGCACGTGAGCTATGTGCCGGACACCCATCATGTTGGAAGTACATCGCCATTCTGTCATGCAGTGAAATATCTTGTAGTAACATCGGTAGAACATTACATAGGAAATCAGCATACATTGCATCATTTAGATTACCATCGATAAAATAATGTCGCGCAATACATTAACCCGCCAAGGTCGCTGATGTTCCACTTCTCGCAGCCATCGTGGATTTTCCGTTGGCCAATAGTGCATATTATGCCGGTTTACGTTACCGCTGTTGGTGAATGACGCTTCGTCGCTAAATAGAACGCGTGCAAAAAATCTGCATCGTCCCGTAATTTCTGTTGTGCCCAGAGGCAGAACTGTACATTACGTTCAAAGTCGTCGCCTTGCAATTCCTGGTGCACAGAAATATAGTACGGGTGCAATCGATGTTGATGTAGCATTCTCAACACCGACGGTTTTGAGATTCCCGATTCTCGCTCAATTTGTCTGCTACTGATGTGCGGATTAGCCGTGACAGCAGCTAAAACACCTACTTGGGCATCACCATTTGCTGCAGGTCGTGGTTGACGTTTCACATGTGGCTGAACACTTCCTGTTTCCGTAAATAACGTAACTATCCGGCGAACGGTCCGGATACTTGGATGATGTCGTCCAGGATACCGAGCAGCATACATAGCACACGCCCGTTGGCCATTTTGATCACAATAGCCATACATCTACACGATATCGATCTTTTCCGCAATTGGTAAACGGTCCATTTTAACACGGGTAATGTATCACGAAGAAAATACTGTCCGCACTGGCGGAATGTTACGTGATACCACGTACTTATACGTTTGTGACTATTACAGCGCCAACCATAGCGCCATCTGGTTTCCCGCTTCAAGCTAGACGAGTTTCGTTCTTTGTAGTTTTTTCGTTTGACTCTTATTTGGTGAGATATTTGGCCCTGTCACTATCAATGGACCACCCTGTATATATTTTCCTGTATCTATATCCATACTCAGAAAAACGCCCTGCATTGTGTACTTCGGATACTAGCGTCACTTCTCCCCTGCCTTTTCCATTTGGGAACGTTACATGGCAAGGAGGACTACGAGTCAGACAATACAATGGAAAGAAGTAATGTTGCTTGACCCCTCTTGGTACATAAATTTTCAAGATTTCAAGAATAGAGCTCTTCATGATGCAGAATGACTCTCTGGTAGCATCTGTCACTGAAATTTGATGATCACGTTTGTGATGCTTTCAATCTTGGCTCTTCGCAGAATTACTGCATCATTCTATTAATCTTATCTGATAACGCCCTGCGACTGGGGAACAATGCTCAAGATTCTGTCGAACGAGATTTTCCAGTTTTGCAAGCAACCTCCTTTGGGGATGGATTATACTCGTACTAAAAAATCACAGCTTGACATCTAAGCTCACCGTACAAGTTATTGGCCATCCTCTCAAATGAACATACTCGTCACTTGGGCGCTGCGTATGGTGAATCCAGCGGTCATTGATCTTACATCACTAACTTCAGCCGTAGGAGTGAAGTGTGTATGTGCTGGTCGGTTGTATGCATTTGGTGAAACAAGACGAGTCAACATGCAGATATGACAGAACTGCGGAAAGACGACCCCATGAGACTTTCAGTCCCTAATTTTTGGAGGGTATAGTTCAAGCTGTAGATAGTTCTATGGCCATTAGGAGGTTTTTTATCGTTCCATGACAGACTCGCTCATTTCAGTTTCCATGAATTTGAACCACGATTTTAAAGATTCACGTGCGCACACACACGCTTCCTCTTCAATGCTTGCGCCTCTTCCCTGGTTACTATGGAGTTTAAGCAGTTTTTATATTCCTCCTGTATTTTCTTTGGTTGTATGGATTTCTTCACGTTTGATGTTGTCGTTACGTTGCGGTTCTCAGTTTTAATTGTCTGTTCTTAACCAGCAATGTCGATAAGATGCTACCTTGTCTTCACTGCTTCCACGTGCAGCTGTAAGAATACACTCTTTTTAACAAGTGCCACAGCAACTGTTGAATAATCCTTTATTAGTGCAAAAGGTTTCGCAGCCTAAGTTTGCCTCACCAGATGCATATTCAAATTGTATGGAAATGTCCTTAAAACTAACAGTAGACGTTTTAATACAACTTGACTTAGAATGAAGGGGCCGTCCAATAATTTCTGTGCTTCGCAGTAAATGTTTTGAACTTTATGTTGCGAAACTGGTTGTGCAGTTAGACGATTTCTCAACGTCTGTTGCGGTATTGCTTAATAACAACGTATTATTTGAGCTGTGGCAGCCCTTGACGCACGAGGCAGCGTGAATCATGAAGCCAAGGTTCTGTAGTTCTTCTGTAAGGAACTCTGGCGTTGCCGAACGCGGGAACCTATTGATGACTGCCTTGATCAGCCGTTCCGGTAGGGTGGCGTGCTTGTAGAAGGACAAGTCGTTCGTCACCCACCGAAAAGCTGCACGGTTGGAGAGCTGTATCCTCACAGTGCATAGCCCTGCCATCTTCACAGAGTTATATGGCGACATCCACTGCTTGAGACTAGCCATGATGCCTCGGTAATCGTCTTTCATTTCAAGTATGGTTGGCGATGGTTTCAGCTCAGTTCACCTAGTTATAGGTGGCAGCTGTCCACTTTTCGTTTGATAGTGTTTCCTGTTGCTTTTGTAGCAGTTCCAGCGCGGGATCGTGGTCTGTCAAGCGGTTGGTAGTTGTCTTCTGCTGAGCATAATTTTTCTTGGGTGGGTGAAACGAGCTGCACGCTTCTTCTTCTCTTTGCTCTGGACATCTTTTTCGCCTGCATCAGCTGCGACGAACTCGTGGGAGGAGGCGTGCTTGGCCGCCACAGAAATCCACGCTCTCCCTTCCCCCGCCACCCTCGCCCACCACCGTCACGCTCGTGTCGGTTTTGGTGTTCGCAATTGATCGCAGTTTCTTACTCGCGGGGTGCGCTTGCGACTTGGAGGGACCTTGTAGTTCTTGATCCAGGCAGAAGAGTACCACTGCTGCCTCTCTTCTTTTCCACAATTCCCCTGAGAGCCTGGAGTTGCAATAATGCGCCGGAGGAGCGTCCCCTGCGTCGCTGTTCTTCTCTGAAGAGGAGGCGAGCTAATACGTTCCTCTTGGTTAGATGGTTTATTTGGGGAGGGGACCAAACAGCGACGTTACCGGTCCCTCCGAATTAGGGAAGGATGGGGAAGGAAGTCGGCCGTGCTCTTTCAAAGGAACCATCCTGGCATTTGCCTGAAGCGATTTACGGATATCACTGAAAACCAAAATCAGGATGGCCGTCCTCCCAAATGCGAGTCCAGTGCGCTAACCACTGCGCCACTTCGCTCGGTCCCAGTGCTGTCCAAAGAGGAAGTACACGTACAAGCGAACATAGGCCGAGTTGTGCCATCTGCATGTGTTTTCCTCCTGGTTTCACTCTGATAAAGTCGCGTGGCCGTCTGTTTGTAATTCGAGTCAGATCTTACAGTCAAACAGTCAACAACTGCAACGTACTCGAGCCAACATTACACCGATATCATACTGGTCTTTGGGGAGACGCACAGCAATGCAGATGAGGCCCGAAGACTGTATTCACAATGTTTTCAAACGCGAACGTTGACTTTCTGCGGATGTTTACAGACGTACAGCGCTGCGTTTAAAATCCGAGGGAGCTTTCCAAGTACATCGTGTCGCGAAAAGACCACTCCATGACGCACCCAATGTTGCCCGGAACGCTATAGCATTCTGGAGCACATCCCATGCACGGTAAGCAGAGCTTAAATGAAAATAACACGTACGTACAATGTAGTATAAACGAAAGTGTTATCTTGCTATTGCAAAAAAATGTTCAAATTTGTGTGAAATCTTATGGGACTTAACTGCGAAGGCCATCAGTCCCTAACCTTACACACACTACTTAGCCTAAATTATCCTAAGGACAAACAAACACACCCATGCCCGAGGGAGGACTCGGACCTCCTCCGGGACCAGCCGCACAGTCCATGACTGCAGCACCCTAGACCGCTCGGCTAACGTGCTATTGCATTTAGATTGCGGTGTTATTTATACCTTTGTAATAACAATAACAATAACAATAATAATACTATTATGGTCATTATTATTAATATTACGAAAACCATTCAGCCGGCCGATGTTGCCGTGCGGCTCTAGGCGCTTCAGTCTATAACCGCGCGACCGCTATGGTCGTAGGTTCGAATCCTTCCTCGGGCATGGATGTGTGTGATGTCCTTAGGTTAGTTAGGTTTAAGTAGTTCTAAGTTCCAGAGGACTGATGACCTCAGATGTTAAGCCCCATAGTGCTCAGAGCCATTTGAATCATTTGAAAATCATTTGATCTCGCCAAGTAATGCCTATTTCTCATCGTAATTAGGACAAAGAAGAGCTGCAGCGGACTTGGGGACATCGATGTCTTCGGTAGAAAAGATTCTGGAGCAACGAAAATGGCATCCCTTTAAGCCGCACCTACACCAACAGCTGTACGGAAACGATTTATAAAATCGGGTGTCGTTCTGTAGAAGTCTCTTAAACACAGTAGCCGTAAATCCGAATTTCATCAGGCAGATTTTACGGAGAAGTGAATGCTATTTCGCCAATGTCGCCAGTGTCAATAGATACAATCTGAGGTACTGGGCTCCTGCAAATCGTTATTGGTTACGATCACATCACATGCAAGCGCATTCTAGGAGACCACATCATTGTACCATTTTATTTGGCTCTCAGACTAACTGGTCGGCTGTTTTTGCAATTCCTATAGAATCAGCTGAATTTTGTGCATCCCCTAGAAAACCTCTCACTTCAGTCAACTGTGGGGTACTGATTTCAGAGCGACGGTACTCCATCCCATTATTGTAGAGCAGTTGGGGAATATCTCAACAATGTGTACCCCGAACAGTGGATAGGTCGTGGTGGCTGCATTCGTTGGCCAGCGAGGAAGCCCTGTTTAACCCCCTTTGAATTTTTCTTGTCAAAGCCAGGGTTTACGAAAGGGAGCCGAAAAATCCAGATGCGTTAAAAGAACGAATACGTCAAGCTTGCGCATCTGTATCTGCAGAAATGTTAAGAGGCATCCTTTCTAGTACCGAGAGGCACTAACATCAATGCATCCAGCAAATCGGACATGGATTTGAACTTTTGAGTTATGAATAATGCAAATGAAAAGATCTGTCAGTCTATACATAGGTATAATGGAACATTATTTATGATATTCATTATATTCATTGTTGTTTATTGCAATCAAAGATATTATAGCATTTATGTAATAGTGCCAGTTGTGAAGCACAAATGGGTGTGTTATGTGTTGTGAATAAATTAGCATATTTTGATATGCCTTGAAACTGATAATTAATATGCTTTGGCCCTTGTGCGCATTATTTTGGTCAGGGATAATCATTTTTCTACACAGACACCCTTATCAAACCCATATGTGTTCATTTCTCATTGATGCCATTTTTCTAGCAAATTCTCATTGTTAAAATATGTACCTATGCCAGAGCATCCATTTCTTCTTGATTATACAGGGTTATGTCTATTGCGGAAAGCAACAATTCAGAACTTCTACTATTTTCACACTCAAACCTAAGGCAACGATCTTGGAAGTAAGAGTTATTCTGCACAATGGGTGGATCCACTTTAGAAATTTGTGGAGAGATTTTCGTTTGAAACCCAGCTCACTCTACTCGTCCAAGAGACTCAGAAGGCAGTAAATAACTCTTGATGTTGTGCTCTTTGGTTTCCAGAAGACATTTGACATCGTTCCGCAGCTTACGGAGCATGAGGCCATTGTTTTGACTGGAATAGAGAGTGCCTAGCATACAGAAGACAGCAAGCCAGCCTTCAGAGGTAAAAGTAGCTTCGGATGTACACCACGGGAGTGTAATAGAGTGACACTTTTCACAATACGTAATGTGACCTCCATGAGGCTGTTAATGAATTGTAGATATGTCGCAAAGGTAGAAAAGTGTAGCGAATTTCAAGAACAGCTACAGAGAATCGACGCTTGTCCCAGGCATTAGCAGCTGACACTGAATTTAAACAAATGTGAAGTATTGCGTATAATAAGCAAGAAGGCCCATTATTGAGTCATTACACGATTGCACAACAATGTCTAGCTTCGATAGCGACCATTTAATAGCAGAGAGTATGCGTGCAGGGGACCCAAAGTTGAACCACAACGTAAGAACAACTGCAGAAAACGTGAAAAAAGAAAAAAATACTGGAAGAATCCTTAGGGACTGTAAACCACTCGTCAAGAAGCTAATTAGAAAACTCTCATTCGACCGAAACTTGAGTCTGTTACGACACACAATTAGTAGACGAAATATTTAAGATCCAAAGAAGTGCGGCAGGTTCGCGTAGTAAAAGGCGAAAGTGTCTCGCAGATGCTCACCCAACTCTAGTAGCAGACGCTAAGGTCCTTCTGCATCACGGAGTAATTTACTCTTGAAATTCCGAGAGCGTACGTTAACAGAAGAGTCAATCAATACATTGATTCCCCCTACCCATATCGTGTGAAAAGGTCACGAAGGTAAAATTAGAGAGATTCGAACTCACACGGTGGCTTAACAACAAGCGTTCTTTCGGGGCACTATCCATGACTGGAGCAGGAGAGGTGAGATTGTGGTACTCGAAGTACCCTTCACCATGCACCTTAATATGGCTTGCTGAGTGTAGATGTACATCTACGTGCAGACGTAGATGTCATCAGAGAGACAGAGGTCATCAGTCCCCTAGAACTTAGAACTACGTAAACCTAACTAACCTAAGGACATCAGACACATCCATGCCCGAGGCAGGATTCCAACCTGCGACCGTAGTGGTCGCGCGGTTCCGGATTGAAGCGCCCAGAACCTCTCGGCCACACCTGCCGGCCCTGTACAACGAACAACAGTCATGTAACTGCTGGGAATTCGGTATGGCAGGACGCAAAAGTTAGTCCACTAAACTGCTGAAATGCTACAATGTACGAAAGGACTTTTCTTCAGGAAACTGTTTTAGCCCCGCGGATCACTGCCGTCCAGTGTGTTAAAGGCGCTTCAGTCTGGAACCGCGTGACCGCTACGGTCGCAGGTTCGAATCCTGCCTCGGGCATGGATGTGTGTGATGTCCTTAGGTTAGTTAGGTTTAAGTAGTTCTAAGTTCTAGGGGACTGATGACCACAGCAGTTAAGTCCCATAGTGCTCAGAGCCATTTGAACCAACCCGCGGATCACTTCCGTGTTGGTCTCGGAAAGGGTTCCGGAAGATACATACAAGTGAAGGATAGGGCGGGAGTTTTCTGAGCTCTGCACTGACTCTAATAACTTCCTTTTAAGCTATCTCTTGTCTTTTACTCTGCTTAATACGTCAGCACAGATCCGCCGAGGCTTTTCGTGAGATTCTACATATAAAATTCTCTCAGCAAAATGTACAAAGTATGTTATACAAGGCGTTAAACCCCGATTAACGTTTCGACAGAATTTATGATGATTCCGTTTGCATATGCAATCTTACAGAGTTAGAGCACGGATGGAGAAGGGTGAAGGAGGGGGGGACAAAGTCTTGACGTTACATCTGCTGTCGTAATTCATTGATTTTAGAAAAATTGTGTTTTCATGATTTTCGTCATCGATGTGGCAGGGCATCGTATGCAACTAGCACACGGGGCTGCCAAACAGCAAGCGTCAGGAAGCGTTCACAGGCCGTTATCCACCAAAAAGCAGGGTGCGTGCGCAACGCGAGTGACGTCCCTGAGTGACGTAACTGTGTATTTTGAGCGCTGAATCCTGCATTTTCCATTAATAAAACATAACAGTTGCTAATCTGGTAAATTTATTATTACTTAACTTAGTGGTCGGAAGCTCCTCTTGTCGCCACTGTCGTTGGTTAACCTAAATAGGCAAATCGTGTGCGCTATCTGCCTGCGAATAATATAGAGTTTGATCTGTGTGTCATCATATTTTTTAACAGTTTGTCTATTGCGTGCAATGAAGTTTAAACCGCCTATAGATGTGACGCACTGTATCCCAGACACGCAAGATAAAGCAGTACATGTGACAAATACGATCGGTTGTGTTGTGTGGTTGTCAGGCATGAGCAGGCACATAGACCTTGGAAGAGCGCATCCGTGCATCTGGCAGGAAAATTTTTAAGGAAAATTTGTAGTCTACATCTATACTCCGCGAGCCACCTTACGGTGTGTGGCGGAGGGTACTTATTGTACCACTATCTGATCCCCCCTTCCCTGTTCCATTCACGAATTGTGCGTGGAAAGAACGACTGCTTGTAAGTCTCCGTATTTGCTCTAATTTCTCGGATCTTTTCGTTGTGATCATTACGCGAGATATATGTGGGCGGTAGTAATATGTTGCCCATCTCTTCCCGGAATGTGCTCTCTCGTAATTTCGATAATAAACCTCTCCGTATTGCGTAACGCCTTTCTTGAAGTGTCCGCCACTGGAGCTTGTTCAGCATCTCCGTAACGCTCTCGCGCTGACTAAATGTCCCCATGACGAATCGCGCTGCTTTTCGCTGGATCATGTCTATCTCTTCTATTAATCCAACCTGGTAAGGGTCCCATACTGATGAGCAATACTCAAGAATCGGACGAACAAGCGTTTTGTAAGCTACTTCTTTCGTCGATGAGTCACATTTTCTTAGAATTCTTCCTATGAATCTCAACCTGGCGCCTGCTTTTCCCACTATTTGTTTTATGTGATCATTCCACTTCAGATCGCTCCGGATAGTAACTCCTAAGTATTTTACGGTCGTTACTGCTTCCAATGATTTACCACCTATGGCATAATCGTACTGGAATGGATTTCTGCCCCTATGTATGCGCATTATATTACATTTATCTACGTTTAGGGAAAGCTGCCAGCTGTCGCACCATGCATTAATCCTCTGCAGGTCCTCCTGGAGTACGTACGAGTCTTCTGATGTTGCTACTTTCTTGTAGACAACCGTGTCATCTGCAAATAGCCTCACGGAGCTACCGATGTTGTCAACTAAGTCATTTATGAATATTGTAAACAATAAAGGTCCTATCACGCTTCCCTGCGGTACTCCCGAAATTACCTCTACATCTGCAGATTTTGAACCGTTAAGAATGACATGTTGTGTTCTTTCTTCTAGGAAATCCTGAATCCAATCACAAACCTGGTCCGATATTCCGTAAGCTCGTATTTTTTTCACTAAACGTAAGTGCGGAACCGTATCAAATGCCTTCCTGAAGTCCAGGAATACGGCATCAATCTGCTCGCCAGTGTCTACGGCACTATGAATTTCTTGGGCAAATAGGGCGAGCTGAGTTTCACATGATCTCTGTTTGCGGAATCCATGTTGGTTATGATGAAGGAGATTTGTATTATCTAAGAACGTCATAATACGAGAACACAAAACATGTTCCATTATTCTACAACAGATTGACGTAAGCGAAATAGGCCTATAATTATTCGCATCTGATTTATGACCCTTCTTGAAAATGGGAACGACCTGCGCTTTCTTCCAGTCGCTAGGTACTTTACGTTCTTCCAGCGATCTACGATAAATTGCTGATAGAAAGGGGGCAAGTTCTTTAGCATAATCACTGTAGAATCTTAAGGGTATCTCGTCTGGTCCGGATGCTTTTCCGCTACTAAGTGATAGCAGTTGTTTTTCAATTCCGATATCGTTTATTTCAATATTTTCCATTTTGGCGTCCGTGCGACGGCTGAAGTCAGGGACCGTGTTACGATTTTCCGCAGTGAAACAGTTTCGGAACACTGAATTCAGTATTTCTGCCTTTCTTCGGTCGTCCTCTGTTTCGGTTCCATCGTGGTCAACGAGTGACTGAATAGGGGATTTAGATCCGCTTACCGATTTTACATATGACCAAAACTTTTTAGGGTTCTTGTTTAGATTGTTTGCCAATGTTTTATGTTCGAATTCGTTGAATGCTTCTCTCATTGCTCTCTTTACGCTCTTTTTCGCTTCGTTCAGCTTTTCCTTATCAGCTATGATTCGACTACTCTTAAACCTATGATGAAGCTTTCTTTGTTTCCGTAGTACCTTTCGTACATGATTGTTATACCACGGTGGATCTTTCCCCTCGCTTTGGACCTTAGTCGGTACGAACTTATCTAAGGCGTACTGGACGATGTTTCTGAATTTTTTCCATTTTTGTTCCACATCCTCTTCCTCAGAAATGAACGTTTGATGGTGGTCACTCAGATATTCTGCGATTTGTGCCCTATCACTCTTGTTAAGCAAATATATTTTCCTTCCTTTCTTGGCATTTCTTATTACACTTGTAGTCATTGATGCAACCACTGACTTATGATCACTGATACCCTCTTCTACATTCACGGAGTCGAAAAGTTCCGGTCTATTTGTTGCTATGAGGTCTAAAACGTTAGCTTCACGAGTTGGTTCTCTAACTATCTGCTCGAAGTAATTCTCGGACAAGGCAGTCAGGATAATGTCACAAGAGTCTCTGTCCCTGGCTCCAGTTCTGATTGTGTGACTATCCCATTCTATACCTGGTAGATTGAAGTCTCCCCCTATTACAATAGTATGATCACGAAACTTCTTCACGACGTTCTGCAGGTTCTCTCTGAGGCGCTCAACTACTACGGTTGCTGATGCAGGTGGTCTATAGAAGCATCCGACTATCATATCTGACCCACCTTTGATACTTAACTTAACCCAGATTATTTCACATTCGCATTCGCTAATAACTTCACTGGATATTATTGAATTCTTTACTGCTATAAATACTCCTCCACCACTGGCGTTTATCCTATCCTTGCGGTATATATTCCATTCTGTGTCTAGGATTTCGTTACTGTTCACTTCCGGTTTTAACCAACTTTCCGTTCCTAATACTATATGCGCACTATTTCCTTCAATAAGAGATACTAATTCAGGAACCTTGCCCTGGATACTCCTGCAGTTTACCAATATTACGTTAACTTTTCCTGTTTTTGGTCTCTGAGGACGGACATTCTTTATCAACGATGATAATGTCCTCTCTGGTAAGCCGTCAGGTATTTTATCGTTTCGCCCAAGGGGGGGTCCCTCTAACCTAGAAAACCCCCGTGTGCACGCCACACGTACTCTGCTACCCTAGTAGCTGCTTCCGGTGTGTAGTGCACGCCTGACCTGTCTAGGGGGGCCCTACAGTTCTCCACCCAATAACGGAGGTCGATGAATTTGCAACCATTATAGTCGCAGAGTCGTCTGAGCCTCTGGTTTAGACCCTCCACACGGCTCCAAACCAGAGGACCGCGATCGACTCTGGGCACTATGCTGCAGATATTAAGCTCAGCTTGCACTCCGCGTGCGATGCTGGTTGTCTTCACCAAATCAGCCAGCCGCCGGAAGGAACCAAGGATGGCCTCAGAACCCAAGCGGCAGGCGTCATTCGTTCCGACATGTGCTACTATCTGCAGCCGGTCACACCCAGTGCGTTCAATAGCTGCCGGAAGGGCCTCCTCCACATTACGGACGAGACCCCCCGGCAAGCACACCGAGTGCACACCGGCATTCTTCCCCGACCTACCCGCTATTTTCCTGAGGGGCTCCATAACCCGCCTAACGTTGGAGCTCCCTATAACTAATAGGCCCGCCCTCTGTGACTGTCGGGACCTTGCCGGAGAATCGGCCACTGGCCCAACAGGCGAGGCACCCTGTGGTGGCTCGGAAACGATGTCATCACCACTAGGAAGCACCCCGTACCTGTTGGAAAGGGGTAAGGCAGCTGCCACGCGGCCAGATCCCACCTTCGCCTTTCGGCCAGGCACGCGCGAGCCCACCACTGTCCGCCATTCACCCTGGAGTGATGGCTGACCGGTAAGATGCTCACTGCCGGAAGACGCAGCGACATCAGGGGTTCCATGTGATTCCAAGGCCACCGAAGTAGGCATAGGTCTCACCACAGTTGCCCCAACGCCACTACGAGCCGACGCCTGCGCCTCGAGCTCGATGAGCCTAACAGACAAAGCCTCCACCTGCCCCCGAAGAGTGGCCAATTCTCCTTGCATCCGCTCACAACAACCACAGTCCCTACACATGACTATGTTTACCCTACTCTATACGGTGACAAATTCCCAAGATAATCTTCTGATGAGCTACTCTGATAATCAAGAAACACTCACTGAAATACGAGACGCGAAAACTACGCTAGGTTTTCCCAGAAAAACTATTTAAAAGCTAAGCGCAGCAAATAAGTACAAAAACGCTTTATACAAACAGTACTCGCTGCTGCTGTCGCTCTGGCTGTCACAAGACAACTGCTGATTCAGGTGACTAGTGGCTAACGGCCGCGAAACAAACAAAAGACGGTTTTAGGGCGCTTTCTGTTCTAAACGATCAAGAAAACACTAAGAAATCTAACACGAAAACTACGTAAAGTTTTATCAAGAACTGTTAGTTACTATGCAGAGCAGATAAACACAAATAGAACCCCTTCCTTAGTGGAAGGTCGTAAACAAAATGCAAAATAAACGCTTTATACAAACAGTACTCGCTGCTGCTGGTGCTGTCGCTCTGGCTGTCACAAGACAACTGCCGATTCAAGTGACTAGTGGCTAACGGCCGCGAAACAAACAAAAGACGGTTTTAGGGCGCTTTCTGTTCTAAACGATCAAGAAAACACTAAGAAATCTAACACGAAAACTACGTAAAGTTTTATCAAGAACTGTTAGTTACTATGCAGAGCAGATAAACACAAATAGAACCCCTTCCTTAGTGGAAGGTCGTAAACAAAATGCAAAATAAACGCTTTATACAAACAGTACTCGCTGCTGCTGGTGCTGTCGCTCTGGCTGTCACAAGACAATACAGAAACTAGAAGATGGAAAAGAAGGCAGAATGAAGATCTGTGTTAGGGTTAGGTCAGCTGATGTTGGGAAAGAGATTCCAAGAAGAAGATCACAGTGGGCAGGACATGTTCTCCGAGCAGTGGGTACTCTCCATCACAAACTATCAGAACATCAGCCACCTGGTAGACATACAAGAAGTCGTCCGCGAAAGTGGTCAAAGGACAGAACTTTAGTGACCTACGAAGAAGCAGACCCAGCGGCCAGCATTCAGGATACAAGAGACAGAAGTAAATGGACAAACGTATGTAATCAATTTTAGCTATGTTATAACTATATTTAGTCATGATTTGTCGACTGGATGTGTTGAGCATTTCGTTATGTTTGTGTACATGCTTAAAACCTCTATCAGGCTAGTATGTAAGCCAGATGAAAGGACGTTAGCCAGTTACAATCATCTAAAACGATAATATGATGAGTCTGTTTGTACAGGGAAAAACGAATTTGGCATCTAGGTCCAACATTGAATACATTTTTACAAAATAAAATTTTTACCGGAAAAAGACTTCTGAACAAGCCAGACTTAGTTACGAGGGTATAAGACGTGATAGCTAGTGTAGGCAGTGTACAGCTTGAGTCTTTTTCTTGACTTGCTGAAGTAGTCTATAGGGGGTGACCGTGCACCGTTACTTTCGTGCCCGTATCCGAAGGCAGCTGAGGCTTCTTAAACGCTTTCCTAATACCGATGCACTGACTAAAAGAAAGTGCACAAATGCGAGTAGAGCTTGCGCTCTGACGGTTTAGTGGAAATTAAATTAAGCACGTAGATAATAATAATGATTTCGTGTGGCCTAATGGCCTGGTGTAAGCCTTTCTATTGGACGCCACTTCGCGACTTGCATGTCTCTGATCTAACACAGTCATCCAACTGGGGAAAGAGAATCTAAAATTTAACGCGGAATCCGATCATGTGTTTTTTCTGGCGATTCCTCACATCGCTGAAAGATGAAAGTAAGGTTTAATCGAACACTGGAAACTTTGTGGAACGATCGAGAACCGTTCCCCCCATCTCTGCGTTTCCAGGTTCCCGCTTTATTGCTAGCCCACCATGACCTAGTAATACATAAGCATTTCATCTATAGATTTTGATGAGTAAGTTTGAGAGCATTGAAGTATGTGACATAAATGGCCGTATCTTATGTTTACATTGCTTTAGAAGCTTATATTTTAGACACCGCCGAGGTATCATAGTCCTTAGTATATTACGTAAATTTCGGCTTGCTACCTTTTCCCTTTGTAACGGTGACACCGACCATCTTAAACGGCAGTCGAAGCTAACGTTAAACATCTGTGAGGAATTTTTGAGAAAGTTGTGACCGTAAGATAACCTAATGGGAACAGAAAAATGAAACTGGGACTCCTTTGCGAAACACTCCAGCAGAGTATAGCCAACAGTAAACAGTTGGGTCAGCAACAGACGTTCTCCCAGCACGAAAGCAAGTTGTAACATTACGTATTAATATCGGCCTCCAGCCTAATTAGGCATTCTTGTGTCAAGCAATATAATAAACAGAAGGCAGTGCTAAGGATAACCTAACCTTGCTTGCCACACACACTACATTCCTTCTTTATATCTGTTCATACTACAGCACAGTAACCTAATGGTTCAAATGGCTCTGAGCACTATGGGACTTAACAGCTTTGGTCATCAGTCCCCTAGAACTTAGAACTACTTAAACCTAACTAACCTAAGGACATCACACACATCCATGCCCGAGGCAGGATTCGAACCTGCGACCGTAGCAGTCGCGCAGTTCCGGACTGAGCGCCTAGAACCGCTAGACCACCGCGGCCGGCACAGTAACCTAACCTTGCAGATAAATTTACTACTAACTTGGAAATCAGACAAACAAATGGCCAATGAGATAACAAACAGCAACATATGCCTCTCAACAAAACGTGCCTTAAATGAACTAGATGCAGCAGTTTATAGAACCAATCACTAACACATAAAACTTCAAATGGTCCAAATGGCTCTAAGCACTATGGGACTTAACATCTGAGGTCATCAGTCCTCTAGAACTCAGAACTACTTAAACCTAACTAACCTAAGGACATCACACACATCCATGACCGAGGCACGATTCGAGCCTGCGACCGTAACGGTCGCGAGGTTCCAGTCTGAAGACACATAAAACTAGTAGCAATACTAAACAGGGAAGAGCATGAAATGATTCTGATTTAAATCAGGGGGTCTGTTAATGATCATATTGTGTAACACCATTGCTTAGTACAGAGTCTCTATGCCTGTAAATTAGAAAAGCTAAGACAGTAAATATTTATTCCTTAAGCTCTGTTTGAAGCAATTAAACAGAATGCAAATCTAACTACAGTAGCTCTGAAGAAGCCTTTGCTTTGCGTCATTAACTAACTAGGCTAGTACCTGAGGACCCTTAAACTTTCATGGTTAGAAGAATCACGCCTTTTAATAGAACTACAAAAGTATGTATGAGAAATGATATGTATTTACATCAATAATTATTAATTAAGAAAAGCACAGTAGACTATAGCTCTTTAAATAACAAATGTGCTTTGATAAGCAGTCCTTTAACCTACTCAAAATATAGTTGGCTGTGCAAATACCAAGACAACATTAAATTCAAGTTCAAATACTTTCTCATGAAATGAATGCCAATAAAACTTTGTAATTCTGATCTAATTGCATAAATGCAACAATTAATAATACTTTTTACGTCAGATAAACTTTACTCTTTTCAGGCAGCTTTTCAAGTAAGGCAAATTATTTAAGAAAGTGACTGCAGATTGATTTATTGGCACTGAAAGTGGAGTATTTCTCAAACTATAAAACTGAACTTTAATCACTATAACTCCGGAAAATAGAAAGCAATCACAACTATTGTGACAGCTGGCGAATAAGTATTTCCATAATAAATTAGGACACTCGGAATTAAATTCACTAGGATAGGATACCTGTCCAGGTTTGTGATTTCGGATGATCACGGGTCTAAGGTAGAATTTTTAGTAACACCACAATTTTTATTAAAATCAACCAAATTTTACAAATGCGAGTACTTGGTCCATTTACAAAGTGCCGAATATAAACAAATTTACTGGAAGGCTGGTGGCACTGGTGGGGCAATTTGCAGTGGCTATTAACCTGGCGGCTATGCTGTCATGCCAGTGCTGCTGGCCTCGCCCTGTTACATAGCCTCCTGGCGTCAGATTTATATTTATAGGGGCAAAAAACATGCCATGATAATGGTATCACCAAATACAGCATCCGAGCCCCATAAACACTGCCCTTAAGCTCTTCTGGTCTCAAAACTCCAAGAATGTGAGCCACAATGACCTGCTGCTGCTAGTGAAATGTTAACCACAGCGGTGCTCCTCACCCGTCACAAAGGAAGAGTTGCCACTTGCGCGCCAACCACACTTGTTCCACTCTTCAGACTACTTCGGTAGATGCAGGGCTTCCTCACATCTTTTTCATTTAACCTTGCGTTACCTAACTATGGACCAAGTCATTTGCAGTGCATTATATAGCAATTACTCCAGTAGTTATTTAAATCCACAGGCGCATTTTAAACAACATGGTTCAAAATTTCACATAATTGAAAGATGTATGCTTAGTCCAAGAATTTCCATGACAGATACAACACTCTACATAAGCAGCACTACAAACTGACAGAATATGTCGAAAACAGGTGTAACACATTTTCTGAGAAGATGAGGTCGTAACAGTCAGACAGATATACAGAGAGACAGACAAACCACAAAGTGATCCTATAAGTGTTCCGGGCTTACCGACCGAGGTACGTAACTCTAAGAAAAAAATATGTATAATAAATACATAAGTAATTGAAAATGGAAAAGAATAATACAGACTAAAGCTGTTGCGAAAACCAGATTTTGTAGAATTCAAACCAACTTTGTATTTCAAGTAAGTACATAAACATTTGTGAATAGTGTCTTCAAGTAAAATAGAGAAATAAACTGAACAATACTCTAAGTAATTTTGAGGAGGCGATGATGTACAGCTTCCAGAAATTGTTTTGACATCAAGGCTTGCACAGAGCTGTATTCCCTACTAAGCCACAAATTTTGGTCATGCAATTGATTATGATCCGAGGATCAAACCAAGATTTTTCAAAGATATTCAAAGCGGAAGCACAAATGTACTTCCGTATCGCACACAGAGCATTTACAGCCATTCACAGTGAAATATAAAGCTGATTATCCATCAACGGTATTACCAGGAACTCATAACAAATTCACGACAGAATCTAAAATATTAAATTTCATAACCACCTAAAAAAGGTTAAACAACGATGAAGTCCATGTAATTGCATAATAAATAATGACAGCGATTAGAAAATCTTTTAAATCCCGACTGAATGTACAGCTTATTCTCATGAAATTAGTCCTTTATGAAGTATTTCGTTCAAACAATTTTCTAAGTCCGACGAATGCTGGCTTCGACCCTGCGGCGATCTGGCCCCCCAAACATACTCTGCCGAACTTTGACCAAAAGGCCACCACTAAAATTTTTAACATTAAATTTTACTAAAATGTAAACTTTCACGGCGGGAAATATCATGTCCATTATAATTATCCGGGCTGTTATGCCGTGGTCGATTGATGAATTCTGTGGTGATTCCCAACGTTTCGTCTCCGACTGCGGGAGACATCTTCAAGGGGGTCCGTAGCTTGATGGAAGGTCCAACACACACACTGGCTCGCTACTGACTGCCGCTAAATTCCGTGTACGCGCGCCCCCGCGCCGCGTCGTGACGTCACGTGTTTTGAAAACGTCAGTGCAATTGGCCGCTGTCCGTCGCCGTCGATTGCCGTTGCCATCACCCAGTAGTGGACGGGTGGTACACATCTTCTTTAACAATGTAACGGAAAGAATAGGGAGGATCTTGACGAAGCGGAATATTACCCTAATTTACAAGCCCACCAGGAAGATACAGGAATACCTTAGGCCTGCCAAGGACGCTCGCAAACCATTGGAAAAATCTTGAGTGTATAGGATCCCATGCAGCTGTGGTGATGTTTATGTGGGTACCACCAAAAGAACTGTTTCTAAACGTTTGGAAGAGCACAAGGGAAATTGTAGAAGAGGAGAAACGGAACGATCAGCTGTTGCGGAGCATGCTTTCCAGCCAGGGAACCACAATATTCGTTTCGAGGAGACGCAAGTACTAGCGGCCACGAGCGGATACTACGAAAGGCTCTACAGGGAGGCAATCGAAATCACTAAACACCCAAATAATTTCAACCGAAAGGAGGAGGGCGTCAAATTAAACGGTATACGGATGCCGGTGTTAAAGAAGATGTGTACCACCCGTCCACTACTGGGTGATGGCAACGGCGATCAACGGCGACGGACAGCGGCCAATTGCACTGACGTTTTCAAAACACGTGACGTCACGCCGCGGCGCGGGGGCGCGCGGACACGGAATTTAGCGGCAGTCAGTAGCGAGCCAGTGTGTGTGTTGGACCTTCCATCAAGCTACGGACCCCCTTGAAGATGTCTCCCGCAGTCGGAGACGAAACGTTGGGAATCACCACAGAATTCATCAACCGACCACAGCATAACAGCCCGGATAATTATAATGGACATTAAATTTTACGTAAAATGACGGCAAAAAAGACGCAACCCCAGGAACGAGCTGTGCGACATAAATGAAAGTTGGTAGACGTGTTTCTAGATTCAAAATATGATGTCCATTCAGATTACACGGGAATCGCATAAGAGTGGCGCTAGTAGCGCCACTGTGTGGGTGCAAACCAGCTTTGCTTGAAGTAAATGCCGCAGTGGTCATGAGCATTAGTTACCTTTGAGATTGGACATATAGAGTTGATGTTAGTCAAGAATGGCTTCAAGGCAAGACAGACGCCATTATCAATTCCTCACTGAGTTTGAAGAAGCTCGTGTATTAAGGCTACGATGAGCTGTATGTTCCTTCCGCGATACTGTAGAAAGACTTGGCAGGAATGTAGCCACCGTACAATACTCCTGGCAGTGGTGGCCACAGGTATGTACGGTCGCAGAAGACTTTACTCCAGGACATGTGGCACTTCCATGCCCATGCCCCTATTCGGCGTATGGCTCTGTCGCACTGTACTTCCCGTGAGCAACATTTGGCATCACAGTGACTCTCTGCACTGTTACAAATCGGTTACTTCAAGAACACGTCCGAGCCAAATGCCTTGTAGTGTGTTTCCTGATGGAAGTTGGTTCTGCCTCGGTGCCAGTGATGGCCTTGTGTTGCTTATAAGGGGGCCAGTAGAGGGCCTGCAACCGACCTGTTTGCGTGCTATACACATTGGACCTCAACCTGGAGCTATGCTCTGGGGAACGCAGTCTAGTAGTTATCCCACACTTCCTGACTGCAAATTTGTACGTCAAGCGGGTGATTCGGCCTGCTGTGCTACAATTCATAACCAGAACTCCAGGGGTGTTTTCCGACTGGATAACGCTCGCCCACATACCGCTGTTGTAAACCAACGTTCTCTTGGAGACTAAATCCCGCTATACCACACAACCAGGAATTTTCTAAGTCGTTTCACTTTCTAGCTGCCAAAAGACCGACTGTCCGCTTTCACGTCTTATTCCGAACTGAACCCTTTGGTGTCTCCAGCTGAACTGTACTCTTGGGTTTCTAAACCAGAACTGCCCTCTGCCCATATCCGACCGCGTTTTCCGCGCGCCGAGCATCTTCGACAACTGACAAGCGCAGTTCCCTGATTGGTTACAGCCTATTCTACATTAATTTACATTTTAACATGCTTAGATAATCAAAGCTTGACCACTTTCACGTTCTAAATAAAGTAACAATAATATCCATTACATAATAAACGTTAAATTCTCTAACATAAAACCAATACAATTTCCTTCTTAACTTGGAATGTCACGGCCAGTAAACTTGCACCATTGTGCTTTATGATAAATAAATAAAGAACAAAAGTAACTATTATGCACTAAAATTTACAACAAATATTCTATTACCTAATGATTCAATAAGGTGTCATGCTGTCAACGTTCAATGTGTTTTGTGTGGAGGAAATGATGATCTGATACTTAACTGAAAATACTGATCATTTAAATTTACTATATCTTTTAAACTAATAAAGTTACAGAGTTGATGTTTATAACGTTTGTCATCTTAATAATGCTCTTCTATATGAAATAACGATAGTTAAGATAGACGAAAGCATTCAGCTCTTTGTTAAAAAACTTGTTCATTTCACTTTAATAGTAAATCCTAAACTATTATAGATATGATCAATATTCAAGTTTCATTGGGATCAGCATGAAAATTTATCAAGTATGGTAGATTAAAATAACTGTGGCTTCATTCCCTGCGTTACTAAAGAATTACATAGTTTCCATAAATGTTTCCCCTTATAGCCGATCATAGGTCCGCCATATTTAATAATGCTATGTCTCCTCGGCCACAAAGGTCTCCTACATCTACATCTACATGGTTACTCTGCAATTCACACTTAAGTGCCTGGTAGAGGGTTTGTCGAACCATTTTCATACTACTTCTCTACCATTCCACTCTCGAATGGCGCGTGGGAAAAAGGAACACCTAAATCTTTCCGTTGGAGCTCTGATTTCTCTTATTTTATTATGATGATCATTTCTCCCTACGTAGGTGGGTGTCAACAAAATATTTTCGCTTTCGGAAGAGAAAGTTGGTGATTGAAATTTCGTAAATGGATCTCGCAGCAAAGAAAACCGCCTTTGTTTCAGTGACTGACACCCCAACTCGCGTATCATATCAGTGACACTCTCACACCTATTGCGCTATAACACGAAACGAGCTGCCCTTCTCTGCACTTTTTCGATGTCCTCCGTCAATCCTATCTGGTAAGGATTCCACACCACGCAGCAATACTCCAGCAGAGGACGGACAAGTGTAATGTAGGCTGTCTCCTTAGTGGGTTTGTCGCATCTTCTGAGTGATCTGCCAACAAAGCGCAGTCTTTGTTTCGCCTTCCCCAGAATATTACCTATGTGGTCTGTCCAACTTAAGTTGCTGTTAATTGTAAATCCTAGGTATTTAGTCGAATTGACAGCCCTTAGATTTGTGCGAAGTATCGTATACGCAAAATTTATCGGGTTTCTTTTAGTACCCATGTGGATGACCTCGACTTTTCTTCTACTGGGTTTCCTTATGACGTAGATTCTCGTCTGTCTCACTCGCACACTACAGCGCTTAGGTCTCATTCAGCACAATAGACGGTTTCCCCATCTCGTGGCGAAGATGTTAGATTTAAAATTCCTGAAGGCTGACACTTTCGGCCATATACCGGTACTTAAATGTGAGCGGAATGCTCGTTAACTCACAGTAGGATAGGTGTGTCAAGGAGAGCGAGGATGAGGAATGAAAATGTAAGGGAAATAGTTAAACAGGAACAAATGCAGAGTGGGATAGAAACATGAAGGCTAAGATGGTGTGAGCATTTAAAGAGAAAGGACAACAAGAGGATTCCCAGGAAGATGCACGAAATGGAGGTGTGAGAGAAACGACAAAGAGGAAGACCAAGGGATAGATGACTGAAAGATGTGGAGAAGTGTGATGGAAAATGAGGCGGGACGTTTACCAGAGTGAACACAGAAGGATGACGGGAGAACAGGAGTAGATGAGGAGGCTTGTGCTAGAAACAGATCTAGCATGAGGCGTGGAAACTGTTCAAGATGAGGATGTTGATTTGGTTCTAGCTACATGATCATGTCGTATCTTATAACATTTTTCTTATTTGGAAAACCCTTACTCTAGACCAGAACTATGCTATCATGTCAGAATGGAATCAGAAAATATATTTAACTTCTATTATATGGTTAGCTAAAGGAGATGGTCCTAAAAGTGATCCAAGGTGCAATAATTTTCCCTAAATTGTAGACAAAGAACTACTGTTAACTAAATACGGGGAGCAGTTGGATTATGAACTTGGATACTCATTCTGATCTCGTAACGAATGTTTATGGGAGGTTAAAATAAAAAGGAAGGTCAGCTTTGGCCGTAATATTGATGTTTTATTGATAGTAGAATCGATTTTCGACCATATAGTGATCATCTTCAGTGCTGTACAAACTAAACTCAGACACTGGTTTCAAGTTATCAATAACCAAACCTGAGAGGCGATCTCAGTAACTCAACTCCATGTAGTCGCCAATCAATAAATTTTTGGGAGGTATTCGTATTTAGAGCACTATTTGCTTATAAATAGTTAAACTATCTATAATTCTTAGAAAATTTGTTTGATAGTGAAAAGTAATTGGTCACCATGGTTGCTAGTATCGTTGCCTTTTAGATGACGTATCGTAATTGTAAGCTATGTATACAGGGTGAAAAGTATTTAAACCGACAAACTCTCGGAGGTTGTAGGGGACATCAAAACAAATATTTTTCCCAAATGTCATTTTCTCCTATGAGGAGTATTTAAACCGGTAGAGGAAGATTTCTCTGGCGGCAATTTGATTAAACCAACAAACATTTTTCCATTTTTTATGACCAATAGACAACACATTAACACAATCAAATTTCAATTACAGTAAATTTTCAAAAATGCCTCCATCGATACATAAACAAAGGTTACACCGTCGGATCATGTTCTGTCTGACACGGGCAAAAATCCCAGGAGTGTCCAGAATTGTTCCTGCTGCTGCTACTATCCGGGCAACCAGGTCCTCTTCTGATGCAACAGGAGTTGCGTAAACAAGCTCGCGCATCTCTCCCCACACAAAAAAGTCAAGAGGGAACATATCTGGGGATCAACAGGCCATGGTACAGGACCACCTCTGCCAGTCCACGTTTCGGTCCAGGAATCACGCACACGACGACTGAAATGTGCCGGCGCCCCGTCATGTTGGAACCACATGCGCTGTCTTGTAGGGAGCGGTACGTCTTCCAACAATTCTGGCAATGCTCTGGCGAGAAAACTGTAACAGTGCCTGCCATTTAATGGCCTAGATAGCACATACGGCCCAATTAAACAGTCCCCAACAACACCGACCTACACATTAACGAAGAATCGTACTTGATGAGCGCTAGCAACTGTGGCATGTGGGTTATCCTCACTCTAAACATGCGAATGGTGGATGTTGAAGACCCCATCACTCCCGAACGTTGCTTCATCGGTAAACAACACAGAGGATGGAAATGTAGGACGCATTTCACACTGTTCCAGGTACCACTGCGAAAACTGTGGTCTGGGTGGATAACCAACTAGTTCCAGGTTGTGGACACGCTGTAAGTGAAATGGACGTAACAATTGCTCTCGAAGGACTGTTATTACATTTATCTGATCCGTCCCCATGTTACGTGCAATTGCACGAATACTGGTTGAAGGATTCCGCTCCACATGCTGCAAGACAGCTTCTTCAAATTGCAGCGTTCTTGTCGTGTGACGGCGTCCCTGTTGAGGTAATCTGCTAAATGATCCGGTCTCACGCAGACGTTGGTACACAGCAGCAAAGGTCGTATGATGCGGGATACGACGATTACGATATTGTTGTTGATAAACCCGCTGTGTAGCTCGTCCGTTGTGGTGCGCTACGTAGTACTACCATATCAGTGTACTTACTCCAGGTGTATCGATCCATTAGTAAACAGAGAGAATGCACTACTACACTGGTGAATAGCAGTTATCTACAACTGAAGAGCGTAATACGCCCTCTAACAACTGAAGATCGTAAAACGGCATCTAACAACTGAAGAGCATAATACGGCCTCCACCGGTTTAAATAATCTTCATAGGAAAAAATGACTTTAGGGAAAAATATTTGTTTTGATGTCCCTTACAACCTCCGAGAGTTTGTCGGTTTAAATACTTTTCACCCTGCATGTTTGTTACAAATAATTGTAAAAACTGTTCAATATGTTCAAATGTGTGTGAAATCTTATGGGACTTAACTGCTAAGGTCATCAGTCCCTAAGCTTACACACTACTTAACCTAAATTATCCTAAGGACAAACACACACACCAATGCCCGAGGGAGGACTCGAACCTCCACCGGGATCAGCCTCACAGTCCATGACTGCAGCGCCTCAGACCGTGTAAAAACTGTAATAGATATAAATGTTAATAACATTTTGAATAATTTGTCAGCAAACAAAGTTCAGTTTGTAATCAGGTCGTCCCATCGCTGCGATTGTATGATGTATTTAGCTTTGTTGTGGCATGTTCGCGTATTTTTCGTAAATGTTACCCTTTGGTTTCACATTCTATATCACTGGTAGCATTATCGTTCCGCGCTCGGTAAGTACGCAGCCACTTTCGGACGCCAGGTGTCTTCCCAATGACCGCTCGCTTCTACTTGCGCTAGATGCCATCCGTGGTCTGTGCTACTCCACCCGGCCGCTCTGAACCGTTTCCTACCACTTCCACTCGCTGTACCGCGGCAACCAACCATTCAAACATAATTATTGCGAGGCACTCTGTCGTAAGGTTACAAGTACAAACTTGACAAATTTTCATTATTAAAAGGAAGGAAGGGCTGTGCAGGGTACAATCTTAAACATATTTTCCCTTCTTCATTCTCCCTATAGCCAATGGCTTTGCCGCAATGGCAACACCGGTTCCCGTCAGTTCGCCGACGTTCAGGCTGTCGGGCTTGGCTAGCACTTGCATGGATCACCGTCTGGGTCTGCCAGGCGCTGTTGGCAAGCGGGATGCACTCAGCCCTTGTGAGGCCAATTGAGGAGCTACTTGACTGAAGGGTGGCGGCGTCGTCACTAAAACTGACAACGGCCAGGAATGCGGTGTTCTGACAATATGCTCCTCCGTATCCACATACAGTGACGCCGAACGGCTGAGTACGACACGGCGGCGGATCTATACCTGTGAGCCTTCAAGGACTATTCTGACGGTGTGCGTTTAATTCTTCATATGACAGAGATATAGGATCACCTTTCTTGTGACGTACAGAGAAAGATCAGTGTACCGATGACTGATGCACAGTTGCAACTCGTAACATTGTACAAGCATGTTCATGTGTGTCTGTTTACATGTGTTTACGAAAATGCAATTTTGCACAGATTGACTTTTCAGATATGTAAATGTCTTCGAATCTAAGCAAGAAGTTCCTGTGGAATCAATTGTTTTATTATTCTGCAGTCCTTCACTGAAACCTGTTCTTAGTCATACAAGGAAAACGAGACACGTTAATCTGTTTCATTAAATTGACCAGTTACTCGATAAAGACAGCTGTTTCACAAAGACAAGATGATCATTATCTGCAAAGATTTACTCATATTTGATACGTTCTTTTAAACTTTCTCCGATAAGCCATTCAGTTGATTTAAAAATTGAAGTTCATGCAAAATAATGTAAAGCCGATGCACGTTAAATCTTTTATCCAGCCTATAGCGCTAAAATAGGAGCAACGTCTCTGTCACATTTATAATTTGAGCAACACAAGCAGTATAATGCCTTATGTGATTACCCTTCAGATGTAAGTTTTTCCATCGTTTTATTGGGCATAATCTTCAGCTCCTTCAGGAGACACGTTTGTAGATAAGATTGTTCGGTTACATTAAACAGAATACATCCAGAGAAATACTGTTTCCTTGCTAAATGAAGAAACACTTGCTGAGAGCACTAAATTTTATTTTCCACTATTTCTCCCCCGAACAAGATCACAATGTCATTCCTATAAACGTTCGAACTTAGCAAGAAATTGAAAACAAGAGACAGAAATGAGCTTTTTCCTGAAAATAAGTTTAGATCGATTGACGGAGGAAACGTCATATTATCAGGAGTGCATCTTAGATTGTACTCTGAATTTTCAGAAAACTGGTCGTTCTCTTAACATTATGGTAGTGGACTGGAACAAGGTACTGTGTCGAGTGACTTGAACAAAAGGCACGAGTCAGTCCAGCCAAATTTGAATAGAAAAATGTCATGGTAAGCATTGTCGCACTTGAACAAGTGCCTTGTAAGTTGCCGCAAATAGCGCGCGTGTAGACACGATATCTGAGCCATCGGTTACCGACACTTGTGTAGTGAACATAGCAAAATGTCGCCATTAACAAACTTTGAGCGAGAATTGATACGTGAGTCTGCATTTTGAAAAGTTTTGTCAGATAATTTCTCAAAAATAGTCCAGAATATGGTCTATTATTGTTCTGAAAGTTAAAAATTTTTATCTATAACATCCTGATTTTTCACAAAAAAGATCTCGTATTTTAAACATTTCAGTAACTGAAGCTGTAAGGTGGCAGCTGGAATGAATGTTAATTTCGCACCTTACACGAGATTTTATACATCGTAACAAATAGATGAATATATCACCTGACATACTTCGGTGATAGTGAGCAAATAAGCCTATCAAATTGTATAATAGGTAATGCAAAGGGATAACATTCGATTCGATGGTATTAACACACTGCACCCAAATCTTGCATCTCAGTGAGCAAAAAAAGGTGAAGAAAGCTGCCGGAAGAAACTCTGTAGTTTGGGGACAGAGACATGTTGCGCCGTCTTGGCCAGCATACAATGAAAGGCTTCTAACAGGGGTCGGTGACCTGCTGCGAGAGAGACCGAGAGAGACCGAGAGAGACCGAGAGAGACCGTGAGAAACAACGAACGCGCCAGGCGATACATCGAGGGGAGCAGGTAGTGTAATGACACTGCCTGCGACGGAGAAATTCTTTAGATAACTGCGTTGGGAAATTTCCAGATGGATACAAACAGACCAGAAACGCAGTTACTGATCATGTGAAAGGTCTGTGGTGTTCTCGTGATGAACGCGAGTATCTTTTAGAGGTCAGGAACAGGCATAAAATGTCAGATTGGCTGAAATAAGCTGGGAAGAAGTTAAAGTGGCGATATTCGACGCAGTTTAAAATGTAGGTTCTTTGCGATTTGCAGGGGTAATTTCCAGAAGATGAAAGGAGCACTCCCATTGTTCTGTAAAAGCTGCGACGTGAAGCACGAAAGGACACAGGTGGGGGACAGTTTACTATGAAAGACAGAACACCGAAAACTTCGAGGACTCTCCTGTGAACCAGCATCAAGTGTAGAACGAGGCACATCACACGCTGCACGACGTCAAAAGAGGAATTTTGAGTGAACACTGCATTCACTTTGGCTGACAATAGCAGTATAGTAGTGGGGCTATGAGTGCAATTTTGATATCAAATTGATATGAAAATTAATTAAATTGATCAACTAATCACCTCCACCCTCGCCCACCGCCGGTTACCCTTACCCCTGACCTCGCCCACTCTCGCCCCCAGATGACATCACATGTTTGTCTCAGCAGCATGTGTGTACTAGCCTCCTCTTTCCCTCCCTTCCCTTCCCCCTCCCACCCCCTGCCAATAACCTACCCTATTCGGAATGATATTTTATCTCTGCAGCTGAGTGTGCTCAGAAATGAAACTTCCTGGCAGATTAAAACTGCGTGCTGGACCGAGACGCAAACTCGGGACCTTGGCCTTTTGTGGGCAAGTGCTCTACCATCGGAGCTACCCAGGCACGACTCACGACACGTCTACACACTTTCAATTCTGCCAGTACCTTGTCTCCTACCTTGCAAACATCACAGAAGCTCTTCTGCAAACCTTCTGTGAAGTTGATAGCGAGATCAATTTTAGCAATTTCACCCAAAAGTCGGAGAGAGCAATATCCAACACATTCTGCAACCCGTTTAGAAACAGAGCGAGCCGAGTTAATGCTATAGGAGAGTGTTTTGACCACTCAGGGGAAGTGGGAACATGTTCTCGTAGTTCCATCACGCATGTACGATGTGTAAGGTCAGCGTCAAATGAAGCCTGCTCCTGTAACACGATGACAGCATGAATAGTTACAATAGTGTTTCATGATGGGAAAATTAGGAAGACTCAACATCGAAGCAGATTCGCATCCCTCAGGATTCATTCACATCTGTCACTCAAACATTCTACCACCGTTATTCTGTACCATCCAGCAGAAACAAATTACGAACTATCTGCGTGTAAGCATCGAGCACATGTAACAATCCTATTAAATATACAGGTATTGATCCATTGCGCAGATAAAGTTGCATTGCCTGTACTGTAGGAGGAGGACCGTATCCCACAAACTACAAAATAAGTCGCAAGAGACACTATCTGTGACCCTGTGTTGTTGTTTGAAACATTGCTTTTTCTACTGTAACATGCTTTGTACAATTCCATACATGTTGTTTTCACCACCACGACTTTGAGGTGTATGTCAGGGTTTAAACTGACATTAACACGTTCTGATCCATCGCTTCTCTCAGAAAACTAGATGTCGCACAGTATAAATCATGTTGCTACTGCTGGTACCATAACACACCACACACGCACAGTGGATGATTTTAAATAAAAGACAGTTACAACATAAGGAAACTGGAAGTGTTTGGTGGTATTGAGTTTCCAAACTGCTGTTTGAAGGTGATTGACGACCTCTACATTTAAACCCATCTTCACAGTGACGGAATAGCTGATGGCTCTTTGTTCCATTTCGACTGATTTCTCATATTGCAATCACGTATGCGATCATTGTGTCGGTGTTAGCCATCCCCAGAAGGTGTTGCCCTCCACCAAAACTCTTTCTCCATCTTAAACAAGCGATATCAGTTAATCATGATGTGGTAATAAAAAGTATACCAGTGGACAGATGGGGTGGAAAAGACTCCGTCGATGTACTGTAATAATAAGCATCATAGTTGAGAGTGCGAACAATTTTAACAATTTTACAGTAATTTCTACACCGACCAATAATGTGACAGTATGTTTCCCAATTTGCGTATAATTGCTAAACTGAGCTAAGAAAAACATGTGATGTCATATGGGGGGCAGGGGTGAGCTTGGTTGTGGTTGGGGGTAGGAGGGAATGGTTGGGGTGGGGGTAATTAATTGATCAATTTAATTAATTTTCATATCAATTTGATATGAAAATTGCACCGAGAACCTCACTACCCTAGAACTGAGATTCAGCTAGAAATTAGCTGAAGAGTCATTGAGCTCTGATGGCGGAGAAACGAAACAGCCATGCAGTTAATTGTTCTTGCGAGAACTGAGAAGGTGTTCAAGTATACATGCTGGTCTATCTATGTGTTTGTATATCGCCATATTTTCCAGACTAGGGTAGAGTGCATGTTTTGTCGCTTAATGAGAAACATAGGACAGTTTCAGCTGATAAAATCAGTAAAGATTTTGATTAGCTTTTCATCGGATTTTCTTCATGCTAGTGAGGTTGTGCAGCCGACAATACATCACAGCTAAATGTAAGTACCGCTGGCAAAGGCATAAAATTGTTGAATCACCAGCTTGTGTCTACTGTCGACATGAGCAACCTTGAGTAATCTTTTGCTCATCTTGTCACAAAAACCAACCATACTCCGTAGACTTGATTGTCAACCTAAATAGGACCGACCTTAGAAACGGAACCGGTTGATTTCTGGTAATATTATCCAACTCAGACAGTACTTCACTGTCTAGATGTATGAAAAATTTTGGAGAGAACCTTCTATTTAAATTCGATATTTTTGTGTTCAGTGTTATTTTTGCTAATCAGGACATAATACGTTATTTTGGCAATTGTACTGAAATTGTCATGTCACAATCTATGTAAACCCATGTGCCTCTTTGACAAAAATACAGAAATTAAACAAATTTTGAAAAGCTAAACACCGATGTACTCTGTCATAGAATAAGGTTCACTCCTAACCCCAGCAATTTATTCTAGTGATGCTAACACACTCACAGGGTGTTTTGGCTGATGTCTTGTGAATGTGAAAAGGAGTGGAGTGTCAGAAAATGGCGACCCTGCCAGGATTGCAATTGGTCTGACATGATGGCAATTAGTCAATTTAGAAATACTGATTAAAAAAATGGCTCTGAGCACTATGGGACTTAACAGCTGTGGTCATCAGCCCCCTAGAACTTAGAACTACTTAAACCTAACTAACCTAAGGACATCACACACATCCATGCCCGAGGCAGGATTCGAACCTGCGTCCGTAGCAGTCGCGCGGTTCCAGACTGCGCGCCTAGAACCGTGAGACCACCGCGGCCGGCGAGTAATTAAATATTGGTATTAAGAAAAAGAATTTTTGGAAAAAAATTGACAGGGATACTCAATGTATGTGTCTGCATAGTGGTCAAAAAATGGTTCAAATGGCTCTGAGCACTATGGGACTCAACTGCTGAGGTCATTAGTCCCCTAGAACTTAGAACTAGTTAAACCTAACTAACCTAAGGACATCACAAACATCCATGCCCGAGGCAGGATTTGAACCTGCGACTGTAGCGGTCTTGCGGTTCCAGACTGCAGCGCCTTTAACCGCACGGCCACTTCGGCCGGCGCATAGTGGTCAGATTACTGTAAATGTGTGATCCACAGAGTGGAAAAGGTTGTATTAATGAGGAAAGAAAAATTGTCGTGTTTTGAGTAAAAGTGGTTTGTGCATGGCCTTTCTGGTGCGAAGTTATTCACGACGTTGTTGAATTGGTTTGAGTACCCACAAACTGTGAACGGTGTTGACAATGATATGTTAATGTCACAACAGACTTTCTATGATATTTTGGAGACGTGTCAGGTCATATAACTTCATGCTGACTAGAGTTCAGGCACGCGCAAATTGTGAAAGACAGAGGTGAGTTGGTCGGAGATGGCGGACGGACGTGGATCATCGCATATAGGGCAGACTAAAGATCTTGTTAGGATAGAAAATGACGCAAAACAAAAAGTATCAAATGCGCGTCACGAAACCGAGCGAAGTGACGATGCAGAGGGAAAGGTGGCAGTTCAAATGGTTCAAAGGCTCTGAGCACTATGGGACTTAACATCTGTGGTCATCAGTCCCCTAGAACTTAGAACTACTTAAACCTAACTAACCTAAGGACGTCACACACATCCATGCCCGAGGCAGGATTCGAACCTGCGACCGGAGCGGTCACGCGGTTCAGACTGAACCGCCTAGACCGCACGGCCACACAGGCCGGCCCTAAGCAAAGAATGTATTTAATCGGCGTTAGCACTGTGCACAGAAGTCGGTGAGACGTCACATGGAAGACGCGAACTGCAAAACTTACACCAAATGTTGACAGATGACGATGACGAAGCGTCTGATATCGTGTCCACAATCTTGAAGCAACTCCCTATTGTTGTCAAGAAAACAAATGAAACAATGAGAGCGGGGTTAGCAGACTTAAAAACAGAAACAAATTCAGGGAAAGCAGACTTGAAAACAGAAACAAATGCAGGGTTGGCGGCTTTAAAAACCGAAACAGCGAATGAAAAAACTAAAAATATTGCAGGGTTAGCGGCCAAAAATGGTCCCAAAATTGGAACCTATGAAGGGTTAGATAAAGTTCATAAAGGCCAGCAAAAGATACGAACGGAAGTTAATGAGCAGTTTATTTAAATCCGGAAAGAGGCGAGAGACTCGCATGAACTAATTCTGTCGCTTATGGTCGATCAGAAAAAGATGCGTACTGACATTGACCAGGTGCAGGACGCAGTGTCTAATATCAACCAAACCAAAGAGTTGATAATTTCGCACGTAAGGTGTGTGGTAAGGCGCAACAAATCGTGGAGGAACTCAATGTCAGAAACCGTGTCACGCGAGCTGCTTTAAAGAGATTCGATACACGCATTGTGAATATCGTATAGCAAAATAAACAGCAGTATGAACAGCTTCGTACGGGACTGAGGCAGTGTATTGAGAACCGTACATAAAGCAGTAGTGAGGTGATGGTATCGGTAGTATCATCTGAAATAGTGGTAGAAAAAGTCAAGATGTAACCATGTCCCTTGTGCAATCTTCCGTGCCAGTTGCGGAAACACAGAAAAGTCATGAAATTCCACTTATATGTCCGATGTTGCGTTAGTATTTTCCGATCCGAAACACAAACAAATGGTAGAAGTACAGTTGAGACAGGTGAGCGAAGCAGATAATCTGCGTTCACAGCAGACAGTGGTAAGAGAAGCGGTTAACTGCGCGCAAACAGCAGAGCTGCGGTCAACCATCCGAAAGTACGTGAAAGTGGCGATAGGAGAGCAGTTTACTGTGACACACGTGCCAAATTCCCAATTTACGAGTCACAGTACAAAAGGCCTATACCACAGGTCAATATGAAGCAAGTACAAAGACAAAACACAGATCCAGTAATAGGAAATTTTAACGTATCTTTCAGTCCGATACACGAGGAACGGCACGGTTTAGATAATTGCACACCACTGCGTAAATGCGACGCAAGATGGGAATCAAATATGTCGTCTCAGGATCCAAATGTGGTAGTACGAATAAGGGAAAAAAATGACGCAATTGAAGGGAACGGGAAATGTTGCGAAAACACAAACGCCATATGGTGCAATAGAAACATTTGACAATTAGAAATTTCCAACGTTACAAGGAAAACAGGAACGGCTTACACACCCGCACGTTTATACAGTTCCAGACCGGTTTACCAGAACTCTGGCCATTTACACATGAACTTGATTTCATTTGTGGTCATTTGGAAGGCGCAATAGCGGAAACGATGCAAAGAGTCGCTGCAAACTGTCGGTCGTATGAACAATTAAAGTCTGCCTTCTTGGAGCGATACTGATCCGCAGAAACCCAAGATAGTATAAAATATGAATTGTTACAGAAGACGCCATTTGAAAATTTGGGAGAAAAGAAGGCAGTTAGATTTTCTGAAGAAATGACGAAACAGAATCCGTGTTTAGACAATCCATACAGTGATGGGGAACTAATACCTATGTGCACAATGAAGTTACCCTTTCGTTATCAGCAATCGTTGGTTGGCAGAGCTGGAGATAATATAAAGGCATTTAAAGGGATGTTACGAGAACATGAATTCATCTTCAGTGAAGATGATGCTAAAAACAAAGTGTAGTGAGAGAAACCAATGGCAGTGGGAATAATAGTAACTGATTGGCCTTTAATAATGCTTACAATGGCAATAGTAATGTTGCGAAAGGTAATAGTTTTGGGAAGAATAGTAGTAGCCCATTGGATCATAATAGCTGTGGTTTTGGCAGCCCACTGAGGTCAAACAAGAATTATGGTTTTGGTGAGCGACGGAGTTACAATAAAGGCTTTGGCTCCAGGAATTGTGGTGGTAACTGTAATTCGCGACATGATAACCATGCAGACGAAGCAGAAAGGCTTAGAGCTTTTACACCACAAAACCCAAATTATTCGGGTGGAACTAGAATGCCTAGAACGCAGAACGGTTGGGAAAATCAGACTTCAGCAGGACAATACACGCGAGATGAACCGGTACAGGAAGTCGAGTTGAGGCGACCAAACCCTGGTAAAAAACAGAAGTGACGAAATGAACGGTATGAAGACCAGTCACAAGAGATTCAATCGTCAAATGAGGTTTATTGTATAATTGAATGTGCACATAGGCTTAGCTTTGATCAACAAGATTCTGCAGTCGGTTTAGGGGGTGACCAGATACAAATGCCAGCATGCTGGGAGACAATTGACTGGGAATCGTCCGATGATGAGGAACAAGAGCTGCCAACAGTTAATGTATGCAGCTATATAAAAACTGAGGAGGACCAAATTGTGGAGGTGTAGTTCATCTATACGAAACCGAGAGAGAAATGGTATGCCAAGACGATAAGGCACCATTGGCAACACCAATACTGATAAACAAGGAGATAATGAATATAGGACAGGGACATATGAAGAGTTCATATTATAATAAAAACTATGGACAAATGACTTCATCGAGAACATTCAGAACATCAACATCTAGTAAAATTAGCAATGAGAAATTTGAAGGCCGTTGTGTTAAATATAAAGAACTAGGTGGACAAGACGGCAACCTCACGAGTATTTTCACTAGGACAAAGAGTACTTGTGAAAACCCACCATCTCTCTAGCAAGAAAAAACATCAAAGCCATAAATTCTCTTCGGTATATAAGGGCCCTATGGAAGTAAGTAAGGTGGTTCATGATAATGCAGTCGAACTGATGAACCCAAAAACAGGAAAACCATTGGGCTTGCACCATGTGAGTCACTGGAAAGTGTATAAAGGGTAAAACAGTAAATATTAACTCCACAAGAAAAATTAGATGTGTCAAATATCCAGATTCCAATAAGAGTAAAGTGTAGAAGTCAAAAACTAAGGGGGCTAAGGAAATGCACACAATTAGAAATTTTTAATTTGTACTTATCTCACTAAAATAAATTGGTTAATTTTCTCAGTATAGCAAGAAGGTAGTTGTGAAGGAAGAACAATAAAGTAACAACTACAGTAATCATTCTGAAAAGGAATTTGTTATGGGAAAAGAGTAGAAAGCAATGAGAAAGACAGAGATTAGCATGTGGATAATTTGACGAAATAGCAGCAGATTCTCTCTTAAAATGTAGTGTAAAGCAGATAGAAGTTGATTTTTGTTGACAAAAGCAAGCCAAGTAACTACGTGTAAATAATTATGTAAGAAACAAATATTTACTTTTAGTTTGTTCCGTTGCGGGCGGTGAACATTTTGTTGAGGAGATATGTTTGGGGAAAATGAGAAGCATTTATGATTTGTGGAAGCTACCACAAGGTGATATTAAAAGGAGATGTGAGCGAAATAGATATGAAAGATTGTTAGGAGATAAGAATTAAGAGAGAGAGAATTGAATTATCAAGGAAAGCGAGAAACATGTTATTTCTTGGAAGAATGTAGACAGAGGGCTATGTGTTTAACACAGGGATTATTTCAATAACGAAGAATAAGATAAGTAATATAAAAGTTTACTGTTTATAAGAAGGAGATAGGGATAAGTACAACTAATAAAAGTAAAAGCCCTACAACAATGAAATTGGACAATGGAAAAAAATTTATAAAGGAAACAAGAAATAGAGATACATTGTATTTCGAAGTTCTTTAACAGCTTATGCCAAAAAGCAGCGATTACAGAGAAAAAGATGCTGGAGTTGGAGTCAAGGTGCAGAGTTAGAGAGAAAACAAAACGTACGAATACACTAACCTTCATCACGATCAATTTTCCTCTTACTATTCATCGTGATGAAGATGAGGAAGCCATTGCTTTTGTGCTAATAGTGGAGAAAAAAGGAAAGAAGAAAATGTACATATAGAATGGGGATAAAAGAGCTTGATCTGTTAAAATAGATGTAAAGTTATGAAGAGTATAATAAGGAGAATCTTATGTATACTGTAAATACAGAATTATTGTTAAGTCTCTTAGTAGTTTAGTGTTTGTAAAGCTTGTAATGTATCTTAAGGGAGAAAGGGTTGCGATAAGATAGGTGGTAATGACATGTAAATTAGAGAAATTTGGGGATGTTTGATGGACAAAAGTGTGCACAATGTTGTATTTCACACAACGTCATCAAGAATGATGCTTCTTCATTGCGGTCAGATCGACAATAGAACTAAGTACAGCAGTTAGGCATGAGAGTAAGGAACACTGAGTGTGGGTGCCTGGTACATCAGCTTTCAAGATGAGAGGATAACAACTCTGTGGAAAAATATGGGGATCTTCGACGAATGCTGGATACAGTCGACATCTGAAATGACGCGATCTTTATTCATGTGGAAGTCACATGCGATCTTCATAACAACAATTTCGCTAATGTGATAGATACTTAGCACTTATGTCGGAAACTATTTAGAGTAGCGTAAGGAGATATGACGGATGCTCACTAAACCGAAATGGAGGTGGACATGTTACATCAATACATCAATGCTGAACGAATGTTTGCACAGGAAGAAGAGGCGCATTTCTGTAAGCAAAGATACAGAATGACTGAAATTATCTTCATACCATACATAGTTCAGCAACTGCAGAACATTTCCTGAACACTCATGGGGGGAAGCAAGAGAAAGACGGAAAGAATACACAACGATTAAAAGAAAACACCATAAGAATGGATTATACAATAACGAGGTTCAGCAGGTCTCAAAGCCCAATTCCCGGTCCAGAGAAGAACGACGACACAAATGAGAAGTTAGCAAGAGGCAACAAGAAAAGAAGATTCAATGCAGAAGATAGGAAGAAAGACACCTGGAAATTAAGAAACCTTTCTAAATCCCTTCCTATACAAGACCTACCAACAAAAAATCCATTTTAACTGTTCTATAGATACAAATGTCTGATATTCGTTATGGACAATTGCAACACCGAGAGATGAGAGATGACTATTTGTATAGAAAACAGGAGACGAATTAACCAACAATGGATTGGCATAAAGATTCGAGGATTGACAAAGAATATAAGTTTTTATGCTGCTAATAATAGATCTCTAATATAATTTCGCCATTGGTACATGCGGAATGGAAAAAAGGCAACCAAGCATTCACAATACACTCAAACATTTAGCAATCCTTCTCTCTGCCGACCGCCATTCCATGCTCAGAGGAGACATCTCGAAGCACATGAAGATGGGGACGATGACTTCAATGAACCACGTTGAAAGTCTGTGAGAAAAGACTGTCTGTGATGGACGAGTATCAGATCATACTGAAAAAAAAAATTACGAACACACAGTTTGTTATTGTTTAAAAATATTTAATTTTGAAAAGTTTTGTACAAGAAGCAGATTTTTGTTGACAATACATCTGAGCTTTTTTAATCTTGACAGATAAATTACATTATCTTGTATTTAATATTTTGACAACACATCTAAATTAAGAAAACCAAATGTTGATATTTTCTTTGGAGGCTGAAATTCTAGCATGTAATGTGTTTGTTAATATATAAGTTACATGCAAAACAGTGTTTTGAAATTTGATAATGTTGATTTAATATTTATGAGGTAATTTGTAGGATTAGGAATTTAAAATTGTTGTAAAAGTCAATGAATAATTTATTCCTTCTGTAACGTTATAATGCGTAAGTTTAAGATTTTTGTGGGATAAATATGTTTGTGACGTTGAATGTAAAAAATTAATGGGATTGCGCTTGTACAGTTATGGGAATGGTGCTTATAAGTGTAAGATAAATTGAGAAATTCTTGTAAGGGATGAAGCTTTCTTGAATTATAATTGCCATAGAAGTTACTAACAGAAATAGAAATTAAGGTTGAGAATAAGACACAAATATTGAAAAAGGGGAGGATAGTTTTAAATGATAATTTCCTCAACTTCGATACATCTCCATCATAAGTTAACGTAAGTCTTGATGTCAAATAAAAATCAATCTCAAATTTAATAGTTATCAGTGGCACAAATTTGTAGAGAATCTCTAGTTTGTTTAAATTCAAAATTAAAATATGGACATAGGAAAGAAAGAAAAGGATTAATATTATTTAAATAATTCTATTAAAGAGATCTGAAACGCAGTCACTAATCACATGAAAGGTCCATGTTGCTCTCGTGATGTACCCGTGTAACTTTTAGGTGTCAGGAGCGGTCACAAAATGTCCGATTGGTGGAAATAAACTCGGAAGGAGTAGAAGTGGAGCTACCTCGACGCAGTTTAAAGGCAGGCCCTTTGCGATTGACAGGGTTAGTTTTCACAAGGTGAAAGGAACGCTCCCATTGGTCTGGAAAAGCTGTGATGTGAAGCACGAAAGGACACAGGTGGGGGACAATTTGCTATGAAAGACAGAATACCGAAAATTTCAAGGATTTTTCTCCGAACCAGCGCCAAGTGTAGAACAGGGCACATCACGCTCTGTACGTTGCCAAAAGAGGAATTTTGTGTGAACACTGTTTTCACTTCGGCTGACATTCAGCTAGAAATTAGCTGAAGAGTCACTGGACTCCAATTGTGGAGAAACGTAACAGCTACACAGTTAAGGGTTCTTGCTAGAACTGAGAGGGCGTTGAAGTATATATGTTGCTCCATCTATGCATGTGTATATCGCATATTTTCCAGACTATGGACGAGTGCATGTTATGTCGCCTAACGAGAAACATAGGACAGTTTCAGCTGATAAAATGATTAAAGATTTTGATTAGCTTTTTATAGGATTTTCTTCAGGAGAGAGCAGCCATGCAACCGACAACACGTCTCAGCTAAATGTAAATGTTTGATGACCAGCTTGAGTGCACTGTGAACATGAGCAACTTAGAGTAATATTTTCCTCACCTTGTCTCAAAAACTAACCATCCCTCGTAGTCTTGATTGTCTACCTAAATAGTACCAAAATTAGAACTGGAACAGATGATTTGTCGTAATGTTGGTCAGCTTCAACTTGTTGAGAACCTCATATTTAAATTTGATATTGTTGTGTTCAGTGTAACTTCTGCTAATCAGGACGTAATACATTATTTTGACAATTGTACTGAAACTGTCTTGTCACAATAGATGTAAACCTTTGTGCTTCTTTGACAACAATACATAAATTAGAATAAATTTTGTACAGCCAATGTGCTCTGTCACAGAATAAGGGTCCACTCCTAATTCGAGGGTGTTTGTGTTGTTGCCTGACGAATGTGAAATGAGTGGAGTGTCAGAAAGCATTAATATTCAGATAACATTTCAATTAACGTCAATATTTTTATATTTATTGTTTTATTTTTTAGACATATATTAAAACTACTACAGACAGTTTTCTTAGCAACGTTGTAAGTACTCTATTACGTCGAATTTTCCAACTTTCATATTTTCCTTACAGCCGCTTCATCTTTACTGTTCCTCTTCAGCCTGCAGCAGTGTCTCCATGCTCTTCACTATAATGTCACAGATTGTCAGGGAAATAGTCGATATGTAAGTTTAGGAAGTGAAATTTTGCATTCATTTTTCAAATACACTTCATGAAATTTTCCAGTATAGTTCTTTCAATGTTCTTGTAATTTAGATTATTTTAGTCTCTAGAAAGTGTCCAGTAACAGCCCTGAAGAAAGTCCATGTAGTTTTACTCTAACAATCATTGTATGTTCTAATTCGAGACCCTTTATCAATTTGTGAATTTGTGAAGCAACCAAAATTCCAGCTTTCATTTTTTCTTGAGCGGTGAAGAAAAAATTTAATAGAAAGGATCTTAAGGCAGTAATAATATTTTTATGATGCAAGTTCGTAGGCTTCCACGGTGGGCGTCATTTTGGATAAAATAATTCTGCGTCCGACGTTTCGACCGACCTCTGAAGAGGACAGCAGAAAGTCCGCCGAAACCTTGGCAGTTTATCTGTTTTAGTAATTTACAATGACGTGGCTCATGTAAGACTTTTTAGACCCAAGTAGAATATTCTCCATTTTGCTCAAGCTGTTACACAGACTGTGCCTTTCCTCGCCTAGCTACCCTACAGTCATAAAGAACAGGATATTTTACAATGATCCATTTAAATTTATAGTGAATGTTAAATCACCGTCACTGTATCAGAACTATGATAAGATTTTTGAAATACTGCTACTAGTCACAAAATTTATTGACTAATCAAGAAATAATGATCCTAAACTACTGTCTACTTCAGAGCAGGTCTGGAAAATGTACTTCTTCGAGGAAATGAAAACATTCATACATGGCCAGTGTGGAAAATTACGGAGATCAAGAACTCATAACGCTTCACGAATTTCAGTTCAACACTGTTAAAATAGGAAGTACGCAAAAATTTCGAATATTGAATCTGTGTTACATTAATACCTTTGTAATTCAATAGTTAAATCTAAACAATCGTTTCGACCTCCGTGGTGTATCTGCTACACAGCAGAACTCACTGTCTCCAACTATCCTTCCCTGAGAAAGATTCAACACCAGTATTGCATATAATGCAGGTGTAGTTTCTATGTTTATTGTCGACTTACAATTTACAACTTTTCCATTGTTCAAGACCATTCAAAATTCAGTTACCACAAAATGTACTTTAAATTTAATATTGACTGCTGAATATTGCAATAACAATCGTTGTTAATACTTGCTCTCGTTGTAGGATTTCTTGACGACGTCTTGTTTACTGTTCTTACTACGAAAAATTTGGTCCTTTATATCCCGTGACTGTAATACGCTGAAGTTGTTTAACGATCAGATAAATAGTCCGTTAATATATTAGATATTAATAATATATATTATATTATTATTATATACTATATTATATATCTTGCATCAGTCTGATTGTCGATCCACGAAGATTCGTCATTGTAAACGCTATAAATCACATCACTGAATTATGGTACTCCATAATCACTTTCAAGCAATTCGTCAACTCACTTTAGAAAATAAATCTTTAGTCCACTTTTCAGTTTTATATTAAAGTCAAAATGATAACAAGTCTTTTTTAAAGTCAAAATGATGACATCGTTTTAAGGTGACAGCTATACTGTAGGACGAATTGGAATCAATTGATAATTTTTTTACAGATTGGCTTCTCAAAATGGTTGCCACGTGAAAGGTGGCACCAATTAAGGGTATCTCCTTCTTATTTAAATCTTAATTAGTTAAAGAAGTATTTTCTGCTTTTCTTTTTATTGTATCCGCCTAGGTTTATAGTGCTCTGAGCAGCAAGCAAGTAGTGTGTGCTGCCACCTCTTCAGGGAGACGGAAGTAAACAGCTTGTATTAAAACCAAGTCACTGACCTGTTTACATGCCTAGCCTCATAATGCTTGGGATGATTACCCCGTAGTTTCAGACAGCCTCCACGAGGTCTGGCAGTGCCAAAGCCACCAATAGGCAAGTGCCCATCGCGGCAGAGAGTGCTTTAGGTTAGGCACCATTTCCTTTAGCCACGTGATGTGCCCACGCAGCGCTATGCGTGTACCCCTCCGCAGGAGACTATTTAGCCCACCGTCGGACCATGCTGAGGCCAGTTTCCATTTCGAACTTGAAGCCCGCTGCACCAGCAGCCCACCGATCGGAATTACTGCGGTCACTGCATGCATCTGTCGCCGATGGTTCATAGAACAGCCATACCCAGCCATCCCCCTCTCCCAGGTGCCACGCCTCACTGCACGTCGTCTAATCGGCGGCCGTCGTCGTCGAGCTATCGCCTCCCACCACATCTGACGCCCAAAGTCCAGACAGCACCATTGTCCCACCGCCAGCTACCTGCGTCGAGCCATCGCCTTCTACACTCATGCTCATAAATTAAGGATAATGTTGATACACGGTGAAACAACGCTCTGGTGGGCGGTTTGCGGGTTTAAATCACCTCGGGGTATGACCATGCGGTACATTTGACCTGCGGTCGTCGCACAGTGGCGCTGGCAACAGTCCACATACGCAGAGGTGTGTTCGTGCATGTCAGAGTATGGTGCATCGAGTAAGTTTGCAGACGTTTTCAGACGTGAAAATGGTGACTGTGTGTTGAAAATGGCTCAAAGAACACATACTGATGACGTTATGAAGGGTAGAATACTAGGGCGACTGGAGGCTGGTCAAACACAGCAAGTCGTAGCACGGGCCTTCCCTGTACTACATAGTGTGATCTCAAGATTATGGCAACGATTCCAGCAGACAGGAAACGTGTCCGGGCAATACAGTATCGGACGTCCACAGTGTACAACACTCACAAGAAGACCGATCTCACCATCAGTGCCCGCAGACTGCCATGGGTTACTGCAGGCAGTCTTGCTTGGGCCCTTGCCGCAGCCACTGGAACAGTTGTCTCTAGACACACAGTCTACAGACGACTGAACAGACATGGTTTACTCGCCTGGAGACCTACGAGGTTCATTCCACTGACTTCTGGTGTCAAGAACATAGTACAGGTCATTTGAACAGTCGTCCCAGGTTATGTTCAGGGACGAGTCCAGGTATAGTGTGAACAGTGATTCTCGCCTGGTTTTCATCTGGCATGAACCAGGAACCAGATACCAACCCTTAATGTCCTTGAAAGGGACCTGTATGGAGGTCGTGGTTTGGTGGTGTGGTGTGGGATTATGATTGGTGCATGTACACCCCTGCATGTCTTTGAGAGAGGAACTGTAAGAGGTCAGCTGTAACGGGACTTCATTTTGCACCAGTATATCCGCCTTTTCAGGGGTGCAGTGGGTCCCACTGAGCTGCCATCGTGGAGGATTACCTTGAAACAGAAGATATCAGGCGAATGGAGTGGCCTGCCTGTTCCCCAGACCTAAACCCCATCAAGCACGTCTGGGATGCTCTCGGTCTACGTATCGCTGCATGTCTTCCAACCCCTAGGACACTTCAAGACCTCCGACACGCACAGGTGCAAGAATGGAAGGCTGTACCGCAGCAGCTGCTCGACCACCTGATCCAGTGTATGCCAACCCATCGTGTGGCCTGTGTACGTGTGCATGGTGATCATATCCCATATTGATGTCGGGGTACATGCACAGGAAACAGTGGCGTTTTGTAGCACATGTGTTTCGAGACGATTTTGTCAACTTATCACCAATACCGTGGACTTACAGATATGTGTTTTATATGTTCCCTACGTGCCTATGCTATTAGCGCCAGTTTTGTGTTGCGTAGTGTACGTTGTGTGGCACCACATTCTGCAATTATCCTTATTTTATGAGCATGAGTGTACATCCGCCGACTTGTGACGTCCCTGAGGCCTGTGCCAGGTTGGATCCTACCATCGGTCATCCTTCCTGCCTTCTGCTCGGCCACCTACTACGACTCATGGACTTCATCGAATACGTGCATCCCAGGCAACGTCTAGGAGAGACATTTCTGTTTGTACTTTAGTTGTGTGGACATTCATACACGGGCATGGTACCTGAGTTGTGTTGCTTACATCGATAATAAAAGTGGTTGTGTCATTTACACATTTCAATGGCGTCCCCAGCACCACTTGGCCATGGACATACAACTTTTCTTACAAATAACTTACATGATTTTTATGAGACTGTTTTTATTACAAACATAAGTACAAACGTCTGACTTGAGAAAGACTAGGTTCAGACTGAAAATAAACCATTTGCATATTTGTTGATTTTGTTGCCTCTGATATCGATGAAATGGAGTACTCTGAAGTCCTCTGATGTAATCTGTATAGCTTTGGTAGTTTCATGTCGCAACTACTACTGAGGAACGCCGTCAGCCACATACCACCCAAGGAGTACCTCAAACAAAAAATGCAATTAAGTACGGTATTTAAACGTTTGCAGAATATCGTCTACGTTGAGGGTACAGAAAATTTTGTACTCATAACGTTTATTTGAAAATACCAGAATTTTTAATTTAGTCAGATTATGCGCTCCTACAAGTGTCGTACAAATTGTCAACAAACTACAGTGGGAAACACTATGAGAAAAACGTTGCCCATCACGAAAAGCAGTACAAAATTCAAACACCTCACAAAAGAAACATTAAACAACCGACTTTTTAAAATAGCTGCCTGTGGTGCCACATCACATCGCAAATAATTGTTTAAAAAACAAAGTTTTTATATAATTCAGTTTTAAATCAAACTAAAAAGTGTGAAATAATTGCTCCTAATTCCCAACCATAATACTAACTCCATACAGATAGTACTAAAATTTGTGATTCCGAATTCTTAATAGTATATATGCGGTTAGGAATCGGTACGGGGCTACAAGAAAGTATGTGCTACATTAAAAATTTATTTGTAGGATTTATATCGAAAAACAAATTATGTATGGGATTAGCAATCGGTATGAGGCTAGGAGAAAGTATATACTTTTCCGTCTGCTTTAAAAAAAATATTATATTACACATTTATTTCTATTTAAAAATTATTTTCTGCTTTCGTGTCTTGTATGTCTGAAATTTCTCAATAGATTTCACACGTGTTGATGAAATTATATTATTGTTGCAAACAACTGTCACTGGAATCTGGCTAGGATCGAGAAGACAGTTAACCAAGTGTGAACAAGAGTGCAACAAGGGGAAAATGACAATGGAAACGGCGCGGCAGAACAATAAGTTTTAAGCGAGTAACCAAAGAGAGAAAACCTAAGGTATATGAGATAGTAAAAATAATGTGTAATGAGAACATTGTGAGAGTGCAGTCAATACACAAATGAAGGCAGAGCTACTGGGCAGTAAGCTTAGTAGTGGTGGTGCAAACACTAATTGTCCTCCTCGATAGGTGAGTGCTCAGCACGACAGAATGCCAAGCAAAGGGGCCCGGGTTCAATTCCTGGCTGGGTCGGAGAGTTTCTCCGCTCAGGGACTGGGTGTTGTCTTCATCATCATCTCATCCCCATCGACGCACAAGTCACTGAAGTGGCGTCAACTAAAAAGACTTAAACCGGGCGACCGGTTTACCCGACGGGAGGCCCCAACCACACGACATTTCATTTCTCAGCAATAACTGGCCAGCAAGTTTGGCATGGCCCTGGGGCACTGTAAGAGCAGTGTTGTACAGGTGATGCTAACGCTCGCAGATATAGCAGTGCCATTTAGCGGCTGTCACAGAGCTCCACAAATACACCTGGAATGGACTGATACTGCCCACACAACATGCCAGTCCTGCAGGGCAGCTAAGTTGTCAGGTATTTCCAACCCTCGCCAGCCCCCACCACCCCTATGGGAGCTAGGTGAATCCGACAGAAGGGAAAGATATTATTGCAGCGTCATCCATTTCTGAGCTATGTTTAAAATTTCTAGTCTCTACCTCATCGAGAAGTTAGTTAAAAGAAATCTCAACATTTGTACTAAACAGACAGATAAGAATTTGACCTAGAGAGAATATGTTAATAACTCTCCCTGGATGAAAACCGAGGTTTTGGCCATTGCTTCATTGCTATTCTTCTGGATCTACTGGTGTATTTGGTTATCCAGTGATAGCCACTTTACAGTCAGATATTATATCATAGCCAAAGAAGTTTTACGTTAAGGGAATCCGACTAATAAAATATACACCATTATAACACATACCTTGTGTATGACTTGCGAAATTTAAGTATTTCTTGCTGTGTACCACCTGCAAGTGGAACTCAGATACAGATACACGATCCAGACGCATTAACGAGACCACCCGTCAGAAGCCTGAACAACCATCCTTTGCAGGGCAGAGCTCTGTGACACTTGCATGAAGAAAATCAAAGGACCAAGAGGTTCTGGAAGGTACCGACAGTGATGTGGTGTCATCCAACTACCGACTCCGGTGCCGTGGCCAGCTGCGCTAGGTTTCTCAGTTGAAGACCTTTGGTGCAATTTGTTGGAACTAGGTGATACCCACAGACTTCCAACTGGATTTAAATCTGGAGAGTTTTGTGGCCAGGGGAGTACCATGAACTCATCCTGGTTCTCTCTGAACCAAAAACGTACACTGCAATCTGTGTGAAGCGTTGCATTGTGTTGCTTGTAAATGCCATCATGCCCAGAAGAAACAAAGTGCATGGTCCCAAAGAATAAATCCTCCCTCGGGCATGTGTGTGTGTGTGTGTGTGTGTGTGTGTGTGTTGTCCTTAGCATAACACAAATATCCAAAAAAATCGATACGTATTTGCGTTGATCCATTGCGCCTTCCAAAAAGATATCACCAATTCCTCGGACTATAAGGCTCACTCCTTCTTCCTTGGCCTTTCCAAAGATTCTTGCAGGGCCGCATACGCCAATGGCCATCTGTCTGGTGGAGTATAAAACATAATTCAACTGAAAAGGCCACCTGTCACCATACACTGGACATCCATTTGTGCTACTGGTGTACAAATTCCAGAATTCGTCACTGATGAACAGCTTTCAGTAAGGGAGCATGAAATATGAGCCTGCTGTGGATGCCCATACACAGCAACGGACACTGAACGGTCGTCGAGGAGCCGCTGTTGGCAACTCCGTGGGTCATTTGTGCGGTCAGCTGCTTAGTAGTTGCACGTCTATTCAGCCACACATATCTCCATAACATTCGTTCAACCCTGTCATATATATAGGTAACATTTGCTCAACTGTTAGCCATTAAAATTGATACACCAAGAAGAAATGCAGATGATAAATGGGTATTCATTGGACAAATATATTATACTAGAATTGACATGTGATTACATTTTCACGCAATTTCGTTGTATAGATCCCGAGAAATCAGTTCCCAGAACAACCACCTCTGGCCGTAATAACGGCCTTGATACGCCTGGGCATTGAGTCAAACAGAGCGTGGATGGCGTGTACAGGTACAGCTGCACATGCAGCTTCAACACGATACCACAGTTCATCAGGAGTAGTGACTGGCGTATTGTGACGAGTCATTTGCTTTGCCACCATTGACCAGAAGTTTTCAATTGGTGCGAGATCTGGAAAACGTGCTGGCCAGGGCAGCAGTCGAACATTTTCTGTATCCAGAAAGGCCCGTACAGGACCTGCAACATGCGGTTGTGCATTGTGCTGCTGAAATGTAGGGTTTCGCATGGACTGAATGAAGGATAGAGCCACAGGTCGTAACACATCTGAAATGTAACGTCCACCGTTCAAAGTGCTGTCAATGCGAACAAGAGGTGACCGAGACGTGTAACCAATGGCACCCCATACCATCACGCCGGGTGATACGCCAGTATGGCGATGACGAATACACGCTTCCACTATACGCTCACCGCGATGTCACCAAACACGGATGCGACAATAATGATGCTGCAAACAGAACCTGGATTCATCCGAAAAAATGACGTTTTGCCATTCGTGCACCCAGGTTTGTCGTTGAGTACACCATCGCAGCGTCAAGGGTAACCGCAGCAATAGCTTCCGAGCTGAAAAATCCATGTTGCTGCAAACGTCGTCGAACAGTTCGTGCAGATGATTGTTGTCTTGCAAACGTCCCCATCTGTTGGCTCCGGGATCGAGACGTGGCTGCACGATCCGTTACAGCCATGCGGATAAGATGCCTGTCATCTCGACTGCTAGTGATACGAGGCCGCCGCGCGGTATTAGCCGAGCGGTCTGGGGCGCTACAGTCATGGACTGTGCGGCTGGTCCCGGCGGAGGTTCGAGTCCTGCCTCGGGCAGGGATGTGTGTGTTTGTTCTTAGGATGATTTAGGTTAAGTAGTGTGTAAGCTTATGAACTGATGACCTTAGCAGTTAAGTCCCATAAGATTTCACACACATTTTAACATTTTTTTTTTTTTTTTTTATACGAGGCCGTTGAGATCCAGCACGGCGTTCCGTATTACCCTCCTGAACCCACCGATTCCATATTCTGCTAACAGTCATTGGATCTCGACCAACACGAGCGGCAATGTCGCGATACGATAAACTGCAATCGCTATAGGCTACAATCCGACCTTTATCAAAGTCGGAAACGTTATGGTACGCATTTCTCCTCCTTAGACGAGGCATCACAACAAAGTTTCACCAGGCAACGCTGGTCAACTGATGTCTGTGTATGAGAAGTCGGTTGGAAATTTTCCTCATGTCAGCACGTTGTAGGTGTCGCCGCCGGCGCCAACCTTGTGTGAATGCTCTGAAAAGCTAATCATTTGCATATCACAGCATCTTCTTCCTGTCGGTTAAATTTCGCCTCTGTAGCACGTCATCTTCGTGGTGCAGCAATTTCAATGGCCAGTAGGGTATATATAAAATAAAGTAAAAAAAAACAGTCAGATGAGAACCATTCGAACGTAATCTCCATTCTTTTTATAGGTAAAGCTTCATACAGAATAGGGCGAATTCTAAAGAACCATGACAACATATTCTACCAATTACAGCCTTAAGAAAAATTTAATCTACGTTTTAAAAATAGCTAAGGACAAACTGTCTCTCTCCGTGGTATATAAAATCACAAGCGGTGAGTGCCCTAGCTTTTACATCGGCCAAACAGGGAGAGTGGTGTCAACAAGATATAAAGAGCATATACCAACGAGAAGAGGTGACAGCACACGGGGTTCGACTTTCGCCGAGCACCTTGTCCAAATGGTCCATGCACCCAATCCTCCAACTAATGCTGAGCTGTTGCACTGTGAGGTAAAAAGAACAATGCTAGATATTCTAGAGGAGATGCAGATTTTTAAACACTTGCTATCCGATAAAGAAAATCTTCTGAACGATCAACTGCTGCTGAGAAATAAAAACTTTTTCGAAGGTTTTCAGTCATTGGTACGTTTGGTTTAATTTAACCCTGTTACAACGACCACCATATTTCTGTCCTGGTTGCCACATACCATGTTCAGACATCAAGCTTCGCGCTTCCCTTTAAATTTAAGTTTGGCCGACTATTCCTTCACGAGAATTTGGACGCCATTATAGTTGGACTTAACAATTATGCAGCACAGGAAGTAATACTTAGCCGCTTTAAACACTTCCTCTTTCAATGATAAGATAACGTTACGCGCCTATCGCGTTACTTACAATGTTACCTGTGAGAATATTCACTGTAGTTTATATGCTAGTACACTTTACCTCTGTCGCTCAATAGCGCATAAGCGTGATGACGGAGATGTTGTACCCTCCACCACACTTTAATTAACATGCGTGACCTATGTCGGTCAACAGCATAGATGAATTTAACTATTATGCAGCAAAGTAAAGTAGAATTTAGCTGCTCTAAATACTTCCCTTGTAATGATAACGATAACGTTACACGTGTATCGCGTTACTCACAATGTTAACTACAGAAAATATTTCCCGTTTAACGTACATCGTAGACTATATTTTAGTATACTTGGTCTATGTCGGTCAATAGCACGTAAGCGTGATGACGGAGACGTTGTACCCTCCCTTACACTTTAATTAGTACGCTTGACCTATGTCAGTCAATACTAGTTAAGTGTGATGACAAGATAATGATTAAGGTTCTAAATAAGTGAGACAGATAAGTTGCTCGTTATTAAGTATGTTCGGTGGGGATACTTTACACGATGACCATATGTGCTTAAAGTCGTAAAGGTTATCCTTAAACTTTATATACCCAACCAAGCAAATATCCTACCATTTAATACAATTTGCGTATATTTAATACACATAAGGAGTTCATCTACATAATGCTTAGTTTGCTTCCAATTACGGTTATCAGCTCCCAACACGTGATATACAGACAGCCAATGATATACATCCTTGACTCTTCGTATGCGCACGCGCACGAGTTACTATGTGCTCAGTGCAATTCCGCTTACAACGGTCAGTGCCAACGTAGATGCCGCTGCCAACCGACCGCGTGGTGAAGAGATGCGGGAGCTGGACTTCAGTTAAGTAGTTTTAATTCTACCTGGTACCACGGTACTACAGGTTTTAATTTTAATGTTGACTGTGCCTTATTCTGGCATGTTATAGTAATTTTATGCTTCTGAAGTAGGCTACATTAATTTAGACGAAATCTGGTAAAGACCAGAAAATTTGCGCAACTGAGGTTGATTTTTCAAAATATTAGTCTATCACAGTTTGCTGACGGGGCTTCAATATGCTAAAAATTCCTGTCATATATGGCCTGTTGTGCACCACAGTTGCCTTGGTGCTGGTTTTGCTATTTTGACACGCGTGGTATACTTTAACCATGGCAGAACGTAGAAAGTTTACAGATTTAGCCATTTCGGAAATACTTCCACACTTTACCCAAAACCGAATCCTCAGGCCTTATTTGATGTCGGATAAATCGCTCCGCTTCTTTTTACGACGACTGCCCTGTATTCTACATCACCGCGCCTCCGAACGCTTTATATAACTTCCACTGCTAATGCTGCAACCTGCCGTCTGCGAGTGGTTATTGCACGTTGATGTCGACCATAGGCGGTGGTCACATTAATGCGACCGGACCACGTGTGTCAAATGAAAACGAGACATATTATCTAACGAGCATGCTCGGACTTGAGTACCGAAGGTAGGTGTGTGTATAGATACTGCCTCTATTGGGAATTAGGAAGGAACTTCACAAACTTTCACAGGTGTCCCATTTGCGTGTTAAAGGTGCCTGACGTCAGGGGAGCGAGTCGTTGTGCACCTGACTGCACTACGGAGGCCGAGAAAGAGGGACGGCAATGTGTAGTGCGATTTTTGACTGAAAAAGTAGTGTCAGGAAGTGAAATTCATGGGCTAATATCTGCTGTGTACCGCGTTTGTGAGCGTGGAGCCCCCGATTTCGAGAAGTTCGGGGTTTGTTGAAAGACAGCAGTAGGCCGGGACAGAATCGTCGAGTCATTACCCATTCTGTCATTGTTACGGTGGATGCTGTCGTCAGACATGACCAACGGTGGACAGTGGAAGATATTCGGCTCATCTCAAGCATCCTTAACGAATCGCTCAAGCAGTCGTGACAGAACACCTGAAAGTCCGAAAAATCTGTGCGCAACAGGCTCTCCAGAGTCTGACGGAGGAGTAGGTGTTGAACGGATTGTCAGTATCACCACAGTACCCAGAACACTGTTCTGAAGAATATCATTTCCTGTCCCGCTAGCGTCAGAGCGAACAATGGAAGCACATGGATTCCCCTCCCCCCTCCCCCTCCCTCCTCACCCGCACACCGAAAAAATCCAAAGCAGTCTACGCCAGTTGTGACGGCCTTTTTCTTTTCTTTTACTACACGGTCCCGCTGCTCATTGAGTATCTGGAACACAGCGCCACAATTAACGCCAGCGGTGCGTGGACACTTCGCAAAAACTGAAGCGCGCCGCCAAGTGCAAACGGCTAGGAATGTTAACGCACGGTATCATTTTGTTGCAGAGAAACGTCCGTCCACATGTTTCCAAGGTTGTTTCGACTACACTGCAGAAGGTTCTCTGGGAAGCCATTACACATCCCCCATGCATCCTGATCTCTCCCAATAAGATTATCACATTTTTGGGGCCATGAAAGAGATATTCTTGGTTGTAGATTTGCTTCGGACGAAAAGGCGCACGCCTGGGTACAAGCGCGTAGCAACTCCAAACATTTTCCCATTGAAGCAACAGCCACCTTGTCTCAGAGTGAGATAAATTTATTTACGGGTTATGGCGATTACTTTTGAAATAATAAACAGTTTTCTTCCTTTTCTCTATTTGTCTCGTTTTCATTTAACTACCCCTTATAAAATTATTTTTCGTATGGTACTTTTACAAAATCCCTTTAGCTTCCCATATGCGTATTTATAGTTCGGAACTAAAAGTACCAATCGTTTAATTTCTGCAGCACGTGTCTTTACGTAAGCGCAGGAGCACGTGTACCACATTGACCAGCAGGAATAGAAGGAAGCTTTGAGGAAGAATCGGCTTGCGTTGCCTTATGCGTATTATGTAGGGGATCGCTGCCCATTCCTGCCTTTACAGACCACCCCGTACTGTAAGCCGCTCTTTCATCCTCTCCATCGTTATCGGGTTGAGGGGACTTCTTTCAAGAAGTCTCTCTGTCCGCAGAACTTCGACAGTGAAAGCGGCAGCGGATCGTAAAAGTAGGGATGGCTGCTGCCTTAAGAAGTCTCGTAACACGCGCCCTCTTTCCCTCACCCCATTGGCTGAGACACGGTGAGTCTGGATGCAAATTGTTCAAATACTCCATTAAGATAAGGAGATTAATCTTCAGTAAATTCAGTTATAGGAATCTGGTCTCATGCAGGCATCCACGCTAGTCTATGCTGGACAAACTTCTTCATCTCTGCAAAACTACGGCACAATGTTTTCATTTGCACCTACTTTATTTATTCAAGTCTTGGTCCCCTTTAAAGTCTTTACCTCGTTACACTACCCTCAGAGACCAAATTAACTATGCCTCAGTGCCTAGGGATGTGTCCTGCCAGAATTTCTCATCTTACAGGAAAATTGAGCCATGAAGATCTTTACTCTCTTAGCCTATTCAGTTCAAAAATGGCTCTGAGCACTATGGGACTCAACTGCTGTGGTCATAAGTCCCCTAGAACTTAGAACTACTTAAACCTAACTAACCTAAGGACATCACACACATCCATGCCCGAGGCAGGATTCGAACCTGCGACCGTAGCGGTCGTGCGGTTCCAGACTGTAGCGCCTTTAACCGCTCGGCCACTTCCGCCGGCGCCTATTCAGTACCTGTTCATTACTTACCTGGGCTGCCAAAAATCAGTCTGTAACACATCATCTCAAAAGTTTTTATTTGTCTCTTATCTGTTCTATTTATTGTTAACGTGCCATTTCTCTGCAAGGCTAAATCACAACTATCAAAGCCTTCATATTTAGAAAACCGTCAATTCTGCAAAAAATATGACTTCTACTTTACAAATCCGTAGTCACCAAACGTAAACAAATTGTTTAGTCCAGGCTTCATAATTAAACAAGTTTTAATTTCCAAAGTACAATATTTGGATTTGGGCATTACAGCAAAACTTTGTAAAGATTTGATTGTTGGCAGAGTTATCACTAATGCTGCTTTATAACAACTGAACAGTCATACTAGGAGATCAAAGTGCTCTTTGGATAAAATATAACTTATACCTCCCCTCCCCGTTCCCCACCATCCCTCTCTCCTCGCTCCACAGACTTAATCTTACCCCATCCCCTCCTCAGCAATACCCCTTTCGGGGAAATAGGCCAGTCAGAGAGCGACTACGCCGACACACTATTTAAATCTCCCCAATAACAGCGACAGTATGTTACTGTCCAATCACATTTCTAAACACTTTTTTGAGGTATTCCACATTCTTGGACATATCCCAGTCCGAAGTCTTTGAGTTACCTTTTGGTACCCCAATCACAACTCAGTGTTTTACAGAAATGAACCATTCAGAGGGCTTTTTGTGTGCAAGAATTGTCGTGCATTGGTGATGGACACAGTGTAGCTGTCCGCCTTGCATGTTGGACCTGACATATAGACGTTGCTTGTATGTACGTTGCCACGTCTTACCCATGCACTCACTCACATTATAGTTCACTTCACGTGATATATTATAGGCAATTGTAAGGCATAGATCACTTATAACTAGGAACTGGGGTGTGAAGATTTGCGATCGGGTCACACTAATGAAAAGACTGGGATCCCCACATATTAACTACTTCAGCATTCATCATCTTTAATGCATAACTTGCTTTTATTACAAACAAGTCTTTTAAAAACAATTAATTGTATAATTGACTGAGCACACTTTGAGAAAATAACTTTTAAACAGCTGCAACTAGGTTTGAGCTACCGGTCATTAACTATACACGAAAAAAAAATTTAAAACAGTGAACAACCGTTAGCAAAATTCACAAATCAGTTTTTTTAACTAAATGACCTTTAAACTGCTGCCATTAATTATAAAACCACTGTCATTTATTATTTTATTTACATCTCAAGTTCAGTTGAGGATAAAATCTTCAAGGTCATGGAACGTTTCAGTAGACGAAATTACAATGCAAATGTAAAAACATATAAAAATACAATATTATGAACCCAAAAGAATCTATCTATAAGTTTAAATAAACGCAAACAATAATACAAGAATCAGCTTAATTTTTCAAATAAAATCCTCGACAGAACAGAAGGAGTGGCCCATCAGGAAAATCTTCAGTTTCGATTTGAAAGCACGTGGATAACTGCTAAGATTTTTGATTTCTTGCGGTAGCATACTGAAAATGGGTGCAGAAGTATAATTCACACCTTCCTGCACAAGAGTTAAGAGAGTCCGATGCACATGCAGGTTGGATTTCTGCCGAGTATTAATTGAGTGAAAGCTGCTTTTTCATGGGAATATGCGGATACTTTGAACAAGAAACAACACTAAGGACAGTATATATTGAGACGCCAATGTCAAAATACCCAGGGTAGTGAACAGGGGTCGACAAGAGGTTCGCGAACTTACACCACTTACTACCCGAACCGACCGATTCTGAGCCAAAAATATTGTTGTAGAATGGGAAGAGTTACCCCAAAATATAATACCATACGACAGAAGCGAATGAAAATAAGCAAAGTAGCCTAATTTTTGTGTCGAACGATCACTCACTTCAGATACCGCTCGAATAGTACAACTGGCAGCATTAAGTCATTGAACAAAATCCTGAACGTGGGCTTTCCACGACAGTTTAATATCTATCTGATCACATAGAAATTTGAACTGTTCAGTTTCACTAATCATATGGCCATTTTGTGAAATTAAAAAGTCGGATTTTGTGGAATTTTGGGTTAGAAACTGTAAAAACTTGGTCTTACTGTGATTTAGCGTTAGTTTATTTTCTACAAGCCATGAACTTATGTCATGAACTGTACTATTTGAAACCGAGCCGATGTTGCGCACAGCGTTCTTTACTACCAAGCTAGTGTCATCAGCAAACAGAAATATTTTAGAGTTACCCGAAATACTAGAGGGCATATCATTTACATAAATAAGGAACAGGAGTGGCACCAACACTGATCCCTTGCCCCCCCCCCCTTTCTCATTTGACCCTACCCCACACAGACTCCACATCATAGCCATTCTCAACACTACAAATAAAGACCTATGACCTTTAGCTGTCTGTTGCTAAAGTAAGAGGTGAATCAATTGTGAGGTCGTCCCCGTATTCTGTAAGGGTCCAACGTCTGGAGCAATATTTTGTGGTCAACACAATCAAACGCCTTAGTTAAATAAATAAAAATATGCCTAGCGTTCAAAACCTTTTGTTTAACCCATCAAGTGTCTCACAGGGAAAAGATAGTATAGCATTTTCAGCTGTTAAACGACGTCTAAAGGCCAACTGTACATTTGATAGCAAATTGTGTGATATAAAATGATCAAATATCCTTACATACGCAGCCTTTTCAGTAACCTTAGCAAACACTAATGGCATAGAAATAGGTCTAAAATTGTCTACATTATCCCTTTCTCCCTTTTCTATAATGTGTCTTTACTACTAAGTACTTCAATCGTTCAGGAAACTGACCAGTCCTAAAGGAAAAATTACAAATACGGCTAAGTACTGGACTAACATGCTCAGCACAGTACTTTAATATCTGCTAGGCACTCCATCATCTCTGTGAGAGTCCTTAGTATTCAGAGATTTAATTATTGACTCAATCTCCCCCCTTGTCTATATCACAGAGAAGTATTTCAGACATCACCCTCGGAGAGGCATTTGCCAAGAGACTTGTATGATTCCCTGTAGTGACTAAATTTTTATTTAATTCCAGCAATGCTCAGAAAATGATTGTTAAATAATGTACATTTATCTGAATTATCAGTGACAGAAATATTTTTACTACGAACTGACTTTATATCGTCAACCTTGTGCTGCTGGCCAGACACTTCCTTCACAACTGACCACATAATTTTAATTTTATCCAGTGAATTAGCTATTCTATTTGCATGCCACACACTCGTTGCCTTCCTAATAACATTTTTAAGCACCTTACAGTGCTGTTTGAAATGGGCTACTGTATCTTGATTCTGACTAATTCTTACATTTTGAAATGGGCTACTGTATCTTGATTCTGATTAATTCTTACATTTTGATATAATTCCCGCTTCGTTCTACATGATATCCTTATCCCACCAATCAGCCACCCAGGCTCCCTTTTACTGCTAGTACCACGTTTAGAACGTTCTAATGGAAAGCAAGTCTGAAAGAGCATGAGAAATGTTTTAAGGAAAGTATTTTATTTGTTATCTATGTTATCGGTATTATAAACATCCTGACACTCTTGTTCCTAGACGAGGTTTAAAAAGCTGTCTATTGCTGTTGGATTAACTTTCCTACATAGTTCGTAATTATATGTGACATTTGAGTACAAAAGCCTTTTAGTGTTAAAATTTGTACATCATAGTCTGAAAGGCCAGTGACCCTTTTACTAACAGAATGCCCATTTAGTAATGAAGAATGAATAAAAATATTGTCTATGGCTGTGCTACTGTTCCCTGCACACTTGTTGGAAAAAACACTGTCTGCATCCAATCGTATCAGTTTAGGAGATCTACCAACATCCTTGTACCATCAAAATTAATATTGAAGTCACCACAACTAATTTTTGGTACTTCCTATAAAGTGAAGAAGAACCCTCTCTAGCTTGAGCAGAAAAGCTCTGAAATCAGACTTAGGGACCTATAAACAACAAAAAATAGAAGTTTAGATTCATTAAATTCAGCTGCCTCTGCACAACATTCAAATACCTGTTCAGTGCAGTGCCGTGATACGTCTAAGGACTCAAATGGAATACTGTTTTTTACGTACATGGACACTTCCCCCACTCTACAACAAACTCCTTGAAAAACAGCCAGCTGATCTGTATCCTCGTAAAGGAAGCCTCTGAATTGTCAAATTTTGTACGTGGTGCTCCGATACACCAATAATTTCAGTGTCAACATCTAAAAGCAATTCACTAACCTTACCTCTAATTCCTATTATATTTTGACGAAATATGTTAATTCCTTCTCTACTTGGAAACCTGACATCCTCTGAAGGTGATTCCTTAGTTGGTGGGACTTCCTTTAAGCAGGTATACCTATCACCTATCAGCGGACTTTAATCTAAAAAAGGTGCAGCTCTAATACCAACTACTTCAGGAATTTTTCCATGAGTGATCCCACCACCACCCAATACACTGTCACCTATAAGCTTTGCCAGCCTTCCCTTCCCATACCTAATGAGGTGCCGGCCGTTACACACACAAGCTACAGAATTTTACGAACAATTAACAGACACTGAATGGTAGCAACAGTTAACCAAAGTTCACTGATTAGATTTTAAGGAAATGATTTTTAAACAACTGCTATTAATTATGAATGCATTGGCATTCAGTTTGCACACAAGACACAGAATTAAAAAAAAAAAAATTAACAGTCTCTGAAACCGCAGCTTCAATTAGACAAAAGTCACTGATCAGATTCAAGCAAATGGCTTATAAACTGCTGCCATTAATTATGAATCCACTGTCATTCGGGAAATACACAAAGTACAGAATTTTAAAGCAATTAACAGTCACTGAATGTGCAGCTAGTTTTAACCAAAATTGACTGATTAGAATTTAAGCAAATGATTATGAAATAGCTACTATTAATTATGAACCTACTGTCGTTCAGTATGCAGCAAAAAATAGAATTTAAAAAACAAATAACAGTCAAAGAATAGGCAGCTACGATTACCCAAAATCCTGTAATTAGTCTTTAGCCAAATGATTTTTATACCGCTGCTATTAATTATGTGTGTGATTGCATAAGGCTCGCCGGGTTGGAGAGGGGTTAGAGCGAGAGGTAAGGACCCACACGGAAGTTACTTAACTCCAACAAGATATCCGCCTTCTTTTCACTCCTTCGGTCTGCATGTGACCGGACCACGTTCATTAGTGTCGAACTGGCTGAATAACCTCCAAGTCGATCGTACCCGCCCAAGGAAATGATTCACAGGCGGGCGATAACGGACAGTCAAACCACATTCGTTCTCTAGTTCACCATGATGAAATCCAAACCTCTCGCGCTACCCAACCGATTCGCCCCATACGCCACACACTCACTACCCAAAACCTTCCTGCTCCCGACTTTTGTACACATCGATGGTGCCACCGAAGTACATTCAAAGTTATCCAGGCAAAGATCGGCAGCGAGGGGTGAAATCGCTAGAAAGCCGACCCACGTGGCTCAACGACAATATATTCTACATGCATTTCGTTGCTTTTTCATAATTCATCTTTAACCAGTGTGTTACATTTTCATTATCATTGTGTATCAATGAGTATAACACTCAGGTTACAATTTCAGTTATTGGTACCATTTCACCATTTTTATATCTACATGTGGTTTAAAATTTGTGTTCATTATAGTAAGGTTAGAATTAAAATTTGCATCTTTTTTCCATATACAACTCTTTAGTTACAATTGCAATACATTCAGTTAATTCTGTAGCCTGTTGCAAATTCCATTTCGCGAAATGAACGTCTTGTTCCCTCCAGGCCGTCCTATTTGAATTCATGGAACATTTCCATAATACTCGTGTAGTAATCAAACCTACCAGTTACAAATCTGCAGCATGCATCTGAACTGCTTCGATGACTTGCTTCTATCCGAACCAGTTGGGATCGCTAAACAAGAGCATTGGTATGAGTCGGTCGCACAAGTGCTCTGTATGCGGTCAACTTTATAGATGAGCAACCTTTTCCTAGAATTCTCCCAATAAATCGAATTCGATGAATTGCTTCTGTACAACAGACCTTACGTATTCGTTCCATTTAATGTAACTTTGCTATGTTACTCCTAGGTATTAAATCGCCATAACTGTGGACCAAAGCACGAAACTTACACGATATTCGAACGTTAGGAAACTGTTTTTCCTATACATTTGCATTAATTTTAATTTTCCCACATTTAGAGTAAGCTGCAATTCTGTACACCAAATAAAAGTTCTATACAAGTCATCCTGTATCCATCTACAGTCACTATAAGACAGCACTTTTCTGTAAAATACAGCGTCATCGGCTGTCACAGAATGCTACCCAACCTTTCTGTCAGATCGTTTACGTATACAGAGAATAAGTGTCTTCCTATCGCTGTTCACTTCCGCACTCTAGACTTGTCAGGACAATACTTGTTTTTATTAGTCAAATAGCGTTCGACCGACTCTTGCAGAAAATGTAAGGGGGGCCACATGCATACAAGATAAAATACCTGTGATTACTGGAGTCAGGGGGACACATTTTTTAGGTTAGAGTCAGGTTAGAGACATAGAGTATTGAAAGAGATTAAAACAGAACAGTGCCATAATGTCTGTACCAGTATCGAAAGAAATAAAATTTGTGTGTTTCGTCAGAACAGTAGAGGATTGAAAAATAAGATAGATGAGTTTCTTGTATGCCTAGAAAATGGGATAAATTCTGAAGGTATAGATGTTTTGTGTCTCTCTGAACACCATGTAACCGCAGTGATGGAGAAGTTAAATTTAAGGGATTACAGATTAGCATCTTCTTCATTTAGAGCCAGCATGGAAAAAGGAGGAGTTGCTACTCATATAAAAACTGGACACAAAGTCAAAAATATTGAAACAAATAGTTTTTGTGTAGATCAGATCCCTGAAGCATGTGATTGTGAGTTGCTATTGCAATATACCTCTATAATAATTGTAACACTCTACAGATCCCCTCAAGGTAACTTTCAGCTATTCATGAAAAATCTAGAGGCATTATTGAGCTATCTGTCAGACAAAAATAAGCAGTTAGTGGTTTGAGGTGATTTTAATGTAGATTTATTAAAAGATATGAATAGGAAAAATGAGCTAGAATCCTTGTTTGGTTGTTTCAATCTAGTATCTGCTGTAAATTTTCCACCTCGTGTGCAGTAGGACAGAAGGCCATTTATCGAGAACATTTTCATAGACAGTGCTCAGGCAGAAACAATTAATGTGTACCCAGTTGTTAATGGGCTACCTGATCATGATGCACAATTAATGGAAATAACACGTATAGCACCTTACAGGCTTCAGGCAGGTTCGTACAAGGAAGGGAGGCTTATTGATGAGAACAAGGTACACAGTCTTAAGAGCAGCCTAGAAGAGGTAGAATGGGATGAAGTATACACAGAAAATGATGCTAATGCCAAATTCAATTTATTCCACTGTAAATTTGTCTCAATGTTTGAGAGTTTCTTTCCTGAAACGTTATCCAAAAAAGCCATTTCAAAGGCAATGGATTACTAAGGGAATTAAGATATCTTGTAAGAGGAAGAGGGAAATACATGGACAGGCCAGAATAAGTCAGGATCCAACGTTACTTGCTTACTACAAAAGATACTGTAGTATTTTAAGGAAAGTCATTAAGAAGTCGAGAAGCTTATGTGCTCTGACAGAAATTAATAATGCAAATAATAAGACTGAAACTATATGGAATATTGACAAAAGGGAGATAGGGCAGCCTGACAGTGTACAATATACCATAGCAATGAAGCTAAATTATGATGTTGTGAGTGATAATTCACAAGTTGCAAGTATTTTTAACATTCACTTTCTGAATGTAGCAGCAAAAATATGGATAAAGGGTTCAGTTGAAGAAGCAAAAAAATATGTTAAAAATGTCATTCTCTAGGATTTTAGGCTTTTAGAAATAGCACCAACGTCACCCACTGAAATTAAGGGAATTATAAATATACTGAAAAACAAGAGCTCTTGTGTTGTTGATGGTGTCTCTAATAGAATTTTGAAGTTTTGTTCTAATCTAATAAGTGGATTTCTTAGTGATATATATATATATATATATATATATATATATATATATATATATATATATATATATATATAAAATACAGATGAGCTCTTGTTTTTTCAGTATATTTATAATTCCCTTAATGTCAGTGGGGAATGTTGGTGCTATTATATATATTACTTAAGATACTCTTGTCCCCTTTCTTATGAAGAGGTTTGACAGTTGCATATTTCAATCTGTCTGGAAATATATATATATTTCCAGACAGATTGAAATATTAAATAATTATAGACCAATCTCATTATTGACTTCATTTTCTAAAATATTCGGTAAAGTTATATATTCAAGAGTAGTCTCACATGTAAGTGAAAATAATTTATTCAGCATGTCACATAGACAATCTCTGTCTCCCTCTGCTGTTTTTGCCCTCTACAGCTCCCTCTGGTACTACATAAATCATTCCATGACGCCTTAACAGGTGTCCTATCATCCTATCTCTTCTCCTTATCAGTGTTTTGCACATATTCCTGTCCTCTCCGATTCTGCACAGAACCTCCTGATTCCTTATGCTATCACTATGGATAAATTTTTAAATTCATATACAACACCACAGCCTCGATTCTGTTCTATTCTGATTTTCACACAGTCCATGTTTCACTGCCATACTTCTTCGCAAAGCTGTATGTCTGTATCACCCGTAACGAATGTCCCATGTCACTGGAGATTTGTTCCTCAGCTTTGTACATAAAATCTAGTGAGTTCATACAGGTCGGTTAATCGCGTTTGCAGTCCGACAGAGATTCGACCTCTGTCGACAGAGTGTTTTTGTCGAGCGAAATGATCTCTTGCCTTCCTATGATGTGCATCCTTTTCAACATATTTTCTACACCTCGCTAAATATTTCGAAGCTTTGTACTTCAAGTTGATCCAGCTCTTGGTTCCCCTATAATTTGAGGACTATAGCTTTCCAAGAGAGCAGAAATTCAGGAAGTTTGCTACGAACGGATCGACAATGTACTGGTAAAACCTTTGACATTGGAAATGTGTCTACGTTGTACACCATCTGACTTAACTCTCTACGTATTGAATGGTGAACGTTGATCAGAAGATCATAGGCTACTGCTTAACTTAATAAACCCCGACACAAAATTAACGCAGTTTTAATATCCTCGTAGTACTGGCCCTGTGATTGTTGAAGGTAATGATATTCATAAAGGCATTAAAGAAATTAATCCAAGTAACGAATTTTGAGTTAATAACAATAGCAAGTTTTCAGTTTCAATAACGAAGAAGGACTTACATTCAAACTGCGATGAGCATATATCAGATTCCGGGAGGAGCAGTCGCACAACAATTACTGGTGTGGAAATTAATTACCAGTAGCCTTCCTACCCCCCCCCCCCCCCCCCCCCGATCTCTACTACTTTAAAGAGTTGAAATCCTATCTACAAAAAAGCTTCCATCTTCTGTCTACAAAATATTTTAAGCACTTTAAGATAAGTACGTAAGCAAGAAAAAGTTTCGAAACCGTTTAAAATTATGAATAAACTTTGTTAGAAGTCACAACGTATTGTCAACCTCAAATACTGGTTGGTTATAGTGTGGATAATTTTTGCACCGTTAATTACGTGTCTCAAACATTACACAGACTTTCTAAATTTAATAATTCCCTTATTGAGTTATACCTTTCACATAAGATTATTTCTCTTAATGACTAGATTTTGACTGCAATTTAAATTTTTAAATTAGATAAATAATATTGTACGTATTAAAAGTCAAATTTTTATTCCCCTCGATACGCCACCTGCAGCTAGGACTGAGTGATCATTTTAACCATTTAATAACTGGATAATGTGGTACTGCCGCATTTGAAGCAGATTAATGACAAGACCCAATAAAGAATAAAAAACTGAGCGCCGACATTCAATTTATTCGTATTGAAAGCCATTAAAAATTGAAAATTTGCGGGCTACTAGATGACTTACTAAATTGCTTCCCAAATTTTAAGAATGTTACTATTTAATCAAATACAAGCATTTTGAATTTAGTACTAATGTCAGTGAAAATATGTTCAAATATGGACATGTGGGCAACAAGAGACCTAAATTGATTGCCCAGTAGAAAAATATCCGTCGAATACCTGTGGCAGCCAATGAAAACCGCAGTACCGCATTTTCTACATAAACCACGTATGAAGCAAAATTTTTTTTAAAAAAAGTGCTGCAACTCTCTAAACAGTATACCGACTGACAGTGCTGTCGGTAGCGGACAATTCAGAGAATTTGACCCCAATGAACACTATAACCCGGCAAACAATTCATGCCGGCTTTCACACGAATTTCATCTGAAGCCGAAAAAATTAATTTATGTGTTTTCAAGTGATTGTTGTGGCACGAACGTGAGGAATTGGTATGGCGGATCAATGTGAAAACATTTCCCGAACCTGAAAAATATTTCCTTCAAAAGCCCTGGTCACGACGAGAGTAGGACACGAGTAACACTTAAGACCACTGTGAAAGAACTATTCCCACTTTGTTGCAGACATAAGGAATATGACTTTGTTTTTGAACAGTTTGATTCGCGATGAGGAAATGAATTTGTTAACAAAACATATGTTGTGCAACATCTGTCAAAAGCTAGCCTCTAAAACCATTAGTGACTTCGAAAAACTGTTCCGTATCGTTGATTGTTTAGAAGAATTAGTTAAAGAAAGAATTGCTACAAATTAGAATACGGTGTCATTTGAATAATCTATCTTCCATTCCATATCGGAGTTTTTAGTCTCAAAACAAAGCACACTCCGCTGCAGAGTGAAATATTCATTCTGGAAACAATACTGTACACAGTGGCGCTAGTAGCGCAAAGTTTCCAGGAAAAATCCTGTAAAGTTAGGGAAGGAGGAGAGAGGGCTAGCGGAAGTAAGTGTCTACAGTTGTACCTGGATTCCTTTCTAGGTAGTCGGTAAAACCATTGCTCACAAAAGCTGTGGTTCCATGTTCGACTCCCAGTTCGACTCACAGTAGAAAGCCGGCTGGTAAATCGTCACTGTCAAAACTCAGTTTTACTTTCTCTTTACTGCCAGTGCTTCACGAAGTAGTTACCTAGGCATGAAAACAAAGATGATTCTATACCAGCATCGACTACAAAAATTCGCTACCTTGGGAACTTTTTTTGGTAGTTTTACGGAAGCGTGTCACACGCTTCCCGGTGTGGGAGTCAATGAGCGCGCAGTCCTGCACGCAGATAAGCTATAAATTAGCTTTACAATGACTTTCTGCTTCTTTTCTATGGCGTGCAGTGCGGCGGTCGCTGGATGGTTATTTGATTAGATGATTTATGTTATTGGTTTATCCGAAGGTATTGCATAAATGCAAAGTTATTAACTATTAACGAGGTACTTGCATTTGTCTATTAAATTTTCACTAATTCGCTTCGCAGAATTGCTGTTAACTGTGGTAGTGCAGCCGGCCTGGGTGGCCGTGCGGTTCTAGGCGCTATAGTCTGGCAGCGAGTGTCCTACAGTCGCAGGTTCGAATCCTGCCTCGGGCATGGATGTGTGTGATGTCCTTAGGTTAGTTAGGTTTAAGTAGTTCTAAGTTCTAGGGGACTGATGACTTTAGATGTTAATTCCCTTAACACAGCATACTTCGGACAAATGTGAACCCCATTCTCATTCCTGCCTCCATACTAATACAGATTTTCCATTATTTCACTACATTACTTCAGATATTTCTTGGAAGTGTGCAATGATTATTAAAAGTAAGTTCTCTTCGTAACTTCCTCAGCGGTCTGGCTCAAAAATGGCTCTGAGCACTATGGGACTTAACAGCTATGGTCATCAGTCCCCTAAAACTTAGAACTACTTAAACCTAACCAACCTAAGGACATCACACAACACCCAGTCATCACGAGGCAGAGAAAATCCCTGACCCCGCCGGGAATCGAACCCGGGACCCCGGGTCCCGAGCAGGGAAACCAAGGAAAACACAGGCCTGGTGTTTCCCGGGACAGCACTATCGCCAGCAAGCAAGCCACGACAATGGCCACACCGTTCCGTCGCGCAACGTCGGCTTTAGCAGTGCGTTAGGAAAATCTCTGCGACGGAAATAGTGTCCACGCCTCCTGAAGAAGGATGTACATTGGCCCTTGGAGGTCTGTTCACATCGACAGCTCAGCTCTGACTTTCCCGTCCACCCACCGAAACCTGTCTCTCTTAGCCCGAGTCTGCCAAGCAAAAACCCTCTCATGAATAATACAGTGTATAACTCACCGTGCGCGAGGTATGGACCATGCCGCACGGCTCAATTGCCCGTGAACGGTATGGTTCCAGTAGGTCCGGCACTCAGATTAAATCAAATAGGAAGTTTCAGAACAGCGCACACTGCAAAATGATGGATTAGTTGCGATAGTTAAGTAGTTATTGGCAATAGAAATTAGATGACAACAGAAAAAATGCTGCACTTATTTATCATGGACGTCACGACATATTTACGGATGCCCATAGAACTAACATTTCTTCAACATCTTCTTTGAGGCCTGGCCCGCATGGATAGCCGAACACGCTTCCAGGACTCGCGTAGGCGAGCCAGCTCCCTGTAGAAACAGTCTTACTGACTAAAGACGAGTGCTAGTGAGACAGCTACAATGGATGTGGCTTTTAGGTGGTTTTCCGCATCCAACTAAGTGAACACTGGGGTAGTATCTGAGTCCAGTTTCAGATACGAACTACGCAAAACTTCGAAAAAGTTATTGCATTTGAACACATGAGCTACTCTAGAGAAAGACAGATGGCGTCAGAGATTCCTTCCCAGGGACGTGATGCCGTTTGGAAAGACTTACGGCCACCAAATATTAGTAACATTACCGAAACCGATCTAGAAAGATGCCTACATCGCAAAGAAACGAGAAGTGGCAACAGGAAAATAAGGAAAAGAAGATCTTTTTCAGAACTTTGTATGAGATTCTAGGGGGTGAATTACTACAGAGTGTTTTAAGTTACGCAGACCCTTTTTAGCAGCGTCGAAGTCGTGGGACCATCGCTTGGCGCATTTGAAGAAAAAGTACTGATCACCTTTAAAAAGGCTGGACTGATTCTTAATCAGAATTAGCGAAGAAACATACGTATAAAGTTTGGGGAACAACTTCGCAGTGAGATATTGAACAAGAACCGAAGGAGTTTGAAGCCTTGTAAAATCATGCAGGATATCGACGCTTGGCTCAGTGCTCGGCTGTTGGCTCTCAACACAGACAAGTGGAAGATATTGCGCATGTGAGAGACAGTCGTAAAGTTTCAACTATCACCTCGAAAAAATAAAATTATCTAATTATTTTGATATTTGCAGGTAAATGTGTGTAGTTCTGCGGCACACAGAAATAATCTTCCCTCACGACACTACCGTAGCATGCTGGAGTCGCCAAAGCAAACGCTGCAGCCCATTTACACCTCAGGGTTAAAAGCCTGACTGATATTCGTTGGAAAAGTCTTCAGGATGTGTAGTCTGTTCTTACAAAATACTCAGAGAAAATTATATGTTGTAGTCTACAGTCGATTTTTTTAATTTTTTGCCTACTGGCTAACAGTTTCTGTACAGAACACCATCCTCAGGTTGTCCTACGATACGATAAAAAGCATCACAGAACATAGTTAAAATAATAATTTGAGACACGTTTGCAAAATATTTTCTCTCTAAAAGCAACCGTATGGTATTAAATGCAGTTTTAAAATACGTATGTAGCATTTACACCTGGCATCACGCTCGCTTCCCAAGAAGCTGTGTAAACAACTAAAAGTGAAGGTCAATGCTAAGCATTAAATATATATAAATTGCGATCTGCAGTGAAAAGAGTGCCTCCCATAAGCAGAGTTTCTTTTGTTTTTTCTTTAAAAAGCGAACACCGTCAAAAGAACTAAAGAATAAAAATAACATAAAATATTAAACTTGCGAAACCACATAACAAAACAAGGAGTAAAACAGCTCCAACTGAAATAAAACATTAAAAACAAAACATTAAATATTGCTAGCCATGTGCTGTGATGGTATCTTGTAGCACTTTAGTTCCATACTTATGTCCTAACTCTGGTGATGCTGTATGACTGTAAGTGATGTGACCTCTTTAGTTCCACAGTCACCTTGAGCATCTGCAACTTAAAACTGTAGGTCAAGTGCACTGATAACATTAGGTTGTTAGGGCCTTTTGGACCAGGGTTAAAGAATATGCTGATGGGGCGACTAAAGAAAACTCTACCTTCGATAACCACGTTACTGAATATAAGCATAAGATAGAAGACATAGAATGTAATCTTGCAAGTTTGCATATTGCCTCAAAATTCCGGCTGATGACCGTCTTAAAAGACGTGTAAATCTTCAATCCAGGAATAGAATAGCGGATAAGTTACTCAGAACTTAGCAGAAAACAATTCCTAGAACTGTCTACAAAACAGATATAAGGTGGCCTCGACAGATTGATTACTACATTAACTATTGATCCATCATGTATTGATCATGTTTATAATCTCTCCTCTCATCCACAAGTTTTATTATTTGATTTACTTGCAATGAATTGCATTGTTACATTGGTTACTTTTTCTTTTATCCTTTCTACTTTGCACCTAGCTTTCACCTTGCCACTTCTCCCCGTCTCTGCCGTCTCCTCCATGACATCACCAATACAATATTATTAAATGTAAATGTATCGTATTTACTCTAATATAGCCCACTGTTAACTATTTTTAATCGTTGACGTAAAAATTGGTGTCAAATGGTTCTAACAACATGATGTTTTAAATGCACTTGACTCACTGTTATAAGTTGCAGATGCACAACTTAACTATGGACGTAAATTGATCTCATCTCTTATAGACATACAGCAACCAGCATTAGAACATAAGCATTGAATTAAAGAACAACAACAAGATAACATTCTCAGCACGACATGGTTGTATGGACGAAATCTGGTTTCGCAGGATAGAGCGGATCATGTTATGGTTGTGGAGCGGGCCGTACACAGTTACTGTCTGTTGCACAAAACACACAAACCTTTATTTTCCTAAGAACCACTTGATTACACATTGCCTTAAAAGGATCAAATTAAAACAATATGGATGAAGGCCTAGTTAAGAAAACTTTAGATACCTCCTGGACTGAAGGTCCAAAACCACACCAAAAACAAGAACGGCTGAAGGCCTGAACGCAAGTTATAGAAATTGCTTTAAAGAATACAAGCGGCTGAAGGTCTTACTTTAAAAAATTTCAAATCAATACTCGGCTGAAGGCCACACACAAGACATTGGACAACTCAGTGCTTAGGGCCTGGATAACAAGAATTTCAGATAGAACAAACTTTCAAAAATTTAGTTTTTAAACAAATCAGTCTTGAAACTTTAATTGAAGTCGGCTGAAGGCCTTATCTTAAAAACATTTCACGTAAAAGCTCAGCTGAAAGACACACGCTGGACACTGAGCAACTCAGCACTTAGGGCCTGGATAACAAGAATTTCAGATAGAACAATCTTTCAAAAATTTAAGTTTTAAACGAGTCATTCTTCAAACTTTAATTTAAGTCGGTTGAAGGCCTTACTTTAAAATTAAACTAAATTAATAGACGGCTGAAGGCCTCGCACAGTACGACTAAAAATGAAAATCACAATCTAAAACCAACAGAACAGTGGTGCTCAGAAGTGTTCCAAGGGTCGTTCTGAGGAGGTAGCTCTAACGTAAGGTGAGGTGAGACAGGCAGCCAAAAGTAAGGTTAAATAATCGGATGGCAACCCGACCCAGGGATGGCTAAAGAACCGACCAACAACCTAAACAATTCCGTTCTGCCCGACAATGGAAAATATCAGCCGAGGACGAAGATCCCAGCCACACTATGTCTTCAAAACTGGCATCTAAAAACAGCCAAGGCACAGTAACCTCTCTTAAGAAAAAAATAACTAACAACTAAAAGGCTGTCAAACTACACGCAGTGCCGGACAGCATCAACATGGCGAGAAAACACACACTGCCGGTAAATTACGTTAACGACCAGGGTACGTAACTGAGGTGTTAATGGCCAGAAGGTAGAAAATACCGCTGGTGCACTTCACTGATAAGTCACAGCCAATTTAACAGTTAAAGACCATACAGGAAGACGACTGTAAAATTTCGCCAACTCCAACGCACCATACCTTGCTGCGAGCCGGAACGGCCCAGGAAGCAACAACCGGCAATGGACGAAGAGGTGTCACAGCAGTTGAGGTTTCATAACAGGTTAACTGATCACTCAACTTCAGTGTCCGGGTTCGGTGGGCAACGAACTTTGTAGCTCTCGTAGCTAGTGCCTCGTAATCTGACCGCGCTTGCACGCTGCCAGCGCTCCCGATCTGACCTGGCACCATGGAGACTTCCTCGCTGCTCTGTCCCAACCGACCAACTGTCACATACACACCACCACATGGAAATATAGCGGTCACACCAAAGATGGTACAGCGCTGCTGCTACCACTGTCGGAGGCAAGTCAGCAACTCGGTTTGATAGTAACTCAAGGAGAAATAAACCGCCACTCGATTGTGACAAAAAGAACAAACGGCTCATCCCCCTCTCCTCAAACACCTACCCGGGGGTTAGCTCAACAATTGGGCTAACCAAATTTAACTTGGCTTAAGTGGACCCAGTACTGATTACTCGTGTGGTTATCCTCCTTAACCAGTAGACTAATTGGGCCTAAAGTACGCACAATGGTGCAAGGACCCAAAAAAATGGGGAGTGAATTTACTAAGCTTTCCGACACGCACCTGCCTCCCGGAGAAACTACGGACATATCCCTGACCTCCTGTTCTTCCCATAAAGACTCCCCAATTACGATTGTAACGCTCAGCTTGTTTGTTATGAGCCCTGAGAATATTATGTCTGGCACGGCTCTATTTCTCCTTGACGACTCAAGGTGTAATATCTGCCGGAATGAGATCTTGAATTCCCCACAAGTTCAAAAGGGGGGAATTAACAGGATAGGCAAGGATCAAGGATTCCGGAGTGGCTTTCAAGGCCTCATGATTGGCGGTATTGAAAGCAAAACGAAGCCAAGAAAGACTAGAATCCCACTTCCTAAGCGTCTTCTGATGGTAAATAATCAATGCAGATTTAAGATTTCGATTGACCCTCTCCGCAAAAGATCCCTCTGGATAATACGGCGTAGTAGTGACTTGCTTGACACTGTTTTGAAAACAAACAGAAGACCTTGAAGGGAGCCGAAAGGAAGGTGAGCGCATTATCACTAACAATTTGTTTGGGGGGGGGGGGTGCCAGGTAAATCTCGAAAACGCATCAATAATAACCAATACGTACCGATGACCTCTCTTAGTACGAGGCAAGAGCCCTACATAATCGATGAAGAGTCTGTGCGGAGGACAGGATTCGAACTCAAAACTTAACAGACCCTGTTGAAGAACATTTTTAGGTTTGACTACAATACACAACCGACATCGAGAAACCATCTCTCTCAAGTCACGGTCCATGGAGGGCCAAGTCAAATGCTCTTTAATTTCTTCCAAGGTCTCATAGGTTCCTAAGTGCCCACCAACCAACGAATCACGAAAATAATCAAAAACTGTGGGCACCAGGGCTACTGGCAAACACATCTTGAATTGATTAGCACGTCCCACCCTTTTAAACAAAATGCCCCTCTTAATAACGTACTCATCCAAAAGCTCCCCAGCCAACAGGCGTTACTTAACAGGTGCCCAAGTAGGATCCTGATCCTGATGCTGAGCAACATTATCAAATAAAAGAGGAATCTCACCTGACACAATACAACTAAGATGGCCTCCGTCTGTTTCCCGGGTGGCCTCACTAGGTGTAGATTCAGTGAACATCCGGCTGAGAACATTCGAAAGGACGTTTTCAGTGCCTCTTACGTATTTGACTTCAAACTGAAATGCAGAATTGCGTACTGCCCACCTGGCGATACGGCCAGTTTTACGTAGGCTGACTAACACCCAGCTCAATGCCTGATTGTCGTTTCTAGCTGAAATATCCGATGCTCAAGGTAAAAGCGGTATTTCTCTAGCGCGAACAAAATGGCCAACGCCTCACACTCGTAGACAGAATATTTAAGTTCGGCAATGGTTAACCGACGAGACGCGTACGGTAATGGCTACCTCTGACCTTCGAACTCCTGGAGGAGGACAGGCGAAATACCCATATTAGATGCATTAGTTTGGACAATAAACCATTTATTAAAGTCTGGTACTCCGAGAACGGGAGGGTTGGCTATAGCTGCCTTAATGTGCTCAAACGCGGCGTCTTGGGCAGGTCCCCCATTCAAAACGCACTACTTTCCGGAGAAATTCATTCAAATGAAGCGCCAACTGAGCAAAATTATGGACAAAATGCCTAAAATAATTCGCCATGCCAATGAACCTAGCAATTAAACGTTTATCGGTAGGCGGAGGCAGAGCTCGTGATACCTTAGTCCGTTCCTAGTCAATGCGAATACTCTGTCCTGATACTAGGTGACCTAAGAAGGACACCTGCTCCCTGGCTACCGACAATTTACTGGGTTTAATAGTTAACTCGGCTCCCTGCAATCTAAAAAAAAACTTGCTGGATATGATCCATATGGTCTGGAAACAAACGGCTATAAATGACTTTCTAAATAGTTATACACTCAGACTACTTTCAAGTCGCCAAACGAGTAAGAACGGCTGCACCAGTAGCCAAACCAAAGGGAACTCAAACAGATTCCAATCATTACGAAATGCAGTAACATGTTTACATTCTTTAGCTAAGGAAATCTAATAATAGGCTTGTTTCAAATCAAAGACAGTAAACCAATTAGCACCAGCGAACCAAGTAAAGGAGTTATGAAGATCAGGTAGAGGAACAGACTCGAGGACTACCTTTGCGTTCAGACGCCGGTAGCCAACAACAGACCTAAAATCCCGCTCATGATCCTTAGGGACAAGGATTATGGGGAAAGCATAGGCAGATGCCGAAGGCCTAATAACCCCTTGCTCAAGCATTTTGGATGTTTTACCTCTCAGTATCTTCACCTTATGTGGGGAGAGGCGATATGGGGACTGCGTAACAGGAATAAAGTCAGCTAGACGTATGTAGCAATTAAGAACATTAGTGATGCCCAACCTATCACAAAGGAGCTAAGGGGGACTCTATAACAAATCCTGTTACTGAGAGGCGTGATGTGGGGACAGATGGGCGAGATCGAACTCATTAGGCACAGCCTCAACAGCCAGGATGCCGGAATTTCGACGCACAGTACGTTTAGCACACTCACAGAAGCCAAACTTCTCTGCAGGAGCGAACTTAAGCAAGAAGGTGTGCCCAGAATAATCCAAGACTAACCCAGTTTTATTGATGAAATCACACCCCAAAATTAAATCGACCGGCAGCTTCTTGACCTAGGCTAATGACAAGGGCCAGGAGAAATCCACAGCCTATATACTCCCTCGGACCCAACCATGCAGAGGCAACACCTGGCCCTTGGCCACCCGACATCTCTGCACCAGAGAAGGGACCGACCGAGGTTTCGTAAGATGACCAAATTCTAGAAACCATTCGAAGCTCAATAGTGAAAGGGAGCTACCAGAATCAAAAAGAGCACAAATCGGTTCGCCACCTGCTCGAGAACAAATATAAGGAAAGGGCAGTGATGAGGGAGTAACAACACGGGTACACAAAGGTTTAAAGGCTCGATCCCTAGGTCGCTGTCCAGCCCGGCGTCATTTATTGGCTCTGGGTGCGCACGGTTGAATGCAAGAGCGCACCAAATGAGCGATGCTACCGCACCTGAAGCAACGCCGGGGTTCCCTTTTTCAACGACCTCAGCCGATGTAGGCAATTCGGAATTTCCCTTGACAACGCCCGTGGCCTGAACGTTAACTTCACGACTTACATCGCTCGCAAGCGGCAACACGGATATCGCTACAACAGTGGCACGGAGCTCTTCCCAGGTTGAAGGACGATCACGAAAAACAAAGTGCTACTCATCCGCCGATCACATTCCTGTAAGAACAATAGACACCAACTCCGGTTCTGGCAAATCGATCAACAAGGCCGAGCAGGCTGTCTGAACTCTGTAGACATACTGATTAACTGCTCTTTACCCTGCTGCATTTCCCAAATGTAACGACACCCAAGCTGTTTCCGAACTCCCGTGATCAATCTCTGGTTAATGACAAGCTCCCTCAATCGCTGTAAGGAAAAACCTTTTCCCATGGCTCGGAATAGGAGGTTCCGCAATTCAACTCTAGCTATCAGGTACGTTAGTGACAATACTACTTGGTGCGAAACGCGAAAGGCAGCAGAATGTTGTTCAAGACGAACCATCTACCATAAGAAGTTGTCGACCTGCTCAAGTCGATCTACAACTAATTCAGTAATACCTCGAAAGAAATACGCCAGAGGATTAGGCAATTTGGTAAATGTTGCATATAACTTCGCTCCAGGTTCCCCCTTGATATAGCAAGTCCTGCTCTTCAGTCCTCTTCCCATCCAATTCTAAACATATGCTTAAACTGCAATGCATTAACCAAAGACCCCAATTCGACGGTTAATTTTTTATTATCATCCTCCAAACCTAACATGCCTAAATCCGCTATCCAATTGGTTAAATGCGCTAACAGTGCCCGCATCCTATTCAATTGACGGTCACTAGTTTGAGTGCCTTCAAAAACACAAATGGTGTCCTCAGGGCCCCAAAAGCCTTGAACAAAAATTCAAAGGCTGCTTCTGTCTCACCCACCACCTCCGGCGTAACGTCAACTGGGTGAAGAACGGTAGCACCAAGCAGGCCACTAAGTCCGGAACACTGGCCACAATAGGCTGGCGCCTTATCGCCAACTCATATTCAAGGTGGTCCTTCCTCAACAGGCCGATCCCCGGGTACTGCCTGACTGCCAGGACACAAAATCCCGTCTGAGGCCTGCGATTATTTTTATGTTAATAACTGGCAACCAATGCTGTACAATCGCAATAAAGTCATGAGATGTTCAATTGAATCTTTTATTAGTACATGTTACGCATTTCGGGATTACACCCATCTTCAGACATCACAAACTTCAACTCCTTCCTAACCAACCAGGTGTACAGCCTTGATAACTCAAAGAAAGTGTCCAATAACATATGACTATAACTGCCACACAAACAGTCTTGAAGCAAAGCGCTCTGTTTCAATAATGCTTGAGTCGTTGTTATAGTCATATGTTATTGGACACTTTCTTTGAGTTGTCAAGGGCGTACGCCTGGTTGGTTAGGAAGGAGTTGAAGTTTGTGATGTCTGAAGATGGGTGTAATCCCACAACGTGTAACACGTTGTAAAATGCAGCAACGTCCACTGAACGGTCGTTGAGGAGACACTGTTGTTAGCCCGCTGGTTCAATGCGGGCAGTTTCGCAACTGCAGAACGCCTCTTCGTCCGTATCCGTCTCCACAGCCGTTGTTGACCACTATCATGTATGGTCCGTGGTGCAGCACAGCCGCTTCGGCGCCGGTTTTGGAAGGACCACTTTGGCATACGCGGTATATTTTAACCACGGCTTGTTGCGAATAGTTTACAAAATAGGCCATTTCGGAAATGCTTCCATCCTTGGCCCGAAGACAATGAAATGCCCGTCTGGACATAAGATAAATCGCTCCGTGTCCGCATTACGACAACGGATGCACTGGGTTATGTTTCCTTCCGACAAACTTTATACAGGGTGTTAGAAAAAGGTACGGCCAAACTTTCAGGGAACATTTCTCACACACAAAGAAAGAAAATATATTATGTGGACATGTGTCCAGAAACGCTTACTTTCAATGTTAGAGCTCATTTTATTACTTCTCTTCAAATCACATTAATCATGGAATGGAAACACACAGCAACCAGCGTGACTTCAAACACTTTGTTACAGGAAATGTTCAAAATGTCCTCCGTTAGCGAGGATACATGCATCCACCCTCCGTCGCATGGAATCCCTGATGCGCTGATGCAGCCCTGGAGAATGGCGTATTGTATCACAGCCGTCCACAATACGAACACGAAGAGTCTCTACATTTGGTACCGGGGTTGCGTAGACAAGAGCTTTCAAATGCCCCCATAAATCAAAGTCAAGAGGGTTGAGGTCAGGAGAGCGTGGAGGCCATGGAATTGGTCCGCCTCTACCAATCCATCGGTCACTGAATCTGTTGTTGAGAAGCGTACGAACACTTCGACTGAAATGTGCAGGAGCTCCATCGTGCATGAACCACATGTTGTGTCGTACTTGTAAAGGCACATGTTCTAGCAGCACAGGTAGAGTATCCCGTATGAAATCATGGTAACGTGCTCCGTTGAGCGTAGGTGGAAGAACATGGGGCCCAATCAAGACATCTCCAACAATGCCTGCCCAAACGTTCACAGAAAATCTGTGTTGATGACGTTATTGCACAACTGCGTGCGGATTCTCGTCAGCCCACACATGTTGATTGTGAAAATTTACAATTTGATCACGTTGGAATGAAGCCTCATCCGTAAAGAGAACATTTGCACTGAAATGAGGATTGACACATTGTTGGATGAACCATTCGCAGAAGTGTACCCGTGGAGGCCAATCAGCTGCTGATAGTGCCTGCAGACGCTGTACATGGTACGGAAACAACTGGTTCTCCCGTAGCACTCTCCATACAGTGACGTGGTCAACGTTACCTTGTACAGCATCAACTTCTCTGACGCTGACATTATGGTTATCGTCAACTGCACGAAGAATTGCCTCGTCCATTGCAGGTGTCCTCGTCGTTCTAGGTCTTCCCCAGTCGCGACTCATAGGCTGGAATGTTCCGTGCTCCCTAAGACGCCGATCAATTGCTTCGAGCGTCTTCCTGTCGGGACACCTTCGTTCTGGAAATCTGTCTCGATACAAACGTACCCCGCCACGGCTATTGCCCCGTGCTAATCCATACATCAAATGGGCATCTGCCAACTCCGCATTTGTAAACATTGCACTGACTGTAAAACCACACTCGGGATGAACACTAACCTGTTGATGCTACGTACTGATGTGCTTGATGCCTAGTACTGTAGAGCAATGAGTCGCATGTCAACACAAGCACCGAAGTCAACATTACCTTCCTTCAATTAGGCCAACTGGCGGCGAATCGAGGAAGTACAGTACATACTGACGAAACTAAAATGAGCTCTAACATGGGAATTAAGCGTTTCCGGACACATGTCCACATAACATCTTTTCTTTACTTTGTGCGAGGAATGTTTCCTGAAAGTTTGGCCGAACCTTTTTGTAATACCTTGTATACCCTCCACTGCTAGTGCTTCCACCTACCGTCTGTGAGCGGTTAGTGCACGTTGATATTGAACATAATCGGTGGTCAGGTTAAAGTGACTGGACGGTGTAGATCTGGGCTAATGTAGAGGCTTACCTACAGACAATTTTCCCGGTCACTATTCGCGACCGGAACAGGAAAGAAGGAAGATGAAGTTGCACACTAAGTATCCTTCGCCACACACCACAAGGTGACATGTGGAGTGTAGATGTACTCCATCAGTTCGAGAAGTTTCGAACTGGATTAATAACAAATAGAAAGACGTCAATATTGTGCTTTTAACGATTATGCTGTTCTATACAGTCTCCCTCCCCCCCCCCCCCCCCCCCCCACCCAGTTGTGTAAAGAGCACGGAACGTTCGTACAACCCTGTGACTCAGTCATAAAAGTTCTTGCTTGCTCAAATGGCACGTCAGAGTCGCTTGACCGTCGGATAAGTCGTCAATGCGTTGGCACTCCATGTGATTTTGTCCATATTGTAGTCTTGCAGTTGCTTCGTATTGATAACACCGACTCTGGTCATCCGTGATGAGTTTGTTCAGAAAAGAAAAATTCGCATTTTGCATTTCAGTCAAGTCGCGGCAGATATATACCTGACGTTAGTTTTTGGGAGTCAATGCGTGTGGGACAAAATTTACACACACTTTCCTCTTCTTCAAAATAATCTGAATGATCTGTTGAACACATTGCTCCAATGCGATTTATGACACAACATTATTGACATACCGTGGTCACACGTCCACTACTTAACACAGTCTGCTCACAACTGACTCGTCATGTGCACATCCTTTTCATACTGCTGTTAGTCCAAGCTGTCACCGTAATTACTGGGATGACGTCTCTTATACGCCAGGAACAAAATCCTTCTTGGAACTTTATGGACGGACGGTACAGATCCTTCAGACATGCATCCATGTCCGACGGCCATTGTTATATGAAGATACAGACACTGTATAAACACAGACATTGTAACCATCATTGATGTATCCAAGGGTGGTGGGAACGTCATGAATTTAACACGAGAGCTCGTGCTAAAATGACGAAATAGTTGTCCTTCCCTGTGTGGGAATCACGAAATGTGCAAGTGTAATGGTTCTGGAAGTTTAAGATAATTTTCATTTATTGTTCTGTCTCAGTACCACATTTTTAATTAGATTACACGTTTCGATCAATCCGGATCTAAAACAGAGTAAAACTAAATATTTACCACCTAGCATTTAACCACAAGTAGAAAAGAAAAGAATTGTACGTAAATGTAGAATTTACCTAAGTAGTTGCGTCAGCAACCCGTCTTCTCTTCTCAGAACCATACATCAGAGTACTGTTTTTTTGCAACGACAGTCAGAGTTTTAAATCAGTATGTGTTGGTGGCAGTGGGGGAGAGGGAGGAAGTAGAAATGGAGTGAGGAAAACTGGGGAAGGGGAAAGGAAGCAGGTAAGAGGTGGTGGGAAAGGCCTGAAATTAACAGGACAGTTCGTGCTAAAATTATAGAACGTGTAACTACGTAAAACTTCTCTTTGAAACACTAATAGTGTAGAACGACGGGTATGTGTAATATATGTAGGATATAAAATAGTGAAATTATTCAGTGGAGTGATAGGGAGGGGGTTTGAGAATGAGCAAAGAAGGAATGGAGGGTGGTGGGGAGAGGGGGTTGAAAGGGATAGTGACAGGGATGCCATCTTTCAAAGTTTCACACTTTGAATATCTTCAGATGTTACTTCAGTTTTTGTTACTTTATTTTCCGTCCCAAGCCTTCTTTGCGCGCTGTCAATTGCGCAACCCCCACCCCCCACCGTCCCATAAATTCACTATTTTTGCCGTTCTACACTATTAGTACGAGGGTCACTCCATAAGAAATACACACTATTTTTGTAAAAATTCAGTTTTCATTCTGCATGTGTGAAAGTCTTACAGTGTGTAGATGCATCCTTCCCGCTTGTTTTCAAACTTAGTTCAACCTGTTCCCGTGAGTGGTACCGTCACAGCATGTCTTCAAGATGGCTGCTACACTTGACGTTCGTCAGAAGCAATGTGCTGTCATAGAATTCCTGTGCTGTAAAAACGAGACAGTGGGAAATATCCACAAGAGGTTGAAAAAGGTGTATGGAGATGCTGCTGTCGATCGGAGTACGGTTAGTCGGTGGGCAAGCAGGTTACGTGATGAAATCGGGCACGGCAATAATGAGGATTGTCCTCGTAGCGGCAGGCCTCGTACTGCACACACTTCAGACAATGTGCAGAGGGCTAACGAATTGGTGACTGCTGACAGACGCATCAAAGTGAACAAATTGGCACGCTACTTTGGGATAGGGGAAGGAAGTGTTTGCAGAATACTGAAAGTGTTGGAGTTAAAAAAGGTTTGTGGCAGGTGGGTTCCCAGGATGTTGACAGTGGCTCACAAAGAAACAAAAAAAAAACGGTATGCAGCGAACTTTTGGAACAGTACGAGAACGGTGAAGAGAAATTTCTTGGAAGAATTGTGACAGGGGATGAAACATGGCTCCATCATTTTTCACCAGAGATGAAGTGCCATCATGCAAATTCACCCAAGGACAAAAAAAAAAAAAAAGAAAAATTCAAAACCACACCGCCTGCTGGAAAAGTTATGGCTACGGTGTTTTTCAATTCCGACGGACTCTTGCTTGTGGACATCATGCCAAGTGGAACCACCATAAATTTTCATGCATATATGACGACACTGAAGAAACTTCAAGCTCGATTGAGTCGTGTTCTACCACATCGGCATAAGCAGGATGTTTCGCTGTTGCACGACAATGCACGGCCACATGTCAGTCAAAGAACCATGGAAGCGATCACAAAACTCGGATGGACAACACTGACCTGACTCCATGTGACTATCATCTCTTTGGTTCAAATGGTTCAAATGGCTCTGAGCACTATGGGACTTAACTGCTGAGGTCATCAGTCCCCTAGAACTTAGAACTACTTAAACCTAACTAACCTAAGGACATCACACACATCCATGCCCGAGGCAGGATTCGAACCTGCGACCGTTGAGGTCGCGCGGTTCCAAACTGTAACGCCTAGAACCGCTCGGCCACTCCGGCCGGCTCATCTCTTTGGGAAACTGAAAGACTCTCTTCGTGGAACAAGGTTTGAAAATGGTGACTCCCTTGTGCATGCTGCCAAACAGTGGCTCCAACAGGTTGGTCCAGAATTTTACCGTGCGAGTATACAGGCACTGGTTCCAAGACGGCGTAAGGCAGTTGAGAGGGATGGAAATTATGTGGAAAAATGAAAATATTGTTCCTAAAGGATATATCTATACACTGTAAAACTTTCAAACATGTAGAATATAAACGCACTCCGTCATCAGGCCACAAGTGGCCCATCGGGACCACCCGACTGCCGTGTCATCCTCAGCTGAGGATACGGATAGGAGGGGCGTGTGGTCTGCACACCGCTCTCCCGGTCGTTACGATGGTTTTCTTTGACCGGGGCCGCTACTATTCGGTCGATTAGCTTCTCAATTGGCATCACCAGGCTGAGTGCACCCCGAAAAATGGCAACAGCACATGGCGACCAAGGTGGTCACCCATCCTATTGCCAGCCACGCCCGACAGCGCTTAACTTCGATGATCTCACGGGAACCGGTGTATCCATTGCGGCAAGGCCGCTGCCCATGTAGAATAAAAGATAGGATTTAAAAAAAATAGTGTGCATTTGTTTTGGAGTGACCCTCGCATTTCAACGAGAAGTTTTACATAATTACACTTTCTATAATTTTAGAACGATCCCCACCACCTCGCCGGCCGGGGTGGCCGAGCGGTTCTAGGCGCTACAGTCTGGAACCGCGCGACCGCTACGGTCGCAGGTTCGAATCCCGCCTCGGGCATGGATGTTTGTGATGTCCTTAGGTTAGCTAGGTTTAAGTAGTTCTAAGTTCTAGGGGACTGATGACCTTAGAAGTTACGTCCCATAGTGCTCAGAGCCATTTGAACCATTTGAACCCCACCACCCTATCGCGGGTTCCTTTCCCGTCCTGAATCAGTCTCACTCCATTTCCACTTACCCCTCCGTCCTGCCTTCAATATACACCTATTCGAATCAGTGACAGCAACTGAAAACACAGTACTCTGGTATGGGTCTGAGTAAAAAAGACGGGTTGCTGATGCAACCACTTAGGTAGATTCTACATTTATGTGCAATTGTTCTTTTTCTGTTCGTTGTAAAATATTAGGTGGTACATATTTAGTTTTACTTTGTTTTAGCTCTGAAGGTGATCCGGAGTAATCGAAACATGTAACCTAACAAAAATTGGCAACTGAGACTGAACAATTAATGATTTCTCTTCAATATCTATGCAGTTGCAGAAACCCTCAAGATGATTATGACAATTGTAGTGGCGTATGTAAGTGTTTCTTGTCCTGGAGGTACGCTCGGATACCTGAAGTGTTTAAGGCGACCGCTCACAATAAGCGGGAAATCCGGTTTCGAATGCCGATCCTGCACAAATTTTCGTGAGTCACAAAGAACTGATGCCAATCCGGATTCGCAAAATGCGAGTTAGTTTCGTAATATATGGAGATGTAGAGTATCGTAAGCATATCCGGTGACCTACAGACGGCGTGGGCTTAGCTGCTGAATCAGAGAGAGCTTCGGACAGCAGACTGGTGGACTGTGGAGCTCATCAGAGGCGCTGACGGGCGCGCCGCGATACCACCCTCGCAGCGGGCGCCGTGTCACTGACGGAGAGGTGCGACCCGCCCGCTCCATTTGCGTGGCGCCCGCCCTGGATTTATTCCGGTAATCGCTCTGCCGCCTGATAGTTAATTCCTCGCGGCTTTTATCTCGGGAGCCGACGGCCCGCCGATTTATCAGCCGTGTAGCCGGTTCCGAGAAGAAGTCTGCCGCCTGGGGGAGCAGGGCGGTGTGTGCGGAGGGAGAACGGTGACCGCCACGAAAACAAGCCGGTTGGCCTGCGAGACCTGGAAAGCGTGCCTCGCTCTATTAACGCCGCGCCATAACTTAGCTCACCACACGTTCAAGTAAGCAGACAGATTAATGGACCGCCCAAAATTAGAGGTAGTGAACAATGTGAGCGGACGCGCAAATTAAGTGACTCACGAGTTGGAATTTCCAATACCAAATATTACATGCAGGACAAAATACATTCACTGCTGATAGCAAAGAGAGTCAGTTGCAAATCGTCTACAGGTTGATAGGAAGACTGGGTTCTGATGAGTGAGATGGGCCCACTTAGGGAAGCTAAATAAGTGGCGACTAATTTCTTACGCTATTAAGTTCTAAGACACATTTATCTATTTACTGAACAAACCCAGCAGTGCCAGTACATTTATTTTGCCAATTTTCTGTTAGAAACTAGAACAAAAAATGAACTATGTTCGTTCTGTAGTATAGAAAAAAAATTCATTTCCATTGTAATTGTGACACAGTCGTCCAAAGAAATATGCATAATGTACAAATGTATAAATTACAAAACACAGTATGCAAGATACTAATTCTCTTTAACGTCTGTTCCTGTACGCTGGGCGCAGTTGTTTCACGTGCCTCCAGTGCGATTTTGTAAACGTTTATACGCCTCTTCATGGGTCTACAGACGGCTACTGTTTTCACCTATAGCCGTTTGAGCTTCGCAGTCGAAAACTATCAGTGCTACCAGGTGTCGAGGATTCCCTTGAGCCGGCCGGAGTGGCCGAGCGGTTAAAGGCGCTACAGTCTGGAATCGCACGACCGCTACGGTCGCAGGTTCGAATCCTGCCTCGGGCATGGATGTGTGTGATGTCCTTAGGTTAGTTAGGTTTAAGTAGTTCTAAGTTCTAGGGGACTTACGACCACAGCAGTTGAGTCCCATAGTGCTCAGAGCCATTTGAACCATTTTGATTCCCTTGAGTTAACTCGACCGCAAGAGTGTCTTACTAGTAAATAATAAACGGATTAAAACTTCTTGCATGATGCGGTAATTTTTCACGTATCTCAGTGTTTATGATGTAATATCTCTTAAGATAATTGTCGTACAATAATATGTTTAGGTACATTCAGCGGTATACGTGGATTGTGGATACTGTTTGCAAAATGTGTTGCGAACAGAGTCAGTAGCAAAGAAGTAATAAATATAAATGTCATGCACAATACGACATTTTTCCCGCATCTCAATGTTTATGGAATGATATCTGCTGAACTGCATGTGGTACTGTGATACAATTTTGTTGGTGTACTTAGCGGGGTATGGTGACACTGTCTACGAAATTTATTGCGAATAGAGTTAGTAGTACACAAGTAATAAATTTAAACGTTATGCATGATGTGGCATTGCGGCAGATTTTCAACCCCCCCCCCCCCCCCCCCCCACCGAGTGTTGCTTGATAGTAAGCGATGTATGTATGATGTTTTGTTGAAATCGTGAAATCGGTCAGCTGGGTTAGGAGGAGATGCAGTACATATACACATACATACCTCCATTATTGCAGCCTGTTAACTATAATTTAAATACAGAACGTATTCATTCTTATACTTATCCTTACAAAAATTATACAGTACATTAATACCTCTTACACAATACTAGCTCGCTATCACTATACCAATTTCTACTATTAGTAATGGCAATAATTAGAAAAAAACTATTTATATTGGTAATAAATGCTAAACCCACAACCAAATCTAGCTACTTCTACTATCATTATAATAGCCTCAGCTCTTCTTTGTCACATTCCACAATGCACCCCATACTCCCTCTCAAAAGCATGCCGTGCTGGTTCCCTCAGCGCAAAGTAGAAGGTCGTGGTGGCATCTGCCTCTACCGCTGTTTGTCCGCAGCTCGTGGTCTCGCGGTCGCGTTCTCGCTTCCCGAGCACGGGGTCTCGGCTTCGATTCCCGGCGGGGTCAGGGATTTTCACCTGCCTCGAGACGACGGGGTGTATGTGTTGTCCTCATCATTTCATCATTATTCATGAAAATGGCGAGATGGACTGAGCAAAGGTTGGGCATTTGTACAGGCGCTGATAACGGCGCAGTTGAGCGCCCCACAAACCAAACATCATCATCATCATCATCTAACGCTGTTTGTCTGCTCCATGGTTGCAGAGGACTATTCCCCTGCTCAGAGGTAGCATCGCTGCTGTCGGCAAGGAATGCAGGCACACCCCGGCGCACGTCATCCCGCTTCTAGTTCCTTAGTTGTCGAGACACAGCCCACGGCTGCGTTTCTCTCTGACGTTGTTACGCGATGGCCGTGCATGCAGTTTTGTCTTTACTGGCACAACTGTTGATGTCAGCTCCCTTCGCAGCTTTGATTCCCGATATTCTGAAGCAGCCTCCCGTAGTGCAGCAGACGGGGGTTGGTTGACGAGCAACCCATGCTTTTAGTGTGATAGCGTTGGCAGTACTGTCCAGGATCTGCCATTCTGTCACGCAACACATTATCTCCTTGACACCACGTCTTCCGTACCAGTTCAGTTGCTGCCGATCAGTATTAGCAACATTGGCGCACAGCGGACATCTCCAGATAGTACGAGGTGATTACAGTTAAACTTACGGTACTCCGGCTGGTGCCGCGTGGGCTGTATACATCGTAAAATCGGTGCGCTCGTGGAGCGTTCAGAAAAAAATAATAGTACCACTTTCTGCCACCAGGCGAAACTACGGCGCTGTAAGTAGCCACAATGTGAAGTATTTCCTGTTATTTGTCCCTTGGCGACGAGTTTTGATTTATTTTGTGAAGCGACAGTGTAAAAGGATAGGAAGGTTGACGATTTCCGTACGGAGCTCAATGGCTATTGAGAATAAAGACCGTTGACTGCTGGTAAAGTTGTTTTATCAGAACGACAGCAATACCAGTGCTGCATAGCGAGTATATCGCAGAAGAGACCCAATGTCGATAAACGGGCTAAAGAATGAAATTAAGAAATTTGAAGAAACAGGTGGATTAGGTGACGCAGCAGAGAAGAGAGGGAGGCGACCCATTCTCAAGGCAGTTGTTGATGATGTTACTGTAGCCGCAGCCGAGAGTGCAGCATATACCTGAGATTCTGCAGCCAGTTTCGAGCTGGATCACTTGAATTCTCTCTTCCCTGGTGAACAGCTCAAAAGCCTTTATGTCGCATTTTACACTGATATCCCTACAAGATTCAGTAAGAGCACCAAATAGAGTCCCAAGATGGGCTTCAACACTGTGAGTTTGCCTTCCGTTTTTTGGCACTCATAAAAATTGGTGACATATGGCCGAGGGAAATTCTTTGGACGAACTAGGCACATTCTACTCTGCACGGTGCCGTGAAAGCATAGACTGTCGGATATGGGGTTCTACTCCGCAACATGTTGTGCAGGAACATCCACTGCACTCAGCTTATGTCACTGTGTCGTGTGGTTTCACAAGCTCCTTCATTGTCGGTCCATTTTCCTTCGAGGAGTTGACACCTTTCAGGCCTGTTAGAAGTACATTGACTTCTGGCCAACGTAAGGACACATGAATCCAACTTAAAAACGTGGCTGTGTCCACACGACTGTTCTCCTACAAGATGGGGCGATGCCGCAAGTCGCTTGTCAGGTGGAACATTTGCTTCGAGAAACCTTTGGTAAGGACAACATCATCTCCACGCAGTTACAAAATGTTTGGTCTTCCATAACCCCTGAGCTAAATCCGTGTGACTTCCCGTCGTGGGAATGTCCGAAAGAGCGTGTCTATTACGGATGTATCCAGACTCTTCCTGATCCGGGGTACCATTCTGCTTATTGGACTTCGACCCTATATTGTACCTGGATATTGTACCTGGACTTCCTTCTTCTCGTAATTGGCATTCATTCAGTATCCGGCTCTCAACAAACATGGTTGTGTTTATGGATTACGAGTTCACGTCGGCACCAGACAGAAAATTATGTATTCAGAATGGAACAGCATTCCATTGTCAATCTTGTTGAGGTCTAAGATTTTTCTTCTTCCTAATGCTGTAATAGGTCATAGAAATTTTTCAGTTATTTCAAAAGCTGTGTCATCAAGTAGATCCGGTGAAACTTTCATATACAGAAATTAAAGATAAGCTAGAATCTTATTTTGAGGCTCAACTGCATGTAGCAGCAGCCAGGGATTAATTTTTTCGGTGTTTCAACAAATCCAGTCATGTTTACAAATAGTGAGTGGCACAATTATATTATTCTGACACTCTTCCTTGTGATATGCTCATAGCTCGCTCACCCGATTACAAATTAAAGAAAAACAATGTTCGTTTTACCGTCCCATCATTGTAAGAATGACTGCCGTTTTATCTGGACGCTTGCCTACGCTGACAAGCCCCAGTTTAAAGACGTTAGTGTGTTCGCGATTGTGTCAACAACAACTCGCACGGACAGGCTACGAGTGCCCATAGCATGAACAGCTAACAGATCACATATGGAGAAACTATGTTCATGTACACCGTGTGGTATTACTCACAAGTGCAAAGAAGCGCACAATGCACGCACTGAAAACAGAAAGGACATAAATCTGAAGCACCCAACGAAAAGCAAATTAGATAATGTTATCAAACGTCGAAGCATTATAAAGTATTTCGTAAGAAAAAAAAGGAATCTCAAAATGAACTTGAGCATATAAATAATATTTTAAGGGCAAAAAAGTGAAGTTCATGCTGTCTTCTCAGCCAGTGATAAGGTTTTATTTGTTTCTGAGGTAATGAAGTACCATTAAAGTTTTAAATAAAGATGAGCTCTTCCATTTCTTTAGTTAATCTACAGGAGTACAAGAAACTGGGCTCACCAAAATTAACATAGTTTCAAAGAACATTGTTCAGCTACAGTGACTAACAAAAACCGATTAAAAGCCAGTTCATGACAGAAGTTGCACACAAAAAATTTACAAAACAGATCAGAAGTGTATTAGCAACTTCAAACAAAGCAACCAAGCTACCACCCCTCGATTTATTCAATAAACAGGGCTAGATCGTCTCGAATAGAATGGATTCGTATAACAGAGCACTAATTGCCAAAGTGCAAAATCCATTGTCGTGGTAGAAAAATTCAATAGCACTTTAACAATTTCAGCGATTTTAAGATATCATCGCGAAATCAATAATATTTTGATGCCCAGGTCTGAAAGCGGAAGAATTAATGTCTAAATTAGTTGTTGGTAAATGTTTTGCAAAGCCAAATTTGAAGGAAGTCTACCAATAAATATCTCTTTATGAGAGAACACAGAAATTATTGGTCATACTCTTTTTGGACTTTATCAATAAGAGGAATTGACATTGCAACAAGTTATTCCAGCGATGCTTAAATCAGTTAGTTAGAAAAATATGATCCCTAGTAGGCTGTATTATTATTTATTTATTGTGTTAAAGTAAAATCTAGTAAGGACCATTTTCTCCTCCAAAAAATCTCTAGAGGCTGTGGCACCACACAGAAGGATAATTAGGAAAGCTGCAACCCCAATGAACGATTTGGATGATATAATTTTCTCAGGGAACACTCCTAAAGTGTTTTTTCGTAATTTTGAATGTGTGTTTAAGATTTTACAAGCAGCTCTTCAAAAAGTAAAAGAAAAATGCATATTATTACAGCAAGCTGTTTAATGCTTAGCACTCATACTGTCATATAAAGGCATGAATCTAGCAACGCAACGCATTGAAATAATTCAAAACCTTCAGGCACCTTAACATCTCAAGTATTACATGCTGTTCTAGGTCACATCGATTAGTACAGTAAATTAATGTAACCGCTTCGCAATCTCTTACGAAAAGGAACGAAATGGATCTGGAACACTGAATGTCAACGTGCACTTGACAAGTTGAAATGAAGCTTACTACGCGCCAAATCTCTCGCTACCATACACAATCCACGTAAAATAATAAGTATTGCAGCTGATACTTTCTACAAAAGAATCAGTGGAGTTTCGTTACGCAGACGACATAGTGTAGTAGGGCCGACTGCGTCCGCGTCTTAAACAATCATGACTGGTCAGAGAATTACAGTCATTTTGAAAGAAAGCTAGAAAGCTCTAGCTACTATTTTGGCTGTCAGAAGGTTCTATGAGTGCATTTCAGTTCGAATATTAATTCTACTTATGGATCACGCGCCAGAGGTGGCAATGTTTGGACTCAATAATACTGCTCCTTTTAGAACAGCACAATGATCTGAGCGATAGAGCTTCTTTTATCAAACTTAAATTGTGAAATAGTTTACCAGTGCATATCTGACTACATTAATACATTCTTACTATTACGACTGCCAGGAGCGTAAGATAATAATTTCGGTTCTTCTCCTGTTAGAATATAATCATGCAAGACACTATCGCAAAATTTACATTGAATGAAATCTTGATAGCCATACTAGCGCAAAGGGATTCAGAGATATCCAAAATAAAACAATAAATTAAATCAGATTGGTCTTCAGATAAAAAGTTAAGCAAGAAGTTAAATCATACTGGTACACGAGACTTGCTCTCCCTACCAACGAATGTGTCATTTTTGGGCATTCATAGTCAGGAAAGGCACAAGTGGTGATTCCAGAAGCGCAAACATGGGAAGTGCATTAATGCTTCGGGGGCGTCACGCCTTCGAAATGCATAGCCAGAGAGCGTTACTATTGGAAGAAAATGGATAAAGTAATGCTGGCTAAATGCTACTTATACCAGAAATACCAGTCGGCTCCTCTTCTGCGGAAATATTTTCCGCAACAGACGTCTCGTCCCATTTACACACAGGCAATGGTGGACCATTTTTGGGAGCTACTGGCTAATTGTTATTGATACGTTTTCTAAATTTCCGTGAGTGATACAAATGGCGTCTTAAGTTCTATGAGAACAGTCCAAGCTTTGTTAAGAATATTTTGGACCTAAGGGTGGACAATGTCACTCAGTTTCTATCGCAGGAGTTCACACCTTTCCCTGAAGGAATGGTACACCAGATTTCACACTACTCACAGGATTATTTGTAAGAACATTAAAATGTAACACAGCTCTACAATAATGACAAGGTACTTTTAATTTTTGTTTGACAGGTCAGTACCACTCCACAAGTTGCAAAATCACCGCGTAAAAGTTTCATGGGTGACCGCACCATACAGTCCTGTTAATTCTTAAGGCCCAAGTTCATCAACCAACTGAGCTTTACTGCAGCCGAGAACAAAGTTTTTCAAAAGATCAAATACGGATTACCATGAAAAAAAAAAGACAGAAATCATATTTACCAGCCAAGGCTCTACAGCATCTCGGAAACACAATATACAGAGTCTAAACTAATAATGGTGGAGTGTACCGACCTTGTAAGGCCATATTAGTGCGAATCTGAATGATCTACAGTAAGGTGACAGAAATAATGGGATACCTCCTCCCAATATCGCGTCTGATCTCGGTTACCCGGCGTAGTGGAGCAACTCGACGTGGATTTCACTCAGCAAGTCGTTGAAGTCCGCTGCAGAAATATTAAGCCATGCTCCCTATATATCTGCCCATAACTACGAAAGTGTTATCAGTGCAGGTTACCGTGCACGAACTGACCTTTCGATTATATCTCATAAATGTTCAACGGGTTTCATGTTGGGCGATCGAGGTGGCCAAATCATTGGCTTGAACTGTTCAGAATGTTCGTCAAATCAATCGCAAACGGTTGTGGTCCGTTGAAATGGCGCATTGCCATCCATAAAAAATCCATTGTTGTTTGACTACAAATGGTCTCCAGGTAGCCAAAAATAATTATTTCCAGTCAACGATCGGTTCAGCTGGACTAGAGGATCTAGTACAGTCCACGTAAACACAGCCCGCACCATTATAGAACCATCAACAGCTTGTACAGTGCCTTGTTGACAATTTGGATTCATGGCTTCGTGGGATCTAAGCGACTCTGGATCCCTACCTTCAGGACTTACCAACGGGAATCGGGACTCGTCTGACCAGGTAAAGGTTTTCCAGTCGTCTACGGTCCAACCGATATGGTCCAGAGCACAGAAGAGGCGCTGCAGACGATGTCGTGCTGTGAGCAAAGGCGCTCACTTCGGTCGTCTCGTGCCATAGCCTATCAACTCCAAATTTGGCCGCACTGACCTAACAAATATGTTCGTCGTACATCCCAGATTGATTCCCGCGGTTATTTCAGGCAGTGTTGCTTGTTGTTAGCACTAACAACTCTACTCAAACGCCGCTGCTCTCGGTCGTTGAGTGAAGGCCGTCGGCCATTGCGTTGGTATTCTCGGCACACTCTTGGCACTGTGGATCTCGGAATATTGAATTCCCCCAATGATTTCCGAAATGGAATGTCCTATGCGTCTGGCTCCAACTACCATTCCGAGTTCGAAGTCTGTTAATTTCCATCGTGCGTACATAATCACGTCGGAGAGCTTTTTTACGAGTCATATGAGTACAAACGACAGCTCCGCCAATGCACTGCACTTTTATACCTTGTGTACACGATAATACCGCCAACTGTATATATGCATATCGCTATCCCAAGATTTTTGTATTGCAGCACTGCTGACAGCAGGCGAGAGTCACTGTAGAAATTCAACAAAGCCGACGCAGTGTTGCGAGGCAGGTTAGTTTCCTGCAATAACGAACCCAAAAGTCTACACAAACTTACAGAATGGGGAAAGGCAGATTTCTACACTGACAGAGGCTGTGGTGTTTTAGGATAAGTGACTGGTAGTGGCACAAGTTCACAACAAGCGAGCCACTGCCTACTATAAGTAGTGGAAATCCTGTAACGAAATTATTCTGAGTCTCGCAGCCCTAAAAAGAGACCGGAGATCTGCCGGACGACGACGCCACGTGGACCTGACAGGCGCCGGTTCGAGACTACGGCAGAGCTACAGATTTGTGCACTAAGTCGTCCCCAGACTTAATGCCACGGCACGACTGGCCCTCCCACGTCAGCTCCAGTAGCATGGCTGACTCCTGTTCAGGGGCAGCGGGTCGCTGCCAGTGCACAACAATTATTGTTGATCATCGCAGGACGGGTGCCTCCTCGAGGTGGCTTCCCATGCTCTGACGCAGGCGAGGCGCCGACCGGGTCTGCAGCAGATACGTCATCTTCGAACACACACGTCACTGGCGCTCTGTCCACTCCGCCACCGGTGCTCGGTGGAGGACCCCTGTCAGCAGTACGGGGCATGCAGGCAGCCAGTCCAGCAGAATTCAGCAGAGAGCCGGCCAGTGTGCTACGCAGCACAGATGCGTCCATAAAGAATTTGTTACATTTGCAACTGCTCTCCTCTGGAGTCTCCTGGACTGCCAACTTGCCTCCATCACCTGATCGGATCATCCTGGATCATACCCGCCGCTCTATGCCCTGGGGGCGCTGTAATGCTGTCACATGACGTAGAAACCAAACAAGTCTCCACAGCACACATGCATACACACAAGGAGCTTCTAGGCTGTTTTCTTTATCAGGTTCGCATGGCTAAAATGTACCCAGCCACAACTGGGATTTGCAGTTGCAGCCTGTAGTTACCCAAAACTTCACATCCTACTTCGGGCCCCAATTGCAGCAAAATGTGGACGCGTTGATGGTGGCTGACATAGCGCCTCGAAGATATGGATGTTGACAATCAGCTTAACTTGACTGACCGCTCCCTCAGTCAGATTTTCTGCACCTACATCTACATGGATACTCTGCAAATAACATTCAAGTGCCTGGCAGAGGGTTCATCGAACCACCTTCACAGTTCTCTATTATTCCAATCTCGTACAGCGCACGGAAAGAATGAACACCTATGTCTTTCCGTACAAGCTCTGATTTCCCTTATTTTATCGTGGTGATCGTTCTTCCCCATGTAGGTCGGTGTCAACAAAATATTTTCGCATTCGGAGGAGAAAGCTGGTGATTGGAATTTCGTGAGAAGATCCCGTCGCAACGAAAAACGCCTTTCTTTTAATCATTTCCAGCCCAAATCCTGTATCATTTCTGTGACACTCTCTCCCATATTTCGCGATAGTAAAAAACGTGCTGCCTTTCTTTGAACTTTTTCGATGTACTCCGTCAGTCCTATGTGGTAAGGATCCCACACCGCGCGTCAGTGTTCTGAAAGAGGACGGACAAGCGTAGTGTAGGCAGTCTCCTTAGTAGGTCTGTTACATTTTCTAAGTGTCCTGCCAATAAAACGCAGTCTTTGCTTAGCCTTCCCCACAAGATTTTCTATGTGTTACTTCCAATTTAAGTTGTTCGTAATTGTAATACCTAGGTATTTAGTTGAATTTACGGCTTTTAGATTAGACTGATTTATCCTGCAACCGAAGTTTAGTGAGTTTCTTTTAGCACTCATGTTAATGACCTCACACTTTACGATACTTAGGGTCAACTGCCACGTTTCGCACCATTCAGATATCTATTCTAAATCTTTTTACAGTTGATCTGATCTTCTGATGACTTTATTAGTCGATAAACGACAGCGTCGTCTGCAAACAACCAAAGACGGCTGCTCAGATTGTCTCCAAAATCGTTTATATATAGATAAGGAACAGAAAAGGGCCTATAACGCTACCTTGGGGAACGTTAGAAATCGCTTCTGTTGTACTCGATGACTCTCCATGAATTACTATGAACTATGACCTCTCTGACAGGAAATCACAAATCCAGTCACATAACTGAGACGATATTCCACAAGCACGCAATTTCACTACCAGCCGCTTGTGTGCTACAGTGTCAAAAGCCTTTCGGATTTCCAGAACTACGGAATCGATCTGAAATCCCTTGTCAATAGCACTCAACACTTCGTGTGAATAAAGAGCTAATTGATTTTCACAGGAACGATGTTTTCTAAACCCATGTTGACTGTATCTCAATAGATCGTTTTCTTCGAGGTAATTCATAATGTTCGAACACAATATATATTCTAAAATCCTGCTGCATATCGACGTTAACGATTTGGGCCTGTAATTTAGTGGATTACTCCTACTACCTTTCTTGATCATTGGTGTTACCTGTGCAACTTTCCAGTCTTTGGGTACGGATCTTTCGTCGAGCGAGCGGTTGTATATGATTGTTAAGCTTTCCCTGAGTGCCGTGGGGAAGTGCCAGGGGCAGCAACATGAGTGCACCTACCATTACTCACAAGTCGGTGAGAACTGGGAAGCATGAGGCTAGTGAAGGAAGCCCCTACCCCCTCAGAGAGAAGGAATGCTACGTTTCCCAGAAGATATGAGACGTAGCCATAAACGAAGAGCGCCACATTCGAACACCAGCCTCCTGAGAGGCACAACATGATTATGGGCAGATGCCATAAAGGGCGCACGTAACACATACACTTCCACCATACGCCACTCAAATAGTCCCCAATTGGACAATCATCCGCCAAAAGCTGATATGAGGCAACAAACGGTTGCACTCAATCAGCATCTCTGGCGTCAACAGCATCTCAGGACTGCTTCAGGACTGTATCTATTGTTGCTGTCAAGAAGAGCCAAACCGGGTATTCTATAAGATGAAACACCTGTAGGCGTCCTTTCGCTGTTATTTATTATATAGCAATCAGTTTCGGTGACTTGATACACCATCTTCAGACCTTACCTCCGGTGAAGACTGTAACAATGATGTTGTGTCTTCACCATCAACCACCAACTGAATCAGTGTACGCAAGCCTGTTCACAGATGTTGTCCCTGATGGGGTCGTGTATATGAGTGGACATCACACCCTCAGCATCGTTTAAGGCCTAAAAATGGTTCACTGAGTTACCGAAACTGGTTGCTATATGATGAAAAATAACGAAAGGACGGCAGCAGGTGTTTCATTCTACTACAAAAGTGAACGTCCGAAGTCGTACAAACCTTTAGTCAGAAGAATGGACATACAAAAACTATTTTATAATGATCGTAATTGTCATATACTGGATTCAAGACTGGACCCGTATTTGATGATTGATCAGTGAAAGTGGACATTTAAATACATTGTAGCACATCATCTGCTCAGTCAAGCTAGATAGTGTATAATTTATATTAATAGATTGTTGTAAATTGTCATTAATATGTGTTGTCATAATTCTTACATAAAACTGTTTGTCCCGTTGACGAAACTGCACAGTTGATGAGTGCGAGCAAGCTACCTCAGTAATAGGAACTACTTTTGGTGGTAGCGGCTTTCCTTCCTGCCACGTTTACATTTTATGTGCAGAGTTTTTGGTGAATACTACAGTTTTATTATCGACAGTTGAGGACGAACAATAATTTATAGTCACTGACAAATAAAAATGTACTGCTATGAACGAGGAAGTACTGTATGTGAAGAAAACAATGACAAAATATTTACATTTTCGTTGCATCTGAAAAACCGCTTGCTGCCCACTCACGTACGACAGTAACTTACGATCTGTGACACAACGATCAGTTTGGCCTTAGGAAAGATAAAGGCACCAGAGAGGAAGTTCTGTCGTCACGCCCGATATCAGTATTCTGACTGATTTGATGTGCCCCACCACGAATTCCTCTCCTGTCCCAACCGCTTATTCTCAAAGAAGCACTTGTACCGTACGTCCTCAATTATTTGATGTATGTTTTTGCCTTCTATAGCTTCCTAAAGCACAGTGGGAGTCATTCCTTGATGTCTTGGTACATGTCCTAGCATCATGTCCATTCTTCTTGTCAGTGTTTTCCAATGTTCTTTCCTTCGTCGATTCTGAGGAAAGTCTCCTCACTCCTTTACGTTGTTATTCCACATAATTTTCTTCACTCTTTAGTAGCACCACGATTCGCCTCCATAGTCGAGTGATCAAAGCAACAGGTCCTCATTTGGGAGACTTGGGTTCGATTCCGAGTATTGCCACGGAGTTTTACGTGGTGGAAGGACTGGACCGGGGATTTCTCAACCTCGTGAACCTAATTGAGGAGCTACCTGACTGAGAGCACCAAAGGTCGAAACGTCGACAACGGCCGGGAGTGCGGTGTGTTGCCTCCATGCCCCTTCACAACGCGAGCGGTAATGAATGACTGAAACCGCGGTCGATTGGCTATCACGTGGTCTTCAAGGCTTGATCTCGTGATTTCGGTTACCGATTCTTTCAATAGTGCCATATCTCAAACGATTCGGTTGTCTTCTGTACCGGTTTTCCTATCGCTCATGATTCACTACCATGCAGAGCCGTGTTCCAGACGTACAGTCTCAGAAATTTTTTCCTCAGATTAATGCCCATGTTTGATACTAGCAGACTTCTCGTTGCTAGGAAGCCCTATTTGACTGCGGTAGTTTGTTTTTTCGGTCCTCCTTCCTTTGTCCTTCATGGGCTATTTTGCTTCCAAGGTGATGATGATGAGCGTTTGGCGTCATTGGCCGGGAGGCCCCTCGCGGGGCAGGTCCGGCCGCCATATCGCAGGTCTTATTACATTCGGCGCCACATTGGGCGACCTGCACGCCGGATGGGGATGAAATGATGATGAACACAACACAACACCCAGTCCCTGAGCGGAGAAAATCTCCGACCCAGCCGGGAATCGAACCCGGGCCCAGAGGACGGCAATCCGTCACGCTGACCACTCAGCTACTGGGGCGGACTGCTTCCAAGGTAGTATAATTCGTTAATTTCGCCTACTTTGTGATTACTAACTTTGAACTTCCTCGTTGTTCCCATTTCTGCTACTTCCCCCGACATTCGTCTTTCTTCAACTTAATCTCAATCCACATTCTGTACTTCATGCAGTGCAATAGATCCTGTAATTATTCTTAATTTCCACTGGGAGTAACAATGTAATCACCGAGTCTTATCATTGATACACTTCCAGCCCGAATTTTAATCCCTCCACTTGAACCTTTATTTTATTTCCGTCATTGCTTCTTTGACGTATAGATCGAACAGTAGGGACGAAAGGCTTCATCCCTCTCTTACCTCCTTTTTCATCTGAGCACCACACTCTTGATATTCCAGTGTTATTGTTCATGTTTCTTGTACATACATTTTCCTCTATGTTGCTTCTGGTACATATTGCGTATTGCTCATCCTATCACATTGCTTACATCCATTTTTCGCAGAATTTCCAACTGCTTACAGCATTTTATATTGCTGAACGCTTTTTTGATATAGACAAATCCTGTGAACGTGTCTTCATATTTGTTCACTCTTGCTTGTATTATCAGGTGCAACGTCAGGAATGCCATTCCGGTGCCTTTAACATTCCTGAAGCCAAGCTAACCGTCAAATGTTCCTCAATTTTCTTCTTCCTTCTTCTGAACATTGATCTTGCCAGAAACTTGGATGCATGAAATGTTAAGCTGATCGTATGATAGTTCTCGCAATTACCTGCTGACTATCTCCGGAGTGGAATGGATGATATTTTTCCGTAAGAAGTGCGAACTTACAACCATGCACTATTGAAGCTGCTGTGTGGAATCTATGAGATTGGCGACATAACAAGTTCTTCTGTCATGTCATCAGACAATTTCTCCTTCTCAGAGGCCTTCAGCGTACTTTTTACACCTGTGTACATTCCGATCTATGTTTAACAGTGGAATTCCCATTCCGCTATTAAAGTTGTCGCCCTTGCCTTAAGTTCACCGAAGATTGTTTTGGCTTTGCAAACATACTGAATCAGTCCTTCCGACGATCATTTCTGTTTCGACGTCTTCACATTTTTCTGCAGTAATTCCACCTTGGCTTTCCTGCTCTTCGTATTTTATTCCTGAGTGATTTCTGTATTCTTGTATTTCCCTGAACATTTTTTGTGCTTCCTTCTTTTGTCGGTTAGTTGAGGTATTTCTTTTGTTACGCAAGGTTCCTTAGGAGTTACCTACCTTGACCTATATCTGACTGTCCAACTTCTTTGATTACCCTGCCGACCGGTGTGGCCGAGCGGTTCTAGGCGCTTCAGTCTGGAACCGCGAGACCGCTACGGTCGCAGGCTCGAATCCTGCCTCGGGCCTGGATATCCTTAGGTTAGTTATGTTTAAGTAGCTCTAAGTTCTAGGGAACTGATGACTTCAGATGTTAAGTCCCATAGTGCTCAGAGCCATTTGAACCATTTTTGATTACCCTATTGGAGACGTCTGCTCCTCTTTAGCTGAACTGTCTACAGTGGTACACCTTATCGCATAATCCACATCTTTAGCGTATTTCAAACGCGTCTCATTATTCCTCGGTACTTTAATATCCACCTCCTCCCACAGAGATTCCTCCGTAGGATTCTCTTATGCTTCGGTCTAATATTCGTAAATACAAAATTGCTTTTCTGTTCCTAGATGTTGCTGAGCAGATGCAGAACATTACAATAGAGAGAAAAAGTCTGTCCTCAGCTGCATAAGAAAACATTTATTTAGAGCACTTTTCGCGTTTTGACAGTTTTAAACTATCATCTTCCGAAGTGAAATATACTAGAATCATTGATAAGCCAACGTCAAAATAACAATCGGACTGTAGTGTCCTATAAAGAAATTTGGCAAGAAATGCATGTATAAAGTAGGTTTGTTAAAAATAGAGGCATAAAGATTGCGTAACAGAAGTAAAACAGGTTTGTTGAAACAAATGTAAAATAGTTAAGCATAGAAGCCACAACTTACCTTTGCTACAGAATCAATAAAATAGAGCGACATCGCTAATGAGTAGCAAACAGTTAACTGCGAAATCTCATATCATACATAGAATGTGCGACGAAAGTCAAAAAACATACTGGTGACATGAAAGGCATTGAACACGCCTATATACAAAGTGGGAACGCTAATGTATATATTAACTGTAATAAATTCTGCGCTGTTGAAGCGTAAATATACGTTAAATATTATCAATCACTTAAAATGATAAACAAATGACAGGATAACACAGACCAAGCGTCAAGTAAACAGACATATAGAAAAAATAAAACATTTCTGTATAAAGGGAGTTAAAAAGAGGCAGATAAACTGTTCAGATTTTATTATCATTTTATTGTGGCGCCGGAACAGCGAGGTATGCTGAACTGTTCAGCATTCTGGAGACGAAGCCGGCCGCTGGACGTGCGGTAGCAGGAAACATACGTAAGTGAACTGTAGTCCGGCATCGATAGCAGGGAGTGGACATCGCCAACCGGAAGGCGTTTGAGGGCCCCCAACTCGTACTAACAAGTTGATTTGGTTTGTGGAACCGTGCCTCTAGCTTATCTAGAAGCTAAGAAAGACCTAATGTGTGGGAGCTAATAGATCTTGGTAGAAGTTTTAACAAGACAGCGTGTGATGGTTACGCATTAAAAATAAATAGTAATTCGTGGTTATACCAAGAAGACATCATCAGAAAGTAAGAAATACATGTGACATAAATACGCGGAGGCTGTACGTAAAGACAGGTTCCACATACAAGCAAAAGACGGAGAAATAAGAATCGGAGACCAAGATAAAATTGCTGGGATTGAGAGTACACTGAAAAAATACGAAAAAACTGTGGAGAAGCAGAATGAGATCTGCGATAAGCTTAAAATAAAAATAGGTGACCACAAAGTAGGCAAAGTTAAGGAATTCTGAAACCTTGGAGGCAAATAACAGATGATGGACGCAGCAAGAAGACATAAGAAAGCAGGATAGCGAAAGCAAAGACATAATTGGTAACCAAAACAAGTCTATTCGGCCTTAATTTTGGCAAGGAATTTCTGAGAATGTATGTTTGAAGCCCAGGCTTTGTGTAAAAGTGAATCACTGATTACGAAAAACTGGAAAAGAAGAGAACAGAAGCTTTTATATTGTGGTGCAGTAGAAGGGTGTCTGTTAAAATTTTTACAGCTCTCTGAATGAAATGATTTTGGGATTTAATCCGCGTCGTAATAAAATACTAAGTCAACTAACCAACTATACAACATAACATTTCGGTCATATTTGCAGAGGTCCTCTTCAAAGGCCATATTCTGTTGCTGGTCTTCCCTACACACTGTCTTATTTCGTTTTCGGGTGTCCGTGGTTCATCAGTCTGTTGCTACATCGACGAAACTTGCAGTGTTTCTTTGTTGTACGTCCATAGAAAAAAATACACAAACCAAAAAACGTTTTGCATCACCCCGGTTTCCAGGACTCCTGAAGACAGACGTTGACTGTGGATATTGTATCCCTTTGACTGTTCAGAGATGTCACTAAGCCCGCCCAAAGATGTAAACAAATATGCATGACCAGCTCCAATTAGACGGAGGGGGTCCGATAGACGAGCAATTCCAGTCATTCCAACAAGAAGGACGTACACGGCTTGTGTTGTCTGTAGTTCAACCATGTCTAGACGGTCAATACCACGGTTAGATCGCGTGCACGTTATTACTTTGTGACAGGAAGGGCTTTCAACAAGGGAATTGCCCAAGCGTCTCGGAGTGAACCAAAGCGATGTTGTTCGGACATGGAGGAGATTCAGAGAGACAGGAACTGTCGAAGACATGCCTCGCTCAGGCCACCCCAAAGGCTACTACTGCAGTGGATGACAGCTACCTACGGATTATGACTCGGAGGAAACATGACAGCAACGCCACCATGTTCAGTGATGCCTTTCGTGCAGCAACAGGACGTCATGTAACGACTCAAACTGTACGCAGCTGGCTGCATGATGCCCAACTTCACTCCCGACGTCCGTGTCCAGGTCCATCTTTCCAACCACGATACCATGCGGCGCGGTACAGATGGGCCAACAACATGCCGAATGGACCGCTCGGAATTGGCATCACGTTCTCTTCACCGGTGAGTGTCGGATATGTCTTCAACCAGATAATCGTAGGAGACCTATCTGCGGCAACCCAGTCAGGCTGAACGCCTTAGTCACACTGTCCGACGAGTGCAGCAAGGTAGAGGTCACCTGCTGTTTTGGGGTGACATTATGTGGGGCCGACGTACGCCGCTGGTGGTCACGGAGGGCGCCGTAACGGCTGTGAATGCCATTGTCCGACCGATAGTGCAATCATATCGGCAGTATATTGCGAGGCATTCGTCTTCATGGACGACAATTCGCGCCCCCATAGTGCACATCTTGTTAATGACTTTCTTCAGGATAACGACATCACTCGACTACAATGGCCAGCATGTTTTCCAGACATGAACTCTATCGAATATGCCTGCGATGGATTGAAAAGGGCTGTTTATGGACGACGTGACCCATCAACCACTCTGAGGGATCTAGGCCGAATCGACGTTGAGGAGTGGGACAATCTGGACCAACAGTGCCTTGGTGAACTGGTGGATAGTATGCGACGACGAATACAGGCATGCATCAATGCAAGAGACCGTCCAACTGGGTATTACAGGTACCAGTGTGCACAACAGTCTGGACCACCACCTCTGAAGATCTCGCTATATGGTAGTACATGATGCAGTGGTGGTTTTCGTGAGCAATAAAAAGGGTTGAAATGATGTCTATATTGATCTCTATTCCAGTTTTCTGTACAGGTTCCGGAAGTGTCGGAACAGTGATAGTGCAAAATTTTTTTGGTGTGTGTATCTTTTGTGAAATAATACAGTGACGTTACATAATAACATATACCTTGTACAGTAGTAATTTGTAGTAAATAACATTTCTGCTTATGTAGTTTTATCGAGTTGATCACCATAACTTACACGTTGCATAATTGAAATAATGAAGGAAGTACAGACTCTGAGCAACGTTGAAATATATACAAGTCTGTGACAGAAGAAGTTAAACTGTCTTGTGGAACAGTTTCGGGATAGATGTATTTGCAATGAATTACTGGAAACAAGCAGTTCTGTTTCTCGTCTTTCCAAATTGACAGAAGCGGTCATCGTGGGGTATTTTTTGAGTTGAAGGACGGAATGACTTGTTTAAGTGTTGAAAAATCTGTATTACGAAGACAAAACAGATGATGAAAAACTGGAAGATGTCGAAAATGGTGAGGTCGAAATTGTTCGTACATTTCCGAAATGTACCACCGATTTCGATACAGACAGGGTCACACATAAAAAAAGGTGAAAAATGTCGGCTTGGTCGCATAGTCAGTGCCACTTTTATAGAAGGACGTCAACCTTGTGAGTGCATAAGTGGAAGTCGTGAAAATTTCTTTTCCCATAGTGATTGTGGATCCCTTATAGAGCGTGTAATGGATATAAGTGCAGATTCTGTTATAATGGGTATAAGTACAGTTGTGCAGTCCTAAAACGTAGATTGCACACCGTCCAGTGCAGCGCTGCGAAATGGCATCAAGAGGTCGCAGACTCGCGCACCAAAGGAAAGAGTGGGCAGCACCCCATCTCCAGGAGGACGGAATTCAGCGCCCCCTATCAACGCTGACTTGACCAGCCGCCCTTCGCTTTTCGGGCCCAATTCGGTCGCATACTTCTAGAGCATCAGTGCTGAGTAATAGGAAGACGATACTTATTCTGCGTTGTGCGAGGAGTAATAGAAAAAGTATCTGCGTGTAGGAGGCACAGAGAGCACATCAAGCCACCTTATAGCGGGAAGATATGTTTCCTTCCTTTTTAGTAATAAAGTGCTCTATTAATCTGCAAGTGTTGTGTACTGATCATTTTGGATTCTTGCCACCAGCCATCACTATTTCTCTCCTTCCTTGTTTGTGTTGGTGCCGACTCCCAGTAGCCAACTCAACAAAAGGTATTTCTATTGGTAACTGAGAATGGTGTACTGAACAACATTACATAAGTATTTACATCATTTGCAGACTAATAATTATAGCTATTGTAGGTCATATGTTTTTAGGTTTGGTAATATCTCCAAGTACATGTGGCAAGAGCAAGCCATCAATGTTTATTTTCCCCAGGGCAGCAGGTCACATGCTGAAGTGTAACAAGGATGTAATGCACGTTTTACCACGGGGCAGAAGGCAAGGTGTTGACGTGCAGGCCAGTGGACACGAATAGTGAGGTCTGTACTGATAGGCGTTGTCCACTTAGTAGTGCAGTTATGGCCATGTGGGAAACATCAGGCTGTAAAGTTTAGAATGTGCTTGTAGGAAGATTAATCGATGTGGAGAAAAATCAACTAACACACTGATATGAGTACATATTATGGTACCACATATAAAAGTATCTGCACTTATACCTGTTACAACCTGTATACAGGGTATAAATTTTAAGCCGACAAACCAGAATAACTCGAAAAATATGCTTCACACAAAAAAATATGTAGGATCCAAAGTTGTTTATTCTCGAGGGGAATATCTGCTGGTGCTAGCCCACCACCCCAGCATTTTTTATTGCAGAATCAGATTATAGATAAAAAACTATGTACATTTTGTCATAAACGTGTTTTGATTCTTGGCATTTGGCCCTGTAATTCAAGAAAACCCATGTTCTCATTTTTGCGTGAAAAATGGTTACGGGTAAATAAAAAATGAGTTCACTCGTTAGTAAGTAGGATGATTGGTTAGTTGGTTAGCTAGTCAGATGATTTGTTTGATTATTAAAAGTTGTGTGGCCTTATGGGCACGAAACAATCGAAACTTATCCGAATATGCGAAAAAAATTAATATATGTCAAACTCTAATTGCTCTCTGTTAAACCCCACCCTATGGGGAGAGAGCGAGAGTTTTACCTTTAGCGAATCAAAATTTACGAAGTAAATAAGTATGTTTTATTTATCCGTAACCATTTTCCACGCAAAAATGAGAGCATGGATTTTGTTGAATTACAGCGCCAACTACCAAGAATCAAAACAAATCTTTAAGACAAAATGTAAGTAGTATTTTATGTAGAATCTGATCTGCAATAAAAAATGGGGGTTCCCATTTGAAATTTTAAAGTTGCCTCCCGCCCCACCTCCAGGGGGCTCGGGTGGTTGGTTACTTTTAGCACCAGCGGAAGTCCCGACCGAAAATAATCAGCTTTGGATTCTATACATTTTTTCGTGTGAAGCTTATTCTTCGAGTTAATCTGTTTTGTCAACTTAAAATTTACACCCTTTTTAAGGGGCGATCAAAAAGTAAGGGACGATCAAAAAGTATCCATTCAAAGACTGTAAAGGACAGAACCAGGACGCCAATCAGGTAAAATCGCCGTGAGCATTGAGGCAATCATTCCATCAACGAACCAGGCTGAAGATATGTATATGTTGAAACACTATATGTTGAAACACCTTGTCGTGGTGTGCGAAGAAGCCTGTAACTGCCTGCTGCTTGCACTGCACTGCACTGCACTGAAGGCGTGATAATCGCATGGGAAGAGATCAAGACTATAGGGTGGGTGCTAGAGGGTTCCCAACTTGAGTTGGGCTGGCCTGCCAGATCCCCCCGTGTCTTGTGTCGAATCACAAGTAACACAGATATTGACGCACTATTTTACAACAACAGTTTTCAAAAGACATGCATCATTCTCTGAAGGATGTCTATTGGTGTTTGTCCTTAGGCAGCCAAGAAAAGAAAAACGACGGCCGCGGTGGTCTAGCGGTTCTAGGCGCTCAGTCCGGAACCGCGCGACTGCTACGGTCGCAGGTTCGAATCCTGCCTCGGGCATGGATGTGTGTGATGTCCTTAGGTTAGTTAGGTTTAAGTAGTTCTAAGTTCTAGGGGACTGATGACCACAGATGTTAAGTCCCATAGTGCTCAGAGCCATTTGAACCATTTTTTTAAAAAGAAAAACAGGACGTTATTCCTGTTTAGAGGCATTTGGTAGTAATATCGCCATAGTTCGTGTTTCCGCATTTACCGCACGTACGTCGGAAAGACAAAAGGACCCGGGCGTCACACTAATCCCTTGCCTGCATGTCGGTGCTTATGTACTCGCATCGGAGTCGCGCTGCATAGCGTATACGTTACAGCTACGCCCTCAAGCAGGTGCTCTTTGATCGCTATTTGTACAGGGTGGTCAGTAACAGCCTGAAAAACATGTAAGGATGTTGCAGAGTAGGTTGTGCTGAGAAACAGCTGTTGAGGAAAGGACCGATGTGTTGCGCCATTCCATATTTAGTTAGCACTGACGTTAGCCAATCAGGTCGTTCCGAGTGCAAATCCAAGCACTTGTACGCTCTAACTTATGGAAATACGCAGTCGTCTGTGGGTGCATGAGTTACGTTTTGTTCAAATGCTCATTACCAGCTAAAATCTGTCAAATACTCATTACCAGTTAAAATCTGTTTGTTTTGGAAGTGATAAATGCAAGTTAGGAAGCCAATGAAGAACATGTTTGGCGACACTGTCACTAGCAATCAACTTGAATTTGCCCCTGCAACGACCTGCCTGGCTAACTTCAATGATAATTAAATAGGAAACGGGCACAACACATCGAGTTTTTTCTAAGTTATTATTTCTCAGCCAACCTACCCTGTAACACATTTACAAGTTTTTCAGACTGTTTGTGACCACCCTGTATGCTCAGAGTTAAGTCCATTTTGGACCTATTCGCATTGAGAAATTTTGGATTGGCCTCTCAAAAACGAGGAGCGGGAGGTACTGTGTTAAAATATCTGAGGCACTTTCATTTTAATAGTATACAAACGACCAGCCAAATATGTTCCAAATCGGTTGGTTGTGTGAAGGCCTTCCACTTGGCATTAATTTAGTACAGTACTTACCAAATTTCGTTACTGGGGCAACACTGGTTTTCAGCCTTACTGAATCACTTATCAAAACTGGAAATTTTAGACTTTTGTCCTCTTTTAGCGAAATTTCCCTGTACGTCCATGGAGCTTGCACAAAATTGATGGAGGAAAGAGATAATAATCTTCAGGCATCTATCATGCATTCTTCAGTCGAAGCCCTTATCACACCTGAAGTAAGTTGAAAACCTGACGTGTATCCCAGTTTAAGAAAAGTAAACAGCAAGGCATACCATGACTGAGGAACTCGAGAGATACTTACGGAAAATATGGGAAGGTAAATGACAGCTTCGCGACATTGAGTGAATTTTCCTCATTCGCAGGCACACTTCCAGTTCAGGCACCAAATCTGTCAGGTACAGCGAAACGTGTGCGTATACTAAACATATGTAGGTAAATATGGAACGGTTCGCATGAGGGGTGAGCCGAAACTTGCTGAAGGCCTTTGCGGGTGTGTTGGCATGAGTTCAGCATGAGTATCTGATTTACCGTGGACCCCAATCACGCAACTCCTGCTACCAGTCGACTACTGTCTAATTCGGCATGCATGGTACTGTACTGCCGGAACAAGATGACATTTTACAGTACTGCAATTTGTAATGCATCATGTCTCCTGTCCCTGTCACACCCATTTTCCTTTTTTCTTTTCATTGCATTTTCCTCAGTCGAAGGCACAGTTACAACTCAGGCAGAAAATTTCTCATGTACAACAAAGCGTGTGCGTGTGCTTTGTGTGCGCAGCTAAACATGTATAGGTAAATAATGCCGAAATTTGCGTAGGGCTCTTTACAGGCGTATTGGTATGAGCTCAGCGTGAGTACATGGCTAATCATATACCACAGGCAAGCATCTGTTGTTGCCAGTCGACTACCGATTAACTCGACATTCATGGTGCTGTACTCCCAGAACAAGATGGACAGTGATGGTACTGGAATTTGTGATGTAGCATGTCTCCTGTCGCGGTCTCAGTCATATTTCTGTCTTTTTCTCTAATCTATTGGCTTTCGGGACGCGCGTATACTTTACACCCTGAGCGCAGAAAGTTTCTGGCCCGGCCGGGAATCGAACCAGGCCCCTTCGGTTGGCAGACTGCTACGCTGGCTGCACAGCTACCCAGATGGACCATTTTCCTCTTAAAAATATATTCGAAAGATAAAAGGTAAAAGAGAGATCGCATGACAGTTTGAAGAGCAGACAAAAATGTCTATATTATTGACCATGACACTCAAAATAGAAAAATAACAGCTACAAATTTGGTCGTGTGGTACACAAATATCAAAATGCGAACGCCAGTTATATACTCAGACAGGCGAAAATGTCAAATGATACAGGAACGTAACGCCGAGGGCTGCGGGGATGCCGACCGGTGGCGCCGCGCAGCGGCGGGTAGCGGACTCTGCGGGGCCCGGCGCGCGCTGCGGCAGTAGGTGGCGGTCCGCCGGGCTGACAGGATACGGCAGTAGCCGGCCGCGCCACGAGTCGAGCCGAAGCGAGCCGAGTGCAGGCGAGTCGAGCCGACTCGAGCCCAGGCGGGGCGCAATTTGACTCGCGGCAAGCCGACAGTGCTCCGCGACTCGTTCAGGGTTGTTGGGTTTTTCCCGTTTTTCTTTTTTGTGCGGCAGTAAATAAATAAATAAATAAATTTTTGGTGGTCGAATAAGCACTGTGCCTCCGTTGGTGGGAGGCCACGCGTGCGAATACGATGCGAAACGAGTCGTCAGAAACAGTGACCAAATTTTTGTGACATGCAAGTTTTGTTTTTCTTGCCATCTGCTCCTACAATACCGTGACCTTTTTGTACGACGCAACTGACAGTTGAAAAAAAATAGTAATTTAATTTTTGATTTTGATAAGTAAGTCTGGTGAGGAGTTAGGGAGTGCGCTGTGCGAGTGATGGTGGTGGTGGTGTGCGTGGCATTTGGCGTCGCTAGGCTCCAGGCATTCGGGCTGCTTCCTGCGAGTCGTCGCTGCGGCTGCCGCCAACAGTAGATACGTCCCACCCAGACGTCTGAGTTGCAGCCACCGTCGACAACACAGGTCAGGCTTCACGCTCGGTGACGCCGAGTTCATTACTATTGTTATAAAAAATAGATTACTGTAAATATTACACCATGGTCCTAAAAAAAAAAAAAAATATTCCGCGTCCATATTTTGGCCATCTGAACGAAGGCAGTCACAGTATATGTATGATAAAGACATACTCTTCGTGAAATAACCGTAAATAATATAATTATTGCTGATTACTTTCATTTTATGTGTTGATTCCTAGAACACATTCTCAACGCTTTTCTTACAACATACCCATTTTCCTGTTGTAAGATATTGCACATTAGACTATTAAATTCTGCTACACAAGGTTTGTGAAATGTAATTCGTCCACTACTTAGGAAAGTCGCAAAATGGACAATCCAAAACACCGTCTTCGGGACGACTCCCGATTCATCCTTGGTACGTTCCAGGCTAGATGTCTCTTCCTGCAAACCGCAGCCGAGTACGCAAATCAACTAGTGTGCTTTCTGTCGCGATCACTGTGTCCCGTCCTTTCTACTAGAATCTTAGTGTTCCCCAGTTATGCCAGAAATATCGCATTGGTCACCTGGGCGCGGACTTGCCGAAAGAAAACAGGTGTAGTCTTGTTGTAGAAGCGATCCCGGTGCAGAACTAATGCGAACCCATATCGTGTTGTTTATACACTAAGGATTAAAAATCCTTGAAGACAAGATCACAAACCAATTTTATTGTCATTATTAGAGCTACGCAAGAGCCATCTTCAGATCATAAAAAATAGTCTTTATTAGTGTAATTGCCATTGCGGCTTAACACGTCTCATTCATAGAGTAACATTCATAGAGTATGTGTAGGTGGGATAAGTTGACATATCGTTCAGTCAGTTAGAACTAAGGTCATAAAACTAAAGTCTCATATCTCAAAACTTAATAACTGATAATATAATTTTTACCACCTTCGTTCTAATTGATTGTATGTGAACAATATGTCAAATTATTCCACCTATACGTTCCGTATGATTGTTGTCACAAAAAATGGTGACGTGTTAAGCAGTTATGGCAATTATACTAATCAAGACCGTTTTTTTATTGTCTGGAGATGGCTCGGTTATAGTTGAAACTAGTAATCGTAATAAAATTTGTTTGCGATCATGACTTTGAAGATATTCAATCCTTAATATATAAATAATTACGAAACGTCGCACGTTTCAACATTGACAATGTCAACCGACATTATATCGTCTTGGATAGAACATGATTATCTGAGTAGCTTCTCCAGAGCACCTAGAAATGAAGGCTGAAGTTGCATTACAGTTTATTTCCTTTCTGTTTGAAGGATCTCTAGTTAGCAGAATGCTGGCTAATCATAAAATGCATTAACTAATGCATGCTCGAACTGACAGTAAACAAAAAACAATTTACGTAGTGTTTCGGAAAACACATTTCCAATCCTGCTCTTCGTCACAACGTGCTTTTTTCTAGGTGTTTTGAGCTATTTGACAGTCGACTTTTACATTTTGATACTGAAGGTATATGGAAATTAATGATACCAAAACTGGGATTATGCTGTTATACTGACTTAATAACTTGGAGCAATGGGCAGGCCAAAATACTACACCTTTCTTCAAGAGGACTATGGTTCAAATCCATCACCAGCTACCCTGATTTACGTCTTTGATTTTCACGCGAGATTATTCTTCCAACAAGCCGCAGTCGAAGAATCAACTAGTTTGCTGTGTTTAGTTTCATCTGTGCTCTATGATCTGACCATCGTGTGCATTATATTCGACGTTCTTATACTGCAGTTAAAGAGACGTCGCACTGATTCACTTTAGGACGACCTGAATAAATCAGCCCTAGCCTTGTTGAAAGAAAGGTGATTAGGGTTTAACGGCGCGTCGACATCTAGGTCGTAAGAAACGGTGTACAACCTCGGAACGTATCAAGGATGGGAAGGAAATCGGCCGTGTTCTTTCAAAGGAATATTTTAAGGACATCATGGAAAACCTAAATTTGGATAGCCAGAAGTTGATTTGAACCGGCGTCATGCCGAATGTGAGCCATTGTGCTAACCATTATGCAACCACGCTCGGTCCTTGTTGAAACAGCGGTACAGATGTAAGGGCAAAAGTATTGAAAACCCAAATCGTGGTGGATGGAACGGTATTACCAGAGTAACTCTTTTAGACCCCGCCAAAAAGACGGTTAGAGTTTAGTATTTCATCGCCAGTAATACCTCTAGATACAGAACACTGATACATTAAATTCGGTTTACCACCCTGCAGGTGACGAAATCTTTGAAGGCAGAGCACAAGATTATGTTGATGAAATCCCAGGTGAAGCTTTATGAAAGGAATTACCCTGGAATTCGCCTTAATCTCTTTTGGGAAAACCACGAAGGCTTAAAAATTGGTTGGTTGTTAGGGGATTTGAACCTACGCCTTCCAGGTAAACGTCCAGTGCGTTAACTAATGTAGCACCAGCGAACGAAAACAGGGACTTCCAAGTAAGATGATCTTAATTATGAATCATGTACGTTACACGGAACGATTTCCTCATTCACAATACGTTCCTGAAGGGAAAGTTGGCCATGCAGAAGCAAAAGTATGTCTCAGTGCCATAAAAGCGTTTGAAATAACATAATGATACGAGTAATTGGTAGTTTACACTATGTAATACGTCTTGCGATTCATTTTTGTGTAGACATAGCTTCCACAGTGTATGATGAGTCTATTAAATATTTGGCTCCTAACTTGTATATTGCATGGCACTCAATCACAATACGAAAACTAGTTAATTGAAGGCGCGTAAAAGCTCAATAAACAAGAAAAAGGAGGGCGTTTTGAACATCTAGCGACAACGGTCATTAGAGACAAAGGGAAAGAAATCGGTTGTTTCGTTATAAAGGAAACATTTAGACATCATTTTACTTATGAATATTTAGGAAACAAAAAAAAAAGAAAATCTAAATATGAATTGCTGGACATAGATTTGGTCCCTGATCGACACCCACGCTGGTCTGGTGTCTTAACCAGTGCGCTTATACTTTATTTTTAGACATCGTTGACAATAAGAAACGGTTTGCATTCTTTCAGCTCTACCTCTTTTGGATTCTGATATGTAGCTTCATTGTATTAAAAAACACATCTCATTATGGATGATGATGGTATTTCGTGATTTAAGTTTCTAATACAGAGAAAACAGGGTAATGCTGTATATATTGCGGAGAAAATGGAAGTGTGATCTAAAAGCTCACTCCCCAAACCAGTTTAGCTCCATTTTTTGTATGTGTGTGTGTTTCTTTTTTTTGGGAGGGGGGGAGGGGTATGTGTCATGTTGTATCAATGTCCCTCTACGTGAAAAGAACCACTGCCGGTCCATACTCGCTTAATAGATGTAGATGTGGATAGCTGAGTTCCCAGGCATCGTATACAGAATGAGTGTAAGTTCAGATCCTTGTGCGGCCTCCTAAATCACCTAAATGACTACTTATACATTTCTGGCGATTGCTGTAGTGTGTTCCTTCCCCTTCAACTAATTTCTCCATTGTCGTCCACTGAAGCTGACTGTGAGATTTGTGTGTGTTTTTAAACCATAATTTGTCCATCAGTAAATCTTTTAAAATAGGCTAAATTATGTTTAGTATAGTTTCGTGGATGCGATAGTGTATGTCTCACTACTTTTTCCATCATCTAAACTTCCATAGATTCTTTTCCTCACCTCCTCTGTACTTTTCGTACTTCGTCTGCCCACCAGGCAGTGCTTTTCACCACACACACACACACACACACACACACACACACACACACACACACACACACACTTGTACAAACTTCATCCTCAATTCTATTCCAATCTCTGGTACCAGCAGAGTTCTTTCGTAGAAAAACGCTTTTACCACCTGTGCCATTTTACTTCCGGGATATTGCTTGCTTTGATGCCTCTTGCGTTTTCTTACTTCTTCGAAGCCATAAATCACTTCAATTAATGTGTCGTTAGAAGCTTGTTGGATGCTTTCCGTTATAGTTCTGACAGCTGTATGTGCAAAAGCGCATCAAAAAACACGTTACATCTTATTACATACCTCGCGCATAATGACGACAATGGTAAAACTAAACGCAGAAAGAATTCACTCTAGCATATTTTCCAGTTTCAAGACGTAGTTTTGTGTGTTTAGTTCTCCTTTGTGATCTTCCCATACTATCAGAGACAATAAACTCTTCCTTGTACTTGCTTAAAATCACCACTGAACTTTGTTACTCCGCATGATTTCTTTAAAAATTATTTCTTCATAATCTCCTTACTTTCATCCATTGTGGTACGTTAACAACTCATATGTTTTACCTCATACCCCTAACAGCTCTTTAGAATTTTGCTGTACGTAAGATCTTTATTAGGATTGTGGACAAACCTGTAATTCATTTTAAAATGAGACTTATTTTTCTTTTTACTTTTAATTAAGCTGCGCGACGTATTAAAATGATTTGAATGCTCATACTGTGAAATACCTATGGAAACTCACTAACAATGTCCTGCTGTAGTAGCCTGTAAGAGTGTCACACGTTACGGTAACTGCGTCGAGTTCTAAGAAGTTAATTTTTGGTTCCAATACAAAATGCGTAGACTTTGTTCAGTGGGATTTGCATTAGAAAGTATGGCAAAAATATATCTACTTGTATTCCAGTTGTTGCTCGTAGAACGAATTGAACTTTTGAGATAAATCTCGACAATCATACTTCTGTCAATTGATTTTTGCCTGCAATTATTTCCTCGGCAACTGGATATAGAGTTGTGGGAAAGATGGACTGCACGTAGAAAATAACGTGTCAACAGAGCCGAAACGGTGCAGTTGTTTGATGAACGTTGTTTTGGAGTTAATTAAATTAGTTCTCACTAATATATTCATAAAGAGACAGATTCTAACAACGGATATGCTGCAGTTTTAATTAATCTTGATTCATTAAGTAAATTATCGGACATTTTCTGATTAGATTAAATGGTCTACAGTTTCAAACAGAGCGTTTATCGCCATCGAAACAGCGTATAGAGACGCTTTATTTATCGACAGAATACAGAGAAGCAATTATTCGTATCAGATGCCGCTTTTATCAGGATCCTCTGCGTCTTTATTTAGCCAATATTTTGTTCCAGAGCAGCGTTGTTCGCTGGACAGTACTAATTTAAATTCAGCACATAGATCCTTTAATTCAGCTTTGCATTCTAACGAAACATTCCGTCCTGTTCACCCGTTCCTCACTTATGCTAGAAAAAGAAATCTGTTCGATGATTTTCAGTTTGTTCAGTGAAATTTACGCTGAGTAAGGGATATTATGAAGTTCTGTAGACCAGGATAATGATTATAAAGAAATTCTTACGTCTACCCATTCTATTGTACATTTTTCCTAGATCTGAAGGAAGAAGAAAGTAGTTTCTCCATCCGAAAATCGGTTTCGGATATCGCTCTGCAGGCGACTGTGATATACGGTTTTGAATAGAAAAATCTCCGTGTACATTCTCCAGACTACACGGCACTGGAGTACTGAGCGATAAAAACTTGTGGGGATGCTAGCCATGTCAGGCCACAGGGCATTCACGAGAACGCGGATAGCGGATTCTGTCATCGGTGTGTTATAGATATCGGCATCTGCACAGCAGTGAATGAATTTTGGCTGATGGTCAGGCAGGAAGCAATGCTCATGAACAACTTTTAGTGTGACGTACTCTAGAAAGAGTATTGCTTTATAGTGTTTAGTCTCCTTCCCAACGAAACAGACCGCTGAGTTTCTCTGCCTCGTGATGACTGGGTGTTGTGTGATGTCCTTGGGGTTGGGAGAACGTCCTAATGATAAAGTGTACTGATTGCATACTTATTAGAGAGACGCTAAACTCCACATCCACTTCCTTTCTCTCGATCACTTCAGACGAGTAATCGAACACTTCATAGAAAACGTCTGACTGGAAAATTCTCCATCTGTAATCCAAAATATGAGGTTATTACCCTAAAACTTTGCCTAGTTTCACTTTGGTATTTTTTCTGTTAGATATCCTGTGTGAATGAATGTCGGAATACAAATTGAAAGTTCGGTGTTAATGCGGAACCGATTTACGCTGTAAAAATTTTTTGCCATCAGATGTAAATCTTGCAAGAAGAACGTATCAAAACGTTTCCATTGGTAACGAATTAGAAAGAGGGCTTGGGTAGGAAAGATCAAACATGTAACTGCTCCTCCAAGACCTTTACCGTCTTCAACAGAATTAAAATCTCATCCTCAAACTTTTTAGTTCTTCTTAAGCGACTTTAATTCCAATTCCCCATGGTTTCTTTTATTAGTTGCTCAATTTACAGATTGAATAACATCAGAGATAAGCTACAACCCTTTTCACTTTCTCCTCAAAAACTGCTTCCCCTTTTATGTTCTTTAGCCTTGCAGAGTGGTTTCGATGCAAATTGTAAGTAACATTTCACTCTCTGTATTTCACTCCTGCCATCTCCAAGATTTCAGCTTGTAGATAAGTCAACATTGTCAGACGCTTTCTCTAAACTTATAAATGCTGTAAATGTAATGCTGCTGTAAATGTTTTTCGATGTTCAGTACATATCCCTTCACAACATGTTTTCTGCATGGCTGTCTAAACGTACGAAGTGCTTCGACGTAATGCAGTTTCATTTACATCTACATCGATACTCTTCAAATGACATTTAAGTGCCAGGCAAAGGATTCATAGAACCACCTTCACAATTCTCTATTGTTCAAATCTCGTATAGCACGCGGAAAGAATGGACACCTATATCTTTCCGTACGAGCTCTTATTTCTCTTATTTTATCGTGGTGATCGTTCCTTCCTATGTAGGCCGAAGTCAACATTTGGAGGAGAAAGTTGGTGATCGGAATTTCGTGGGAAGATTCCGTCGCAACGAAAAACACCTTTCTTTTAACGATTACCAGCCCAAATCCTGTATCATTTCTGCGACGCTCTCTCCCATATTTCGCGATAATACAAAACGTGCTGCCTTTCTTTGAACTTTTTCGATGTACTCCGTCAGTACCGTCTGGTAAGGATCCCACACAGCGCTTCTGTATTCTAAAAGAGAACGGACAAGCGTAGTGTAGGCAGTCTTCTTAGTAGGTCTGATACATTTTCTAAGTGTCCTGCCAATAAAACGCAGTCTTTGGTTAGCCTTCCCCCACAACATTTTTTATGTGTTACTTCCAATTTAAGTTGTTTGTAATTGTAGGACCTAGGTATTTAGTTGAATTTACGGCTTTTGGATTAGACTGATTTATCGTGTAACCGAAGTTTAATGAGTTTCTTTTAGCAGTCATGTGGATGACTTCACACATTTCGTTATTCAGAGTCAATTGCCACTTTTCCCACCATTCAGATATTTTTTATAAATTGTTTTGGAGTTTTTGATCTTCTGATGACTTTATTAGTCAATAAACGACAGCGTCACCTGCAAAACAACCTAAGACGGCTACATATCTTCCGGCATGTGATTCCATTTAGTTATGTACCCCCCTTTTGTTAAGCTCTTTAGCTCTGTTCTTATTTTTAAAATCATTTTCGTGTATATCCGTCCGTAGTGTTAGTCGACACTGTATGTTTCGCACGCTGAAAATAACGCTATTGCGATGCATTCTTTGTTATCAACGATGGTGGATTCCTTTTTCATGGGAATTTCATCTTTAACGGAGCGGAAGCTTCCAGTCAAACCTCTTCTAGTGTCTTCTCGCAATGTTGATAATCTGGTGTGAGAAGTAAACGAATATAAAGAGAAACTGTAATTCACCTGTTCTTCGTTTGAATCTTACTACCACTTACGTTTCCTCCTTCTTAAAGGGGCACAATTTTGTGAAAAAGTTTGCTTTTTTTGGAACCGAAATTTATAAGGTCTTCATTGTTCGTTAATTTCGTTCACAAGACGTTTAAGTACCTTGCATGTCATTGTTTTCCCTAAGTTGAGCTACAGGATGGCTAATTCTCTTAATTTTTGCCGCTTTTTGTTGCTTGGAAAATAGGATTCGTGTAAATGACATAGCCTACGTCACATATTTTCAGTAATAGTTTTGTTCTAATTTTTCTTTTTTTGTCCTCTGCCACATATGGTACAACCCTTGCCTAATTAAGGGATTCTTACGTAGTAAGACGTGTCCAAACTATCGGTCGTTTCACGTTAAGTTTTTTCCACATATATGTGTGACTCGTATTAATTTTGCCGTTATGTTGATGAAGGAGGAACTATGGTTCTATAAGCCCTGATTAACTTGTTTTACTGATTTTACCACTTAGTATTGACTCTATGATTGTAGCGGAATTTCCGCTGTAGTGAAAATTTCTGCCAGTGAAAGTGTGTGCCAGACTAAAAATCGAACTCAGATCTTTAACTTTTGTCATTTTTGGTATTACCTAATCTGTCATCAGCTTGGCAATAGCTATGTCCTAATAACCATAGTGATACTTTGCAAAGCTTTCTGAAGTAAAAAGAGAATTTCTCTCAAACTACGAGGCGGTATGATCTAATCAAGCTCAGAACACACCGCTAATGTGTGGAAAGCATCGCTATATGCAATTATAGCTTCGATGTTCCGCTAAGAACGTAGGATTGCATAGTCTGGCATTAATGTGTGGGCCGACAAGACAACTTGGTGCTTGATTTCTGGCATCAGTCTGTACGGATTTCTCTTATTGTTAAAAAGAAAGAAAGATATTTATTACTTTCGGCTTTCACTCTCTTTCGCAAGGTCTCATTAAGGCATTTCATCGAAATTTCTCACTAAAGAGAGACTTTTAGTCTCCACCTTTCTTGCTGCTCTGCATTTAGTAGGGTGGTTAACTTTAGTAGTTTCTCATAATGTTAGTTGATTACAATCTAGAATAATACTCCATAAGAAAATTTCCCTCACTATGTTGAGATAGAGCAAAAGCGTTAAATTCTAATTCTAACTGAATGGTTGGCTTTTACGCACATAGTTCTGGTATCCAACGAATACTGCAAGCTGCTGCGCAGAGGAGCCTAACTACGTAGGAGAACACGGCTACGGCCGCAATCATAGTTAAGTTCTTACTGTTGAGTTGAATATTTCCTTCGCCGTTTTTAATTGGTATCTGCTGCCACGTTGGCTAAGATTATCTGACAGCTAGCTACAGCACTTTCCTAATGACAGTGTCCAATTAGGTGAACGCCCGAAGCTTCATTTTTGCGTTAATGGAATACATTTTCTGACAATGAGACACGCAGAATTTTTTAGTTGTAGATATAATAAGTTGCCGGCAATGTATATAGCTCTACTGTCCTCAGTACTCATCCTTAATAGCAATTTTAGTTGCCCCTGTCCTAACCAGGAAATAGTCACAAGGAATGTTAAATGTACATCCTTTCTGCTCTAGATAGTCCTTCGTCAAAGAAAGCTAACACCAGTGAAGGTATTCTGACGATATTTTGTCTGTTAGGCATCCAGAGTAAATTCTCGTATGCTCTCACAAAATTAGCAAAATATTTCCATCTTTGTGGTACCTCAACGAAGTAGGGAATTGATGTTGAAACTGAATTCGCCTACGAGAGCTGCACTTGGGCAGAACATGAAAACTTCTGGTAACAGCTACTATTAAGTCCTGTGCGAGAAATCAGACTGTTACAGAATTATAATCAATAAAAGTTCACTGTGTGAACTTTAATCACCAATAGTAGTTACTGAAAAATTGAAACATTTCATGTAATCATTTTTTCTTATTTTTCTAAATATGCTTTTCCCCCCTTCATCTCAAGATATAGGACACATTGGATTAAGTAAAAATATATACTTGTAGTAGAGCCTAGTTTAGGGGAAGACTGGTTACCATAGAAAGTAACTTACTGAACAGAACTTATTATCCTCACAGTAAATTTCTGGTCAAGAGTAGAGGAACCACTTTTGGTGTTAGAAACATACAGTTTAATCTTTTTTGGAGATCAGATAGAAGCAAAAACTGTAAAGGCACTCACAATAACCTCCGCTCTTCTTACGTATCTTTGTTTCCAATCTTTGGAATTTTGTCCTATTACCCTTTACACTTTTACAGGCGTTACTGAATAATGGTGGTAATCTTTTTTCTTTAATTTTGCATTTTTCCTCTCTGTCCATCAGCTGATTCAATCTTCTTTTTCACATTTTCAGTTAATTTGTTGCTTTTCTGTAATCAACAGCGCTGTCCAAATAATTTTTTTAAAATATTTAACGTACAAGAATACGGTCATCACTTCTTAAAATCAATACTATTTCCAATATTAATGATTATAGGGTGAAAACAAAGAAAGATATAGCTTCACTTGGACATAAATTGATTTTAACGTGAGGATATAAATTCTGGAGAAAATGATTATAAGGGATTCAATTTTAGAAGATGCTAAGTTAAATGGGCGGTCATGTGTAGGCGGGAAATCGTGCGTTACGGGAGAGCATAGTGGGTTAGATTTTCTACTAAAAATCAATAGTATTAGCATTTTTTGCATATCAACTGACAAACAGAAGGCGTAAAGAAAGACAGCGACTTGAGTGGGTTCAGGCGATAGAAAAGAGTATGTTCAGTAAAAACTTGACCGTTGAAGACACACGAAATAGGTTATTGTGGACGATGAGGTGCGAGATGCGGCAGGAATTGTGGGAACCCCTGCCAATATGTAAGGTGTCCCAGAAATGTTGCGACAAACTTCTAGGGGGGCTGAGACACATCGTAAGGATTGAGAATTGCATAGCAACCCATGGACGCTGGCGTCGTCATGAGCTGCTAGGTGGTGCTCTACATGAGAGTACTGGAGGGAAACGTGAGGATTTCGAGCGCTGTCCAGCATATGGGGAGCATGGAACGGTATACGAATGGTGAGCTTATAGACATGCGCATACGTGGCTCCCGGTTTCCATACTGTGGAAGGTGTGACATTTATAGATCGGAACTAACTTACACCTCGTGTTACTCTACTCTGTCACCGCAACCAAGATTTCAGGAGGGGGAGTGGGGCAATGTCGCACATTACCCAAACATTTACATACTATATCTTCTTTCCGTTTCACCATCAACTACTAAATAACACCAAAAGTTAACCCTAACGTCACATCTCCTGACAGTTTACCACAACAAATCGTACTAAAAGAGGCACTTTGGAGAGATAATTAATGCGGTGTACATTAGTTTCAATGCATGCTGAACGTTTTTGGTACTTTGATTTATAAACTTCAGACGTTTAATGTTTTTAACACACGCTGTTTACAAGTCCGCGTGAGAAAACAGTGTTGTTTCCAAGACGTTACGGACTTTGTGCTGTGATTGGCTGACATGAGCAACCTGAGCAACTGCCAAGGAAATTTGCACACAGTATTTGTCGTATCTGTACTTATGTATTATAAAAATGTGCACTGTAAGTGATATAAGGCACACAATCACTCAGCTGAATTGTACACTGCTCTGTTAAAATGGCTTGTATATTCTTGCCTGGATTTACAGTGTTTTTGTTCTTGATTCACGTTTACGTCGGCTCTGGACGCACCAAATTCTTTCTGTTTCATCCTAACTACATGTACCAAAATTTTGCCTGATGAATTAAACACTGAATTCATATCGTGTTGGCCGACCTCAGTAGCCGCGCGGTTCTAGGCGCTTCAGTCGGGAACCACGCGACCGCTACGGTCGCAGGTTCGAATCCTGCCTCGAGTATGGATGTGTGTGATGTCCTTAGATTAGTTAGATTTAAGTAGTTCTAAGTTCTAGGGGACTGATGACCTCAGATGTTAAGTCCCATTGCGCTCAGAGCCTTTGGCGAGTACGGGTGATTAAGAGGTGGCAGGTCTAGTTAAAGCAGGCCACGATCGACAGGTTCGGCCTTTACATAGGAAAGTTTGTTGGATGCCTTGGAGACTAACCCGAGCGCCGCTGTCTCGGGGTTAGTGTGTCTCGTAGCAGTGTCCAGCGTGTTTTGAAACCTGAGTCATTACGTGCCTTTCATCTCTAAAGGGTCCAGTTATTGGGTTTTGCACAGTGGTTTCTGCAACAAAGTGGCCCAGATGCGCATTTTCAGCTTAAGTATTTTTGCTAATGAGACCACATGCACTAGAGATGGTTATTTAATCACCACAATAAGCATTTGTGTGCACCAGAAAACCTTAACGGTGTGTGGTACGACACAGCACAACAGCGCTGCACAGTTAATGTGTGGGTGGAATTGCTAAGCGACTGCTTGGACGGTGGTATCATTTACGATCCTGCACGACCGCCAGGAATTATTAAAACTTTCTGGAACAGGTGCCTACCGGCTTGCTTGAAGATGTTCCAGCAAACGTGAGACGCAGCATGTGGTACCAACATAACGAGGTGACTGCTCAGTTTTGATTGGGATAAAATATATGGAGCGGAAAGTTGCTCACAACTTGTTCAGAAACCAGGCTGCAATAAGAATCGAAAGTAAGGAAGGCAAAGAATAATTGAGAAGAGAGTGAGACAGGGCTGTAGCCTATTCTCGACGTTATTTAGACTGTATGTTGAGCAAGGAATGAAGAAAACCTCGGATACATTTGGAAGGACAAATAAAGGTCAATGAGTTTACTGGTGACATTGAAATACTGTCAGAGATTGTGAAGGACTTGCAAGAACTGTTTAACGGGATGATACGAATATCAGCAAAAATAAAAGAACTGTTATGGAACGTAATCAAGTCAATCAAGCCTTACCGACAGATTTAGAGTAGGAAGCGAGACGCTAAACTTAATTACAAGAAAATGAAATACCTACAGCCGTCCTTACGTTGTCATTTATTGTGCAGCTACCAGTTTCGGCGCTTCAGTGCACCATCTTCAGGCCTTAGTTGATGCTGAAGGGATTATCATTATCCACACATGCGATACATCAGAAGCCAGCAGTTCGTTCACGCAGACTACTTGTAACTGTGATGTCGTCGCTCCAACCATCAACTGTCAACAATTGATGGTTGAGGAGACGACATCATAGTAAACCACTAGTTGGCCACTGATGCATCGTACATATGAATCGTGATAACCCATTAAGCATCAACTAATGCCGGAAGATGGTGCACTGAAGCGCCAAAACTGGATTTTTTTGGTTTAGTCTCAATCCATATTATGTGCTGTTTAGACTTCATTCGATTCAACAGATCCGGTAAGTCTTCTTCACTTTCACAGAGGACAGCAATGTCACAAGCGAAGTTTAACACTGATATCCTTTCAGCTTCAATTTTAGTCCCCCCTCCCTTTGAACCTTTTTTTTTATTTTCGTCTTCGATGTATAGATTAAACAACAGGGGCCAAACTCTACATCCATCTTTTATATCCTTTTTAATCCGTGCGCTTCTATCTTGTTCTTTCAGCTGTTACTGTTCCCTCTCGGTGCTTGTACATGTTGCGTATTGCCCGTCTTTCCCTATAGTCTACCCTACTTTTCTCAGAATGTCGAAAACCTTGGGATTTTTTACACTGTCTAATGCTTTTTCCGTTTCAGCAAATACTATAAACGTGTGAAGATTTTTCTTCAGAATTGCTTCCAGGAACAATCACAACGTCAGAACTGCCTCTCTGGTGCCATTATCTTTCCGAAAGCCAAACTGATGGCCATCTAACAGACCCTGAATATTCTTTTCCATGCTGCGTACATTATTATTGTTATCAACTTGGATGTATAAGATGATTGTGCAGTAATTCTGCCGGCCGGTGAGGCCGAGCGGTTCTAGACGCTTCAGTCTGGAACTGCGCGACCGCTACGGTCGCAGGTTCGAATCCTGCCTCGGGCATGGATGTGTGTGATGTCCTAGGTTAGTTAGGTTTAAGTAGTTCTAAGTTCTAGGGGACTGATGACCTCAGATGTTAAGTCCCATAGTGCTCAGAGCCATTTGAACCATTTTGATTCCCTTGAGTTAACTCGACCGCAAGACTGTCTTACTAGTAAATAATAAACGGATTTTTTGCAGTATTTCTGGCACTTGTCGGTACTTGCTATTTTCGGAATTATGTGTTTTTCCGGAAATCTGAAGATGTATTACCCGTCTCATACATTCGAAACAGTAGCGTGAATAGTCATTTCATTGTCACTCCCGTCAATTATGTTAGAAAGTCTTATGGAATGTTATCTATCCCTTCTGCCTTATTTGGTCTCCTGATCCTAATATTTCATATTCAGGTAGTACATGTGCATAAATACGTATAAAATAGTTAAATGTAATAAGTGAAATTATCTGAGATGTACGTAGGCGGGCAAAACCACGGAAATAAAGCGCATACTAAACTTCTGGAACGATTTCGATGGAATTTGGTACACACATTATTTACACTCCGATAGCGGTGGGGATCATGACGGGGAGAGAGAGAGAGAGAGAGAGAGAGAGAGAGAGAGAGAGAGAGAGAGAGAGAGAGAGAGAGAGGGAGGAGATGGACACAGGTAGGAAGGAGAGGAAGAGGAGGAGGAAATGGAGAGTGATTGGGGAGAGGAGGAGATGTATGTAGAAAGGAAAGATGAGGAGATGGATAGAGAGACGTGGGACGAGTGAATGGATAGAAAGAGAGGGGAAGAGGAAATGGACAAAGAAAGTGAGGAGGAGAGGTAGGTAGGAAGACGGGAGAGGAGACGAATGGCGATAGGGGGTAGAAGGAGACAGACAGAGGCAGGGTTGAGGAGGAGATGGACAGAGAATGAGTTAGGAGCTGATGAAGATTCAAATGGCTCTGAGCACTATGGGACTTAACTTCTGAGGTCATCAGTCCCCTAGAACTTAGAACTACTTAAACCTAACTAACCTAAGGACATCACACACATCCATGCACGAGGCAGGATTCGAAAATGCGACCGTAGCGGTCGCGCGGAGCTGATGAAGGGGGGAGAAAAAAGAGGAGAAGGTGGACAGGGGGAAGAATCCGATGGATGGAGAGAGGGGGAGGACCAGATGGTCAAAGCATGGGTAGGAGCAGATGGACGCAGTGAGGGGCTGGAGATGGTAGACAGAGAGCGGGAAATGGAGGATGTTATCAGAAAGGATGGACAGAGAGGGCGTGGGGAGGGAGGAGGTAAACGGAGAGAAGGAAGGAGGAGGAGATGGGCTAGTAAAAAACTGAAAGAAATTACGTACCATGCAAACCTGGGTACTAAGCGTGTAAATAAAAATTACGTTACTACTTTGTAGTCAACCAACGGGGACTATGGTTCCGTACACCAGACACCCCGTGATATTTTTCTGAACAATTGTGTAACGTCAAATGACAACATCCGTGCCACTGAAGCATGATCAAATTGTGTCGCCTTGTGTGCATTACAAATCCCGCAAATAGTTGCACGAGGGAATGTGAAATGGCAAACACGGAGTTCTCGTTAAAATTAGTCCTTTCTAAGTTCGGTAAGTGCGTCTTTTGGGACCGCCACAGCTGAAAGTCTAGTCGTTGGGGAAGAGAATGCTTCTCGTCTGTTCCAGCTAGTTAGCATATGAGTTAAACTGCATTAGCAGGCAGGGGAGAGCTTTCATTAAGCGTAGACGCTGCTGGCCGTGTTACAGCGTTCGCACTTCCCCTGGTCTGGCCGGATTATTGCCGGCGCTGGAGGCGCCGCGAAACTGCAGAGCGCCTCATGAAACCTGGCGCCGGCTTCCGCTCTCTTCTCTTGTTTCTCCGCATTCCCGCAGACATGTTTTACGAGGCAGCGGGGGCGGAATTCACTGGCCCGATGATTATGCACTTCACGCCGTGTACTCGCTACCCTGCTTCTTTTCCTGTAGTATTCAAAATTCAACATTCCTATGGTGACTTGTTCTGTTGTTTGGCCTGCTGTGCTGCAGTTATAATTTTCTGTACTAAACTACTAGAAATTATGCTTAAAATCGCTCGTTCAAAATCGCCATAGAGAAATGTTCAAGTAAATTACGTAAGGTAAACAATGTACTACCTCAAGTATCAGTGTTGGCTCCCCCCCCCCCCCTTTTTTTGTGAGAATGTAGTTGATCTGCCAGTAACATTGTCTTAGATTTTGCATACATGTGTGATACTGCTCTAGCAACACAAAATCATTTGAAGGAGGAGGGGAAACCCTCCTAGATGAATTGTGCGTATTTTACCTAAGTAACAAGCTCGGCGAGATAAAACTGCAGAACGCAGCTAAACTACAACCCACATTATAAATATCTAGGTGTAACACTTGATCGATCTGACATTTAGGAATCATCTTGAAATGATGGTAAAAAATTACCTTCAATATTACCAGATGAAAGGCATTTTGAAGTTTCTCACCTCAGCTGTTTTTCACAAGTATTCAGTTATTATATCTTGCACGATTGGCCAATTTCAGCCTTGCAGGCCATTTTGTTGAAGAACAGAAGTGAGCTCGTGCTCATGTTATGCCCTATAACGTGACTATTACTGCACGCAGTAAACTTCCTGGCTTTAAATCTGATGCTTGCATTTTATACGCTCGGTATATCGTCTTTTATTATCAGGATAGCTGCACAACACACGGATACCTACTGCTCTTGAAAACGACCACTTGTGCAAGATATAATAAACTGAATACCGGTGAAAAACAAACGAGGTGAAAAACTTCAAAATGTCCTTTAACAAATGTACGGCTGTGCTAGCCCACTTTAAGAAAATATTACCAGAAATGCGGCTGGATCAAGCTGCGAGTAATCGGCAGACGCTGGACGTACAGCAACAATTCGATTAGGTATCCCGCAGCTCATGTGCTAGTAGCAGCTACTCTATGTGATCAAAAGTATCCGGACACCTGGCTGAAAATGACTTAAAAGTTCGTGGCGCCCTCCATCGGTAATGCAGGAATTCAGTATGGTGTTGGCCCACCCTCAGCCTTGATGACAGCTTCCTCTCTTGCACGTATACGTTCAGTCAGTTGCTGGAAGCGTTCTTGGGGAATGGCAGCCCATTCTTCACGGAGTGCTGCACGGAGGAGGTATCTATGTCGGTCAGTGACGCCTGACACGAATTCGGCGTTCCAAGACATCCCAAAAGTGTACTAAAGGATTCAGGTCAGGACTCTATGCAGGCCAGACTCTTACAGAGATGTTATTGTCATGTAACCACTCCGCCACAGACCGTGCAATACGTCAAGTTGCTCGACCGTATTGCAAGATGCAGTCGCCATCTCCGAATTGCTCTTCAACAGTGGGAAGCAAGAAGGTGCTTAAAACATCAATGTAGGCCTGTGCTGTGATAGTGCGTCGCAGAACAACAAGGGGTCCAAGCCCCCTCCATGAAAAACACGATAAAACTATAAAACCACCGCCTCCGAATTTTACTGTCGGCAGATGACATTCAAAGAGGATTCGGCATACCCACAGCCTGCCATCTGATCGCCACATTGTGTTCCGTGGTTCATCACTCCACGAAACGTTTTTCCACTGATCAATCGTCCCATGTTTACGCTCCTTACACCAAGGGAGGCGTCGTTTGGCGTTTACCGGCGTGATGTATGGCTTATGAGCAGCCGCTCTACCATGAAATCCAAGTTTTCTCACATCCCGCCTAAATGGCATAGTACTTGCAGTGGATCCTGATGCAGTTTGGAATTCCTGTATGATGGTGTGAATAGATGTCTGCCTGTTACACATTAAGACTCTCTTCAACTGTCGGCTGTGTCTCTGTCAACAGACGAGGTCGGCCTGTACGTTTTTGTGCTGTACTTGTACCTTCACGTTTGCACTTCACTATCACATCGGAAACAGTGGACTTAATGGATATTTAGGAGTGTGTAAATCTCGCGTACATACGTATGATACAAGTAACACCCAATCACCTGACCATGTTCGAAGTCCGTGAGTTCCGCAGAGAGCCCCATTCTGCTCTCTCACGATGTCTAATGACTATTGAAGTCGCTGATGTGGAGTACCTGGCAGTAGGTGGCAGTACAATGCACCTAATATGAAAAACGTATGTTTTAGGGGTGTCCGGATACTTTTGATCACATAGTGTATGTCAGAAAGCCGGCCGAAGTGGCCGTGCGGTTCAAGGCGCTGCAGTCTGGAACCGCGGGACCGCTACGGTCGCAGGTTCGAATCCGGCCTCGGGCATGGATGTATGTGATGTCCTTAGGTTAGTTAGGTTTAACTAGTTCTCAGTTCTAGGGGACTAATGACCTCAGAAGTTGAGTCCTATAGTGCTCAGAGCCATTTGAACCATTTTTCTCAGAGATACTGATGCCGAACTTAAAGACACACACAGAGAATTGTCACAGGCAGAATAAAATCAACAGCAGGTCTCTGCTTCGTGTCTTGTCCAATTTAGCACTACCAGATATCGTACGGTAACGGTGCAGTAAGGTATACAACTGAGCAGTTCCTAGATAATGTCCAACGAACAGAGCTCTCATCTTGTACATGCCAGGTACAGATCTGTATAGCCTTTGTTTGATCGCAGCAGTATGCATCAACCTGCTTCTTTCCATTTAGATGCATGATAGAGATCTCAGTTCAAATGCTTCAAATGGCTCTAAGCACTATGGGACTTAACATTTGAGGTCATCAATCCCCTAGAACTTAGAACGACTTAAACCCAACTAACCTAAGGACATCACGCACATCCATGCCCGAGGCAGGATTCGAACCTCCGACTGTAGCAGCAGCGCGGTTCCGGATTGAAACGCCCAGAACCGCTCAGCCACAGCGGCCGGCGAGATCTCAGTTTGTACATTTTTTCAGGACAAGTACCAGCGTGTCAGAGTGATCCAACCGTATCGTCTACTGACTTGCAGCTGCGAGGAAAAACATGGAAACACCTCAGCCGCATGAGAACCAAACAGGCACGAGGGCGACACATGGAGACTGAAACGACATAATGAAGACCTTTCTAAATGCTATTGTAAATGCTCCTTTGGCATAGTATTACACTAGCACCTTTTTCATCTCTCTCTCTCTCTCTCTCTCTCTGGCATGGACCAACTAAGGAGCAGTACTGTTTACCTGTTTGTTGTAATTTTTCTTCCCGTCTTCTGTCCACTTCATAACAGCTTTTACACTCATCTGTCGTAGAAGCCTTCCATATTCCATGATTTTTCCCCGAACATGCCGCTATCAGTTGTTTCTTCGGGTTTAATATTATTCTTTTTGTTGTGTTAATTGTGATCTTACTCTGAACATATGGAGGGTATTTGATTATCATGTTATTAGTTCATTGTTTCATCGAGCTATATGATGAAATTGAGCTATGCAGCTTCCATAAAATTAATGATTGGTCTTTGCGGTTGGTGACTGTACATGGACCTTTTTTTTATCCTGTGATCTGAAGATCGCTAACAACTTTCGCTGAAGCTAGTAATCAATAGAAATAATAAATTGCGATCTAGACGAATAAGGTTTTTTTTTTAGGAATGCGGTAATTGTGCGTCAATTGTTCTGCTTCATTGTAGACATCACATGTACGCTGACGATCTCAAGTTCAACGTAAGTGCAAATCTAGTCAACCTGGGGTATCCAGAATGTCAGTGGAGACCTGTTGTGCATTATCATTATGACCACAGAATGTAAATGTAAAGCTCATTTTACCCATATCCCTAGCGATCCTGGTTAGTTACTTAAGGGTACTTAGCTCTAAATTTCGGAAATTCTTATCACACTAAACGGAACAGCTATAAATTTCTCTCCTCGAAAAGCCTACGGATATTAAGTGAATACATACCGAAACTGTGCTGGGCACATGCCACAATTTAGAAAAAAAAAGCAAGTGTGTGAAATCCTATGGGACTTAACTGCTAAGGTCATCAGTCCCTAAGCTTACACATTACTTAACCTAAATTATCCTAAGGACAAAACCACACACACACACACACACACACACACACACACACACACACACACACACACACACACACACACACACACACGCCCGAGGGAGGACTTGAGCCTCCGCTGGGACCAGCCGCACAGTCCATGACGCGCCTAAGACCGCTCGGCTAATCCCGCGCGACCCACAATTTGCAAGAGCGCATCATCATGTATCCAAGTTTTACGAAATCGTTTTTTGCCTTTTGACCTGGAAAATAAACTTGCATAAATGCTTGTACTTCAATTTACTAATTACGTAGATGTTATGCTGCAAGGTATTTCTCTAGAAAGTCCACGGCATTTGAAACTGGTGAGCACTGTCTGCATACGATAAATCTGTGACGTCCGACTTTTTGATCGTATAGCACCGCCATATCCATGTCTTTTGTCTTATCTCTCCTCGAGCTTAACGCTTTAAACAACACAGGAGAAACAATAATTTTCATTAGAGTGAAATCCTCTCTGCCTTACTCTCTAATTCAGTAGCCTTCTCGAAGTCCTTTTTAGAAACGGGAAACCGATTCGAGAATGATATGCATTACTGGAAGAGAGACCAGAGTCACATCTGCAACTTCAAAACACTCACCAACTAAAACAATAATATTATCTGTCTTTGTTCCGCTAGTAGTCCGTACCATATTTAAGACGAATACAAGTCCTTCCCTTAGACCCACATTTCCCAGAGCGGCTATAAGGGACACTATACATAAATTGACGAGTATCTTCCTCAGAGCTAACTACTAAATTTCATTTTCTACATCCATAAATACATCTGAAATGTTCTAATGTCACTATCGTCATCATACACTGAAGTGCCAAAGAAACTGCTATAGGCATGCGTATTCAAATACAGGCAGAATACTGCCCTGCGGTCGGCAACGCCTATATAAGACAAGTATCTGGCGCAGTTGTTAGATCGGTTACTGCTGCCACAATGGCAAGTTATTGACATTTAAGTTAGTGGTGTTGTAGTTGGCGCACGAGCGATGGGATACACCATCTCCGGGGTAGCGATGAAGTGGGGAATTTCCCGCACGACAATTTCACGGGCATACCGTGTATATCAGGAATCCGGTGAAACACCAAATCTCCGACATCGCTGCAGCCGGAAAAAGATCCTGCAAAAACAGGACCAACGACGACCGAAGAGAATTGTTCAACGTGATAGAAGTGCAGCCCATCCGCAAATTGCTGCAGATTTCAATGCTGGACCATCAGCAAGCCTCAGCGTGCGAACCATTCAACGTAAAATCATCGATATGGGCTTTCGGAGCCGCAGGCCCACTCGTAGACCCTTAATGCACGACACAAAGCTTTGCCCCTCACCTGGGCCCGTCGACAACGATATTGGACCATTGATGACGGGAAACATGTTGCCTGGTCGGAGGAGTCTCGTTTCAAATTCTATGGAGTGGACGGACGTGTACGGGTATGGAGACAACATCTTGAATCCATGGCCCTGCATGTCAGCAGTGACTGTTCAAGCTGGAGGACGGTCTGTAATGGTGTGGGATGTTTGCACTTGGAGTCACATGGGACCTTCGTCGTGTCTATATACGACTCTCACAGCTGACACGTACGTAAGCATCCTGTTTGATAACCTGCATCCATTCATGTCCATTGTACGTTCCGACGGATTTGGGCAATTCCAGCAGGACAATGCGTCAAGAATTGCTACAGAGATGCTCCAGGAACACTCTTCTGAGTTTAAACAGTTCCGCTGGCCACCAAACCCTCCAGACATGAACATTATTGAGCATATCCTGCAACGTGCTATTCAGAAGAGATCTCCACCCCCTCTTACTCTTACTTATTTATAGAAAGCCCTGCAGGATGCATGGTGTCAATTCCCTCCAGCACTACTTCAGTCATTAGTCCAGTCCATGCCAAGTCGTGTACCGGCACTTCTGCGTGGTCGCGGGGGCTATGCATGATATTAGGCGGGTGTACCCGTTTATTTGGCTCTTCAGTGTATTACGCTGTTCAGTCTAATTAATGTAATCACCTGCTAAAAGCCTGAACTACAATATTTTGCAGCGCGGGCCGATGCTAGATGTGGAGAGTCAATTATGTTTTGGAATACACCAGGAGGGTTGTGGATCCATGCTGACTATATGCTATGGCCAGCTGCACTAGGTTTCTCTTCTGAGGATCCAAAGAGCGTAAAGCCCCATTGACTTTATTCCACAGATTCCGGGTATTTTGGTGGCCAGGGGAGTACGGTAAACTCATTCTGGTGCTCTTCAAACCACTCACATACACTGCTGGTGGTAGATGACATCGTTCCGAGGAAATACAAACTGCATGTTGGGATGGACACGGTCCCCAAGAATCGATGCATACTGTTGTTGAGGCATTGTAGCTTCCGGAATGAGATCACCTAGGGAATGCCCTCCGGCCTGGACCCTTTTGACGATCGTTGTAGCGTGTTTCATTTCAGACGTTTCACGTCGTACACGCCAGCGGCCATCTCGTCGAAGGAGCATAAAATGTGATTCATCAGGAGAGGTCGCACCGTGAACATCGAGTTGCGGTATTGGAGTGCAAATTCTAGCCATTGTCGCCGATGAAGTGTAGTCAGCATGGGTGTTAGAATCAGCGCCTGCTGGAGAGGCCGACACTTTCCAAGGTTCGCTCGACGGTCGTTGAGTGGAGACATTTGGTAGTCCCTAGGTTCACCTCAGCGGTCAGTTGCTCAACAGTTGCACGCCTATTCGCCTATACACATCTCCACAGCTCTAATTCACTATTGATATCTACGGGTCACGGTACACCAGTTACCTCCGCGACGGTATGGGATAACGCCATTTCGCCATCCACGGTTTACTTGTACCACTGTGTTATGCGAACATTTCACAGACTTGGCTGTTTCGGAAGTGCCTTTACCCTTGGCCCAGAACCCAATGACCATGCTCTTTTGGACGTCAGGTAAATCGCTCCGTTTCCGCATTACGACAATGACTGCACTGTTATCCACGTCCCACCAACACGCCTCATATACTTTCCCGTACCAGTGGTCACCTGTGCCTGTGAGTGGTTATTGCACATTGACTTCGAACATGGGCGGTGTTCACATTTGTGTGACTGGACCGTATATTAACAGCAGCAGTAAGTAGCATCGCTAGTGCTATTGCTATTAGTTCTAAATCCCTATATTGTTTCCAATAAATTTCAGTTCTGATCATATTACTTCATTACTGCGTATCATTTTAAAATTATCTTCATCCTTTAAGTAACTGTGATGTAAAAAGTGTTGTACGTGTAAAATTAAGGGTCGATGTATGAAGGAGCCTTAAGCCCCTAATCTGATTAGGTTAAATAATCAAACAAACAAATAAAATGATTTGTAAATAATAGATTTCAGCTATCGGTCGTCCTTTTTAAATTTTATTCGAAGATCTAGATTTCAGCTAGAAAATAGACATTCTCAATGAAGTATCATTTTTGATCAGTGCATGTAATGCCTGTTGGTCGTGGGTGAAGCCCGACAAACAGGCATTACATGCATCTAGATCTACTAATAAAATTTAAAAAGGACGACCTATACCTGAAATCTATTATTTACAAGTCAATATAACAGTCGCTGAGTGAAACTGTCTTCTGAATCGAAGGTAACCTGATGAAATAAAATGATATCACAGCTTCAGATATAGTTACGTTTTCGGGAATAACTATCTCTCGGGAGATCTTTTAGATATGCAGCTATGACGACTACCGTGATGATATGCAGAATTCTGACGGTTTTGGCCAGGAATATCCTCTTTGTTTGCGTTTGTCTACTATTTATGTCCTCCTTGCTTCGTACCTCAAGGGTTATTTTGCTGCCTAGGCAGCAGACTACTTTTACTTCGTGCCCCAAATTCTGACTTTAGGTTTGCTGTACTCAGTCAGCTTCAGACAACAATGTTACACTCCTGGAAATTGAAATAAGAACACCGTGAATTCATTGTTCCAGGAAGGGGAAACTTTATTGACACATTCCTGGGGTCAGATACATCACATGATCACACTGACAGAACCACAGGCACATAGACACAGACAACAGAGCATGCACAACGTCGGCACTAGTACAGTGTATATCCACCTTTCGCAGCAATGCAGGCTGCTATTCTCCCATGGAGACGATCGTAGAGATGCTGGATGTAGTCCTGTGGAACGGCTTGCCATGCCATTTCCACCTGGCGCCTCAGTTGGACCAGCGTTCGTGCTGGACGTGCAGACCGCGTGAGACGACGCTTCATCCAGTCCCAAACATGCTCAATGGGGGACAGATCCGGAGATCTTGCTGGCCATGGTAGTTGACTTACACCTTCTAGAGCACGTTGGGTGGCACGGGATACATGCGGACGTGCATTGTCCTGTTGGAACAGCAAGTTCCCTTGCCGGTGTAAGAATGGTAGAACGATGGGTTCGATGACGGTTTGGATGTACCGTGCACTATTCAGTGTCCCCTCGACGATCACCAGTGGTGTACGGCCAGTGTAGGAGATCGCTCCCCACACCATGATGCCGGGTGTTGGCCCTGTGTGCCTCGGTCGTATGCAGTCCTGATTGTGGCGCTCACCTGCACGGCGCCAAACACGCATACGACCATCATTGGCACCAAGGCAGAAGCGACTCTCATCGCTGAAGACGACACGTCTCCATTCGTCCCTCCATTCACGCCTGTCGCGACACCACTGGAGGCGGGCTGCACGATGTTGGGGCGTGAGCGGAAGACGGCCTAACGGTGTGCGGGACCGAAGCCCAGCTTCATGGAGACGGTTGCGAATGGTCCTCGCCGATACCCCAGGAGCAACAGTGTCCCTAATTTTCTGGGAAGTGGCGGTGCGGTCCCCTACGGCACTGCGTAGGATCCTACGGTCTTGGCGTGCATCCGTGCGTCGCTGCGGTCCGGTCTCAGGTCGACGGGCACGTGCACCTTCCGCCGACCACTGGCGACAACATCGATGTACTGTGGAGACCTCACGCCCCACGTGTTGAGCAATTCGGCGGTACGTCCACCCGGCCTCCCGCATGCCCACTATACGCCCTCGCTCAAAGTCCGTCAACTGCACATACGGTTCACGTCCACGCTGTCGCGGCATGCTACCAGTGTTAAAGACTGCGATGGAGCTCCGTATGCCACGGCAAACTGGCTGACACTGACGGCGGCGGTGCACAAATGCTGCGCAGCTAGCGCCATTCGACGGCCAACACCGCGGTTCCTGGTGTGTCCGCTGTGCCGTGCGTGTGATCATTGCTTGTACAGCCCTCTCGCAGTGTCCGGAGCAAGTATGGTGGGTCTGACACACCGGTGTCAATGTGTTCTTTTTTCCATTCCCAGGAGTGTATTTTCACTAAGGTAGGAACTTTTTATCTGCATACTACATGTGATATGCTATGATAACTATAAAGCATGACGTCTCATAAACGTCCATGGAAGCTGCATTAAACGACAGCTAACGATTTTCTGTTCGCTATGATCCCAGCCAAGTGTCAAAGTGTGCCCGAAGTGTCTTCAAGGACAGCGTGGACGTAACAGCGCACTCGTTTCCAGGGCCACATGAAGTCGGAATCTCTGGCGCTATAGAGTAAAATCATGGACATTTTAGAGTAAATTAACACCTAAAACTTAAGAAAAACGATCGTATGCATTATGTCACTCCTCGTGGTGTCGGAACTTAATTTATGCTTTCACATAATGACATTTTTTTATAACGAAAATCACCGCTCTTTTCGTTAGTGAGACTGAGAACGCAGTAGACAAAACGCACAGGTTGATGTAATATATACATTTCCGCTCTGTCTTTGATCGCATAAAATGCGGGATTACCGTGTATCGGATCTGATTTGTGGTTGAATTTAGGACTGCGTTGCACATAAGACTCCCCACGTCTTCAGTTATTTGATGGATGTATTCCAGTCTCCGTTTTTCCCTGCGGTCATTACCCTCTACAATTCCCTCGAGTTCAAAATGGTTCAAATGGCTCTGAGCACTATGTGACTTAACATCTTAGGTCATCAGTCCCCTAGAACTTAGAACTACTTAAACCTAGCTAACCTAAGGACATCACACACATCCATGCCCGAGGCAGGATTCGAACCTGCGACCGCAGCAGTCCCGCGGTTCCGGACTGCAGCGCCAGAACCGCACGGCCACCGCGTGCCGGCTCCCTCGAGTTCCGTAGAAGTTAATGCCTAGTGTCTTAACATTTGTCATACCACCGTGTCCCTTCTTGTCATTTTCCAGATGTTGCTTCCTTGTCCGATTCTACAGAGAACTACACCATACCTCATCTCGCCAGCCCACCTGATTTCCAACATTCTCCTGCAGCATCACATCTTAAACGCTTCGATTCTCTTCTATTTCTGTTTTCTCACTGTGTATGACCCGCTATCACAGAATTTTGTGCTCCAAACGGTCATTCTCAGAAATCTTTTCATCACATTGAGGCCAATTTTTGATAACATTTCCCAGGAATGACCTCTTTGCCTGTGCTAGTCTGCTTTTTATGCGTCGTTGCTCCGTCCCTCAGGGGCTATTTTGCTGTGTAGGTAGCAGACTTCCTTAATTTTGTCTACTTCGTGGTCAAAAATTCTGATATATAGTTTGTCGATGTTCTCATTTCTGCAGCTTCTCATTTCTTTGGTATTTTTACCGCGTACTCTCAATCTATACTCTCTACTCATTAGACTGTGCATTACATTCAGAAGATCCTGTTAGCCCTCTTCACTTTCGCTGAGGATGGAAATGACATCAAGGAATGTTACGACTTATATCGTTTCATCCTGAATTTTAATCCAATTTTTCAGCCTTTGTTTTAAATCTGTCACTGCTTCTTCGATAGGGGCGAAAGATTACATTCCTGTCTTACATCCATTTTTCCGTGCACTTCGTTCTTGATCTTTCACTCTTATTGTTCCCTTTTGTTTCTTGTACTCTTTTATCCCTGTTGCTCACTCCTACGTTTCTCATAATTTCAAACATCTTAGCTATTTCACATTGTTTCTAGATCGACAGATTCTATGAGCAAAATCGGAAGTGCCGCTCTGCTGCCTTTACCTTTCGTAAGGTGAAACTGATCGTCATCTAAGAGATCCTCACATTTCTTTCCCATTTTTCTATGTATTATTCTTTTAGCATCTTGGGCACATCAGATGTTAAACTGCTTACTCGATAGTCTTCGCATCTATCTGGCCCTTCATATCTTCAGATTAGTGTGGATGATACTTTTCCGAAGGTCTGATAGCAGGTCGCCAGTCTCATAGGTTCTACACTCCAGTTTGAATGGTCGTTTTGTTGTCATTTCCCCCACTGATTTTAGAATTTCCGATGGGATGTTCTTAACGGAACAAAATCGACAGATGTTAATGTAATTTCACGACTACGTCAACGGAACGCTAAAGGGCGGTTGCTATCAAACTATTTCTGTTAATGATTTTATGGGAAACGTTGAAAGTTCACAGACAGTAGACGGTGCTATTGACTATAGGTAGATTGAAATTCCAGAAGCTTGTATCGAAATGAATGAACACCTGCAGATGATGGATGAAAGGGCTGACAATCTTAATTGCAAACAAATGTAGTACACTAAGTAGGCAAATAATTGCACTGTTGTTTATTTTATTTTTATTTAGCGTATGGGTACACAGCAAAAAATAGTATTACAATTATCTCCAACAGCAATCTAATATCCAGGTCACGAACAGATTTCATTGATCCCACCATCATCACTAGGAAATCTGTTGGATTTCCTGCAAAAGGTCTCAGAGGACATTCTGAAATTACATGGCGAACTGTCTGCTTTACAGCACCACAATGACAAAATGGGAAAGTTATTTTCTTCCATTAGTGCAGAGTCTGGACCCCTTCCACTGCTAGCTCTCATTCAGTTAAGAATTGACCAGATCTTGCTTGACAGATCAGAGTAATGTTACTTGTTCGATATGCATGGACTCTTAAGTTGATCCATCGTAGCATTAATCTGCCACATGTGTCGCCAGCAGTCTTCAATATTAATGTCATCGTCAGCTCACATTCATGCGGTTCTCAGGGGTGGGTGACGAGAGTGAAATCTACCTTTCCTGATTACTGGAAAGTCTGCGTTTCTGTAGTTTTTGCGCTCCTGTACAGTCCCACTTTCCTGTGGCAGAGATTGACATGCTGTGCGGTTAAGTATGGGTAGCCATAAAGCAGCTTAGGTTCTCATGGTACCAGTTATAAGATGTGTGGTGTGATTGGGCTGTGTATCAACAAGTTTTGTGTGACCACTATTCAGCCAGAATATTCCAGCAACAGGGTAAACCAATCCCAGAACTGAAGTACGGAGTGTCGGTGTAGTTGATCCCAAGATGCCACAGGGTTTTGTGGAGGATGTTATTTTCAGATTTTACTTTGTCATCTGTTCTTAAAAGACGTTGTTTGTAGCTGAGCATTCTATCAAGCGTGACCCCTAGACATTTGGTTTTCCTGTTATTTCTGAGTAATCGTCATTCAGCGTGTACCGTGAGCTCTTTGTTGGCGGTATTGTTGTCTAGTTGCAATATTGAGACTGTCTTAGCGGCACTTCCATTTGTGGAAATGTTCACGAATAGCTGACAGATCATTGGTCAATATGGTTACATTACTGGTGAAAAATCACTCGAAACTGTAACTACCGTAAGACATTTAGAACTAACTGCCTCGAGCGACCTAAAGTGGAATGATAAAATAAAACATCAGGGAATAAGCTGATTATAGTCTAGATGCATTAGGAGAGTCTTAAGGAAATCTACTTAATCCACAAATGAAGTGTTTTCAAATGTGTACAGCAGATCCTTGTATGTGGAACCTGTTGTGGATTGGCAAGACAGCCAACCCACTATGAGAGGAAGCCGAAAGGCACGCGTTTTAGCTCACGCAGGCTGGCGTGAGGTCTGGAACAGGTCAAGGAAATGAGACTAACAAAAAACGTACGTAGCTGCTGGAATACTTAACTTTAATCCATAATTGGAGAACATCGCTCTTGTTTGTACATGCTTCACACGATAAATATCAAATGCTATGGCGCCTTGATAGGTCGTAGCAAATGACGTAGCTGAAGGCTATGCTAACTATCGTCTCGCCAAATGAGAGCGTATTTGTCAGTGAACCATTGCTATTAACGTTGGCTGTAGAACTGGGGCGAGTGCTAGTAAGTCTCTCTAGACCTGCCGTGTGGTGGCGCTCGGTATGCAATCACTGACAGTGGCGACACGCGGGTCCGACGTATACTAACGGACCGCGGCCGATTTAAAGGCTACCACCTAGCAAGTGTGGTGTCTGGCGGTGACACCACAGAACCATTACCACATGAGACAGAGACCTTACAAGAAGAGAGAGAGAGAGGGAGAGAGAGAGAGAGAGAGAGAGAGTTCAATGAAGACCGTCTAGTTTCGTTATGGGATTGTTTAGTTGGCGCGAGGTCGTTGGGATGATGCTCAATGAACTCCAGTGACAGACGCTGCGAGAGAGGATGCATACTGCTGAAATTACTAGAGTGTATTTTCCCAGAAGAGTCGGGGAACATACTACTTTCTCCCACATCTCTCTCTCTCTCTCTCTCTCTCTCTCTCTCTCTCTCTCTTCGTTGAATCGATTCCAATTCTGTGATCCCATGATCCTATGAATTAAAGCACACCAAGTTCTTCTGTTCTGCACTTCCTCTAGGAGACTTTCCAGGTTGGAATTCGTTACTTCCGTGTTGCCATCGACCCATCTCATCCTTTGCTGCCCAGTTCTCCTTGTGCTTTAGATCTTCCCCAGCATTAACGTCTTTTGCAGCAAATCATTTCTTCTCTTTGTCAGCCCAAAGTAGGTCAGGCCTTGTTTCAGTGTCAGATCTTGACTGGAGCAATCTGGTTTTGTTTGCTGTAATATTGACTTATTCGTTCTCCTTCTGGTCTGTGGAACTCTAAGGAGTTTATTGCAACACTACAATTCAAAGGTGTGTATTCTACGCCGTTCAGCATTTATTATAGTCCAGATTTCTCATCTACCCCTTAAAACATTTTCAAGGGTGGACATTGCCTTTCTGACGGGTAATAAGCGTCTAACGTAGAAAAAAAATCTGCATTGTTTCTATTCTTGTATGCCATGAAGTGACAGGTGTAGCAGCCATATTATTTTGTTTTCTTGATTTCGGCATTAGACCAGCCTTTGCACTTTCTTCTTTCGCCCTCAGTAAGAGGTTCTTTAGCCGTTCTTCTCTTTATGCTATCAGTATGGTATCATTTGCATACCTAATATTATTCATCCAAGCTATTTTAATTCCAGTTTCTTCTTATTCTAACCCCACATTCCTCATAGTGTGCTCCAAGTACATAATGAATAAATAAGTTTATATTATGCAGCCTTGCCGTACTCCTTTCAGGATCTTGAACCATTTAGTTGCTTCATATATCTATATATTGTTCTTAATGTTGCATCTTGGCCAGAGTATAAACTCCACAAGTAATTGAGGTGATCAGATACTCCCATGGTTTTGAATATTTCCCATAATTTATTGTGATGGATGCAGTCAAAAGATGTAACATAATCAATAAATCGGAGGTACACATCTTTCGGAAATTCTCTTGCCTTATCCATAATCCATTGCATGTTGTCAATTTGATCTGTGGTCCTCCTCCCTTTACGAACTCTAGCTGCTTTAGATATTTCTCGGTCTGCACACTATTTCTAAGATTTGTAAGATTTTAAGCGTGAATTGGCTATCATATTGAGATATTTGAGATTGTTCTGTGATTTGAATAAGTTGTAAAGCTTGCCTTTTTTGGAATCGGGATGAATACTGAGCTTTTGCAGGCTTTTTACCTCTGATGGGTTCTCCATATTTTCTGACCTACTGAGTGCAAAATTTTCTCTGCATTATTTTCAGTACCTTTGAACAATTCTGCTGGAATTCCATTATGCCCACTAGCCTTGGTTTTAGCAATATTTCCCATGTTTGACTTCACTGTCCCAAATACCTGGCTTTGGTTCTAAAATCACATTATCCTTATGTTCATCAGTATTCAGGTTTTTCTTATATTTCAAAATCTTAAACGTGGCCTTTGTCTCTCGCATAGCGAAAACATATCTTATAAAAATATTTTATTCTTTGGACACCTGTTGTAATTTCATGTAGAGAAGAGCCTTTATCAGTGGGCGAATGCATTTGTACATTTATTATGACGTACGCTGAGTATAATCTCCCTGCTGTCTTTAGCCGCCGACGGGGGTGGCCGAGCGGTTCTAGGCGCTACAAAAAATGGTTCAAATGGCTCTGAGCACTATGGGACTCAACTGCTGAGGTCATTAGTCCCCTAGAACTTAGAACTAGTTAAACCTAACTAACCTAAGGACATCACAAACATCCATGCCCGAGGCAGGATTCGAACCTAGGCGCTACAGTCTGGACCCGCGCGACCGCTACGGTCGCAGGTTTGAATCCTGCCCCGGGCATTGATGCATGTGACGTCCTTAGGTTAGTTAGGCTTAAGTAGTTCTAAGTTCAAGGGGACTGATGACCTAAGAGGTTAAGTCCCATTGTGCTCAGAGCCATTTGAATCATTTTTTGTCTTTAGACATGTCATGTGATATTTCTGGTTTTTATATCAATTTTATACATGAAAAGAGATGCTCGGCTTCAGTTAATGTAATTTACCACCATATGATGTAATAAGGTCCACTCCTTCTGAAGAAGATATTTTTATAAATGTCAAAAACTAAGTCAAGGGCTGGATAAACCTTTGGTTTGCAAACGGCTGGCTGATTTTTTTCAGTCGAATTTTTTCTTATATGGATCTTCTACATATTCTGCCCATCTTCCCTTAATGTCCTCTGCTTCTGTTTGATCTTTACCGCTTCTGTCGTTTATCGTTCCAATTCTCGCCTGGAATTTTCCTTTGCTGTGAGGATCCCTAGTCTTCCCCATTCTGTTCCTCTCTTCAACTTCTTTGCACTATTCACTGAAACGATTGCGTGGAGAGACTCACAGAAATAAGAGTTCACACAGAGATAAACCGATATACATTCTTACTAAGTCCATCGTGAATGGAATAAGAAAGGGTTAAAAATAGTGTTACCAGAAGTAAACTCCGCCACACACCGTACGGTGACTTTGAGAACGTAATTCAGATGCATTGTAAATCACTCCAGGCCTTGTGTAACACCGTAATCCTTTTACTGTACGTATTTTCAGTGTTACCTTCCAAACTTCCTCCGTTTGCTCGATACTGTAGGGTATTTACATCTGCGCTCTAAGATTGGACGTCCATTACCACGGAATTGACTGCTGAGAGAACCTAGTAATGCAGAATTAAAGCCATACAACGGGGACGGCGGATTACTCCATTCTGCACGGAGTTTCGTTTAATTCCTACGGGATGCTATTCCGTGCGGGAGGAAGGTGTCTTACTTCACCGGAATTGTTCGCGCGGCCTCAGCTTAGCCGTATCATTCGCGATTCGAACGGGATCTTACACCCTAATCTGCCATCGTGTTCTCTCAGCCGTTGCCTGTTTTCGCGCTCAAGTTTGAAATAGTTGCTGGAGTCCGACGTCCCTACCATTAATCGGAAAGGATAGGTGCTGGAACTGCATTAGAACCGAGTCAAGGCACTTGCTTTCAATTAGTACGTTGCGAATTCCGTAGTAACTAGATTCACAGCTAACGGCAACCGCAGTGATGCTGAAACTTGAGTAAACGAGTTAACTGATCGCAACACCAAGGAACGCGTGCAGGCTTCCTCTGTATACAGTTCTGGCAGAGAATTCGAGAGGCAAGTCCATGCTTTGGTAGCGGCTGAATGCAGATCTACTCAGAAGATATGTGGAAAAGATGAATGTCTTGCTGCAAAATTTATAGTTCCGAGGAGTAAAAAGGTAAAGATAGATTTTTCGGATTCCGTATTTCAATCAATAAAAACGGAACCCATTTAGGATCACTCCGTTGTCGGTTCATGTGTCTGTCAATCTTTCTTTTCGACTGTTGAGAACCCTTATCACAGACGGGGTAGAGATATCAAGTTTAAAGTTAAGTCAAATATTAAAGGCTATGGTCCCTAGGCGCTATAAAACGTTGGAAAACATTTTAGCTTCTAAGTCAATGGAAACAAAAGATACGGCTGCTTTTTGATATAAACTTACTCATCCACACCTATAGGATACTTCCCGTTGACATCCAATCATGAAATCTGGCAAGAAGCAAGGTTCCATAGAAGGAAAGGTAAGGAAAAAAAATCCGAAAATCGTAAATTTATAATTACATCCCATTATTTTTTTACAATTACAAACTTACAATCTTAGGAATTGGTGCAGAAGTTTTGATCTGGTCATAGGTCGACTGATAGACGAGGAAGATCTGTGTATATAAGTTACATATATTCCGTGCTAACTGGTTGAGATACGATGAAAGATATCTCTTGCAGATGTCAGAAGGATGCGTTTTGTTTACACCTGAGTGAGTGTAGAATCTGATTACTATATAATGGGATTGGAAGTTTCAGCCACAAGAATGTAATCAGAATGTCACAAATACAATATTTACAAATACCACGTTTTTGTTACCAAATAGCCGGCCGAAGTGGCCGAGCGGTACTAGGCGCTTCAGTCTGGAACCGCGCCACCGCTTCGGTCGGAGGTTCGAATCCTGCCTCGGGCATGGATGTGTGTGATGTCCTTAGGTTAGTTAGGTTTAAGTAGTTCGAAGTTCTATGGGACTGATGACTTCAGATGTTAAGTCCCATAGTGCTCAGAGCCATTTGAACCATTTTTGAACAAGAATTCATGGTAATGGCGCTGATGAATATACGCCTGTATTGAACGACATATGAACTGTAACATTCCGCAACTCTTTCCCCTCGCGGAGCAAAAATCTTGGAAACAGGTCCGTAACGCTGTCCAAACCCTCTAGCGTTTTGTGACGCGCTTTAATTTTCGCCTTTGTCAGTGATGGAACTGTTCATCGGTGGAGCAGCATCAACTTTTACACTGCTTTATTAATAAAATACTTTAACAGACACTGGCGTGTATTTGATAGTTCTGACGCCACCGATAGCTGCACTATAGTAATCAGATTGCATTCAGATAAATTTCAAACATCCAACCTCGCGCCGGCCAGTGTTTCCGAGCGGTTCCAGGCGCTACAGTCTGGAACCGCGCGACCGCTACTGTCGCAGGTTCAAATCCTGCCTTGGGCATGGAAGTGTGTGATGTCCTTAGGTTACTTAGGTTTAAGTAGTTCCAAGTTCTAGGGGACTGATGACCTCAGAAGTTAAGTCCCTTAGTGGTCAGAGCCATTTTTGAACCAACCTCGCGAATGAAAATGTCTGCCCTCCAACGAACTCCTTGCTAAGTTCTCCGTAAAATAAAAAGTTAAAAAAATGTCGCCATGTGATAGTCGAAGGATGTTACAGCTAGAAGTCACTTCGAAGTTTAACACTTAAAGTTATGTAGAAACAGCGCATTTTGTTCACTTTTGATAATTCTCTCTAAGTCCGTTTAAATGGCGAGTATGTCGTCCAGATTTTACCTCCCTATCTGACACGAGCCCACTAATGAACTATACAGCTTTCACTATAGAAATTTTAAAGCCACAAGAATCTTGACTAGTAAATATAACTGTCTTCTAAGGCTATACTGAACTGCCAATACCACAATATGACACTACACTGAATATGCTTTCTTCCCTCCTCAAGGGCCTACTACAGACTATAACTGATTTACATGAATTTCGAAGAAATTTACAAATTAGTAGGAAGTTAATCAGTGTTGTGGCTGAAGAACGGTTGGCTGTATTCTGGGACACGGGAATTTTCATTCGTTCAACTCTTTCTGCAGGTAATAATCACACTCTACTTGGTGTTGTCACGTGGAAGAACCACTCTTAGACGCCTCTGGTAAACTCACACTCGCTCATTCCTTTAGCTTCTATGGGACATGACGATCTCGTGCCGCTGTCACTATCTGCCTCCAGTTCTGCCTGTCCCTTGTCGCTTCCTTTCATTCGGTGACACTCACCATTCTGCAGTCTGAGGTCACCTCCTCCCGCCATCTCCTTCTTGGTATTCCACGGGGTCTCGAGCCTTCTGTCCTCATTTCACGAATCTGACGGACTACTCTGCTATGGTCCTTTCTGACAACATGGCCTGCCGATTGCAAACGTCACGCTTTGACAATGCTCGCTACCGAGGCTTCGTCAGCTAGTTAATTAGTTCTTCGTTGAATCCAAACCCATCTTTGTGTTGCTTGGTCAAATGTTGGACCAGTGATAAATCTGATAAACTAAGGACCGTTAAGTTGCTATTACGACACGGGAAAACCTCTGGATATTCCGTACAGTAAAATGATTCCGGAGGACAAACCTATACTCGAGTTTCGTGGGCCACTGTGGCCGAGCGGTTCTAGGCGCTTCAGTCCGGAACCGCGCTGCTCCTACGATCGCAGGTTCGAATCCTGCCTCGGTTATGGATGTCTGTGATGTCTTTAGGTTAGTTGGGTTTAAGTAGTTCTAAGTCTAGGGAATTGATGACCTCAGATGTTAAGTCCCATAGTGCTCAGAGCCATTTGAACCATTTTTATACTCTAATTTGGCGGAAATTTCTCCATCCCATTCAGAATGGCTCCAATGAGAGAATAACAGCTTTCATGTATACCACAACGCCTTTCCTTGATATATGAAATGGGTACTTTCCTACATTTAATACCAGGAATCGGACTGCGCGGAAGTTGAATGACCGCTGGAGCAAATGGACATCGATGGTCGACGCGGCCGTCATAAATACAGCCGCACCTCGACTGCTCAGTTAGTCTCTACTTCGTCTGGTGGCGTACTTCACTATGTTCACCGTACTACTGACTACTTGTGACGACTTCTCTTTGGTATTGGTTTTCCTCTTTGGTCACGTCGCTATTGACATGCTCTTGTTGTGTCTGGTGCGCCGTTCGGTCAGCCCTGTTGCTCGACTGCAGCATGGGTTTGGGTGCCGTCCGCAGGCTGCCTTCCCGCCTTGGGTCGTCACCGTTCCTCTTCTGTTTTTCTGACTTGTGCAGCGGTATTGGCTGCTCGCGGACACAGCATCATGAGGGTGATGTAGCGGGTGGACAAAAATAGGGAAAAACCAAAAACGCAACACATTTCCATGCTTAATACACTGTATGAAGACAGTTGGCGTTCAAAACAGCTTCCAGTCTCCTCGGAATGGGTAAATATAAGACCTGAATTGTTTTCAAGGGAGTCTTATACCATTCCTCACACGAAACAGTGGCTACTTTTGGTAACGATGATGGTGGGGTCACGCAGCCTTCTTTCCTACAATGTTGAGACCTGGTGACTGTCGTGTACGACTACGGATCAAATATTGTCATGGGATGATCTTGTCGGCCAAAACGCAGAGTAACCATGGTGCCCGTGGAAAACCACGATGTGGCCGCCCAAATTATCACCAAACCCCCGCAATGTTTCTCTCATGGATCGTAAACTCGTCAGAAGTTAGTGTGAAACCTCATCCGACTGAGTGGCTTTCTTCAATTTATCCATAGTCCAGGTGTTTATGGCTTCGGCACCACGTTTTCCTGTTACGGGCATTTGCATCACTGATGAGTAGTTTTGGAATTCCAGCTCGCCCTGAAATTACCTGCTTCTGAAGCTCCATTCGTGTTGTTTTGGTGCTCCCAGTGTTTGCGAGTACGACATTCAGGTCTGCAGTGACTTTTGCAGTTGTCGTCCTCTCATTTTTCGTCACGTTCCACTCAAATGATGGTCTGTCACGATCTCCCAAGATGCACTTCCATCCGCTTTGTGACATTGCGGATGTTGTTTTTCCGCTTTCCATGTGTGAGGTATAAATCTTGGACGCGGTGCCGCTTCAAACAGCAATTACTTGGCTACAGTGGTTATGGAAGCGCTCACAATACGAGCCCGAACTATTTACCCACGTTCTAGTTAACGTAGCTCCGATATAATGCACTCGAAATTACACAGAAAACTCTTCTGACCACGACTGATACTTGAAACCAACTGAGGACTTCGCACATGTGCCGCTGGTGGTAAATGCAACAGTGCAACCTGTAGGCTGGGATTGTATCTGCGTTTGTATTCAAGCATGTATTTTTAGCGGTGATTCCATTATTTTGTCCAACGCTTGTAGATACAGACGACAGTGACTGTATTTAATGTACTTGAGAATCGTCTGAGCTTTGAAAGTAATTAGCAGTTTTACGGGTACTAAAGTGACATACGCCTGTTGCAAAAAATCGTTACTTTTCAGAAGTAACCCAACCAGTGAATCATCATCTCCTCGACAAATGATGTTGTTATTAAGAGTTCGAGTTCTTATTTCCTTGAAAAATTTCTTTGACATTTCTGGCATTTAGCAGGTACCTCTCCACGGAGGCAGCTTAAACATAATTGGGACACTCGGACACGAGTGGCCCAGATATTCCCTCTCTCCAACAACTGCTCCATTGGTGTTTGGCCTCTAGTATTCCGGTGTAGATACGCCGGATGGATTTTAAAGTATAATTCCTTTGATTACATGATTTCTGTTTTGTTTCATTCTTTCTGCCGCATTAGCAAGATAGCCAAAACCGCGTCTAGCTCTTTCGAAGTCCTCCCTGGATTGTTATCAAAGTTCGGTAACAAGATTCGGCCTAGTCATTCACCCGTTCGCTTATCTTTCAATATGGACATAAGAGACTGCTAATTGTTAGCTTTAAAGTGTTGCGGTTTTACGATTCTAAGACCTTCAGGCGGTCACACATCTACTGTATCCGATCTTGGTTCGCCTCTATGTTTGTTTGTGACTGGTCTGCTAGCCTTTTTGCAGTATTTAATATCCAGTGTCCATTACGCACAAACAGTCTCTTTATTTACAGCGCCAGCGAACTGGCAAGTTTTCAGCTTTTTTCCTGCATCCATTCACTTCCCTTGGCTCCTCTTCATTTTGAAACGAAATGCGGAGAATAAATTCTTATGCACGTCGTCTTTTTCGTCCTACTGAACTCTTGTTCGGGAAGTATCCCGAATTACGCTTCTACCCTTTCAGCTTTACACAGTCTACTCATATTTCGCTGTCCGCAGCTCGTGTTCTAGTGGCTAGCGTTGCTACCTCTGCATCACGGGGTTCCGGGTTCGATTCCCGGCTCGATTGGGGATTTTCTCTCCGCGGGGACTGGTTGTTTGTGTTGTCCTCATTATTTCATCATCATCATTCGTGACAGTGGCTAGATTGGAAGTCGAAAAAAATTGGACTGTGAAAAAATTTGAACTTCGTGCGGGCGCTGATGATCGCGCATTTGAGCGCTCCACAAACCAAATATTATATTTCGTTTGTCCCTTTCATGCTAAAGGACGAGCTGCAACTTAAGTGTGATCGTAAAATGTGCTTTCTAGACTCAGTATTCATAAAATGTTACTATTATCCAGAATAGGAAATACGTATTCTGAGCAGACGTTTATTACATATTTCGAAGCATCGAAGCATATCATCAGAATATGTAAATAATGATACGTGGCTATGCATGTAACAATGAAATATTTGAGCTAAATCATCCCAGGGCAGTCTACACAAACACATGGTGTTTGTTGTTCGTATATGGAGACACACAATCTTTATTACGACAAATCATGCTGTGATTATGTTAAGAAAATTTGGAACTGTAACAATAAATCAATCTATTTGTTCTTATTTAGGGATAAAGCTGTCTGATCCGTCATACTGATGTTTGAATGTAAGAAGCGAAGTTTGATTAGTTGGTCTCTGAGAGGTGGTTCATCATTAGTTATTCAAGACAACTGTAGACACGTATAAAGTAGCAAAGCCACTGAAATTCTATTATTGAAGCACGGACTGCCGTGAATTGTTATTTCGTGACTGGTTTCGGATGAACATCACCAGACAAAGTACTATGTAGAAAAAACGGAACCACTCGTAATGACAGAACACGTTTAAAAAAAACTGGTGTAAGGATTATGTATTTTTCTTTGAAACAAAACCATTACAGTAGGTAGTAGAACATCACGACTGTTATATATGTTGACTGCTGCGGTAACAGAACGTTAGGGAGTGTAAAGCAGGCAGTTACGAGGAAGCCTCTGCCCCTGAGATTTAAGTGGAATATAGAACGGAAATAAGGGACAAATATCTATTCATTAAATTTGCATAATCTAGTGTCCACCGCTCATTGACATGATTTACAATTTCTAATACAATTTTAAAATTTTGAGGAGGGTGGTAACGATAATTATACCAACAAGGTAAGTAAGTATCCTCTACATTATTTCTTGTTCCATTGACAATATCTGTGGAAGGAGCGCAGAGATTGCATGATTTAATGTTGCTTGTTTGCTGTACCAAGCATTATCGCTGTTTGAGCGGATGACATAAGATGCTTAACGATCAGTATACAGGGTGGTCCATTGATAGTGACCGGGCCAAATATCTCACGAAATAAGCATCAAACGAAAAAACTACAAAGAACGAAACTCGTCTGGCTTGAAGGGGGAAGCCAGATAACGCTATGGTTGGCCCGCTAGATGGCGCTGCCATAAGTCAAACGGATATCAACTGCGTTTTTTTAAAATAGGAACCCCCATTTTTTTATTACATATTCGTGTAGTGCGTAAAGAAATATGAATGTTTCAGTTGGACCACTTTTTTCGCTTTGTGATAGATGGCGCTGTAATAGTCACAAACGTATACGCATGTGGTATCACGTAACATTCCGCCAGTGCGGACGGTATTTGGTTGGTGATACATTACCGGTGTTAAAATGGACCGTTTACCAATTGCGGAAAAGGTCGATATCGTATGGCTATTGTGATCAAAATGCCCAACGGGCGTGTTCTATGTATGCTGCTCGGTATCCTGGACGACATCATCCAAGTGTCCGGACCGTTCGCCGGATAGTTACGTTATTTAAGGAAACAGGAAGTGTTCAGCCACATGAGAAACGTCAACCACAACCTGCAACAAATGATGATGTCCAAGTAGGTGTCTTAGCTGCTGTCCGGCTAATCCGCACATCAGTAGCAGAGAAATTGCGAGAGAATCGGGAATCTCAAAAACGTCGGTGTTGAGGATGCTACATCAACATCGATTGCACCCGTACCATATTTCTGTGCACCTGGAATGTCATGGCGACGACTTTGAAAGTCGTGTACAGTTCTGCCACTTGACGCAAGAGAAATTACGGGACGATAATGGATTTTCTGCACGCGTTCTATTTAGCGACGAAGCGTCATTCACCAACAGCGGTAACGTAATTCGGCATAATATTCACTATTGGGCAAGGGAAATCCACTATGGCTGCGACAAGTGGAACATCAGCGACCTTGGCGGGTTAATGTATGATGCGGCATTATGGGAGGAAGGATAATTGGCCTCAATTTTATCAATGGCAATCTAAATGGTGCAATGTCTGCTGATTTTCTACGTAATGTTTTACCGATGTTACTACAAGATGTTTCATTGCATAACAGAATGGCGATGTACTTCCAACATGATGGATGTCCGGTACATAGCTTGCGTGCGGTTGAAGCGATATTAAATAGCATATTGCATGACAGGTGGATTGGTCGTCGAAGCACCATACCATGGCCCGCACGTTCACCGGATCTGACGTCCCGGATTTCTTTCTGTGGGGAAAGTTGAAGGATACTTGCTATCGTGATCCACCGACAACGCTTGACAACATGCGTCAGCGCATTGTCAATGCATGTGCATTACGGAAGGTGAACTACTCGCTGCTGAGAGGAATGTCGTTACACGTATTGCCAAATGCATTGAGGTTGACGGACATCATTTTGAGCATTTATTGCGTTAATGTGATATTTACAGGTAATCACGCTTAACAGCATGTGTTCTCAGAAATGATAAGTTCACAAAGGTACATGTATCACATTGGAACAACCGAAATAAAATGTTCAAACGTACCTACGTTCTGTATTTTAATTTAAAAAACTTACCTGTTACCAATTGTTAGTCTAAAATTGTGAGCCATATGTTTGTGACTATTACAGCGCCATCTATCACAAAGCGAAAAAAGTGGTCCTACTAAAACATTCATATTTCTTTACGTACTACACGAATATGTAATTAAAAATGGGGGTTCCTATTTTTAAGAAACGCAGTTGATATCTGTTTGACCTATGGCAGCGCCATGTAGCGGGCCAACCATAGCGCCATCTGGTTTCCTCCTTCAAGCCAGACGAGTTTCGTGCTGAGTAGTTTTTTCGTTTGACACTTATTTCGTGAGATATTTGGCCCGCTCACGATCAATGGACCACCCTGTATACACTGAAGAGCCAAACAAACTGGTACACCTGCCTAATATCCTGTAGGGCCCACGTGAGCAAGCAAAAGTGTTGCAACATGACGTGGCATGGACTCGACTAATATCTGAGGTAATGCTGGAGGGAATGGACACCATGAATCCTGCAGGCCTGTCAATAAATCCGTAAGAGTACGATGGGGTGGAAATCTTTTCTGAACAGCACGTTGCAAGGCATCCCAGATATGCTCAATAACATTAATGTGTGGGGTGTCTGGTGACCACGGAGTGTTTAAATTCAGAAGTGTGTTCTGGGGCCACTCTGTAGCAATTCTGGACCTGTGGGGCATCTCATTGTCCTGCTGGAACTGCCCAAGTCCGTCTGAGTGCACAATGGACATGAATGGATGCAGATAATCAGACAGGATGCTTACATACTTGTCACCTATCAGAGTCGTATCTAGACGTATCAGGGGGATCCCATATCACTCCAACTGCACACACCGCACACCATTTCAGAGCCTGCCGCAGCTTGAGCGGTCCCCTGCTGACATGAAGGGTCCATGGATTCATTAGGTTGTCTCCATACCCTTACACGTGCATCCACTCGATACAATTTGAAAAGAAACTCTTCCGACCAGACAACATGTTTCCAATAATCAACAGTCCCATGTCGCTGATGACGGCCCCAGGCGATGCGTAAAGCCTTGTGTCGTGCAGTTATCAAGGGTATACGAACGGGCATTCGGCTCCGAAAGCCGATATCGATGATGTTTCGTTGAATGGTTCGCATGTTGACACTTGTTGGTGGCTCAGCATCGAAGTCTGCAGCAATTTGCGGAAGGGATGCACTTCTGTCACATTACATGAACCGGATGTTTCGGGTAGCCATTCTTTTGTAGTATGCTCCACGGCTGTTCCTGATTTACTTGATGAAAAGTCATATCATAGTCAACGTTCTTATGGTGTAGTCTCTTTTTTTCTCCAATATTTGTTTGAGGCTAGTTATATAAGCTATGCGGAAGCTGCCTTTTATAAATACACATTGTTCAAATGGCTCTGAGCACTATGGGACTTAACATCTGAGGTCATCAGTCCCCTAGAACTTAGGACTACTTAAACCTAACTAACCTAAGGACATCACACACATCCATGCCCGAGGCAGGATTCGAACCTGCGGCCGTAGCGGTCGCGCCGTTCCAGACTGAAGCGCCTAGAACCCCTCGGACACAGCGGCCGGCAAATACACATTGTTCCTCCGTTTAAAGAACACGTGAGAGCGTCTTGAGAACATAATTTACTATTTTCGCGTATATGTCATATTCCTCGATTACCGAAATGAATCATCAGTAGTTATTGCACTTGTATGTCCCTTCTTGGAAACTGAGGTTCTTTTTGCTTCCCACCTCTGTTCTGTCATGACACTCAATACCCAACTTGTACCTACATTTTAAAATCACTTTGCCATATTCTATCGTTTCCAGGTTTATTTTGTTTAATTTTGGAGAACTTCTATTTTGGAAAGATGATATCAGAACTGTCTCCAACTCCTCTAATTTTGTTGCATTTATTTATTCAACCTCATTGATGTCTGTATCTGGATATATTCCATTCTTTCTGTCAGTATCGTGGTCCCGTAATTCTTTACAGAGTTATATTCACGATATCCTGCTGTTACATTAATGTTGGCAGTTTCAGGTTCATATTGAGAATGGTGTGTGTATGTGGCACCACCGTATCCCTGCATGTGATTAACACATAAGAAATGTTGAGACCTTGAGGCCTGGGGGGCGGGATGGAGTGTGTAATTGAACACTGTTTGTTTAAAAAAATTTTAAATTTATTGTTAGTTGTTTGATTTGGGGGCAGGAGACCAAACAGCGAGGTCATCGGTCCCGTCGGATTAGAGAAGGCTGCGGAAGGGTCGGCTACGCTCTTTCAAAGGAACTATCCCGACATTTGCCTAAAGTGATTTGGTTAATTTATTGGGCCACAAAATATTGTTATTACAAATGCAAATCGAGTGGGAGATAATTATTATGAATTAAAGTGAGTTTAGCAATGGAATCACTGTTTCATTAGAAGAACATAAAACAGAGCCATTAAAACTTTCAAGATAGGTAACAGATTTGGATACTCTTTCAAGATTCGTTTAAGTTTTATCCAAATGGCCTAATAAAAAGGTTTAAGATTCTTTAGTTAAGAAACGCACACATGCAGAAAATGAACTTTGAAAGCAGTATAAGATAAAAATACCAAACATAACGGGCAGAGCATATCCCAATAACGGTCAGGGTCCCCAGCCGCCACGTCAACGAAAACAGGAACATGCAAGGTGCTCTCAGACAGTGCAGGCACACGCCAAAGCTTGCGTGAGGGAGCAGATTATATCCACATTCTATAAATCACCAAAACTCTTTACGAAAAGTAAGGAAAGGCATATTACAATGAACCTGTTTCACGAAGTTAAAAAAAAAAAAGAGTGATGCCTCGAGAGAGGTTGCAGCTTTTAACAAATTCAGACATCAAATACCGAAAGGCGTCTCAAACAGCCAAACTTGCTTCAAAAAAATTACAGCAGGTACACTAGCCGGAACGTAATATATAAAGCCCTATCAACAGATGAAGACAAAAAACAGAAACACTTGGCAATAGAAGCGACAATTGAAAACAAATTACATCCAAGAAGGAGGCGGAGCATAGTGATGACAAATCGACATGAACACGCCGGAGGTGTGTCGAAATACAGAAGAAAGTTATGCCCCACAATAGGTCAAACGGGCAAGCTGGCGAATAATATTCCAAGAACTGTGCTAGACACACCACGGCTCGGATCTGAGGAAAACCACCAACCCACAAGGGTAATTACGGCGGTCACCCAACCTGAATAAGCCCAGCAGCAGCAAGACCTCATCCTCCGTATAAACCAGCAACAATGGCGAGATCTGGAAAACAGAAATTGCCATAGGCCGCTTGTCTTCTGGTCGTGGTGCATTCCCGGTGAAACGTAATCCTTGGCACGTTTAAGGTGTTTTTGCTTGCTAGCTCAGCGAGCTCCAAAAGGAGTCTTTTCGTGCCGAGCGCCTCGTAGCCAAAACAGACCGCCAGCGACGTTTTCCAATAGGAACCACCAGAAATCTCTCTCTGTCCGCTCCCGCAGCCTGCTCTGTCTAAGCAAAGCAATGAGAGCCTTACATGATAGCATCACACACACACACACACACACACACACACACACACACACACACACCTCGCAGCACGACCCAAAGATTTTTATTAAAAGTTAAATCTATCTGCTGTCAACCATATACACCGTACTTCATTGAGCTTATCGATCAGTTTCATGACTTAGTCTTCACTTTACACGTTATTGACTTAAACACATTTCTTCCTCTTTTACAGTTCTGTTCAGTTTTTGGGGTTCGCTTACATATCGTGATTTTGAGATAATTTGATTTTTATTTTTGTTCGATTATTCCGAAATTTATTCATTCTACATATTTTCAGGCCAGGATTTCCGATTGATTTATCAGTTGCTTTCAACATTGTTGAGAGACTGTTAGTTGTAATTCTTTGTTAGTATAACCATTTGTCGGATTTTCAAGCAAAAGTACAGTTGATACAAATATTTTATTCCATTTTCTCGTAGTGGATGTGCCACTTCTGGATCTTTTTGCACACGTTTATTTAACCTTTTTCTTTACTTAGCAAAAATTTTTATTCTGAAAATTGCTATAAATTGATCTGTGTATACGTCACTGCCACTATGTACTCTTGTATCTGCTACATCTGGAAATAATTTTAATTTACTATCACATCATCAGTCATTGAACTTCTTCCTCATCACGTAAACTGATGAATACACCTTGTTGCAAATAATGTATTAGTGTTTTTTAATTGGTAGTAGGATATGAATTCTCTCAATAATTCGTTATTTTCACTCATGTGCGTTAACATTTATTTTCTAATACTCCTGGCACTTGTTTGTTTCCTACTCGATCACTGATATATCCAGCTACAACGACGAAATCACTCTTACCTGTATTATCAATCACTGAGTGAAACAAACGAATATTATCATAGATTTGTTCAGATTCTTACCATCTGTTTTCTTCTGGGGCGAAAGCTATAATACCTCTGTACTTTTGATCTAAGGTTTAAAATGGTTTCTATTTTAATGGTGTCGTTCACTATTTTATTTTTCCGTTTTATATCTGCTTATACTGCCAGTTCTGCCGCAGGTCTTGCTTCTCATGAAACTCCACTGTAAATCATTGTATATTTATCAATTTTCTTTGTTTTCTGCGCTTTCCTTCTTTCTCTGCAATTACATTGATATTAACTTCGTGTTTAGAGATCTATATATCAAGTTGTTATTCTTCATTTATTATACCTTTCATTTTTCATTTTCCTGTTTTCAGTACCGGCATTTAATTTCGAGTTATTGTCTTTTGTCCTTGCCAATTGCCTTCACCAACAAATCCGTCTGCCTTCTATTCAGATATTTACGTCCATCCCCGTTAGCTGAGTGGTCAGCCCGGCAGAATGCCACGCCAAGGGGCCCGGGTTCGATTCCCAGCTGGGGCGGAAGATTTTCTCCGCTCAGGGACTGGGTGTTGTGGTGTTCTCATTATCATTTCATCCGCATCTACGATGCGCAAGTCGCCCAATGTAGCGTCGAATGCATTAAGTACTTGCCCTCGGTAGCCGAACTTTCCCGAATGGGGGACTCCCGGCCCACAATGCCATACCCTCATTTCCATTTCAGAGATTTACGAATAATGTCGAGTTTTATGGGAAGGGGATACCAGCCCTTCGCACAACCCCATACCTGGAGGATTAGGAGCTCTTCTGTCAGGGTTGCCATACGCTAACCACGGAGATGGAGTACAAAAGGAAAAAAAGTGCTTCGTGGAAGTACAGAATACAAGCTTACAATTCAGAACACTCGCAGTCTAAGTATCAGTAAAAATGAAAGTGAGGAAGTAAAAGATCAGAATAACGTATCATCTTGTGATGTGCTTCGAGAATCAATCTCAATACAATACAATACAATACAATACAATGAAATGTTACCTTCGCCTACATCAACAACATCGTCGTGATCACGTACTATGGTCACAATTAATTTGAACAGTGACAGGCAGTGTAGAGGATGGTACCTGAACATTTTCCTTGTCAGTGGATAGGAAACAGCATTTTCTTTTAAATGTAGTAGGACTGTTAATGTATTATACCTGTTGTGTTTATTTAGAAAATATAAGCAGTGCAGGTTATGTGTTGTTGAGAATCGTAGTACGCCTTAAGAAGCCTTCACGAACTTAATAGATTTGGTGGGATGTACTGGTAGTGGTAGACGTAGAGGTACCAACAATAGATACAGGTACTGTAACTAGCACTAGGGCTAGGTCTCTTCTGTAGTTGAAGCATGCTAGATATATTTTTCTGGGAGATGCACATAAACAACAGGTTCTTGGCAGGGATTCATAGGTTAGCTTCTTTTTTGTAATATTTCATATTTTCATTTTGTCTGAAATACTTTTAGCTGCAAAGTGAACTAAGAAACTAAAGTAAGTTATATATTGTTAATTTTTCAATAACGTTATATGTGTTGCAACCCGTTACAGTTAATAAAGCAATGTCTTTAATAAATACAGTAATAAATTAATAACATACTCTACTTCCGTTCCTCCATATCTCTCTCTCTCTCTCTCTCTCTCTCTCTCTCTCTCTCTATCTCTCTCTCTCTATCTCTCTCTCTATCTCTCTCTCTCTCCTCCCAGCACTCTACCTCCGTCATCCAACATATTAACTACTTCTAATTCTAGTTGTTGTACTTCATATACAATTCTAGTTATACTATATATGCCTACAGATATTGTGTTTTTAGTTGCTAGGGGGTGGCATACCTTACTATAAACACTCTAAACATTTAATTAATGCATGAAGCAGCGACTTATTTAATCACAATATCTTCAGAATAGTAAAAGGTGTACATAACTTTGGAACCATTGTATATTTTCTAATGTTGCATTGTCTGTAACATTACACACTGTGAGGACTTAGTAACGTCGCTCAATATTCGTAATTGTCTGAGACCCGGTCTTTCGATATCTCAAAATTCAAATGGCTCTGAGCACTATGGGACTTAACTTCTGAGGCCATCAGTCCCCTAGAACTTAGAACTCCTTAAACCTAACTAACCTAAAGACATCACACATATCCATGCCCGAAGCAGGATTCGAACTTGCGACCGTTGCGGTCGCGCGGTTCCTGACTGTAGCGCCTAGAACCGCTCGGCCACTCCGACTGGCTTTCGATATCTCGGGTCGAATCGCGGTGTGAGATGTTTGAAGAAAACGTACTGACGAATACTTCTGCATGCAGTGGGTAAAGGCGAAGGGAACGTCCTCTGTTAGTGTCCATAGCCGATCGGAATACATCGAGCTCTGTAGATAGTGTTCCTCTCGATGGCTCCTAATGACAGCCTTTTTAAATAACATCTTCTGTGGGGAAGTGGGCTACGCGCGGCACGCTATGTGCAGTCAACATAGATACCGATGTCATATTTCCAGTATGAATTATTTCAGCGTAGTGAATGGCTACAGTGATTACTCGGCTACAAAAGCGGGTCGTTTCTGTTTTTTACATTCATGACTATAAATTTGTTTATATTCTCAGTTGATGGTCTTCGCACCAATAATTGATGATCTACCTATTCTCTTACTTTGTTTAACAGCTGCGTAGAGCTTTCGGTATATGTGATGGTTTCGGAATAAACAGAAATGTAACCTCACAAACACCGAGAGATGTTCAATTACTGACAAACAATAAAATGTTATTTTCTCGAAAATTGCCACTCTGAGGCCATGGCTGTGAACGAAATGTAGGTTGACTCTTACAGAGAAGATAACAGCAACCAGCCACATTTTACACTGCTGTTTATTTATCTAAATAGCGTCGTTACAGGTTTTGAACCGATAGGTTCACCTTCAGACGGCTAGTTCACGTTAAGAAAAAAATGTTCAAACGTGTGTGATACCTTATGGGACTTAACTGCTAAGGTCATCAGTCCCTAAGCTTACACACTACTTAACCTAAATTATCATAAGGACAAACACACTCACCCATACCCGAGGGAGGACTCGAACCTCCGCCGGGACCAGCCGCACATTCCATGACTCACGTTAAGATACAGGAATGCAACAAAAAGTAAAAGCTACTGTAAAATGTATCTAAATGTGAACTAGCCGTCTGAAGGTGGACCTTGTTATACAGATCTGGATGAATTCTGTAACTGTCTCCAGAATTTTAAAGCGAAGAGCTTTACTGCTTCAGTTACGCTTAATAAGAGTGTTCAGTTTGGTGAGAGGCATTTGAGGTGCATGCTGGCCACCTGCTCATTAAAATTATTGTGTTTGACTACTGTCACTGTGTGTGCCAGAAATTGACACATTTCATTTTGTCGCCGTACAATCACTGGCACGCACAACAACAATAAAAACATAAAGCATTGCGTGTATGTTAATTGTAGTAAACAAAATAACGTATAATTAACTTACAAGTACCTGATGTTGGCAGAATGTTGCCGAAAGGCGTGCTTGTCGTCATCGTTACTCTCAGGGATTTGATGTGACTCCAGTTTCGTCTTTGTTGGTTAGTCTTATTCATGCTACTTCATTCATTCACGCATTCATTCGTTCATGTATTCATCCAGCGATTGTCTTACAATGATATTGCATTTGTCATGATAATACAATAAAAACAATTTGCTCAAAAAATTTACATACACGTATATAAGACATAAAAATGGCTTATGAAGAAAACACAGGCGCCCATCCGTGACCCTAATGAAGAAACGATCTCAGCATTTGCCTGAATCAGGAAAACCATCGAAAACCCTCATAAAGATGGTCCGACAGAGAAAATACTCCTTCCCTTTTTTTCATACACTGTTATCTCAAGCTAAGTTGTGATAAGAAAAATGTGAAAAACTAATATAAAAAAAGCTCCTCTTAGTTTCTTGCATCTCTCTACACTGTCATCTCACACACACTCTGGAAATACTTTGGTAATCCCAAGGTCACAAACATGCTACCGTGCCTCAACCATCTCCGTGTTCTTCCTTCAGTCTACTTGGAAAATTGAGCTATCAACCACTTATCATGAGTGAGATGTCAAATTCAGGAAAATGACAAGACATTACTATCATCCACCATAAATCTAGCCACATGATTTTCTTGAAAAAGTATATCAGTGTCCTGTCGTCCAACATTTTTCCAGTTGGTACGTGACACAAAGGTAATCACCACTCTGACACTCTCTCCTTATGGTCCTTCCATCAATCTCCAAATTCATCTATTACATCGCTTAGTAACTCAAATTCAGTTCCTATTCTAATTTCTTCATTTTGTATTTTATCTACGAGTATCACATTTATCTTAGGAATCTCATTTGTGGCGCTTCTCATTTGTCAGGTATAGGTCGAGGTCTCACAGCCGAGGAGAAGTGCAGAAACCGCCATGGTTTAAAACCAACCAATTTCACCTTCTTACCTCGCAGTTTCGTTTAAACTGCCTCAAATATATTGGAATGCTGTAAGATTTCTCATCCATAAACCGTTTACTTTTTCCATGCTCTTGTCATATATGAGGGTTTTGATCTCATTTTCGTGTTATCCGTATAGAGTTTCATATTGTATTCTTGGATAGTAAGCTCACCTTGTGGGCAGCGGTCCTACCAAAGGAACCATTGTTTTCAGAATCAGTATTTCACTCTGCAATGGAGTATGCGCTGTTTTCTAGCTTTCTGGCAGATTAAAACTGTGTACTGGACAGGCGCAAGAAATCAGAACCTTGTTTTTTGCGGGCAATGCTCACATATTACAAAATGTTTTAAACGTGACTGAAACTGTAATGTTGTCCATGAAGTAGTTTGCGTTTTAGAGGAGAGAGAGTTATCGTTCAGGCTTCCTTTGCATGTTCGTGTTGGCGGAAATTGTGGTTTTAGTCACGTAATGAAGTTAAATTATTATTGCAGTTCGCTTGCAGTTCCAGAGCTTTCACAGCGCTATAAGAGACAGACAGGTCTTTGTCTGGTTCCGTGTGGTTCCGCATCGTAGTTCAGGGAATAATAGTGTACTCATCCCAGCGGTACTGAATTAGACGGAAACTGGAAGAGTGATAATTTAATATTACATTTTCACAAAAGATAGTGCAGTGTGTCGCATTTGGCAGGGACGCCGAAGTTGCGCACCGCGAACATAATGAGGGTTGTGCAGACGGATAGTTGTAATTGTGTGTCGCTTGTAGAGACTTAGCGGCGCGGTACGCTCTGCTGTGGATGCGCCGTTTGTCGGTCTGTTCGCTATTCAGAGGCGGTGAACGGGGTCGGGGTTTCCGACACGCGTGGCTGCCTCCAGACCTATTCCGTATTATGTTTGCAGTTGTGTTGTACCAGAGTTTCAGACACTTTGTTACAGTCTACGCCAACACTGAGCGATGCGCACCGAAAACTTGATTGTAATTTCCGAAACTTCTCCGCTAGTCCCTGTAGATTATGGAAATAGCTCCAAAACAAGGATAATGCAGGAAAACGTACCAATTGCAATGAAAAATACTATGCACAGTCAGTCCTATTAATGTGATGACCGCCTGTGTTCGACGCCAACGTGTAGTAACCACTCACAGACGACAGATGGCAGCACTAGCAGCAGAGAATATATAAAACGTGTCGCGGAGACGCGGAAAACAGTGCAGTCGTTGTCACAACGCGCGAACGTAGTGGTATAACTGACGTCCAAAAGGGCATGATCATTGCCAAGGGTGGACGCATTTCCGAAACGGTTAAGGATGTAAACTGTTCACATGCCGCCGCGGATAGAGAGTACCGAGCATGGCAAAATGGCGCTATCCAAAACCGACGCCGAGGCAACTGTGGTACACCACGGTGCATGGATGACAGGGGCAAACGACAGCTGCGGAGATGTTATCACAAAAGGACCTTCTAAAAGACGCGTTTTGGCAGGATCTTTAAGCATGCATGGAAGCTAACATATATAGCATTAATATTTTTCGTGTTCTACACGAATAAGTAAATAAATAGTGAATTGCGATCAAGTGATGTTGGAAATAATTTTGCATTTCGTTCGTCTACGTTCCCTGGCAACCTCTCGCAATGGAGCAGACTCATTGCTGAGAGAGAGAGAGAGAGAGAGAGAGAGAGAGAGAGAGAGAGAGAGAGGAGGGGGGGGGGGGGGGAAAGGGAGAGGGAGAGCGAGCTCTTACCTTCCACCTGATATTAGAGAACATATGCACTGCCGGAAAGAAAGAAAATGGTATACCTGAAAAGACGACTTCGATTTTTTAACCGATGCCGGCGTTATGCCACCTGGGGGGGGATACTAACTGTACTGATAGTGATTTCAACGTCATCCGCCAACAGATAGCGTAGTGGCATAGCTACCAGAGTGCCATTTATGTCTACCCTTTAATAAGGAATGCTCACAGGCAGAAGACTCAATGTCGTTCAGTCGTGTGAAGCAAGCGTACTACCATGCCACAAGACGCACTCGTGCTTCTTACAGCCGAATGAGCGAGTTAGGAAGGGGTCGAATGGTGGCCTTCTGTGTGGCGGAGTGGTCCTTTCGGAGAAGTGCCACGTAATTTGGACGTGCTGCGTCAATTGTGCAACTGTGCTAGCATCAGTGGTGACGTGAACACTCTCTCAACCTTAGACGAGATTCAGGACGCTCCACAGCACAGACGCCCTCCAGGATCGTCGCATTGTAACAGCAGCGGTGGCCGATCGTACACACTGCACAGGTGAGAGGGTTTGTGAGCTCAGACGTGTCGACACATACTATCACGAACCGGTTATTAGCAGTGGGACTAGGTGCACACACGCACCTGTAGCCCGTCTTCCACTCAACTCGTAGCATCGACGTACACGGCTCGACCAGTACCATCAGTGGTTTGCTTCGGAGATGGAATGACACCCCGTGGTCTTCAGCGATGATAGCAGATTCCACCTGCAGGCAAGTGATGTTCGTTTGTAAGAGGCGTGTATTTTAAGTAAGCACCGTTTTGAAATTTAAAAAAGACATGCAAAGATATCTCAATAATTTTATTTTTACATGGAAGCCTGTACCTTAATCTACATTTCTACATAATTTCCGTCAATACTGAGGCACTTGTCATAGCGTTGTACCAGATTTTGAATACCCTCCTCATAGAAGTCTGCCGCCTGACTTGTTAACCTCTGCATCACCACTGTTTTGACTTCGTCCTGGAGACGCTGACCGCCCAGGTGTTTCTTCAAGTGCAGGAACAGATGGTAGTCACTGGGCGCAAGATCGGGGCTGCACGGAGGATGATCTAGAGTTTACCATAGAAAAGATGTGATGAGATCTTTGGTCTGATTCACCACATGCGGACGGGCGTTGTCTTGCAGCAAAACGATGCCCTTTCTCAAATTGCCACGTCTTTAGTGCTGAATTGAACGGCGCAGATTGTGCAATGTCTTACAGTAAGCTGCTGCATTGATTGTCTCATTACGAGGCAGAAATTCCACAAGCAATACTGCTTTCCTGTCCCAAAATACTGTGCAGTGTTGAACAAGTCAGGCGGCAGATTTCTGTGAGGAGGGTATTCAAAAACTGGTACAACTTTATTACAAGTGCCTCAATATTCACGGAAATTATCTAGAAAAGTAGATTAAGGTACAGGCTTTCATGTAAAACTAAAATTATTCAGATCTTTTCACGTCTTTTTTTTTAATTTCCAAACGGTACTTACTTAAAAGACACGCCTCGTTCGCGTGACTTTTACCTGGTGAGCCGCGTCTCGTATAGTGCATCCGTACAAGACACACTGGCTCCACCCCCAGCCTTCTGGTCTGGGGTGTGGTGAGCTACAACTCTCGTTTACCTTTGGTGTTTCTGGGGGGAGTAGGGGGGGAGGGAATGGACTAACCAGTCCTCTGTATATGCTGAATGTTATTAGAACCGTTCTTTTGCCATTCTTGCGACAGGAAAGTGATGTCTTGTTCCAACAGGATAATGCTCGCACCTGAAACTCAACTTGCTCTGCAAGACGTAAAACAGCTTCCCTGGCCAGCACGATCTCCGGACTAGTTCTCAATCGAGCAAGTGTTGGATATGATGGGGCGAGAAGTGACTCGAGCGACGCGCTAGCCAACAACTCTTACACAACTGCATGAACAGGTCGCACAGGTGTGGCAAAACGCATCCCAGGACAGTATTAGCCATCTGTATGATCGTCTGGATACCAGAGTCAGCGTCTGCATTACCACTCGCGGAGCCTACACCTTTTACTAATATGAATGTTTCAACATGGTAGCTCCAAACCGATTGTGTTATTGATCTGTAAATGTAATCAGTTCACGTCCTCCATACGCACTGCTGCAACAATAAACATCTAAAATTATGTACTATTTTTTCTGGTAGTGTATTTTGGAGCTTGTAAGGGCTACCAGCTGTTGAGTAGACGTTAGTTTGAAATAATAGCTTTTTTTGAAAGGCTGAGTTTCAGTAAGCAAAGTGTTACACGTACGCGTGATAAGGCTGGTGCACTACCAACGAGCAGAATGTTAAGCGCCGATTCCGAAAAAAATTCTTCGTGGAATGGAATATGGGAAGTCACACGACTGCGGGGACTTTATTATTTTGCCGCGGTGCCATGCGCCCTGAGTGATTCCCTGGAAGTCTGCCGGCATTGAAGTCGCGTCGGCGGCGACGGCGGCGGCTTTTACCTCCAGAAGAGGCATTCCTGCGCGAGCTGCTGTGCGCCTTCAAAAGGCGACGCGCCGGCGTCGCGACGCCTGCCGTCTAGCGCCGAGCCCTGCCGCTCTGGGCGCTTTTCTTTCGGTGGCTCTGCCCTCCCTCCCCCTACCCTGCCGTCGCTGGCCCGCGTTTTGTGTCGTCAGCAAGAGTGTCTCATTATATTCTTGTTCCCACTGTACGCTGCTGGCGCTACGGCAGCCCCTGGTACTTTCGCTAGACCCCATGGATGTAACGCTGAAAAAAAGTGCGTTAATTTTTCTCTTGTAGAAGTCATTACATGTGGAGCTGTACTACCTCTGACAAGTCAAGGGAGTGCAAATCGTCCGTGAACTTGTTCAGAAATTTCCGCAGTATACACCTTTTTTTCTCTTTTTCTTAGTCCTCTGCTATCAAAAAATCTGTCTATCGTTGCCGACATGTCGGATCTCTAAAGCCCGTGCTGTTTAAACTTACGTAAATTGACACTATTTTGACTACTTATGACGTGAACGACTTATAATGTATAAATAATTTTATTTTTCTTAAAGTATACATTAAAAAAAAACAATTTTTGTGCTTTAACTAGTGGTTTCTATTCTTATTGTAAGTTTGCACAGGGTCGACAGACAATAGCAGAATGTTTCAAGCAAACAGGTTTGGTGCACTTATAACATGTAATCTGACTTCTTCTGTCTTTCGTCTCTACACAATATGCACATCTTCCGCTTTTCTTAGCGGGTGGTTTCACTGCCCTTCTTGGATCCGCTGCTGCTACTGAATTCATTGACTTCTTTACCCCTGCTAGTTTTCCAAAATTGATGCTGAAAATAGAACAGCTCATTTCTCATTCGTAACCAGCATTATCCATATTATGTATGCATTCATTACACTTACGTCCATCATGTTGAAGAAAACCACAAATGCTTTTCTCTTCACACTGTAGCACCGTGTCTTTCTGGTCCATGGTGTCTCTGCCGCCCTTTGTGGCATTATACATCATAACTGCAGACTTCTTTACTTGTGACGACGACACAGCTGGTCAGTCATGAAGAAAACTAAGAACGGTAACAATCTTGTTTTCCTTAGGAACATAAGAGGCTATCATCATATCTGGTTTAAGTGTGATACAATCGGTAGCTAATTCAACTTTGTTTTTCGGATAATACCGACTAGTGTCAGATCTTTTGACAACAAATAATGAACTAAATAGAGAGAGGTGTAAAAAATTATCACAGATGATATTATGTTCAGATGTGTGTGAATTCCTAAGGGAACAAACTGCTGACGTCATCGGTCCCTATACGCTAAGAACAACATACATACCCTGCCCGAGCGAGGACTCGAACTCCGGCGGGATTACGTCCAGACGTTTCACGTCCAATAGGCAGGGTTTTCACAACATACTTTTCAAGTCGCGCTGCTCTGGCTTCTTCCTCCTTTCCCAGATATGCTTTCATCTTCCAGTGGTAAATTGTTGCACTGCCACAAACTCCCCAGAACTTTATTCCGCATCTACCACGTTTTGATGGGATGTATTGTCGAAATGGACCGCGACCTCTAAATGTGAGTAACTGTTCATTCACGGTCTCGTACCATTCTAAAATGTAGGCACCACTAAGCGTAATTTTGCTACACCTAAAAAGCTGCTGTGATTAGTTCCAATCGTTCATTTGACATATGTTCACGTCGAGCTGCTGCACTGTGAAAGCGCGACTCCCTGAGAATAGCATGGAAGCGATTGCGAGACATAATTTCATTGGTTGGCCTTTCTCAACATTTCATAGTTCCACACAACTTCTTCCTGTTTTCTCGATTGATCTGTGTTCAGTTTTTCAAGGTCTATCCACTGTGCCAACTTATAACTAAATCTGAGGGGGGTGCGATGAGGATGTTCCCTTGTTAAAAGTAGAGGCATACGTTAAAAACACGATCACAACGACCATATTTCTATCACAAGCGGTCTTGGTTATGCAGGTACTGAGAATTAGCCATGTTAAAAGCTATACCAGGTTTATAAATCGAGGTTTGGCATTACCCCCGAATGTAGTGGTTTGTCTGCACAAATACCGTGACACGGCAGCATTCTACTGAATGTTTATTGAGGTAACAGTGATACAAGCGAGTTGACTACTGCATTTGACGCTTTACAGGAAGACAGAGAACCATCTGCCTCTAAACATACTTGCTTCTGCATTAAAGGATGACATAGAACAGATGGAGTGGTCAGTTGAGTTGGAGTTGTACCAAGGTACAATTTAATGGTAGACTGAAGATGTATTCTAGAGAGAGAGAGAGGGAGAAGTTGTGGCAGGTCATTTGACCGCTTTTTTCTGATGATCTGTCAACAGATTGCTGGTTTCAATCTATAATGACCATGTTTTTTTTATTAAAAAAAAACAGTAGTGCTGCTGACAACAGGACTCGTGCATATGCTGTTATTTATATATTTTTGACGTAGCTGGTGCTGATTTTGCGTTTAACATTTGACAATGCCTTTATGGCTGGAGTACATTAGGACATTGTTTTTATAAAACAGATCTGAAGATGGTCTTTATGGACTGAAACCGGTAATCTGTTGACGAAAATTTTTGTAACCATAAAGTAAAGGAGATTTATGAAATATCTAGTGGCGGCACAAGGAGTTGCAAATACCAGGCTGGCCTGTTTGGCCGAGCGGTTCTAGGCGCTTCAGTCTGGAACAGCGCAACCGCTATGGTTGCAGGTTCGAATCCTGACTCGGGCATGGATGTGTGTGAATGGCACTGAGTACTATGGGACTTAACATCTGAGGTCATCAGTCCCCTAGACTTAGAACCACTTAAACCTAACTATCCTAAGGACATCAGACACATCCATGCCTGAGGAGGATTCTAACCTGCGACCATAGCAGCAGTGCAGTTCCGGACTGAAGCGGCTAGAACTGCTTGGCCACAACGGCCAGCAATCAGTTATTGGTTAAGTATTATGCTTAGTATTTGGGAATAAGTGGTAGGATCGCCTAGATCATCTGGCTTATAAAGATTGTGTGTGTTCGGACGTGTGCAAAGGAAATGACTGTCCAGTCGTAAGGCAGGTATAGATTTGACGTGGAAAACTGTGATAAAAAAGTGGAAAGTATATCAAGTAATAAAAATGATACAGGTATTTCCATCTGCAGAGCCACAGCTGTCAGCAGGGTGTATTTCCAATACTTCCCTCATTGTTGAATGTTGTCCAATTGAGATTGCGATCGTAACATTTAATATAAGTACACTAATAAAATATATGTGACTGATTTATTAGGATGATTCTGTCTGCAACAGTGACCTACAGTGGGAATGATTCACGTTTCTGGAAAATGGTAGGAGCTGTCCGAATGAAGAGGGCTGTTGGGATGTGGGAATGTAACTGACTTAACCAAGTCACTCTCTAAACGGCCAAATAGCGAACTAACACTTTATATGTGTTGGATAACCTTCACAGTCGCTTGAAAATTTGAGAAGATTCAATATGGATGTGTGTTTTCGCTGGATGATTATTTACTCCTATGTAAATTGTCTGACTGACGACTTCAGGACATTTAGCGCCTTTATGTGGTTGTGAGAACATAGGTTGCATTCTGTGCATCTAGCAGGTTAAGGACGGATGAAGGACAAGTTTGCTGGTTCTCTAGACATGAGATACATCTTAGTTTACTTTGTAAATTATAAGGATGATTTGGCATCCGCTATATCACCGACATCAGTTCTCATGAGTGGAAATACCAGTTTTATCTATTTTTTCAATTTTTCATGTAAAGGTCTTTGCAGGCTTGATAAGTTTCTAGTTACTAAGTGGTTTACAGCATGCTCCATCTCGCTAAAGTTTCGGGTTTTTAAAGAAATAATTTCGAGTCTGTATCTTCGGAATTCTACTGTGCAACTGATCGGTAGCATACTGCTATGTGTCGAAAAGTATCGCGAAAATGGTATGATATTCTGACAAACCATGTGAAAATACATGTGTTCTTGTAATGCCAGAGTCTGGAGATTGGTGTAGAAAATATGCGAGCAAGCAGGTCGGGGACCAGAAACTGTGATGGCTTTGTGCCTAGGGGAACCGACCCAGCCTTTGGTCCACAAGGGCACTATGGTCACATGTTGGAAGCTTATGACTTGTGACCATCGGTTGCAAGAAAATATCTAGTGCTGCAAGGAGTATATATGGTGCTGTCTGTCTTTGTGGTATATGTGCGAGTGTGAGGTGGTCGACAGCTATATGAATGAAACAAAAGGGTCGATTTTGTATGGCGCAGGATACGAATTGTATGTTTACTACATAGAATCCGTATGCAGCTATATATTGCTGGGTTGGAAATCGGTTTCACACTCTAATATTCATGCTCCTGTTCTCATTGGTAGAGCAGTGTAATTGAGTAAGGGTCTTTCCATATTTGACGATCTGTACGCCGCTTTGCAAGGTTTAACTGTCAGTGGAATATGGCGATCTGTACAACATAGTTTTGCCACTGAAAGTCTCGTCTGCAGAAAGAAAAAGACGGACAGTGCTTCCATACTGGCAGCATCAGTAATTTGGCTCTTAAATTCAGTAAGACCTGATCATAATTCTCCATTCACTCACAAGACATCCTTTGTGCTGGGACATAGGAGCCTCTACATAGTGGTCAGAGCGTTAGAGTTTCGGAGATGTTTGTTGAAAGCAAGAAGACTAAAATGTGATGGATGGGGTGCCACGTTAGGACCTCGAGGAAGAATGCAGTCAGTATCATTCTGGGCTATTTTCGTAAACAGCATCCGTTAAGACAAGAATTTCCATGCAGACAAGCTCCTACAAAGTGACCATTACTTTTCTGCAACACTTTACAATCTCCGAGAGGTAGACTTGGCTCTTATTTACATATCCATGTGACATAAGTATAACATTGAAGCCTTTTAGATGCACCTGTGATTGTGAGTCACTACATGAACGTTTTGGGGTGGTACATGAGCCACGTTGGGCAGATGAACATGTGCACAACTAGATGCTGCTCGAATGTCCCATTAGGATCACTAGGAACAATGCACCCTATGCTATTCTGGGAAGCATTTGAACAGATTTTTATAGTGCGACTTGTGACATCAGTATCTTCAGGTTGAGAGGTATTGCACTAGCAATGGTAAACACATGTGCATGGTCCAGACGTGTCTTGCCTATGGCACTGGTTTGAGTGCACCATCTGGTGTGCATGCCTTGGAGATCTGTAGGGGGGCAGTTTGCTGATACGTTGCAGTTGACAATTGTTTGAAAGCATTTTCTTAATTGCAGTGAGTTTTTGTGCACTGCATTATTTTCAGCTGTTAAAGCAACGTGAGTTAGTTTCCATAGCATTACAATTGCATTATCTTGTGACAATTTAAGAGTTGTTTTTGTGTCTGTTGCATTATTTTGTGAACAGGTGTGTGTTCTGTGCAATGCATGATTTCGACAGTTTACGATTAGGAAGAGTGTTTGCAGTCTTTTACGTGCATTATTTTGACAATTTACGAGTTTTTTGCATCTCTGCACATCAGTGTACTGCATTATTTAGATGACTTAAAAGTAATTTGCAGGTCTATAGCCTGTTTTTTTCGACCCCAAGCATGTCAGAGTGTGTGTTTTGTATGAGTGTAAGAAATAAACTACATGAAGTTTATCCATAAATAAAATATTCCAAAATAAATATAGTATACTTCTTCCTCTGCAGCAGCCCAGCACAGGTTGTGCCCTTTCCCCACCAATTCCTAGAAAGAGATGGCGGTTGGATAACTTAGGTTAGTGGAGGTAGCCCTAGCGACCTATTTTCCCCACCATTTTCTTAGGTCCACCCCATGAACAATGGACCTTGCCATTGGTGGGGAGGCTTGCATGCATCAATGATACAGATAGCCGTACCATATGTGGAACCACAACGGAGGGGTATCTGTTGAGAGGCCAGACAAAATTGTGTTTCCTGAAGAGGGGCAGCAGCCTTTTCAGTAGTTGCAGGGGCAACAGTCTGGATGATTGACTGATCTGGCCTTGTAACACTAACCAAAACGGCCTTGCTGTTGTGGTACTGCGAACTGCTGAAAGCAGGTGGAAACTACAGCCGTAATTTTTCCCAAGGGCATGCAGCTTTACTGTATGATTAAATGATGATGGCATCTTCTTGGGTAAAATATTCCGGAGGTAAAATAGTCCACCATTTGGATCTCCGGGCAGGGACTACTCAAGAGGACATCATTATCAGGAGAAAGAAAACTGGTGTTCTATGGATTGGAGTGTGGAATGTCAGATCCATTAATCGGGCAGGCAGGTTAGAAAATTTAAAAAGGGAAATGGAAAGGTTACAGTTAGATATAGTGGGAATTATTGACGTTCGGTGGCAGGAGGAACAAGAGTTTTGGTCAGGTGAATACAGGGTTGTAAATACAAAATCAAATAGGGGTAATGCAGGAGTAGGTTCAATAATGAATAAAAAGATTGGAGAGCAGGTAAGCTACTACAAACAGCATAGTGAACTCATTATTGTGGCCAAGATAGACACAAAACCCACGGCTGCTACAGTAGTATAAGTTTATATGGCAACTAGCTCTGCAGATGATGAAGAAATTGAAGAAATGTATGATGAGATAAAAGAAATTAGTCAGGTAATGAAGGGAGACGCAAATTTAACAGTAGGAAAAGGAAGAGAAGGAAACGTAGTAGGTGTACATGGGTTAGGGCTAAGAAATGAAAGAGGAAGCCGCCTCGTAGAATTTTGCACAGAGCGTAACTTAATCATAGCTAACACATGGTTCAAGAATCATGAAAGAAGGTTGTATACATGGAAGAAACCTGGAGATACTAGAAGGTTTCAGATAGATTATATAATGGTAAGACAGAGATTTAGGAACCAGGTTTTAAATTGTAAGAAATTTCCAGGGGCAGATGTGGACTCTGACCACAATCTATTGGTTATGAACTGTAGATTAAAACTGAAGAAACTGCAAAAATGTGGGAATTTAAGGAGATGGGACCTGGATAAACTGACTAAACCAGAGGTTGTAGAGTGTTTCAGGGAGAGCATAAGGAAACAATTGACGGGAATGGGGGAAAGAAATACAGTAGTAGAAGAATGGGTAGCTTTGAGGGGTGACGTAGTGAAGGCAGCAGAGGATCAAGCAGGTAAAAAGACGAGGGCTAGTAGGAATCCTTGGGTAACAGAAGAGATACTGAGTTTAATTGATGAAAGGAGAAAATACAAAAATGCAGTAAATGAAGCAGGCAAAAAGGAATACAAACGTCTCAAAAATGAGCTCGACAGGAAGTGCAAAATGCCTAAGCAGGGATGGGTAGAGGACAAATGTAAGGATGTAGATAGATACTGCCTACAGGAAAATTAAAGATACCTTTGGAGAAAAGAGAACCACTTGCATGAATATCAAGAGCTCAGATGGAAACGCAACTTTAAGCAAAGAAGGGAAAGCAGAAAGGTGGAAGGAATATATAGAGGGTCTATACAGGGGCAGTGTTCTTGAGGACAATATTATGGAAATGGAAGAAGATGTAGATGAAGATGGAATGGGAGATATTGATACCGCGTGAAGAGTTTGACAGAGCACAGAAAGACCTAAGTCGAAACAACCCCTCTGGAGTAGACAACATTCCATTAGCACTACTGACAGCCTTGGGAGAGCCAGTCCTGACAAAACTCTACCATCTGATGAGCAAGATGTATGAGACAGGCGAAATTCCCTTAGACTTCAAGAATAATATAATAAACCCAATCCCAAAGAAAGCAAGTGTTGACATATGTGAAAATTACCGAAGTATCAGTTTAATAAGTCACAGCTGCAAAATACTAACACGAATTCTTTACAGACGAATGGAAAAACTAGTAGAAGCCAACCTCGGGGAAGATCAGTTTGGATTCCGTAGAAACACTGGAACACGTGAGGCAATACTAACCTTACGACTTATCTTAGAAGAAAGATGAAGGAAAGGCAAACCTACGTTTCTAGCATTTGTAGACTTAGAGAAAGCTTTTGACAATGTTGACCGGAATACTCTCTTTCAAATTCTAAAGGTGGCAGGGGTAAAATACAGGGAGCGAAAGGCTATTTACAATTTGTACAGAAACCAGATGGCAGTTATAAGAGTCGAGGGTCATGAAAGGGAAGCAGTGGTTGGGAAGGGAGTAAGACAGGGTTGTAGCCTCTCCCCGATGTTGTTCAATCTGTATATTGAGCAAGCAGTAAAGGAAACAAAAGAAAAATTCGGAGTAGGTATTAAAATCCATGGAGAAGAAATAAAAACTTTAAGGTTCGCCGATGGCATTGTAATTCTGTCAGAGACAGCAAAGGACTTGGAAGAGCAGTTGAACGGAATGGACAGTGTCTTGAAAGGAGGATATAAGATGAACATCAACAAAAGCAAAACGAGGATAATGGAATGTAGTCGAATTAATTCTGTTTTGCAGCTGTGGCTTATTAAACTGATAGTTTGGTAATTTTCACATCTGTCAACACCTGCTTTCTTTGGGATTGGAATTATTATATTCTTCTTGAAGTCTGAGGGAATTTCGCCTGTCTCATACATCTTGCTCACCAGATGGTAGAGTTTTTTCAGGACTGGCTCCCCCAAGGCTGTCAGTAGTTCTAATGGAATGTTGTCTACTCCGGGGGAATTGTTTCGACTAGGAGAATAGTATGTTTTGCAATACAGCGCTAGAGTAGAACAGCAACAACGTGTGGGTCAAGAGCACATCTGGACGCCACTTCAGTAACTTGCGTGTCCCTAACCTAACCGAACAATCTTATCGGAGAAAAGTGACGTACAGATTGTAATAGTCAGTGATGGCCAGCCTGCACAGTCTATTCTCGGTCATAATGCGGCCGGTAGCGTGAGTGCAGTATCTTTGCGGAAACACCTCACCCGAAGAGATAGCGACGCTCTTGTCAAATGAAGGCATTCTACCAGAGTCATCCCCAACCCATGTTTATGAACAGAGAATTTAATTGGTTGGAATGTATTGAAAGAGAATGTATGCGATCGAACTGTAGGCCATGTGTTATAAATTTTTCCCACTTATAAATACACTACTGGCCATTAAAATTGCTACATCAAGAAGAAATGCAGATGTAAACGGGTATTCATTGGACAAATATATTATACTAGAACTGACATGTGATTACATTTTCATTCAGTTTGGGTGCATAGATCCTGAGAAATCAGTACCCAGAACAACCACCTCTGGCCGTAATTACGGCTTTGATACGCCTGGGCATTGAGTCAAACAGAGCTTGGGTGGCGTGTACAGGTACAGCTGCCCATGCAGTTTTAACACCACAGTTCATCAAGTGTAGTGATTGGCGTATTCTGACGAGCCAGTTGCTCGGCTACCATTGACCAGACGTTTTCAATTTTTTAAGAGATCTGGAGAATGTGCTGGCCAGGGCAGCAGTCGAACATTTCCTGTATCCAGAAAGGTCCATACAGGACCTGCAACATGCAGGCGTGCATTATCCTGCTGAAATGTAGGGTTTCGCAGAGATCGAAAGAAGGGTAGAGCCACGGGTCATAACACATCTGAAATGTAACGTCCACTGTTCAGAGTGCCGTCAATGTGAACAAGAGGTGACCGAGACGTGTAACCAGTGGCACCCCATACCATCACGCCGGTTTATACGCCAGTATGGCGATGATGAATACACGCTTCCAATGTGCGTTCACCGCGATGTCCCCAAACACGGTTGCGACCATCGTGATGCTGGATTCATCCGAAAAAATGACGTTTTGCCATTCGTGCACCCAGGTTCGTCGTTGAGTACACCATCGCAGGCGTTCCTGTCTGTGATGCAGCGTCAACGGTAACCGCATCCATGGTCTCCGAGCTGATAGTCCAAGCTGCTGCAAACGTCGTCGCACTGTTCGTGCAGATGGTTGTTGTCTTGAAAACGTCCCCATCTGTTGACTCAGTGATCGAGATGTGGCTGCACGATCCGTTACAGCCATGCGGATAAGATGCCTGTCATTTCGACTGCTAGTGATACGAGGCCGTTGGGATCCAGCACGGCGTTCCGTATTAGCCTCCTGAACCCATCGGCTCCACTGCGAACAGCAATGTCGCGAAATGATAAACCGCAATCGCGATTGGCTCAAATCAGACCTTTATCAAAGTCGGAAACGTGATGGTACGCATTTCTCCTCCTTACACGAGGCATCACAACAACGTTTCACCAGGCAACGCCGGTCAACTGTTGTTTGCGTATGAGAAATCGGTTGGAAACTTTCCTCATGTCAGCACGTTGTGGGTGTCGCCACCGGCGCCAACCTTGCGTGAACGCTCTGAAAAGCTAATAATATGCGTATCACAGCATCTTCTTCCTCTTGGTTAAATTTCGCGCCTGTAGTACGTCATCTTCATGGTGCAGCAGTTTTAATGGCCAGTAGTGTAATTTTGTACTGACCGAAAGAAATATCAATACCAAGAAACAATTGTACGACATAAATGAAAATTGGTGGGCGACTTCCTATATATGAAGATGATACCTATTCAAATATTCGGGTGGACGACGATTCGAACCCTCCTCCAGCCATCCTGGTTTAGGTTTTCCGTGACTTCCCTGAATTGCTTCAGGTAAATGCGTGGAAGGTTACTTTCAAAGAGTGCAGCCCCATCCTTCCCTAATCTGATGGGAGACCTCACTGTTTGGTCCACTCCCCCGAATCAATCAACCAACCAACCTATTCAAAATAAGAATGGCTCTTGCTATGAGGATGCAAATCAGGTTTGGTGTAAATACACGCTGTAGCGCTCGTGAACGTTAGTTGCCTTTGAGATTCGATGTGGTGCACTGATGTTAGTTAGAAATGCCTTCAAGGTGACGAAGAAGCCATTAGCACCACCTCACTGAGTTTGAACGAGGTCGTGTAGTAGGCCTACGAGTACCTGGACATTCCTTCTCCATTACTGCAGAAAAACGTGGCAGGAATGCAGCCACCCTACATGAATGCTGGTAGCGGTGGTCACGAGAATGTAGGTCGCAAGAAGACCGGTCTCTGGGCGGCCACGTGGCATTGTCGAGAGGAAGACCTTCGTGTTCGACGGATGGCTCCAGCGCATCGTACAGAATCTGCAGCAGAAATTGAGCAGCAGTGACACAACGGCTACAAATCGGTTACTTCAAACAGAGCATTCCAAACAATGGCAAACTACCGGCACTTGTGACTTCAGTGGTGTCGAGCGACAGCTCATTGGAGGGAAGGTGGAGGTCTGTTTTTTTTCTGATAAAGCTGGTTCTGTCTCGGTGTCAGTGATCAGCGTGTGGTGGTTGAAAGGAGAAGAGTTGAGTGTCTGCGACCAACCGGTCAGTATAACAGAAACACTAGAGGTATGTATGGTCAGGGGGTGCCATTCCATATGATAGTAGGAAACACTGTCGTGGTTATCCCACACTTTAGTGGTTATCCCGCACACCCTGACTGCAAATTTGTACGTCAATCGGGTGGTTCGCCCTGTTGTGCTGTCATTCGTGAACAGCCTTGCACGGGGTGTTTTCCAACAGTATGACTCTCGCCCACGTGCTCTATAGAGTGCAGGCATCTAGTCTTGGCCTTCTCGATCACCAGACAAGTTCTTATGGGACATCAACGGACGAAAGCTCCAGTGGCGTCCACCGTCAGCAGTAGCCACCCCTGTATTGACCGACCAAGTGCGATAGACATGGACCTCCATCTCACAAACTAACATCGATCACCTGTGTAAACAATGCACGCACGTCTGCATCTTTGCAGACAACATTCTGGCGGTTACACCGAATATAACTGTACCAACTGCGTGGCTTATCTCGCGCTTTAATTAACTTGTGATCTTGCAACGTTCATCACTTAAATATCTTACCTTGACAAATGTGTTTCCGAAATTACATTACTCTACATTAATTAATTTTTTGGTGTTGCTGTTTTTTCCGTCTGTGTATATTATTTTACGACGTACAGAGCAAGTATTTGAGATTCTTAAGCTTGTTTAGCTGTCTGAAACTCGTAAGTTTAAGTCCACAGGGAGTGAAACGAACTTTTGTTGTAGATGGAATAGCAGCCTTAATTGTGGTGGTGCACACAGGGTATCCTTTTTTTTGTGTTACGATCACTTGATTGGCGAGACACGTAACTCTATGATGTGTTGAATCGCATAAGTGTACCGTATCTTAATAAACCTTAAAGACTGGGGCGTTTAGTGCAATAATCTGTATCGCTGATCGATTAACACTCCACGTTTGTGTTGCATCTAGGTGCTCAGCTAGCACAAACAGTCATAGTGATAATGCTTTGACAGAATGGCATCCACAACGGCGGAATTACACCGTTTAAAAAGTTGCATGCGTTAGATTTCAGTCCCTTACATTTCATTGGAGGAGTAACACCGCAGCGCACGATTACACTGTTCAAAGGTGTTTCATTATTCTATAGCTAAAATGATGAAAATGAATTATGTTGTCATACAAGTCACGTAAGTAGACTCTAGGTGAGCTCTTGACTGTATTCACCTATCTGTCATTTCAGAGCTTGTGGAAAACAATGGGTTTCCTGTCGGCCATTGCTTCATCATCCGTTCAAAGCGTAATTCACTGCATATACTGGAGGGTCAAGTGACACTCCTCTCCAGGCTAGCGTCCGTGTCAGTATCTTGCATTGAAGTAATTCCTCAGTGAATACCGATCCATTTCTAGTGATTGTTTTAATATTTCATTAGCTTTTGCTGAACATATTTACATTTGCAAGTGATTTTTAAGTTTGGTTAGGTATGTGTGACATGATTCAGATCTATATACTTATATGGATATGATGTCTGTTCTTTCGGACATGTCAGATGGGTAGAGCGTCTGAAATTTAAGCAGGAGATCCCGAGTTCGCGTCCTGATCGGGGCATATATTGTCACCTGTCCCCGTTGAGATATATCAACGCCAGTTAGCAGCTTAAGGTATTAATATATAATTCTAATTTGATTCATATCTGTCTTCTGCGTAATCATTGCGTGTGAGAAACGTTATCACTGTGATCCCATAGGTGTGCGCGTTGAAGCTTCCTTGCCTCAAGTGGTGTAACACGTCTCATCTACATATGTGTCTAGCTATATCACGGTTTTGTTGGTACGGTGCATTGAATCAGAGTATTTAAACCACTTTCCCAGCTGAGATGTTTGCCAGTGCTGTACTCACTGCTGGTATGCCTCTTTCCGTGGAACGTGGAAAAAGTCGGAATACGGAAGCTGTGTACATAGCGGTTCCTCTCTTTGTTGCAGTGTTTTGCAATGGCATCTAAAACTTTATTGCGTGAAACATCTGTACCTCCCTTTGAGCACATTCGATGATTAAATGATTATTTTCTTTCACGGTTTTTATTATTAAATCCAGTACGTTGTAAATATAGCTAATGATATGGGATTTTCACTTACTATGCTCTAATTGCTTTAAAATATATCTATGGTCGGTGAGAATGAGTGTTTCGTTTGGTATTGCTTGCTTTCTTAACCGTGGTTACTCCTGACGAATAAACATGACGTGGGTTTCGTAATAAAACGTTTTGCATCACTATTTATACAGGGCAGTGAAAGTTGCAACCGACTCTCGTATGTGTTTTGAATCCGTCAGTACACGCAGTCAGTATGGAGGGAGAAAGATGTCAAGTGGACAGACTGTTTCATAAACTTTACGAAACACAAGTAACGTTTGGCCCTTCTGCATTGAAGGGTATGTGAAATGGTGTTTGCCAAAGCGCTTCACTAACAGTGCGTTCGTCTGCAAACGGCGGCGGGAATCGAATTGCGCTACTCCGTGAGGCAGTCAGATACACTGACCGATTATCCATATAATCTGATTTAATCGTATCATCTCGATTTCTCCAAGTGTTACTGCAGGACCGACTGTGTCCGGGTTAACTGAAACGCCTAGTACGTGTATGCATAAGTCAATAAGTCATTCGGTATTCCCTCGCGGGTTCGTTTAGAGAACGCAGGGTTACGAGCCGGAGGGTGGTCGGCCGCGATGACCGGCCCACATTTACGGAATTAGAAGTAAATTGCGATCGAAGCGCTCCCTGGGGCCCGCCACGCCACCGGATTCGGCGTCCCTTGCCGCCGCCCCCGCGCCCCCGCCCCCCCCCCCCCCCCACCCGTTGCCCCTCCCTAAGTGATTGCCGGCAGGGACTGGGGCGGCAGCGCGCCCCTCATCGGCGTGTCGTCATAATGGCCCCCACTGTGCGCCGAACAGCCGGCGGTGGAGCACCGTGTCACGTCGGGAGCGGCTTATCTGCTGCGTTACGCACACATACTCCACAAGCCGCACGGGTTTTAGCTACCAAGCGCTAACGCCTCTCTGGGGACGAGAACGGCCAATACCTCCAAAAAATGCTTTGTTGCTGTGGTCTTCTTGTTTAGTTGTGAACTTTATTCTGAAGATTGACTGATCTGATGCTACTCTGCTACAATGTGAAAATCTATTTGGGACACTACAACACAAGTCAGCCTATGTGCCAAGACGCGCACATGATCACTCGCTTGAGATCAAATAACGAGACCACAGTTAATTAAATTCAAATTTATATTCGTACGGAATACTGATCCCCTCGTAACAATTAACCTTCTAGTGTAATTTATTTTTATCACATTTTATTTCTACGTCTGTGTAACTCTACATGCCAACTTCCCACCCAAAGTGTCATCGGAATGTAAAGGATGTAACATTTATGGCTTCGAGAGCCATAAGTTCTTTCCCACGCTTCACACCTCACTTGTTCGAAGATGCATCAGCTGACTCGTGACGTTTTAAAGTGAGGTACAAAAAAGGTGGCACTGCAAGTACAGCATTCGCCAGAAATTGTCTCAGTTGAATAATCTTTGATTGGATACTGTGATACAAGATACACGAATTACCTGATTTGATCCATTATAAATGGTTTTATAAACACGAATTACCCTTGGGCCAGCGCAACAAAACTCACATTTTCACACATTAGTTTACAATAATAGGGGTGAACCTCTCATTACTAACCTATGACCACACATACAAAACTTCATTTTAGCATCAGTTTTGGAGAACAGTTGAGTAACGAGAACGGAATCGTTTCGCGTGTAATTGGGTTTGCGTCAAATAACCTTCCAGCGAAGCGGTTCATTCAGGCCACTTAAGACATTAATCAGAGGTCAAACAGTAAAATTAATAGAGGGGCCGAACAGTATATCCGTTAAAATCGCGATTCTGTAAGGAAGGTAGAGCGAAATTGCATTTAGCAAATCTAATTTGATTTTTGAAATAGTGATAAAATTTACTACCATATTTAAAAAAGTAAATTCACCGCACGGATGTTCCACATTATTGTGACACATCACTACCGTTTACTTAAGTTTTTAATGTGTCTTTGTTCCGTATCGACGGATATTCTATAAAAAATACTATCATTCTTATGTGTGTAGAAGTATCATGTCCGCGAATAATAAAAGCAGTTAATGACTACCCGTATGATTCTTGCAAGCATACGTTTGTACCATACAGTTTCTGCGATCAGTTTTCGCCATTAACTGGTGGATAAATATTCGATGGTATCCCAACAAACTCCTGAATTTCTAATTGAAGTGGCACTGAGCCTTAGCCATTTTATTAGTAGCACCATTACAGTCCCACAACAAGAGCAGCGGGCTCACAGTCTACGTGGTACCTCCGTGCTGGGATGAGAGAATCACCTCAAGACTCCAAGTTTCCTGATATTTCCAGTGTTTTGCTTTAATACGGCAAGACACAACTAGTCCCCTACGCGTACTGCAATTCGAGTGCAAATGGATACAGTACGTGGAAATTGATTGGCAAACATACTCTCTCAAATAGTTCAAATGGCTCTGAGCACTATGGGACTTAACATCTGTAGTCATCAGTCCTCTAGAACTTATAACTACTTAAACCTAACTAACCTAAGGACATCACACACATCCATGCCCGAGGCAGGATTCGAACCTGCGATCGTAGTGGTCGCACGGTTCCAGACTGAAGCGCCACACCGGCCGGGAAACACACTCTCTTTGATGACTGACTAGGGTCATACTCAGTAGCTGCTACAGTATACAGTAACGTTCTTAACAGTGGAGGATCACCATAAGGGAGTAACATAGTCATTATCTGACGTGCTGTAAAAGAGAACTTCGAAATCTATGACACGATTTTGTCCAAAATGACTACAACCGTTACTATCCACTGAAAATTTTGACAGCACATTCTTCTTACAAGAGTCGGCTTGATAAAGAAAAGACTCTGCGTCGGCTAGCGCCTACGCAGGACGGAAAATCTCTGAGGAACGAACGTAGTATCTGCTTTATGTTCTAGCAAGTAGAGATTGGCGGTTGCAGGCGTTGGCAGGAGATCTGTTTCCTGAGGACAGCGGTTTACTGAGTGCTGGTCACACCGAGGTCACAGAACTCTCCTACGTGATGGTTCCAGACTCGTTCTCCTTGTTCGGAAGCCTGAGGCTGTACTCTCGGAAGACACCGACCGTTATCGCATTCGGCTTCAGGCTTCTACCACCTAGACTCTCATCACAATTTTGCCGGACCGAGAGGCGTAAAGATGCCTACGGTAAAGTGTCACGTCTTTAATCTGGTGCGAGCAACTATTTCGGGCACGCACGTCATAGCAGCAAGTAACTGGGTTGAAAATGACGACAAACGCGACAGATGACTTTTTTGCTTAGCGGCTATTGAAATACTAAACATAATGAGCTATATATACACGTGTGGCACATTACCATACTGTAAGAGTAAAAGGAGACAGCATTTAGCGTCTTTTTTCTAGTGATAAAGAAAACAATAGGTAGGAATTTCAGATAAGAGGGAGATGTGTTATAAAAACCTCTTATTCATTATAATCCTCTTAATTTTTGGTGGGACTAAATTCATTAGTTCTTCCTCTACTTACATCATGTTCACTAACTACTTAACTTGTTTTGATCATCTGACATTACAAGACTGAAAAGCCTGATAAAGGTATTCTCAATTATTCTTAGCCCAGCGGATAACTTGAACGTAATAAAACATCAGCGTAGTGGAAGGTGACGTCGCACAGACCGGCCTGGGGTTCATTTTAATAAGATTACTTCATCCCCTTTTTCAGGACACACAAGTTCAAGTCTGGTCGATGATATGGGGTTAATATGTGGGAATGGATGTGGACTGGAAATCTGCAGTGAAATCAAGAAAAGAAGTAAATCATTCCGTAGAATCCTCGTCACCATTGTACAGTTTTGTACCGCAAGGTAGAGGACGTTATTATGGGTGGCTAGTATCCACACATATGCACACGTGGATTAACACGGTACTTTATTTACATGAAATTGCCAGGTTCCGGGGCTAGCAGTGTATTTATCACTAAATTCTTCTAGAATCTTCATATGGAAATGATGTCTAAGCCCCCCCCCCCCCCCCCCCCCCCCCCCGCCGCCTTTTCTAACTCCGACCTCCGACTTTTGCTGTTGCACATGGAGTAAGAAGAAACACGAGCTGACTGTAATCGATCCTGCCAGTGGAGTAGAAAAGAGTTTGGCACCTGCAATAATTTAATTTGATAGAAATTAATTTGATAAAGGAAAGTTTCATTAAGATAGTAAGAAATGAAAGGGTTGCTCTACCGATCAACGGAATGAAAGTTCTGTCCAAAATAACAATTTGATTTATTATGACTAAACTCAAATTAATAAACAAAACACATGAAACATTTAAATACGTCAAATTGGATACTCAAATAAATGCTGTGAAGGTGAAGTTGTCCGTAAACTAGATTGTGATATTTATCACCAAGCGGTATGTGGAGCCAATTCCTTGCACCTCAAATCTTAAGAGAAACACCCATCCAACCCAACATTAATTGCTGCTACAGTAGTGAGAACTCAGACAATGAACACCCAATACTAAACCACTTTAGAAAAGACGGGAACAGGCGCTTTATGTTGAGCTCTGAAATTCACATAGCTAAATTCCCTAATCTGCCAGTGCTGCGAACATACATTACCAAGCTGTCTTCTTAACTGCAAGGACACGATCTGGCATACTGGAGGCGATGGCTGGTTGCTTCGACGTCCCGTCGTGGTGGTGATAATGTCGCGACTATAGCCCGAAACAAATTATCCTGGTCTGGTTGTTCCAGACTAAAGACTTCCTAGCAACACAAATGCGCCTCTGAGGGAGACGAAGACGGCTCGCTACACAATCACTGACGCTACAGTGATTGATTTTAACAAGCGAAGTCACACAGTAACTCCGATACAGTCAACTTTAGTCAAAACTGCTCAAGACGGACAACATAGGCCGCTTGTACGCAGAACGCTCAATTGCCACTGTACTCGGAAAGTTACGTTGAAGTCGAAACTTCAGAAACTTCGTCAAACAGTTACAATGAAATGAAAGTATATTAGACAGCCAACGGGAGGCAGACTGTCCAGAGCTGCGAGAGCTCAGTCTTGAAACTTACTCCGACCGAAAGGAGGAGGAGGAGATTAGTGTTTAACGTCCCGTCGACAACGAGGTCATTAGAGATGGGGCGCAAGCTCGGGCGAGGGAATGATGGGGAAGGAAATCGGCCGTGCCCTTTCAAAGGAACCATCCCGGCATTTGCCTGAAGCGATTTAGGGAAATCACGGAAAACCTAAATCAGGATGGCCGGAGACGGGATTGAACCGTCGTCCTCCCGAATGCGAGTCCAGTGTGCTAACCACTGCGCCACCTCGCTCGGTTCCGACCGAAAGGCGAGAGCCGACTCGAGTCAGGAGCACCTGTACAGAACATTCCCGCCCCCACGACAATGGCCGTGGTTAAACGTGCCAATCAGCAAACCGAAAACCGGCGGAAAATTCCACTCTGTTGCCGAAGCACTACTATTCCACCAATGGAGATATTTGGCGCCAATTTCTGCACCAAGTTTGCTACGTCACGGAGCTATCCCCTGAGCAAGCCAATCACAGTTATGATTTTGCACAAAACGCCGAAATTTGCCCGCCAAGATTGCCTGGGAACACAAGTCATTCAGACGCCTCGCTGGTAGCTCGTCAGAAAGTGTTTTTACTAAGTTTCTGCGAGGTAAAGGAATCTAGCCCCAGACGCTCATTCAGGCCCCTGTGGGTGTGTCGCGTGTCGCCCCCCGCTCTTGTGACAATGTCGGCGTCTGGACATCATCCACTCCACTCCCTCACACCTATCGGCATAACCGTTTGAAGATCAGCAGAACCCGTCTGTCACCAGACCACCCGGGTGATGAGAGACGCTGCATGGGAAGTCCGCGTGTGAAGCAATAGCAATTTTTCAGCACCTGCAGTTAGAGAGGAAAATATTCAAATCTTCTGAGTTCTCAATACTAGCCTTGTAATGACAATATTCGGCCATACTTCCCCAAACTGAATTACTCAGAGTAAGATATAAATATGAGAGTGGCCAAGTCACTGTGTGCGTCTTAAAAGCATGCCACCACTCAAACTGTAAGTTTTTACTTAACTGAAATATTCCATGTGTTGTGGTAGAAGCTTATCAGTAATAGTACTCTTACAAACTTTAGCCTCACTGCTAGGCCCGCTATAGGCACTAATCTCACCGCTATGTACTGTCGTAGCGTGTGGCATGAACTGAGCCCGCACTGCAACTAACTGACAGACGCCAAACTGGACTATGAGTGAGTCAGTGATTGAGTGAGCCCTCCAGTCAGCGGCAGCTGTCGAGAGGTCGTTGGCGTCTTGTTGCTTGTGCGTGTGTCTCTGGCCTCTCTCGTGATGGGCGCACTTGATCCAGCGCCTGCTAATCGATCTCCGCTTCATCTTTGCCGACTGTTGTGCTAGTGACAGCTTATGCCAGCAGAATTTCCTCAAATAGTGTCAGCTTATTTTAGGGAAGGCTCTGTAATGCACTGCACAATTCACAGTAGACTCACTGATACTACTGTCATTGGGCTACCCTCGTATTCAAGACAGTGGGATTACTAGAATTGTATAATGATAATGTGGACTACGCGCAAATTTTCGGGTAAACAAGCACATTGGGGCGCTACAGATGGTATTTGTATTCATAATCAAACTATCAAGGCATAAACAGAGAGGAAACAGGTAATTCTCAGATCCAGTTTCGTGATAGAAAAAGCACGTTAAAATCTATAAATGGGAAACACAGACATTCTTTATACATTACATAGCCGTTCAACAGATAATTTCGCCTACTACAAGAAGAATTACTGTACTAGCAGATGTGTATTAACCGAGGAGGATGTGAGGTGGTCCACAAATTAAGATGGAGCTCAAAGTGAAACATCATAGAGAAAATATCGTAACTGAAAACGATAGGTCACGGAAAGCGCTTACTTTTCACGTTTCGTTAGTTCAGAGTGAATTTAGTTCAAACTTCGTCATCACGTCCAATGGTTAAAAGCTGCAATTTCCAGCATATCTGTTAGTGGGGTGAAAATAACGATAATTTCTTCAGACTAACTGTCTTAAAAATTGCAAGTAGATAGGATTGTGAATTACTGGCTAAATAACTCATGAAATTTTCAGCACAATGAGTTACAGATACGCGTGCTTGTCCTTTGGAACGAACAAAGCCCTTCATGATAAGCTATTGTCTGTATGGAAAATTAAATAGAAGGCGATAAATAACTTTCTGTCATATAACACTGCTGCAAAGATTAGGTTAAGCACAGTGCGGAGTGGGATAAGCCATTCTAATACCTGAATCCAGAGTCACGGGGAAGCTCAGCAGAGCAGTTCATCGCACCAGAAGCAAAGTGAGTGGCTGTTTGTTTCATTCATGGCGTTCTAACCGGAAAGAGAGAGAGAGAGAGAGAGAGATAGATAGATAGAGAGAGAGAGAGAGAGAGAGAGAGAGAGAGAGAGAGAGAGAGAGAGAGAGAGAGAGAGAGAGAGAGAGAGGGGGGGGGGGGGGAGCGATACTGACACGTACCTGTTAATGGGGAGGGGGGACTGCATAAGAGAGAACTGTTTGGGTAGGGTAAGGCAACTGAAACGCTTCCTGTTATCTGTGAAAAGATTTGCACAGTAAAATGAAATTGTCAAAAGATGACGTCCTTCACATACAGTATAGAAGATGGTCCTTGTTAATCCATAATCAAAGAGTGACGGACGATATCTATCTACCAAAAAATAGCAGATGAAATTCGGTTACTGTACATCTATTTCACAAGCACCTATACACATGGGAAAAACTAATCATAATCATAGTGAACAACAATGTAGAAAAAAGAAAAAGCTTCATGAAGCATTAACTGCTTCAGTTACACATAGTACACACATGACTAGCCATCTAGGTACTGGGACATATAGTATAAAAGAGGTGCTGCCTCCAGAGATCATGTCCAAATGAAGTTTAAATTATATGGCAGAAGTAATTGCTTCACCCACAGCACAAGGTGAGATGCTGTTCACACATGCACAGGAGCTAACGCTTGCACTTGGCAAGGTAACGAGCTAAACATGGTAACCCAGAATTCACTCTAATAAGCAATCAGTCCCAAATCCCAAAAGCATTGAAATAACTAAAATAAGGATCACAACTATGGAATTAAGCAAATCCGAACGATATAATGATGTTCCAATAATTTACATGATGTCAGTCTCAGTTAAATTTAGACACCAAAGAAAGAACACTTTATAACAGAACGTCACCTTGAACCCTAAACTAGTATAGTGACACTCGATACTGTAAATAGTTTGGAAGTAACCGATACTCCAACTTCCGATTTGAACACTGTCAGATTCCGTATATTTATCTTTATACACTTTAACCTTGTTTACGTGGAAATGGTGTCTACAGCTTTTGACTTTGAGTCGCATATAATAGTTTCCAAAGCACATTGAATATAACATTTAGCGTAACCTTGAAGTATGCAGAAAACATTAGCTAGCCTTTTCTGTGCATTCCTCCGTGTTTAAATTAACGGCCCGAAACAAATTGGTAATTGTGAGAAACGTAAAATTATTTATTTCTATAATTTCTTTACATGTAATATTTTGTGTAAATATTGTCCTTGGCTTCGAGTTTAAAACCTCGAAGACACTTATCCTTGGTCTGGTCGTTAGGAATGGGTCTTTGGAACAGGAGGTTCGGGGTCTTTTATCACTAGCGTCGGTTGGGTAAGGTTGTGATATATATATATATATATATATATATATATATATATATATATATATATATATGGCGGAAGACGCTTTATTGTAAATTTGGTGAAATACAATAATTTTCATTTTATATTTCTGTAGAAGTGTTGTTAAATGTGAGAAGACTCATTTCATAGTGATGTGCATAAACTAAAGTAACTCATTTTCTCTAAAAGACAAAATGCCGCATGTTACCACAGAATACCATAGTGTCTCATCTTAACATAAAGAAAACCACGGGAATCTGTCAGCGGAATCACTCCTAGTATTAACCAATATGTACCGTGAAGACAATAATGAAGCCATCTTCGTACAACACTGTTCGTACTTGTTAACGACCTTTGTCTAAAAATGAAACTCCTGTAGATCCCAAATTTACCATGTGGGCAAAGGAGTAGGACGTGAATACGATGTAACTTATAGACTGTGGCATTTTAGGAAGGAAGAGGTCCATTAAAACTTGCCAGTCATCATAGCATCATTGTTGGAAGCCCATCTATACCGATAAAGCGTCGGGCTCCGAATCAGTGCTGCTTCAGACCCAGCCATATTTGCCACTTTTGCCATACTGTGCAGGATAACTGACAAAATTGTCAACAACACAACTAGAACGCCCTAATGTCTCAGCAATCTGGTGATTAGACAGGCCCATTTTTTTGTACGACTGAGCATTTGCCTGCCCGTTGCCCGACAAAGGGTTTCCAGGCAGCATTACCACAATAACTGCCGTACGACGATAACAGACGCACCTCTGAACTGTATCTACATCCATACTCCGCAAGCCATCTGACGGTGTGTGGCGGAGGTTACATTGAGTACCTCTATCGGTTCTCCCTTCTATTCCAGTCTCGTATTGTTCGTGGAAAGGAGGATTGTCGCTATGCCTCTGTGTGGGCTCTAGTCTCTCTGACTTTATCCTCATGGTCTCTTCGCGAGATATACGTAGGAGGGAGCAATATTCTGCTTGACTCCTCGGTGAAGGTATGTTCTCGAAACTTCAACAAAAGCCCGTACCGAGCTACAGAGCGTCTCTCCTGCAGTCTTCCACTGGAGTTTATCATCTCCGTAACGCTTTCGCGATTACTAAATGATCCTGTAACGAAACGCGCTGCTCTCCGTTCGATCTTCTCTATCTGTTCTATCAACCCTATCTGGTTCGGATCCCACACTGCAGAGCAGTATTCGAGCAGTGGGCGAACAAGCGTACTGTAACCTACTTCCTTTGTTTTCGGGTTGCATTTCCTTAGGATTCTTCCAATGAATCTCAGTCTGGCATCTGCTTTACCGACGATCAACTTTATATGATCATTCCATTTCAAATCACTTCTAATGCGTACTCCCAGATAATTTATGGAATTAACTGCTTCCAGTTGCTGATCTGCTATATTGTAGCTAAATGATAAGGGACCTTTTTTTCTATGTATTCGCAGCACATTACACCTGTCTACATTGAGATTCAATTGCCATTTCCTGCACCATGCGTCAATTCGCTGCATATCCTCCTGCATTGCAGTACAATTTTCCATTGTTAGAACCTCTCGATATTCCACAGCACCGTCCGAAAAAAGCCTCAGTGAATTTCCGATGTCATCCACAAGGTCATTTATGTATATTGTGAATAGCAACGGTCCTACGACACTCCCCTGCGGCACACCTGAAATCACTATAATTTCAGAAGACATCTCTCTATTGAGAGTGACATGCTGCGTTCTGTTATCTAGGAACTCTTCAATCCAATCACACAATTGGTCTGATAATCCATATGCTCTTACTTTGTTCATTAAACGACTATGGGGAACTGTATCGAACGCCTTGCGGAAGTCAAGCAACATGGCATCTACCTGGGAACCCGTTGCTGTGGCCCTCTGAGTCTCGTGGACGAATATCGCGAGCTGGTTTTCACACGATCGTCTTTTTCGAATCCCATGCTGATTCCTACAGAGTAGATTTCTAGTCACCAGAAAAGACATTACACTCGAACATAATACGCGTTCCAAAATTCTACAACTGATCGACGTTAGAGATATAGGTCTATAGTTCTGCACATCTGTTCGACGTCCCTTCTTGAAAACGGGGATGACCTGTGCCCTTTTCCAATCCTTTGGAACGCTACGCTCTTCTAGAGGCCTACGGTACACCGCTGCAAATAGGGGGGCAAGTTCCTTCGAGTATGTGTAAAATCGAACTGGTATCCCATCATCTCCAGCGGCCTTTCCTCTTTTGAGCGATTTTAATTGTTTCTCTATCCCTCTGTCGTCTATTTCGATACCTACCATTTCGTCATCTGTGCGACAATCTAGAGAAGGAACTACACTACCTAGCGGGGTGGCGCAGTGGTTAGACACTGGACCCTCATTCGGGAGGACGACGGTTCAATCCCGCGTCCGGTCATCCTGATTTAGGTTTTCCGTGATTTCCCTAAATCGCTCCAGGCAAATGCCGGGATGGTTCCTTTCAAAGGGCACGGCCGGTTTCCTTCCCGTCCTTCCCTAATCTGATGAGACCGATGACCTCGCTGTCTCGTCTCCTTCCCCAAACAACCCAAGGAACTACAGTGCAGTCTTCCTCTGTGAAACAGCTTTGGAAAAAGACTTTTAGTATTTCGACCTTTAGTCTGTCACCCTCTGTTTCAGTACTATTTTGGTCACAGAGTGTCTGGACATTTTGTTTTGATCCTCCTACCGCTTTGACATAAGACCAAAATTTCTTAGGATTTTCTGCCAAGTCAGTACATAGAACTTCACTTTCGAATTCATTGAACACCTCTCGCATAGCCCTCCTCACACTACATTTCGCTTCGCGTAATTTTTGTTTGTCTGCAAGGTTTTGGCTATGTTTATGTTTGCTGTGAAGTTCCCTTTGCTTCCGCAGCAGTTTTCTAACTCGGTTGTTGTACACGGTGGCTCTTTTCCATCTCTTACGATCTTGCTTGGCACATACTCATCTAACGCATATTGTACGATGGTTTTGAACTTTGTCCACTGATCCTCAACACTATCTGTACTTGAGACAAAGCTTTTGTGTTTAGCCGTCAGGTACTCTGAAATCAGCTTTTTGTCACTTTTGCTAAACAGAAAAATCTTCCTACCTTGTTTAATATTTCTATTTACGGCTGAAATCATCGATGCAGTAACCGCTTTATGATCGCTGATTCCCTGTTCTGCGTTAACATTTTCAAATAGTTCGGGTCTGTTTGTCAGCAGAAGGTCTAATATGTTATCGCCACGAGTCGGTTCTCAGTTTAACTGCTCAAGGTAGTTTTCAGTAACCGTTGGTATTCACCAGTATGCACATCATCAAGCGGACCTGCCTTTATACCAACTTCGCCTCTTCCTACCCGAAGGACCGCATTTTTTCAGTTTTAATGTACCCGACCTAATTCTAATGGTGAAATGAAAATTTATTTTATTTTGTTTTGTTGTAAATTGTACGGGAAAAATGCGTGAAATTGCAAATGCATAAATAAATATGTTTTCCACAAACAAGCACGAGCCTTTACACTAATTTCCACCACTCTGCAACATATATACACACATCCGTTTTTAAAGAATATGGAGATTAACACTGCATGTTTCCTTTTAATGTGTCAGTATTTTGCTTAGTGTTTTGTGGAGGCTGTTCTCGTCAGTGTGGTAGTTCCAGGTCTAAATGTTTGGATGTTTTACTGACAGCCTTTGTTCATTGTATGTTGCAACCCATGTCCATCTTCTCGTTTCTTAATTAACCAAATCAGAATCGAGGCAGTTGGGAACGATTCAGTGACTTAATGTGGTAGAATCTGAGTACGTAAATTATAATTAACTTTCCCGCGGACAGGGACCAAGGCGAAAATGCTTTCCTCTGTCGTAAGCGGAAGGCCTTACCTGAATTAGAATATGAGTTCCCCCTACAGACAGTTATTTTTAGCGGTTTGTTTGACATGACTATCTGGATTTAACTTAAGTTCTGTAGTCAAAGGCTGTTTAGTTGCTACATTTCGTGAAGCGCGCAACATTAAAAGGTAGTTTCCAGTGCTTGCATCCGGTTGATATTTTGCTCAGATCTGAGTGGGTAATGCTGTGACACTGTTAACTTCTTCATAGATATCACGAGATTCTTGTTAACGGTGAGATTTCAACTACTAATTTCCGCTACTATGTATATAGTGTGAGTTACTAACTATTGCCACCTAGAATAACTCCGAAAGTATGATAAGAGCTGAAAAGTTTGTGGGACAAAAGTTGCACAGGACAACGACATAATATGATGTTGGTTTTTTTGCTGCTAGGTGGGGTCGCTTCAGAGACTTTGTGTTTTTAAATGGGATACTATAGTTTGGTACTTTTTTTCTGATAGCACTGTCTAGACGAATCCAATGATGTGTAACAGTAAGGTATTTGATGGTCGACGAAGGTCACGAAGGTAACACTAACGTCCATTTAGAGAAGGTGTTCGAAGTGATGACCATTGGTATCAATGCAGTGCTGCAACCTTTTTATCATGGATTGAGTGGTGTTCCTTATTACTTCGACACCTATCGAAGCACATTCTCTGACAATTCTCTCTCGTATATCGTGCAAACTGTAAATATCCGCGAATACGGCGTATCCATCTAACGTGCCATTGACATGTTAACACCATTCGACGGTATCATATTAACGATATGTATTGACAGGAACAGTAAAATACGAAGAATATTCAGTGCTCCAGTAACGGCTGAGCAGCGCCCTTCTGCATTACGATGGCAGTCAGCGTGGGCCAGGGTGGTGCTGTCGCTGCTGTTTTAATACACGTAGGTGAAATGAACATCGGATTAGACTAACTTTGGACAGCTCTGCCGAAGGGGCACGTAAAATGCTACTTTAAAAATCAATTTCTTTGTAACGGCAAATAAACCGACGCTGGGCGTCGCATGAAAAACGTGATGAGCAACATTTGTTTGGGATAACGCCAGCTAGACTCTGCAAAAATAACTTTGCATATATCTGGCGGAATACCAGAGAAAATGCTTGTTACGACTGTTAGGAGAGACGCCTTTATCATGTATCTTGGAAAGTAATTCATTGTCATCAGCTTGTCATTTATGAGGTAGTTCGTAGAAACGTTTTTCCAAATCTAGAAGCACGCAATCTGGTTAAATGTACCCATAATGCTTAAGATATCTTGCAAGATATCGATTAGGATTCCGATAATTGCTATTTTAGATCGAAGAATAAAGTCTTTCTTCCCAGACAAGCGTCGACGTGGTGACCCAGTGAAGATATCTGCGTACCCCCTAGGAATTCTGTGAAGTGTGCAGTACTGCATACTTCCCAGTTACTGGCTGTGGCCTTGTCGCTGTCATCGAAAGCAAACAACTCTGCAGTGTGTATCCAGCCTCCCATATGGGTGCAAAAGCCAATTTAGAAAGAAGGGGGAGCGAGCGAAGCTGTTAAATAACGCCGTCGTGACAACATAACGGGTCTTTTCCGTGGGCCACTAATGAGTTTCTGCGCGAAGTACTGCGACACTTTGGCGCCGTCCCTCAGAGCGGCCGGGGCCCGCAACACGCTGCGCCGCTGGCGGGCTGCCACGCGGCCACCGGGGCTGGCGCCAGCTTTTTAGCGGCGCTAGCTAGCTGTGCGTGGCGTACATCAGGCCGTGCGCGCATTATAGGTCACAGGCTTAGTTCCCTCATCCGTGCAACAGCGAGACCAGAGCAAAGTCCAATTAATCTTTCATTTAGAAGATAACGGGGGCAAGGCGAAAACTTTTTGCCTGTTAATGAAAATGACGTATATTTTTCTAGATGTCTACTAGCGACCCGTCCGGACATAGCATGGATAGCACTACGTCCAGAACACTTGTGCGGCGTTACTGTAATTTTTTTTAAGAGGCACTGCGTAGAGTTACCATTAAAAGTCACAGAACAACGTTAGGTAACTGAATATCGTCACTTTTTGATTTAAGCACCACATATCACTTGATGGCGTACTGAAGCGCGCAAAGGCGTGACTGAACAGCACGACCGCAGCCCGTGAAGAACTGAAGCCTTGCATCGAAGGTTCCGTGATAGCCAACGTGCCGAGGCCCACGAGAAAGACAGGCTGTGACACGTACGTCACAGTACGTGACACTACAGAACTTACGAGTGCCAGCAGTCGTGTCCAGTGGGGAGTGAGTAGGCCTAGCTATTTCAGACCAGTACAGCTCTAGACTGTGCGTTTAAAAGCATGCGAGCACTCGACAGCACATGACAAAGTTAGGACCTTTAGTGGGTACCTTTCCAATTACAAAATTGCCGAGCGTTCGCAAAGTGTAACGGGCAAACAAAAAAAATGGTTCAAATGTCTCTGAGCACTATGGGACTTAACATCTATGGTCATCAGTCCCCTAGAACTTAGAACTACTTAATCCTAACTAACGTAAGGACAGCACACAACACCCAGCCATCACGAGGCAGAGAAAATCCCTGACCCCGCCGGGAATCGAACCCGGGAACCCGGGCGTGGGAAGCGAGAACGCTACCGCACGACCACGAGATGCGGGCTAACGGGCAAACAGACTAGTCTGATGTCGCAAGTTCGTTGTGGAGACACGTATTCTTCTGACTCCAAAGTCCCCACGCGTACTCTACCTTTTGTGTTTTTCAAACTCGCTTCTATAAGTCCAACATACTTCTTTGGTATTCAAAGTTCCAAAAGAATTCTGTACAATTCTGATTGCAATACTGAATCATATGCTTTTGTAAAATCCATGAAAAGATTAAGAACGGGTTTATTGTACATACTGCAGAATTTTTTTTATTTTGTATGTTTGACTGATCTGATGTGGCCCACCAAGAATTGCTCTCTTGTGCTAACTTTTTCATTTCAGAATAGCACTTCCACCCTACACCCTCAGTTGTTTGTTGTGTTAAAATCACTCTCTCCCCCTACAGATTTTACTCTTTACAGCTCTCTCTAGTACCATGGAAGTCAGTGCTTGTTGTCCTAACAGATGTGCTATCATCCTGTCCCTTCTTATTGTCAGTGTTTTTCCATATATTCCTTTCTTCGCCAATTCTGATGAGAACAACCACATTCCTTATCTTATAACTCAACCTAGAACCTATTACAGTCTACTCCCGTTCCATTCGCATGTGGAGCGCGTCAAGAAAGACTGCGGTGTAGTTAGTTATCTGTTTTCACGACCTCTTCAGAAACAATGTAGCAAAATTATTTATTTAATTACTGTATTCTAAAGAGCCCACTCTGTTGAGTGTTTAAAGCAGATTGTAGAGAGCGAAACCGTGAAGATGTTACGAACCTTCAGGGATATTAGACTAGGGTTAATGTGACCCGCCAGGGTAGCCGAGCGCGCTAACGCGCTGCCTCCTGGACTCGGGTAGGCGCGCCTGCCCCGGCTCGAATACGCCCGGCGGATTAATGACGAGGGCCGGTGTGCCAGCCAGCCTGGATGTGGTTTTTAGGCGGTTTTCCACATCCCGCTAGGTGAATACCGGCCTGGTCCCCACGTTTCGCCTCAGTTACACACGTCGCAGACATTTGAAAAACATCCGCACTATTTCACGATTTACACTAGACGCAGACAGTTGGGGTACACTTCTTCCGTCCTGGAGGTTACAGGGTGGTGGCAGGAAGGGCAGCCGGCCATCCTTAACACTAACATTGCCAAATCATTTGGCTATCCATGCTTGTCTTATTCTGACTACGATGCAAAGCTCCTTGGAAATTCATGGATGCACTGCAGCAGTGTACTTATCTGCAGATACCGGGCAAGCGAATTTAAAGTACAACTTGTAACCTGTACGCGAATATACATAATGGATGAACGAACACAGGTTGTAAGCGTATGGTTGACGACATATGGAAGTTTGGTATGGACGTGAGTCGTACACGCATAGCCCAATTGTAAGGCGGCCGCCCGCGAAAGGCGGGAAATACGTTTTCGAGTCCCGTCCGACACACATTTCCACTGTCGTCATTCTATTCTAGAGCTGACGGTTATCCTTATTCGCTTCTGCGAACAAATTTAATGTATTTCACAACGGCTGTAGTCACTGCAGTGCCTGTTCCTTTGGACATGCATGCATGTCCAAACGAACTTTTCATCGTAATCAAAATAACACAGTCCCTGCAATATCGTATTCTCGATTAAGCTATTTCAAGACTTTAGCTATCAATAGTTTAATGAAATTTTTTATCCTTCCTATCAATAGTGCCGCAAAGTTTTGGTAGTTTCTTGGATTAAAAACAAGCTTTGTTGCAACTTATTTCTTTATTAACAACATGTTTCTCTTTCGTGAAACATCTTCAGATTATGATTGAAGATAGCAAAATAAAAGGAAATTAGGGTATGATTCTAGATTGAATAAGGTATCCTTACTGACCTTAAAATCTTCCTTTAACAACATACTAAAAATCGTAACATTGCTGTATGCTATACTGAGGAACACGCCGAATCAGATGAACCTGAAGAGCTATTTTACTTTCCCAACATTTTGAGACCATAAAAAGGCTATGTGCTGGACTGAAGCTTACGTCGATTCTAGCACAAACCGGTTTTATTACACACATAAAAAAAGTTTTGCGTCACCCCGGTTCCCATAATTCCTGAAGATAGACGTTGACTGTGGATATTTTATCACAGACACAGTCCCTTTGCCTGTTCAGAAATCTCACTAAATCCGCTCAAAGATGTAAACACCCATGCAAGAGCAGCGCCTCTTACACGCAGGGGGGGGGGGGGGGGCAGCCGGAGTGGCCGAGCGGTTCTAGGCGCTACAGTCTGCAACCGCGCGACCGCTACGGTCGCAGGTTCGAATCCTGCCTCGGGCATGGATGTGTGTGATGTCCTTAGGTTAGTTAGCTTTAAGTAGTTCTACGTTCTAGGGGACTGATGACCTCAGCAGTCAAGTCCCATAGTGCTCAGCGCCATTTGAACCATTTGAACACGCAGGGGGTCCGACAGCCGATCACTTACAGTCATCCCACCAGGAAGGAGGAACACAGCTCATGTTGTTTGTAGTTCAAACATGCCTAGACGGTCAATACCGCGGTTCGAAAATGACCAAACCACTGAGTAAAATTGTGAGTTTGTATCCAGCCACTTGGATGATGCTTCAAATGGTTCTGAGCACTATGCGACTTAACTTTTGAGGTCATCAGTCGTCTAGAACTTAGAACTAATTAAACCTAACTAACCTAAGGACACCACACACATCCATGCCCGAGGCAGGATTCGAACCTGCGACCGTAGCGGTCACGTGGTTCCAGGCTGAAGCGCCTAGACCCGCACGGCCACACCGGCCGGCCCACTTGGATGACAAGCTGCCGTCCATCAAGTTCCAGAAAACATTCCAATTTCTGATCATAAGACTAGTCAAAGTAATTCCTGTTTGTAGTGACTTGGCAAGACAGCCAAGCCACTCGGAGGTAGCCGAAAGGCACGCGTTTAGCTCACGCAGACTGGCGTGAGGTCTCTAACAGTTAAGGGAATTAATAGTAGCAAATAAAGTACGTAGTTGATGTAATACTTAACTTTAATCCATAGTTGGAGAACATTGCTCTTGTTGATACATCAATAATAATCTCTATATAAACTGGTAATGGCGCTTTGCTAGGTCGTAGCAAATGACGTAGCTGAAGGCTATGCTAACTATCGTCTCAGCAAATGAGAGCGTATTTGTCAGTGTAGCATCGCTAGCAAAGTCGTCTGTACAACTGGGGCGAGTGCTAGTGAGTCTCTCTAGACCTGCCGTGTGGTGGCGCTCGGTCTGCAATCACTGACAGTGGCGACACGCGGGTCCGACGTATACTACCGGACCGCGGCCGATTTAAAGGCTACCACCTAGCAAGTGTGTTGTCTGGCGGTGACACCACACTGTTGATGATAATTTAATCGAATTAAACAAATGCAGTTGCCAAAATTTTACTACAAAAATGATGAAATATTGTTATCTCACGATAGTATTGCGTAATTTACATATAAAAAATCGTGAGAGGATGAGTTCCCCCAATATGCGATAGGTATCGTAATATCCGACACTGTCGCGTATTTGGATCCCCATACTATCGCATATTAGGAATTTCGCCATCTTAAACAAAGAATCACGCACTTGCTAGCAACGTTCATTGGAAAATGAACCTAATTGTCAATAATTACAGGTAATACCATTACAAATAACAACAATAAAAGAGTACATTAATATCCACTCACCTTTAAGCTGAAATATTGTCTCAACACCGATGTCGCAAAAACTCCAAACACATGAAATTTTGTATCAACCTCTACGTACTGTGTCCGGCTCACCTACGGCGTCCCACTCGCTGTGTCGTCGTCTGGCACGCAATAGACGTGTTTGAGAAACTCTCCACCAGAGTGCAATCCCTAACATGAGCACAGTTGGGGTGTCTCATATTAGGGAACTATCGCATAATAGGCACCTTTCCTCTACACTTAATGATGGAAATATCACTGTGCCAGACGTGACGAGCATGCATTCCAACATTTATTACTTCAACAATAGGCGCTGTGAAACATCTACGCCACCCTTTTGCTCCCACGTTTTACAGCTGCAACAGTCTTTCGATATACTTACAGATGAAAGTATGACTGCCAAACCTGACGAGCATATATTCCAAATGTATTTACAGTTGCGAATAAGACCCACCAAAATGTGTACAAGGGAATGACGACAATGAAAATTTGTGAGTGAGAGTACGATGGAAGATTGCATCGTCCTTCTTAACAACCGTTCTCCCAGCCTTAACAGCCGAAAGTTAGAAAAGTTACTCTACAGAAATAATTGTGATTTTTTAAGTATCATATTATACGATAAAACACAGATGTTCCGTTTTCACGTTATATGTTTTCGGTATCTGCTGGTCTATTTCTGTTTTCAAGTTGTTCCAAATGAAATTACATTAACGAACTCAAGACGCCTGCCACTGTAATTTTTTCAGGTGTTAAACTATTGTTGCCAGGATTGGCATTTCGTTCTTTTATAGACTAATATAAAGAAATCCACGCTGTCAGCCATTCGCCCACTGACGACAATGTCGCTGACAGCTGTCGAAACTTGCAGAATATCATTCGTTTTGTCGAGTTAAAAACCTGTAGGATTTTATTCGGTAATCTCGCCGTTTCATAATGTCCTCCTGCGCCCGCGGAAGTGTGCTAGAGTTCAAATCTTATAGTAAAAGTCCACGTGGATACACATCGAGAATGTAATGCAAATGTTTTTGTTACAAATACAGCGGACATGCAGTGTTATATGCATTTGTACTTGCTTTCGCGGGCCGTAGTGACCGAGCGGTTCTAGGCGCTTCAGTTTGGAACCACGTGACCGCTCCGGTCGCGGGTTCGTATCCTGCCTCGGGCGTGGACGTGTGTGATGTCCTTATGTTAGTTAGGTTTAAGTAGTTCTAAGTTGTAGGGGAACGATGACCTCAGATGTTAAGTCTCATTGTGCTCAGAGCACTTTGAACCATTTTGTACTTGCTTTAGGAACTCGCAGTTCAATAAGGTAACGAAAGTAATTTCGGGTACAGACCAAACGAACTGCTCTGCGAGGACCGTGGGACACCATGGTATCCTAACGTAAAAAGAGTCAGCAAAGAGGGGGCAGAAGGGGGGAGGTGGAGAAAGAAAGGGAAGGGATTAGTGATGTCAGATGCATCGAGACACTATGCAAAATCAGTGGCGACGAGTGAAAACTTGTATCGGAACACGATTTGGGTCCTGGATCTCCTGCTTACAAGGGAACCTCCCCATCGCACCCCCTCAGATTTAGTTATAAGTTGGCACAGTGGATAGGCCTTGAAAAACTGAACACAGATCAATCGAGAAAACAGGAAGAAGTTATGTGCAACTATGAAAAAAAAAGCAAAATATACAAACTGAGTAGTCCATGAGCCAGATATGCTACATTAAGGAAAATCTGAGCTCAGAAACGCCGTGGTCCCGTGGTTAGCGTGCGTAGCTGCGGAGCGAGAGGTCCTTGGTTCAATCCTTTCCTCGAGTGAAAAGTTTTAATTTTTTATTTTCAGGCAATTATTATCCGTCCGTCCGATGTGAGGTAACTGCGCCGTAGTATGGGGACGCTACACCTAAACAAGAAAACCTAAATCGGGCAAGGTAGAAGAATCTTTTTACCCATTCGCCAACTGTACAAGTTAGGTGGGTCGACAACATATTCCTGTCATGTGACGCACATGCCGTCACCATTGTCGTATAGAATATATCAGACGTGCTTTCCTGTGGAGGAATTGGTTGACCTATGACCTCGCGATCAAATGTTTTCGACTCCCATTGGAGAGGCACGTCCTTTCGTCTACTAAACGCACGGTTTAGCGGTGCGGTCGCAAAACACAGACACTTAACTTCTTACAGTGAACAGAGACGTCAATGAACGAACGGACAGATCGTAACTTTCCGAAAATAAAGAAAGTAAAATCCTTACTCGAGGGAAGACTTGAACCAAGGACCTCTCGTTATGCAGCTACGCACGCTAACCACGGAATCACGACGCTCCTGTTCTAATATTTTCCTTAATGTTGCCTATGATGTGTGTCGCTATGGATCCGAGGAAATCCTCTCTGGCTTCCGGCGGCTATCTGATTTGGTGAAGACTGCCAGTCTCGCTAGCGGGATGAAAGCAGAGCTCACCATCTGCAGCATCGTCGAAAGGACTGACTGCGGACCTTTGGTACAGAGCCGAGTGGAGGGTCTCAATCAGAGCCTGAGACAGTTCTGCGACCGTGTGGGCTGCAGATTCCTCGACTTGCGCCGTAGGGTGGTGGGGTTTCGGGTTCCGCTGGATAGGTCAGGAGTCCACTACACGCAACAAGCGGCTACACGGGTAGCAGGGGTTGTGTGGCGTGGGCTGGGCTGTTTTTTGGGTTAGATGGCCTTGGGCAAGTACAGAAATGGCAACAGCCTTAACGGGTGCAGGGAAAAGTCAGGACATGTGGGGACCAAGCAGCAATCGGCATTGTAATTGTAAACTGTCGAAGCTGCGTTGGTAAAGTACCGGAACTTCAAGCGCTGATAGAAAGCACCGAAGCCGAAATCGTTATAGGTACAGAAAGCTGGTTGAAGCCAGAGATAAATTCTGCCGAAATTTTTACAAAGGTACAGACGGTGTTTAGAAAGGATAGATTGCATGCAACCGGTAGTGGAGTGTTCGTCGCTGTTAGTAGTAGTTTATCCTGTAGTGAAATAGAAGTGGATAGTTCCTGTGAATTATTATGGGTGGAGGTTACACTCAACAACCGAGCTAGGTTAATAATTGGCTCCTTTTACCGACCTCCCGACTCAGCAGCATTAGTGACAGAACAACTGAGAGAAAATTTGGAATACATTTCACATAAATTTTCTCAGCATGTTATAGTCTTAGGTGGAGATTTCAATTTACCAGATATAGACTGGGACACTCAGATGTTTAGGACGGGTGGTAGGGACAGAGCATCGAGTGACATTATACTGAGTGCACTATCCGAAAATTACCTCGAGCAATTAAACAGAGAACCGACTCGTGGAGCTAACATCTTAGACCTACTGATAACAAACAGACCCGAACTTTTCGACTCTGTAAGTGCAGAACAGGGAATCAGTGATCATAAGGCCGTTGCAGCATCCCTGAATATGGAAGTTAGTAGGAATATAAAAAAAGGGAGGAAGGTTTATCTGTTTAGCAAGAGTAATAGAAGGCAGATTTCAGACTACCTAACAGATCAAAACGAAAATTTCTGTTCCGACACTGACAATGTTGAGTGTTTATGGAAAAAGTTCAAGGCAATCGTAAAATGCGTTTTAGACAGGTACGTGCCGAGTAAAACTGTGAGGGACGGGGAAAACCCACCGTGGTACAACAACAAAGTTAGGAAACTACTGCGAAAGCAAAGAGAGCTTCACTCTAAGTTTAAACGCAGCCGAAACCTCTCAGACAAACAGAAGCTAAACGATGTCAAAGTTAGCGTAAGGAGGGCTATGCGTGAAGCGTTCAGTGAATTCGAAAGTAAAATTCTATGTACCGACTTGACAGAAAATCCTAGGAAGTTCTGGTCTTACGTTAAATCAGTAAGTGGCTCGAAACAACATATCCAGACACTCCGGGATGATGATGGCATTGAAACAGAGGATGACACGCGTAAAGCTGAAATACTAAACACCTTTTTCCAAAGCTGTTTCACAGAGGAAGACCGCACTGCAGTTCCTTCTCTAAATCCTCGCACAAACGAAAAAATGGCTGACATCGAAATAAGTGTCCAAGGAACAGAAAAGCAACTGGAATCGCTCAACAGAGGAAAGTCCACTGGACCTGACGGGATACCAATTCGATTCTACACAGAGTACGCGAAAGAACTTGCCCCCCTTCTAACAGCCGTGTACCGCAAGTCTCTAGAGGAACGGAGGGTTCCAAATGATTGGAAAAGAGCACAGATAGTCCCAGTCTTCAAGAAGGGTCGTCGAGCAGATGCGCAAAACTATAGACCTATATCTCTGACGTAGATCTGTTGTAGAATTTCAGAACATGTTTTCTGCTCGAGTATCATGTCGTTTTTGGAAATCCAGAATCTACTATGTAGGAATCAACATGGATTCCGGAAACAGCGATCGTGTGAGACCCAACTCGCTTTATTTGTTCATGAAACCCAGAAAATATTAGATACAGGCTCCCAGGTAGATGCTATTTTTCTTGACTTCCGGAAGGCGTTCGATACAGTTCCGCACTGTTGCCTGATAAACAAAGTAAGAGCCTATGGAATATCAGACGAGCTGTGTGGCTGGATTGAAGAGTTTTTAGCAAACAGAACACAGCATGTTGTTCTCAATGGAGAGATGTCTACAGACGTTAAAGTTACCTCTGGCGTGCCACAGGGGACCATTGCTTTTCACAATATATATAAATGACCTAGTAGATATTGTCGGAAGTCCCATGCGGCTTTTCGCGGATGATGCTGCAGTATACAGAGAAGTTGCAGCATTAGAAAATTGTAGCGAAATGCAGGAAGATCTGCAGCGGATAGGCACTTGGTGCAGGGAGTGGCAACTGACCCTTAACATAGACAAATGTAATGTATTGCAAATACATAGAAAGAAGCATCCTTTATTGTATGATTATGTGATAGCGGAACAAACACTGGTAGCAGTTACTTCTGTAAAATATCTGGGAGTATGCGTGCGGAACGATTTGAAGTGGAATGATCATATAAAATTAATTGTTGGTAAGGCGGGTACCAGGTTGAGATTCATTGGGAGAGTGCTTACAAATTGTAGTCCATCAACAAAGGAAGTGGCTTACAAAACACTCGTTCGACCTATACTTGAGTATTGCTCATCAGTGTGGGATCCGTACCAGATCGGGTTGACGGAGGAGATAGAGAAGATCCAAAGAAGAGCGGCGCGTTTCGTCACAGGGTTATTTGGTAACCGTGATAGCGTTACGGAGATGTTTAACAAACTCAAGTGGCAGACTCTGCAAGAGAGGCGCTCTGCATCGCGGTGTAGCTTGCTCGCCAGATTTCGAGAGGGTGCGTTTCTGGATGAGATATCGAATATATTGCTTCCCCCTGCTTATACCTCCCGAGGAGATCACGAATGTAAAATTAGAGAGATTAGAGCGCGCACGGAGGCTTTCAGACAGTCGTTCTTCCCGCGAACCATACGCGACTGGAACAGGAAAGGGAGGTAATGACAGTGGCACATAAAGTGCCCTCCGCCACACACCGTTGGGTGGCTTGCGGAGTATAAATGTAGATGTAGATGTAGATGTTGCGCATGGACTACTCAGTTGGTATATTTTGCTTTTTTTTTCATAGTTCCACACAACTTCTTCTTGTTTTCTCTATTGATCTGTGTTCAGTTTTCAAGGTCTATCCATTGTGCCAACTTATAACTAAATCTGAGGGGGTTGCTATGCGGAGGTTCCCTTGTTAGTAGACAGACGCGGCGACCTCTGTGCCATCCGGGATACACGGTGTCGGCGCTATTGCTCGGACTATCTCGACACGCCTCACGGCCGACCCTCATTGCCACTGAGTGCCTGTCCATTTCCTCCTTGCTCTCTAGTTTGAGAAAAAAATGGCCCTCAGCACTATGGGACTTAACTTCTGAGGTCATCAGTCCCCTAGATCCTAGAACTACTTAAACCTAACTAACCTAAGGACACCACACACATCCATGCCCGAGGCGCAGGATTCGAACCTGCCACCGTAGCGGCCGTGCGGTTCCAAACTGTAGCGCCTAGAACCGTAGTATGAGAAGTTCTTGTACATCCACACTGAAGAAGGTGGATGCATTGCCCATAATGTGGATCAGTTATATGATTGTGTCCGGAAGGAACAGACATCACGCGTTCATACAACATCTATAAACCCATCAGTGTTTCACGGTAGATTTGGAGCTCTTCAAGTGTACCCCGCATTCTGATTTCCGTCGCATCTCGTAAGCTGCAAATAAATGAAATTTATCAAATACTGGTATGATAAACGCATGGCGGACGAAGCAAGGGCGCTATAAGAAGCAGAGTAGCACATACAAAGTGGACATTCCTCTCTAATATAAAAATCGACTACACGAATAAATCTTCATTTGAGGTAGAAACTTCGGAGATTGCGCATTTTGATCAAAACATTGAAGTAAGTAAAGGACCGTTGGGAAACCCAAAAATGTAATGTTACAGAAGGATTCTGATAGTTGAATGGGCCGATAAGGTAAGAAATGAGAAAGATTTCTAGAAAACACAGCAAAGAAATATTCTAAGTGTCTTCAGAAAATAACGCTGTAGCGCGTTTTTCTATTTTTTACGACTACATAAATGTTACCCTCTTGAAAATAGTCCGCACTGGATACCATACACTTATGTTCCCGCTTTTTTCAATCCCCGATCCACTGTATTATATTAATGTCCGAGTGTGCAGTGTCCCGCCGGAAGCTAACGACATTTCACTTCAGGAAGTGTTGATCCCGTATGGTGATACGAGGGGTGTACTACACTAACTCTGGTGCATTCAACACTGGTTGTTATGTTATAGCGCAATCCGTTCAGTGCAGATGGTAGTCAAACGTAACATTCCTTCCCAGCTACAGGTCTGTGGCTACTCCGTTCACATAACCCATAGTGAGCAAGTGGCAACATGCTTGTCTGCAATGAAGGTAACCACCTTGTATTGAAGTTATCATTTCAACAACGTCCAAGAAATATGTTAGCTGATATCGTTTTCCCAGCTCACGAGGTTGGTGCCACGTCTTCCTCGGGTGCACTGGAACCACAGAGGGATCCGCTACTTGGTGCTCCCGACTTTCCACCTCTACCTTCGCATCATGGGTCCTGAAACTATTGTTGCCCAGCCGTCAGTGTCCGTCGTGCAGCGTAGAGACGTCGCACGCAGGGTGATAAGTCTTCGTATACATCTACTCCTCACCTACCCGTCTCTGAAGGAAATTTGCCGGTTGGTGTACCTTATATAGCTGAGTCCTGCATTTGTGATGGTGTCTATGGTGCGGAAGCAGCTGCTGAGCCCTCTTGTGTTTCTCCTAGTATTCCTCCCTTCGTTGGGGTAACTACTCCGGAACCTCCCAATGGTGGAGACGTCATTGAGCCTTCTGTTTTCCCAGTGACTCAACAGCAGAAAATTGAGACGCCCCTAAAATTACCTGATATCTTAAAGTCACCCATTCAGGTGACGTCGGTGCGACCAATTGCTGTTATTGCAGTAGAGGCGATTGGTGGCCACGAAATCACACCTGTCGAGACAGATGTTGTGTTGCCTAGCCCCTCTCTTGTGTGTCGATCTGAACTGAAAGGATCCCATCCTTCGGAGTGGGCCTCTATAAGGTCCTTGTTTGTCACGTACTCTGGTTAATGTTCTAGAACCACCTACGTCCCCTACTGCCGATGCCGTATTTCCTCGCAGTCGCTGTAAACGACGTGTCCAACCTGATCTGGTGGTGTCCTGTAAAAAAATTTTTCTTTTTACAGGCCACCGCCAGTTCAGGTTCTAGAGGCACCAATAGATCCTGACACACACCAATGACGTAATTCAGTTGGTCAGCAGCTCGAATTTCGTTCTTCGTTGTTAAAGTATGCAGGCTTCCTTTTTTTGAATGTTAATGGGGTGGAATCCGACCTGCTGCTCGCTTTGCTGCGTCGGGTTACCTAAGATTCTTTTGCGGATGACGCATTTCTGCATGAAGTACAATTTACTCGCTTATCTCTCTCTCGTTTTTGCACTGAGTTTAATGTGGCTCCCGAATGTGCCACGGGTTTTTCTTTTCTTAGGGAGGGCATTCCCATTGAAGGAAAAAAAATGCGGTCAGGGCATTAGGCTTCCAAACTGCTGGTCCATGTTCGATTCTTGGTCGTGGCTTTTTTTTCCATTCGACATTTTTTCAATGTCTCCGATAATATTATGATACTGGGAATATCTTTCTTTTACCATCTTTGACACAAAACCTCGGGAGGGATACGAGATAGGACTTTCGTAGATGATGATGCTCAGCCGACATGCAACGTGAAAGTGATACCATCGAAACGTACCACTCTTTGTCAACCGTGTGACGTTTACTTTTCCGATAGCTACAGAATTCCATCGCACGACTTCACAGAAGAGCAGAGAATGACAAGATAGGGCGGATGCTATCAAAATTAATGCGTTGGTCTATAACCAGCTGTCCACGACTGTGCTTCAAGATATGCTTTTATACTCCTGGTACGCATCCAAATTGATATCTGACAGACCTGCTTTTAGTAATGTGAATGAGATATGTTATCCACAAACAATCTATCGAGAAATATGTCAATGCAGCGACATTTCGTTCGTGTGTTGCGCATGGTGCGAGAAATAATTATGTTTTTCCTGTTTCTATGATACGTCTCACCCCGCTGTTTGCGAGAACGCTGACGAATAGACGATCTGTTAGGGTTACTTAATGACATACTTTAGGTGTATTTTTGTCATACGTATCAAGATGAAAATATGAAACTTCTTGGCAGATTGAAACTGTGTGCCGGACCGAGACTCGAACTCGCGACCTTTGCCTTTCGCGGGCCAGTTTATTTATTATCAGCGCACACTCCACTGCAATGTGAAAATCTCATTCTGGAAGATGAAAATAGCGATCAGTACATTAAAAGATATACTAATTTGACTATTAATCACGTCTCCGGGATTTTACTTGAAAGAAAGGCAAGAAAAAGTTTCCGATTATCAGATAAACTGAAAAGAATATCGAATGAAAAAAGTCACAACCAAGATTCGCACATAGACCAAACCGCTGACTCCACTCTGTTAGACACGTTGAATGACGTGTTCCCAAGCTACAGCATGAAAACACAAAAACCTTAATAACTCAATTATTGTTAACTTTGGACGCCATATTATAGTAATAAAAAATTGTTTTTAGGCTACATTTCCATCTATAGCACTGAAAATCTAATTTTCCGTCATCACTTTTAACCCTATCCATTTTTTCAAAAGCTTGGGAGTGTCTATCAAAAATGCGAAACACGTGTCACTTTATTTTCAACCAAGGAAGTCCGTGCAAAACTTGATAAAAATCGGTGACCTGAGTGCCAGATCATCCCCTTGTTTAAGCTTTTTTCTTGAACATTCTATGGCTGACAGTGTCATATGCAGAACGTAAGTTTACCAGAGCTACACCTGTTACTTGTTTGTTTGCAGACCAAGAAGAACTAATAACTGGAAAAATGTGACCTCTGCCATTCACGCCACAATGGTTGCAGGGTGCGGATGTAGGTGTAGAACTGTGCAGTGGCTTGCAGAGTATGTATGTAGATGTACGGCGGAACAGCCATGTGAACGCTGGACAGTGTGAGACGCAGGCAGTTCGCGCGCTGCCTGCTGGGCCAGGGGCAGTGTTGGAGAAGCCGCTCCCGCTTCCGCCTGGGTCTTTTGCTCCCTGGTTGGGGGCGGCCACCCCCTCGCACGGCTCGTTTGTCTTCCGGCAGCGCGCTGACAAATGCGGCCGCTCGCTGCGGAATTTTTCAGCTGTCGAGCCGCACTCCGGTGTTGGCTCTGCCTCAGACTTCTGTTTCACTGAAGGGACACTGGCGCGACATCGGCGTCTGTGTCGAGGAGGCGCTACTGTCACACATACACCACTATCGACAGTTCACTCGCTGCGTCGAAATTCTTAATACAATATTTTCTGTACCCTCATTCTCCTCCTTTCCTTCTCTTTTCAGTCGCGTGATGCAATGTGTTGGCCATTTCATAAATTACTTTATTCATACTGAGCAAACTGTGAGAGTAGTTGCTGAAAATATTCAGCAGTCAGTTGCACAGAAGAAATTTTATTTCTTGACCCGTTTCAAGCACCTAGTGCCCATTTTCATAACATGAGAATTATAGTATTGTTAGCGAGCTTCAAAAATAAACAGGTGTACGCAGAAATGGTTCAAATCGCTCTAATCATTATATTTTTGAGGTCATTAGCCCCTAGACTTAAAACTACTAACCTAAGGGCATCACACACATCCATGCCCGAGGCAGGATTCGAACCAGCGTCCGTAGCAGCAGCGCGATTCCGAACTGAAGCGCCTAGAACCGCTCGGCCACAGCGGCCGGCAGGTGTACGCAGCAAGTTACTGTAGTCTCACCTGTAGTTGCCATAAAACATGTATTGTTTCCTCACAATATAATTGTTTTATGACAACTACAGGTGCGACTACAGTAATATGTTCCGTTCAAAAGATCCTATAATTCTTTTTCACTTTCACTCGCAATAGAAATGCCATCTTTCACCTTGAATTTTAATCCCTCTCTTGACCGTTACTGTAATTCCTTTTCTATGCATACATTCAAAAGTAGTGGCAAAAGTCTAAATCTCTGCCTTACACCATTCTTAATCAGACCACATCGTTATTCGTCTTCCAGTCTTATTGTTCCCTCTTGATTCTTGTACATATTCTTTCCCTATAGTTCACCCCTATTTCTTCACAGAATTTAAAACATTTTTCACCATTTTACATTGTCGGACCCCTTCTTCCAGGTCGACAAATCCTACAAACGTGTGTTGATTTTTCTTCACTCTTGCTTCCGTCGTCAACCGCAGCCTCAAAACTGCCTCTCTGGTGCTGTCCTAAATCCGTACTAATCGTCATCTAACATATCCGCAATTTTCAATTCTTCTGTTTATTACTCTTGTCGGTAATTTTGATGCAAGAGCTATTAGGCTATTTATGCCATGATTTTCGCACTTGTCAGCTCTTGTAATCTTAGGAATTATGTGGATGATGGTTTTCCAAAAATGTGGTGGTATATCGCCAATCTCATACATTCGCACATCTACGTGAATAGTTGTTCTGTTGCCACTTCCCCCACTGATCTCAGAAATTCCAGTGGAATGTTACCTTTTCCTCCTATCTTAGTAGATAGTAAGTCTTTATAATATTGTAACTGTGTAACATTTACAACATTATATCTCGTATCCTTTCTCTCATTATCGAGTAACATGACGAGACATATTTCTACGTCTGGCTCTATATATTAGCTTCTACCTAGGGCACACGTATTCTGTCTCTAAAACTTGCAACGAGACATATTGTTTTGTGCTCTGCGACAGTAACATAAATATCTTGTTATTCAAGAGGACATGAGCTGCATCCATTCGGTAAGGTTAAATAATATTTTGTGTGTGTTTTAGCACCCGCTAGACGTTCTCTTGAAGTAAATCTAGGCATGCTACGACGCACAACACAGCAAACTCCCAGTGGCCCCTAATGACATAGAAGAGACAAGAAGTCCCTGGATTTAGTCCCAGGATGATTTGTGTCGCGCATCGCTGCTCGCACAGTGCTTAGATTTTGACGTGCGCCTGTGCCAAGCGGACATCCAGAACCTGGTCTACGGATGTGGGAATGTTACACAGACAAGAGCTGAAAACTTCACCGATACATTGTACCGGACACATGCAGTCCATCGTTACGTCCATCCAGCTTCCCGCAGTCCCACAGTGCGGTCCCGTCCAAAGGCTGAAGTCGTTCAACAGTAGTACATACTCAACGGTCGGGCATGGTTGTACTCATTTTTAAAAAAATAAAAAAGACAGCCGTCCTGAGTCCCCCTGATCGCCTATGACTGTGTCAAATGAATCACTAACGCTACAACCACTCAGTATGCCCGTATTATACACTAGTGCCACTAAACACAGTTCTTCAGGATGTTGTACTTTCTTCTGAGTTCGCCGTCGAAAGCGATGTGTCAGTACTGCCAAGAAACTTCGCGCGTGGTAGATTAAATGCCTGAGTTTTATCTCTCACGTTTCTTATTTGTGAATCAGAAAAATTACTGTGTCCCCACCATGGTCAGGTATGACACATCATTCGTTGTTCGCAATCTATAAAACCGCTTTAAAAATACAAGATCCACTTAATTCGTCTGTACTTATCCATTACAGTGATCATCAATTTGAGAATGAAAAAAGTTCACAGCCTGGAAGACTACGAGAAGTCACAAGTACCGGCGCTTCAGAAGGGACTCCCGAGAACATGGGAGTGTGAAGACAATGTTGAAGTGTAAAGTGGACGGAACTGCTCTGCAATCTCAATCTCTTGTTACCGAATGAACATAAGGGTAGCTCCTAATTCACTTCTCCAGTTTGTTCACGGTTTAAGCTACAGTATTGTTTTACTCTGAAACGTCCTCTTAGAAAAATTATGAATGACTCTGCTGGGAAAATCAATAACGAAGAAGTTTACCAGCACAAAAAAAAAGAGAAATGGTTCAAATGGCTCTGAGCACTATGGGACTTAACTTTTGAGATCATCAGTCCCCTAGACTGAAGCGCCTACAACCGCTCGGCCACCGCGGCCGGCTTTACCAGCGCAGTCATTTATAATTTTTCTAAGGGGTAGTTTCTTGTTTTTCTACAAACAGTAAGATATTATCAAAGCAGAGGCAACGTGTCTCTTGGCCGAGCTCATCAGGAGAAATCTCCGCTGGTGACTCCAAAAACTCTCAAGTGGATACAGTCTGGAAGGCATTAGAATGAATTCTTCCTCTAGCGAGGTCGCACGATACTCTCTCGAAAGTAAATCTCGCTGAGGATAACCTTCAAATGGGCACTGTACTGAGAGTGACTATTGAGAGTCAATACTCTGAGCTGTCTCAAGTGAACACACACCTTCAGTATCTACTAATGCAACTGTCTGTACTTCACGCACATCGTATCAGCTTCTCCAACAGTTGTGACATGGCTATCTGTCCAGTCAGTAGCACGTCACGTCAAAACGACTGCAGCAGTTTAGTGTCGGAGACAACTACACAAATAAATTTTCCAAGCAACATAACGTTACTCATTTGAAAACTCAAACGGAACAGAGGACTGTATTATAACTGAACACAAATAACTTTGTGGGACCGATAGCTATTAATAACCAAGTCCGCAACTTGGCAATGCAATGCAGTGCAGTCAAGTCAGATAGTTCCTCTTACAAGTCTAAAATTACACTGATGACTGCCACAGGAAGTGGTTCGCAGGCTTTTTTTGGCGTGAACTGTAATTGTAGACTTCCGTAACTTGCTGTACTCGTTGTGGGCTGCCCATAGACTGACTGTAAAGACCAGACCAAAAAAAAAAAAAAAAAAAAAAAAAAAGGCTCTGAGCACTATGGAACTTAACATCTGAGGTCATCAGTCCCCTAGACTTAGAACTGTTTAAACCTAACAAACCTAAGGACAGCACACATCCATGCCCGAGGTAGGATTCGAACCTGCAACCGTAGCAGCAGCGCAGTGCCTAGAAACGCTTGGCCACAGCGGCCGGCAAAAGACCAGACAGTTTTCACGCAGTACACTCGACACGCTGAATGGTAGGCCGTGATGACGTGTTGAATACTCATTGACTCTCCGCTTATCGTGATATCCTCCGTTGTTGATGGGCGTCTCTGGAAGGCGTGGCAATGTACGAGGGGCGAAATGGAAACGACTATGAAAATCCGATAAAGCTTTGCACAGATGTGTTGGGTAGTGTCTCTAGTATAACCCCAGTTAGCATCACGTCGCTCTTCTCATTTCTGAGCTCGCAGTGAGTGCGTAAAGATGTCTAGAAAATAGTGTCTGCCGCCAAGTACGAGGGCCTGGTGAGAAATTTCGCCTGAAGCTATGCAGCTAACATTACATAACTGTCGTGCTGTTTCTTCAAGACAATTCTCAGCCGCATTCTGCAGGGGCAATGAAGATGCTCCTGCATCGTTTTCAAATGGAAATGTTAGGTTACCCACAATACAGTCCGCAATTGTCTCCCCCTGAGTTTCATCTCTGGTCACATGAACTGCTGTCTTTGAAGACAACATTTTGACACAGACAACGAGGTGTAGGCCAGCGTGGAGAATTGGTGGAAAGCACTGGCGGCTGCCTTCTATGATGAGGCTATTGAAAAGTTGGTACAACGCTATGACAAACGTCTAAGTCAGAACGGCGACTACGTAGAGAAGTAGCTGAAAGGTGTAGCTAATTGTTAGAAGTAAAACATTTCTGATGTTCACTGTGGTTTCAATTTGGCAATCAATCGGAGCTTACTTTCTGAACAGGCCTCGTAGTTCCATCATCTGTGGTGTCCTCTGAATGTGCCGTCGCTATCAACCTTGTCCAACGCCTACACCTGCTGAACATGCAACCGGTAACACTGGCCCGCTCCACGGGATGTCGTCCGGGCAGCGCCAGAAATCATCACATCAACAAACTTCTCTATTTGTAACTGTCTACATCTCCTTGTCCCTCTAACTTTAAATTAATTTTAATTTATTTGGGTACAGTACTTATACGAGAGAAACACATGGATACTTATATAGAATATGCTGTACGATGGTATGCTGAAAAGTAATGACTCCGAATATTTTATGTGAAAACTATTAACGCTTTCTAAATAAAAGAAACCTTATTAACTTTCAAATTTTATTAAAATTCTACAGCTTTATTCTTCATGTCTGAATATTTATTTGTCAATGTAGTCACCCTGGTGAGGAACACTTTTCTACCGACTAGAGACAATAACTGTAGAATGTTTGTTGAAGGAGCCACAACCTAACCTCTACTTGCACAGCTTCGTCACTGAAGTCCTCGAAGAGGTGCTCTTTAAGTTCTGGATACAGATGAAACTCGAATGGACCAAGTCGGGGCTGTATGGAGAATGATCGGTAACAGTGTAACCAAGGCTTCGGATTGTTGCAGATGTTACAGCGCTTGTGTGTGATCTGGTATTGTCATGCTGAAGGAGGAGGTGATCCATGTATCGACGAACTCTTCAAATTTGGGCTTTTAGTTTTCTGAGATTTTCGCCAATACCTTTCAGATTTTATGGTGGTGCCTTTAGGAATGAATTCCAAATGCACTACACCTTGTACATCCCTGATCACGGTGAGCATGATTTTGCCATTGTCCTTTTAGTGTACCTAGCTTTCACACCTGTTACAACACTGTGAAGGAACCCATCACCTTCAGGCTCAAAATGAAAAAGAAATTCTTGGCAGTTGTACAGTCTCCTCTGTTCATGTTAGGAATAAGCATTCGATGCAACCGTCACGCACACAGTTTTCTGTATCACAGTTCTGCAGTGATAACTTGTACACACTTACGTGATACGGTACACATACCTGAGAGCTGAGAGCTGTGTCTATGTTATCCAACAACTTTCTCTAATTAGTTCATCAACTTGATTCCGATGAGTCTCGTCGGTTGCCTTGCGCGGTAGTCCGCTCGTTACAGTAAGTGACCAAAAGTATCCGGACATCTGGCTGAAAATTACTTACAAGTTCGTGGTGCTCTCCATCGATAATGCTGGAATTCAATATGATGCACGCCCACTCTTAGCCCTGATGACAGCTTCCACTCTCGCAGGCATACGTTCAATCAGGTGCTGGAAGGTTTCTTGGGGAATGGCAGCCCATTCTTCACGGAGTGCTGCACTGAGGAGAGGTATCGATGTCGGTCGGTGAGGCCTGGCAGGAAGTATGCGTTCCAAAACATCCTAAAGGTGTTCTGTAGGATTCAGGTCAGGACTCTATGCAGACCAGCCCATTACAGGGATGTTATCATCGTGTAACCACTCCATTACAGGCTGTGCTTTATGAACATGTGATCGATCGTGTTGAAAGATACAGTCGCCATCCCCGAATTGCTCTTAAACAGTGGGAAGCGTGAAGGTTCTAAAATGGCTCTGAGCACTATGGGACATAACTTCTGAGGTCATCAATCCCCTAGAACTTAGAACTACTTAAACCTAACTAACCTAAGGACATCACACACATCCATTCCCGAGGCAGGATTCGAACCTGCGAACGTAGCCGTCTCACGGTTCCAGACTGTAGCGACTAGAACAGCACGGACACCCCGGCCGGCGAAGGCAAGAAGGTGCTTTAAACATCAGTGTAGGCCTGTGCTGTGATAGTGCCACGCTAAAGAACAAGGGTTGCAAGCACTTTCCATGAAAAACACGACCACACCATAACATCACCGCCTTCGAATTTTACTGTTGGCACTACACACGCTGGCAGATGACGTTCACCGGGCATTCACCATACCCACACCCTGCCATCGGATCGCCACATTTTGTACCGTGATTCGTCACTCCACACAACGTTTTTCCACTGTTCAATCGACCAATGTTTACGCTCCTTAATACCAAGTGAGGTTTCGTTTGGCATTTACCGGCGTGATGTGTGGCTAATAAGCAGCCGCTCGACCATGAAATCAAAGTTTTCTCACCTCCTACCTGTCATAGTACTTTCAGTGGATCCTGATGCTATTTTGAATTCCTGTGCGATGCTCTGGATAGATGTCTGCCTATTACACATTACGATCTCTTCAACTGTCGGCGGTCTATGTCAATCAACAGACGAGGTCGGCCTGTACGCTTTTGTGCTGCACGTATCCCTTCACGTTTCCACTTCACTATCACATCGGAAACAGTGGACCTAGGGATGTTTAGGAGTGTGGAAATCTCGCGTATAGACGTTTGACACAAGTGGCACGCAATAACCTGACCACGTTCGAAGCCCACGAGTTCCACGGAGCGCCCCATTTTGCTCTCTCACTATGTCTAATGACTACTGAAATCGCTGATGCGGAGTACCTGGCAGCACAATGCACCTAGCATGTAAAACGTAAGTTTTTGGGGGTGTCCGGATACTTTTGATCACATAGTGTACCTTTGCTCCGATGACGAGTAAGCCAACTTGGTACATTACTGATTCTCCGCGGTTAGAAACTCGATTGCTGTACGCTGTTTCTCACACATCGACATATTTACATTACACTCCGCCATGTTAAACGGTACAGTTTGGAGCCCTCTGGCGGCAGATCTTTGCAAACTGCGTCAGCAGAGTGGGAAATTCGATGTGGTAGTATGCGTGATGGAGTTGCATTCATGGATGGGTCTTAACAGGGAGATTCCATTAGTTCCTCTGCTGTTTTCCCGGACGGCTTCCTAAAGACTGGGTGCCTCCAGAGTTCGTGTATTCGACGCCGAATTATCCGAGATCTAGAGGGCGCTGGTGGGGAGGACATGTACGATACCTACTAAATTCCTCGTCTGTTCCGACTCCCTGCGTGTCCTTCAGGCACTGCTTGTATCCAGCCCAGTCTAGTCTAGAATATCCAGGACACTCTTAACTTCTAAATACTGAGGGAGGAGGTAACTTTCTGCTGTATACCAGCATGTTTGTTGCGGGCAGCGAAAGGGCGGATGTAGCAGCCAAGGAGGCATAGCGCTATTCTCAGTTAATTCAGTGTATCATACCCATGTATGCTATCCTGTCGCTGTTGAGGTACAGAGTCAGGTGTCGATGGGAAACTGAGTCGCTAGAAGTGACAGACAATAAGCTCCGTCTAATACAGCCTACAAAGCGGTCATGGTGTACCTCTTCCGAGCCTCGCAGACGGGACGAGATTCTCGTTACTAGTCTTCGCATAAGCAACAGCCCTATGACGAACGCCACGCGGGGTAGCCGTTCGGTCTGAGGCGCCTTCTCACGGTTCACGCGGCTCCCCCCATCGGAGGTTCGAGTCCTCCCAGAGTGTGTGTGTGTGTGTGTGTGTGTGTGTGTGTGTGTGTGTGTGTGTGTGTGTTGTCCTTAGCGTAAGTTAGTTTAAGTTAGATTATGTAGTGTGTAAGCTTAGGGACCGATGACAGCAGTTTGGCCCTATAGGACTTCCACAAATTTTCAAAATTTTCCTTTGACGAATGGCTTCTTGCTCCGGTGAGAGGACACTGCAATGTGCTGTGCTTGTGTTGTACATACTACTGTGGGCCACCTTTTATTAGACGTGTGTTACTATCAAACCAGACAGAGTGGCTGATTTGCCAGCAGACCTGCCCTCTATTTGAAGCAACGTTCAAACGAATGAGGTATAAGTTTTAACGTTTTGTAATTTGTCCAACCTGTTTCCTAAAATTTTAGGGAGACACTGTTAACGTGTTAACTGGGTGTCTGCCTCATCCAGGTTTTTTTTCCGTAAGTAGTCTGCCAGTAACGTTCCCAGTGCCTTTGTTTTAGCTCCTCTGTCGTCTTACTTCTGTTTTAATCCCTCGTATAACACCCTTCCCCCTTCTCCTCTGTCTTAAAGCGTGTGAGATAATGACTGTGTGGGTCAATGCGAGCGATGTGGGAGTGAGTGAATGTGTCACGACAATTTTAGTAATTTTGTTTACATTAACCTTTTGGATCTGCAGCTCAGTTTTTTCCGAGTTTACAGTTAAAATTATTGGATATAGGTTCCACGCATTTTTTTTTCTTCTAACGCAAACATGTTTCGTACCTCTGTGCCATCATCAGTGGGTTTTGTTTCTTGAAAACTTAAAATGTGAACATATTTTATGTTGTAATTGATGTAACACAGCGAGGCCTAAAGACAGTTTTCGTTCCTACCGTGATTTTAGATTACATGGTTTTGCACGATGATCTATATGGTGTCCTTCACTGATGGCCTGCCACCTGCAAACCAAACTGTGTAAATGTAAATTTCATCGCCGAGTTAGCAGATCTCTTCATTATTTTTTAAAAAAATGTGATCTTGGTGTGGCAAAATGTTTGGGAGTGTAATTGTAATTACTCACGTTTTGCTGTGACTGACCCTTCTTCTTTTGCGTTCTGAGGGCACTGCACACACGTATTGATGTACTTCGTGTAATTTCGGATTTACAAACGCCTTTTCACTTGTCAAAAACACGCTGAGCAATATGTTGTTGTGTGCCCCCCCCCCCCCCCCCCCCACCCATCAGCATCTTTTTCTGAGTGAGTCTAGAGCTGAACTTGAATTTTGTCTCCCTCCCGTCTCCCTCTCCCTCTCTCTCTCTCTCTCTCTCTCTCTCTCTCTCTCTCTCTCTCTCTCTCTCTCTCACACACACACACACACACACACACACACACACACACACACACACACACACACACGCGCGCGCGCGCGCACATGGTGCGCGCGTCTGTGTGTGTGTGTGTGTGTGTGTGTGTGTGTGTGTGTGTGTGTGTAAGGTCCTTTAGCTGTCTGTTTTGTCTTTTCTGTAAACCTCCTTTAATGTGCTTAAATAATGTGTTTTCATCTAAAGCTTGTTTGCCTTCAGCTATTGTCTTCTGTATGCTAGTTTGTGGTACAGACTATTGCTCGATTTCAGCATTTTCGTGTAAGAAGAAGAAACTGTGTTTTTGCATAAAAGGTGGCACCTACATTCAATACTATCCCACATTCGTTTCTTTTAATTTGTATAAGGAGACTGATAAACCCGTCGGTGACCGCCCTTAGCCTCCAAACACACAACACAGGGTGAAAAGTATTTAAACCGACAAACTCTGGGAGGTTGTAGGGCACATCAAAACAAATATTTTTCCCTAATGTCCTTTTTTCCTATGAGGAGTATTTAAACCAGTAGAGGAAGATTTCTCTGGCGGCAAATCAATTAAACCAATAAACACTTTTACATTTTTCTATTACCAAGAGACAACAGATTAACACAACCCAGTTTGAGTTACAGTAGATTTTCAAAAATGCCTCCATTGAAACGTAAACAAAAGTTACACCGTCGGATCATGTTCTGTCTGACACGGGCAAAAACCGCAGAAGTATTCTGAATTGTTCCTGCTGCAGCTACTATCCGGGCAACCAGATTCTCTTCTGATACAACAGGAGTTGCAGAAACAAGGTTGCGCATCTCTACCTACACAAAAATGTCCAAAGAGGACATATCTCGGGATCGAGCAGGCCATGGTACAGGACCACCTCGTCCAATCCACGTTTCTGGGAACCGCCGGTCCAGCAATCGAAGCACACGACGTCTGAAATTTGCCGCGCCTCGTCATGTTGGAACCACCTGCGTTGTCTTGCAGGGAGCGGGAAGTCTTCCAGAAATTCTGGCAATGCTCTGGCGAGAAAATTGTAATAGTGCCTGCCATTTAGGCCGGCCGGAGTGACCGAGCGGTTCTAGGCGCTACAGTCTGAACCCGCGCGACCGCTACGGTCGCAGGTTCGAATCCTGCCTCGGGCATGGATGTGTGTGATGTCCTTAGGTTAGTTAGGTTTAAGTAGTTCTAAGTTCTAGGGGACTGATGACCTCAGATGTTGAGTCCCATAGTGCTCAGAGCCACTTGAACCATTTTTGAACCTGCCATTTAATGGCCTAGGTAGCAGATACGGCCCAATTAAACAGTCCCCAGCAACACCGACCCACACATTAACGAAGAACCGCACTTGATGAGCGCTAGTAACTGTGACCTCCCACTCCAAACATGCGAATTGTGAATGTTGAAGACTCCATCACGCCCGAACGTTGCTTAATCGGTAAACAACACAGAGGATGGAAATGTAGGATGCATTTCACGCTGTTCCAGGTACCACTGCGAAAACTGTGCTCTGGGTGGATAATCAACGAGTTCCAGGTTGTGGGCACGCTGTAAGTGAAATGGACGTAATAATTCCTCTCGAAGGACTGTTCTTAAATTCGTCTGATTCGTCCCCATGTTACGTGCAATTTTACGAATGCTGATTGAAGGCTCCCGCTCCACATGTTGCAAGGCAGCTTCCTCAAATTGCAGCGTTCTTACCGTGCGACGCCGTCTCTGTCCAGGTAATCTGCTAAATGACCCGGTGTCACGCAGACGTTGGTACACAGCAGCAAAGGTCGTATGATGCGATTAGGATACTGTTGTTGATAAACCCGCTGTGCAGCTCGTCCGTCGTGGTGCGCTACGTAGTACGGACCAACCATATCAGTGTACTCACTCTAGGTGTATCGTTCCACTAGTAAACAGAGCCAATGCACTACTACACTGGTGGACAGCAGTTGCCTACAACTGAAGATCATAATACGACCTCTAACAACTGAAAAGCGTAATACGGCCTCCACCGGTGTAAATAATCCTCATAGGAAAAAATGACTTTAGGGAAAAATATTTGTTTTTATGTCCCCTACAACCTCCCAGAGTTTGTCGGTTTAAATATTTTTCAACCTGTACACACACACACACACACACACACACACACACACACACACACACACACAATGTGTATTAGATGTAATATCTCAACCAATACTGAGAGCAGGATAAAAAATTCGGAGGTACTACTTTTCAGTGAGTCATCGTGTTCCTTTTGTGTAGTTAGATACATGTTATGTAAAGTAGGTTGAATAAAGGAAAAGAAAGAGAAAAACAACAATCATTCACCTGAGTTTCTCCTGGCGTATACAACTTCCAAATAACTTCCGGGAATTCAGGCAGGTAACACTTTCAGCGACCGCCGATATTTCGGCGGGAGAACACCCCGCCATTTTCATGGCAAACTGCAACGGACAGGCGGCGTACATGCAAATTTAATACCTCGGTTCTCGGACAGAAGCAGGAAAGATAACACACACACGCTGAACACTAGTGCCACCAAAGATGATCAAAGTCAGAGCTATCGATAGTGAGACTATGAATTCGCAGGTGAGGTAGCATTGACTCTGTCTCTCTCTTTTTTGACAAGGGAGAGTCGGATTCCAAACTGAGTTTAAACAGAAACCTCCATCCCTGTTTTACGTCGTTTGGAGGGACTGAGGTTGAATGACTGATATTTTAGTGAGTTTCGCCGGCCGGTGTAGCCAAGCGGTTCTAGGCGCTTCAGTCTGGAACCGCGCGACCCTCGGTCCTGGATGTGTGTGTTGTCCTTAGGTTAGTTAGGTGTAAGTAGTTCTAAGTTCTAGGGGACTGATGACCTCAGATGTTAAGTCCCATAGTGCTCACAGCCATTTTTTTTAGTGAGTTTCGATGTGGTCTCTCTCTTCACTCGTGTTCCTCTGTCTGATTCGTTGCGGTTAATTGAGGCCAGGTTTGGTGCTGAATTAACTAATCTCTTTAGGCATGTGTTGACATCCACTTACTTTTTATTTAATGACCAATATTACGAGCAGACAGATGGAGTTGCGATGGGTAGTCCGTTGTCTCCTGTGATCGCAAATTTGTTTATGGAAGACTTCGAGGAACGTGCATTGGAGTCGGCGCCTTTGAAACCCGCCTGTTTCTTTATATACGTTGACGATACCTTCGTTGTTCGGCCTCATGATAGGGAGAATTTGAATGTCTTTCTAGAACATCTGAACTCGATCCACCCGAACAATCGTTTTACAATGGAGGTGGAAGATGATGGTTGCCTTCCCTTTCTTGACGTGTTGGTTAGGAGGAAGGATGATGAATCATTGGGACATGCAGTCTACAGGAAACGTACTCGCACCGTCTTGTACTTACAGGATAATAGTTGTCACAATCCGGCTCAGCTTGAAGGGGTACTTCGTACCTTGGTACACAGGGCACATGTCGTTTCTGACGCTGAGACTTTGCCAGCTGAGCTGTCCCATCTTGAAGTTACATTTCGTCAAAATGGTTATAGTGATAGACCGATTGAACGTGCGTTGCGCTATCGATCAACTGTACATCGGGTGATTGATAATTCTGAGTCAACACCTAAGTCTACTGCCTTTTTGCCTTACGTAGGAAACACGTCCAACAAGATCGGTCGTATTTTACGGAAATACGAAGTGAAATGTGTTTTCCGACCTCCATCTAAAATTAGAGCAGTTTTGAGTTCCGTTACGGATGATCTTGGACTGCGTAAGGCGGGTGTATATCGTATTCCTTGTAGCTGCGGCATGGCATATATTGGTCAAACTATCAGGACCGTGGAGGACCGATGTACTGAGCACAAACGGCACACACGATTACAGCAGCCAAATAGATCTGCTATTGCCGAAAATTGCTTGGATACTGGTCACCCCATGTTATATAATAACACCGAGATATTGGCATGCACGTCCAGCTATTGGGACAGTGTTATTAGGGAGGCAGTTGAGATTAAATTAGCGAGCAACCTCGTAAACAGGGATGGAGGTTTCTGTTTAAACTCTGTTTGGAATCCGGCGACTCTCTCCCTTGTCAAAAAACAGAGGGACAGAGTCAATGCTACCTCACCTGCGAATTCATAGTCTCACTATGGATAGCTTTGACTTTGGTCATCTTTGGTGGCACTAGTGTTCAGTGTGTGTGTGTGTGTGTGTGTGTGTGTGTGTGTGTGTGTGTGTGTGTGTGTTATCTTTCCTGCTTCTGTCCGAGAACCGAGGTATTAAATTTACATGTACGCCGCCTGTCCATTGCAGTTCGCCTTGAAAATGGCGGGGTGTTCTCCCGCCGAAATATCGGCGGTTGCTGAGAGTGTTACCTGGCTGAATTCCCGGAAGTTATTTGAACAATCATCCAAACACATTCCGTCCCAGTCGCCGCATCAGCTAGTCCCGTCGACAGAGGCGCTTTCTGTACAAATCCAGGCGTGCCAGGCGCTCTCTGCGCGTCAGATGGCTCGTGGCGTTGCTCTGCGTGTCGTAGCGCGGTCGCCGCAGTCGGGCCTCCCAGTGTGGGCGCCAGCTGGGCGGCGCCCCACGGTCTGCGCAGTCAGAAGCAGCGCCGGCCGCCCTCCCCAAAAGGCGGCGTATGGCTGGCGCTGGCGCTGGCGTTGGGGCCACTGGCCGAGTCCGCGCCCTGCTGAATATGGATTGTGGCGCCTTTGAGAGTCAGCGAGCGGCCCGGCCGAGGTGGGGACAGGGCGCCGCCTCCACCACCACCCCGCTGTCACCGCCCCCGCCGCCCACCGACGCACCGATGGGCGCGAAATTGGCTGAGCTGGCCGGTGCCGGTGCTGGGGCCGGAGCTGGTGCCGCTGTCGATCGATGGGGCGGCAAATCTGGGCCCCCCCTCATCCCGGCGACCCATTTTTATCCCCGCCTGGCCTCACCCCGGGCTTCCAGGCGACAGCCGGAGAGGCGCAAGAAAGATGTAGAAGAATGTTCGCCGGCCTGTTGAAATAATAGAAGGGGAATTATGCGCCGGATTAGCTCGTTATCGGGCTTCGCGCCTCGTCAGCGGTGACCTGCGAGGACTAGGCGGCGCAGGGAGTGAGAGAAAGGGACCTGCCGAGGAGCGGCGGGTGGTGATTTTCTCACTCAGTGGATTAAAATCTCCGCAGCCTCGTGGTGCCCAGGGACGAGGGGAACGACTGCCCTCGACGTTTTGCGTGCAAAGAAATCTCCCAGTACCATTCTGTGTAAACTCTTTTTTTGGAAAAGACTGTTGGAGATTTGAAAAGTAATTTGACTGTTAGATTCTGGTTATTAGCGTACTTGTAACTTCCGCTTCTACAAACATAGTTTCGAAGTCACAGAGCAGTGCATGACGAAGAGTACCTTCTGCCACATCGGTCATTCCCTTTCCTGCTCTACTGCCTAGTGAAGCGACGGAAAACATGGGTAAGCCTGGCTATAACCAAATATCTTATCACCATAGCTCATGTGGGCAACGTTCTTACCGCAGTGGATACACCGGTTCCCGCGAGATCACCGAAGTTAAGCGCTGTCGGGTGTGGCCGGCACTTGGATGGGTGACCATCCAGCCGCTATGCGCTGTTGCCATTTTTTGGGGTGCACTCAGCCTCATGATGCCAATTGAGGAGCTACTCGACCGAATACTAGCGGCTGCGGTCAAATAAAACCACCATAACGACCGGGAGAGCGTGTGCTGACCACACGCCCCTCCTATCCGCATCCTCAACTGAGGATGACGCGGCGGTCACATGGTCCCGATGGGCCACTTGTGGCCTGAAGACGGAGTGCTTATAGCTCATGTGACGAGTATTCACAAAGTTCTCAGTGTCACCTCCAGAGAGATCAGACTGTAACAATGAAACATCGTGTTAGTCCTCTGCATATTCAGTACTAGAGATTTTTCGCAATGATGAATAACTTAATGGAGACCTTGCTTATAGACGTACAAGGGATCCGAACCACAGCTCAGAGTGTCGTCAAATGTGAACAGGATATTATTGACGCAGGGGGAAACATCATGGAACAAAAAAGAAGTTAACGAAGATTTTAGCAATATGTACCGCTATAAGCGTCTTAACGTAAATGGTGTCGGCTATAAATGACACGTGAACTGCAATACGACGGCTATGGTTCGAGATGCTCCTTAGAATGTCTGTACTGTTCAAAGTGCATGACTACACAAGTTCGGCTGTCAACTGTTGTGGCACACTTAGACAAGCCCATCCACTACGACAAGGTTGTACCAAATCGCATAGGAAAAATCGGTTTTTTACTCTCGTGAGGCCAAAATCCTCATAAAAAACGAAATGACATCGCTTTCTAACTGTCGTGAGACTGGCACAAGACATGTTCAATATGCTGCCCACCGTTTCCTGCCACGAGATCAAATCAAGAAACAGTGTTTTCCACAACAGATAAAAGGGTCTCGGGGATCACGTTTAAAATGCGTTGCTCAGTGTGTGCGTTCAGCTACGTTCATTGTTCCAGTACAAAATAAAACATATTTCGGATAACCACACTGCCAGAAGTCTGACGGATTACATAAGGTTATCTGGACTGCAAGGCTACCGGGAAATAACGGTTGGTAACTCTGGAATTTCCGAAATGCCTCCGCAGCGGCCGCTTCACTGGCTTTGCAGTTCGCAGAGGAGCACCATATTGCATAAAAATGGTCCTACCGACACATTCGTGCTGTTGTAGGGATTGAAAGACGTCGGTGAGCAGAAGACGCTCGTAGCGTTTACCAGTGACTTTATAGGTACCAGGACCCGCTGGACTCATCTCCTCCAAAAAATACGGTACTGTCAACCCGCACCACATAGTCGCCTTTGCAGAACGAAGTGGTACTGTTGCATGTGTGTGCGGATTTTCCGATGTCCATATTCTGCGTATTGACATTTCCTTGGAAATGTTCCTCATGTATCCACAGAATATTCCATGGCCACTCATTGTCAACTTCCATGCAACCAAGAAATTTCTGAGCGAACGTCTGTCTTAAAGGCAGATCAGCAAGGAGCAACTTCTGAACTTGGGAGATTTTGTGTGGGTGACAATGTAGGATATTTTATGCACTGTGCTCTCAGGCATGTCCAACGATCGGGCGATTCTCTGTGTTCTACTTATTTGCACACCAACACTCGCCCCCACCTGCAATGTTGTGGGCATGTCTTTTGCAACAACAATAAAAAAAAAAATGGTTCAAATGGCTCTGAGCACTATGGGACGTAACATCTTAGGTCATCAGTCCCCTAGAACTTAGAACTACGTAAACCTAACTAACCTAAGGACATCACACACATCCATGCCTGAGGCAGGATTCGAACCTGCGACCGTAGCAGTCCCGCGGTTCCGGACTGCAGTGCCTAGAACCGCTCGGCCACACCGGCCGGAAGACTCATACATTGTACACACCAGCTGGAACAGTCGTTTTGTTGCCACTTCCCCAATAATTTTAGAAATTCTGTTGGAATGTTACCTATCATTTCTCTTTTATTTGATTTTAAGTCGTCCAAAGCTCTATTAAATTCTGGTTGTAATACTGGATCCGTTATCCCTTATACTCTTCTAAATCGAAACCTGTTTCTTCTTCTATCACATCAGACAAATCTTCCCCCTCTTAGAGGCCTTCAATGTACTCTTTCACCTATCCGCTCTCCCCTCTCCATTTATCTGTGTGATTCCCGTTGCACTCTTAATGTTACCATCCTTGCTTTTAATGTCAGCGAAGGTTGTTTTGACTTTTCTTTATGCTGAGTCTGTCCTTCTGACAATTATTTCGTTTTCGATGTCTTCGCATTTTTCCTGCAGCAATTTCATCCTAGCTTCCCTGATTTCTTATTTATTTCATTTCTCAGCGACTTTTATTTCTGTATTCCTGAGTTTCCCGGAATGTTTTTGTACTTCCTCCTTTCATCAATCAACTGAAATATTTTTTTTTACCCATGTTTTCTTAGCAGTTACCTTCTCTGTATTTAAGTTTTCTTTCCCAACTTCTGTAATGGCCCTTTTTAGAGATGTCCATTCCTCTTCAACTGTACTGCCTACTGAGGTATTCCTTACTGCTGAATCTGTGGACTTAGAGAACTTCAAGCGTATCTCTTCATTCCTTAGTACTTCCGTATCCCACTTCTCTGAGTATTGATTCTTCCTGACTAATGTCTTAAACTTCAGCCTACTCTTCATCAGTACTATATTGTGATCTGAGTCTATATCTGCTCCTGGGTACATCTTACAATCTAGTATCTGATTTCGGAATCTCTGTCTGACCATTATGTAACGTAACTTAAATATTCCCGTACAACCGGGCATTTTACAGGTATACCGTCTTTTCTTGTGTTTCTTGAACAGGGTTTTCACTATTACTAGCTGAAATTTATTACAGAACTCAATTAGTCTTTCTTCTCCCTCATTCCTTGTCCCAAGCCCATATTCTCCTATAACCATTCCTTTTACTCCTTCCCCTACAACTGCATTCCAGTCCCCCACTACTATTAGATTTTCATCCCCCTTTACATACTGTATTACTCTTTCAATATACTCATACACTTTCTCTATCTCTTCATCTTCAGCTTGTGACATCGCCCTGTATACTTGCACTACCATTATCGATGTTGGTTTGCTGTGGATTCTAATAAGAACAACCCTATCACTGGACTGTTCGCAGTAACGAAGTCTCTGTCCTGCATTCCTATTCGTAACGAATCCTACTCCTCCTATACCATTTTCTGCTATTTTTGATATTACCCTACACTCATGTGATAATAAATCCTTACCTTCTTTCAACATTTCACTTCACTCACCGCTAGTATACCTAGAGTGAGCCTTTGTATATCCCTTCTCAGATTTTATCTCTTCCCTTCCACATTCAAGCTTCAGACTTTCTTCGCCATGACTCGTAGAACGTTATCCTTTGGTTGGTTATTCATGGTCACTCCCCGCCCCTTCCTCCCCCCCCCCCCCCTCCACCTCCCCTTAGCAGTTACCTCCTAGAGATCCGAATGGGGGACTATTTCGGAATCTTTTGAGAATAGAGAGATCATCATGACTCTTCTTCAGTTACAGGCCACATGTTCCATGGATACACATTATGTGTCTTTAATGCTTTGGTTTCTGTTGCCTTCTTCATCCTCGTTCGGTTGATCATTGCTGATTCTTCCGTTTTTAGAGGCAGTTACCCATTCCAAGGACAAAAGAGTGCCGTGAACGTCTGGCCATTGCTCATCCCTTTTTGACAACGTCGTTGACAGTATGAGAGCGACTTGTTATGCCAGAAGTCTTAGATCGCCAGTTCAGATTATTAACAAAAATTTAAGTGGTGGCGGGTTTCGAATCTGCGGCAGAGGAAATTTTGATTTTTAATCGAAGACGCTGCCTTTCTTTCTCTCTCTCTCTCTCTTTTTTTTTTTTTTTTCACCGAACTACTATTCATGTAAACCCGTGCAGGCAATAACAGTGTCACATGTTGAGGGATGTCTGCTAGTCAGACACATGCAATGTGCATGTAGTATCAGTGAGGGTGATGTCCATGTGTAGAATGGGAAAGGTGTATGATTTGTCAGAGGTTGTCCGAGGACAGATTGTAATATCCTGGAGGCTCTGGACGACCATTTCGGAAACTGTACGACTTGTTGGGTGTCCGAGGAGTACTATGCTTAGTGCCTTCTACACATGGTGAAACAGTGATGAATCCATGTCCAGGCGTCATGGGGTAGGGCAGCCACCCCTATTAGATGCTGAACGTCGTAGGCTGGGCTGAGTGGTAAAACAGGACGTGTGGCGAACTGTGGCAGAACTAATATCATAATTTAATGCTGGGCAGAGTACAAGTTTATCTGAACACATAGTGCACGGAACATTCCCAACGACGGGCCTCCAAAGACGAGGATCCACGCATGAGCCAGTGTTAACAGGTCGACATCGGCAACTAAGACTGAAATGAGTGTGACCACCGCGACTGGTCTTTGGCACAGTCGCAGAGCTTTGATGGTCTGATAAATCCCGATACCTTCTTCATCATACCGATGCGCTAACGGGAATCCGTCGTCTTCCAGTTGAACAGCTCCTTGACACCTGTACTGAGGGGCGGAGCCAAATTGGCGGCGGCTTAATTCTGCTCTGGGGAACATTCATGTGGGCATGCATGTGTCCAGTGGATCTCGTGCAACGCACCATGAAGGCCAAGGCGTATTGTTCACTGATTGGAGACCACGTTTCCCGACGGCTGTGACATTTTTCAACAAGATAATATGCCATGACACAAGGCCGGAATATGATGGATTGGTTCTAGGAACACAGTGGTGAGTTCCAATCGATGTGGTGCCCCCCTCCCCCCATTTCACCAGACCTGAACCCGATCGAACACATCAGGTATGTGACTGAATGTGCAATCAGACCTTATCCTCCCTCTCCCTGGTATTTACGGGAATTAGGTGACTTGTGCGTGAAGATGTGCTGTTAACTCCCTCCGACGACTTAAAGAGGCCCCAATGCTTCCACGCCTCGACGCGTCGCCGCTGTTACCCGTGCAGAAGTGGATTGGTTCAAATGGCTCTGAGCACCACGGGACTTAACAGCTTAGGTCATCAGTTCCCTAGAACTTAGAACTGCTTAAACCTAACAAACCTAAGGAGATCACACATATCCATGCCCGAGGCAGGATTCGAACCTGCGATTGTAGCGGTCGTGCGGTTCCAGACTGAAGCGCCTTGAACCGCTCGGCCACTCCGGCCGGCGCAAAAGTGGACATAATATTCAGCTGATCAGTGTATATGCAATACTATTGCCAAGAATAGTACACAGAATAATGAAAAGGAAATTTAGGATCTGATGAGCAGTTTGCCCTTAGGCAACGGCACCAGAAGGCCAGTCCTGACGTTGCGCTTGATAAGAGAAGCAAGGCTGAAGAACAATGAAGACACTTTCGTAGGATTTGTTGGCGTGCAAAAAGCGTTCAGCATTGTAAAATGGTGCAAGATGTTCGGAATTCTGATAAAAATAGCAGTAAGCTATAGGGAAAGACCAAGAGAGAACGATAAGTTTGGAAGACCAAGAACGAAGGGCTGTGATTGAACACCTCTACCGTTCAGTCTATACTTCTAAGAGGCAATGATAGAAATAGAAGAACGCTTCAAGAGTTTGTTTAAAAATCAGGGTGAAAGGATATCAATGATGAGATTCGCTGATAGAATTGCTATGCTGAGTGAAGATAAAGAACAATTACGGAAGCCGTTGACTGGAATGGACGAGTGCAGACTGCGAGTACACCGAAGAAAGACGAAAGAAATCAGAGACAGCAGAGATGGGAAAGCCAATAGCAGAATTGGTCTTGCACCCTTTTTAGTCAGAGCCCATCGCTCTTGGTCTTCCAATATTGTTTCCCTCTTGGCCTTTTCCTACAACTTACTCCTGTTTTTCTCAGAAAACCTCAAAACTGGTGATCACGAGTTAGCCAAAGTGTCTTAATCATGCAATATATTACAACCTAAGTGAAATGTTGAACCTTTTCTATAAATCTCTCATCCAAAATATTCTTTGCTCTTATTGAATGTTTTCCCTGGGATGTCATACCTACTGTTTTTGAGGTAATTTTTTTAATGTAATATTCTTCATATAACTTATGTAGCAAACAAATAGATCTTTGAAGATTAGCCGACCACTGTGGTCGAGTGGTTCTAGGCACATCAGTCCGGAACCACGCGGCTGCTACGGTCGCAGATTCGAATCCTGACTCCAGCATGGATGTGTCTGATCTCCTTAGGTTAGTTAGGCTGAAGTAGTTCTAATTTCTAGGGGACTGATGACCTCAGATGCTAAGTCCCATAGTGCTTGAACCATTTTCTTTTGAAGATTATCTTCCGTGTTTTGCGTAGCCACTGTGTCATAGGTGTATGATAACGCATTTAAAGAGCTCCTTCCGAACTTAATTCCTAGTGGTACCTGTTTCTTCCATCCGTGTCAGATATCGTTCATATAAATATTAAAAGACGTAGGTGTTAACACTCACCCTTGTCTAACTTCCTGGTTAAGAACTATACTTCCTCCATTTTAAATAGTTAAGATGTGGCTGAAGCAGATGTCACTTTGCAAACAAATTATTATGCGTTGAGGGTAGCCCCGTTTAGTCAATATATTCCGCAATCCATGCCTGCCCACATTACAAAAGGCCACCTCTAGATCTACAGACGCCATATAGATGGGCAAATTGTATTTCCTTTTTTTTCTCTGTTAGCTGTTTCATAACGGCCATGCCGCAGTGGATACACCGGTTCCCGTAGATCACCGAAGTTAAGCGCTGTCGGGCGTGGTCGGCACTTGGATGGGTGACCATCTAGGCCGCCATGCGCTGTTGCCATTTTTCGGGGTGCACTCAGCCTCGTGATGCCAATTGAGGAGCCACTCGACCGAATAGTAGCGGCTTCGGTCAAGAATACCATCACAACGACCGGGAGGACGGTGTGCAGACTCCACGCCCCTCCTATCGGCATCCTCCATGAGAATGAGACGGCGGTCGGATGGTCCCGGTAGGCCAGTCGTGGCCTGAAGACGGAGTGCTTTCTTTTATTATTTTTTTTAGCTGTTTCATAGTAAATACAAGAAAATTATCAGTATAAGCTCTCCCTTTTCGAAGACCATTCTGCTCTTCTTGGAGGAATGATTCTGCTATTGGCTTTAATCGGTTATTTAATATAACAGTGTACTGTTTACATGGTGAATGAAATATAGTTATACTTCTGCTGTTTGTGGGTTTATTTCTTTCCCAGTTCTTAAATACAGAAGGAACATTTTCCATTAACCACGTATCAGGAACTTCATTGTAACTCAGCACGTGTGTAATAGGCGATGAAGGCGGAGTTGAGTAAAAGTCATGCCACCTGGTCCTGGTTCTTTTGCGTTTTTATTAACGCTGCCAACTTTCCTAAGGGAAGAAAACCAGTATTTTTAACTAAATCTCAGGTCCTGTCTTCAGTATTGGAAGAAATGTCCGCTTAAGGGTTACACCAAATACATTTATAATGTTCAATCCATTCTTAATATGTTACCAAGTCTATTTGTGAATTTTCTCTCTTTCTGGTTTGTTTGAAGTATTTATATGATATTGGAAAAGTCTTGTCTCCCGTGTACTTAGTGATCCACATGACTCAAGAATTTTTTCCAGCACTGTGTGCCCAACTTGTTAGAGATTTTGCAATCGCTGTCTAGCTTACTGAGTTTTTAGCTGTACGTACGTTCCATACGTTATTTGCTTATCTCTGAGGGCCTTTTCTGTTTTGTCGTCTCATATTCTGAAACCTTTTCTTCACCTCCAGACGGTTTGCCCAGTGCCTCATCCACTGTTATTTTCATACATTTCTTTATTCTCTGCCATTCTTTATTAATATCCTTCATTTGTTTGTTTCTTAAATTTTGTTCATATAGTTCTAAGAAGTATTTTGGACATCAATTGAAAATGATCGTTGCATATATCACAGTCTGTGAGTACTGCTAGATCATTCAGTAGACATGCACCTATTGCGTTAGCTTCCACATAATCTCTGACTGACCTGGAATCTCTGTTCTTAATAATGCAATAGTCACAAACTGCAGTTAATGCTTCTTCAAAAAATGGCTCTGAGCACTATGGGACTCAACATCTTAGGTCATAAGTCCCCTATAACTTAGAACTACTTAAACCTAACTAACCTAAGGACATCACATGCACCCATGCCCGAGGCAGGATGCGAACCTGCGACCGTAGCACTCCCGCGGTTCCGGACTGCAGCGCCAGAACCGCACGGCTAACGCTTCTTCCACAATAGTCTTGTTGACATACCTTGCAACATATTGTTGTGCTGTTCAGTCACAGTACCAAGTAAGTAGCGCTGCCCTCAGATTCAGACCTACTGTTGGGGTCTGGCACAGTTCTTTGAATTGCCCCACACTAATTATGCTTGCGATCTGGTTCCTGAGTCCACACGTAACAGTTTCGCTACTAGCTGACTGCTAATCTCGCCACATGATACACGAACAAAACCATCTTCCACTCGCGGATTCTAACTAGTACACGTAATTTGTGATACATCTCTCAAACAGAGTGCTAATCGAATTATAATCTTTTTTCCGTAACCATCGTTGCACGGTTGACAGTTGCCTAAATGGCACGACTCTTGAATACAGCAGTTACACTTGTTCCTAACAACTTACAGACTGACGAATCACTGACAGATGGACAATGCACGAGAAGAATGCACGATCACTTTTGTTAAATTTTTGTCTGTTTTTGTTGGTGTCCTCTAGGCCACGCATCTGACAGTACTAGTGCAACTCACAATTAAAGCTCGAGATCACTTTCCCAGTCACTTTTGCGCTCTCAAAAACAATCGATTTTGAGGCCGACAGCGATACTACAGAACTCTACAAACTTGGAGACAATCCATTACCGTCTCCTCAAATTCTCCTGTACTAACAGTTCCTCATCGGGTAACGAAGGCTACCTCTTTATGATGTCAACGATTCAATTTCTCATAAGTTACTTTCCATGACTATAAATTTCGTTCAATTGAGACATGTCGTTTATTCTACTAAATAATAGAAAATAAGTTACACTGATATAATTTGTCGAGAAATAGAATATTAAATCATACATTAATCTTCCTATGAGACCGAAGTGTGACACGAGAAGAAGATTTTTTGGTTATGTACAGTGGCCGATAATCCAGGTTAACATCTATGCAAAATAAAGTAACACTAGTAGTTCAAAAGTTCTTTATACACGGATTTCATAAGGGAACAAATATTTTAAGGTAATGTTTACTTAAAAGAAAGAGTAGTACATTTCAATTTTACTAAAAAAAATTAGGAATGATAACTATAAGGGAATAACAATCGCATAAGAAAGTGGAAATGAATAATTCCCAGTTTTTACTGAACACAAGAAAACAGTTCAACTTAGTAGCAGTGGAACACATTATCACCGGAGGTAGAGTAGTTGCAATTTGTCCATGCTGAGTAGTCAGTTCGTTCCGTTCAACACGCCCTGCAATTTTCAATTATTTCTCACTTGAGCGGATAGCAAGGTCGTCACTGAAAGTTATAATTCAAACTGTTTCTCCACCCTTCCTTTATTTTCTTTATAATTTCTTTGATGAACAGGTAGAGCAATAGAGGGGAAAGGTTACGTACCTCGTTTACGCCCATTTTAATCGAAATAATTTTCTCTTGGTTTCCCGTTCTCACAGTTTCTTCTTTACTCTAGCACATATTATACATAACTTGTCTTTTCCTAAAGCGTACATGTGCTTTTGTAGAATTTCGTACATGTCTCGTTGGCTGACTTTATCCAACACTTTATGTAGGTCAAAAAATTCTATGTAAGCGTCTTAATTGTTCATAAGTCAGTCAGAACTGCCTCTCTGGCAGTTTTAATTTCCCTACAGCCGATCTAATCCTGTTCATTTCCACTGAAAATAGCAGTGTCATCAGCGAATCTCATCAGTAGTATTTACGTACCCTGAATTTTAATCCCACTATTAAACTTTTGTTTTATTTCCGTCATTGCCTTTTCGATGTATAGTTTGAACAGTACGGGCGAAAAGCTGCACCCGTTCTTACATCCTTTTAAATCCGAGTTCTTTGGCGTCCAGTCTTAGTTTTCTCTCTTAATTCTTGTACATGCTGTATGTCACCCGTCTTTCCCTAAGGCTTACTCCTGTTTATCTCAGAATTTGGAACGTCTTGCACCATTTCACATTGCTAGACGCTTTTTCTAGATCTACAAACGATGTGAGCATACCTTGATTTTTCTTCAGTCTCGGTTTCATTATCGAGCTGAAAGTCAGAACTATAGAGCGGCTTAGCGCAATTATTAACACGCTGGACTCACGTTCTGGAGGACGATGGTTGAAATGCGCGTCCAGCCATCCTGGTTTAGATTTCCGTGATTTCCCTAAAGAGCTTAAGGCAAATGCCGGTATGGTTCCCTTGAAATGGTAAGGCCGCTTTCCTTCTCCATCCTTCCCTAACACGAACTTGTGCTCAGTTTCTCATAAACTCGTTATCGACGGGACATGAAACATTGATATCCTCCTCCTCCTCTTCAAAGTCAGCATTGTCTTTCTGGTGCCTTTACCTTCCCTAAAGTCAAACTGATCGTCATCTAACATATCCTCAATTTTCTTTTCCATCCCTTCCACATACGGCTCGCGAAATCACCACGACGAGAAAATCAGATACGTTAACTGTGATAAGGAACTTTACCCACACTCGCACATTCTAAGCGCCATTTGTAAATGGAAGAGGAAAGTGGGTAAGAGGTAGTGAACTGGGAATAAATAGCCTCCAACTGAACTTGAAGAACTGAAGAACTGAAGAAAAAATGGTTCAAATGGCTCTGAGCACTATGGGACTTAACATCTGTGGTCATCAGTCCCCTAGAACGTAGAACTACTTAAACCTAACTAACCTAAGGACATCACACATATCCATGCCCGAGGCGGGATTCGACCCTGCGACCGAAGCTGTCACGCGGTTCCAGACTGAAGCGCCTAGAACCGCACGGCCACCGCGGCCGGCAACAGAAGAAGAAGGTGATGGTTTTCCCATCAAGTATCGACGACGCAATGTACTGAGTCCCATATTTAAATTTATCTCCTCATTGTTGAATGCAACGGATATTCAAGATCATAGGAGAAATACTACGTTATCACTCCTATAGATCATAAGTCTCACCGTCGAATCACGTCTCTTGGTATTAAGCAAGGAAAACGGAGACAAGACAGTTAAACCTTATAGCTTGCCGATGCAGCGTCTGTTTGATTCGGGAAGTACAGAAAAGGAAGAGACACCATTACTGTTCTGGATTAGCACAAGCAACACGCCATTACGTTTCCTCGTGACAAATCCAGCACTTTTCAAAAAGCGCTTGCGATTGATTGTCCGTCGAGTGCTCCTCTTGCAAAGTGATTTTTAGAGCCGGCAGCTAAAACACGGAAAGCAATACTAATAAGGAAGCGATCGCGTCGTTTTGGCGATCGATTTCGCTAGGAAAAGAGTAAATGAAAATTCGTTCCGGTAGGGCCTCAATTTTGCTCTGTGACAGTAAAATCGGGGATCCGGCTGCCCGTTATACAGCCGGGGCGGCCATTACACGGCGCAAGTGCTCGCTCAGTGGCGATACGAGAGCGGGGAACGGCCGCACGCGATTCATTCATGGGTCGTAGGCGCCCCTACGCCCCAGCAATCCACTGAAATGGGCCTCGCTGTATCCTGCGTTGATGTGGGGAACGGTCTTACCTCGAGATTGGAATTACACTTCATTGAGTGTTTGGATACGCCTAGGGGACGAGTCAGGAACGCTCACACAAAGCGACTTCTCGTGTGCTGAGACGGGATGTAGCAGCCTTTCAGGTCCTGTGCCGCTGGTAGCTTGCGACTCTGAGTGGGGTCGCCTGTCCTGTAAAAGTTTTGAGCGACTTTCGAAGATATTCGGAACATCGGAAGCTCTGGTTCGTAGAAGTGAATGAAAGAAGCAAAGAAAAAGTCCGTAAATAGAGAATTTTTATGGATTCCATAAAATAAGCATATTTATGTATTCTTCCGTCACTTCTCCGTAAAACAGTCTCGTATTTACCGTATTTGAGAAATATACAAATTGTGTTATTTTTCTGCTAATTTACTTAGAACCGGTTTTCGACCTACTAACTCTTCGCCAGGAAACTGGAAAGACAACCAATCAATTAGACAAAGCTCTCAGATCTCGCAACTCCGGGATTTCATTTCACGAGGGCGTGCTGAAAAGTAATGCCGCGGAATTTTTTTAAAGAAAACAAACTTTATTAACGTTTTATGTCTCAGTTGCGTCAAACACATTACTCCCAACGAGCGACCATTTTGTTGATGGTCTTGCAATAGAATGTTTAACTTTGTTGGTAGAGCCACAACCTCACGCCTGTTCACACCGCTTCATCACGAAGCGATGAAAACCGGATGGGGCCATGTCGGGACAGTGCACAGAATGATCGATGACAATTGTACCAAAAAAATGGTTCAAATGGCTCTGAGCACTATGGGACTCAACATCTGAGGTCATCAGTCCCCTAGAACTTAGAACTACTTAAACCTAACTAACCTAAGGACATCACACACATCCATACCCGAGGCAGGATTCGAACCTGCGACCGTAGCGGTCACGCGGTTCCAGACTGAAGCGCCTAGAACCGCACGGCCACACCGGCAGGCGCTCAATTTACCCAAGACGTGGAATTGTTGCAGATATCGCAACGCTTGTGTGTGGTTTTGCACTGTCATGCTGAAGGAGCAAGTGTTTCCTGTATGGACGAACTGTTCTGCGATTAGAAAATCGGTTATAGCACTCTGTTTCTCGAACACTGGCATAGTTACGTAACTCACAGCCATGTTACGCGCTGCAGTTCGGAGTCTCCTAGCGGCAGAAGATTGCAACTTACGACTTTGAAGGGGGAAAGCCTACCGAGTGATACACATGACATGTGAGACGTGGTACTTACTGGAATTAAGGAAAACGTAGAAGGAAGGACCCACCAATGTAACTTTCTTTTCACATAACCTGTTTATTTAACAATATATAACGATAACTTTTTTGTTCTTTTCGCAAAATGAATAATATGTGTGGTGTCACCGCCAGACACCACACTTGCTAGGTGGTAGCCTTTAAATCGGCCGCGGTCCGTTAGTATACGTCGGACCCGCGTGTCGCCACTGTCAGTGATTGCATACCGAGCGCCACCACACGGCAGGTCTAGAGAGACTAGCACTCGCCCCAGTTCTACAGCCAACGTTAATAGCAATGGTTCACTGACAAATACGCTCTCATTTGGCGAGACGATAGTTAGCATAGCCTTCAGCTACGTCATTTGCTACGACCTATCAAGGCGCCATAGCATTTGATATTTATCGTGTGAAGCATGTACAAACAAGAGCGATGTTCTCCAATTATGGATTAAAGTTAAGTATTCCAAGAACTACGTTCTTTTCTTTATAGGATAATTACTTTACCTTGTTCCAGACCTCACGCCAATCTGCGTGAACTTAAAAGCGTGCATTTCGGCCTCCTCTAGCAACACGGTGTTGTCTCTTCTGCCAACACTACAATATGCAAAAAAAAAAAAAAAAATAATAATTTTGACCTTAAACCTTAAGATGAATTAACTTTTACAAATGAAATCAAAACAGCAAACAATATGACAACAATTACAAGACGGCCGGATTTGCAGCCCTCCCGTTATCGGGTCAAACAGCGGTGTTTAATAACGCGCTGGACACAGCTCTCGTATTAAATGCCCTTCTGCAACACATATAAACTATTTAAGCACCATTGATGACAAGAGTGATTCAGTTACTCAAAACAGATGACGTAACTTTTAATTTGAAAGGTGTATGTCGAAAGATTAGGGGTTAAGATGCGCACCCGTGCTTAAAAGATAAGCAGATCAGGAAACAATATGACAATGATAAGGCTTACTTCAAAGCAACCAACTTCTTAATTTCCATCGGCAACCAAGGTGCGATTGGATCCCAGACCGCCCCTTTTGACAATCTTATTTTGACTAAAGCTCTGGTGACACTTGGCTGTTAATATTTTCAAAGTTAAACTGATTGTCAGTTATCAAGACCGCTCTGAAGGAACGTCTTGAAACATTACTTGTGAACACTTATTATAAGAGAACTCTCTCGACGGAACGACAAGATCCAGCTAAAATACACCAATAATGACCCGGTCTTTCAAACACAGTAACGGACAGCTTAGTACAACAAGTTGTTCAGATTATAACTAATGACTGAAAAGATCAATCAAACAATTGAACCGGTTAGCATCTAAATCTAACCACAAGATCCCTCTTTCGTTTCACGTCAGCCTGTGCCTTAGTACAATTGTTCCGGCTGTATTAACGACCAGGAGTTGATTCGTCGCAACATTAATGATCGGATACAAACCAGAAAGGAAAGGCAATGTAATAGCGGGACAAATTTTCGAACGACAAGTTGTGTCTTAGTACAATACTACGGCCTATATTTACGACCTAAGAGCCGACCGAGAAAAACTCTTAAGGTCGGGTACAAACCAGAAAATAATAAGGGGGGCAGATAGACAATGACAAGAATCACTACGACGGTTACAGAATGTTACTCCCCTTTATCAGCAAACAATTCCATGGATCCACGGTGCGTCGCAGCGGATACTGGGTGGTGGCGATGAAAGCCAGGTAGAAGAGGGCAGCAAGGCCACGAGCGGTCGGCCGACACGAATGTTGCCAACCAACCGACGGGATGTCGGCCTGCTGTTTGTAGTCAACGCTGACCCCGGTGAAGTATTCGTATCTTCGCTCTGCGCAGACCCTCCGTGCGCAACTTGTGGCTTCGACCGATCGGACCTCTTGACCACCTCCTGTCGCGACGCTACTGCCAATCCCCAAACCTCGTGCCTCCCTTTTGGCGAACCCCGCATATATATCGGCAAGCAAAGGCCTTGTAAGGACGCAACCCACATATACCAACTCTTCCTAATAGATATTGGCATTGGGGCCGCAAGAGGTATAGTCGATACAACACCTGAGCCAGTGGCGCCAGACAGAACAGTCTACTAATTCAATGTCGCCACGGCTCAAAATGTAATACCTCAACCAACATTGAGAACAGAATAAAACAATCGGAGCATTATTTTTCGGCATGCCCTCGTGTGGAACAGGCACCAAATCTATCGTCAGTGAGGATAAAACAGATTTATTAAGCAATTGTGGTGTTCGCAAAACCCTTTCCATTGACTGTTACCAATTGTATACTGGTCAATCAGGATGGACTATAGCACCTAGACCATATGTGACAGACTTGTCATTTTTTGAGAGACGGTTACAGAGACGAAGTTAAACCACCGGTGCTACCTGTAGCCGACAGAGTGAAAAAACTTAAGGAGTTAGAACCACTTCAAGTACATACGCATTTAGCTTAAAAACCGCACTTGGTTTTAAGTAACGACACAGCAGAAAAGTCACATGGTCCACTCAACCAGCCACATTTCCAGACATCATTCTCGGTTATTACATTCATCTCTACAGACTGTTACCACAACGGAATTTTTATTATACTTCTGATTTTTTCTTACAGCCTTTAGTACTACGTTCATTGAACTCATATATGTTAATATTGTTATTTTCGATGTGACCTGTGTTTGATACTGTCCATCTTGTAAACTACAACAATGCAATTTAACATGTTTTAGGCAGAACAAGAGCAATGAGCAACCCATTTATTTCCTCACCTAATGTCATAAACCAAGATTCTGTGTGCGTTACTATCTTCGTCTCTTATTTTCGATTTCATCCACACTATTATAGATTGCAAACGCTAGTCATTTTTTTGCCTGACGAAGACCCAGTAAGTCGAAAGCAAGTCCGAAGTAAATAAGTAGAACAAAAATGGCAGTCTATTCGGTTTCTCAGCACTGAAAAACAGCGTATTTTATGTTGCAGGCTGCTTGATTAAAAATCATCCAGTGAGAAGTTTGTGGAAATTTTAGAGTTTTTGTCACACCTGTAGGACTGCAGTTCATGTAAAAGTGCTGTTTTATCGCTAAGTGAGAGGGACAGCGGTGCTACTCGGATAAACGTTGGTCGAAACGTTAGTTATTAACCCATGAAACGAAACAGGTTCTGGAAGAACTGCCGACAGAGCCATGTAACGTCTCACTCGCGGCAACACATTGAATACGTTTGTAAAGGCATTAAAGGAAAATGGTTTTCATTCTATTATTGACATCAAAATTTACCCATGCTCACCTCGAAAAATAGAAAGCAAATGAGTTTATCGGTCCACAGATCACAAATCTTTTGAAAGGCGCTAAAGGAACATCCCTGTCGACGACGTTGTCATAAGAGTCTGGGATGTGGAAGGTTGGGGAAGGTAACAGGCCATATGTTTTACAGAGGAACCATCACCTCATTTGTTTGAATCAGTTTAGCGAATCAGGGAACCGCCGTCCTCTTCTACTCGAGTCCAGTCGGTTACCACTGCGCCACCTGCCAGGGTTCGTAAAAGACAGGACACTTCATATGTCGAGGAGAAATTTTTCTGCAATTCATAGCACATAAAAGGATTAAGTACAACAATGACATTAATAAAGTGTGAAAGCAGGCTTCGATATACATAAGACAAAATTAATGTATAACTAACGTATCGGAAAGAAATAATAAAGTAATATACCTAACTGACAAATGTTAAGGTTTAACCGGACTTAACGACTGATCAGTGTCTTCTCTTCAATAACAAATTTTGATCGGAGTGGTTGTCCTTCATAGTGGGCCAAATTTCAGTTGCGGTGGGTTTTTCATTCTGTAGAATTGTCTTCCTACTTCATGTAATGTACATACCGAATGTTGGAAGTTTGATTTCTTATCCTGTATTAAGGTTACATCTTCTGCATATAGCATAGAGTTCAGATTTTGGCTTCCTTGGAGTTGTGTACCTCCATGTATTTCAATGTTTTTAATTCATATTCCATTTTTTTATGCGGACCTCAGTATATATGTAAAGATTGTCGCTGACACGCTATTTCTGCCTGATGCCTTGATATATTATTACCGTTCTGTTTTTGAACTGCCTTTGTTTATGATTCTTTTGGATTCTTCATACAAGTTGTTGACTGTATAAGATTCATTTTTCCATTATTGGTCGTAGTCTAGTTTCTAACGACGGAGTCAAAAGCTTTTTCGAATGCGATAAGAACAACATATGTTTCTAAATTGACTTGTCGTTTCTTTAAAATCCCTTACTGCTGTAAATATTACAGTTCGTGTAGCGTCTCTTTCAAAATCCGCTCTCTTGTTCTCCCAGGAATACAACTGCTATTGCAAATTAATCAACCGGTGAGTTGGCACCGAAAAAGTGTTTCTAAACTGATCAAGGTAATTTGACCGACAGTACGGCTCATCCAACTCGAGAAAGTCGCATAGAACTGGAATATACGAGAAATGAAGGCTACCGAAAGAGGAGTTCTGTCAAACGTAAAGCAGCTGCAGAACTTTTGGCGGTGGCCGAACAGTGGCAAGGGTGGCACCAAGGTTCAATTGCAGTCGTGCTTTGGAGCTATCATCATAATATTTACTAACCAAAGTAGACGATGAATGATCAACAAGGTTTACTCGTTGAAAAGCGATAATCGTCCTAAAGATTCTCAGGGTTGAGCACTACGGTATACTGCTGCAACACGGCTCCTGAAATGTTGTCCCCCGTGGCACGGGGACTGGATGTATCCGTCGCGGAAAAGGGTGGCAACTTCCTCGTGGAGGTCCAAGTAGTGAGAGCCAACGCTCGCTGTGGGTGCTATTTTAAACATTGTCTCAGGTAAGAGACAGTCGACGTACGAAAATGTTATGGCCACTCTACGTCTTTTGCAGTATTTTGGGGATTCCTATCAGACGTTAAGTTTCAAGTGTACGCTGCGAGTGAAGTTGTTCGTGTTACAATAGAGACCTAATTTTTTACAAAAATAGCAACCTTGATGATCATTTGTGACTTTTTTAACTACTGTTGGGTATGGACCCACAAAAATCTGGGAAAACCTCTATAATTATCATCATCATCATCATCTGTTTGTCATATTTTGGCCAGCCTCGCATCATATATAAAGTTGATACGGAAAATTTCCCATTCGTTGTTTACTCAAGTATTAGCCGCAAGTGCTTCATTGTCTTTATTCTAATTAGTTCTGAAGTGTTATCGCCAGCTCTTGAGCATGTTGCTACACAAATTAACGTACTCGATATTTTTCGCCACTTCCGCGAAATTCGTTTCGGTCGTTACGGTTTTTTAGCGGCAACATTTCCAGCTTTTACGACGCAGCCACCATCTCAGATCACGCTACGTTGTAATGCCGCTCGTGTGTACATGAGCAGCGCCGAATGATAACCAGCCAGAACAAACAGGGTAAAACACGGAGGGGAAGAGCTTTATCGAAGCGGACTAACAAAACTAAACTAGAAACGCGGCTCCTGTCTGGCAGGTCGTTCCATATTCACAACGGGGGCGGGCTTTCATGCGGGCACAGAATGCATGATACGCTCCATATGCGGCCAAACAATGTGGAAGCTCGTTTCCCCCCGTGTCGGTCGCAGGCCGCCAGCTGTTAATATTATTGTATTACGCGCGTGCGGTCGCTGCAACTATGTGCGAGGGGCCCGGTACGGCCGGAAGCCGGAATGGCCCCACCGGCAACTAGGCAGCTCGTCTGCAAAACCCAGCTGCTCTGCGTGCGGACATCACGCTGCAAATGCTCATTGCTCTCTCTCGTGTGCTAACAGCAGCACTTTTTTCTCCCAGTTTCTCTATCCCCCAGCTCCCAAAAGTCATTCAATTTTGTGTTTCCATATTTGTAAACGATCATTTCTTTTCTCTTTTTTTCCGACTCTATTTGTACGCTTCGCAAGTGCATAAAATAATAATCTCACATTAAAATGTTTCATTCTGTGTTGCTTCGGCTTCCCATAATACAAGCGATTCCGAATAAGCACAGTCTGTAATGTAAACGAAGATAAATGGGCGAACGCGGTACCCGTTAGCGAAGTTGTTGTTTTTCCAGTAATTACTGTTTTCACTCTAGTGTGTGTCATCCAGTCAAAGCCAGATTTCGGGAAAAGGCCAATCGCGTACAGCTCCCTATTAAAAAATGATCAGCAAGATGTAAAGTTAATTAAAAGTAAATAGTTGCGTAAGCTTTACTCTCCAGGTATTGCAACGTTCATTTCACCGAGCCGTTCAGTCATCTCTCTGTCCGTAGTCTTTAGAGTGCAGATATTACCACCACATGAAAGGCAGGCTCAGTTTCGAATAGAGTTACAAAACTACCGTAAGCAACAGTAGACTTCAGGAAGTCTGTGTAGATTACGGTAGTTTTCCTAGCAGCTAAGATCAGTGAAGATCGTAACCGCGTTACCTTTACGTTGGATGTGTTGCTTACTTATCGGGTGTTAACTAATAGCGATCGCTTTGTTTGCATATGTGGTCAGTCTCTTACTAGGTTCACCCAGAAACCGACAGGGGTGAACCGTCCAGAAACGGAGTGAGGATGTATAAAGGGTCTCGTAACCTACGGAACATTTTTGCTCTACATAGTCGCCCTTCTATCTGTTACTTAAAAATAAACACCAAAATTGAAACTATTAATGTTCAATTCCGGTTTCATTGGAAAATTGTTGATTTCTAATGTGAAACAGAGGAATGTTGTCATGAAAATAAAAGGTTACATTTATTATATAGTACTAGAAAGCGCAATTTGCTTAAAAAAGGTAAAATAAAAATAAGCAAAAAAAACAAAAAACAAATATCGCTTCAATACTTCGTTGGGCTTGTGTTCGTTATAAACACTTTTCACACTTATCAGTAATGAGAGGAAATTTTTGCCTTTGATCATGATGAATGTTGTGCTGAGTACAAAATAACAAGAAAAATTCTATAGATTCTTTTACGTTGGTAAACTGCACTTGCATCAAAAGTTAGTGTTCCGATTATATTAAAGCGCAGAAGTTGCGTGATCAACTAATTTCTATTACTTATAAAACGCTAGTTATGTTTTTTTAACAATATACAATGAAGCGCCAAAGAAACTGGTATATGCATGCTTATTAAAACACGGCGCTGCGGTTCGCAACGCCTATAGAAGACAACAAGTGTCTGGCGCAGCTGTTAGATCGGTTACTGCTGCTACAATGAAAGGTTAACAAGACTTAAATGAGTTTTAACGTGGCATTATAGTCGGCTCACAGCGATGGGACACAGCATCTCCGAGGTACCGTGAACATTAGGAATCCAGTAAAACATCAAATCTTCGACATCGCTGCTGCCGGAAAAAGATCAGACAAGAACGGGACCAACGACGACTGAAGAGAATCCTTCAACGTGACAGAATTGCAACTCTTCCGCACACTACTGCAGACTTCAGTGTTGGGCTATCGAAAAGTGTCAGCGTGCGAACCATTCAACGAAACATCATCAATGTGGGCTTTCGGAGCCGAAGGCCCACTCGTGTACTCTTGATGACTTTAAGAAACAGAATATGGTTCGGTTATAGACTGCAGATAGAGTCCGGCGAGGACTATACTCAGTAATTTTGCATGCAAGTTTGTTAACAGCACTGCAGAGTGTGAATGGCGATATTCTCCAATAAACACCTGAAACATAGTACAGATCAAGGAAGAAAAAATGTTATTTGTTGTTATCACTAAGCACGGAAAGAATTGTCATAGGCTGTGTTAGTTAAACTCGATTGGATGGTAGATAGATTACTAATGACGAATAATTTTTGCAGGTACCTACGATTTTCTTTTCTTGTGGCAGAAAGCCGTCAACATCCACGTTATGTAATTACCATTTTATTCCTAGCTCCAGTATATTTTACTTGTTTTCATAGTCAGTTGTGGATCAGTCCCACAATACTGTCCTCTTTTCACTTCCGCCATGAAACACACTACGTTGAATGCGGTCACTGTTTCCTCCAGGGACAGCCGGATACCAAGAATCTCCATTGCTAGTTGTTTCAGGAGGAATAGTGAATATTTCAGCAGGTGCTAGTATATATTCCAATAATGCACCCCATATAATATTTGCTTTTTTTTATTGATCACAGAGATAAAACTAGTTAAAGAGGTAGTTTTGACTTCGTGTATTTTACTCCAGCTGCCTTCGGTCTATAAATAGACGTTTTTGTTTTGAAGTTCAGCTTGTGCTTAAGTTAACGTAATTTATTTTTTTACTCTATTTGTGGCGATTTGTTGGCCAATTCTACTGTATCGTTCAAGAACGTCGCACGGAATTAATAGTGCTGAGTATGCTGATATGCTATTTGTGTACGTGTTTAGTAATGGAAAAGCTGTTGCTGGTTTTAGGGAATACTGTAGAAGTTTTCCTTAACGGAATTTTGCCAGACTCAGAAGTATCTACTAGCGTTTCACTGAACTACACGAGACTGATACAGAACCCAGCAATAATATTTCATGTAAACATGCAAACGAACAGAGTGTTCAAGAAGCAGAAGACGTTATTCATTTGGTGGAAACATATTGATGTCCGACATACAGAAATATGGCAGACAATACGTGTGTGTTGCCTCCATCCTTACCATTTACAGTGCATCTAACATCAAGCAGGTGAAGGTAGAAGACAGGAAGTTCGTCGTTGTCTAATTGAAAATTGGCGAGTAATCCCATAAAAACTATTTACTGTTGGAATTCATCTAGCAAATCATTGAGGAAGTAGGTTGCAAATGATACTCTGAGATGGAAAGGATGGCAGGAGAGGAATTCGTGTCAGACTGCTTCAAACCAGTCAAGAGACGGATGACTGAAAAAAAAAGAGGAAAAGCGGTGGTCCGACGAAAGCCCCCACGCCTTTGTGGAAACACATTCTGGAGAACCCTTCTCTTGAAACGCATAATGTTGTGTGATAGAGAAACAGTTTATAGAGACTATTGTATAACCCTGTCACCTTACAATGCCCCTTTCTGTGTTATGTACACTTTCTTGAAACTAGCTTGTAGCGTTACTGAAAGAGGGCTCTTTGGGTACAAGAAATGATTGTCAGGTGACACATATAACCTCGCAAAATGGGTTGGAAAAAATGGTCACGTTTCTTGTCTACAAGATCTCCACACTTTACAGATGATTGCAAATGGCTCTGAGCACTTTGGGACTTAACATCTGAGGTCATCAGTCCCCTAGACTTAGAACTACTTAAACCTAACTAACCTAAGGACTTCAAACACGTCCATGCTAGAGGCAGAATTCGAACCTGCGACCGTAGCAGCAGCGCGGTTCCGAACTAAAGCGCCTAGAACCGCTCTGCCACAACGGCCGGCCATAGATGAAAGGTTATTTGAAAGGAGGGTTTACAGTGAAAAACTTAACACAAGAGAAAAATTGATCATAGGGATTATTAATAGTGACACCATCGTAAAAGAATGTCAAGACAAGCTCAGAAGAGTTGTATGTGTTGTTCTCAAGAGAACTCGAAAGTGTACTGAAGTCGAAAGTGAAATTTACGAAAATTAACATTGAATTAAACCATTTGGCTTTGCGTTATCACATTTGAGTGCTCGTTTGTGTTACGTTCCATCAACTATATTGCTGTTTTGTCGAAAACAGACATGTTGAGAACCGCGACAGTAATATTACAAGGCTTACAACTGAAACAGCAACCAGCCACAAGTTGAGGCTGCTGTTGTGGTTGCTGTTTCAATTGCACAGCCATATCCCTGTAAATAATAAAAATTGGACACATGCCATTTGGAAGTTTATTTTTTTTTAACTGGTGTTTACCATCACTTCCTAAAACATTTACTGTTCCTCTTGAAACCCGCTGTATATTGTACGCTAGTAATAACGTTGTCCAGTGGGGAGAAAAAACATTTCGGACTATTTTGCTTGTTTTGATCGAGCCATTGCTTTGGTACTAGAGACTTAAATCAAATTATATCATGTTTTGACTATGACCATGTTATCCTTCTTGCTTGAAGAATGTATATCAAGTGATGTTACCACTGTTGTCATTGTGAGGATAGCCAATGACCAAAACCTGTGGTAAACAAATAATTTTGTAAGACGGGACTGTGTCATGCATTTTTCTAAGTACCGGGTGATCAAAAAGTCAGTATAAATTTGAAAAACTGAATAAATCACGGAATAATGTAGATAGAGAGGTACAAATTGACACACATGCTTGGAATGACGTGGGGTTTTATTAGAACCAAAAAAATACAAACGTTCAAAAAATGTCCGACAGATGGCGCTTCATCTGATCAGAATAGCAATAATTAGCATAACAAAGTAAGACAAAGCAAAGATGATGTTCTTTACAGGAAATGCTCAATATGTCCACTATCATTCCTCAACAATAGCTGTAGTCGAGGAATAATGTTGTGAACAGCACTGTAAAGCATGTCTGGAGTTACGGTGAGGCATTGGCGTCGGATGTTTTCTTTCAGCATCCCTAGAGATATCGGTCGATCACGATACCCTTGCGACTTCAGGTAACCCGAAAGTCAATAATCGTATGGACTGAGGTCTGGGGACCTGGGAGGCCAAGCATGATGAAAGTGGCGGCTGAGCACACGATCATCACCAAACGACGCGCGCAAGAGATCTTTCATGCGTCTACCAATACTTTGTGTTTTCTTTTTCGCTAATAAAACCCCATGTCATTCCAAGCATGTGGGTCAAATTTTACCTCTCTGTCTACATTATTCCGTGGTTTATTAAGTTTTCAAGTTTATACTGACTTTTTGATCACCCGGTATATAAAGGGAGGTCAGAGTCTGAAACGCTTTTACACGTGCTGCAAGGTTAGGTTGCAATGAGAAATAATTATTAGAAAAAAAATTCGATACGCTGGGTCGTTTTCGAGCATTATAGTTAGCCATTCAGGTCCGGTGGCGCTCAAATTGAAGCGGCGCACCAGGGGTGGTTTCGCCAAACGTGTTCTTTGTTTGATCTCTTAAAATCGAACAACAGAGCGATACAAAAATTAGGTATGCTTCAATAGTAAGGATTGATCCAGAGCCAAAGGCTGAGCAGTTTTGTGCGCTATCATACACGTTGTGAGAACAACTGACATTATTCGTATCTGGCGGGCGCTTGAATTTGTGTGCGCACAAGTCTGGTTGGCTAACCTTAACGCTAATTAACTCTGAGACGGCAGTACGTAGTGAATGTCCTTATTTATAATTATTTCTCAGCAGAATCTACCCTGCAACGCCCTTACAAGCTTTTCAGACTGACCATATGGGAGACTCATTCAATAATTAAAGAGACGAATTGGTCTGTAGAAAAAAGCGTTTATTTTTACAAAACAATACCTTTTCTAGTTTTCAACGTAATCCTCTTGAACATTTATGCGCTTGTTCCAGTGGGCTACAAGCTTTTTTATTCCGGCAGTAAAGAACTCTTTATCTTAATGATTGAACTAATTTCACACAAACTTTTTCACGACCTCGTTGTCCTGGAACCTCTTCCCACGTAATGCCTCCTCCAGTGCACAAAACAAATAGAAATCGCTAGTTTCTAAATCAGGACTGTAAGGGGGACGAGGCAGTACTTCCCAGTCCATTTGGCGATGGTTTCACCGGTTATTTGAGCAATGTGAGAACGTACGTGGTCTCGCTGAAGAATCACGCCTCTCCTCTGAGATCCACAACGTCTCTCTCTCATCTTGTTTAAAAGCAAATCCAAGCAGTATTGGCTGTTCATTACACGTTGCCCTTAGAGATAATCACAGAAAACTGGACCTTCAGCATCCCAAACCACTGTCAACATGACTTTTGCTGCTGATGTTTGGGTTTTGAATTTTTTCTTGACAGGTGAGTTTGTGTTCTTCCTTTTCGTGCTTTGTCTTTTTATTCTGGCTCATAATAGTGAACCCAAGTTTCATCACACGTTAAAATTTTGTTGAGGAAGTGCTCACCTTCTCTTTCATAACATTCCTTTAGCTGAAACTTCCTGGCAGATTAAAACTGTGTGTCGGACCGAGACTCGAACTCGGGACCTTTGCCTTTCGCGGGCAAGTGCCCTACCAACTGAGCTTTGTGCACACTCTCAAACTTGTATCGTTGTGCAGCCGCGTCAACTCCTTTGGGACCCGCCTTGCACATGTTTTGCCGTACTTCAGCTTGTTATAGATAATTTTATGAACTGTACCAGTACTAATTTGAACCTTATCAACTATCATTTCCACAGGAACACGGCGATCGGCACAATTAATGTCATCAATTCGACTTCCAAGTGAGAGAGTTGAAACTGCAACTGGTCGGCCAGAACGGTGTTCCTCAGTCACTGAGTCACGACCATTTTTGAAGGGCTCTAGCCACTTGTAAAAATTTGCACGATTCATACAACCTCCACCGTCAACTTTAGACATTCTAAGTACATATTCACTGGTTTCTCGCCTTCAGCAAGTAAAAAACGAATAACAGAACGTTGTTCAACTAAGATGCACGTTTCAAGCGGACTCGCCATCTTGAAATGTATTTTTTAGGTTATAAACAAAACAATGTTGCTACATCAGCTGATCAGGGTTCATCTTAGTGATTTCAACTTAAAGCCATAAAAGTACCAAACTTGCCCTACTAACAGTATTTTCCCCAGACCAATTTGTCTCTTTAATTATTGAATAACCACGTATATGCTGTTAAATCTCTCCTGAAAATACGTAGAACCAACAGGGCTGCTCATGTACCACTGTGTGCCAGAACTTAGCAAAGTTCGCTGGGTATGTGGCGCAACACGCGCGCGGTGGGAAGCGAAGGCTCCCATCTGGCTGTGTGTAAGTGGAGCAACGGCGATTTGATTGACAGACAACGCGACAGCTCAGACCCTCTCGTAAAAGTACTGCAGGACGCTTAAGATAAATCACACAACATATGAATTCAGGGCCTTGAATGTAGAAGGGCCAACATTAGTAGTTTCTAATATCGTGCCGTAGACATGGACGCAGCCCTCCATTGTGTTGACAGCAGTGTGGCCCTGTATTATTGTCCCCGGTCTGGCGACGCAGTCCAACAAGTAGAGGCGGCGCCCCGTGGCCTGAGCCGACGCTGCCCCTGGCGGCGGACAGATTTATGTGGCCGCAGCCGCTAGCCCGGCTGTTTGTCTTGGCCGAGAAATTGAATCTGCGGGCCGCCCAGCCGATGAGGCGAGCTCGCGCGCGGCTGCCTAATGCCGCAGGCCGCGCGGGGACCAGGAAATATCGTCGCTCCTACCACTCGCCATTGGACCGCCCACTATTTATGAATCCTTCCAGACGTATTTTCCTAACATCTTGCTGCTGTGAAGTTTGCTTCGAGACACACACGATCTGTTTTTCGTAGCGTTTTTATATCGCTCAAGATCATCAGCAACCTCAACAAAAGGAAAGAAATAACGTACAGGCGCGTAATAAGGAGCGAATGTCGTACAGGTCAGAATCGGTATGCCAGCCAAAACACTTAGCCGTGAGCTTTGAGACAATCATCCTATCGACATTACTGGTTGAAGTAACGCGTTAGTAAAACATCGTTTCCTACTGCATGAAGAAATTCGTAACTGCTTACCACACATTCTCGTCCGATTGGAATCTTCAGCCCTTCAAGAACTTCTCCAGACTGACGGCTTGGTAATCGAATGGGGAGAGATTAGAACGGTAGGATGGGTGCTCCAGTGCTTCTCACTTGAGTTGGCTGGCCTCCCAGGTCGAGTGGTGTCCTGTGACGAATCGCGACTAGCACGGAACTTTGCGCAGCATTCCACAACTGCTGTTTTAGTCTGATATGCTTCCCCATACACATTCTTCATTCTTCTGTGAATGTCTGTCGGCGTTTGTCCTTCGTTAGCCAAGAAAATTGTAACAGCACACTTGTTCTCTTTGGAAACATTTGATAATAACGTCGACATAGCTTTACATTTCCGCATTTATCGCACACACTCCGGAAAGACACATTGCTTACACGTCAGTGCTTATGTACACCCATCGGGGTCGCACCTTGCGTATACGCTACAGCAAAGCCCTCAAACGGAAACTTTTTAATCACTCCTTATACTTAACATCATTGTAATTGAGTCTTCGTCCCCTTTATTGACCCCCCCCCCCCAACCCATCCCCCCCCCCTCTCTCTCTCCCCATCTCTCTCTCTCTCTCTCTCTCTCTCACTCTCTCTCTCTCTCACACACACACACACACACACACACACACACACACACACACACACACACACACGCGCGCTCTTTTACCTCTTCTTTCAGTCAATGTATGCAACAATCGTCTTTTCTCCCCATTTTCGGTAAGTACCTTAAGTACCTCCTCATTAATCGGATCAATGCACCTTATCTTTAACAGTCTGCTGCAGAATCGCATTTCAAAAGCTCACATTCTCTTCTTGTCTGGACTGTTTACGTTTCACGTTAGTACTAGGCGAAGATCTAGACAAGTTCCACCACAAAATACTTCCTAACCCTAAATGTGTATTAGACTAGCGATTCGTCCCGTTATAACACGGATTGTCCGGACAATTTGTCTGTCCTGGCATTCAACTGATCTTCCAAGCCCTTTGGTATACATTACTGAATTATGTCATCGCCAAACCTCAAAGATTTAATTTCTTCTTTCTGACCTTTAACTTATATTCCAGATTTCTTCTTGGTTTCCTTCAGTGCTGGCTCAATGTACAAATTGAATTTTAGAAGACATATGCTTTTTGCAACAACATTTGAAATGGAAGAGATTGTATTAAAGTTTTTTTGACATATTGCAGCAGTACCATTTGGACAGAAACTACCTGAAATTAATTTAATATTAATTTGGCTTTAAAATATGAGTTTAATTTCCTGTATGTTGAAAACGAAGCGTGAGAAATGCCTTTGAACCAATTGACTGCCTGACCAGTTCCTGGCTTAACAATTGTTGAAATTTCATTCGGAGTACGAAAATTAATAATTTTGTGAAGATGGAGGAAGGACATTGTAACGAATTCTCTTTGGATTTAATCTTCCCTTCCGAAAAATAAAACAATGCTCTAGAAACCACTCGATGGGCAGGAGTGTCAAATAAGTAGCAATTGAAGGTGGTTTGCCTGTTTTTAATAGTATCTTATCTCAAAGACACGACCTTTCTTGGAACCTAGTTTACTGTGCCACCCCACGAGGGGTAGCCGCGCGGTCTAAGGCGTCTTATCGTGGTCCACGTGGCTCTCCCCGTCGGTGGATCGAGTCCAACCTCGGGCATGTGTGTGTGTGTGTGTGTGTGTGTGTGTGTGTGTGTGTGTGTGTGTGTGTGTGCGTGTGTGTGTGTGTTGTCCCTAGCGAAAGTTAGATTAAATAGTGCGTAAGCTTAAGGACCGATGACCTCAGCAGTTTGGTCCCATAAGACCTTACCACAAATTTCCAATTTACTGTGCCACCCCGTTCGGTGTTATTATAACGCTATGAGCTTCACTATTCCTTCTCCTGATTTTGTGAATTTATTCCTGGCGTCTTGGAGTACCAGAGGTAGTTACTGGGACTCTAACCCAGTACCTACGAGGGACGAATCAGCGTAACTAGCCTAGACCGCAGAAAAGTTAGATAAGAACCATAAGTAGTTCTTGCTTCCTCCAGTAATTTCATTTCGTAATGTGTACAACTACAACGAAGAAATATTCTTGCAATAAATATTCTCAAAGCCTGGAAAATCTGAGCAGACTGAGCCGTCCAAGAGGTTGTTGCAGTACTGACTTAATAAATACTCTGGTTTGTGCGAAATGGTGTATAAATCAGCGCTTTGAAATACAGTAACTGTATAATTCCAGTGTTATTGATTTCTGTCACAGTGAGGAACAAAGCAAATATCAAGGAAAACGTAGCATAGTTCTAAACAGAGTGACGCAATTGCGCTAACTTCACAAAGAAGATTACGCTGCAGTTTCGAAATCTGTACTGTTTACTGAACGCCTCTTCTATAATAAAACAGTTAAACTGGAAGCTTAGTGAAGGCTACCGAGAACAATTTGATAGTGATGTTTAAAATGCAAATAGTATTAATCACGATGCAATCTGCACCTTAGTAAGAAAATGCAGAACATTATATTGTCTACAGGGAATGAAATGAAATGTTTACACCTACATCTACATACACACTCCGCTAGTCATCTTATGGAACACGGCGCAGATTGACTTCTACCACTACCAGTAAGTTCACTTCTTCTCCCATTCGCACATAGAGAGAGGCAAAAAACAACAGTCTATATTTAAATTTACGAGCCGTTATTTCTCTTAAGTTTGTGGTCTTTAGGCGAAATGTATTTTGGAGGGAATAGAATGAGTCTGCAGTCAGTTTCATATTCGGTTCTCTAATTTTTTCCTAGCGTTCCCGAAAAAAATGTCGTTTTCCATCCAGGGATTCGCATTTGAGTTCACGACATATACTCGTGAGACGAGGGCTATTCAGAAAATAAGGTCCAATTGGGCCACAGTAAAAGCCAATGAGGCTTTGCACAGTTGTGCTGGGCAGTTGTACAGTATGCCCGTCGATCGTGTCACGTCGCCATTTTCAGTTCTGAACGCACAATGAGCACTTAAAGATACCTAGAAAATAGTTTCTCCGACCAAGTATGATGATCTGGTGAGACATTTGGCCTGATGTCGGGCAGTCCATGTAACACATCTGTCATAAATATTTTAAGTTTTCCAGTTTCCGTACACACTATGCCGGACAAGCAATCCAGAGAGAAAGGATACTGCACAGCTTATAGCAAGCTGTTGCGAAGCTGATCCATGGACAAAGTGAACCCCTGCCCACCACTCATTGGTCTAGCTAGAGTGTAGGAGAGGGCACTGTAGGCTATACGCCACATGGCGTTATGGCATAATTTCTGAGTATGCACGAGCTGCTTTGCGCCCCCATCCCCCTCCCCCTCCCCCTCCCCCTCCCCCTCCCCCTCCCCCTCCCCCTCCCCTTCCCCGTGTCCGCTTGGTCACACTAGTTTACTTCGCAATCGTACTACACTATTTCAGGTTGTCTTAGCTAATGTCCTAACCTGCTCCTTCTTGAGGGTGAGATATCCCGCAGACTATTTTCGTCAGTTACTTTTTAATACTACTATGGCTGATGTCCTTAGGTTTCTAAAGCTTACGTAGTTCTAAGTTTCGGGGAATGAAGACCTCAGATGTTAAATCCCGTAGCGCCTATAGCCATTTGAACCATACAATGAGGCACTACAGCAAGATGTGCGTCAGCGACTTGTCCACCCCTGCATACCCGTGACCAAGTGCACTTGGCTGCTACTACATGGGCGAGCAATCTGGAACAGCCTGGCCTAGTGAATGGTGTCTCTGTCGTGGAGCGTACACTGTCGCGAAACGCACTGGGTGGTTAAAACTGTGTGCCGGACTGGACAGTGTTATTATCTATTGTTAACCAGCCATTTGTCTCACGACCCGCCATTACAGCTTTATTTTTGCCGTCCGCAGTTCGTGGTTTAGTATCTAGTGTTGCTACCTCTGGATCACAGGGTCCCGGGTTCGATTCGCGGTCGGGTTGGAAATTTTCTGTGCCCATAGATTGGATGCTTGCGCTGTCCTCATCATTCAATTATCATTCGTGAAAGTGGCTAGATCGGACCGTGTGCAGAATGGGAATTTGTACGGGCGCTGAGGACCACGCAGTTGAGCGCCCCCACAAACCAAACTTCATCATCCTCGTAGTCATTTTTACCAGTACCTCACTCCTACTATATAAACATAAAAAACTATCTTACGTAGATGGGTTAGTTGGATAACGAATGAAAATATACTGAGTCGGATTAGTGAGGTATGAAATTAATATCAAATCGTGACTAAACAGGACCCATCTCTGAACAGGACGCGTTTTTGGCATTCGGTTCCTCCGCACAGTATTACTGATCCATAAAACAGAGATAGTTCAAAATTTCTTCAAACATTTAAGGTTATTATTCAAAGGATATCTGAGAAAATCTGTTAGATATTTATTATACTGTGACATTGAAAAAAAGATTTAAGAAAGGCTAAGAAGTGGAATACTGTTCAACTGAGGTACGATTTCCTTTAGTACCACTGACTGCACAGCTTAGGAAAACACTCAAGCGACAGACAACATCCAGGGAAGTGTGTTAGGCCATCAGTTTCTGATCTGTGAAAAATATACAAAATTTGTTTTACTACAGGAAATATATTTAAAAATTTATACAAGCAGTCACACACATCATCGTCATATTTTAGAATTTTCTGAAAATGGTAGAAAACGGAAGTAGAGAAGGATATCATAATTATATCCGCGATTTTGGTGAGTTATCTAGGAGAAAAGTATACCTGAATTTATAAAAATTCAGATTTCCAGTAAAGTGGAAAAGATGATTCACATACGTATTAACTGACCAGTATACAGTTTTAAACATTCAGATATGTCTTCCCGTTGGTCATCTGTTTCTTTATCCTCCATACCATTTCTCTTCATTCTTTTATTTATCTTCGCCTCCTTGGTAGCAGATTCTGGAGCACCCTCCACTTTGGTTGCTCGCTGCCAATCAATAAAAGTTAGAGCTGAAACCATATTCCTTCCAGTCTGTATATTTAATTTTTTCGGAACATGAACCGTAGAGAAGCTTTCGTTGGCATTGTGTGAGAGACCACCGAGGTATCTCCTAAGAAGATTTGTATTTGCAAGATCCCTTTCGTTAGGCTTAATCGCTTCCATAACAGAGGGGAATGATTGTGAATGTATTGATTGTCTGTGCAGCCAATTTTTGTAGGTTATTATTGAACGACATGATGTGTATTATCCGATGTTGGTTTTAGCTGGTTGCCTAAAAACCTGCGTTTGGTGTAAAATTTCTTTATTCTCAGCAGTGCTAACACAGAAGACGCACGCATAGAAATAGAATATCGTAGAAGTAACTACGCTGCACATGTGTTTTAAATTCCAATAGCAAGAAATAAACAAATGTGTCATAAGATCTCAGGTTCCAGCTAAGCCACAATCTTCTAGATAGGCCCTGTACTTAGGTTCCGGTAGCCAGAGCCTTCTACAATACACGGGAGTTTACGACGCATTTCTAATAGCTGAAAAAAGTAAGGAAAAGAATGTGCTTTAAAATGGCAGAGGGGCGTGGCTACTATGAAACATTACGTTCAAACTAAATTTTCGAGCAAACGGAAAATGAAAATGTCCATAAACTATACTTTACTTGCTATAGATCAGAAATAATTTTTCTGAAATTTTTGGTCTTTTTCCACGGGCAAGTCGCCTAAATGTTAGTAGGAAACATTATCAGGCTTGACGGCATATTTAATTTGGTTATGGAGGGAAGTAGGGATAGAGGGGTGGGGGGAGGAGGAATTACATACGGAAACCAAGGTGTAACTACAGCAAGTAGATGCTGGTTACGCACAGAGGAGGAAGCTAGCACAGAACAGAGTAGAATGGACGTATGCATCAAAGAAATCGATAAGCTGAAGTCCACAGTAACAGAATAGGATTTGCTATGAGATCAGAAAAATGTACCTGTGTCATATTCTGGCGTTAATAACTCATCTTTCCCGGTTTTTGACTTTTGTTACTTTCACTTGGGTTTGTTTATGCTACAGATGATTGATAATGATTTGTACCTGTTCCACAGAACTAAAGCTCGTCATAAATTGGGGTTAAAACAGCAAATACAGCAAACCGAAGCATGAGGCACACGAAAACAGTCCGCCGAAGGCTGATATCAGGGTTTGAGCTCCGCGCAGTCACAAAGCTTCAATCTGTCATGAAGATTCAAAGCCGTCCTTGTTAAGTGACACCAGAAACCACCGGGATCACACAATGGGTCAGCTCTCTGAAACGCGAGCCGAGTTTTCTAATCAGTGTGTCACTTCACATGGCTGCCGTTATGTAGATAACTGCGTCCCGTCGGCGCAACGGCGTGCAGCGTAATGCAGGCCGTGTATTACCGTCCAGCGACCGGAGAGGCGCGCCTCACTGCCACTCTCGGCTTTGTTCATTGCATTTGCGTAGGCACTGCTTTACCCTTTCATTGTCCGTGTTGATCAAAAAGCCCGGGGTATTCAATAAAGTCGCTTCTAGTAACAAAGAAGCCTGAACGAATGATGTAACTCAAAGAACGACGAATGCAGATATTGTATTGTTTATTCTAGTGACATGTCATCGTCATGAGCATACAGTAATTAACGCCACAGTATAGTGGAGATATATTTTTCTAGTGACACATCAATTACGCCAGTGTTATTGTGGTCTGCAACCCCTGATGGCTTGTTCGACACAGGTGTCCACGTTAGTCTATCCAGTGGAAGCCTCTTCATCTCTGCGTAAATATTTCAACATACATAGGCAGTTTCAGATTAAGTGTTTCTCAGTCAAACTTAAAAAAATAATAAGTGAAACGAACATTTATTTAGAATGGTAAACCTAACAAACTTCGTGTCTTACGTATTGGGGGAGGGGGGGCATGGGGAGGGGGGGGGCTGCCTCACACCTCCTATATACTTGAAAAATGTCACATTACCACCTTGAGCTGCTGGTAAAATTCTTTATTTACATAACCACTTTCGGTCAACTGACAATCATCAGGTTCATAAACGTATTCAGAGTTCCATGTTAGGCGACGCATAAAGTCGTTATCGTCAAGTTATGAAACCGTGGATTAGTCACTGTTGTCAGGTCGTAATATAAGTTGACGATGTAATTTATATTACAATATGACAACAGTGACTACTTTGTTTCACCTTTTGACGACCAAATTTTTATATTTCAGTTAACATGAGCCGGCCGGTGTGGCCGAGTGGTTCTAGGCGCTTCAGTCTGCAACCGCGGGACCGCTACGGTTGCAGGTTCGAATCCTGCCTCGGGCAAGGATGTGTGTGATGTCCTTAGGTTAGTTAGGTTTAAGTAGTTCTAAGTTCTAGGGGACTGATGACCTCAGCTGTTAAGTCCCATAGTGCTCAGAGCCATTTGAACATAACATCATGTTGTGAATACTTTTATGAACCTTCAGTCAACCCGCATTGGTTGCGTAATTAAAGAATTGGGCCAGGAGCTCAAGGTGGTACTATGATATTTTTCATGGCTACAAACGTTATTCTTCCTGTGGAGTTATGAACATAGGTAATTTAGTTATTTTCCAAACAGTTACAGCATTGGGTTTCAGTATATTAAACAAAAAATTATTTTTTTGTCATCTATCTCATTTGTTTAAACCAGTTGTGTGAAAATCAGTTGCAGTCCAATTTCTGCCAATGTAAAAAAAGCTTCTAAAATAGAAGTTGCATTGCCAAGATCACAGTTGATACATATCCTGATAACTAGTTTCTGTAACTTTATATTGACATCTTCAGAACATCGGATACGTGAATTATAAAGCCGCTACGTGATGCACATTGCCATCTGGACATTGAAAACAAGGAGGTAAATTAAAATTTTTGTCCTCTATAGCTTCATCCAGTACTATGAATGTCGTTTCCATGACACATGTCCTGTCATTCTGACCCTTCTTCTTGTCGGAATTTTCCATATTATGTTCCTTTCCTCGCCGATTCTCCGAATAATCTCCTTATTCCTTTCCTTACCAGTCCATCTAATTTCCATAATTCTTCTCTAGCACCACATCTCAAAAGCTTCGGTTCTCTTCTGTTTTGGTTGTCCCTCTGTCCATAATTCGCTACTATACAACGCCGTGCTTCAAACGTACATTTGTTCCTGAAATTAATGCTTATTTTTGATACTAATAGACTTCTCTTGGCCAATAGCGCCCTATTTACATCTGCTAGTCTGCCTATGATGACCTCCTGGATTCGTCCGTCATAGATTGTTTTGCTTTCAAGGTAGCAGAATTCTTTAATTTCGTTTACTTCCTTATCACCACTTTTGATGTTACGCTGTCGCTATTCTCATTTCTGCTACATCTCATACCTTTGTCTTTTTTTTTCGGTTAACGCACAGTTCATATTCTGACGATTCATCCCATGAAACTTGCAACATAAAAGCGTTTTACCTAGGCTGTAGTTGGTAAGATCTAGAGGTTTTAGCTGCAGGCCTGAGGACCATCCTTCGCGAAATCCCGGGAAGGCGAACGAATTATAGGGAGCATGCATGTATCGCAGGGTTGCATACATCGCAAGGGGCTTGCAGTTCGGTATTTCCAAGTGACAGCGGCGGATGAAATAGACGTTCTGACAATTATTGCAGACACATCCCCATCTGCATCCTAGGCCGATGCATTACAAAATTAATCTCCAGGGATGGAGGGCACGGTACTGAATCATTTACGTCATTGTTTTCTTCTTTCAGATTTTGCTGACGATGCGTCAGATAATCCTGTGCCATTCGTACATCAGCCAAATACGGTACGAAGGCGAAATATTATTGTGTGGTGCCTCTCAATACCAAAACTCTTTCCAGTAGCTTAGAAGCACTATGAGGACAATATTCGTAATCACACTTGCAATGCCAACAAAGTTAAACATCTCCGGAATCCTTAATTTAGAGTGTTTATTAAATATCAGTTCAAATGTCTATTACATAATTTCCACCTTATATCAGTAGATTGAAAACTTTGTAATGAAAACTGTGAAACTTAGTACTAAAGGCAGTCTTAGATTTCTCCATTAATCCCTGTTCCTCAATTTATGTTTTATTCGCATCTGTATCGCTAGTAACTCTATTCTTAGAAGAATATTGGATATAATTAGTTTATTACCAGTCACTTTCCAATATATCTTTCCAAACGTTCTCATCTCTTCAGTCAATCTATACCGTGGCAAAACATGTGGCTGTAAAAATTTTTTACCAGGACGGTAAACGTTAAGCTCTGTTAGAGAGTCTTACTACTTTCCTTAGTGCTTCAGCACTTGTCAGAAAACCTTCACCAACATGGAGCCTACCTAGGGGTCTGCTGTTCGGGCTGTAACTACCCGAAGCGGATGTTGTGTGATCAATCCTCGAGAAGACTTGTTCCTGTTGAGTCTTATTAAAAGACTTTGTCCGAACAAGCAAACATCGTACGATCGTGGATTGCACTGTTTTGTATTGCCACCGTAAACTGACTTTCCTGAAAACCCATAATGAGTTCTGAGGGAATTCTCCGGATAGTAAGGTAATGGCTGCTGTGGACGTGCTTTTCCTTCAACATGTGCGCCCGTCACTAGTGACGGTTCCGCCAGAGGGGAGGAGCTTAAGCACGGCTTTCAATTAAGCAGCAAGGCATTAGGGACACTGAACATTCTGTGGATTTATCTGCTGCTAAAGTAAATCACATCCACATCCATGCGATGGAAGTGGCGTCATGGCGAGAATATTCACTGTCTATGTAGAAGTCTTGGATGTTTAAGGTCACACGACCCATTAACTCTACATTATTTTCAGACACCAACCTAAACATGTCGATAAGCCGAGTCCATCGCCGCTTAGAATATCTTTTTGCGTCAAAAATGGAGCAAACTACATAAACAGTAATACACTGCTGGGAAAAAATTGGTACACTAGTAAAGACGACGTCGATTTTGATCCGACAAAAAGTTATGCTACCTGGGGGTATTTGTTGTTTTGATACTGGCTTCAGCGTCGTCTGCCAACTAATAGCGTAGTGGCCTAGAAACCTCAGCACCATCTTGTCTACCCTTTAATAGAGAACGCTCAGAGCCAGAGAACTCAGTGTGAATCAGGCAGGCAACCATGCCACTTAGAAACTGAGCGAGTTTGAAAGGGGTGAAATTATGGCGTCCGGAGTGGCGGAGTGTGCCTTCAGAAGAATTGCCGCACAGGTTGGACGTGCGTGTCATGAGTGCATCGATGCTGGTATCAGTAGTCACGTGAACACTCTTACATCCGTAGACGCGGGTCCGGATATCCACGCAGCACAGACGCCCGCCAGGATCGTTGCATTGTATGGGCAGCCGAGGCAGTTCGTGCAGCTACAGCAGCAGATATAATAGGGATTGTGAGCCCAGATGTGTGAACACGGACTGTTGCGAACCTGTTATTAGCAGCCGGCCGCGGTGGCCGCGCGCTTCTAAGCATTTCGTTCCGGAACCGCGTGACTGCTACGGTCGCAAGTTCGAATCCTGCCTAGGGTATGGATGTGTGTGATGTCCTTAGGTTAGTTAGGTTTAAGTAGTTCTAAGTTTTAGGGGACTGAGACCTCAGATGTTGAGTCCCATAGTGCTCAGAGCCATTTGAACCATTTTTGTTACTAGCAGTGGGGCTTTCAGGCACACCTCTAACCGTCTTCCACTCACGCCACAGCACCGGTAAGCAAGGCTCGACCGGTGCGTCAGAGGATCACCTGCAGGAGGGAATGGCGCACCATGGTCTTCGGCGATGGAAGCAATTTCTGCCCGCACGCTAATGATGGTCTTATGCGCGTACGGCGCAGGCCTGATGAGCACTGTCTTGTAGAGTGCATTCGTCCAGGCCATGTGGTCTGGGGTGCGAAAAGCTTCAATTCTCTCACTCACCTTTGGTGTTTCTGGATGGGTAGCTAACAGCTTAGTACACGCAGCTTCTTAACCCCGTTGTTTTGCCATTCTTACAACAGGAAGGGGATGTGTTGTTCCAACAGGATAATGCTCGCTCACACACTCTCCGCGAAACTCAGCGTACTCTGCAAGACTTGCATCAACTTTCCTGGCCAGCGCTATCTCCGTGCTTGTCTCCTCTCGACCATGTGTATCATATGATAGGACGTGAAGTGACTGGTGCGGCTCTCCAACCAACGACTCTTACATAACTACACGAACAATTCGAGCAGGCATGGCATAATGTATACCAGGAAAGTATTTGTCATCAGTACCATCAAGTGGATACCAGAGATAGTGCCTGCATTGCCACCTGTGGCGGCTACACCACGTACTAATATCGGTGTTTCTGCACGAGTCGAACCTGGTACCATGCAACGCCCTGTGCTACTGATCTGCGAATTCACACTCCATATGCCGTGAGAACGTAAGTTGCTACCACCTCAATCAAAACTGAAAATTTGTGGTAAGTTCCTACGGGACCAAACTGATGAGGTCATCAGTCCCTGGGCTTACACACTACTTAATCTAACTTAAACTAAGTTACGCTAAGGACAACATACACATACCCATGCCCGAGGGACGACTCGAACCTCCGACGGGGGGGAGCCGCGCGAGCCGCGCGAACCGTGGCAAGGCGCCCTAAACCGTGCGGTTATACCGCGAGGCTCCTCAACCGAAGTGGCAAATGAACTACTATACATGTTTGTATTACATCCCGTGAGCGTCATGCTACGATGCAATAAATACTGAAATGCCTGTGTAAAACAAATTGTCTCGAACTAATAATACTAAAAAGAAACTAAATAAATATGAACTGAGAGCTTCAATACCGCTTTTCAACGACTACAGTGTTATATAATGAACTGTAATTTTAAATTTTCATGAAGTTAACTCACTTTTGAAATATTAAGTTGAGCGCTCACATATATAAAGAAAGCTTGAATGCGAGTTCGTTTTCTTCATATCTGATGCACTGCAAGTTTTAGTCCATACGTATATGATTTGCTAATGAACTGCTATTGTCAAAACTGTTTTTATCTTATTCCCTTAATTGTGGAGCTACTACTGGTAAGTGAATTCAATGTAACTGATTAAAATAAACGTTGTTTACAAGCACCAAACAATTTTGCAATTAAACAAATTAAGCTAGAATATGCACTTTTCCACAGTAACAAGCGTTGCGGAGTAAGCAAAGTGTAGGCACACAATTACATGTTTCCTGTCTTAGTTATAAGACAGTATTCAATATTTTCAAATTTATTTAAAGCGGTCATTAATAATGGTTACTGCCACGAGAGAATGATGTTTTCATTGTAAATTCTGATAACACGAAATGAAAGATTGTCGGAAGACTATTAGGAACTATACATCTCCTATTTTCTGTGTTTACTATGTGCAAACGAATATGGAAACAAGATTTCATTGCGTATTTTGTGATTAACAATGGAACCAATGGACGTATAATGTAGTCTGTAGTCGGCAAAAGCACACAAGAAATTTCTCATTCGCAGGTGATAACTGTTCAGTATAGCGAAATTTTATCTTTAGATGAGTGTTAGTAAGCCAGGTGAAACGTTACGTTTTGCAAAGCCCTGAAGTGAACTGAAATGCCTGTTTAAAACAAACTGCCGCGAACTAATAATACTAAAAAGAAACTTAATAAATATGATTTGAGAGCTTCAATACCGCTTTTCAATGACTACAGTGTTATATAATGAACTGTAATTTTAAATTTTCATGAAATTAACTCACTTTCGAAATATTAAGTTGAGCGCTCACATATATAAGGAAAGCTTGAATGCGAGTTCGTTTTCTTCATATCTGATGCATTGCAAGTTTTAGTCCATACGTATATGATTTGCGAAGGAACTGCTATTGTCAAAACTGTTTTTATCTTATTTCCTTAACTGTGGGGCTACTACTCGCAAGTGAATTGAATGTAATGTATTAAAATAAACGTTGTTCAGTGGCGGTCATGAGTATTTATGGTCTTGAGTTACTGAGTATCAATTAGTTCGTATTTGGTAGTTGATTGTTGCAGACACAACATTGCTGCTGCAGTAGTCTACGGAAGACAGTTGATACATATTGGTCACTGATGGGGTCATGTATAGGATTAGAGTTCACCGTCTCAGCGTCAGCTAAGACCTGTAGACGGTGTATTGAGTCACCGAAACGTGTTGCTATATAATAAATAACCTTGATGGCTACAGATGTTTCAGTTTATTACATAAGTCAACGGCTGAAGTCACACAAACCTTCATTCAGAAGGAGGGACATACAAAAACTTTATTCCCACCTGCCTGGTTTTTATTTGGCTACCCCGCATAGCAACAGCTGTCGCCCAATGAGCTATCGGAAGATGCCTGTACGGGTAAATGACGATATTTCCTTGCAAACAACTGTATCGTAAAGGAACAGTTTTCTACGTGTGCTTGTCCTGTATATGGGAACCTACCAGAAATATGCCGTAGACTGTGGTATTGTTATTGTTTTATATGGCCTTCGGTATCTAACGGCCATTTAGCCACTTAAACGGTAAATAAACTGATGACGTAATATCTAACAACACATATAGATGTTTAACAAATGGCTTTTTAAACTTACATTTGATTGTCAAGTATCATGCATGTAAAATATTGATCAAAAGGTTTGGTTGACGAATGAAACAAAAGAGGAATAATATGACAGTATTAACGAGTAACAGTGGTTTTGCGGCTTAAATATCAATATTGAAATACATGCTAAACAAAGGTATTTGACAAGTTGTGTAACATTTTACGGGGTAGTTTGACAAATATGGTTATTTTGGAACCGTAAATTTAAGCAATAAAATAAAGGGGAAAAAGAACAGAAGCGACACACATGTTCGTTACCGAAGTAGAAATAACTGTACGTATAAAAAAAAGTATAAGTCGAAACTACTAAAAACATAGCTACTTATGCTGCGTTTTAGCCACAAAACATTTTGGAATTACACAAGGAAACTGTCCTACTTTCAGACAATGTAATTGTTGAAAACACGATTCTCTAGTCGTCTCTCATTTTGCTTATCCCAAGACGATGTGATTGAAGTACGTCTACATATTCTGTAAACTATTGTGAAGTGTATAGCATGGGATACATTTCGTTGTACCTTTTATTACGGTTTTCATTCATTCCATTCACGTATGGGGCGTGGAAGAATGATTGCTTCCGTGGGCGCTGTAATTAGTGTAGTCTCGCCTTCACGATCCCTATGTGTGCGGTACATGCTGTGTAGGCTTTCACGGAATAGCTTGCGTCCCATCTTCAAGTGTCCGCCAGTTTAGTTCTTTCTGCAGCTCCACGACGAGGCAAACAAACCTGTGACAATTCGTGCTGCCATTCTTCATATACGTTAAATGTACGCTGTTAATCCTATTTGATGGGGTCCCACATATTTTAGCAATATTTTAAGATGGATCACAAAAGCGTTCTTCTTTCAGGCATTCTCCTCTATAGACTTACTGCATTTCCCGAATATTCTACCCGTCATTGGAGATCTGTCAGCTTCTTTACCTTTGGCAGAGCCTGTTTGAAATGGCTCAAATGGCTTTGAGCACTATGGGACTTAACATCTATGGTCATCAGTCCCCCAGAACGTAGAACTACTTAAACCTATCTAACCGAAGTACATCACACAACACCCAGTCATCACGAGGCAGAGAAAATCCCTGACCCCGCCGGGAATCGAACCCGGGAACCCGGGCGCGGGAAGCGAGAACGCTAGAGCCTGTTTGATCTTTTCATTTGATACCACTACAAATTGTTAGAATCAGGTAGGCTACATGGGATGACCATCTCTGTGACCGATGATTTATTCATCTTGTGGACAAGATAATTTGCAATTCTGACCATTTAAAGCAAGTTGCTAATGTTTGCACAACTTTCAAATCTCATGAAGAACTAAGTGGACGTATGTGCATCTTCTCTCCGACGATATTATATTGTATTAAACGAAATGAATACGCTAAGCAGATTCTGAAGGATGTAGGTTGCAGTAGGTACTGGGAGATGAAGAGGCTTGCACAGGATAGAGTAGCATGGAGAGCTGCATCAAACCAGTCTCAGGACTGAAGACCACAACAACAACAACAACAACAACATAACGAAATTATCTGCGAAAAGTCTGACGTTACTACTGATGTCTTCTGAATGACAGTAATATGCGACATGAACTGCAAGAGTCCCAAAATACTTCATTGGGACACACCCAACGTTACTTCTACATCTAGCTATGATCCTCAATCCGCGCTAATTCATATACTCAGTACTGCCACAAACTTGGCTTGATACCCGTGTGCAATCACAGATACTTCTGGGAAATCGAGAAATGTTACACCTACCTATTTAAGGAGATTTTCTATACATCTTAAGCTGCTCTAGACATGTTTACGAAACTCGTTTTTGGTTTCTTTCAGTAGTATATTATGTACCTCTATAACAGTGAGATTCGTGTCAGTTAATACGGTAGGATATACATAGGTTGTCATGTGTGTTACTGCTATCGAATCTTAGGCAGTGACAGTTCTATCGATTAGTTGACACGCTTATCACTGCCAAAGAGGTAAATAATATGCCACCTACGATGAGTTATAGACTCGAAAATCAGTTTTGGTAAATAAAGATTTCTAGTGCATTTCGTGGCGTATAGAAGATGGGCTTTAATAACTATCTTAAAGCAGCATGGCACCAAGCGTTCAAGATTGTTACTGTACCTAAGTGACGGCCTTGTTCCATGGCTTGATATCATGTGGGGAAAAACGAGAGCTGGACTACACATGATGTATATTTTCGGAATTTATATACACTCCTGGAAATGGAAAAAAGAACACATTGACACCGGTGTGTCAGACCCACCATACTTGCTCCGGACACTGCGAGAGGGCTGTACAAGCAATGATCACACGCACGGCACAGCGGACACACCAGGAACCGCGGTGTTGGCCGTCGAATGGCGCTGGCTGCGCAGCATTTGTGCACCGCCGCCGTCAGTGTCAGCCAGTTTGCCGTGGCATACGGAGCTCCATCTCAGTCTTTAACACTGGTAGTATGCCGCGACAGCGTGGACGTGAACCGTATGTGCAGTTGACGGACTTTGAGCGAGGGCGTATAGTGGGCATGCTGGAGGCCGGGTGGACGTACCGCCGAATTGCTCAACACGTGGGGCGTGAGGTCTCCACAGTACATCGATGTTGTCGCCAGTGGTCGGCGGAAGGTGCACGTGCCCGTCGACCTGGGACCGGACCGCAGCGACGCACGGATGCACGCCAAGACCGTAGGATCCTACGCAGTGCCGTAGGGGACCGCACCGCCACTTCCCAGCAAATTTGGGACACTGTTGCTCCTGGGGTATCGGCGAGGACCATTCGCAACCGTCTCCATGAAGCTGCGCTACGGTCCCGCACACCGTTAGGCCGTCTTCCGCTCACGCCCCAACATCGTGCAGCCCGCCTCCAGTGGTGTCGCGACAGGCGTGAATGGAGGGACGAATGGAGACGTGTCGTCTTCAGCGATGAGAGTCGCTTCTGCCTTGGTGCCAATGATGGTCGTATGCGTGTTTGGCGCCGAGCAGGTGAGCGCCACAATCAGGACTGCATACGACCGAGGCACACAGGGCCAACACCCGGCAACATGGTGTGGGGAGCGATCTCCTACACTGGCCGTACACCACTGGTGATCGTCGAGGGGACACTGAATACTGCACGCTACATCCAAACCGTCATCGAACCCATCGTTCTACCATTCCTAGACCGGCAAGGGAACTTGCTGTTCCAACAGGACAATGCACGTCCGCATGTATCCCGTGCCACCCAACGTGCTCTAGAAGGTGTACGTCAACTACCCTGGCCAGCAAGATCTCCGGATCTGTCCCCCATTGAGCATGTTTGTGACTGGATGAAGCGTCGTCTCACGCGGTCTGCATGTCCAGCACGAACGCTGGTCCAACTGAGGCGCCAGGTGGAAATGGCATGGCAAGCCGTTCCACAGGACTACATCCAGCATCTCTACGATCGTCTCCATGGGAGAATAGCAGCCTGCATTGCTGCGAAAGGTGGATATACACTGTACTAGTGCCGACATTGTGCATGCTCTGTTGCCTGTGTCTATGTGCCTGTGGTTCTGTCAGTGTGATCATGTGATGTATCTGACCCCAGGAATGTGTCAATAAAGTTTCCCCTTCCTGGGACAATGAATTCACGGTGTTCTTATTTCAATTTCCAGGAGTGTAGATTGTAATGGAAGAGGTCATTCTGTTTGAGATACCGTACCTCTTTACATTTGATGTCATCTTCCTCAGCGTTGGTGCACACCGACTGTCTTAGTGGAGTCGAACTGAGCGAGAAATGGAAGTAATGTTGAAGGGCGGGCTCTAGGCGGCTCTGCCCTGCCTGCAGCGCCCCTAGCGGGAAGCCCTGTAAGCTGGTGCGGATATCAGCGGATCGCGCAGCCGTGCGGAACGGCAGTGAATTGGGCATGACGGCAGAGCCGGGATCTGGCATCCCGCCATGGCACTCCTGCGTTGTTCTCGCCTCGGCGCTCACCATTTTATATCGCTACACCGCTAGGGCGGAACCGACACCCAGCAATTCTGTGTTTCCAAGGTAACCGGTTTTACGTACACCGCTGGTTGCCGTCTGTTGGCGAAGTCAGAGGTATCTGGGTCAAACGAATTTGATATCAAGTACATATACACACGTACTCCGCAGACTACCATATACTGCATTGCGAAGGATGCCTTTTACCACTGCTTATCGTCATTCTTGTTACACTTGCAAATGGAGTCTTTGAAAATTGACTGCCTATCTTCTTCCATATGAGTCCTGATTTCTCTAACCTTCGATATTCACGCAAATGTCGGTATGGTTGAACTGTAGTGCAGTCTGTCACGAACGCTACTTCTATAAATTTGCTCGGTAGTGTTCTTTCCACCGATGTTCCTCCGAGGTTCTTTCCTCCACAGAGCATTGCCGTAACACTCGCGTGTTGATAAAACCTATCAGTAACAATTCAGCAGCAATAGCGACCTCATCAGAAAAAGTTTAATGCAAGACATCGAACCTTCAGTATTCAAGAAGGGGTCGCATAATTTTTCTGCATGTGGTCTCCTTTCTGTATGAATTACACTTACTTAAAATTTTCACCGTAAATAAAAATACCTCACCGTTAAATAGCTCCCTACTATAGTGGAATATCAGTGTGGTCAGCAAGCATTGGAAGAACTGAAATTCCTAGCCCAGGAATATCCCCTTTGTTCAAACGTACAGACTCTCATGAGCTGCAGGGCTATGTCCTCCACCGCAAGGACATTACTGGGGAAATGGCCAAGCGAATGGTAGCTGTGTTTGTCACTAACACTGCTCTATCCTTGGTTACTAACCTGCAAGCAGCTGACATTGAACTTCAAGTGGGTCGAAGCATCATTGTACTGCTCTTCGTATTTACCACCACAGGAAGCGATAAATGCTGAGGCTCTCACAAATCTTATGAACTAACCTCACTGACCATTTATCGTATTCAGACGTCATGTGTTATGAGGTTCACACTTAACTTTTCCCGGTATCGAGTTTTAGAGAGCCTCGTGCTGTCTCAGGAATTCTACATCCTAAACAAGAGCACTTGACTCATTTCAGCAAAGGAATTGGGCCACCCTCAGCCGTAGAACTCTCTTTGTACATCGCAGCCCTTGCAGATTCTGATCACTGGAAGGTCCCTGATGACATTTATTCCAGTGACCGCTTGCCACTCTGGATCCACCTATCAGATGGAGGGGTTAAATATCTTCAACATTTCGCGGCCCTGTCTGCAATTGTATAAATATTAATTTTAATAATCAACAGTCTCAGTTGCACCGTTACCTAGAATTTTCCTACGTTTCATTCGGGATAACCCAACCTTCTTCAGAATAACAGTAACTACCGTTTGTCCGTAGGGGACATCGTCAAGCTAAAACTACAAATCCATAAATTATCGCCAGACTATAAAACTTACCTGGAACTGCCTCGGCCCCACTTCGCGTCCGCGAAAGGACGCCGCCTAGGTGGATCATCATCAGAGGTAACTGGACATTGTTCAGCCTAGTGTGCAGGAATTAGTGGAGCATGTCACGTATACAACCCACCAAACCACCAAATTAGTCATCCTGAAGTCCTCAAGTCATCTCAGAAGGCAGCTTCTACCTTGGTGGACACATGCATACTACTCAACAATCCGTGTCAGGTGGGCTTTTATTTTTTTTGAGTCATGAGTCTTCTGACTGGTTCGATGTGGCCTGTCATGAATTCCTCCCCTGTGCCAACCTGTTCGTCGCAGGGCAGTAGTTCAAACCTGCGACCTTAGCTATTTGCTGCATGTATTCCAGTTCCGTCTTCCTCTACAGTTTCTACCCTCTCCAGCTCCCTCTATTAATACATCACGGATGATGTATTAATATATGTTCTACCATTTCTCTTCTTCTTCTTCTTCTTCTTCCTCTTCTTCTTCTTAGTGTTTTACAAATATTTCTTCCATCGCCGACTCTGTGGAGAACCTCCACGTTCCTTAGCTTATCAGTCCACCTAATTTTCTACATTTTTCTGTAGCAACACATCTCGAATGCTCAGATTTTCTTCTGTAATGGTTTTCCACACAATCCACGTCTCACTACCATGCAGTGCAGTGCTCATAAATTCCTTTGTCCAATTAAGACCTTGGCCAGGAATGCTCTTTTTTCTACTGCTTGTCTGCATTTTATGTCCTCCTTGCTTCGTCCATCATGGATTATTTTGCTGCCTAGGTAGCATTTCATTTACTTCGTGATCACCAGTTCTGATGTTAAAGGTTTTCGCTGTTCTTATTTCTGCTACTTCTCATTACTTCCGTATTTCTTAGATTTACTCTCAATCCACATTCTGTTCATTGGTCTTCATTCCATTCAGCAGATCCTGTAATTCTTCACAATGTTAACAGCGAATCTTATCCTTGATAACCTTTAACACTTCATTTTAATCCCATTCTTGAACTTTTCCATTAAATCCATCATTGCTTCGTAGATTTATAGGTTGAACAACAGAGGTGAAAGTCTATTTCTGTGTTTAACAGCCATTTTAATCCGTGCATTTCGTTATTAGTCTTCCTCTTGATTCTTGTACGTGTTGTATATTATCCCTCTTTCTCTGCAGCTCACCCCTATTTTTCTCAGAATTGCACCATTTTAAATTGTCGAATGATTTTTTCGAGACTGAAAAAGCAAATGAACCTGTTTTGATTTTTCTTCAGTCTTGTTTCCATTATCAATTTTTCTTCAGTCTTGGTTCCATCATTAATCGCAAAATCGCAACGTCAGAACTGGTGCCTTTACCTTTCCGAAAGCCAAACAGATCGTCATCTAACAGATTCTCAATTTTCTTTTCCGTTCTTCTATCTATTATTATCGTCAGAAAACTGGACAAGTGAGCCGTTAAGCTCACATTCGTCGGCTGTTGCAGTCTTTTGAAATGTGTGGATGATATTTTTCCGAAAGTCTGTTGGTACACCTCCAAACTCATACATTCTACACAATACCGTGAATAGTTTTGTTGCCATTTTCCCCAACGACGTTAATAATTCGGATGGATTGTTATGTATCACTTCTGCTTTGTTTGATCTTAAGTCGTCAAAGCTCTTTTAAATTCTGAGCTTGATACTTGGTCTCCTACCTCTTTTTTCGATTCCTGTTTCTCTCTCGATCATAAAGACAAATCTTCCTTCTTGTGGAGTTTTCAATGTATTCTTTCAACCTATCCGCTCTCTTTTTTGCTTTTATTAGTGTAATTCCCATTTCGCCCTTAATGTTACCGCCCTTGCTTTTAATCTCACGGATGGTTGTTTTGACTTTCCTGTATGCTGAATTCATCGTGACGACAATCATTTCCACTCCAGTTTCTTCAAATTTTCTGTGCAGCCATTGCGCCGTAGCTTACTTACACTTCCTATTTAATTCGTGACTTGTATTTCTATAATCCTGAATTCCAACAGACATTCCTTCTTCTTCCATGAAATGAAATATTTCTTCTGTTACCCGTTCTTTCAAACTTCTGTGACTGTCGTTTTTGGGAATCTCTACTTCTCTTTAACCGTTTACAGAGCTATTCATTACCGTAGTGTCTATAGCCTGGGAAAACTTCCAGTGTATTTCTTGGCGCACTTTTTCTTCTTGACTAGCCTCTTAAATATCTGCCTACTCTTCTGCATTGCTAAATTGCGATCTGTGTCTGTATCTGCTCCTGGGCACACCTTACAATGTAATATCTGGTTTCGTAGCATCTGCCTGACCATGAAATAAAGTAACTGGAATATTCCCGTGTCTCTCAGCCTTTTCCAAGTATATCACCCCCCCCCCCCCCCCTCTATCGTGATTCTTGAGCAGAGTATTCACTATTGCTAATTGAATTTTATTGCAGAACTCAATTATTCTTTCTCCTCTCACATTTCCTGTTGCCAAGCCCATATAGTCCCGCAATCCTTTCTTGTATTATTTCCCGTGTAACTGCTTTCCAATCCCCCACGACTGTTAGATTTTCATCGCCTTGTACATACTGAATTACTCGTTCAATATTTTCATACACTTTCTCTATCTCTTCATCCTCCGCTTGCAATGTCGACACATAATCCTTAACTACTGTGTTCGTTGTTGGATCGCTTTGATTCTGATGAGAACAACCCTCTCACTGAACTGTTCACAGTAACTCACTTTCTACCCTAGTTTCCTGTTCATAATGAATTATACTCTCATAATTTTCTGCAGAGGTTCATCACTACTCTGTACTCATCTGGCCAGAAATCTTTGTCTTCATTTCACTGCACTGACCTCCACTACATCTAGATTTGGCCTTAGCATTTCCCTTTTAACATTTTCTAAACGGAAAATATGTGTAAAATAAAGGGGAACCGGGTTCGAGTTCCGGTTCGGCAAAAATTTTCATGTGTCGAAAAACAGATGGAGTCAAACCGGATTCCCGATACGGACATCTAATTCGTTAGGTAAGCTGCATCTCAGAGATAGTAAATGGTCATCTATTTCGGGCTAGGTTTGAAACCGATTAATTACTCGTATGTGAGGGCTGTGTGTGTGTGTGTGTGTGTGTGTGTGTGTGTGTGTGTGTAATCTGCAGGCAACCACGCAGTTTGTAGGTTTCACGTCAGAAACGCCTGTGCGTGACAACGTAATCGAAGCTTCGACTAGGGCCGCATCGATAGCGACATGTTGTTGGCGCGGCGCGCTGTCCGCTGACGTCCGTGTAGGGACGATTACGCACCGTTCCGCTGCCAATTAACGCACCGTTTAACAAACTCGATTTGCACGGCCGCGTGCGGATGACTCGGATACTTATCGTTACCAATTCAAATCAAACTTCTATTAGCATCTCATAAATGTTCTATTAAGCTTGCAGCCGGCAGCTGGCAGGGCGACCACCCCATTAGCGTACAGGAGGCGGCACGGGATGGCGGAGGGGTACACATTAGCGTGTACACACACACACACACACACACACACACACACACACACACACACACGTGCCGATATCAGGACTGATTAAATATTTATGTCACGCACTGGCACATCTGATGGTTTATTTATTAAATAACGGGTACAGTACATACAAACATGCGTAGCACAAATATATCCTGACGTATTATCAGCGTGGAAACTGTACTAATGACTTCAGACTTGTTATTCAGTTGCAGTATTTACAGAGGTTCGCCTTCTTTTTATTTCCTCTCCTATAATAGCACACGTAAATACACACGAGCTCCACAAGCCACTGTACGGTCTATGGCGGAAGATACCCTGTATGATTTTTAATCATTCCGTTTCTTGCTCCACTCAAAAGTGAAGGGGGATAGCCTAGTTTTTTCTTGCCTTGCCTTCCCAGTCCTCACGCGAGATGTCTGCTGATGGCAGTAGGTTCGTACTGCGGTCTGTCGCAAATGCCGAATCTTTAAGCTTTCTCGATCGTGATTCGCGAAAAGAACGTCTTCTATCCTCAAGGGATTCCTTCCTATTTGAGTTCAAGGAGCATTTCTGCAATACTCGTAACATTATCGAACCCACCGGTAACAAATCGAGCAGCATGCCTCTCAGTTACTTCGATGTCTTCCTTTAATCCGATCTGTTTGGGATTGCAGACACTCGAGCAATTCTCAACAATGAGTGCCACTATTTCCCTGTGATCTTACTCCTTTATACTACGCAAACTGTCCGAAAATTTTCCCACTACACCGAGGCTGGCACGTCACCTCCCCTAGTTTTGCACATTTAGTGCAAGCTACCACTCACGACGCTAAATAGGAGTTCTGCGCGGGTCATCCTGTATCTTTCTACAGTCGCTTAAACAAAACGCTGTCCCGTTCACTACAACATTCAGCAAACTGTCGCAGGTTGCTGTTCTGGCTGTCCGCCAGATCTTTATGTCTCTATAGAACAAGACTGGTAATATAACGCTTCGTTGGGGCACTTCTAACCCAACCTATTTGTCCGACCAACCCTAGCCCTCTATTATAACGTACTGAATTTTGCTACTTAAAACGTATTCAGCAAGTGACATATCTGCGAATCGATTCCCTATTTTCTGATCTTCGCTAACAGTCTGCAATGTGGCACTGCGTCAAACGCTTTCCGGACAGGTAGCATTACGGTACAAACCTGTTGCCTTCCATTCACAGTTCGCAGGATATCCGGCGAGAAAAAAGCAAGGTGAGTTTCTCACAAGCGATGCGTTTGTGATATGAATCCGTGTCATTTTGTGGATAGGTGATATTCTCTCTCAATGAAATTTGTTATACTCTAGCTTAGAAACACTCAATAATTGTGGAAAAAATCATTTATATCCTGAGTCAGACTTCCAAATGTTTGTATATACACCTATATATTTTATTACGTTTATTACCTGCTGTTTAGGTATACGAATAATACATATACGGCCGCAGATATCTTAAATTTAGCATATTTATCCCGTCGTCAGTGTACAGACCGCTATATCACTAGGAACAAAGCACTATCTAAACTGAAACTAACGAAGCACTTCAAGTGAAGATGTTGCTTTTCCATTCGTATGGTTCCTTGCTCTACCTCGTTCTAATTGGTTAGTTTTCCGTTAAGTTCCACTCACGCCATAATATTACCTTTTCTTGGCGAGCATGTAATGTGTTTTTTATACAAGTAAACACTCGATAAGGGCTTAAAAGACAAAAATAATTGTGCAACAACAAAGAACTTTAATGTAATTTGTTATGTGTATGGTACGCAAAGTTCAGAACTGCAGTATCAATTTCTTGAAGCCGTTCGGCGCAACTCTCAAAAATTCTCTTGAAAATCGAATTTTGAGATATAATTCACCAAAGTTAATGCGAGTTTCACGACAGGTTGCGGGGCACGCTTGATAGCGTTTGAGAAGTAGTAGATCGATGGTTCGAATCTTGATATGTTATTATGTTTAGTTTTACTTTTTTCGTTCAGTTCGAATACCTAAATCACTTAAATGTTAAATTAATCAAAAATATACGCTAAATAACCTATGTCTAATCATCATCTTTTTTAAAACTGCGCTTCTTCTTGTTTCTAATTACATATTGCACACAATGAAAGTATAAATTCTAAATTACAGATATTCTATAAAACCTTAGTCATCATGCTACTTAAATTTAAGAAGTTATTAATAATCTTTTATGAAACAGCAATAATTAATAATTTATAGTTGTGAAGAAAACTGGAATTTTGCGTGCTTTACGTAATTAGAAGATAGAAGACGTACATTTTTAATTATAATGATGTTAGAAATGCCTTGATTACCATATATTAAATGAGTTTTATGTTTAAATGAGTTTTATGTTTAAATGAGTTTTATGTTTAAATGAGTTTTATGTTTAAATGAGTTTTATGTTTAAATGAGTTTTATGTTTAAATGAGTTTTATGTTTAAATGAGTTTTATGTTTAAATGAGTTTTATGTTTAAATGAGTTTTATGTTTAAATGAGTTTTATGTTTAAATGAGTTTTATGCTTAAATGAGTTTTATGCTTAAATGAGTTTTATGCTTAAATGAGTTTTATGTTTAAATGAGTTTTATGTTTAAATGAGTTTTATATTTAAATGAGTTTTATGTTAAAAGAGTTTTATGTTAAGAGTTTTATGTTAAAAGAGTTTTATGTTAAAAGAGTTTTATGTTAAAAGAGTTTTATGTTAAAAGAGTTTTATGTTAAAAGAGTTTTATGTTAAAAGAGTTTTATGTTAAAAGAGTTTTATGTTAAAAGAGTTTTATGTTAAAAGAGTTTTATGTTAAAAGAGTTTTATGTTAAAAGAGTTTTATGTTAAAAGAGTTTTATGTTAAAAGAGTTTTATGTTAAAAGAGTTTTATGTTAAAAGAGTTTTATGTTAAAAGAGTTTTATGTTAAAAGAGTTTTATGTTAAAAGAGTTTTATGTTAAAAGAGTTTTATGTTAAAAGAGTTTTATGTTAAAAGAGTTTTATGTTAAAAGAGTTTTATGTTAAAAGAGTTTTATGTTAAAAGAGTTTTATGTTAAAAGAGTTTTATGTTAAAAGAGTTTTATGTTAAAAGAGTTTTATGTTAAAAGAGTTTTATGTTAAAAGAGTTTTATGTTAAAAGAGTTTTATGTTAAAAGAGTTTTATGTTAAAAGAGTTTTATGTTAAAAGAGTTTTATGTTAAAAGAGTTTTATGTTAAAAGAGTTTTATGTTAAAAGAGTTTTATGTTAAAAGAGTTTTATGTTAAAAGAGTTTTATGTTAAAAGAGTTTTATGTTAAAAGAGTTTTATGTTAAAAGAGTTTTATGTTAAAAGAGTTTTATGTTAAAAGAGTTTTATGTTAAAAGAGTTTTATGTTAAAAGAGTTTTATGTTAAAAGAGTTTTATGTTAAAAGAGTTTTATGTTAAAAGAGTTTTATGTTAAAAGAGTTTTATGTTAAAAGAGTTTTATGTTAAAAGAGTTTTATGTTAAAAGAGTTTTATGTTAAAAGAGTTTTATGTTAAAAGAGTTTTATGTTAAAAGAGTTTTATGTTAAAAGAGTTTTATGTTTAAATGATGTATAATAAGTCTAAAAAGGAACCGAGCGAGGCGGCGCACTGGTTATCACACTGAACTCGCATTCGGGAGGATAACGATGCAAACCCGCGTCCCGACATCCTGATTTATGTTTTGCTTAATTTCCCTAAATAGCTTCAGTCAAATGCCAGGATGATTTCTTTGGAAGGGCACGGCCAAATTCCTTCCCCATCGTTCCCTAAACCGGTGGGACTGATGACCGCGGTGTTTGGTGTTCAGTAGTGTTCAATGGAATCAACACTCTAATGAGTGCAGAATACGGATTGAGAGTAAATCGGGGAAGGACGAAACCAATGAGAAGTGGCAGAAACGAGAACAGAGAGGAACACAATACCGGAATTGGGATCACTAAATAGACGAAAAACATAGGCAGCAAAATAACAAATGATGGATCGAGCAAGGAGGACATAAAAACAGATTACCACTGATGAAAAGGACATTCCTGGCTAAGAGATGTCTCTTGTATCAAACATAGGTCTTAATTTGAAGAAGAAATTTCTGAGAATGTACGTTTAGAGCAGAGCATTCTATGGACTGTGAGAAAACCGGGAAAGAATACATGCATTTGAGATGTGGTGCTGCAGAAGGATGTTAAAAATTAGATGGAACAGTAAAGTGGGGAACGATGAGGTTCTTCGCATAATGGGCGTTGAAAGGAATGTATAGAAAACACTGACAAGAAGAAGGAACAGGATGATAAGACATCTGTTAAGACAACGGCGAATAACTTCCATGGCGCTAGAGGGCGCTGTGGAGCGTAAAAACTGTAGAGCAAGACAGAGTTGGAATACATCCAGCAAATAATTGAGGACGTTGGTTGAAATTGCTACTCTGAGATAAAAAGTTGGCACAGTGGATGAATTCTTGACAGGCTGCATGAAACCAGTAAGAAAACTGATGATTAAAAAAAATTTAAAAAAGGAATTTAATGAGAAAATAAAACGAAGAAAATACACACCGTACCGAGAATCGAATTAGTGATCTGTCGGTCACCAGATTACCAGATTACCATTCTACAACGCTACCGAATAGGCAACGCAGCCCGTCGTGAAAAATCTCTTTAGTTTTCGTGAACTTAACTTCCACGGAAAACGTTCAATTTTCTCGAAAATTTTTGAGAATTGCGTCGAATGGCTTTACGTGATCAATATTTGAGATCTGATGTTGACGTCCCATAAACATGAAGAATAACAGAAAGGTCTTCTCGTAAGTCGAAAACTACCACCCTCATTTGGCAAAGTGTGCCAGCGAATAATTCAAAGAAATTCTGCGCATTGTGGGCTATGTGAAAAACCAGCACACCATTCAATGATAAACTTTTATACGAAATTTTTAATTTTTAAAAATACCAAAGAAATTATTAAATCGATGAAAACGGTAAATGAGAATTGTTCATTTTTTTGCATTTTATCAACAAACAGCCAACAATAAAAGACCAGTTACCAATCTTCAAATATCCTCAGAGAATGAAAAAGATAGAAACGAGTGAGATAGACAACGCTCGTACAACAGTTAAGATCATAGTCGAAGCCTTCAACTTAATAATTACTAGAATCCCGTAACACAGGAACAGGGTAGAGAAATTATATGTAGATCAGCCGGTTAAGGCTACAGCAACTAGACTGACTGAACGAGAATGGGGACTACAAATGAAAAATTCCATATATACTGAGTATGCTGTGTCCTAATGCATTCGCCGGCCGGAGTGGCCGAGCGGTTCTAGGCGCTTCAGTCTGGAACCGCGTGACCACTACGGTCGCAGGTTCGAATCCTGCCTCGGGCATGGATGTGTGTGATGCCCTTATGTTAGTTAGGTTTAAGTAGTTCTAAGTTCTAGGGGACTGATGACCTCCTGACTTAATCCTTAATAGTAAAATACTTTTTCATAATTCACTCTTGCTACAGTAGCAGCAGCCACATAACAATGTCCTCACAGTAATACAATACACGCTGCGGGGAAAAAAATAGTACACCCGTTCAGATGTTTCCAATTTACTAAAGATTTATTGTTGCAACAGTGCATATGGAGTATATGAAATGTTTACCTTTTCAGATCAATAACACACGCGGTTCCTTGGTAAGAGGTATGTATTCATGCTGAAACATAAATATTAGTACGTGGTGCAGGCTCCACAGACGGCAATGCAGATGCTGACTCTGACGTCCAGATGATCTTATAGATGGCGAATATTCTCCTGGAATTGTTATGCCACGTCTGCTCGACTTGCTCACGTAGTTCTGTAAGACTCATTGGTTGATGAATCGTACGTCACTTCTCGTCGTAGCCTATCACACACGTGCTCTAGTGGAGAGAAGCCTGGAGATTGTGCTGGCCAGGGAAGTTGCTACACCTCTTGCAGAGCAAGTTGAGTTTCACTGGCGGTGTGTGGGAGAGCATTATCCTGCTAGAACAACACTATCATTTTGCAACAACGGCGAAAGAACAGGTATAACAACGTTCTGCACATACAGAGTTAGGTTAGCGACCCATCTGGAAACACCAAAGGTGAACGAGAGTTGTAGCTTCGTACGTGCAAACTAACATCACTTGCACGCAGGCGGAATCTAGTTTCAGCGCTGAAGGCGATGGCGCGCCATTCGATCTTTCAAGTGATCCTCTGACGGATCCAGTGGAGCCAGGCACGTCGATGGGTGGCTTGAGTGAAAGACGGGCTAGAAGTGTGCGTGCCGGTGATTCCACTGCTAATGGCCGGTTAGCAACAATTCGTCTTGACACGTCTGAGCTCACAAGTCCTCCTATCTATGCTGTTGAAGCTGCACAATCTGTGACTGCTGCCTTTAAAATTCGACGATCCACAATACGACGATCCAGGCAGGCGCGTTCCGCGTGGACATCCAGAACCTCGTCAGTGGGTACGAGAATGTTCAAGTGACCACTGGTACCAGCATTGATTCACAACTGACGCATCACGTCCAACTTCTGTCGCAATCCTCTGAAAGGACCATCCCCCCCACTTGGAAGGCCACACAATACGACTCCTTTCAGTTCCACTCAGTTGGCTGTAGGAAGCACGAGTATGTCTCCTTGGCAAGGTTACCTGCTCGCTTCACACGTTCGTACCACATTTGAGTTTTCTACTGTGAGCATTCCCTAGTAAAGGATGGACACAGATTGCGCTCTGGTATCCATACCACTACAACGCCGTTATCAGTACATCTGCTATCCCTCAGGTGGCTTACGCCATCGTCGGATCAAAATCGACGTCGTCTTTCCATGTGTACAAAAGCAGTTTACTTGATTTAGATTACGTAACTGTATCCCATTCCCAGTATTGCGTCCTCGACTTCCTCCACTCTGCTGTGTACCATAGCAGTCTAGGCCCGCACACAATTTGTGTGCTATTTTGCCCTTTATATTCGTATACGTTTATTCTTTGAAAACAGTGTAAGGTTTATTGGTAGTCATCTTCTTTCTATGTATTTCAGTATGCTTGTGACAGTTTATCAGTTTGTACATATTTCGCGTGTACAGATCTTAAGTTATACCTGCATAACGTGTAAAGCACAATATGTTTAGGCCTGCCAAATATTGGATTTCTGCTTTGAGACTCTTATCTTTACAGTCTAAAACAGTACGTCATTGAACAATATCCCTAGCTTTGTACCAGTTTCTGATTCAAACATGAGAATTTTCAACTATCACATATATTCGGAAATAACAGCCTTTCTACAGCTAGAAGCTCTTCCTGTTGTTGAGTGAATGGTCTATTTAGTCTTAAGTTGTCTTATGGCGACCTAGAAAGCCGCAAACCGTTTTGAAACAAAATTTGAAATGAATATTATTGTCTAATATTAATAATGCGTGTTTCAGTTTTTAATATGCCCTTGTACCGGCAGGTGTCATCGTGATAATCACTAAATGTTAGTATTTGATTTTTCTTGATTCCTGGAAGACAAAAGATATTCTAACGTTCGTGGGACAAAAAATTCCATTTGCATTCTGTTTTTACGTATGTTACTGTTAATCAGGAAATCTCTAGCAGCGCATCTTTTATTCCACAGAAATTAGATGGGAGGTTATTCCGTTGATATGCAAAACTGAAGAGATAAAAGTAACACGCAGTGTTATTTAAGTTTTCACTGGCAGTTTATGCCCTTTAAAACATTTTAATTACGTTCGTAAACCTGTCTTTAATTACGTTCTGCTTCTGTTCTCCTCCCGTGGCTGGCGCAAAGTTTATTGTGGCCCGTTAATTGTCCGTTCTATTTATCATCGTATCTCCCATCTCACAGTAATAACCCTCTGATACAGGAAAGAGGCAGCTATAATTAAAGCCTTATTGATCTCCTTTGTCTTTTCGAAAATGCATGTTGGACCATGCACGTTTAAAAACGTTAGAATAGACATTATAAAATAGTGATTTTTTTTCAAGTTCGAGACTTTTTCTGTCACAAAAATAAACATTTTTCTGAGTAAAATTAGGATAAGAACCTCACAATAAACTCATGCGATATAGTACAAGAATTCGAAATACTTTATCGATTTTACATCAGTCCACTTGTTCTGTAGAGTCGGCAATCTTGTGATTGGCTTGATGAAGCCCACCATGAATCCCTTTGTTAGGCGAACATCTTCATCTCAGATTAGCACTTGCATCCTACGTCTTGCCCTACGGTTTTTACCCTCTATGGCACCCTCTAGTGACATGGAAATTATTCCCTGCTGTCTTGACAAACGTTCTATGATACCTCCCCTATCTAATTTCAAATCGCCTGTTGCTTCCTATTTGGCTTACGATTTTCTATCCTCGGTTTTCCCATGAGATGGTTCAAATGGCTCCAAGCGCTATGGGACTTAACATCTGAGGTCATCAGTCCCCTAGACTTAGAACTACTTAAACCTAACTAACCTAAGGACATCACACACATCCATGCCCGAGGCAGGATTTGAACCGCGTCGCGCGGTTCCAGACTGTAGCGCCTACAGCCGCTCGGCCACCCCATGAGATGGATTTAAAAAGAAGATAATAATAAAATTTTATGCAACATGCATTTTACTGTATCTCAAATAGGAAGGAGCTCTTTTAACTTCCTGAGTAGGTTCATATCCTTTAAGCAAATGACCCATTCTTCTCTTGTTGGATTACGATTAAAACGTCTTCACATTAAACTGACAGTTCACATAATTTCTATTCCAGAAATAGAGAAAATTCAGGTATATTTCCAAATAACTGACACTTAATTAAAGATAGGAAAGTCAGGCTGAAGGTTTGGGACATTCACCTGAGACGACAATGTACCTGCATATCTCCTTAACCATTACTGAACAATGAACACACGTTTTGATGCTTATGGCTGACTTAATTTCCAAGAACCGGTATTTACCAAACATGGCCGACACACACACACACACACACACACACACACACACACACACACACACACACACACCGCCCTAGACATAAATTAAAAACTGTTCTGTTGCGTGGTTCGACCAAGAGTTTCAGAAGGTTTCTCTTGGTTATAGTGAACGCAAGAAACTGGTTTCCCTAAACGTTTGTTTGTGTGATGATTTAATGATATAAAGGGTAGGATATAAAAGATTAGAACTACGATACTTCCACTGAAGTTTCTGGTTTGAGGAAAGATGCATGAGAGCAGTAACATCAGGAATTGCTAACACCAAAGAAATATTTGATAACAGTAGAATTATGCTAATAGCTTTGTAAACACCCATCAAACTACTGATCGTAGGAGGAGGAAGAGATTAGTGTTTAACATCCCGTTGACAACGAGGTCGTTAGAGACGGAACACAAACTCGGATTAGGAAAGGATTGAGATAGAAAGCGCCCGTGCCCTTTCGAAGGAACCGTCCCGGCATTTGCCTTAAGTGTGTTTTGGGAGTCGTGGAAAACCTAAATGACAGTTACCAGATGCAGGTTCGAGCCGTCATTTCCCCCGAATGCGAGTCCAATGTGCCAAACACTGCACCGCTGCGCTATCCTGCTCGGTACTTCAGACCATGATAAAAAGATAAAGCGACTTTATTAGAAGCTTCTGTAATGTGGTGCGGTCTGGGAGCAAAACTGAAGTCATGGACCGATTAATTTATGAATGCCATAAATGAAGTGCGATGTACTACCAAATCAGGAAGATGTCACTGTAGAGGTATCATATATGAGACGATAGTGCGACCCACCAACCTTAGGTTTAGGAATATTCGAATAATCAGTTGCTGTTCTGGCATCCGCAGGACCAGGAACGATCCTGCGTCACCTTCTCTTGTGCTTTCCTCTATAGTTCCGTCGTAGTTGACATTTCCCCTCTGCAACTGACCATTTCTTGGTATCATCTTATTCCTCTCTTAACCTTTACCGTCCCTTAAATTTCTTCGTGGGGTATGCACTGACATCTCAAGGTGTCCCTTGCCAATTTTTGTTTCTTTTTCTTACGGTGTCCAGAAGATATCTGCTCTCTCCAACTACAATCAACACCTCCTCATTGCCCCCCCCCCCCCCCCCCCCCGCCATCCAAACTCATACCTTCTAGTTTCCTTCATCGCCACGTCTCCATTTTCTCCAGCCTTCTCTCCTCGCCTTTTCACAACGTCATGGTCTCTGCTCAATGTAAAAGTACACTCCGTGTGTATCATTTGGACAGTCTTTTTCTCAGTTTTTAGTTCAGTGGCCTGCGCAGAAACTTCCTCTTTTAGTTGACTGCTTCCTTTGCTATCGCTGTTCACTTATTTCTGTATCATATTGTAGATCCTCTATTATTATATTTCCCAAGTACTCAAATTTTGCAAACATGTTCTGGTTATTGTCCATCTATTGTTATTCCGGGCTATTTTTGTTCCAGTATCAATCTTTTGGCCTTTCCCTAGTTATTATTATTCTGATTTCTTTACTTTTCGGCTTAGAGCCTTCACCATTTCACTAAGCAACTTTCCGGATTCCACTGCCGACACCACTACCACCACTACCACTACCACTACCACCACCACCACCGCCACCAAAAGCCACCTTGCCGTCAGGAAACCGTATATACTTCACTCTCACGCTTCCTACAACCAATCCTCCATCTATGCACTCTCCTAGTCAAAGAGCTTCGTCATTTTGGTAGGTATCCCCAAATAAGAGATTCCTACCTAATTCAAACGATTTATTTAAATACAGGGTTGCTAAGATGAGCAGGAGCACCTATGCTTTCGTAACATTGATTGTCATTCTTCGCAGTATCACTCATTTATCAAACGAAACGGATTTTGATGGGTCACTCAGAATTATCAATCTTGTAGTCACTCACGGTATATGAAATTTAAGAAACCATGTTAAAATTTACAAATCAAGCCCAGGTGAAATACATTACCATACATTTTGACGTGCTGCTGAAAATCGCTGTAGTCTCTCTATGACTACACCTTGGCGATCGATTCTTTGTGGATCGATCCCTTGGAAATGTATATGACGGGGAGTCTGCTCTGATTATTGAACAAAAGATATTGCAAAGGAAAGTGGAGCGTGATGGGGAATTATACCAACCAGAGATCCCATTGACAAGCATGGGCGTTTATTACAATGGAACTCTATTAAAACATAGACAACAGTGGTTACATCTCAGCCAAGTATTTATTCCACATGGTAGAGAAAAGATTAACACAGCTCAATAATCCAATCAACAGCAAATACCTCTCGGGAGGGTTTAGGATATATCGTTTGGGAATTGTGTGGGTATGAATAATTCTGAACTGCACACAAACGGGATTACAGCGGGAAACTACTGTTTGCTACCCCATTACAAGAAGATTGCTTTGATTATGGGGCATCGCTAAGGATGGAAAACCTAGTCATTCACATCTATTAAAAATACAATTATTTTGATAAAACGTGACGGATGGAGACAAACCTACAGATAGGGGTTCGCTGTACTACGAACATCCAGCAACATACGACTAGAGGAAGAAAATAACAAAATGCCAAGAGGTTACATCCAACTCGCAAAACATACAGTAATTTCTATAAAATTAATTACATGAAATTATTACCATCGACACAGGCGTTCGTCTTACTTGATTTGTTTAGATCTCGCTAATAGAAAGGATTCCTAATCTTGTCTCACAGATTCAACTGATTGTGATGGTCGATACTACACAAATGAAAAGTTCGACCTCACGGACATGTAATAGTAAAAAACTCGATAAGCTGATGGGAATGTATGCTGAAAGTTCGCTGCGGGTGTTTAAATATGAAAGTTAGGGTACTAGGAAGCAGCAAAGGCGCCTAAGAGTGATGATTCACAAAATCTGTTATACCCGAGCAAACTCATTCATGCTACATTCTGGGATAAATTAGCACGCCGTGAACCTGAATGTATCAGCTTGTTAGGCGCGAGAGAAAAAACAATCTTAAGCGAAACGACTAGCTAATGGTACGTGGTCTGACTCTGACTAAGTACAAGTGACAATCGTAAGATCAAGCATTATAAGCGTATTTAATCGTAAACAAAACGCAGTGTCCGGTAGAAACATTATTAATTACTAACATAGTGTAAAAGCGTTGATTACAACATCTCCATTCACGTTCTAGCAATCTGAAGTTACAACGGACCATGTTCCGAAGAACAAAGATATTCACGAGACGATGGCCCCAGCTAGAGTGGCTCGAAAAACAAGCCAACGGATGACTATTGAAGACAGGTTCTGTTTTTTTACGTAGTATGCATAAGATCCGGTTTTGAGTGCCTGTCTGGTGTACATCCTCACCCGTCGCCACTGACTCCGTATAAAGTCCCTATGCAACTGATATCATCAGTTCCTTCCCTTTCGTTCCATAGGTGTCAAGTAACATAGCATGGCACAAACTCAGAGCTTTCCAGATATTGTTCTGCCCTAAACAAGGCCTATAAAATAAGTGTTCATGGACTGAGATATTCAAATAAATAAATTAATTAGTCATAACTAGCATAGGCGAGTTACAAAGTTGTTACCATGTTTGCATGTGTGCTACTGAAATGTCATTCTTCATACATGCTTCAGTGATAGGATCATCAGTTCACAAGATAATGGAATGTTATCAGCAGTCCTAAGGTGTGATCAGTATTCTTCTTATCTGAAACCAACTAGCAAATTTGGATGATGTTATCAGTCTATGCTATCTGCACTAATGATTGTGGAGTCTGTAACGGAACTGAAATGATGGTGGGCTGACAGTAATTTGGAGCCCGCGCGTCGGAAACGGGCGAGCTGGTGTGAGACTGCCATGGAGTGCACCCTGATGCCATCTATTGGCGAAACTGGGAATTAGCGCTACCTGTCAGACAATGCACTAAGCTCTCGGAGTCTAATGTATTCTTTCTCTTGGTAATTATAAGTTATTACTGTATGATTTAATGTTATAAAGCGCTAGTAGTAAATTATGACTGGTATGAACTCCAGGGTAATAAATATAAATATTCTTAAATACTAAATGATTTCGGTGAAAAGGTGGTAGGGGAACGCCCCCACTCTTGGTGATACGAGCGTAGCTAGAGGTAGCTGGAGACACGGGGACTGAACAATGAAATGGCCTGGGGAGTGTTGACGTGATCGGACGTGCGTAACTGTGCTCACGCAAAAGTGATTGTGCAACAGCGAAGAGGCGAATATCGACGCCGTTTGTGGAGTAGAACGCGATGAATGGTTGTCGAAGCCGTCTCTATGCCACTGGGGCTGATTGTAAGAGTTCCTGCGCCCAGATTTTATGGCGAACGTGCAGTAGCTTATACGAGTGCTACAGCTCGTAGTTCCAGCCGCCATTGAGGGCATGAGGCGTGAAGAGCTGCGTTAGCCACATGCATCTCAACACCAGCACCGACACGTCTACCCAAGGCAAGACTGCTTGCAATTGTTAAGTCGAACTTTATATACATATAAAAGGAGAATACCAGTTTTCTTTTATGCAAGTGCAGAGGACAGAATATAGTGATGAGTAAAATTACGACGCATGTTGTTCATTGTAAAGTGCAGTAACCTCAAACATAGTATAGTGAAATCAGACTGAGGCCAACATCGCCTCTTTCATTTACAATTCTTTTGGTTGTAGAATACTTTAGCGTATAAGAATGTTGAAAAGAGCAATGGTCACACCAGAATGAGTCGCCTATTTGTAGTTACTTAAATTTTTCTGAGTAACTTTTCAAGTAAAGTCACTTAACTAATTCTATATCAATTTTCCAAAGAGTAATATCAAAAATCATTAAATAAGTTGAAGGATAGGATTTTGTTAACCTAAGTTGCATAAATTGTCTTGGTAGTAATTACCTAGCCATCTCACAGAAATTGAGAGAGTATTTGCTTTGTAGAATCACCTAGAATGATCAGAAATAGTAATATTCAGAATTAAGTTTAAATTCAACTCAAGCCGTTTCACTTTGAAACGAGCCAAAAAATTGATTTATTCTTTTGCTCCTTCAGAGCTGGCGACCGTAGTTATAAGTATTTTCAGGAGGATTCGACGGTAAGTCTGCTGCTCTCGTCGTGCTGATAGATTATCCACTGCTGCTAGCAGTGGTGATTGGATACATAAGCTCACTACCAAGTTAAGTGGGTCAGGTAGGCAGTGTTACCGTGTGAACCCGTTCAATCATCGAACCCGTTCAATCATCACAGCTCTTTCGGATGTACTGGCGAGTAACGGTCAAAAATGTATACGCAAGTGAATTTAGCAAGGTCCATGTAGCACCTAGTTAATGTGGTGCAATGGCGAGGGTAGGAGTGGAGTAAAAGTGAGCTGTGCTTGTGGCAGCTATGCTGTATTCAAAGATTAATAACGTGAATTCACTACTACCTCTTACCATTAAGACCGGGCTATTTACGGTTAAAATACGTAGCAGTAAGCGCAAAGGCGTGACAGCTACAAGTTCGTATTGGCTTTATACATACGGAAGTAGGAAGCGGGTCATTCCGTCAGTGGAGGGGGTTAAAACAACCGAGTCAGTTGAGAACATACCCCATTTACTGATGGAAAGATTCGGCGGTTCGGTCGCAAGTCATAGTCCACCGAGGCGTATCAATTACGTGAATGAGTGACATCTGACATTGTTATAACGAAGATGCCCAGACTACAAGGTTTTCTGCAAAGGAGGAGGAACTGTGATAGCTTAATCGTTTTAACGATGGCGATTGTTGTCAGTCTCTTCAGTAAGTAGTTGCTATTATGGCCCATGCACTTGTCCCATTAATGTTCAGCCGGACGTGCGAGAGGTGGTCGCACAATAGGCAGGGCTCGAGGTGGATTGTGGGTAATTTCGGGCCACGCGCCGCTGCCAGCAGAAGACGGCCGCTCCTTGCATTTAGATAGCAACGTTGCGGACGCCTTAAGCAGCGCATATAAATGCAAGGGGCCGGCGAGGCGTCCGGTGCGGCCTGCTCTGCTCTGGCGCTGATGAGATTTTATCGCCCCCGCGGCAATGCGTCGCCTCCTGAAGACCACCGTCCCTCTCCGGCCGATATGAAATATTTAGCGCCCACTCCAGCCGACCGGCTGCTCTTTTCTCCAGGTGACTGACGCCGAGGGGTGGCCTAGTCCGAGGGAGTGAGCTCTTCGGCTGAGAGTGCTGCAACATCTTAAGTCTCCGCACGCTGCCTTATCTACAAATGAATTACACAAACGATTTGTCGGATAGGGTTCAACAGCACTACCGGTTTCCTCGCTTACTATGTTGTTTCCTGCATGAATGCTCTGAGCACTATGGGACTTAACTACTGAGGTCATCAGTCCCCTAGAACTTAGAACTACTCAAACCTAACTAACATAAGGACATCACACACATCCATGCCCGAGGCAGGATTCGAACCTGCGACCGTAGCTGCCGCGCGGGTCCAGACTGTAGCACCTAGAACCGCTCGGCCACCTAAGTCGGCGGATGAACATCACTTTCGAATGGAAAGATTTATCGTTAGTACACATTATGTGGTGAACACATCGACAAATTTTGATGAAGGCCTGATCATGGATGTCCACAGCTCCTCATCAGGCTTCACCGAGACGGTAGCACTGTGGCTTACAGTGGCAATCTCCTCCTGGCAGGACCTGCTGTTCCACCAGGGCTTGAATGCACTGGATGAGCAGAGGATAGAGCGACACAGGTCCCACCTACATAACCTCAGCATAGGTAGATCAAGCTACTCGTACTTTAACTATCTTGTGTGTGGTACCGGTGCAAAGTGTCGATGACATCAGTTGACCTGACTGGTCAGCTTTCTGGACAGTTTGGCTGTAGGTAGTTGAATGGTGTCTTAACTTCACATTGCAGAAACAGTGGTGGATGTATTCCTCAGAGTCAATGCCCTGAGTAATCACCCTTACATAAACTTACAACTTGTTTCTTCTCATTGCTCGATCAACACAATGACGGGGTTCTACTCTCTCTGTGGTGCTACTCTGCTGTATTGTACTTTGAACATCCAGCTCTTACGGGGTGCAGCAATTAAGCCGTCTTGTGACTGTGCTGAACTTAACATCAGCATTCTTGTCATTCAGGATGGCTGATGCGTACTGACCTGTTGCGCTCACCTTTTGTGCTCCCAAGGGAAGACTTCTAAAAATCTACTCAATTCCAAAGTCTGTTATTTCAGGGTGTTTCAGCTCTTATATACGTTGTGGAATGGAAAAAAGCTTCTAAATGTGATCGCGAGGATTTTTATGGTGTGGCTGAAACGCTCTTCATCAGTATATCAAGATTGCTTGTGGGAGGCTGCATCTCTGTCACACTCTGGCTGACAGATCAGGGGATTGGTCTGGCCAATCACGGACCCACACATTCCTCAAGACATCTGTAATTCGAGCTTTAAAGGGACTCTAGTGTTATCTTATTAGTGTCTCTGGCTGGGGATCTTTCGTCGAGAGAGCGGTTGTATGTTATTGTTAAGTATGGAGCTAATGCATTAGCATTCTCTGAAAGGGAGCTAATTGGTAAACAGTCTGGACCATAAGATTTACGTTTGTTAAGCGATTTAAGTTGCTTCACTAGTCCGAGGATATCTACTTCTATTTACTCATGTTGGCAGCTCTTCTTGGTTCGAAACCTGGAATATTTACTTCGACTTCTATGGTGAAGCAGTTTAAGAACGCTGTGTCTAGTAACTCTGCTTTAGCAGCACTGTCATCGATAGCATTTCCATTGCTATCACGCAGAAAAGGCACTGTTTGTGTCTTGTACCTAGCATACGAGTACTTTACATACGACAAGAATCTCTTTGAATTGTCTGCCAGGTTTCAAGACAAAGTTTTGTTGTGGAGACTATTATAAGTAACTCGCATTGAAGCCCACGCAACATTTGGAGCTTCTGTAAAAGATCGCCAGTCGTGGTGTTCTGCTTTGGTTTAAAGTTAGCAGGTTCTTTTCGTTGTTTCTGCAGTAGTGTTCTGACCTATTTTGTTTACCATGCGGGATCAGCTCCGTCCTTTGTCACTTTATTTGGTATAAATGTCTCAATTGTTGTCGACAATATTTCTTTGACTTCAAGCTACATCTGTTGTTCACTTACATTGTTAATTTGGAAGGAGTGTCTTTCAGGAAGGCGTCAAGCGAAGTTTTATCCCCTTTTTTGAATAAGTATATTTTTCATTTATTTTTGGCAGATTTGTGAGTTACGGTATTTTATCTCGCTACGACAATCCTGTGTTGACTACTCCCTGTATCCGTTTTGATCCCAAAATTATTTGTTGCTAAGAGATCAAGTGCGTTTTCACAACCGTTTGCTATTAGAGTCTGCACATGAACTAACTGCTCGAAATAATGTTCAGAGAATGAGTTTAGCAAAATTTGGGATGTTTCAAGCGTTCCTCCAGATTTAAACATGTATTTTAGCCAACATATTGAGGGTAAATTGAAGTCACCACCAACTGTAATTATATGAGTCGGGTACGTATTTGATGTTAGATTCAAGTTTTCTTTAAGCCTTTCAGTAATTGTATCATCTGAGTTGGGATGTCGGTAAAAGGATCCAAGTATTATGTTACTTCGGTTATGGACACGTTAACGTCGACCTGAGTGCCACAAATTGCCTCGAAATCTATGAGTTGACTGTTACTGTACGCCGCACAGTCACTGTTGTCTTTGGTCTTATCAATGCCAATCGATGAACGGCAGCTCGAGATCGCCACCCAGATCTCAATAGGATGACGATCTACCTGTAACATCTGCCCGTATTTCAGCGTTTGTCATCTCGCTGTTCGCCTGAGGTGATTGAAAAAAATCGACAATCTTATCTTGTATAGTCCTGCCGTGGACTTCGCTTACTTTCGTTGCCGTACTGCTGTTCTAAGCCCATCACAGCTTATTCTGCAACCATCCCACTACAAGCACCTGTCTGCACGATCTGTCGCTACGATGCTCCCATGCTCCTCATACCAAAATTCGATCTTTTTCTAAGCCCTAAAGATGACTGTGCTATGTTGAGATTTCGACCTGTGAAAATGTAGTAATGTTATTTAAGTAATTCTTCGTCTGTAGTAGTGTTACGGAAAATGAACTCGCACCAGAATGAAAAGTTAATCAAAATTTGCCACAAGTATGGAAATACTGGTAATGTTCGACTCGAGCAAGGCTGTGCGACCATTCTGCTGTCAACATTGTATGTTTCCGGTAGAGATCACCTAGACATAATAGAGATCAGAGCACTTACAAAGTCATGTAGAAGATATGCTTCCCTCTGTCAGTAAGCGCAACACAATAAAAATTCGCTAATATTCTGATGGAAACAAAAATAGGCTACTGTTTCAGGCAACACTACAGCCGGTCTACCACAGACTTTGAGCTGGGCATCAACTGAACATCCCATAAGATTGGTGCACTGGTGTAAGGCAGCACTAAAACCATTTGTATGATGATGATGATCGCAGCCTTTGTTGATGCGCTCCTTGCCTCCAGAAAGTAGTGACAATGAGCGGGTACTGCAGGGGGCCGTACTGACCTCTCTGGCAGCCTCTTGTATAAGAATTTATGGCTACATTGCAGAAAGCAGGTGTTATCGCAAGGAATGAGAGTAAGAAAAGAGCTTGCATTCTTTCAAGTACTCTAACATCTCTTATGATACTCGCCCGATGTCTACATATGGGATCATTATATTCTAATCTTATTACCAGTTGTTTAAATTAAATAAAGGAAGGCGGAGCTAAAAAATATTACCACCTAGGGTCATGGTGGAATCTACCTGTGCCAATATGACAAATACGAAAAAATTTCCGTTCGACGCACGTAGAGTCCAGAATCGCTTTACTAATCAGGCATAATCGCCGTGAGCACTGAGGCAATCATCCCACCGATGCACCAGTTTGACGGTACCCGTATGATAAAACACCATGTCCTCCTGCGTGAAAGGCCCCGTAATTGCCTGCTGCACATCCTCGTCCGACAAGAATCCACGAACGTCTAAAGCAGTTTTTAAGAGACGGAAGGCGTTATAATCTCATGGGGAGGGATCAGGACTGTAAGGCGAGCGCTCGAGTGTCTCCCAGTTCAGTTGGTATAGCTCCTGCGTTACAACGTTGGCATTATGGGGACGTGAGTTACCATGAATCAGCGATGGTTTTTGACAGAAATGCTGCCACCAACACATTCTTCACTCTCCAATGGATGTCGATCGGTGTAGAAAAGAATAACTGCAAGCTGGTCCTGTTCGGATGTATTTGGTGGTAGCGTCGCCTTGTTTCACGTTTACGAATTTACAGTAAGCACGTCGGAAGGACACGGATGCCACACTAATCCTTCGTCTCTTTTCGGTGCTTATATACCCGCAAATGGTTCAAATGGCTCTGAGCACTATGGGACTTAACTTCTGTGGTCATCAGTCCCCTAGAACTTAGAACTACTTAAACCTAACTAACCTAAGGACATCACACACATCCATGCCCGAGGCAGGATTCGAACCTGCGACCGTAGCAGTCGCACGGTTCCGGACTGAGCGCCTTAACCGCGAGACCACCGCGGCCGGCTATATACCCGCATACAAGTCGTGTACTTTGCATATACGCTGCAGCATATCCACCAAATGGAAACTTCTTGATGGTCCCTTGGTACAAGGACGTGTACCAACCAGACATGCAAGGATCTGGTCGTACGCATTGTGATGAGCAAGATATGGAAGTGAAGAATTCATTGTAGTAAAAACGTGGCCGTGCGGTTAAAGGCGCTGCAGTCTGGAACCGCAAGACCGCTACGGTCGCAGGTTCGAATCCTGCCTCGGGCATGGCTGTGTGTGATGTCCTTAGGTTAGTTAGGTTTAACTAGTTCTAAGTTCTAGGGGACTAATGACCTCAGCAGTTGAGTCCCATAGTGCTCAGAGCCATTTGAACCATTTGTAGTAAAAACCCACTCGCCAACCACGAAAGGAAATTAAATAAATAAGAAAATCAAGAGAATCGGTGCAAGGCGAGATCAAACGTTACCACGGCGAACTTAAAATTCAGCTGATGCCTGGCCCGAATCCACATTATAACACGGGAGCGAAGCAGGATTTACCCAAGTACACCAATGCACTGTCCAGCAGACGAGTCTGCCCTATCAACCAATCAAAAACTGTGGCTGTTGGCATCCTATCAAATCAGAGAAAGTTACCGCTTCGAATCCGCAATCTCATCTGACGCGCCTGAGAAAACAGCCAAGTATAGCTCGCGACCGGTACTTATCCTATCAGCGAGCGGAGGCCACCCTTTCGAATCTCTTCTCTCTAGTGAAAATTTGAATTAGCTAGTTAGGCCAACAAAACCATAGAACAGCGCTCTTTAAATGTTTAAAATGTGCCTGAGCCGTCTGTGGTTCGCGTTGATGCCGTTCATAGCTTGGCATCTTGTTATAGTGAGAGTGGTGTCTCGTTTTCTTAGTGTGTTCACTGGCGCCACCAAGTTTGCTTGCCTTGCCTATCCGCGAGTAGCACCACCAGCGGTTATCGATAGCGCTTACTGTGGTACCATCTTTGGAGCTGCCTCGAGTATTTCCGGGTCGTCATGTGTCGAGCGAGTGGACTGGGACGGAGCAGCAGTGAGGTCCGGACTACCAGTACTCGCCCGACCGCTGGCGACACACATGGACTGCCCGACGGAAGGATGTGGTTGCGAGAGTGCACGGCCACGTCAAGGACCGGATTCAGCGAGTTGTAGTTGAATGGACCGTGATATTCGAGTAGTGCAACTGTCACCTATGTGTGTTCGTCCGCTCGTCGAAGGGACCTCATGGCAATAAGTTGTCAGTCGACGATTTATAATGGGATCTTTCCCTTGCCTGACTTGAGTGGAGACGACCGTTGGTTGGTCGTTCGGTCGGTCGTCGCAGCGGACGACTTGCAATTTCTCTTCCGACCGCTTCTGGCTTCTCTGTTTTTGTGCCGACTTATAATGCGTCCCTGTTGTTTCACAGTGACTAGTTTTAGTATTATGAGTTGTTGGTCGAATTGTTTTCCCGGATCCGCGTCTTGTTGATGCTGTCCGACACGGCGTGTAGTTCGACAGCATCTTGAATTATACTGTGCATATGTTTTTGGGAGGTCTACCTTGGTTCTAGTGTTTCCTTCGGCCTTGGGTGTGGTTCTGAAGACATGGTGCTGTCCGTCTCTTCGCCGTTGCCTATAAATATTCCATCGTTATACCGGTGATCGGATGTTATGCCGATTGACTAGTCGGTCGGTCGGCGCTTGAGCTACCGCTAGTGAGAGTTGCCATCCTGTTACGTGAGTACAGCTCTTGGCTGCCTGTCTCACCGCTTACACAGCTGTAGCCACCTTCCTCAGGTCGAGCCGGTCTGTCTGTGGATCACTCCGTCTTGTTTCGACAAGTTATCATAATTGTTTAAAATTTACACTAATGTTTTAACATGTTATTACCGTCCTCACTTGTAATTCCGGCCCTCAGCCGTTAATTGTTTGGAACACTGTTAATGGCCTTCAGCCGACAATAACTTGCAATTCTTCTAATAATGCTTTCAGCCGCCAGTGTAGTAAAATCGAACGTAAGACACCGCACAATCGTCTTTAAAGTCGTGTACGGAGAGACCGATGTTCATTTTGTCCAGAGTCCGCCCCGATAGCCGAGTGGTCAGCGTGACGGATTGTCGTCCTACGGGCCCGGGTTCGATTCCCGGCTGTGTCGGAGATTTTCTCCGCTCAGGGACTGGGCGTTGTGTTGGCTTCATCATCACTCATCCCCATCCTTGGTGCAGGTTGCCCAATGTGGCGTCGAATGCAATAAGACCTGCACCAAGGCGGCCGGACCTGCCCCGTAAGGGCCCTCCCGACCAATGACGCCAAACGTTCATTTCCATTTTGTCCAGAAATTTTCACACGTAGAAGACAAAAAAGCAAGGCACCGCACCATCACCATAACCCTGTCTTGTGTGCTGTTCTTGGCACTCCAGGGCTCCTATTCTCCAGGAAGGATATAAAGATATGACATGAAAAACCTGACATAGCTACATGGCGTAATTTTTATTAGATTAATAAAATCAATATTGCTCTTACAGTGCCGTATTAAGAGGGCGGCCTGAGAATACCATCTAGATCATAGATCGAATCTATTTCTGATTCCTACGTCGTACTACTGGCAAAATCAAATTTAAGTGATGACCGTAAATGATCTACATGAAACGAGTCAGCCACAAAGTGGGCAGGCGCTTTATAAGGCGATACAAAATTGTAGCGTCTTAGGTTCGTAATGATTAGTAAGCAAATCGTCTTCGGTTCCGGGTTGGAAGCCCGCCACTGCTTAAATTTTGAATAAAAGTCATCAGTAATTGCTGCGGAAAACATTCGGCATAAGAAGTCACCCTCATTCAGGCAATGGCCTTATCAAAGCGGCGGAAGAACGGTCAGAGGTTCAGGACATAACTTGCCACTGGGGTGGAAAACTGCACATAAAACTGGGAGAATAAGCAATGATCAACGGCATGAGAATGCAGAAATCAATGGAAACAACTGCACTAAAGGCAGATAATGTGTGTGCACAGGAAACGTAGCCTGCAATTAAAAAGTGTCATGATTATCTCCCCATTGGCAAAAGATTCTGAGGTAGTCCCCCATTCGGATCTCCGGGAGGGGGCCGACAAGGAGGATCTGACCATGAGAAAACGAATGAATAACCAACGAAAGGATAAAGTTCTACGAGTCGTGGGCCAGAATGTCTGTCAAAAACAAAACGAAAAAATTAAATGGCTGTAAATTCCAGTTATGTAAAGTTAATTAATTGGAATGTTTGAACGTGGTAGGGAAGCTAGAAAATATGAAAACGAAAATTCCGGGGCTCAGCCTAGATATTGTGGAGTCACCGAAGTGAAGTGGAAAGAAGACAAGATTTTCAGATGATTATAGGATGATATCAACAACAGCAGAGAATTGGTGAAATGGGAGAAGGATTCGTTATGAAAAGGGAGGTAGAGTAGAGAGTCAGTTACTATGAACAGGGTTGTTCTCATCAGAATCGGCAGCAAACCAACACCGATAAAGTTATTTCAGGAATACGTCCCGAAGTCACAAGCCGAAGATGAAGTGAGTAGAGAAAGTATATGAGGACACTGAACGGGTATTTCAGTACGTAAAGAGTGATGAAAATATAATGGACATGGAGGACTGGAATGCGGTTGTAGCGGAAGGAGCAGAATAAAGGGTTACGGGACATTAGTGGCTGGATACTAGGAATGAGAGAGGAGGAAGTGTAATTGAATTCTGAAAAAACGTTCAGCCAGTAACAGCGAATATTCTGTTCAAGAATCACAAGAGAAGGTGGTATAGTTGAAAGAAACCGGCAGATACAAGAGTATTTCAGTTACATTTCATCATGGGCAGGCAGAGATTCCAAAATTAGATTCTGGATTGTAAGGCGTAACTAGCAGAAGATATAGACTCAGATCACGATATAGTACTGATAAAGAGTAGGGTGAAACTTAAGAGAATAGTCACGAACAATCAATACGCACGGAAGTGGATTCGGCTGTAGTAAGGAATGAAGAGATGCTCTTGAATTTCTCTGAGGCTATAGATACTGCGATAAGGAATAGCCCAGTAGGGCGCCTTACTTCACGTGAAGAAGAATGGACATCTCCAAAACGAGCAGTCACAGAAGTCCGAAACAAACGTAGGTACAAATGAGGTAACTGCGAAGGGACCATGGGTAACAGAAAAAAATGTTCAGCAGATCAATGAAAGTAGGAAGTACGAAAATGTTCAGGGAAATTCAGGAACACAGAAATACAAGTCACTTAGGAATGAAATAAATACGAAATGCAGGGAAGCTGCATGTAAAATGTGAAGCAATCGAAAAAGAAACGAATGTCAGAAGGACAGACTTAGCATTTTTTTTCCTTTTGTCTTATTTTTTTACTCGTCGGTCTTCTGACTTGTTTGGTGCGGCCCGCCATGAATTCCAATACTGTTCAACTTTTAATCTCAGGGTAGCATTTGCAACCTACGACCTCAATTATTTGCTGTATGTATTCCAATCTCTGTCTTTCTCTACAGTTTCTGCCCTCTACAGGTCCCTCTAGTACCACAGAAGTCATTCCCTGATATCTTAGTAGATGTCCTATCATCCTGTCCCTTATCCTTCTCAGTGTTTTAACATATTCTTTTCCTCTCCGATTCTTCGCAGAACCTCCTCATTCCTTACATCAATCCACCTAATTTTTAACATTCATCTGTAACACCAATTTTCAAATGCTTCGACTCTCTTCTGTTGCGGTTTTCCCACAGTCCATGTTTAACTACCATACATTGCTGTACTCGAGACGTTGATTCTCAGAAGTTTCTTCCTCAAAATAAGGCGTATGTTTGATTCTTGTAGACTTCACTTGAGCAGGAAAGCGCTTTTCTCCAGTGCTATGCTTTTGAAGTCATCCTTGCTCCGTCCGTCATTGGTTATTTTGCTGCCTAGATAGCAGAAATCCTTAATTTCATCTAATTCGTGACCATTAATCCTGATGTTAAGTTTCTCACTGCCCTCATTTCTGCTATTTCTCATTACTCTCGCCTTTCTTCGATTTGCTCTCAGTTCATTAGATTGTTCATTTCATTCAGCAGATCATGTAATTCTTCTTCACTTTCACGCGGGATAGCAATCTCATCAGCGACTCTTATCATTGAAATCCTTTCACATGGAATTTTAATTTTACTCCCAAACTTCTCTTTTATTTCCATCATTGCTTCTTCAATACACAAATTGAACATTAGGGCCAAAAGACTACATCTTTATCTTATACCCTTTTTAATCTGAGCACTTCATTCTTAGCCATCCATTCCTATTATTCCCTCTTGACTTTTGTACATTTTGTGGGTTACCCGTCTCTCCCTATTGCTTACCGCTATTTTACAAAGAATTTCGAACATCTTGCAACATTTTACACTGTCATACGCTTTTTCCAGGTCGACAAATCCTATTAATCCTATTAATCCTGTTAATGTCAGCGAAGGTTGTTTTGACTGTCATGTATGTTGAGTCTGTCCTTCCAACAATCATTTATTTTTCGATTCCTTCACATTTTTCATGCAGCCGTTTCATCTTCCCTGCACTTCATATTTAATCCATTCCTCAGCGACTTACATTTCTGTATTCCTGAATTTCCCGGAACAGTTTTGTACTTCCTTCTTTCATCGATTAACTGAAGTATTTCTTCTGTTACCCACGTTTTTCTTTCCAACTTCTGTGGCTGCCCTTTTCAGTCAACTGTACTACCTACTGTGCTATTCCTTATTTCTGTATCTACAGACTTAGAGAACTTCAAGCGTATCTGGTCACCCCTTAGTTTTTCCATACCAAATTCCTAGCCTATTGATTCTTCTTGACCAATCACTTAAACTTCAGCCTACTCTTAATCACTACTACATTAGGATCTGAATCCATATCTGCTCCTGGGTACGCTTTACAATCCAGTATCTGATTTCGGAACCTCTGTCTAACCATGGCGTTATCTAACTGAAATCTTCCCGTATCCCCCGGCCTTTTCCAAGTATACCTCGTCCTCTTATGATTCTTCAACAGAGCATTCGCTATCACTAGCTGCAATTTGCTACACTTCTCAATTAATTTTTCTCCTCTCTCATTCGTCGTCCCAAGTCCATATTCTCCTATAACCTTTTCTTCTACTCCTACCTCTACAACTGCGTTCTATTCTCCAATGGCTGTTAGATTTCGTCTCCCTTTATGTACTGTATGACCCTTTCAATACCCTCATACACTTCTTCTCTCTTTTCATCTTCAATTTAGAACGTCGGCGTGTATTCCTTAACTATCGTTGTCGGTGATGGTTTGATGTCGATTCTGATAAGAACAACCCTATCACTGAACTGTTCACAATAACGCACTCATTGCCCTACCTATCTATGCATAACGAATCCTACTCCTGTTACCATTTTCTGCTGTTGTTGGTATTACCCTATATTCATCTAACCAGAAATCCTTGTATTCTTTCCATTTCACTTCACTCACTCCCACTATATCCAGATTGAGCCTCTGCATTTTCCATACCTAGATTGAGCCTTTGCATTTCTCTTTTCAAATTGTCTAGCTTCCCTACGACGTTCAAGCTTCTGAGGTTCCACGCGCCGTCTCGTAGAACGTTGTCCTTCCACATAGAAAGCATATGGAAATGTCAAGACATGCTTTGGTGAAAGTAAAGGCAAGGGTGGAAATATGAAGAGCGCTATGTGAATTCTACTGTTAGATTCAGAGGATAGATCTTATAGGTGGAAAGAGTACAGTGAAGGCCTCAGTGAGGGGGAAGACTTGTCTGATGACGTGATAGTAGAGAAACAGGAGTAGATATAGAAGAGATACGGGATCCAGCATTAGAATCATAATTCAGAAGAGCTTTCGGAGACTTAAGATCACACATGATGGAAGGGATACTAACATTCCATTACAATTCTTAAATTCATTGGGGGAAGTGGCAACAAAAAGATTATTCTTTTTGGTGTGAAGACTGTATACGTCTGTCGATATACCGTCTGACTTTCAGAAAAATACCATCTACAAAATTCCGAAGAATGTAAGAGCTGGCAAGTGCTAGGATTACCCTACAATCACCTCAACAGCTCATGAATTCAAGTTGCAGACAAAAATAGTACACAAAATTATGGAAAAGATTATTGACAATGATTTAAACGACGATCATTTGGGTGTAGGAAAGGTAGAGGCACCAGATAGTCAATTCTCACGTTGCGGTTGATAATGGAAGCAAGACCGTAGCGTAATCAAGAGACGTTCATAAGATTTTGGAAAAGCATTCCACAATGTAAAATATTCGAAAATCTGAGAAAAATAGGGAAAGGGATAAAGAGGAACGGTTAATATACAAAATGTACAAGCGGGAACAACAAGAGTGGAAGACCAAGAACGAAGTGTTCTGCTTTAAAAGGATGGAAGACAAAGATGTAGTTTTTCGCCAATAGTGTTCTATCTACACATCAAATAAGGAATGATGGTAATAAAAAGAAAGGTTCAAAAGTCTGATTATAATTCATTTTAAAATGTTATCAATGATAAAATTCGATGATAAACTTTGATATTCGTAGTGAAAGTGAAGAAGAATGACATGAGCTGTTGAAAGGAGTGAACAGTCTAGTGTGTGCAGAATATGGATTCAGAGTAAATCGAAAAAAAAGTCGTAAGTAGTAACAGAAATTTGAATAGCGAAAAACTTAACAACAGGATTGGTGCTCACGAAGTAGGTGAAGTCAAATTATTCTCCTATCTAGGCAGCCAAATTACTCTTGATGGACGGAGTAAGCAGGACGTAAAAAGTGGACTAGCAATGCCAAAATGTGCATTCCTGGCCAAGAGAAGTCTACATAAGCCTTAATTTGAGGAAGAAATTTCTGAGAATGTACATATGGGATACAGCACTCTATGGTAGTGGAACATGGAGTGTGGGGAAACCGGGACGGAAAGGAAACGAAACATCAGAGAAGTACTGTCGAAGAATGTTGAAAATTGGAGGGACTAGTAAGGTAAGGAAGGAAGTGGTTCTCCACAGAATCGACGACGAAAGAATGATATGGAAAACACCGACAAGAAGAAGGAACAGGATGACAGCACATGTGGTAAGATATCATGAAGTGGGTTCTACGGTACTAGAAGGAACTTTAGAGGGCAAAAACTGTAGAGGAAGACAGAGATTTAAATAAATCCACCAATAACTGAGGGACTAGGGTGCAGTCGCCACTCTCAGCTGAAAAGGCTAGGACAGGAGAGAAATTCGTGGCAGGCCACATCCAACCAGTGAAAAGACTGCTGGTTTAAAAATATTGCTGAATTGACTGGCAGAATGAAAATTGCCTCTGTCGTTATTTCTCGACATAGATTACGACGACTATCTTTAAGTACGTGACTTTGAGTAGATCTCGTCATATGTCTGACACTCGGAATAAACGATGAAGAAATCATGTTTTTATAATACGAAGGGTGCCTAGAGAGTAACACACGATCGGTCGCGAATTGGAAACCACATTGAAAATCCGATGAAGCTTTTCGCAGGTGTGTCGCGCAGTGTCTCTAGTATGGCCGTAGTCCGCACCAAGTCGCTCATTTCAGCTCTTAGCACACAGTGAACACGTAAAGATGCGTAGCTAAATAGTGTCTCCTGCCAAGTAAGTGTTCCTGTCAGGAGACTTCGCCTGATTTCATGCAACGCCACATAACGTAGCCGCTAGGTATTTCCTTCTTCATGCCAAACATTCTCGGCTGCGTAGTGCAGAGACAATGAAAACGCCCCAGCAGCGTTTACGATGTGAAGTGTTTGATCACCCACCGAACAGCCCATGCGTGGCTCTCTCTGATTTTCATATATGCTCACATGAATCGCTGGCGTGAAGACAACATTTTGGCCCAGAAAACGAGCTGCAGACTAGCATAGAGAAATTGTGGAAAGCATACGCGGCTCTGTTGGAAAGTTGGTACAACACTACGACCTTAGTTTATGTCGGAGCGGCGACTAGGTAAAGAAGTAGCTGGATGGTGTAGCTGAATGTTTCAAAATAAAACATCTTTAATTTTAGAATTAAACTTTCACTCTACAGCGGAGTGTGCGCTGATATGAAACTTCTTGGCAGATTAAAACTGTGTGCCGGACCGAGACTGGAACTCGGGACCTTTGCCTTTCGGGGGCAGGTACTCTACCAACTGAGCTACCCAAGCACGACTCACGCCCCGTCCTTCATTCTAGAAACATCCCCCAGGCTGTGGCTAAGCCATGTCTCCCCAATATCCTTTCTTTCAGGAGTGCTAGTTCTGCAACGTCGCAGGAGAGCTTCTGTGAAGTTTGGAAGATAGGAGACGAGGTACTGGCGGAATTAAAGCTGTGAGGGCAGGGCGTGAGTCATGCTTGGGTAGCTCAGTTGGTAGAGCACCTGCCTGCGAAAGGCAAAGGTCCTGAGTTCGAATCTCGGTCCGGCGCACAGTTTTAATCTGCCAGGAAATTTCATGTTTAATTTTAATTGTGCCATATTTTGTGACAGGCCGGAATTTACTTTCTGGATAATCCTCGAACCACTGGAAGAAAAAATGTCAGAATGAGTCTTTCACGCGAACTAATCATACACGTGATAATGTGCCAGGATGTTTCATATTAGCACACACTCCGCTGCAGACTGAAAATTCATTCTGGATACATACATGCTTCAAGTGGTAATTTCAACGTGTTCGGTAAGAAATGATGCCTTTGTGCACAAAAGTTACGGCGACAGCTCTGAGACGATACGAAACGTGACTGTGCTTCGTGAAAATCTTTTTGCTTGTTGTTGTGTTACAGGAAGCGAAAATTTTACAAACCGTCTAACTACTGCATAAGATATCACCTTCTCAGTAAGTTATACCGAAAGAGAAAATTACAGGTACTAATTTGCTGATGAAACATGTTGATACAGGATAAAAGAAGATAAATTTACTCAACTGCCAGGAGTTAAAGTGAATAAGCTAAAGTCACTTGAAACTTAATACACTTGAGTGTAGTAGAAACGAAGACGAATTAATCTGATCACGTGGAATGGGGAGGAACTGGATGGTAGCGAATTTCGGGCGGGAGCTTTTAGGGAAACACATAGCGGAAGGTGACAGGCTATAAACGGCGCGAGTCGTGGAAAACAAGTGGCAGACCGGCGGAAACACAGCGGGGCGGCTCATTTATCAGGCGCAGGCGCCGCTGGCTGGCTGTGGGGCGGGATGCAGGCAGGAGGAGCCGGCGCGCCCAAGGGCTCTTCCCTCTACAGAGCCGGTAATGGCGCCGCGCGTTTACGTCCTACTGCTCAACCACGATATTGTTGCACAAGGTCGTTATCGGAAACACTAAAAAAATACAGTGTTGACTAAGAAAAATGTTAATGCTTTCAGGTCACTTGTGCATATACTATCGGTCCCGATTACGCGCTCAGTCCCGATAAGCCGACCGAAGCATCCTCTCTCCCAGGTTCAGTAATATTGTTGTCGACTAATAGGTGCACGGTGCAAACAGTTTTGCTTGGTTCTAGTTACTAGACTACAAAGAGCAGTAATTGCTATCTGATGGCGAGAAAAATTTAAGTCGTGGGAAGCATCCTCTGAAGATATTAGTCTGCAATGTAGTCTTCTATGGAAGTGAATCGTAGAAGATAGAAGTAGTTTAAATAGGAAGAGGAGCTTCTGAAATTAGGTACAGTAGTTGAAATCTAAAGATTAAGTTGGTGGATTGAATAACTAATGAAGTACTGAATCGATGTAATGGGAGAGAAAATGTGTGGCACAACTTGACTAAAAGGAGGGTTTGATCGACAGAATTATCTCGAAGAGGACGTTCTATTGACTGATAGTCAACATGGATTTAGAAAACATCACTAGCTGTTTATTCACACGAACTGTTGAGTGGCCGGCCGGAGTGGCCGTGCAACTCTAGGCGCTCCAGTCTGGAACCGTGCGACCGCTACGGTCGCAGGTACGAATCCTGCCTCGGGCATGGACGTGTGTGATGTCCTTAGGTTAGTTAGGTTTAATTAGTTCTAAGTTCTAGGTGACCGATGACCTCAGAAGTTAAGTCGCATAGTGCTCAAAGCCACTTGAACAATTTTTTTGAACTGTTGAGTGCTATCGACAATGGATTTCAGATTTATTTCATATTTCTAGATTCCCAGAAAACTTTTAACTCCGTACGTCACAAGGGGCTTGTATTCATACTGCGAGAGTAGGGAATACCGTTATAGTTATGCGACTGTATTAGTCATTTATTGTCAGAGAATTCACAGTTCGTACTGGTTGGCAGAAAGCCATCGAATAAATCAGAAGTGATTTTTACCCCACAGGTAGGGTTATAGGCCCTCTGTTATTCTTTATCTGTGTAAACGATTTAGGAGACAATCCGAACAATCGTCTTAGGTTGTTTGCAGATGATTCTTTCTTCTATAGTCCGGAAAAGTCATCAGAAGATGAACCCAATTGCAAAACGATTCAGATAAGTGATCTGTATGATGTGAAAATTAGCAAGTGACCCTAAATAATGAAAACTGTATGAACGCTGAAAGAAGTCGCATAAAATTGGGTTACGCGATAAATCAGTCAAATCTAAAGGCTCTAAATTCAACTAAAACCCTAGAAATTACAATTACGAACAACTTAAATTGGAAATAACTAACAGAAGATGATGTGGGGAATGCAAACCAAGGACTGCTTTTTACTGGCAGAACACGTAGAAGATACAAAAGATCTACTAAAGAGACTGCCTTGTCCATCTTCTTTTGGAGTACTGCTGCGCGGTGTGGGACCTTTAACAGATAGGATTAACGGAGTATATAGAGAACTTAAAAAGAAGGCAGCACGTTTTATATTATAGATAGGGAGAGATTGTCACGGGAATGATACAGGATTTGGGATAGAAACCATAAAAACAAAGGTGTTTATCCTTGTGGCGGTATCTTCTCACGGAGTTTCTATCACCAGCTTTCTCCTCCGAAAGAGAAAATATTTTTTTGACGCTGACCTACATACGGAGAAAAGATCATCATAATAAGGGAAATCAGACCTTGCACGGGAAGATACAGGTGTTAGTTTTTTCCGAGCTTTTTTCGAGGGTGGAATAATAGAGATGTATTGTGAAGGCTGTTCGATGAACACTCTGCCAGACAGTTAAGTGTGATTTGCAGTGTAGCCATACAGATTAGATTTTAGAATACATTCTGAATGGTCAAGGAATAGTTAATTTTGTAAATGAGGGACGATTGTGGGGTAAAAATTGTATAGTGAAACGTATATGATAAGCTTTTGACACAAAAAGAGAATACGAGCGTTAGAAATGTTGCGATACGGAGAGTGCTGAAGATATAGCGCGTAGTTCGCATAACTAATGAGGTGGCGATGAACAGGATTGGGGATGAAAGTATGTAGCATAGTTTCACTAACGGAAGGGATCGGCTGATAGGGCACATTATGAACCACCAGGAAGTCATCACTTTGGTATTTATTGGTGGAAAGATGTAGCGCCTAGAACCGCTCGGCCACCCCTGCCGGCACCACGACAACAACGACGACGATTGATACAGTAAGCTGGTTCAAATGTGTGGAGGTTGGAGTCAGAAAGATTGCATAGAACAGATTAGTGTGAAGAGGTGCATCAAATCAGTCTTCGAAATGAACACCACAACAGCAGCAAGTACAACAACAAAATTGTGTCCCTTAACACAATACCAAAAATCTACTTGTATATTTCCGACCATGTTAAAAAATTTTCTGGACCAAATAAATGGGAAATAAAGCAAACCGTCATCACTGCAGTCGACTTAAGTAGCTGAGTGATCCTGGTAAATGTCTGCCACGCTGGAGACCAGGGCTCGATTTCCATTACTGTTAAGTAATTTTCCTCGGTGAACATACTGGCACGGGGTGCACTCGGTCTCGTGATGCCAATTGAGGAGCTACTTGATTGCGAAGTAGCGGCTCCAAGGTCTTCACCGTTGGCAAAACGGTCGGGAGAGTGGTATACAGACCACATACTTCTTCATACCGTACCCACACGAAGACGCACGGCGGAGGATCACACGGAGGCCGTCGACATATCTTGGACCTGGACGAAGAGCTCCATTGCTATATCCAACACCTCGTTTGAATTTCTGTTTCTTCAGACTTTTCCCTTGCCGCCACTGTTTTTTCCCTTCTACCTTTCTCTGCAGAATCATGTTACCTATACGTTGATGCCGTACCATTAGTTTCAGAAACTTGACTTTTCTTGGATAAAGTATTTCTTTCCTCACTATTCTTTCTTCTTAATTTTGTTATTTATGATTCTATTTCATTTTTATCATTCATCAATGGGACCACTTTTCAAATGCTTTCACTGTCTCCTCCAGACTGAGCGAGGTGGTGCAGTGCCTAGCACACTGGACTCGCATTCGGATGGACGACGGTTCTAACCCTAGTCCGGCCATCCTGATTTGGGTTATCCGTTATTTCCCAAAATCGCTTCAGGCAAATGCCTTGATGGTTCCTTTGAAAGGGCACGGTCGATTTCCTTATCCATCCGATGAAACCGATGACATTGCTGTTTGGTCCCCTCCCCAACTGCAGCGCTCCAAGAGTATACTTTCAGAAACTTCTCTTTCCCCAAGGCGATACCTGATACCTTATGGGTTCTTTTACAGAAGAAAACTCTGCTGTGCTTTGGCAGTCTGCTGTGATATCTTCGTTGTTTCGGCCATTCTGTGTGGTCATGCTTCCTTCCACTAGTGTGTCGTTTACCGGTGTGATATTAAACAAACCATTATTCTTTCTCCATCGTCGTCACTGCCTTGATTAAGCCATATTTCATGTTGTGTACTGTGTGGATTCCATCCACCATGCCTAACTCATTCTTACATCCTGACAGCGTGACTGTGTCACTTACGAATCTTATCATAGTTGTCTGTTTCCTTATACCTTCTACATTTATTCATCCTCTGAAATTTTGTTGGATATAGCCGGCCGTTGTGGGCGAGCGGTTCTATGCACTTCAGTGCGGAACCGCGCTGCTGCTACGGTCGTAGGATCGAATCCTGCCTGAGGTATGGATGTGTGTGATGTCCTTAGGTTAGTTAGGTTTAAGTAGTGCTAAGTTTAGGGGACTGATGACCTCAGATGTTAAGTCCCATAGTGCTCAGAGCCATTTTGTTGGATATCCTTCACCGCTTTCCCAGTGTAAAAGTCGAATAACAATGATAATACTGCAATCTTGCCTTTCATCCTTCCTAACACGAACTTGTCTATCTTGAATTTCCACATTTGTTCCTCACACTTGGATTTCGTAGATGATGTAGGTTACTCGTTTGTCGCAGTACGCTAGCCCTAATCTTCTAAGGACAGAGAACATCTTATTCCACCGTGCACTGTAGAAGGGTATCTGGAGATGAACAAATGCCAGGATAATATTCTTATGTTTCTTAAATCAGCCTTCTATTACTATATAAAATGACAGAATTGATTCTGTTGCACTTTTCCCGTTTTGAAACCACGCTGAACATCGTTCATTACTTTAACTTTGTTTCTGTTTGCCCGTGAATGATTATTTTCAGCGGATTACAAGCACCGCTTGTCAGACTAATCGTCCAGTACCTTTCACAGTCTAATAATGAGCCACAAAGTAAGCCTCTCGTGAAATATAGTTTGAATGGTATTTTGTACCAACGAGGCATATCCTGTTGCTAACTAATTATAGGCGTCATTTAGAAATTATAAATCTGCCTTTAATCCTAAATAGTGCACTAATGTTCTTCCAGACCGGTTGTCGTTTAAGAGACATAGAACCCCTTGCTCCAATAAATCGCGTGCGATGAATAATTAATGACTTTAGCGCGAGTAGAAATAAATACTGTGATGAATATTTGTTCTCTTGTTGTACTGTACTTGCATTCAGTTATCGTTGATGAAATTAACGAGAGAATAAAACGAATGCATGTGGCATGGTATTTAATAGTCTGATTATTGACAATGCTGCAATCGCTCTGTATTAAACAAGGTTTATGAAATAACCGTGTTCATTGAGTGAGATATTCAAATTAATTAATTAGTTACAACCAGCATAGACGGAATTACAAAGCTGTTACCATGTTTCCATGCGTGATTATGGACTGTCATTTTTCACACATATTTCAATGACAGGATCACCATTTCACAAGATGATGGTATGTGCCATTCACAGAATGTTATCAGCAGTCCAAAAGTGTAATCAGTATTGCCCTTATCTTCTACCAACACGCCATTTTTAAGTGATGTTACCAATCAATGCTATCAAAAGACGTAGCGACGTTCAAACATCTAATTAGGTAGAGAAAATTACCCAGGCCAAAGAAAATAGTTAGTTCTACTGAATGTCTGAATGAACGACGCAGTGGGTGAAAGTAGTCTTAATACCGTTAATTATAAGAGATAGTCAAATGAAAACCGGACACAGTCCACGAGACAGCTAATCTCACTATTGATAAGTTTCGATACTTTCACCGCTGTGGTAGGAAACGGCATATGGATGGATGGATGGATGGATGGATGGATGGATGGATGGATGGATGGATGGATGGAGAGGGTTGTATGGGCGCACGACGGCAAGGTCTTCAGCGCCCGCTCAGTAACAGATTGACACGGGTGTCAAGAAAAGACTCAGAACCGTAAGATAAAACAGAACGTAGAACACAGGTAACAAGCTTGGAGAAATATGTGCCTACCCACACCGAAGCGTGAGACGAAGCATGTCGTCAGCAGTAAAACATGGACAACACAGGAAGAAAGTGGTAGAGGGAGCTAAAACAATATAGCAGATGGAAGTGGCTGGCTGACCGCAAGGAAAAAAGGGAGGAGCCAGCCACTTTGCAATACACTAAAACCTCCAGCCTAAAAGTTTTGGCCAGAGTCCAGACACATGACAAGTGCCACATCGCAGGTCCATGCAGTTGTTGGGTTATGACTGTTGTTGTTGGCAGAATGGTCTAGTGTGTTCGTCCAGTTGTCATACTAGCGTAGGGATTCTTGAGAAGCACTGCAATATTCTTCGTGCAGATCGGATCTTTCACCATGCGATTTTCACATGTTTGAGGACTTGAAGAAAGACACCCATGGACGTCGGTTTCAGTCAGACGTAGAAGTGCAAGAGTGGGTGCGGTTGTGGATCCGTCAGCGGCTGACCGTTTTATACGAAACGGGAATGACAGTTTCGTCTGCCATTGGGATAAACGTCTTAGCGTATGTGTTGATTCCTTTTGAATGGATCCATCCCATGGTTCCGTTGTGTGTGTGTGTGGGGGGGGGGGGGGGGTGTTCAGTTTTCATTTGACTGCTGCAATGGTCATTCTGAGTTGGTTTATTAGCGATAAATGACGATCTAAAAGAGGATGGAGAAGTCTGGAAGCAGTAGATGGTATATGACTGACTAGGATAGCAACAGGGACGATGACAGGGACGCCAACAGTGCTGACTAATGAAATCATCATCATTTCTGGAATTTCTCCCAAACTCACCCCATACCAGACAAATATTTTGACACACCCTTCTCCTGTTTCAGGCTACTTACATATTGTAATCGACCTGGAAATATTAAGGCACTAATAAATTAAAATAAAAATTTAAAAAAAATATCACCACGTCTTTGGTGTTAAGTTTTAATTGTTCTCCAATAGTCAAACTTTACTTCTACTTCTCTAAGTAACCCTGCTCGCAACGGGCACAGTGGTTACTGGCATTTTGTTGCAATTGGTTCAGTCCCTCTAGGCTGGCTCTGAGCACTATGCGACTTAACTTCTGAGTTCATCAGTCGCCTAGAACTTAGAACTAATTAAACCTAACTAACCTAAGGACATCACACACATCCATGCCCGAGGCAGGATTCGAACCTGCGACCGTAGCGAGTCCCTCTAGGAATGATAACTCTCTTGATTTGTCCTGCCTCATAGAGGAACTTCCCTCATAACCTAATACGGCAGAATATTGACCATAAAATTTCTTAGTACTTCTCTAGAAACACCCTGAATAGTTTACGTAGTAAAAGCATTTTCAGTGCCACAGTATGCTCGCATTTAAGAAAAGGCCCTCTGTCCCCTATGGTTGCTGATACAAGCAATACCCCAGCTCCCGTGTAGTTCGGATCATCTTTCTAAAGTCCCACTACAGCCGTTCTCGCACGGGACATCAAAGAGAACGGAAAGGGGAAGTGCTGCTCAACGAATTCTGTGACGTCAGGAATAGATTTTCACGTTTCCGGCCATTCCACACTTTAAATATAGAATCTGACAGGTCAGATTTTTGCAGTGTGGAGAGTAGCGTGACCAATGACACTCTAGAAGGTTTTCTAAAACACAGTCGGAACAAAGGTGACACCATATTTGATTACGTTATACGTGTCTGGTGGTTCCTATGTTATAACCAACGTGCTTTGAATAAGGACTTAGCATCAGCAGACTGACAATGTCTTCAAGAAACACGGCTTTTAAAATGATTTGTTTTAATAAAATAACAGGACACGAAATGTCGGTGGTTAAAGGCTTATTGTATATGGTACTTTTCATGTTATATTTTTGCACGATGAATTTACGCCGTTTGGGGGCATCGTAGCACTGAATATTTATCAAAAAACACGTCGCTGTTGCTGCGAATTGTTATAATTAACTATCAGATGATCTATCAGCGGTTAAAAGCTTTGGAAAGATAGAAGACACAAACTGCAGTAGTATTCTATCAAGGTGTAGAGTATGGTGATGGGGGCAGTGACAGGGAAGATCTGTGGTTCGCTTTCTGAAAATTTTTCTATCACTCCCTTTTTTTTTTTTAGAGGCCTGGGTGGGCTTCTCATTCATTTGATACAAGTATGTTCTGGAATATTTGATGTTGTGTAAAAATACCGGTGCCCTCCGTTCAGGAGTGAATTTTAGATTTCGTGAAAATGTGAGTGAACACGGATCAATAAAAAATAAGGCTACGGCCTGTCACTGGCTACTCCATCGCAGTTCAATGTAGTACAGATGAAAGAACATGGTCAACATGTGTATAATGGAGCAAATGCGCTTTTTAATAGACACAGTGAAAGACGGGCAGCGTTCGCATAATATTGAAAGCAGGAATTTTCACAATAAGCAATGCTAACCGAGGAGATTTATTTGTATATGAAGAAAGGAAAATCCGTTAGAATACTGTTTACAACTTCAAGAAGATATTTACACTGAAAAGCCAAAGAAACTGATACACCTGCCTAACAGCGTATAGGGGTCCTGTGAGCGCGCAGAAGTGCCGCAACACGACATGGCATAGACTCGACTAATGTCTGAAGTAGTGCTGGAGGGAAGTGACACCATGGATCCTGCATGGCTGTCCATAAATCCGTAAAAGTACGAACTGGGTGGAAGTCTCTTCTGAACAGAATGTAGCAAGGCATCCCAGATTTGCTAAATAATTTTTGAAGGACATCATCTTTACGCCAGTTGAAACTTACTTAAATCTTGATAACCTACCATTTTAGAAACAATAACCGATCTAACAACTGTGCCAGACACTTGTTGTTTCTCTGCCTGTTTACATACCTCTGTATTTGCATACGCATGCCTTCGAGTTTCTTTGGCGATTCACTGTATACATGTATAACATGTTTAAAGTTACTATAGCTAACAAATGCCACTGGAGAACACTGCGGTGGTAAATCAGGTTAAGGAAGCATATTCCGTGTGGCGTAAGATTTCATTTCTGAGCGTGTACCATATTCATTGGAAACTGCAAATGTATAGGTAAGTTTCAGGATGAGAGACACATCTCTTTAGCAGTCTGCTGTATCACAATAAGCTCTGGCGTGACAGCTTGACATTCTCATGAACTGTGTGGTGGCTACTTTCTAACGTCGTAAGGAATGAGAGAGAGTGGCTTAGGACAGGTGAGTGGAACAGAGAGGTTGTAACCGTACTAGGACGTATTCTACCTTTCAAAACCGGTATTGTTTAATATTTAACAATTAATGTCGTAAGTATACCCTACTGGGAGAGGCGTCTAGAGTGGCTTTAGTCTTACTGCTAGCTTGTGTCTTTTAAAAGACGGTTATATTATAGAAAACTGTTTCGATTACTTTGCAATATTGGTTTCTAGTCACCAGAGACGATCGCTGTTCCATGATTCGTTCTTACTTACAGAGAATAACAGGTATCTCTCTGTGACACCTCAGATCTGTCGAATACTAAGCCGAGATTATTTTAACACTTTTCAGGAACGCATATCAGCTGACGAATAGAGATAAGAGCAGGATGTTCTTTTTCTACCTTTGTTCGACGAATAGACAAACAACTAATAAAATTTGACAGCTGCAGCACCAGCTGTAAAGCCGAATCGAATAGTAGCCGAAACAATCCATTCGTATCCGCACGAAACACGTGCGCTGGAAACTGAGGCTTTGCAGTGCGCCTTTACATCAGTCGTAGACGTGGTTTTGGGTGCCCTTGGGGCCGCTGTAATGATTGCCTACCTAGGTATCCAAGCACGCGGTGCGGCAGACTGCTGTGTGACGCGGACTAAAAACACAGACTCCACCATCAAAAGCAGTCTCTCCTCCCAGGCAGCAGCCTCAAGTTTGCTAATTACAGGCGGAGCACCGCGCCAGCTTCAAAGGCTGCCGACCGGTTTTCGTCGGAGCTGTGTTAAGACTACTAGGACTGCCGATAGTTGTAAGGGATTTGACGCGAAAGTCAGGAAACACCATCAAAGGACTTCAGAGGCAACTGGAACCGAATCATGGGCTGAAACTCGCAGAATTTCAACATACAGAAAATAAACTGCGGAGAACAATCACCTCCTTCCAGACTCGACATTTACGTACATACATACACCGCGAGCCGCCGTATGGTGTACGGCGGATGGTGTCATTCACATGTTCTAGTCATCTTCTTTCTTAATCTAATTCAAAATGGAGCAAAGGAAGAACGATTGTCTGCATGCATCCGTATGGGCTTTAATTTCTCTCATCTTCGTGGTCCTCGCGCGAAATGTACGTTGGTGACAGTAGAATCGTTCTGCCTTCGAGTTCACGAAGCCTCTGCGTAACACCCGCGTCTTGATCGAACCTGTCGGTAACAAATCTAGCATTTCGCCCGAGAATTGGCTCGATGTCTTGCTGCAATTCGACCTGGCGGGGTTACCAAACACTCGGTGATATTTAATGGGTCGTACAAGGTTTCTCTATCCGTTGTCCTTTGTAGAAAAGCTAAACTTTCCTAAAATTCTCCCCCTAAACCGAAGTCGACCGTTCTCTTCTACCTTCCTTAAAAGCGCTTCCATTTCACATCTTTTTGCATCGTTACGCCTAAATATTCAATCAACTTAACCTTGTCAAGCAGAGCACCTTATTGTTTTTCCTAATTATCTGCATTAACATCGCCATCGAACACAGACAAAATATTATTTGCGTGAAATAAAAATTATTTGGAAATGCAGAGCCAGAAACAATCGGAAAAAGTTAATATGAGACTGCGCTGAAGAATTAAGAGATATTTTAAAGATAGAATACCTTTGAAGGCAACTAAGTAGTAGATGCCGGGAATGAAAACAAAATATGTAGAGTACTCTGACACGGAACTCGACTGAAATACTGGGTGCAGTTAAAGCATGATGCGAAATGAAGGAAGTAGGAAATGACTGTTTAGACATTCAGATACAAAGAAGAGAAGCAAAGTAATATAAGAAAATGGTTTTTATTCATAGCAAAATAACGGGAACGATCTTCAGAGGTATGAAGTGAAATGTAATTGCAGACTAAACCAAGAAAGTTAACGAGAATTTTCGTGATACCAGAATCAAGAAATCTGACTAAAATTGGATTTCTTCAGGAATGGTTACTAAACTTAAGGGTAATAATTGAAAAATAATACAAATCCGAGATAGAAATAATGTTTAAATATTGTTGCTAAATTCTGGAAAACGTAATGAGTCTTTTGTATTTCAGGTAATACAGAAGAACCAGATTATACGCCAGTAGATCTCATATGTTGAAGGAAAAAGCCTCATAAGTAATTCCATAGGTTAAATGAGTGGATATGTGTTAGTCGGTAGATCCAAGAAAATAAGAATTTGGCACTAACGAACCACACAGTGACTTCAGTAACTATCACGGAAATTCTCTTTTAAATGATTGCTGGAAAATCTTACTTTGTTCTTGATAAGTCATCCCTTCACCGAGGAAATTTTGGGTGAAAGCCGGAGAGATTTTCGGAAGGGACACTTTATACCCTATAAACAGCTATGTTTTATGAGATAGCTTATTCAGGAAGTTTGACGACTAAACGAAGATTTTCTTGTGCTTTTTGTAGATTACAGGCTAATGTGTGATTTATTCATCGGGAAGATTTTTGAGGTTTCTGGAATTGGTTAGGTTAAGCAACAAGCTGGTTAACATTGTGAGAGACTGATTTAGAAGCCCGTTAACACACTGAGAGTCTGATTGTGGAGCGGGTTGACATAGTGAGAGTCTGATTAACAAACTCGTTAACTAAGATAACCTACAGTGTTACATGGAAGTCAAACGTACAGCGCTGGGAAATTCGACCACAACCGACAACCCACGGACGTAGAATTTGGTCCTGTATAGACCACGGCGCCTCGAGGGAGACGGATGCAGCATAATTACCAACCTGAAGAGTTATGTTAATAATCGAATTTAATGAGTACGCCGAGGATTGTTATCGTCCCATGTTAATCGCATATGCCGACAACCGGCACACCTGTAACTTACGTAAATTGAAGGTGGAGGGGAAGAAAGAAATGGAGAGGAGGACTGAACCCCGGATCTACTGCTTACTAGGTAGCTGCGTCAACCGCAGTGCCATTCGCAGGCAATGTTCGTCGCAAATGCACGGACTATCCTTGCACGCTCCCCAGACGACCGGCGTTCCCACCCAGCGACACCATCCGCAATCCCCTACATGTTCTGCATATTCGCTAATTTTAGGCTCCCACAGGAGGTCGAATGACGCGTCCGAATTAAAGGTGGTGGATTTATTGCCCATCGAGGCGAATCAGTTATATGAATGCGTGGTCTCTGTTCTTTCGGACATGAATGCTGTACCTTCAGTGTGGATGCACAATATCGTTCAATAACCTTCGGTAATCTAAAATTATCGAACATGGAGGACATAGGTTCGGACTGTGGGTAGGTGGCAATGGGTGGGAGTGTGGGTCGGCGGGGAGCGCGCCGAGATAGTCTGGGCATTTGCGATAAACACTGTACCTGGCTGGTTGGTTGGTTGTTCGGAGGAAGAGACCAAACAGCGAGGTTATCGGTCTCATAGGACTATGGAAGGATGGGGAAGGAAGTCGGCCGTGCCCTTTCAAAGGGAGCGATTTAGGGAAATCACAGCAAACCTAAATCAGATCGTCGGACGCGGGATTGAACCGTCGTCCTTCCGAATGCGAGTCCAGTGTGCTAACCCCTACCCGGCTGGCGCCGTGGTTAATACAATGTCCTGGTAAGAGGGAGATCCCAGCCTTCATACGTTTTCACTCGTCGCCGCCGGTTGTGTGTAAAATTGCGATGCAGCTAATTTCATAGCCGCGTGGTCTAATGTGCCTTGTCATGGATGGCGAGGCTTTCCCTCCCCCGTACTCACCGCCGTCGGAGGTTAGAGTCCTCCCGCGGGCATGGTTCATGGTTGCGTGTGTTGTCCTTAGCAATAAGTTAGTTTAAGTTAGATTGAATAATGTGTAACCCTAGGCAACAATGACCTCAGCAGTTTGGTCCCATAGGAACGTACCACTACCCTCCCTGTCCGAAAGAGCAGAAACAATACATTGATATACCTCAACTCGATGTGGGCGACTGCCTCGTATGTTTAGTGTGTAGACGTGTGTTTACAACAACGAAGTGCCCCATTTTCGCTTCGGAGACTTAGTAAGCTCTAAAATTAACTAATACAGAAGCAAGAATGCTCATTCAGGAAGAGGTGCCTTTTCTTCACACCAGACAAACATGTGGTCTGTAGGAAAAAAAAAAAATGTAAGGTAATCGCCTTCTTTGGTCGGTCACACATAGAGTTACGTCCGTAGTTAGACACATAGAACGAAATAGGCTGCACACTATACATGAATAATACGTATGCTGGAAAATATAAAGGCTTTGAAAATAACAAAAAAGGTTCAAATAGCTCTGAGCACTATGATACTTAACTGCTGTGGTCATCAGTCCTCTAGAACTTAGAACTACTTAAACCTAAATAACCTAAGGACATCACACACATCCATGCCCGAGGCAGGATTCGAACCTGCGACCGCAGCGGTCGCGCGGTTCCAGGCTGTAGCGCCTAGAACCGCTCGGCCACCCCGGCCGGCTGAAAATAACAGTTCACTTCATAGAGGATCCACACCAAAAATTAATTTTCTAAATAAGAATGATTTACCGATCTTAATGAAGTAAATATGATTGAAATATTCTTTCCTTTCATTCTTCGCTAGCGTATACTTCCGGCTATGTAGAAATTTTCAGGTGTATGTTATAACCCGTCAAACTGACGCATTTGAGTTACAGCCAAAGTTTACTTGGTCATACGTTGTTTTAAGACAGTGTAGTGGTATGATTTTGAAATAAACAACATGACTCCAATTGCTTCTTGAATAGCTCTGGCGTAACACACCGCTTGGCTTGGATTTATAAGGCCTGTAGTACTCTGTCTAGGTTCTTTGACAAATCTTGTATCACATGATCACGCTTTAACGTTCACAAAAGATATGAGTGTAAAGAGTACCCTAGCACAGGCCTGTTCACCGATCTGTTAGTGCTGGCTGGAAATGGTAGGGGGCAAGGGAAAAGGGAAGATGAATCGTAAAAAAGGAACCTTGGAAAGGAAAAATAGTTATCAATGAATCTATGCTACGACCGCTAATGTTGGTTCTATGGTGACGTATCGCTTCGCTATGGCAAATTAATGCTTTTCATGACAAGTAAATTTCCTAAGCCTGTTGCGCTGACAAGAAATGACAATGGAATGAATTTTACATTTATTTTAATTCATGAAGCGAAGAACATGGTACAGCTAACTACGAAAAGTAATGTTCCATACAACTGATGCAGCCTTATTGTGAATGCCATTTTCGGTCACAGTTTAAAGAGACATAAATTTGTATTTCATGTCTTCGTGACTATTTTATTTACACGTTACACATCATAGAACTGGTTGTCAATGAATTGTACTTGTTTTGCTTTTCATTAAAACATCAATGTCTTGTCCCAATTTCCCAACGTATCTTTCGAAGATACGCTTTTAACGGAATGTGTACATATTTTTGTTTATACTACACACACCAAAAATGTTTTGAATCACCTCGGTTCCGAGAATTCTGGAACCTGGCAGAAAATTGAAATAGACGTCAACATAAACATCATTGCATGTTGTACCACCATACAGCGAGACCTTCAGATGTGGTGGCCCAGATTGCTGTATATACCGGTATTTCTAATACCCATTAGCACATCATCTTGCATTGATGCATGCCTGTATTCGTCGTGGCATACTATCCACAATTTCATCAATGCACTGTAGGTCCAGTTTGCCTCACTTCTCATCGGCGATTCGGTGTAGATCCCTCAGAGTGGTTAGTTAGTTGGTTGCGTCGTCCATCAACTGCCCTTTTCAATCTATTGCAGGCATGTTTGATAAGGTTCATGTCTGGAGAACATGCTGGCCACTCTAGTCGAGCGATTTCGCTATCCTGAAGGAAGTCGTTTACAAGATGTGCACGATGGGGACGCGGATTGTCGTCCATGAAGACGAATGCCTCGCCAATATGCTGCCGATATGTTTGCACTATCGCTCGGAGGATGGCATTGACGTATGCTACAGAAGTTACGTGCGTCGGCTCCACATAATGCCATCCCAAAATAGCAGGGATCCTCCGTATTGCTGCATCGCTGGACAGCGTGTCTAAGGCGTTCAGTCTGACCGGGCTGCCTCCAAAGACGTCTCTGACGATTATCTGGTTGAAGGCATATGCGACACTCATCAGTGAAGAGAGTGTGATGCCAATCATAATCGGTCCATTCGGCATGTTGATGGGCCCACCTGTACCACGCTGCATGGTGTAGTTGAAAAGATGGATCTCGCCATGGACGTCGGGAGTGATGTTGCGCATCATGCAGCCTATTGCGCACAGTGTTAGACGTAACAAGATGTCCTGAGGCTGCACGAAAAGCATTATTCAACATCGTGGCGTTGCTGTCAGGGTTCCTCTGAACCATAATCCGTAGGTAGCGTTCATGCACTGCAGTCGTAGCTCTTGGGTGGCCGGAGTGAGGCATGTCATCGACAGTTCCTGTCTTTGTGTATTTCTTCCATGTCCGAACAACATCGCTTTGGTTGACTCAGAGACGCCTGAACACTTCCCTTGTTTAGATCCCTTCCCCGCGCAAAGTAACAATGCGGACGCTATCGAACCGATGTATTGACTGTCTAGGCATGGCTGAACTACAGACAACACGAGCCGTGTACCTCCTTCCTGGTGGAATGACTGGAACAGTTCGGCTGCCGGACCACTTCCGTGTAATAGGTGCTGCCCATGCTTGGTTGTTTACATCTTTGGGCGGGTTTAGTGACATCTCTGAAGAGTAAAAGGAGCTGTGTCTGTGATACAATATCCACAGTCAACGTCTATCTTCAGGATTTCTGGGAACCGGGGTCATGTCAAATTTGTTTGATGTGTGTATTTAGTTTACGTTTAGGTCGTTTATATAAAGGTTATAAACAGTTCAATTTGCTTTTTTATGATGCAGTAATAATTTGAAATTCAAATTACAGATTTCTTGGAAGTTGTTCTACATGTTGATTGTTTGTCCTATCTTTGTTAACACTGTTCTTATAATTCCCATTTGAAATTTTGTTTTCAGACTTTGCAGCACTTGGATCTAACCACTTGTTTTGATGTCATGTTTTGGTTGACGTTGCTAATTGTTGGATATTATCGCCAACTGCTGAATGTGCTTTTGTGATATATATATATATATATATATATATATAAAGTGTGTGTGTTTGTTCTTATGTGGCTGCATGTATAAGTGGAATACTTCTATGTTATCATTTCCTTCATTAAGTTTAGTAGGGAGTCTATATTGGTGTGTGTACGCTCAGCAGTGTTTGCTCTTAACAGTGGCTTTCTGGACGTGGTGTATTTCTCCATTTATATAATTTATTTGTCAAGGTTGAATATTCTGATTATTTTCATATCTTGTTCCATGTTTGTAGGATGATGGTTATTGCGTTTTAAATGCTCTGCAAATGTGGAATGTTTCATGCTTCCAACAACTGATATGTTCTTTGTACCAAATTTGATAATTCCTGCATGCCATTCCTGTGTATGCTGCTTAACGCCTTTGACATTCAATTATGTATATTCCTGATTCCTGGAATTTGCCTCTTTTGGTATTTATTTGACTTAAATTTGATCGTAGGGTTTGCACAGTTTTACACGCTATTAGAAAGCCCAGTTTCGCTAGTATATTTGCCACTATGTGTGGTAATTTGTGTGTGTTAACTCATAGTGTATTGTCTGCTTCTTTTCTGCGTGCTGTTGTCATTGTGGAAGATTGCTATGTGCGTTTTTCGGTTTGGGGCATATGAGTTTTCCTACATTCTGGAAATGTGTGGGTGTTTTGCCGCGTGATCTTACTTTTTTGTTTGAATCCGTGTACTGCGTGTGTCATGCCTGTTGCTCCTACTATAGTCCAGCTCCTTAGCTGAGTGGTCAGCACATCTGACTGCCATGCAGCGGGCCTGGGTTCGATTCTCGGCTGAATGTTTGCCATATTCTTTTATTATTGTTATGTCAAGAAAATTTATTTTATCTGCTTCTCCAAGTGTGAATTTTATGTTCTGATGTGCTTTGTTGATTTTGTTGTGGAGTTTATCTAGTTTTTCATTTGGTTCATATATCGGTACCATACAAATCGTGTCATCCACGCATCTGTACCAGTTTTTGATTTCAAATCTTTCATCAGTGGCCATCTTTTCAAACACCTGATTTTGTAAATAATTGATATAAAATATTGTCTGAGGTATGGGCAGTCCATAACTTCGTAATTAATGTTTATCCCCTGACTGGAGGTAGCTTTGTTCGGTTATCAATCTCAGCGTACTTGAGATTTCTGTTAATGCATCTTAGTGTTATTGCTGTTGGATGTAACATTCTTTCTATGATTTCCTTTATTTCTGTGATGGGGTTGGAGATATACATGTTTTTTATGTCAAATGAAATCATTTATTCTGTGTGTGGTATCTGTATGTTCCGCATGTGTTCCGTTAGGTCTCCTGTGTTTTTCACTGTTTTGTTGTTTTCTGTTTTACAGTCTTTTATGATTATCTTTTGGAGGAATTTGGCCAAGTTGTACGTTGGAGCTTTCCCGAAATTAATAACTCCAATCATTGGTTGGTACCGGGTGGGGTAGCAAAGCGACTAGCTACTGAGCTCACGTTCGTGAGGACGACGGTTCAATCCCCGCGTCCGGCCATCCTGATTTAGGTTTTCGGTGATTTCCCTACATCGCTTAAGCCAAATGCCGGGATTGTTCCTCCGAAAGGGCACGACCGCATTCCTTCTCCATCCTCCCCTAATCCGAGCTTGTGCTCTGTCTATAATGACCTCCATGTCGACGAGGCGTTAAACACTAATCTCCTCCTTCCTATCATCGGTGTATTGTGTTTATGATCGTAGATTGGCTGTGGAGTGTCGGTGTTCGTCATTTCTTCCACGTTATGAAGTATTTCTCTCTATCAGTGAGTGCATGTTCAGTGTTTTTCAGTGCTCATTACAGCTTGCCGTTCACACCACTCATCTCGTACTTAATGTACTCGGTCATGCTGCTCTGTCTGACAATTCTATTGCAAACCAAGATGGAGCTGGTCGCCCTAATAATAGAACGCGCAATTGCTCGTGAAACTATACCAACATTGTATGTTACTAGGTAAACGGAAAGCCGGAATGGTATCCTGAAGCCTTTTCAAGACCCCATCACACAGCAATTTCTAAGCTCCGTATACGGCGCGCTGTTATTGCGGGAAGCAGCTATCAACTTTAGTGTTACGCCTTTGACGTCCGCAGCACCGCACGCCAAATGTTTCGGCGCTCGGTCGTACGGGCAAGTAGTAGCACCAGTTTGTGCTCCAGAGAGCAGCGCCGCACCGCTGTAAAATTGCACTTCGGAATTGGCCCGGAACAGAAACCAGTCCGTGCTCTCCTACCCCTTGCCCCCTAACCCCATCTCTCTCTCTCTCTCTCTCTCTCTCTCTCTCTCTCTCTCTCTCTCTCTCTTTCTCTCCCTCACCCCGCCCCTCTCACTCCCTCCCTCCCACTCTTTTCACACACACACACACACACACACACACACACACACACACACACACACACACAAAAACAGAAGTTTGCGCTTTTGGGCGTAATAGCTTCCTAGTACTGAGCGTACTTCAGTGTAAAGAACATACTCATGAGCTATTTAATTAGGAACAATGTTTACTGGCTTGAGTTAGTAGCTTGTAATTGCACCTTATCGTGCATCATATCTACAATTCCGAAACATCAGATACCGCCCGTCAGCTTTGACCCGGACATCGCCATTTCGTCCTTACGCAATATGACGATCTTGACATTACACACTCAAGACATGAACAGACTAAGGCAATGCCATTATAAAAAATACAATCTTGATAATTGGAGCGGGGTGGTGCAGCTGTTACCACATGGGCTCGCATTCGGGAGGATGATGGTTCAATTCCCTGTCTGCTCTTCCAGGTTTAGGCTTTCCATTATTTCCCTAAATTTCCCCGGACAAATGCCGGACGGCTCCTTTCAAAATGGCCCTGATTTCTGTCCTCAACCTTTCGTAATGCGAGCTTTTGCTCTGTCTGTGTTATATCGCTCTCGATGTCATGCGAAACTAATCTTCCTTCCGTCCCTCGAAGTAGAATATGAAACCAACAGGAAAGCATTGGAAGGAGAATCAGCATTGGCCATTTTTTTATTTTTTTGGTTAAATACGGCCAATGGTGATTCTCCTTCCAATTGTATCCACTATTTGGTCGTGGTGCACAGAACACTCCATGGAGTCGCCAATCAATAACAGGAAAGAGATGCGAATTAGGGGTTTCGGACAGGGACGAAGAAAATAAACACTATTTCTAATATGAACTAGAGACCCAAATAAAAACTCACTGCACTATCATAGAAAACTTCACTTTATGAAGACAGCTAGAATCAATCACCAATGCCAAGAAACCGAAATTTCCCATTCTAACTGGTGTCAAAGCACTAACCCCACACGAAATAGCAAGAATGAGCTCCACAATAGCAATGATTCAAATGGCTCTGGCACTATGGGACTTAACTACTGAGGTCTTCAGTCCCCATTAGCAATGAATCTCTACCGTTTCTAACTGTAACTAATAACACAACCCACAAATTCACAAATGTGCAGCGCGGGAGTCCGCACGGTCTTAAGCGCCTTGCACGGACTGCACAGCCCCTCCCGCCGGAGGTTCGAGTCCTCTTCCGGACATGAGTGCGTATGTTGTTCCTAGCGTAAATTAGATTAAGTTGTGTATAAGTCTGGGGACCGATGACCTCAGCAGTTTGGTCCCTTAGGACTTCACACATACACATCACATAAGATTCTACTAACATCAGATTCAGTATACAACAAAACACACTCTTGCAGCCGGCCGCGGTGATCTCGCGGTTCTAGGTGCTCAGTCCGGAACCGCGCGACTGCTACGGTCGCAGGTTCGAATCCTGCCTCGGGCATGGATGTGTGTGGTGTCCTTAGGTTAGTTAGGTTTAAGTAGTTCTAAGTTCTAGGGGACTGATGACCATAGATGTTAAGTCCCATAGTGCTCAGAGCCATTTGAACCATTTGAACACTCTTGCACGTAAGTTAAACACACACACACACACACACACACACACACACACACACACACACACACACACACACACACACACACAATACTTCTAACAATACAAAAAGGAAACATAAAAGTGTACTCACCAATCAATCAGTCGACACATAAATATAGACTGTCAACAACACACAAGAACGTAAAATTACTAACAAAACACACACAGATACTTACCCGCAAAAAAGGCACTTGACATACTCTTGAAGCAGACTAGCAGCTGGAGTAACCGTTGTCGTCATTTTGTCATCACTGTTTATGCAACGACCTATGAGTGATGTTCCTCGTTTTATCCAAAACTGATCACATATGCGAAGCAAGTACTAAAACTCCAGCCATCGACAACACGACGAAGTAACAATTTCCAAACTGAAAACAAACCTAGATCAAGTAACTACCGAAACACAGATGATTTAAAATTACGTTCTACTGCAATTTCAAAAGAACTACTTCAAATATTTACCGAAAATTATGAAAAAATAATATAAATTAAAAATATCGGCCCTCGATATTGCCATTTTGATATCGACCTGTCAGTATACCATGAAGAATATATTGCCGATGTAAGTCGATATTTTATTAGGGAAATACGGAAATATCGATATTTTATCAACAGCCCCACTCAGCACTCACCATCGGAAACAACAAAGCAACACTGAATACATGACGTAATCACATGTGTCATTTAGAATCAGCTCGACTCAAAAGCCAGTTGTGTCAGAATCATTACTGCTGTCCGAGTTAGCCGGCCAGAGTGGCCAAGCGGTTGTAGGCGCTACAGTCTGGAATCGCGCGACCACTACGGTCGCAGGTTCGAATCCTGCCTCGGGCATGGATGTGCTTGATGTCCTTAGGTTAGTTAGGTTTAAGTAGTTCTAAGTTATAGGGGACTGATGACATCAGAAGTTAACTCCCATAGTGCTCAGAGACATTTGAACCATTTTTTGTCCGAGTTAGCAGTTCTCTGTATTGAATTTTGCACACTGTATACCCCCAAATCACATACAAATTTAATCATGTATTTCTCCTACTGTGCAATACACACACAATAAGTAAAATGTCATTTGCTATCAGTCATCGTATTCCAATTTTAATGACGTGTACTGTACGAATCCGAGTGCATGGCTCACTGTCGGATGAACTGCGGCACTTCGAGGCCTGACAACATGGCTGTATTCTCATGAGCGAGCCAGGTAATTATATTGTGGGATATGGCGTGAAGAAAGGGAAGGGATCTGTTCCTAAGTTCATACTGTGGAATTTCGAGAACTACGTTTGGTGTACTGTCATGTTGGAGGTACAATTCCCTTACAGGGTCTCGCACCTGAGAGACAATACGTTTCACGGGTACATTTCATTTCACTTAATCCTACGCAAGAGGTTAGATGCAACACCCTTCTGTTCGAGACGTTAACGACTGGCTCAGGTGATTATTGACGTACTGGTGCTCTGCCACAGACGTGTTTCAACGTGCACCACGGACTCATCTCTACAGCTGATCTGTGTCTATGCGACGGTCTATTGGCCCATGCCTCTCCGTATGGCACGTTGTACTTCCCCACACACCGATTCGTTAATGCACTTAAACATGTGACTGCATATCTTAGGCTCTCAAAAGTTAGGTTGCCATTTCCGAATACTGCCGAATCGAAATTAAGGAACGAACACAACTCATTCCTGAAACTGACTATAGCAGGTTTGATATGGATTTATTAATGAGTTAATAGTTTTACTGATCTTCACGGAAACAATACATTTGTTGTGTAATTTAGTAGGTTGAAGTGAACTGTATTATGAAATAATACAGTCGCTCGTTGAATTGGTTAGACTTAATTGGAAAACCAGTTGATAACAGCAGTGGCATAAATGCTGTAACATACTGCGTGTACAAGTCGATCGTAAGTTTGTATTGTGCTGGTTGAAGCAAATATTCACTGCGATTACCGAATTTAGAGTGCCTGAATCATTGCTCACTAGCTTTGAGCGAACACTCCTAATACAACCAAACTTACTGTGGCAACCGTAGCTCTGAAATTATCTTGATCACTACAGTGCTTATCATAATAACAGACATTACATTTTTTTTTAATCTGAGGATGTTGCAGAGAGATCGAAGCACGACATGTTATTGAAAATGTATAACTGAGACTGAAGAATATATGAGAGTTGTCTGAATGTCAGTGCAGTTGCTGATTCTCTCGGGACGAATATGTCGAGTATAGCGTTTTCTAAACGTTTGTGCGAATGTTGTGAGTCAGACGTGCAATGATACCAGCTTGGTATTCAGTTAGTTGGATGTGGGAAACCGCCTAAAAACCGCATCCAGTCTGGGTGGTACACCGAGCGTATTCGTTTCGATCCAGGGCTGGCGCATCTCCCAAATCCCGGAAGTGGCGGTCTAACACGTACAGCAATCCAGTCTGGTCTGTTTGATAGCAAAATTACCTAATGTTGTCACAAGGAACAAAGGGCTTCACAATTTAAATCAATGACCACTCTAGTGTCAATCTTGCCGAATTACGATGCTAGCGCCATTGAATACTGTAATTTTCTGCAGAGGATAGTCGGCAGCGACAATTTTGCAGAACTGCTCCAGACGCGGTGTTTGCTACAACTCAACGGCCAGTTCAATTTCTTCTCAACCATCTCACACTCAAGCACACCAGTTTCCAATGTAATTTGTAGTTAACTTTGCTACATCGTACTCAGTTATTACAGTAGTTAAATAATGTCAATAGCATTTACTTTTTTTTAGTGCACTTCACTGAAAGTATACAAGAATGATGAATCTTACTACGTAACTTTATACGAGGTGTTTCCGTAAGTGCGTGAAAAAATTTAGCAGGACGTAGAGGACGTTAGATTGACGAATTTGAGCTACGGAACCTGTGGTCAGAGAAGGCAGCTTAAGGAAATAATCGGAATAAAATTACACTACTGTGTACTTTTTTATTTACATTAGCTACAGTTAACGGCAAATACTATTACTAACACAATGAATGTACCATTTGTACTGTATTTTACAAGCTCTGTTAAAACTGACGGCCATCAACGTTAACGCAAGCGTGACATCGGCGTACAAGATTTTGACGCACCCTGGTGTGTTTCAAATCACATCACAAGCACATGGGAACTAATTCCATCTCCGTTCCACTGGTGTCTTTAGATATCCCCACAGGAAATAATCAACTGGATTCAAGTTAGGTGACCTCGCAGGCCATGGAATAGGACCTCCGTTTCCAATTCAGCGACCAGGAAACAGAGCATTGAGATGCTTGCGGACATCCAACCTGGAGTGAAGCGGTGCACGGTCACGTTGTATCCATATCCTCTCACGAGTAGCCAAGGCGACAATGTGAATATGATACAACAGAGCCACCTTCTGGACAAGTTAAGTAAACAGAACCTGCATATGACTTACTAGCAATCAGGCTCGTCGTTCTTCTTTCCTTGCAGGAAATAAAGAATGGACGTGTAAATAAACAGCACAATACGCGTAAACGTGTACACTTGTTAGTTGTAAATAAGCTGGAAAACAGTAATGCTCGACAAAGCTGTACGCGAGTTTACTTCCATATCTCCTTCGCTCCTCCGACCCCAGGTTAACTATCTCAAATTGTTCAGTGGATCATTCTCTTTGTCCTATTACATTTTTCCACGCTCTTACGGAAACACGCTGTATTTGAGAACCAGTCAAAAAATAAATTACGCACAACTCACACAGTGTGAGTTGTGCGAATGGAGTTACACATGGTGATGACAGCTTGTACGTTCCACAGAGAAACAGTAGTTCTGGATGGTACCCTCGCTAGTTGTTTGCTGTTATACAACACACAGTTTTCTGGTACATCCTGCAACAGCTGGTGGCAACGCTAGTCAGCTACACATTGTTGCATTCACAGTTTATTCCGTCAAAGATAGTTTAGCAGCAGGAACGCCGCTAAGTGTGCACCATTGAGATAAGTGGTGAAGCGTTTCCTTGTCTTTCGAGAAGTCGTGGTGTCACGCCAAGTCTCACACCCTGTTTTGGAGAAATCCCCCCCCCCCCCCCTCACCACCCCCTCGACCGGAAACCGAGTGAAATTGCGCGGCTGTAGAGAATTACCTGAACTGCTACACTTGAGAAATAGTATTATGGGACACCAATTACAACATGGGGTGCTAAATGCCCTACAGTTGTCTAACAGCAATCACCAAGATCCCGGGTTTTGAGCACTGTTACAGAGACTGTATACCGCTAAATCTAAACAGCTTACTTTAGGAACAGGTGGCAGATTATAATCGATTAAGTATGTTGACCCATATTCCATTTAACTCATGCTTTTATGAATAAATATGTCCTGATTTTTAATTCTATGTATTATTGAAGTTCATACCATCCCGAGATCATCTCTTATTATTTTACTTACTTCTGTGGGAGATAATATGTCCTGCAGTAAGAAATACAATGTGTCGTCTTCAGTTCACAACAGAGGGCCACATTTTATCGTCACTTGCTTTAAAATCCGTTGAGTTCAGTCTTGCATACACTACTGGCCATTAAAATTGCTACACCAATAAGAAATGCAGATGATAAACGGGTATCCATTGGACAAATATATTATACTAGAACTGACATGTGACTACATTTTCAAACAATTTGGGTGCATAGATCCTCAGGAATCAGTACCCAGAACAACCACCTCTGGCAGTGATAACGGCCTTGATACGCCTGGGCATTGAGTCAAACAGAGCTTGGATGGCGTGTACAGGTACAGCTGCCCATGCAGCTTCAACACGATACCACAGTCAATCAAGAGTAGTGACTGGCGTATTGTGACGAGAGCCAGTTGCTCGGCCACCATTGCCCAGACGTTTTCAATTGGTGAGAGATCTGGAGAATGTGCTGGCCAGGGCAGCAGTCGAACATTTTCTGTATCCAGAAAGGCCCGTACAGGACCTGCAACATGCGGTCGTGCATTATCATGCTGAAATGTAGGGTTTCGCAGGGATCGAATGAAGGGTAGAGCCACGGGTCGTAACACATGTTAAATGTAACGTCCACTGTTCAAAGTGTGCTCAATGTGAACAAGGGGTGACGGAGACGTGTAACCAATGGCACCCCGTACCATCACGCCGGGTGATATGCCAGTATGCCGATGACGAATACACGCTTGCAATGTGCGTTCACAACGATGTCGCCAAACACGGATGCGACCATCAAGATGCTGTAAGCACTACCTGGATTCATCCGAAAAAATGACGTTTTGCCATTCGTGCATCCAGGTTCGTCGTTGAGTACACCATCGCAGGCGCTCCTGTCTGTGAGGCAGCGTCAAGGGTAAACGCAGCCATGGTCTCCGAGCTGATAGTCCATGCTGCTGCAAACGTCGTCGAACTGTTGGTGCAGATGGTTGTTGTCTTGCAAACATCCCCATTTGTAGACTCAGGGATCGAGACGTGGCTGCACGATCCGTTACAGACATGCGAATAAGATGTCTGTCATCTCGACTGCTAGTGAAACGAGGCCGTTGGGATCCAGCACGGTGTTCCGTATTACCCTCCTGAACCCACTGATTCCATATTCTGCTAACAGTCACTGGATCTCGACCAACGTGAGCTGCAATGTCGCGATGCGATAAAGCACAGTCGCAATAGGCTAAAATCCGACCATTATCAATGTCGGAAACGTGATAGTACGCATTTTTGCTCCTTACCCGAGGCATCACAACAACGTTTCACCAGGCAACGATGGTCAACTGCTGTTTGTGTATGAGGAATCGGTTGGAAACTTCCCTTTTGTCAGCACGTTGATAGTGTCACCATCGGCGCCAACCTTGTGTGAAAGCTCTGAAAAGCTAATCATTTGTGTATCACAGCATCTTCTTCCTGCCGGTTAAATTTTGCGTCCTTAGCACGTCATCTTCGTGGTGTAGCAATTTTAATGTCCAGTAATGTAGTAGTGCCACTGAAGACGTTGCACTGTGTGTTGGAGTTACAGAGAGACAGCAGTTTATTAAAGGTACCCACATTCCTGCCCGCCTGAGGAATATGTTGTAAAAGTACCCTGTCGGAAAGCAGCATTTGTGAAGCAATGGTTTGTGGGCAGTAACATTTCTGAAATGAAGTGGCATTTCCAAAGTACGGACCTAAACTCTCGATGGAGAACCTTTTTGGGCGAGTTACAACGTCGACATCGCTCCAGACCTAGGGCTTAACATCGCTTTCTTCTCTAGTTTCAGCTCTAGAGGAAGAATGCACCACCAATTATCCAGAGACATTTAGAGATCTCATTCAACGTGCCCCCAGCAGAGCACAAGCCGTAACAAAATCGAAGGGTGGACACACCCCGTATTAATAATTTCCACTGGTAGGTGTCAGAATACGTTTGATTAAATAGTGCTGTCCTATGGGTCTCCAGTTTCACTTCGTCCAGTGCGACACGGTTAAAATTTTCAGTGCATTATACCTAATATAAATGTAAGTGCAATCAGAAAAATTCCGAGATTCGACCACGGAACTATCGCTAAATATCCAGGTTCCATATACACTCCTGGAAATGGAAAAAAGAACACATTGACACCGGTGTGTCAGACCCACCATACTTGCTCCGGACACTGCGAGAGGGCTGTACAAGCAATGATCACACGCACGGCACAGCGGACACACCAGGAACCGCGGTGTTGGCCGTCGAATGGCGCTAGCTGCGCAGCATTTGTACACCGCCGCCGTCAGTGTCAGCCAGTTTGCCGTGGCATACGGAGCTCCATCGCAGTCTTTAACACTGGTAGCATGCCGCGACAGCGTGGACGTGAACCGTATGTGCAGTTGACGGACTTTGAGCGAGGGCGTATAGTGGGCATGCGGGAGGCCGGTTGGACGTACCGCCGAATTGCTCAACACGTGGGGCGTGAGGTCTCCACAGTACATCGATGTTGTCGCCAGTGGTCGGCGGAAGGTGCACGTGCCCGTCGACCTGGGACCGGACCGCAGCGACGCACGGATGCACGCCAAGACCGTAGGATCCTATGCAGTGCCGTAGGGGACCCCACCGCCACTTCCCAGCAAATTAGGGACACTGTTGCTCCTGGGGTATCGGCGAGGACCATTCGCAACCGTCTCCATGAAGCTGGGCTACGGTCCCGAACACCGTTAGGCCGTCTTCCGCTCACGCCCCAACATCGTGCAGCCCGCCTCCAGTGGTGTCGCGACAGGCGTGAATGGAGGGACGAATGGAGACGTGTCGTCTTCAGCGATGAGAGTCGCTTCTGCCTTGGTGCCAATGATGGTCGTATGCGTGTTTGGCACCGTGCAGGTGAGCGCCACAATCAGGACTGCATACGACCGAGGCACACAGGGCCAACACCCGGCATCATGGTGTGGGGAGCGATCTCCTACACTGGCCGTACACCACTGGTGATCGTCGAGGAGACACTGAATAGTGCACGGTACATCCAAACCGTCATCAAACCCATCGTTCTACCATTCCTAGACCGGCAAGGGAACTTGCTGTTCCAACAGGACAATGCACGTCCGAATGTATCCCGTGCCACCCAACGTGCTCTAGAAGGTGTAAATCAACTACCCTGGCCAGCAAGATCTCCGGATCTGTCCCCCATTGAGCATGTTTGGGACTGGATGAAGCGTCGTCTCACGCGGTCTGCACGTCCAGCACAAACGCTGGTCCAACTGAGGCGCCAGGTGGAAATGGCATGGCAAGCCGTTCCACAGGACTACATCCAGCATCTCTACGATCGTCTCCATGGGAGAATAGCAGCCTGCATTGCTGCGAAAGGTGGATATACACTGTACTAGTGCCGACATTGTGCATGCTCTGTTGCCTGTGTCTATGTGCCTGTGGTTCTGTCAGTGTGATCATGTGATGTATCTGACCCCAGGAATGTGTCAATAAAGTTTCCTCTTCCTGGGACAATGAATTCACGGTGTTCTTATTTCAATTTCCAGGAGTGTATTTTCGAATAACTTGTGCTGACAGTCTCCACCTAGACACAAAATGTCAATAGGTCAAAACACACAAATATGCCAACTTTCCGCAGAAGCAAACTTAATTCATTGGCTTCAGTTAGTCCTCATCAAGACTTGTGACTTTCGTTAACAAATACCTCCAACCAGCCAAATGTTCCACTATTTGGTAGGAACCATATTGGAATCTCGTCCTTTCGAACAGAGCCGAAATTCTCGTTCATGATACGAGAAATAACTTTTCGGTACACCGTGCTGAGGGCATCAGAAAGCCCTTGCGATCACTTCGTGCTTCCCCCAATTGGCATAATAACGTTATCTATCACTTAGGACTTTTCTATCACTTAGGACTTTTCTTATCTGTTATGATACAAACATTAAAATATCCGGTCCATCTGATTGGCCCCTACGAGGTGCCCAAGCAACAGACTATAACAATTCGCAGGCACCAAGAGGTCCTACGAATTTTGTATCTATCTAATTACAACTAAATGAAACGAATTATTCGTACTTTACGCATCTCGCTGTTGTTATTTTCGAGGCATCTTCAGTGGCCTGAAGTATATCGATATTTGTGTTTACGATACTTCATTTTAAATAATGGACATTGTGAGTTGCTGTTAAAACAGTTTTAACACTCCAGAATCAGATTTTCACTCTGCAGCGGAGTGTGCACTGATATGAAACTTCCTGGCAGATTAAAACTGTGTGCCGGACTGAGACTCGAACTAGGGAACTTTGCCTTTCGCGAACAAGTGCTCTACCAACTGACCTACCCGAGCACGACTCACGCCCCGTCCTCACAGCTTTATTTCCGCCAGTAGCTCGTCTCTTACCTTCCAAACTTTACAGAAGCTCTGCTGCGAACCTTGCAGGACTAGCACGCCTTAAAGAAAAGGATATTGCGAAGACATGGCTTAGCCACAGCCTAGGGGATGTTTCCAGAATGAGATTTTGCACTTGCCCGCGAAAGGTAAAGGTCCCGAGTCGAGTCTCGTCCCGGCACACAGTTTTAATCTGCCAGGAAGTTTCAGTTTTGACACTTCCTAATTTTCTGCGACTTAAAATTTCTGCTCACTAATTTCGCAGATACTGCTCGACACTAGAACTTGTTCCGGCTTTTTAACTGTTCTGCTCATTTCGAAACGAAATTTCATTTAGTCAGGAATGGAAAACGCTACTCACTTCTTTCTTGTATGTTTTTGATATTGTTGCCAATTGTTGAAGTTTACTGCCTACTGTAGAGTGTGTGTGTGTGTGTGTGTGTGTGTGTGTGTGTGTGTGTGTGTGTGTGTGTGTGAGAGAGAGAGAGAGAGAGAGAGAGAGAGAGAGAGAGAGAGAGAGAGAGAGTTTTGTTGTATGTTGTATGTTAACTGGGGACCTAGAAACGACGGAGGGGCGGGGTTATTGTGCGGTTCGGTCCCCGGGTAACTCCCCCAGGGAACGTCTCACACCAGAAGAGTGTAACCCCTATGTTTGCTTGGTAGAGTAATGGTGATGTACGCGTACGTGGAGAACTTGTTTGCGCAGCAATCGCTGACATAGTGTAGCTATGGTGGAATAAGGGGAACCAGCCCGCATTCGCCGAGGCAGATGGAAAACCGCCTAAAAACCATCCACAGAATGGCCTGTTCACCGGACCTCGACACAAGTCCGCCGGGCGGATTCGTGCCGGCGACCAGGCGCTGCTTCCCACCTCGGAAACTGGTTCGTTAGACGGCTTGGATAACCGGGCGGGCCGTGTGTGTGTGTGTTACTTATAGTACTTTTTTAATTTATCATTTTTTACTAGGTGCAACAGGGATTGTGTTGGTATGTGTTTGGTTGATTACCACCTGCTTGTTCCATGCAATGCCTTTTTTTAGTGCTCTACTGGAAATCGCGTTCTGCGAGATTTTTCCAAACACACGCTGTCATGGCACATTCAGTATCCCTTAAGTCAGCATAGCAGGCTCCGACCACAAATCGCTTTAGACACGCTACGGAAAACCTATGCGTTCAACTCGTGGCTGGACAAAGTCCGTTACGCGGGGTGGCTTCCCAATAGACCAAGAGTTGGACAACGTGGCACGCCTAGGAATGATAGACTGATGCGTGAACATTAGAGCTTATCACAAACTGCGAAAAAGAGTTTGTCATTTGGCAGGCACCCACGTTCAGATCGCAGTCGGAACAACGTCGTTGGCAAGGACGCTCTCTCTCTCTCTCTCTCTCTCTCTCTCTCTCTCTCCAGCACGGCACGTGTGTTTAATTAAGATGCTGATAAGTATAAGCTAGTATATCTGGAAAGGGAAATGCAGAGAATCAGTCTAGATAAAAATGAATAGTCAGTGAAATGACATGGAAAGAGAATACGGATTTTTTTTTTATTTGATGATTATAATATAAAATCTCCAGCAGCAGAAATGGTGTAACGGCAGTAGGATTCCTCATGAAAGGGAAGATACGGCAGAGAGTCAGTTACTTTTAGTAGTTCAATGATAAGATTATTCTCATCGGAATCAAAGGTAAACCAGCGCCTACACAGATGTCACATAAAGAAGGTAAAGAAATAAAGTGTCTATAAGAAGATACTAAAAAAATTCACAATGTAAAGAGAAATGAAAATTTAATACTCAGTAGTGGTTGGAATGCCGTGATAGTACAAGAATAGAAGACAAAGCTATAGGAGAATTTGGGCCTCGTTAACATTTCTAAAATTTATATAGTTTAAATAAAACATTACATTTTCACTGTAAGAATAATATATGAAAGACTAACTGCGTTCTGCAATAAAGTTACGCTGATAATAATGAAGACACTGTTCAAAAATATCAAGAAGAGGACGTATTGTAAGGTGTCAGGAAAATCCAACACCTTCCATGAAAACCCTGACATGATAAGCTCCGAATAAATCGTGACATTAAATTAACCAAAGTAATACGAGTAACGAGTGAGCAAATGGAATACCACAGACTAAGACAAGAATTCTTCAATAAAATTCTTCAGGGTATCAGACCGCATCGTCATAATTTAAAATGCGCCAACGTTTCGGCCAGCGTTGTAGCTAGCCTTCATCAGGGCCTTACGTTAACTGCTAAATGAACACACTTGGTTCCTTAAATAGCTGCACGAGAAAACCGTGTCGTTACTTGATTGGCTGTAAAAGGAGGAAGAGGAGGGGTGAAAGGTATGCTTTATTGGTGTTTCCTTTATTATCTGTCATTGGCTGAAATAGCTGTTTTCTATTGGTCTTTATATTAATCCACCCCATTGGAGGAGACGGACGAATAGCGAACAGGTGATGGCTGTGACGTCACACTGTTTCCATGCTGTCCAGAAGCCGGCTGCGGCGTGCCATTGCTTTGTGTACTCGCGACCACTACTGCGGCTCTCCGCGTGTCTGCATGGGCCGCCACGGCTCTGCCGCCGCTCCGTAGCCCTGCTATTGCAGGCAGCCAAGACCTCGGAAGCTTGTACCCGTCCTCTCTATTCATGTTGGCGGGACTTTTGGCTATTTCTATCGCCTCTCTAATCTTTCTTTTGAAAGTGAGAGGCTGTTTCGCCAGGACACGGGCTTCTTGAAAAAATATTGGTTTCCCGCACTCGTCTCGGTGTTCCGCCACTGCTGACTTAGTGTGTTGTTTCAGGCGGATATATCTTTCATGTTCCGAAAGCCTCGTGCTAATCGGACGTCCCGTCTCACCTATGTAGACTAGTCCACACGCACAACCAATTTCATACACGCCAGCTGTGTGTAGTTTGTCAACTGCATCCTTGGTAGAACCGAGCATGTCTGATATTTTGTTTCTGCTTCGGAAAATTGGTTTGATGTCGGCTTTTCGTAGAATTTCGCCAATACGTTCGGTGACCCCTTGTACATATGGTAACACAGCAATGCTCTGTGCCTCCTTCTCCTCTTCCCTATTAGTCTTCTCCCTTGTCGACATGGTGCTGTCTATCATCTGCTTCCCATAGCCATTAGTTCCGAAGATGGACCTGAGGCGTTCAAGTTCTGTCTTCAGATGTTTTTCGTCGCTTATCCTGTACGCTCTCTTCGTTAGCGTCTGCAGGGCGGACTTCTTCTGCGTGGGGTGATGGTGGGAGGAGGCGTGAAGGTACCTGTCCGTATTGGTTGGTTTCCTGTACACTTTGTGGCCAAGTTTACCATCAGGTTTTCGATAAACTTCCACGTCGAGAAAAGGCAGCACCCCATTCTTCTCTGTTTCCATTGTAAACTGAATTTTCCTATGCTGTTGGTTAAGGTGCTTGTGGAAGTTCTGTAACTCCTCTTCTCCGTGGGGCCAGATGACGAAAGTATCATCGACATAGCGAAGCCAACAATTTGGACGTAATGGTGCGGACTGGAGGGCTGTTTCCTCAAATGCCTCCATGAAAATTTCTGCTGCGATAGGCGATAGGGGTGAGCATAGCTACACCGTCAGTTTGTTCATAAAATTGACCTCTCCACTTGAAATAGGTGTTCGTCAGACAGTGGCGCACAAGCTCACATATATCAGGTGCCACGCGTTCTTCTAGGATGTTCACAGTGTCTGACACTGGGACATGCCGGCCGAAGTGGCCGTGCGGTTAAAGGCGCTGCAGTCTGGAACCGTAAGACCGCTACGGTCGCAGGTTCGAATCCTGCCTCGGGCATGGATGTTTGTGATGTCCTTAGGTTAGTTAGGTTTAACTAGTTCTAAGTTCTAGGGGATTAATGACCTCAGCAGTTGAGTCCCATAGTGCTCAGAGCCATTTGAACCAACACTGGGACATTCGTGAATAGGGATTTGACGTCGAAACTAACCATCAGATCTTGGTCCGTAACACGCATTTTCTTTAGGAGAGACACGAAGTGAGTGGAATCCTTAACGTAGGACTCGGTTTGATGCACTAGGTGTCGGAGCCTAGGTGCCAGTTCTTGCGCTAGGTAGTAGGTCGGCGAATTTATACTGTTTACTATGGGCCTTAAGGGGAAGTCGGTTTTGTGTACCAAAATTCTACGAAAAGCCGACATCAAACCAATTTTCCGAAGCAGAAACAAAATATCAGACATGCTCGGTTCAACCAAGGATGCAGTTGACAAACTACACACAGCTGGCGTGTATGAAATTGGTTGTGCGTGTGGACTAGTCTACATAGGTGAGACGGGACGTCCGATTAGCACAAGGCTTTCGGAACATGAAAGATATATCCGCCTGAAACAACACACTAAGTCAGCAGTGTGGGAACACCGAGACGAGTGCGGGAAACCAATATTTTTTCAAGAAGCACGTGTCCTGGCGAAACAGCCTCTCACTTTCAAAAGAAAGATTAGAGAGGCGATAGAAATAGCCAAAAGACCCGCCAACATGAATAGAGAGGACGGGTACAAGCTTCCGAGGTCTTGGCTGCCTGCAATAGCAGGGCTACGGAGCGGCGGCAGAGCCGTGGCGGCCCAAGCAGACACGCGGAGAGCCGCAGTAGTGGTCGCGAGTACACAAAGCAATGGCACGCCGCAGCCGGCTTCTGGACAGCATGGAAACAGTGTGACGTCACAGCCATCACCTGTTCGCTATTCGTCCGTCTCCTCCAATGGGGTGGATTAATATAAAGACCAATAGAAAACAGCTATTTCAGCCAATGACAGATAATAAAGGAAACACCAATAAAGCATTCCTTTCACCCCTCCTCCTCCTCCTTTTACAGCCAATCAAGTAACGACACGGTTTTCTCGTGCAGCTATTTAAGGAACCAAGTGTATTCATTTAGCAGTTAACGTAAGGCCCTGATGAAGGCTAGCTGCAACGCTGGCCGAAACGTTGGCGCACTTTAAATTGTGACGGTGCGGTCTGATACCCTGAAGAATTTTATTGAAGAAGACAACGGCCGCGGAAGCCTACGCTTACATAAGACAAGACTACCTAAATGCATGTCAAACCTTCCCACCGTGAGACAGACGCAGTTCCGAGGTGAGAAACGAGAAGAAGCCGAGAGCAGAACCGTGTTAAACTAGAAGGCCCTACGATAAGGGACGGACACCCACGTCGCCAGCTAACCGACAGGACCACCCCCCAGCCCATGTTAAAAGCTAGAGCCTTCCAGAAAAACAGTATAGATCTTACAATAACACTAAAAGGGCCACACCAGCTGCAAGTTTTAGCGTGAGACACTTTCGTGTCTCCGTTACGTTGCAAACGTTAAAAACATTGCCCCACCACGAAAAGTATGACGTTTCTCATTGGACAGACAGAATTTTTGTAGGTGGAGCTTAACATTGAGACCCTGATTGGTCAGAAGAAAACACAGCCAGATGTTTTTTTTTTAAACCAACTTCGGTAAATTGTAGTAAGGAGAAGTTAGAGAGAGAGTTGTTTCCGAGACGGCGAGATGTGAGTAGCTGCGCCGCCCTGACGCTGCCTAAACACCGACAAGGTAATGAAGGCACGCGATGCCGCATTTTTGAGCGCATAAGGCTTCACTCAGAACTGCGGAAGTCTCATCTGTTACATCCACTTTTTGCGTAATACTAGTGTCGATCGTCACATTTGCTACGTAAGTTAAAATCTGAAACGCGATGATTTTTCTGATATATAATTATTGAGAAGCCACATCAGCCACTGTAAATTACGACAAGTTAGATAAGTAATTAAAAATAATTGAGGATCACTAGACCATTTTGATAGTTTTCTCTTTTTTGAAACTTAATTTAAACCTAGATTATAGATGTGATATGGCATAGGTCATCCTTCGATCCATTGTAGAACTTGGAAACCCATTCAGGAAATATTCGTTCACATTTTTGTTGAACACAGTTGGTTTTTATCATTCTGTATTAAAACATTTCCTTTTATCAATAGTGCAATTTATAAACAATGTTTTGTGAGTAGAATAAAATTTCCAATGGTAAACTTAACTGCTTTTTCCACGTTATTTTACCAGCTAACTAAAAACAGGAAAGTCTTGAACCCCTTGAACTAAATTTAGTTAGTATTAAGATTCTTTTACAGGGAGTGCAGTGGAGCTGACGCTGAAATCATTAAGTATTTGGTTGTATCATCGCTAGTCTCACTGAACTCTTCTGAACTCTACATGTCATGTGTGGTCTGGCGTCTCCTTACCAGCAACAGGTACCAGGTTCAAACTAGTCAATTCCCTAAAAAACACGCTCAGAGCGTCGTTGCGCGAAAGTGGTAGGGAGACACGACTTAGAACAACAGACACCACGCAGAATGTTAGAGTATACTTGGAAAATTCCTGTGGACATGCAAAGATTTCAGATGGATTACATACATCACGGTCAGACAGGCATTCAGCAATCTGACACTGGTTTTTAAGGCCTACACGGAGGCAGGTACAGATGTGGATCGCAGATGATAAAGAGCAGTAAGGGTCTCGGTGTATGGTGGTACAACATGCAGTATGTGGTTTCATGAGCAATAAAAAGCGCGGAAATGATGTTTATGATGATGTCTGTTCCAATTGCCTTCTTGAGGAACGACCCGGAATGCACCTTCCCTTCTGACTCATAGTGAAAAGCGAATGCCCGTACACAGGCCGACAGGAAAGTGACTGAAGTATTTTTCAACTCAGATTGCACAAGTGTGGTACGCGCGGCGCTGTCGTGTCAAGCACAAAAACAAACATCGTACAATGTGCCAATACTTTTTTGAGGAGGAGAAAACCCTCAATTAATTGAATGTGTAATGGTATAGATATACTGATCCTCGTATTTATACATTCTGCATTAATGCGAAAAGGTGTCTGTGGCAATACTTTTTGGTGCCACCGTGTCCTGATGGACATCATCTGTAATTGTGGCCGAAACGTTGGTTCGTAACTCTACTATATACCACGGTCTGGTCCCCGGAAGAACTTAACGGCTCTGAGCGCTATGGGACTTAACATCTGAGGTCATAAGTCCCCTAGAACTTAGAACTACTCAAACCTAACTAACCTAAGGACATCACACACATCCATGCCCGAGGCAGGATTCCAACCTGCGACCGTAGCGGTCGCGCAGTTCCAGACTGCAGCGCCTAGAGCCGCTCGGCCACCCCGGCCGGCTGCACTTAACGAGAAATAGAAAACTGTGGTTGTTCTCTTTTCGCTCCTGTATATTTTAACATCAGAAAGCGACAAGGCGGACAGCCACAACATTGAAACTACTGTTCCCTTAGCTTTCAGTATGGAAGTGGCGGTATTTCTGAATGGAAACGATGACGGCCGTAGTGGCTCTCTAGACATACAGCACGACTTCTCCCCAGGCATGCTATAAACCCAACACGGGCGGCCAAGTTATTGCCGGAACGACGCTGCCCTCTTACTGTTATCGCTGTAGGCGACGGAATAACGTCCGTCATTCGCCTCTCCCCGGGGTGGAGTATACCTCAGCCAGGAAACGCCTGTGGGACCGGCCATCTGGGTCTGCAGTGGAACCTAGTGTGGCTCGCTATATATACTCTCTCTGGAATTGTGAGCGTCCGCAGCTACGCACACAGTGTTGCGTCGACCACACCGTTAGTCGGCAACTTGCGAAAATAGGCGGGCACTCGCACGTTTACGGAGCCTCAGGCCGGCTGCTATGCGGAGACGAGCCGGGGAGCTTTATTGCGCGTGCGCCGTCCTACGACACTGGCAGACCCTTCCTCGCATTTCGGAGGCCGGCGTAATGTTTGTCGCCGCTGCAGTTCGCCAACCGGCGCTACGCCGTGTGGCGGTCGGCGTCGGAATCCGCTGGCCGGCACGCAAAACTCCATTACGGGCACGCAGACACTCAATTAATTAAGCCGTTTCGGCAGACGGCACCTTCGGTTAATGGCGGCGGCTGCGCCTGCGGTCGGCGACGCTCTCGGTTGCGGCTGGGCTGCGGTATGCCATGCTGCGCGGGGGCGGAAGCGTGCTCCGGCAGGCGGAGTGACCGCGGCGGTGCTGTTGCGCCCGTCCACACTCCGCCATTAACGTATCGCCGACCGTCCGCCGGTGAACGTACGCGCTACTCTGACCTCGTTCTGCACTTGGCACCATCCCTTCTGCTCTCCGTGAAATGTACGCCAACGTACATAGTTTATGAGTAATTATTTCTTATTGCAAAAATGGGAGATACTGGCAGATACGAATATTATCGAAATATCAGTTTCATAGATCGTTGTTGCGGCATATTGACACAGATTATTTACAGAAGAGAAACTGGTACAACCCGACCTCCAGTTGGATGAGTTTAGGCTCCAGAGTAATGTAAGAACACACGCCGCCGTTCTGACCCTAAGTCTCATCTAAGAAGTTAAAGTGAAGAAAACTATACCTACCTTTAGAGGAAAACGCTTACAACGGGCCGTCTCTAATGACATTGATGTCGAAGGGGCGTTAAACCCTCATCTTCCTTCCTTTCTTCCTGAAACTTGACTTATTTATTATTTACGCGATACGGTCGCAGGTTCAAATCCTGCCTCGGGAATGGATGTGTGTGATGTCCTTAGCTTTGTTAGGTTTAAGTAGTTCTAAGTTCTATGGTACATAAAACACGTCAGAACACTGCTGCAGAAACAAGGAAAAAAGCATCCCACATTCAGAAGAATGCAAAATCCCTAAGACTGGCTAAGTTTCACGGAAGCTCGAAATGTAGTGCAGACGTCAATGCGAGATGCTTTTAATAGTTTCCATAATGAAACATTGTCTCAAAATACGGTAGAAAACCCAAAGAGATTCTGTGGCCGAGCGGTTCTAGGCGCTACAGTATGGAACCGAGCGACCGCTACGGTCGCAGGTTCGAATCCTGCCTCGGACATGGATGTGTGTGATGTCACTAGGTTACTTAGATTTAACTAGTTCTAAGTTCTAGGCGACTGATGACCTTAGAAGTTAAGTCCCATAGTGCTGAGAGCCATTTGAACCATATACAACCGCTCACTTGACGTAAGGTCTGTTATAGAGAGTAACTCATAGAATTACAGAACCACATCACTGACTCAATTTGCAATAGGATGTTGGAGCATATACTGTACTCAAACATTATGAATCACCTTGAAGGAAATGGCTTATTGATACATAACCAACACGGATTCAGAAAATGTCGTTCCTGTGCAACACAGCTAGCTCTTTATTACCATGAAGTAATGAGTGCTGTCGACAAGAGATCTCAGATCGATTCCTTATTCCTAGATTTCCAGAAGGCTTTTGGTACCGTTCCTCACAAGCGACTATTAATCAAATGGCGTGCACATGGAGTATCGTCTCAGTTGTGTGACTGGATTCGTGATTTCCTCTCAGAGAGGTCACAGTTCATAATGATAGACGGTAAATCATCGAGTAGAACAGAAGTGATATATGGCGTTCCGCAAGGTAGTGTCATAGGCCATCTGCCGTTCCTAATTTACATAAATGGTTCAAATGGCTCTGAGCACTATGGGACTTAACTTCTAAAGTCATCAGTCCCCCGGAACTTAGAACTAGTTAAATCTAAGTAACCTAAGGACATCACACACACCCATGCCCGAAACAGGATTCGAACCTGCGACTGTAGTGGTCAAGCGGTTCCAGACTGAAGCGCCTAGAACCGCTCGGCCACACCGGCCGGCGTTTACATATATTATCTAGGCGATAATCTGAGCAACCCTCTTCGATTGTTTACAGATGATGCTGTAATTTACCGTCTAGTAAAACCATCAGGCGATCAATTCCAATTACAAAATGACCTATAGAGAATTTCTGTATGGTGGGAAAAGTGGCAATCGGCACTAAACGAAGAAAGTGTGAGGTCATGCACTTTGGTACTGAAAGAAATCCCATAAATTTTGGCTATACGATAAATCGCACAGATCTAAGGGCTGTCAATTCGACTTAATACCTAGGAATTACCATTAGCGAGCATCTTAAAATGAAAGGACAACATAGATAATATTGTGGGGAAGGCAAAACAAAGAATGCGCTTTGTCGGCAGGACACTTAGAAGAAGCGACAAACCCACTAAAGAGACAGCCTACATTACACTTGTCCGTCCTCTGCTGGAATGTTGCTGCTCGGTATTGGATCCTTACAAGGTAGGATTGACGGAGGGCATCGAAAAAGCGCAAAGAAGGGCAGCTCGTTTCGTGTTATCGCGCAATAGGGGTGAGAGTGTCACTAATATGATACGCGAGTTGGGGTGGCAGTCACTGAAACAAAGGCGGTTTTCTTTGCGGCGAGATCTATTTACGAAATTTCAATCACCAACTATCTCTTCCGAATGCGAAAATATTTTGTTGACACCCATCTACGTAGGGAGAAATGATCGTCATAATAAAATAAGAGAAATCAGAGCTCCATCGGAAAGATTTAGGTGTTCCTTTCTCCCACGAGCCATTTGAGAGTGGAATGGCAGAGAAGTAGTATGAAAATGGTTCGATGAACCCTCTGCCAGGCACTTAAGTGTGACTTGCAGAGTAGCCGTGTAGATGTAGATGTAGATCTTCACAAAAAATTTCCACGATCGGCCTGTCTACCATTTCCAAGTGAGTACGCCGTTACACGAAGTTGCCGGAACTGAATTTAGTTGCGGCAAGTTTGTGCGACAGCGTACTCACCTGGAGATGGCACCATATGGACCGCGCAAATATTATGCCAAAATGACTTAGAATCAGGCCAGAGAAGAATGTTTTTAGCGAAAAAATTGTTTTGAAAGCATGTAACTTTTACTTTATAATGTTATGCATCATTGGCCCTCACTCTTGGCAAATACAATAAAAATTTGTAATGAAAAAGAATATTTCCAAAAACGTTCAATTAGAGAGTTTAACGAGTGGTTGCCAGAATCCGACCCTTTGTGAAAGTAATCGTAGTAACACTACATAAAATTAGAAAACAGTATTCTAATGTCCGTAAAAGGATATTCTAGACGAGATAGGTTGATGAATGAAGAGGTTGGAGAAAGTTGGCAAGTGCATAACATAAATGATAATTCATGAGGACTGTTTGAAAAGTAAGTTTCGATTTGGCTAGAAATGGAAAACACAGTGAGGATCCGATGAAGCTTTGCACAGATGTGTTGGGCAGTTTCTCTAGTACGTCCGTCGTTCGCGTCAGCTCGCTCTTTCATTTCTGAGCGCACAGTGAGCCCGTCAAGTTGCCTACATAAATAGTGTCTCCGGATAGGTATGAGAGCCTGGAGAGATATTCCGCATGATGTCACGAAGCCCACGTAGCACAACTGTCTGCGTTTCGTTCTTAATGACAGTTCTCAGCCGCATTCTGCAGAGGCAATGAACATACTCCTGCACCGTTTCCGATGGGAAGTGTTTGATCACTCACAATGCCATTCGGCTACCCCTGAGGTTCATCTCTGCTCACATGAACCGCTGACAATGAAGGCAACAGTTTGGCACCGACAGTGAGCTGTAGACCAGCGTAGAGGATTGGCGGAAAACACATACGGCTGCCGTGTATAACGAGGGTATTGGAAAGTCGGTACAACGATACGACAGATATCTATGGTCGAGCGGCTACTATGTAGAGAAGTATCTGGAACGTGTAAGTAGCTGTTGCAAATAAAACATTTTCGATTTTAACTGTGGTTTCTATTTTGTAAGCGATCGGACCTTACTTTCCGTGCAATTATACAGGGTAGTCCACTGATCGTGACCGAGCCAAATATCTCACGAAATAAGCGTCAAACGAAAAAACTACAAAGAACGAAACTTGTCTAGCTTGAAGGGAGAAAGCAGATGGCGCTATGGTTGGCCCGCTAGATGGCGCTGCCATAGGTCAAACGGATATCAACTGCGTTTTTTGAAACAGGAACCCCCATTTTTTTTATAACATATTCGAGTAGCACGTAAAGAAATATGAATGTTTTAGTTGGACCACTTTTTTCGCTTTGTGATAGATGACGCTGTAATAGTCACAAGCATACCGCTGTTGGTGAATCACGCTTCGTCGCTAAATAGAACGCGTGCAAAAGATCTGTCATGGTCCCGTAATTTCTCTTGTGCCCAGTGGCAGCACTGTACACGACGTTCAAAGTCGTCATCATGCTACTGCTGGTGCATAGACATATGGTACGGGTGCAATCGATGTAGCTGTAGCATTCTAAACACCGACGTTTTTGAGATTCCCGATTCTCGCGCAGTTTGTCTGATACTCATGTGCGGATTAGCCGCGACAGCAGCTAAAATACCTACTAGGGCATCATCATTTGTTGCAGCTCGTGGTTGACGTTTCACATGTGGCTGAACACTTCCTGTTTCCTCAAACAACGTAACTATCCGGCGAACGGTCCGGACTCTTGGATGATGTCCAGGATACCGAGCAGCATACATAGCACACTCCCGTTGGGCATTTTGATCACAATAGCCATACATCAACATGATGTCGACCTTTCCCGCAATTGGTAAATGGTCCATTTTAACACGGGTAATGTATCACGAAGCAAATACCGTCCGCAATGGTGGAGTGTTACGTGATACCACTTACTTAGACGTTTGTGACTATTACAGCGCCATCTCTCACAAAGCGAAATAAGTGGTCCAACTAAAACATTCATATTTCTTTACGTACTACATGAATATGTAATAAAAATTGTGAGTTCTTATTTTAAAAAAACGCAGTTGTTATCCGTTTGACCTATGTCAGCGCCATCTAGCGGGCCAACCATAGCGTCATCTGGTTTCCCCCTTCAAGCTAGACGAGTTTCGTTCTTTGTAGATTTTTCGTTTGATGCTTATTTCGTGAGATATTTGGGCCGGTCACTATCAATGGACCACCCTATATAGAGAACTGTAAGGAACATCTACAACGTATGAGTGAAAGAAGAATCCCAAAATCAACAAGCGTATGCAAACAGGTGTGTAGGAGAAGTGCGGGAAGACCAAACAAATGGTGGGAATAAAGTGTATGAAACCGGACCAGGTCACGAAGGCCTAAGACTCCATAGAAGAAAGAGAAAGAAGGAGAAGAAGAAGAAGAAGAAACTAGTATTAAATCAGACAACACATAACTTAGTTTCAAAGTACGTGTAATATGATGGCATCTTCCAGAAAGTTGTAGCATTTGTGTACTTTCTTTTGTGAACCCAAGAGCATTGCTACAGAATGGTCCTGTAGACTTACTTTCTGACAATTTGGTTTTGTGGCGTTTGAGAAAAAGACCAGCCTACTTTTCTCCGAGTAAATTTGTCTTTGAAGGAGAGTTCAATGTTACTTATCTCTGCCAGTAGTTTTGCCATTCTTATCATTACGAGTAAACCCAAAGAAAGAATCTAGCGTAGCAAGACAGTACTACAGCAGCTCTTCTTCAATATATTTACAGAACTGCGGTTCTGCCTCTTTTTTCGTTGTTTACTGAGGTGTGCCATTCTTCCTGTTGAACAACCTCATACGTGTGACTCTTCAAGTTTTCCTGGCGGATATGTTGTAAATAGTCTTCACGGGTTTACCACCGGATCACGTTGTGGAAATTCCACAATATTTCCTCTGAGCAATTGTCCGACATCCTCATGTTCAACCTTGCTTGCGACTAGGTACGACGGGGCGTCGAGGTGCGGATACCGTCAGTCGTACCTAGCCACCAGCGAGTTTCAACTACCTGAAGATGACGGACATGTTGTGGAATTTGCACAACGTAATCCGGCGGCAAACCCGTGAAGGCTATTTACAACCTCGCAAGTGTTGCCTTTGAAATATTAAACTCTTTTTTGACCTTTTTCCAACCCATCTACTTTTTGTGAATTCCGTCAGTGGCTCCGCCTTCTTTAACCAACCTTTCCAGTTATTTTATTGGAATCTGTAAGAGCGTTCGAGGAAAATGAGTGTCTGCTACTGCAGGCAGACTAATCATGAAGCGATGAAGGGCGTCCAGTTTATGTGACTGTATCCTACATTTTCTTAACCCTATAAATCTTTAACCAAGTTTCTAAAATGAAACCGTTTAATCTCAGACATTAAACTTGAACCCTACTATTTAAGAACACATGCTGATTGAAAAGCTTACCTGGCAATATCTAGAGAAATAACAAAAAAATTCAGTCCACTGTTAAGACATACACTGACGAGCTGATAACTTACGAGTTAAGCGGGCAACTCGTGCACTCTACCTAAAATACCATTTACACTTTCTCCTACCAGAGTGCAGTGTACAGCCAAAAGACCAGTTGTCTGCTTTCGGTGAAGGTGAGTCTAGTTTGGACACTTCCCTCTAGCATTTGTAGACTAAGAAAAATCTTTGGACAATGTTGACCGGATTACACTCTTTGAAATTCTGAACCTCAGAGGCTTAAGATACAGGGATAGAAAGGTTATTTACAACTTGCACTGAAACCAGATTGCAGTTACAAGAGCAAAAGGACATGAAAGGGATGCAATAATTCAGACGGTAGCAAGACAGTATTATAACAAATTGCAGAAGAACGATAGAATGCAAAAGTTAAATCTGATAGATCAGCGACGTTTGAATTAAATGTAGAGTGTCGGAAATCAACTAGAAGAGACAAGGATATCTTCTTAAATCAACAATGAATAACAGAATAGGGAATGGGGAAGACAAGGGATCTTTACATGAAAATGTAGGCACACCAAAGAGAAGTTCCAAGTGAAGATCTGAAAGGTGAAAAATAAAAATGTTAAAGATCTAACAGAAGCAGAGGATATTAAGGGAAGATGTGTAATATGAAGAATATCCATGTAAGGAAGTATTGCGTACTGGCGATGATGCAGCTGGTGTGATCTTAGCATAAGAACCAGATTTCTAGTAAGTGAAATCAAATGGACCATAGAAAATATGGCTGAAAACAGGGCTGATGGACATGATGGAATTCCTGCAGAAGTATTGAAAGTTGTTGGAAGCAATGCAGTGAACGTGTTGAATTCAAAATTTCAGTGAATTTGGAGAAACTAACAGTGGTCAAAAGATTACAAAAGTTCAAAATTTATCCAGATTCCAAAGAGAGGAATTTATAAACAGCATTCAAATCATCGAACAATCGTTGTTGTCTGGCATGCTAGTAAAGTTATGATTAAAATCTTACAAAATAATTTCGGTAGGATATACACCGAGAGCTGCCAGAACAAGAAGCTGGATTTGTAAAGGAAGAGGGATCAGAGATCAAACTGCCATCATTCCAGGCATTATGCAATAGGGAAGAGAATTTCAGAGAGACATGTGTCTCTGCCTATGCTTAAAATTATACGAAGTACTCAGAAATAAAGGGGCATGGGGTCTTCTCAAATACCATATACGTCATTTCTACGTTGACCAAGAGGACACTGAGAACATTACAATTAGCAATAAAATGGATCAAGATTAAAAAAAGAAAAATCTTCTTTATTCATTCTGTAGGCAGATTCCAGTTACATTACATCATGGTCAGGCGGAGATTCCTAATCCAGATATTGGATTGTAGACGTACACAGGTACACATATAGACTCTGAAGACAATTTACTAATGATGAAGAGGAAGGCTGAGGTTTAATGGGCTAATTAGAAAGAAATAATGCACAAAGAAGTGGGATACGGTATTACTAAGGAGTGAAAAGATAAGCTTGAAGTTATCTGATGCTATTGATAATGCGATAATGAATAGCTCAGTAGCAATTTAGCTGATGAGGAATGGACATTTCTACAAAGGGCAATCATAGGAAACTGAAAGAAAAATGTAGGTGCCAGGAAGGTAACTGAGAAGAAACGATGGGTAACTGAAGAAATAATTCAGCTGATCGACAAAAGAAGGAAGTAAAAAAAAGGTCCGTGAAATTCAGGACAGAAATACAAAGTCACTTAGGCATGAAATAAATACGATATGCAGTGAAGCTAAGGTAAAATGGCTGCAGAAAAGGTGTGAAGAAATCGAAAAAGAAATGATTGTCGGAAGGAGTGACTAAGACTATAAGGAAGCCAAAACAATCTGCAGTGATGTTATAAGAAAAGACTGTCACATTAAGAGAGATATGAGAATTCCACTGCTAAATGAAGAGGAGAGGACGGATAGATAGATAAAGTACATTGAATGCTTTTGAGAGGGCAAACGCTTGTCTGACGACGCGATAGATGAAGAAACAGGGGTCAGTAGGAAAGAGATCCAGTATGAGAATCAAAATTTAAGAGATTATGAAGATTTAAGAACAAATTAGGCACAGGGGGTAGAGGACACTCTATCGGAATTTTTAAAATCATTTGGGGATGTTGGAATAAAATGACTGTTCACGTATGAGACTGACGATATATCATCATAATTTCGGAAAAATATAATCCGCAGAATTACTCAGACAGCAAGAGCCAACAAATGCAAGAATTTTCGCACAATCAGCTTAATAGCTCATGCATCCAAGTTGCTGGCATGAATAATATAAAGAAGAATGGAAAAGGAAACTGAGGATGTGTTAGATGGCGAAAAGCTAAATACACCAGAGGGCAGAAAATGGAGCAAATTTAAGGCACGTTCATTTGAATGATCGATCTTGTAAAGGCATTTGACAGTGTGAAATAGTGCAAGATGCACGAAATTCTGAGAAAAATAGGAGTAAGCTATAGGGGAAGGCTTGTGGTACGCAGCATGTACAAGTACCAAGACGGAACAATAATACAGGAACAGGAAGAACGAAGTGTTACGATTAGAAAGGATGTAAGACAGGGATTTAGACTATCGTCCCTACTGTTCAATCTGTACATCGAAGAAATATTGACGGAAGTAAAAGAAGGATTCAAGAGTTGGATTAAAATTCAGGCTGAAATGATATCGATAAGATTAGCTGATGACATTGCTGTCCGGAAGTAAAACGAAGAAGAATTAAAGGAGCTGTTGAATGGAATGAAAGGTATAATGAATGCAGAATAAAGTTTGAGAGTAAATCGAAGGAAAACGAAAGTAAGGAGAAGTAGCTGAAATGAGAACAGCAGCGAACTTAACATCAGAACTGGAGATCGCGAAGTAGGCGAAGTCAAGGGACTCTGCTAAAACAATGGTTCAAATGGCTCTGAGCACTATGGGACTCAACTGCTGTGGTCATCAGTCCCCTAGAACTACTTAAACCTAACTAACCTAAGGACATCACACACATCCATGCCTGAGGCAGGATTCGAACCTGCGGCCGTAGCAGCAGCGCGGCTCCGAACTGGAGCGCCTAGAACCGCACGGCCACCGACGGCCGGCGGACTCTGCTAGCTTGACAGCAAAACGACTCATCATGGGTGGAGCAAGGAGGACATAAAAAGCAGATTTAGCTTTAGCAGAAAGGGCGTTCCCGGCCAAGAGAAGTCTACTAGTATTAGACATTACCTTAACTTGAGGAAGAAATTTCTGAGAATAAACGTTTGGGTTCAAATGGTTCAAATGGCTCTAAGCACTATGGAACTTAACATCTGAGGTCATCAGTCCCCTAGACTTAGAAACTTCTTAAACCTAGCTAACTTATGGACATCACACACATCCATGCCCGAGGCAGGATTGAAACCTGCGACCGTAGCAGGTGCACGGTTAAGGACTGAAGCGCCTAGAATCGCTCGGCCACCGTGGACGGCTGGGAGGAAGTAATATGTAGTCCAACTCCTCCCGGAAAGCGGTCACTAGAAATTTCAATAGTAAACCTCCTCGTGATGCACACGCCTCCCTTGTAGCGTCTGCCAGTGTAGTTTGTTGAGCATCTCTGTGGTAACGCTCTTACGCGGATTAAACGATCTTGTGACGGTCTTGTGAATGCTTTTCGTTGGATTTTCTCTCTCTTTCTATCAGTCCTACACAGTAAGTTTCCCACATTGATGAATAATACTCAGGAATCTGTCGAACAAGCGCCTGATAAGCCACTTTTTTCGAGGATGAGTTACATGTTCTTAAGCTTGTTCCTATGAATGTGTCTAACATCTGCATTTCATACTATTTGTATTACATAGTTTTTTCACATTAGGTCGCTCTAGATAGTTGCTCCTAGATATACTGTTCTAGCAATGTGTGATCAGTAGTGTAACTGTATGGTAATGGATTTCTTTTCCTAGTATTCGCACCCTATTACATATATAGGATCAGTTACCAGAGCCTGCACCATTTGTCAATCCTCTGCAGCTCATTCTGCAATTTGATACGGCCTCTGTTCTTGCTACTTTCTTACAGACAACAGTATCAACTGCGCACAGCCTTATAGACCTTCCGGTGTTTTCTACTAGATCTTTTACATACAGTGTAAACAGTCAAGACTCACTTAGGGTACTCCGGCAATTATGTTTACATCTGTTGACTGTTTGCCTTTAAGAGCGACGTGTGGAGTTCTATCTGTAAGGAAGTCTCGTATCCAGTCGCAAATCTGGTCCGATACTCGATAAACTCGTATATTTTTTCTCACTAAACGGCACTGCTGGATGGTGTCAAACGTCTCCCTGAAGTCAAGAAACACGGCATCAACATGTGCCTCATTGTCTACAGTCTCAGACAGACACACAATAGGGCCAGAATTAGGAAAGAATTCAGCCAGATATCGGTATATTTTGAAGTGTGCGAATGCATACTCAATCAAATTCTGAACCCAAGGAAAGGAAAGCTGCTGGTGTACTAGCGATAGCAACTTCAAAATATTGTCAAGATGGTAGAATGACAACCCGGTGAGGCTGAACGCCTTAGACACACTGTCCAGCGAGTGTAGCAAGGTAGAGGTTCCCTGCTGTTTCGGGGTAGCATTGTGTGGGGCCGCCGTACGCCGCTGATGGTCATGAAAGGCGCCGTAACGGCTGTACGATACGTGAATGCCATCCTCCGACCGACAGTAAAACATATCGGCAGCATACTGGCGAGGCATTCATCTGCATTGACGACAATTCGCGTCCCCATCGCGCACATCTTGTGAATGACGTCCTTCAGGAAAACGACGTCTCTCGACTAGAGTAAACAACATGTTCTCCAGATAAGAACCGTATCGAACGTGCCTGGGATAGACAAGGGCTGTTTATGGACGACATGACCTACCAACCACTCTGAGGGATCTACGCCGAAGTGCTGTTGAGGAGTGAGACAAACTGGACCAACAGTTCCTTAATGAACTTGGGTATAGTATGCCATGACGAATACAGGCATGCATCAATGCAAGATGACGTGCTACTGGGTATTAGAGGTACCGCTGTGTATAGCAATCTGGAGCACCACCTCTGAAGGTCTCGCTGTACTTTGGTACAATATGGAATGTGTGGTTTTCATGAGCAATGAAAAGGACGGAAATGATGTTTATGTTGATCTCTGTTCCAATTTTCTGTACAGGTCCCGTAACTCTAGGAACCGAGGTGATGCAAAACTTTTTTGATGTCTGTATTTTCATGCGACTAACTCAACAATGACATGATGTAAATCCTATTGCTCCTATATAGGCAGAAATATCTAAAGCTGAGTCGTACAAGATTGTATTGCTGACACTAATTGTTTGTATCGGTTCAGGAAAAAAAAATGAAAAACCAAACTGACGACATCGCTGCTATACCCGGTCAACTGTTACGTCGTTTTGAAACCTAGTTTTTCCACTTAGGCAATTCACGTTCAGAACAGTCAAGGCGAAATTTTTTTGGAAGATCACTTAAACTTAGGGTTTCTTTCGACTTTCGTTCATCCATCTCACCACTGCATTTAATCTGTCTACGTCGTATCATTCTCACGCGTGTTTTCTATTGATGGCTTCAGTTGGCAAACATTCGCAGGGTTCCGATCGGCTGCGGCGCTAGACTGAATGTGATAATGAACTCTAGATTCAGAAAAATGTATTTCTACCTAATGGAAATTAAAGAGCCCCCAAGAAAAGTATATTAGCTTCCAGTTTTAACTAAATCTTGAAGAAATTTTCGTCTTCAATGAACGCTACGACTGCAACTAGACGTCCACACTCCCTCGATCATGCGCACAACGCTCTCCACAGCAATGCTATACAAACATCCAGGCGTTTTCGTGATGTTTAGGTAACTGCCAATTCACTTCGGCAGCTGAAATTTAGAATCTTTGTTTTAACCGAGATTAACTATTTCTGGAAAGAAATCAAGACGGGTTTGGACATAACAAGTCTGAATATTCCTTTGAAAGTACGTCTTTCAGTCAGTACATATTACAGCTGATACGTTTTTTTGAAAAGTTAAGGGCTTTAGCAGAAATATTACGTGTTGATTACCTTTCAGCTGCAACTTGTTAGAAATAAGCATTTCTTCTGTTCGGACATCAGCAGATGCACTAAGATGTTTGGAAAACGTCAACGGTTATCGAATTCGGCTCCAGGCACGTGACGCCTACAGTTTCGTTACAGTTTTGGATTTCATTACTTCGGATAAAGCCGCGTTATGTCCGCGATGAAGCGCAACCGCTTTCATGCGCTATGATCAACTATTCCGTGTAGGAGCATTGTAACAGCCTTTTGGAAGCCGCTTTCTACAACATCGTTTGGTAAAGAGGCATCGCGACAATTCCCCTTGTAGCTTCGTCCTGAGTCTTATGAGTGCTATGACTCTCCGAACCGTGATATATGTGACTTTTATAGTGCCATTTCCAGTGTATAGGTTTAGCTTCTAGAGTACGCGTGAACAACCGGCATTCCGCGGGCCGAATCGAATATCCGCCATTGGTTTACAGGCAGCCTACGAAAGAAATCCTTGGGAGAGAGGGACGAAGAGAGAGAGAGAGAGAGAGAGAGAGAGAGAGAGAGAGAGAGAGAGAGAGAGAGAGAGGTCCGTCCTTGAAATATTTTCGGATGTTTATTAGTACATTAGTAAATAATTCTTGTCTATTGTGGACTTATTAGAACATTACAAATGTTGAAATGGAAGGTAATTTATAATGAACTAGCTGTTACCTGCTGCTGCACTCGCGTATCTGTAGCTCTGTTGTACCCTCGCCCGTCTGTCTGTCCGAATAAACACAGCTCGTGGTGCGCCGCCCTTACCCCCTCCCCCCCCTTCAAACCCCACCCCACCACATCCAACTGCCGCAAAGCGTGACGTGGCGGCAAGACCATAGCAGCCTTCTTAGGGGACGAATTTTTAGTTTCTTCAGTAGCTTATGTTCTTCTTCTGGGTTCATAGTCTCTCCATACCAAATTTCATAGTAATCGGTTCAGCAGTTTAGTTGTCAAAACTTAATCGACAGAGATACTTCGGCATTTAATGTTATCGGTACAAAATTATGGATGAAACACTTTGAGAATTGTATGACCATGTGTCCTTGCTGTTACACGCAGCTGCAGTTGCCTGCCCATAAAGCGAAATGTGCGTATGGCTTTGGAAAACCCTACTTGGCATGTTTGGACATTTGCTGTAAGTCATTTTATTTGACACCAGAGGAATCGAACCCGGGACTCGTGTTGAGGATCAGCAAACCCAACCACAAGCTGCTGACGCATAGAAGCATCTTTGTGATGATGAGTGACGGTGACCTTACAAAAATAAAATGTATTCTCTCTAAAATAATTAAATTGCGTTAAACAAAAAAATGTTTTGTAATTCGGAGCAGTGCAAATTTTATAATATCCATACGTGCAATAATATCAGCTGCCCTCAAGTGCCTGTCCGCTACCCGCGGCTGTTCTCGCATATCATAATCAAATACAGGTGTACGTAAAGCCTTCCAAGTTCTACATGTAACGGCACAATGTATATCTATAGGTCGTACAGCATTTCAATGACGCCGTTGTTGTGAAGGTTCAAGCGTCTCAGAATATGTATGAGACACTTGGCATTCAGTGGCTAAAATACGAATTGCTTGTGACTGATGGAAGTTTGGGGGTATGGATTAAACACGTTTAGGATTATGTAAGCATTGTATTCATTACGTTGACTCGTATTACGTAGAACATATCAAACAACAAAAGTATTTTCACAAGTATGAAGAAGTTCAAGTGTCAAAGAGTAAAGAGCTTTCCCAAAGAGTAGTTATTGGTCCAATTTCGCGTTATAAGCTTAGTATCAACAAATATCTCGTACTACACACTTTCTAAAGTAGCTTGTGTTCTTCCTTAGCGTTTAAGATGTCGCAATATACTAAATTAAAATTAAAAGCGGTTCAGCGATTTAGTCGTGAAAGCTTTGACAGAGATAATTTCGCATTTATGATATTAGTATGAATTAGCTGCAACCAGTTACTTTTATAGGTGTTTATATTTCTGTGATGACATTTCAAGATGCCTGGTATCCTGTCTTCGTATGTTTGTATTTATTTACGCGTCGTGAACATTGATTCTTTACTAACGGCGTTGCAGAATTTTGCAGTGGAAGTTTTTGTTACAGCTACTACGTAACGTAATACGTAAAGAAACAGTGTTCACAACGCATAAGTAAACGTAAACGTCTGGAGATGGGATGCAAATAAAATGAATGTACCCTCAAAAACTCGTGTTTTGAGGCATAATTTGCTAGCATGGTGTGTTTGTGAAAGGGGGGCCATTCATATCGGAGCTTAACCTGGTAAATATTAACTTCACAGACGCTATAGTTTTGACTTTATGCGCTAGGAGCACTGCTGTCGCGTCACTTGACGACGCGGCCAGCGAGCTTAAAGAAGTACGTGAACCAGGCCCACGGGACACCAAATATTGATCGTGGTTGTAGTAGAGCAGCAGCACGTTTTCCACCACTACTTCTTCAGTGATTCATTAACAATGCTTGTACCCTATTAAATGTTAGTGGTCTGCATCCGTTCTTCCTTGAAGGCTATTCTCAGAACTGTGAAAGTACTTTGTTTTTAATAAATGAATATTTTAGCTACAATCTCTTTTAATGTGGGTTTTAACCCCTGTCGACCTTCAGTTTCTTAATCAATTTAGAATCCCAGCAAATAGGAACGAGTTCGATTGCCTAATGCGGTGAGGACTCAGATTAATTTTCCCACGGAAAGGTCACGAAGCGAAGATATCCCTAGCCCATCTTTCAATCGCAGTGACTCTGTCAAGCTGATTTTTAATTACTGTACTTGTTTGTTAACTGAAACTGTTAGAACACATCGGGTTACGGCCCCCTCCAAGAAAGCCACATGCTGCGAAGAGCGCATGGGCGGCCGCACAAGGCCGCAAACAAAAGCACTACTCTGCAGCATTTTCTTGGAAGGACCATCTCGTCTTTTCTGTAAGTACACTCCGCCGTGCTGCGGTACAGTTCGGGTACACTTCAGTAAATACGCTTTAATTCAAGAGCCATTTTGGTCGTTTGCCGATCGTGATTGTTTGCCGATCGTGATTGTTTCGCGATACTATGGGAGAGCATTAGCGCCACCCTCCTTTTTGTTGCCGAAACCTACTTTTCGTAGTTCAGTATTCTCTCTCCGAACTGTTCTCGAGTTAAACTTGTGCATTTATAGGTCAGTGCCCTTTCTATACGTTCTAAGGTCATTGGAGGCTGCAGTCTGTGGCTCTGAGCACTATGGGACTTAACTGCTGTGGTCATCAGTCCCCTAGAACTTAGAACTACTTAAACCTAACCTAAGGACATCACACACAACCATGCCCGAGGCAGGATTCGAACCTGCGACCGTAACCGTCTCGCGGTTCCTGACTGAAGCGCCTAGAACTGCTCGGCCATATCGGTGGGGCAAGCTCTTCTCGCTTATCAAATAAAGCTTTATGGTTACAAAAACCTTTTCAACTATCTAAATGTATATATGCAGACTGAAGCGACTAATAAAAATTTGCATCAAGGTTAGGATTCGATCACAGGTCTCCTGATCACCGTGCAGATGCGCTAATCACTACGCCACGCTTGCACAGTGGCTTTTCACAAGTTCACGGACTATCCTAGTTTGCCTCCTTCCTCAGTCCAAATTCCTATTCACGCTTCAGCCCACTTGGTATTCCCCCTAACCTCGAACAACATTGCAGATGCTCTCCGACTGTACTGTAATGGAATGGAACCTCAGCATCTAGCGAAACGGGGGCTACCGCCTGAAACAAAGGTACAGGTACTTCAGTCATATGAAACTATATGGTTCCATAGACCTTTTCAAGTTCAAACATCTATGACGTATATATGCAGAGTGAAGCGATGAATGAAAATTTGTATGAATTCTAGGATTTGAGTTTGGGTCTTCTGCTCGCTAGGCAGATTCGCTGACCAGTGCGCCGCCCTGGCAAAACCATTGTTGAAAGGAGTCTACTGGGATACACGTACACGTGGCGCCCGAATATTGTAATGATACTGATGTAAACTAAAATGAAACTATTATTTTGTAAACGGTGTTTGTCTCTGATGAGCCTCTTAAAGCGGATTGCCGATTGCGCTCGACCGCAGATACTGCTCCTGGTCTGAGATTGTGGTGTTGGAGTAAGAGTGCCCTTGGCGCACAGCGGTGGGTAGCTGTCCGTGAGCGAAAGAGGATGAAGTAGGCAGTTCTGTGGTGTGCTCTGTGAAGCCACCAAGTGTCAGATTATAATGTAGGAATTTACGAGTACACACAGCAGAAGTCTTCTTGCAAGCAAGGTAAAGATTTTAAGTATTTATGACATTCGTTTTCCCAGCGCATTAGTGTAGATGAGTTTGCTGATAATTGGCAATTGTTGAGTAACCCCAGAATGTACATAAGAAAATTTGTTGTACAGGATGGTTACATATTTTCCTTTTGCGATGTTTCGAAGATTTGCTAACACAGGTATACGTGATTTGATGATTTGTCTTTATGCTATTTTAGTCAGGTTAGATAATACTTGCTGCATGAATCTCATTGTTTGTGACTCAATTAGTAAAAAGGATGTAATTTTTGTGAGTAATGCAATTTCAATTGTCAGATATTTTGGAAAGCTAAACTTAAGTTCGCATAAATTTCACTGTTGAAAAATTCAGTGTCACTAATTCATCCAAATCACTACCGCCTTATTTTCCAGGTCAAATGTTTTACAAAGGCATTGATTTTTTTCTTAAATGTTTTCATTTATCAGCAAAATAATTTCATGTATACTTCAAAGTATTGCGGCCAGGACTGCACATCGCTGGCCTGAAGCTAGAATATTTTATTCTTGTTCATGAGGGGCCAGAATATACTGCGATCCACCGTTGCTGCTTTAGTGGTAAGACAAATTTATTTATTTGTTATGTGAACAGGGCCAGAGGGGCTGAATGTATTTTGCAGTGACTGTATTTATTTATTGGTATTGGGAGTTGCATTCTCCAATAAGTTCGTACAAACTTTTTTGCTAACATAACACAGCGTAAGAACACCACATACAACACGCTACATAATAACTCCAGCTTTGTATGCATTTTTAGTTCAGGCATTTATTCAATGGATTACATTATAAAGAAGATGTTTTAAAGAACGTTATACTGTGACAAGTTAGCGTAGGCGGTTAGTGCATCTGCCGAGTGATCAGGAGACCCAGGTATGATATCCCGCCCTTGGTACAAACTTTGATTCATCGCTTCAGTCCTCACGTATTCCCATATGCGATACGAACACTGTGGCAGTCAATTTACTACCTGTAATATCTATTTATATTCTACTAATTATCCCTTCACAATTCTATGAGTGAATTACGTTTCCTACTTGATCATGTATATGCTCGCAGAATCGATGCGCAAAGTAGTACAGTACTGTTACTATTCCGTGAGCGCATAATTACTCTTTGTAATATTCTCTCTGGTGTGTTGAGGGGACTTCTAGGATCTTCTCCGTGCCGAATAGCCGCATTGAATAATTGTAATTTTGCTGTCGAGATTATTATATTGTATGCTACTCAAGAAAATATATACTGAGCATTTACATCAAAGGTGTGTAGGGAATTTAATTATATATGTATTCTCTAATTGGAAATTTGCACGGAGGTGTCGTTTCGTTGGGAATCCGAAGGGAACTTCCGATGAATTGGAAACGAACCTGCAATTATTAGATCATAGAGCTCCATTATTTCATCGGATAATTAAACTCTATCAAAGCAAACATTCCGCTTGATCTGAGGTTACTCGACTGACTATGCAACGCAAGAAAACCAAGACATTTTATTTACGCAGGATTGCAGGTCGCTTCGAATCATCGAGACTGCGGACAAGGAGAGTCATCGACCGATTCTGATTAAACAAGTAAAGCTTAATTATAACTTTCTCTGAGCGACTGTGATATGGCTGCTTATGAATGAGATCATTAATAAAATACTAATAACTAACATTCCTCCTCACCAGCAACCAGTATAAACACAGTATTTATTAAAATTATATACCCATTCTTAATTTTTAATTTTTTGCGGGTAGGTTGATAACAGATTGGTTGAGAAATATACCCAGAGTACGAACTATAAAGCACAAGTTGCGAATAGTAATGACACATCAACGTCTTTTTTTTCTTTAAAAAAATAGGATATTGGGACAGGGGTGGGCCATACAGATTAGATATCGCAGACACTTCGACAAAGAGGTGACAGGGTAATTGCTGCCACGGGATCAGGAACTGCTGAGCGGCATTATGTAGGCAGCAGTGGGTGCTTAGTTTGCCGGGTGGGGAAGGGCGGATGCGGGAGCAGCGCCGACCGCTGAGGGCCTCTCGTAAGCCGCAGGCTCAGCAGCGGCCGCTGTCGGCACTCAGCACGTCAGGGCGTGGCATGGCACGTCGCGCCCTTCTAGGGAAGCTCTCAGCCGCGGCACGGGCTGCCGTCACCTCAGCGGGCTCTGTACAACCTATGTCTAGCCACTATTGTCTTTTGATACTTATCATTACTTTCGTCTTTCTTTCGTTGATTCTAAATACGCTGACAAGCCAAAACACTATGACCACTACCCACCGCGACGCTGGATGCCGTCTCGTGGCGATACGGGCACACGAAGCAATAACAAAAGCATGTAAACGGAGAAGATTCGGATGGGGCATCACCCTAGTGGAAATATGGGCTGCAGATGGGGAAAGCCATTGAGATCAACAAAGGATAGGTTGTGAATCTAGAAGTGCGGCGTACTGAACGTTCGATGAGGTTTCGTGATCGCACCCGGATCGTGTTGACTTCTTTGCACAATATTTCGGCTGGCAATCGTTCAGTCAACTTCAGGTGAGTGTCTGAAAGTGGCTGGACGCTTTCCAGCCGAAATATTGTAGCAAGAAGTCAACATGATCCGGCTTCAATTCCGAAACCTCATCGAACAAAACATAGTTTATTATTGTGAACAGCCCGTGAACGAGTAAATCGAAAACGAAGAAGCTGGTCGAATGTTCACCTGCTTCTGTTGTGAGCATTTACATATAGAGGTAGCAGGACAGTGAAGCTACCACTAGGTGATAAATAGTTGGAGGTCCACGAGTCTTCACAGAACTTGGGGTCCGAAGGCTTCTCTGCACTATAAAATAGGGTAGATGGTGGCGCCATCTCTGCCGAAGGAGCACAAAGCTGGTGCACGCACAACTGTTTCGGAGCACATTGTTCATCGTACATTGCTGGACATGGAGCTCCGCAGCAGACCACCCCCACGTATTCATATGTTGACTGAACGACATCGTCAATTACGATTGCAGTACCATAGGTCGCTGTTCGTCTACACAAACGCAGTCATCGAGGTGAACGGCCGGTGGGAAAGGTTGCAGGCTGGTGGGAGCAGTATTACGCTATGGGAGACATTCTCCTGCGCTTGCTTCATAACTATGGTAGTAATCGAAGACACGTTAACAGCTGCGAACCACCTGCATTCCTTCACTCTTGATCTTTTCCCTGACGGCAATGTCATCTTTCAGCAGTTTAATTATCTGTATCTCAGTGCCAGAACCGTGCTACAGTCGCTAGAAGAGCATTATAGTGATCTCACTTTGATGTCTTGTCGAAAAAATTCGTCTGATGTAAATGCTATTGAACCCACCTGGGTCGCTATCGGGCTTCATCGACATGTGCGCAAATCAGCGGCGTGTTATTTATGGGAATTACATGACCCGTGGGTAGACACATCTAATGCCACATACCTCCAAAAACCTATCAACAAACTGATGGATCCCTGATGTGCAGAATCAGTAAACTGTTACGTTCCCAGCCGGCCGTGGTGGCCGTGCGGTTCTGGGCGCTCCAGTCCGGAGCCGCACTGCTGCTGCGGTCGCAGGTTCGAGTCCTGCCTCGGGTATGGGTGTGTGTGATGTCCTTAGGTTGGTTAGGTTTAAGTAGTTCTAAGTTCTAGGGGACTAATGACCACAGCAGTTGAGTCCCATAGTGCTCAGAGCCATTTTGTTACGTTCCCGAGACGGACAAACAGGATATTTAGTAGGTGATCGAAATGTTTTGGCTCATCACTGTACATACTCTTTACTCATTAGACTGTTAATTTAATTAAAGAATTTGGTAATTGAGGCATGTTCGGAAAGAAACGCTCATATGACAAAATGATTATTTGAGATAGGACTGTTCGTAAACCTGATTCACATATACAAGTACATTTTTAAGGATCAAATGATATTTTAACATTCGGATCACATTAAATCGTAACTGTAAAATTATTCTTAATAATGCCTGCGATCAGGTAACCCTCACAACGTTACGTAAATAGAAGAACAGGAAGCAGATTGATAAAGTACAACAATATAAATAATATACCTCCGTAATGTCCTGTGGTCCATACAGTACAAAGACCGTTCCTATGGAATAGTGTCTAGTTATTGAACAACGTTTTGTTTCTCTTCTTCTTCTTCTTCTTCTTCCTGTCCTGCATGGATGGCTATTTTCTGATAACGTCTCGTCGCTGGTGACTGCTTTCATCATCTGTGTACTTAAATAAATTCCTGCCATCATTTCCTTTTCTGGCCACAAGGGACTAAAGGCCCCTGTTGATATCCTTACGTTTTTCAGTGCTCCGTTACTGTATTTCTGTTTCCAAAGTCGGAATGATGTATACGGGCCTTTGTATTTTAGTGTGCCTAGTACTGAACCATCAGCATTGTATTTCAGAACAAAATACTTCTGAATTTTTTAAAAAAATGAGAAGTGTGGCATATACACGCTTCATGAAATCTCTGCCTTGACATCTAGCATTGAGATAACGAAACAAAACCTTGGTAGAGTATTCTATATAGCCCGCTGAGTAATTCTGAACTCTTCCCTGAAAAAGTGGCACATAGACCTATGAACCCTTTTTCCGGAAAATGCCACAAATCTTCCTCAAAGTCTAGCGAAAAAACGCACTGTCTCTAGAAAAGTTTCAGAAAAATCATTTATGGCTAGGCCTTTAAAACGAATAGTGAATTTAGGACTGTATTGAAAATCAGCCTCGTTTAAGGGCATCAGAGAGGTAGTTCTCAAGTTGCTACTGATAATGGAATTTTCCCTCATAGCACTGAATTTTCTTTTAATTTCAAGTCAATAAATATTTTTTCTGTAGAACTAGACCTCTCAGTGGTCCTTTTGACCATTTCCAACTCTTCATTTGGCTATAATGTGCTACGAAAATTCGTATAAAACCTCTCTGCTCAATTTACAGGCAGTTCTATTTTTATATTTCTTTTTGTTTTTTAGCCAAAAAGGAAAACACAAAGTAATGTACTGCAGTTTCTGTGCCTTTACGATGGACTGGGCAATAAAGTATTTACATGTAAATTGAAGCTGCAATGGATAAAGGCGGAAATGGATAACTGACGTCGGCTCGATCGGGAAATTACGTGGAATCAGTGGCAACGAGCGAAAATGTGTACCGAACCAGGATTCGAACTAGGGATCTCCTCCTTACTAGGCAGGTGCGGTGCGTTAATCAATTCGCCATCCGACACTAGGTGACATATGGTAGTGTGGAGCCGTCCTGGAGGTGTACGTAGATCGGCGGGACGCAAAGCGTGAAATCCTGGTTAGAGTCCCTCTGTGGCACACATTTTTGCTGTCACCAGAAGATTGTGGAGTTGGTGCCTGATCATATTCGCAATTGCGAATACATTTATTGCACTTCTTGTAAACGTAAGAAACGAATTAATCGTTCCGATGATGAATAGAAAACGCCAAGACTACCGCAGGAGAGCTACATGTGGTACTGTAAAGGAATTCGAAATTACATTGTGGCTGAATGTGTTATTTTGAAAATCGACTTCGACCCCAATCATTTGCCTTTGCCTAACATCTTATGTGAGCTTGTTTGGATTGCATTCCAAAAGCTGAATCTTTGGAAACCAATGAAAAGTTGATACATGTGATACGGAACATTTCATTATTTCCCTGTGAATTTCAGTCAATGAAATTCTTCTGGGGTTGAGGCCGCATTATCAGTATAAAATTCCGATGTTTCGGCGACTGTTCCAAGACGCCGTCCTATGGGTGTACTGGCAGTACACCCTGAAGAAGGCGTCCTGTATACTTGACGATGCGGCCTCAAGCCCAGAAGAATTTTATTGACTGTGACAACGGTCGCGGAAGCCTACGTTTACATCACTGTGAATTTGTCTGCCGGAATAAGTTTTTCTACCAAGGAGCGGGTGACACACAAACAAACGTGGTCGGTGGCCGACGTGTCTGAGGTGATTTCCCGGTCGATCGCGAGTAGTGTGTGTGTGTGTGTGTGTGTGTGTGTGTGTGTGTGTGTGTGGTGGGCCAATCAGCGAGCTGTTTGCAGGCGGTCGACCATTGATCACACGGGCGGCGGGCGCCCTCTCGACGCGTCCCACTCGAGGCGGTGGACCCCGGTCCTCGCAGGACACAGGATGCGCTCAGCAGCGCCTAATTAAACGGCGCCACAGAGCGCAGACCCGCGCTGCTCTCTGGACAATTTACTGCGGCGCCTAAGAGGCGGCAGCCGATAACGTCAGATGTGACGCGACAACGACAGGCCGAATATCCGTCCCGGGCCTCTTTTCCAGAGCGCACTTCCTGTGACCGTCCGGACAGCTCCAATTTGTAACTATGGGCTCCCGCTCGTCCGCTCCCTGTTTCCTTTGCCCGACGTCACAGCAGATTCTAATTAACAGCGCGGAGGACACTTACCCCGTTTCGTTTGCTTCTCTGCTCGACTAAGAGAGCCCGAGATTCTCAGCTAATTTCACCTCTATCCTAAAGGAAGTATTTGCTTAAAGGATTGTAGCGTATCATTTCGTTGCCGCTCCCCTGTTCCCGTCCTCTTCGTTACTGACGACGTGGCCAATTTCCGGTAGCCAGAGGAAGGGACCTTTGCTCAACCTGAGGGTAATGAGCTTGTTTTTCCCTTTTATTATTATTTTTTGTCTCGTCAGCCTTCTGATTGATTTCATACGGCCCGCCACGAATTCATCTCTTGTGTCAACTTCATCTCACAGTATCTCTTGCTCTCTACGTGATCTGTTATTTGTTATACGTATTCAATCTCGACAAAATATCCAGCGAACACGTGAGGGCGCACGGAAGGCTGTAATTCCACCTCTAAATATCTGCGGTGCATAGCCATATTTACATTAAGTATCCGTAATTACGACTCTGCAGGTGAACGGTGTACCTTGGTGAATAGGGAGCTCACTGGGATAGTGAACGAGGTAAATACGCACGTGGTATGCCTTCAAAAGACCTACGCTCGTGATGGACGAATAAAATGTGCTGAGCCTACTTCAGACACCAGTCTGTGACGTAGCCCTAAAGCCCCATCACCAACTTAAATGGCATTTTTATAGTCAGGCGCAGTGTACAGTTCTGCACAGAACACGTCGTTACAATAGAGATTGTAAATGGTAGGGTTACGTGGGTGATTGTCTCCGTCTTTGCTCAACACTCACACAACCTTGGTGAATAGGGAGCTCACTAGGTTAGTGAAGGAGGTAAATACGAACGTGGTATGCCTTCAAAAGACCTATGCACGTGATGGACGAATTAACTGTGCTGAGCCTACCTTAGACACCAGTCTGTGACGTAGCCCTAAAGCCCCATCACCAACTTAAATGGCAAATTTATAGTCAGGCACAGTGCACAGTCGTGCGCAGAACACATCGTTACAACAGAGATTGTAAGTGGTAGGGTTACGTAGGAGATTGCCTCCGCTTTGCTGAACACTCACACAACACAGAACTATAGACAGACATATTGCACAGTAGGCTATAAACATGCTCATAGTAACAGTAGATACAAATGCCTGCTCGACGCTATGGCACGCAGACACAGCAGACGAATGGAGACAAATAGATGATGGCACACTTCACGAACACAGCCTTTCCATTCTCTCTGTACAAGTAAATTGAACTCACTTCCTCATATCCGTCTGTATATGCAAGCTATTCTCAGAAACTGCTTTAGGAATTTTGATCCTGTTTTGGCTAATAAATACAACGATTCAGAAAGAAGTTTTTTGTATATAATTTATAAATATTTCGTTCAAACTGTCTGAATAATGATGAATTAAAGTTCAGTTCCGAAAACAATGGCGTTGACACCTGGCGTACGTAAGTCTCCCTTCGACAGGCCAAAGGGTCGAGCGTTCTGTTTCCGTCCCTGCCGCATTAGCGCGCGCGCGGTATTGTGATTCACAGCCGTCTCCTTGCAGCTCACTTGCTACGACACACCATAACATATTCGCAAAGGAAGTCTACATTATACGACTGCGTGTGCGCGACCGAAAACATTGGAAATTGAACAGTTTTTACGAGATGTCGTTCACATCCATTATCACAAACTAGTCGGGATTCACCTCTCCATGTTCCTGCGAAAGTAGAACATGTAGATCTATGTCAGAGGAGGGTCCGAGTGTTCGAGTTGCCGTTTGAGGTCCAGCAGAGATAGTAATCGCAGCGTTGATACCCTATGGCGCTGTGATAAGCCATACGGCGGAAAAAGGGCCACACTTTACCACGTAACAGTTCCGAATGGTGTGCTCTAGATGAATATAGACCCTACTAAACACGTCCTGCCTTTTTGAACTTTGGCGGATGCTGTGCCATCGTAATTTATGACGTTCATCCAAAGACCTTTTCAATTTTATCGATATTTTGCAGCTTAAAAAGCGAATTTATTCAGTATACAAGAGGTGTGAATTAAGAAAGGCCTTCAGTTATAGCTTTTCGTGTTTTATTAAATACATGATGCATGTACAAAAACATCAGTCAAGTGTTTACAAACATGTGTGCGCAAATGTGCCTCTTGAATGAAGTCACATGTACGAAAACAACGAAGAAAAGAAATTTTGCTGGTGCTAAAACGCTAAAAACGTTTTTCTTGGATTATGTGCAATATGCATTACACCTCATTCAAGAGAAGAAATAAAACACGAAAAGTGGTGACTGAAGGCTTTTTTGATACTTACAGTGTAAAGACCTTTTCGGGACGAGAGCAAGACGGACATCTCAAATCAAGCTGAATGCAACGGCAGATCATAGATCTGCCGACAGAGGAGGAGAAGATGTCGCCCAAACTAGCGGTGCTCCCGCTGACATACATGGGGGCGCTTCAAACTGTTTCTCCTGATAATCGAATATGGCCAGAAGCGTGCCTTAAGGCGACACTGAGCAGCTAGTGATGCGGCGGCAGAGCACTACAGACTAGATTCTGCATTCTCAGAGCAACCCATGGCATCGATTTTGTAGTTCGAAGGAGAGTGGCAACCACAGATGGGTGGTGAGAACTTGTCCCTGACGATATGCCTCTGGCATGGATGTGTTTGATGTCTTTGGTTAGTTAGGTTTAAGTAGTTCTAAGTCCTAGGGGACTGATGACTTCAGAAGTTAGGTCCCGTAGTGCCCCGTGCCTGATCTTCCTGATCGGCACCATCAACCTCAATACCATCAGTTCTGAGGTCAAGCTGAGATGTTTCGTGACTAGTTGGCGGCAGATCCCGATGTCGCATTCCTCCAAAAAGTGTGCCTCAACCAGTTCCCATCTACTTATGGATAGGAAGTTAAAAGGCTCATTGCACGGATAATGGCAATGGTACTGCCATTCTTGTGAAGGAAGGCATCTTGCTCGACGGTGTGACCTACCGATCATCAGCACGAGGACTTGTTGTAACGCATCAGGGCTTCAGGATTGTGAATGTGTGTGCCCCCTCTGACAGGAATAAAAGGAGAGACTGCTCGAGATTTTAAGCGGAGTATGTCGTACCTTTATTAGGGGGACGCTACAGTTAGTCATATTATACTATTGGCTATTTCAATTGTGTTCTGTCACTAGAGGATGAAATACCACACTTCAGGGGAACTGCAACTTCGCCTGAGCGGCACTTGGTGGATTATCCACGACAACAAAAATATACATACGTTACTGGGCTTTAGGCGACTTGTCTTGAATGAGACTATTCCTCTCAGGGACTTACAGCAGTGACGCGTGATGCTTGGACATGGCCCGCTGCCTTTATGGATCATGATGCCTACCTCTGCACCATCAACCTTCCACGACAGATGACGTGGCGGTACGGGGGCACATGGATGATGAATGTAGCGCTCCACGACGATCTAGAGTATCGGCTGAGGTTAGCAGAGAAATGGAGGAACTGTGAGAGGCTGCATCCGACGTTTCCTTCCACGATCGAGATGTGGCGCGATTGCTCAATACCGGCTCTGCGGCGTCTGATGAATGGTCGGGACAGTACGTGTTGGCAAAGGCATAATGGAATATTATTTCATGCAACGGCGGGAGATATCTGCCCAACTGCCGCCACCAGGACATCAGGTTGAGGTCCGTAAATTGGAATCAAAGATCGCGACAGTTACATGACGTCGTCTCGAAACCACAATTGTGCTAGCGCGTAGACAATACCGAGTTGGGGTTGGACCGCCAGTCATGCATCACATTATCCGTTAACGTTGCAGATATTGAAGAGACTTGATGCCTATGCCTGATATACCGGATGGTGGGCGCCTCTCGATCGAAGAGGATGTCGCTGACGCTGTCTTGGATCACTATCGGTGGTCTTACGCTGCAGACGACCAGGATGATTCGCCAATGAATGAAATCCTCCGCTTGCTGCCTCGGACCCTTTATGGAAACGCGTGGGTGACCCTCACGAACCCATAGCGATGGAGGAAGTACTGATGACCTCAGCAAAGGGGAGCCCAACAAATCGCCAGGCGCAGATGGTCTCCTGACAGAGTTTTATTGCACATTTCGTGGTGTTATGATGCCTCGATGGGCTACAGTGTAACAAGAACCGATGTATCTTGCAGTGTAGATTGTACCTGTCTTCGTCGACGGCAACCATATATCGGTCCCCACGCCGTCTGACAGCAGAGCGATTTCAAGATGTTTACGAGACTTCTCGCTGGCCGCATTCAGAAAATCCTGCGTCTCTGCAGAGGAGACGGCAGTAACAGCAGCATATAGATAGCGATCACTGATTATCTAGATGTCATCGCGCTGGTGAAGACCTGTCGCGCACACAGAGCCTTTGTGTTAGTGGACTTCGATCACGTTTTCGATAGGGCATGCCACTATTATCATGAGGTGCTGCGGCAGCATTGTGCCATTGTCACGAAGTGTACAGCCGCCATAACCCGAGAGAGCAGCAGTGTCCTGATAAGCAGCAACCAGGATTTGATTAGCTTCTGCTGGCGTGGGCTGGTGGTAGACTGTGTGGCTGGAAATCCAAAGGTTGTGGCATCGAATTCTGGCTACGCCACTTTATTCCGTCTACCTTTTTACCTAGAGTTCGCCCCTAAATGATGCGGAGTTCGAAATATGTCGACAACTTCAGGCTGCCAATTTCTACTTCCCTCAGATCAGCAATCACAATTTGCATCATCATTTCACTGCAAGTTCTTCGAATAACAGGCAGTGAGTTACTGAACTTTTATGTAATACATGTGACCAATAACGGGAAGATAACCACCTCATCATCAGGCTGTGATGTGAGACTCGCGATTTGAACTTATCAAATACTTTTAACCAATAGCTTCCCTGCAATCGTTTGAATAATAATCGGATAGTGAAGAAACATGCGAATTTAAAATACGTAGTGATTCATTTTCTACGCTACAAGTGAAACGTTTTCCGAAAATTTTCTGCAGCAACTTCAGTAACCTTGCTTCGTTTACATACGGCAGATGATTCAGCTTTCAGCTTTCTGCCTTCCCCGAATCAAACCTAGATGTGGACGCGATTCTTTGCATCGAACGGTGAAGAAATCTGTCATAACGAGTCCACGACAGAGAACTGCGACAATGATTCTCGACAACGCGGTGCCGTACTTGCGGAGTTTCACGAGTTAAACATGTAGAGCAAGTGTTTTCTTTTTTCTTATTTTTTTTCTTTTTTTTTTTGCTTTTATTAATGCTACCTCGGCCAGCCTCTGATACAAATTGGCTCACTCACACGCTCATGATTCACATACAGTATTTACATTACTTGTAAACGTGTGAATTACATAATGATGGACTCCCATCACTGTCATGAGATGTCTCTCCTATATCGGACACGCAACATTCATGCCTGCAGACAACTTTCCAGCAGTTCGCTGTTTATATCGAATATTTTATACGAAACTGATGATAATTAACGTTGTTCTCTTTCGACTTTATTCATAACTCTAAGCTGTAACCTGCAAACAAAATACTTTAGGCCACACAAGTCGCCTGACCGTAGATAATGTTACCGTACGAAGCCGGGCTGGGACGCTAGTTTATAACAAACATGTAGTGACAACTACACAGATTTTCAAATCCAGCGGATGCTTGCAGCGACATAGACGTTACATCAAAAAATAACAGAGCGCTGAATCACACACAACTTTATATAGACATCATTGCATGTTTGATCTGTTGCTGTTACAGCTCCTCCTGTTCTTCTTCTTCTAGATTAGATTAGATTAATACTTGTTCCATAGATCATGAATACGACACTTCGTAATGATGTGGAACGTGTCAGGTTAATAAAAGATGTCTGTACAAGATATTACATTACACAAAATATTGCATGACACTAATGTTTAAGTTGTTTTAGTTTTTTTTTTTTGCCCCCCCTTCATTTATATCTAAAAATTCAGCCAATGAGTAGAAGGAGTTGTCATCTAGAAATTCTTTTAATTTATTTTTAAATGTTAGTTGGCTATCTGTCAGGCTTTTGATGCTGTTTGGTAGGTGACCAAAGACTTTTGTGGCAGCATAATTTACCCCTTTCTGTGCCAAAGTCAGATTTAACCCTGCATAGTGAAGATCATCCTTTCTCCTGGTGTTATAGCTATGCACACTGCTATTACTTTTAAACTTGGCTGGATTATTAACAACAAATTTCATAAGTGAATATATATATATACTGTGAGGTTACCGTGAGGATCCCTAGATCCTTAAATAGATGTCTGCAGGATGACCGTGGGTGGGCTTCAGCAATTATTCTGATTACACGTTTTTGAGCAATGAATACTTTTCTACTCAACGATGAATTACCCCAGAATATGATGCCATACGAAAGCTTCCTGTTGTAGCAGCTGCAGCTGCTATTACTATCGTATTACTGTTAATAATATACGAATATTAATTTCCAATTAAGGAAATGTAAAGTCAATTTGAAATCTGCTAACTATTTATATTAGCAGTTAAATTCTACTAGCATTTCTAACATTTTTCACTGTAAAAATAATATTTCCACATTTATTATCATTATTAACTAAAAATAAAAATTTTTCCTTAACATCTTCAGTGTTACACTCTAATAATAAGCTGTTTAGGAGTAAAGAAAATAATACTACTACAGTAAATATTCAAAAAGTAAACGTTAAAATATAAATCTTAAAATTAGAATCATATCAGTCATGAATATAATCAAAGAAATAAATAAATAACGTATAAAAACTCTGATCATGTAATTACTGCCCCCAATTATAATCAAAAGACTTTGATGAATAATAACCTAACTGTAAAGGTAAAGGAAAAGACTAACAAAGTTATTTGAAAGAAAAGGCATAAAAGACATAAATCACCTAAAAGATTATTCTTTTAACTATAACTTTGCAGGTTATTAGTGTAATTAAGTTCTTAGTATAGCGAAATTAAGGATGACGTTGAAAAGACTCCTACCGTTGAAATTACTACTGTTATAGGAAGAAAGAATTTTCATTTTTAGGATTTAATTTTGTTATGAGTGCTGAAAATGTAATCCATGTATAATAATAAAGTGTAATGGTAGTTTACACTACAAAAATTGTTATAAGAGTTTTTATGTTATTTTCCAGGAATATAACAATTCATTGGCATTAAATCCAAAGAAGGCCCTATTATGTTGTGACATACCTCATCTAAATTGAAGCTATCTGAAAAATCAATAACGAGAGGAGTGGACGATGTGTACAAACCTTGGAGACAATATCAGTTGAATTAACTAAATTAATTACTATCAAATCCGCCTTCATTAACAGTGTCTCACCATAAAATCTATAACAAACAGAAATCTGATGCCACACCTGGAGACCGAGACAAAGAAAATTTGCGATAAATCGACCTGGATTATTATTTGGTCAATGCTCAGAACTTGTGGAGCAAATCATAGATTTATACCAATTGTAATTGAAAGAACTTCAGTGAATTTATTCATCAAATGATTATCTAACGTCTTCTGAGGTGGTAGTGAAAATATAGTATTAGGGTGTCAGTCCATAATAACTAAATGATTAGTGCATCTTGAAGTATCAGATGACCGAAAGTAAGTAATGAACTCTTAAACAAAAGAATAAAAAAATAATACATTCTTCTGATGGGGAAATCAATAAGTAAATATAGTACACGTAATGAGGGTAATGCTAAAAGAATTAGAATAATAACTGGTAATGCTGTTCAGATATATCCGTTATAATTATTGAACATATTGCATATAACCTGTCTCTTCCTATAGCTTACTGAGAACCTTGAACGTCTTGCACCGTTTAACAACCAGGAACGCTTTCTCTAGGTCGACAAGTCCTATAAACACATCTTGATTTTCCTTAAGTCTTGGTTCCAATATCAGGTGCAACTACTTCTCTGGTGCCTTTACATATCCTAAGTCCAAAATCATCATCTAACAGGTCTTCAGTTTTCCTTTCCATTCTTCTATGTATTATTCCTGTTAGCAACTTGAGCGTGTAAACAGTTGAGTTGACTGTCCATAGTTCTCATGCTTATCTGGCCCTGCTATCTTCGGAATAGTGTGATGTTAGTTTTCCGAAAGTCTGCAGTCTTGTCACTTCCCCCAGGGATTTTTGGAATTCTGAAGAAGTGTGCTCTGTTCCTTCCACTTGATTTGATCGCATGCCCCCTCTCCCCCCCCCGTCGAGATCTTTTTGAATCTAATAGCAGATCTCCTACATTTTTCCTTATCGACACGTATCTCACCTATCACGTCATTAAACTCGTCCTCCAGGTCGCAGAAGTCTTCAGTGTACTCTTTCTACCCATCCGCTGTCTCGTCTGCGTTTAATAGTGGAATCCCGATAGCACTCTTCATTTTGATACCCCTTCTTAAATTTAACTGAAGTTTGTTTTAATTCTTCTATATTTTGAATCAGTCCTTCTTTTTCGATTTGTTTACAAGTTTCTTGCAGCCTGTCTGTCTCAGCTGGCGTGCACATACTATTTATTTCATTCCTGTGTTTCCTTGTACATTTCTGTGCCTCACACCATAGGAGTACGCATCATCACGCAGACAGTTCATAGTCACAAGTGTAATTTGTGGACGAGCATCTGTTGTAAAACGGCATCACGATACCGTCGCATGAGGTGTAACACATGAGGATAAAGAATAATCGTGATCCGCTGTTGTGCTGTCAGTGCTGCCTCAGTCACCAACACCCATGACCTGAAGTTATATCCGATGGCTCCTCACCCCATGACGCCAGGAGTGTCTCCCGAAAACACTGGAAGAATCCGATCTCTCCCCAGGTCGCAGACATACCCACTGACGATAGTCATCTGGGGTACTGGAGAACTGCGATCCATCGCTGAACATAATGTGACGCCATTCATCACCAGTCCATGCCTTATGGTCAAGGTACCACTCCAAACACAGCCGTTTGCGTTGTGGTATTAATTTCAGCCTACTCATGGAATAGTCCTACCCTAGTTCGGCTGCTGCTGGTCTCCGACCAGAGGTGTGGGATGGCACAGAATGTTGAACAATTCGATTAGTTGTTCTAGTATAGCAAGCGCAGATATGAATCGGTAGCGACGAGCGTGGTGCACGAGAGAATCGACCGGAAACTTGTAGGCGAGTATGTCTGCTCTCACGTCCCATTACCGCCCAATATCTGATCAATATAATATCGGAATGCCTCGCTGGGTTGGGGATTTTCTCTTCCCATGGGCTGGGTGTTCGTGTTGTCCTCATCATTTCATCATCATAATCATCATCTGTGACAGTGGCTAGAGTGGACTGTGGAAAAATTGGACTGTGTAACATTGGGTACTTTGTACTGGTGCTGATGACCATGCAGTCGAGCGCCCCACGAACCAAACATCATCATCATCATCATCATCATCATCATCATCGGGATGCCTCACAAATCTAGAGACTGCGCAATTCGACCAGCTGGCCAAATGGAGACCCACAATGAAGCCCCTTTCAAACTGCATAAGCTACTGATAAAGATATCTCACAGGAGTACGATGCATCTCGGTGTCCTTCATAACGATCACTCAATATCTCACGTTCTTCATGCCATTTATAAGCCCCATCAGGCCCAGTTCAACACTAAACACGTATAACACGACACAAATGCTCTCTGATGGCAATTGACTATTGCAACTTCTAATCACAAATATATATACCTGCCAATGGTACGAACATGTAAGAAGCTACATTCACATCCGATCACATATTTTAGGTGCTTCATTTGTTTTGTCAGACAGATTAGTTCTTTCGTTACCCAAAGTTTCTCCGCTTTTACCTTTCTTGTATCTATTTTTGTCAGTCCAACATCTGTGACTGCTCTTTTCACAGATATCCACTCCAACTGATCTGCCTACAGTGGTATTTACTATTGCAGTATCTACAGACCCAAAGAACTTGAAACACATTCATCTTACCACATACTTCAGTATCCCACTTCTTTGTACGTTGATTCTTTGGGACGAGTTTCTTAAAAGCCATCCTGCTCTTCATCGTTAGTAAACTGTGGCCGGAGTCCATATCTGCTCCTGGGCACTTGTTATAATCCAGAATCTCATTTAGAAAGCTTTATCCATGATGTAATCCAGCAGGAAACTTCTCGTGTCTCCCGGCCTTTTCCAAGTATACCTCCTCCTCTTTCAAGTTTTTCCCTGTCTCATTCACAGTACCAAGACCATATTGTCCCGTAACTCTTCCATTACTTTCCGTACTGCTGCCTTTCGGGAATCCATGATAACTAGATTATCGTTTCATTTTGAATTCTGAATTAGCCATTCTATAACGTCATATAATTTCTCTGCCCTAAGCAGGTGTCTGTGAAAATTCCACACATTGGAGGCAGCTTCCCGAATATGAAAATATAACTTCCCCAGTCACAGAATGATCATAAACAAGACGATACCTGGCACTAACTTGCAATTAATGTCGCCAATTACCCTATGTATTACTGTAAAACTAGTACCAACTAATAACCTGTTCATCCGGTTTGGGCTTGGGACAGCGGCTGGTCAAATATATAACACAGAAATTCGCCAAATAGCTGTGCAAATTGAGAAGTTATATTATTTTATTTTCGCTATCAGTTTTCGCAGTTCATATGGGGCCTGAAGATGGAATAATGAATTGCCGAAACTGGTGGTAAAATAAAATAACTTCTCAATTTGTACGGCTGTTTGGCGAATTTATTTGTTAGACATTAACTAATGTGGATGTGCTGACAAGGTCATTTCTGTGTAATGAGTTCCACTAGTCCTACCACCACAGATGTCTCAATCTTCTCTTTTCACAGCACAAGCATCACCATCCTTAATAATGAAATAGTAGCCTTTACGTATCTGTGTGTCATAGTAAACAAATAAATGGTTTTCATGTCTCTTACAATTATTGGCCTTAGTTAATAATCACCAATAAGTATTGGTCACATAGCACCGTAGTTGGTAGCCTTTTCCAGCCTATTGCAGCGTGAGCCAAAATTCCTTCTCAGGTTTCAATGGCCACCACACTCAACCGGTCGGTTATAGCTTACCTGTCGATGAACATAGTAAAACGAGTTCCTGTCATTAATGAGCGAACGATGTGGTGCATCCAAAACTCTCACTTGGATGCGTTCTTGAATGAAACTTCGCCGACTGCGATGAAAGCGTGTTACTATGTGCTCTGTTGAAATGAAGTAGTAATAATAATAATAATAATAATAATAATCCCGTGGAGGCCCGGGAAAAGAATAGGCCTCCGGTATGTTCTGCCAGTCGTAAAAGGCGACGAAAAGAACAAACCACTAATAGGGCTAACCCCCCTTTGAGTGTGATTAGTTGGTTCAGGACAGAACTAAAGAAGCCTCGGACAAGCGCCATCATAGTCGGGGACGACGCTTGAACCCTATGCCCGCCCACAATGGTAACGACACTGCTAGCCAACTGGAAAATGATTTAAATCCAAATAGAGGTGTTTTGCAGGATATGCTTCCTGCAACCACCCTAGAAGGAAAACAAAGACAGAGGATGAGATGGTCAGATGAAGTTAATCGACACCTCATGTTCTGTTATTACCAAGCAACAAACCTAGGAACCAACACAACTGGATACAGATCACAAGTATACACAACATTTATTACCAGATACCCAGAATTAAAATTTTTAACAGAACAACGTCTAGCTGATCAGATCCGTGTAATAATAAAAAATAACAGGATACCCCAGTCAGAATTAGATAACATCAAACAACAAGTACAACAAGTACTGGAACAAAATAATGTGCAATCAGAAGAAGAAGAAAATACAGTAATGGACTCGAACATCCCAGAGCAAACAAACAATGAACAACACGCACCAATTAAACAATCAGAGGAAAACGAAATCTTAAGGCAGCCACCAGAACAAGCACAAATAGAACACAAAGTGACACAGATATTAGATATAGAAGAAAAATTTCAGCTAACATATATAGAATACAAAGACACAAATACAGACATTAGACCATTCTTACATAGACCACCAAATAACCCACAAGTCGAAACAACAATAAAAACTATCAACACAATCATACACAACAAAATAAATGAAAACACAACTATGGAAGAGTTACAACTACTGGTATATATAGGATCACTCACTACACTAAATATACACACTAGGCAGAGATCAGAACCAACCAACACACAGAAGAAACCCACAAAACCAGCATGGCAACACAGGCTACAGATCAAAATAGAAAAACTGAGAAAAGACATCGGACAGCTAACACAATTTATAAGAAATGAAATCTCGGAAAAAAACGAAAAAGGTTAGATAAAATCTCACAACAAGAAGCGACAGAGCAATTAGACGAAAAGAAGCAGAAATTACAAGCATTCGCCAAACGACTCAGAAGGTACAAAAAAAGTGAAAATGGAAGGAAACAAAACCAAACATTCAACACAAACCAAAAGAAATTTTACCAGACAATAGATAACACACACATTGAAATAAACAATCCACCAAACATAACAGACATGGAACACTTCTGGAGCAACATATGGTCAAACCCGGTACAACATATCAGGCATGCACGGTGGATACAAGCAGAAACAGACACATACAAGATGATACCACAAATGCCTGAAGTGACAATTTTGCAACATGAAGTCACCCAAGCAATTAATTCTACTCACAATTGGAAAGCCCATGGAAATGATAAAATAGCAAATTTCTGGTTAAAGAAGTTCACCGCAACACATTCACATCTAACTAAATTATTTAACAGTTACATTGCAGACCCATACACATTCCCTGATACACTTACACGTGGAATAACTTATCTGAAACCTAAAGATCAAGCAGACACAGCGAACCCAGCTAAATATCGCCCCATAACATGCCTACCAACAATATACAAAATATTAACTTCAGTCATTAAACAGAAACTAGTGACACATACAACACAGAACAAAATTATAAATGAAGAACAAAAAGGCTGTTGCAAAGGAGCACGAGGATGTAAAGAGCAACTGATAATAGATGCAGAGGTGACATATCAAGCTAAAACTAAACAAAGGTCGCTACACTACGCATACATCGATTACCAAAAAGCTTTTGATAGTGTACCCCACTCATGGTTACTACAAATATTGGAAATATATAAAGTAGATCCTAAGTTGATACAGTTCCTAAACATAGTAATGAAAAACTGGAAAACTATACTTAATATCCAAACAAATTCAAATAATATCACATCACAGCCAATACAGTTTAAGCGTGGAATATACCAAGGATATTCATTAAGTCCTTTCTGGTTCTGCCTTGCTCTGAACCCACTATCCAACATGCTAAATAATACAAATTATGGTTACAATATTACTGGAACATACCCACACAAAATCACACATTTGCTATACATGGATGATCTAAAACTACTGGCAGCAACAAATCAACAACTCAACCAATTACTAAAGATAACAGAAGTATTTAGCAATGATATAAATATGGCTTTTGGAACAGACAAATGTAAGAAAAATAGCATAGTCAAGGGAAAACACACTGAATGAGAAGATTACATATTGGGTAACCACAGCGACTGCATAGAAGCGATGGAAAAAACAGATGCCTATAAATATTTAGGATACAGACACAAAATAGGAATAGATAATACAAATGTTAAAGAAGATCTAAAAGAAAAATATAGACAAAGACTAACAAAAATACTGAAAACAGAACTGACAGCAAGAAACAAGACCAAAGCTATAAATACTTACGCTATACCAATATTGACCTACACATTTGGAGTAGTGAAATGGAGTAACACAGACCTAGAAGCACTCAATACACTTACACGATCACAATGACACAAATATAGAATACATCACATACATTCAGCAACTGAAAGATTCACATTAAGCAGAAAGGAAGGAGGAAGGGGATTTTTAGACATAAAAAACCTACATTATGGACAGGTAGACAATTTAAGAAAATTCGATCTAGAACGAGCAGAAACTAGCAAAATACACAAAGCAATCACTCATATAAATACATCGGCTACACCACTGCAATTTAATAACCACTTCTACAACCCTTTAGATCACATAACATCAACAGATACGAAGAAAGTAAATTGGAAAAAGAAAACACTACATGGGAAGCACCCGTATCATCTAACACAGCCACACATCGATCAAGACGCATCCAACACATGGCTAAGAAAAGGCAATATATACAGTGAGACGGAAGGATTCATGATTGCAATACAGGATCAAACAATAAACACCAGATATTACAGCAAACATATTATTAAAGATCCCAATACCACAACAGATAAATGCAGACTTTGAAAACAACAAATAGAAACAGTAGATCACATCACAAGCGGATGTACAATACTAGCAAATACAGAATACCCCAGAAGACATGACAATGTTGCAAAAATAATACATCAACAGCTTGCCTTACAACATAAACTTATAAAACAACATGTTCCCACATACAAGTATGCACCACAAAATGTACTAGAGAACGATGAATACAAATTATACTGGGACAGAACCATTATAACAGATAAAACAACACCACATAACAAACCTGACATCATACTCACCAATAAAAAGAAGAAATTAACACAACTAATCATAATATCCATACCCAATGCAACAAATATACAAAAGAAAACAGGAGAAGAAATTGAAAAATACATCCAACTGGCTGAGGAAGTCAAAGACATGTGGCATCAGGATAAAGTTGACATCATACCAATTATACTATCAACTACAGGAGTCATACCACACAATATCCACCAGTACATCAATGCAATACAGCTACATCCAAACTTATATATACAACTGCAGAAATCTGTAATTATTGACAATTGTTCAATTACCCGAAAGTTCATAAATGCAATGTAAGATATACCGTACAGTTAAAAGGAAGTCACGCTTGATCAAGGTCCGCGTCACCTTCCATTTTTAACCAGACATAACGTCTGAGACAAGAAAGAAATAATAATAATAGTAATTCAGAACAGTGAGAGTGCTGTGATACAAACATCACATCCTAAGAGTGCCATGTACTCCACGTTAATAAGCTTTTAATGTATTTAAGCGACATTTCTCTGCCTTGGGGAATTAATAATGTTTTTGAAGAAGACATATTTTAGACGGCGCAGAATAATTGATTTTGGGACGAATATTACTGAGTGCATGAATTGTAAGTAGCCGCTGGAAAGATACAGGACTTTACGGACTCACAAGTATGATGTAAGGGGCGCTCTGGTGCTGTTAGAAGTCGGGAGTGTTTGCTGATGATGCTTCGTTTGAACTCTTCGATGAACAGAAAACTTATACCGAGAATAATTACTTTCCAAAAGTATGTGTTAACTGTAGAGAGATTAATGAACTCCAAATTAAATAATTTAAATCGACAATAATTAAAATATAGACAGGCCCGCTGACTAGGTATTGATGTTACGGAAACTTAACAACGAGATTGATTAACTTTAGAGTAGCCATTAAACCAATATGTACTGGTAATATATTGTGTCTGTCGATAGGTGACCTCTCACTCATATTAAGTGGGTGCAAGTTATGATTAAGTACCATGTCTGCTTGTTTTCAGTAAAGCGGCTTTTATATTTGCCAACTGAACTGAAATACAGACTAATATTTACATCAATTTTTTGTTATTAAATTTATTTCAATAGCTTAGTGCTTTTAGTTAATACTAAAGCTCAGCTACAATATAGGTAATCACAATAGGATCAAACCGTCAGACGTTCGTGGTGAACACGAAATACTATGAATTAACACTTATGTGTTTTAGATAAAAAAAAAATACGAAAACTTGACTAAATCAGGTATAATAAAGTTTATAGTTAGTTACACGGAGTTTACGAAACAGCATCAGAATACAGTTAACGTATTATTTCCTTCGGAATCCATATCGTTTGCTGATAAAGAGGGGAAAACTCCAGAAATCCGTGCTTGTACAGGGGATTACCATCCATACATGCATCTGTGTACCTTCCACACCTCAACGTCAGATTATTTATTATTGCAGCAGTAGGACGTTGCACAACATATACGTACACATACACAGAGTATTTATAAGGGGTTTCGTTTAAATTTCACAATTATTTCGCAGTTTAGGTGTCGTTTCCTGCAAGTGTTTCAGGTTTTTTTTTTTTCTTTTTTTTTTTAAATTATGGAGGGGACAGTTCTCGACAACATGTCATCAGATATTTACTAAAGGTAGCCAACAGTCGACGAACGCTATTAAAATCATCTTCCACTTAGTTTGATTCTACTCCAGAACGATTACGGGTCACTGCATACTTACTATTTCCTTGTCCATAAAAATGTTCCATCTTAGTTATGCTGCACTCAGCGTGCGCAGAAAAACAAATGAAACTGATTCTTGTTTCTACGTGTAGCGTGATACAAAAAAAACGTAGTTAACTAATGTTTGCCTGTTTTACAGGGACATTAGATACAAATCGTTACTTCAGAACTGTTTAGGCGGCAACTAACTTGAGTCAGCCTACAACTCAAAGCTAGTTGTGTTGTGAGGTCTCGCCTTGAAAATGTTGAGTGTGTGGTAATGTGTGCGGGAGAAGGTAAGTGTTACTTGATACAGGAAACTGATAAGGTGATCATTATTAGTCTTCTGATTTGCTTGATGTGGCCCACCACGTCACAACACCTTCATTTCAGAGTAGGACATGCACCGAACGTTCGAATTAATTGATGATGTGCATGTAACCACAGATATTGGTCTCATTGGAATGCATCTGCATCTCGACGATTCACTACGGGGAGGATCAAAGCTTAAATGTGCCTCGTTAGATTTGGCTGTTCATTCCAGCTTTCTTTCCATTTTTTGGGTACATCGAAAACGTCTGTGACCAGAAGATCTATCCAGTGTGAGCTGGGGGATTGTAGAAAGCGTTACAATTGAGTTCTTATGGGAGTCTGTCTTATTATGAATTGGCATCCCAGCAGTTTTTCTGCAACTTAAGACGATATTACTAATTTCACTGAAAGCGTGGAATAATTACAGGACCTGCTGAATGGAATGAATAATTTAATGAACACCGAATATGGATTGAGTGTAAACCAAATAAAGATTGAGGACAGCCAGAAATGGGATTACTGAAAAACATAATTAAAAAAATGAGGATCACGAAGTAGACGAAGGGAAGGAATTCTGCAGCTTACGAAAGTCAATTACATATGTTAGATGCAGCCAGGAGAACATAAAAATGAGCCTAGCACAGGAAAAGTGGGCATTACTGGCTAACAGAAGTCTGCTGGTATGAACCATTGACTTTAATCTGACGGAGAAATTTCTGATAATTTGCATGTGGAGCAGGGAACCACATGGAAGTGAAATGTGGAATGTGGGAAAACCGAAAAATAAAGGTGAATGAATGTAGGAAAGAAGGAAGATTACAATTAATCCCACCACTGACAAGGTCATTAGATAGAGAGCAGAACCTTAGTGTATGGAAGGATGGGAACGGAAATCAGGCTTGCCATTTCAAAGACCATTGCACAATTTGCTTTAAGCGATTAAGGAAGATCACAGAACAGCAAAACGTGGATGGCGAAACCGGGATTTGAAGTGTCGTCCTCCTGAATGTTAGCCCAGTGTGTCAACAACTGCGCCACATAGCTGGACGGAAATGAAGAAAATCGAAGTTTGAGAAGTGTTGCTGTAGAAGGATATCATAAATTAGAAATTTTGAGGTTCAGAATACAACTTCCAGGGTACTAGATGAAGGTGGGTAACTACTGTGAGGACAACAGAGATTGAAATGTATCGAAAAGCAAATTCAGACGTTCGGCAAATGTCGTACTCTGAGACGTTGATGTTGTCACAGGTAACAATGACGTGGTGGGCCACATCAAACAAATCAAAGACTAATACTTATGACCTTGTAAGAGTCTTGTACTGATTAACAACCCCATCCCTTTGCTCCAGCCCCCGCCCCCATCGGCCACACTTATCATTAACAAGGCGAAACCTCAGAACGCAAGGAGATTTGAGTTGTAAGTTTCGGATGCCCCTGTAAAAAGCGCTGATAGTCGGTAATTAAGTCTGTTTTCTATCAAGTTACACGTACAAATAAGAATTATTTTCATTTGTTTGCTGTGTGTGCGTGCTGTGTGCCGCGCAACTAACGTGAAATGGTGAAATTTAATGGACAAAGAAATAGTACGGACGCAGTGACCCATGGTAAATGTGGAATAGAATGTAAATTAGTTGCAAGATGACTTTAATTGTCTATAGCGACTGTTACTTAACTTTAGTAAAGATCAGGTGCTGGAGAACAGCTTCCCAGATTAAACAGTGTCGACAGCGCAGTAGGGTGTTTTGCAAGCACCAGCTCACAATAATGGTTAATAACAATACTCTTCCATTAAAGTGTGAACATACACCGTTGTTAACTGTGTCTGGATGAACAATATATTTGTTTTTCTTTAAATTATGTCTTTTAATTTGGAAAGGTAGTCGATGTCCTAAATCATCGCAAAAGTGTTCCAATGTGTCCAAATAGTGATTATGGGCAGCCCACTCTATTTCACGCATGTTATTGCCTCACAGATGCTAATTTATGTTGCATAGGAATTACTGAAGTAAAAATCTCCTGGGTTATTAGGCTGCATTATATTTCCTCTAAAATAATATTGTATCTTCAGTGACAACGCCCACGAAATGCTACAGACTTGCGTAGGAATTTTTATGCTGATACAACCAGTCACTGTCACCGAAATGCTCTTCGACTGTAAGCAGAACAAAATTGTGTAAAAAAAGTTCATATCTTTACACTTTGCATTTTCTTAAGAATAACGGACCACAACCTAGCCACGAGAAACACCTTGTAATCTTCCCCTCTCTTTCTTGTTGATGCGACTATCAACGATGGTGAAGTCTTTCCAGAAGATTCGCGAGGAGTAAGATTTACAATAAAATTTTTACCTATCTTTTCTCGCACAGTTGGCTCCAGTTCTTCCTGTCTATGGATCTGATTCTTGAAGCTGAACTTCTCACATTTTACGTTCTCATGGCTCATTTGATCTAAATAATTTTGAAGAATGTTTTGCAGAATTTTTGTTTTCACGATAATTTACTGTCTCACATTTTACTACATCACACTTTCTTTTGAATTTTCACGTTAACAAATCCGAAGTAGCATTGTTCGTCCAAAATACAAAAATACGTCCGATCACATCAGAAGCGTGCTTACTACCACTTCACTCTGCGATAATAACAGTGTTCCAAAAGGTTTAGAATTTTTCTTGACAAATGAATTCTGTTAGTTTAGGTTATTTTTTTATAAATAAATCCAGAAATAAACATAATAAGCAATACTAGATTGCGTAGTTAACAATATAAATTTTAAATTTGGCAAATATTTTGTAATTTCAAATGTATCTAAAAAACAGAATTTTAACTGTACATTCAGAGCTAGTATATACAGATTGTAACATCGAAAACAAAGTAGTTCCTTTTCATAAATTTTAGCTTGAAATGTAACATATGTATAAAATTATAAGAATTTTTTCAGCTGAGATAGTATTAACCTGTCCAAGATTTGAAAGATATTTCTGGCATCGACTGCTACGGTTGAGGAAAAGTAATGCTGTAGGAGGATGTCCGTTTACAACCTCCATAATGTAACTCCATATCGTCTGTTCTTCACTTTTGGCATTTGATGACAGGTATCGTACTCTAGGCATTCGTGAAACTGGAAATTTTCCGTCGTATTGCCATACGGTACATCATGATTCTTAACTCCAAATCACTTAGTTCCAGTCGTTCACTGTCTAGTTGCGTCGCCCTTTACAACACCACAAGAGTCGCTTAGAAATGTGCGGCGCACGAGGAGCTGCCAGACCATTTTGCGTGTCACAGGTATGAGATCACGAGTCAATCCACTGAGTTCATGCGGCTTCTTACAACCACCGGCCTCACTGCCGTCAGTATTTGAGGCCTACTGGTCTTGCTTTGCCTGTATTTCTTCCTTCCGTCATCACGGTCACATCACCAACAGTCACCTAGGGTAGCATTGTAATGGATAAAGCATCCCTGATGGATTTGTTGTACAGGTGACATCAATTGGCTGGTTCAATTTCGAAGTAACTGCATTCATTTGACCGACCCATTCTGTTGTTATTGCTGCTCTTCTGACAGTGCGATACTCACCGCCTTTCATACTGGTGGGTCAGTCTCTCGTGTCATCGAGTGGTCAATAACGCGTTACAGAGGGGTGTCCGGGTAGCGTCACTAAATATTGTGTATGTAATTAGGCACTGGTTATAACATCTTCATATCCTCATCGCGAAACTTGCCTGTGGGGCAGGAGGTAACATTACACCAAAACGTAAATATATTTTATATCAATCCTCACCGACTGGAAGTCGGTTAAAGTACAAGAAGAAAAAAAAAAAGATAACTTCCTGATCTCAAATGCAGGTCTGTTCTGAGTCTGTTGCAGTTTCCTTTTTTTTCCATTTACAGCTCCCTATAGTGCCATCAAAATTATTCCCTGATATCTTAGTAAATGTCCTATATCCTGTCCCTTCTTGTCTGCGTTTGCCATACATTATTTCCCTTACTCACTCTTCAGATAACCTTCTTTCTTACCCTACCAGCACACACCATTCTTCTGCAGCACAACGTCTCAAATGCTTTGATTACCTTTTGTTACGGTTTTTTTTTTTTTTTTTTTGTACAGTTCATGTTTCACTACCATACATTGCTGTGCCCCAAACGTACATTCTGAGAAATTTCTTCCTCAAATTAAGGCCTATGTTTGATACAAATAGATTTCTCTTGGCCAGGAATGCCATTGTTGCCAATGCTAGCCTGCTTATTATTTCGTCCTTGCTCCGTCCATCATAGGTTACTTTGCGGCCTAGCCACGATGTCAAGTTTCTCGCTGTTCTTATTTCTGATACATCTGATTACTGTTGTCCTTCTTCGATTTACTCTTAAGCCACATTCTGTCTTCATTATACTGTTCATTCCATTCAATACATCCTGTATCCATCTTCACTTTCACTGACGATACCAGTCTCGTTAGCGAATCTTATAATTGTTATCATTTCACCTTGAAATTTAATACCACTCTTGAAACTTTCGTTGAATTCCGTCATTGCTCCTTCGATGCGTACTGTTACATCCTCGTTTTTTACACATTCGATATTACCAGTCTCTCTCTGAAGTTAACCCCATTTTTTTTTTTAGAATTTCGTACATCTTGCACCATTTTACGTTGTGGAACGCTTTTCCAAGTAGACGAATCTCATGAATGTGTCGCGATATTTCTTCAGTTTGGCTTCCAGTATCAACGGAAGCTTCAGAAGTGCCTCTTTGGTGCCTTTGCCTTTTCTAAAATTAACTGATCGTCATCTAACAGATCCTCAATTTTCTTTTCCATTCTTCTGTATACTATTGTCAGCAGCTTGGATGCATGAACTATTAAGCTGATTGTGTGAGAATTCTTGTAGTTCTCAGCTCTTGCAGTCTTGAGAATTGTGTGGATGAAGTTTTTCTGAAAGTCTGATGTAATATTGCCAGGCTCATACATTCTACACACCAATGTGAATAAACATTTTGTTAACATGTCCTCCAACGATTTTAAAATTTCCAGTGGAATCTTATCCATCCCTTCTTCCTTATTTGATGTTAAGTAGTCCAAAGCTCTTCTAAACTTTTATTCTAATACTGGGTCGCCTATCCCTATCGACTCCTGTTTCTTCTTCTATCACGTCATCAGATAATTATCCTCCTTCACCCCCCCCCCCCCTATCTCCCACGCCCCCGCTATAGAGGCTCTCAATTTACTGTTTCCACATATCCGCTCTGTTCTCTGCTTTCAACGTTGGGTTTCCCATTGCAATCCTAACGTTATCGTCCTTCCTTTTAATTTCATCTAAGGCTGCTTGGACTTTTCTATATGCTCGGTCAGTCCTTCTGACAATTATTTATTCTTCGATTTCTTCACATTTTTCATGTAGCCATTTCGCCTTAGCTTTCATGCACATCCTATTTATTTCGTTCCTAAGCGACTTGAATTTCTGTATCCATGAATTTCATTGAACATTTTTGAACTTCCTGAAATACTATCGACCATAAAATATCTCGAAATTACAAAATGGATTCGCATTTCGTTTCTGCTGTACCGGGATGCGAACCCAGATTTCCCGCATATCGCGAGCGGTCGTCCTACCCACTTTGGCTATCCGAGCACACTTCAGGATTGCCTTAGGATCGACCCAAACTTCCGTGCGTCACGGAGTCCACAACTTTTATGCTTTCACATTTCGTGATTCCTGCACAGGGAGAAACAATTACGTCATCATCATTCCGGCGCGTCGAGGCATTAATATAGCAAGAACAATTGCAATGTCTGTGATTATAATGTGTCTGTATCTTACAAAAGAAAAAAAAGGAAGATCAGATATCATCAGCCTGAGACCATTAGCGTGTTGGATTAATGGAGGAAACAGAAAAGACCCCAGGAGGAGTAGCACGTTGGCGCGAGAGCTTTACGGATGTGCTCAGCGATCTTCATTGTCAGACGCTAGCCGGCCACGGTGGTCCAGCGGTTCTAGGCGCACAGTCCGGAACCGCGCGACTGCTACGGTCGCAGGTTCGAATCCTGCCTCGGGCATGGATGTGTGTGATGTCCTTAGGTTAGTTACGTTTAAGTAGTTCTACGTTGATAGGGGACTGATGACCTCAGAAGTTAAGTCCCATAGTGCTCAGAGCCATTTGAACCATTTTGCGTTTCACAAGAGTCGGACAACAAATTAATGCCTCCCACATATACGACGAGAGAAATGGAATGAGAAAGATCCATACAACTACAGAGGAATAAGTCTGCTGAGTTCAGATCTTAAAATCATAACAAAAATAATAGGAAATGAAATAAATAGCATTGAAATCCTTGGAGAGGAGCAGAACGGTTTTAGATTCTGTAGGTAATGCACACATGCAGTATTTATTCTTAGACAGTTTGTAGTGAAGTTATTGAATTCAACAGACCAGCTTATCTTTGTTTTATTGATTTAGCGACGGCTTTCCTTAGGTTTCATTTAACAGATGTTTTAAACCTGCTCTACAATATCAAAATTTCTTTCACCTTAATAAAAACAATTCAAGACATTTATTCCAACAACTATGTCCAGGCGAGAACTGGTTCCAGGTTAACTAGCTGGATAGCAGTTTATGTGGTATTAGACAAGGCAGGCGACTCTTTGAGTCCGCTGCTTTTTAATATAATCATGGACGAGGTGATAAAGAAGGTATTGGTTGGCAGTGGCCATGGAGTGAGAAACGAACCAAAAAAAAAAAAAAATTGTTAGGCTGACGATGTAGTTCTGCTGGCAGAAACTTTTACATATATTTAAAGGTGGCAGCCAGAAACCTTAATATGGTAATGCCCACTCTAAAAACTAAAAGTATGACCACATACCGAGCGAGGAGGCGCAGTGGTTAGCACACTGGACTCGCATTCGGGAGGACGACGGTTCAATCCCACGTCTGGCCATCCTGATTTAGGTTTTCCGTGATTTCCCTAAATCGCTCCAGGCAAATGCCGGGATGGTTCCTTTGAAAGGGCACTGCCGACTTCCTTCCCCGTCCTTCCCTAAGCCGATGAGACCGGTGACCTAGCAGTTTGGTCTCTTCGCTCAAAACAGCCCAGCCCAGCTATGACCACATCTGTGGAATCAGTTAGGTTTAAAAGGGAACGGAGAAATTATTTAAGAGGCAATATCATTTAAATACCTTGTTGTTGAACTGTCAGGCAGTGGAGATGTTGAAGAGGAAGTTAGAGCGCAAGGAGAAAAAGCAGAAATGGCAGGGTGTTTAAATGATATTATTTGGAAAAACAAGCATATTGGAAAAGATGAAAAGGTAAGAATATATAAAACAGTTCTGAAACCAACCATGACGCACAATAGGGACAAGACCGGAAACTTCAAAAACAAAAAGACTTTTTGTAAATCACGGAAATGAAACTTCTGCGAAGAATTACAGGAAGGACACAGAGAGATAAGAGATAGATAGATAGATAGATAGATAGATAGATAGATAGATAGATAGATAGATAGATAGATAGATAGATAGAGAGAGAGAGAGAGAGAGAGAGAGAGAGAGAAGTCAAAGCATCAGTAAAGGATGTAAACTGTAATTCATTGATGGGTGGGTACGCAAGGTAAAGCATAAATTGAACGAACACATGTACAGGATGGATAAACTGGAGATTGAGAAAATCGCAAGAAATAAATGATAGGTTAGTAAAAGAAATATTGGCCGTTCAAGGAAAAGACGAAGCGATAACCTCAGAGTAGACCAAGGAGTACTGATGGAAACAATATTTAGCCTAGGAAGAAAGGAGGAGGGAGGAGGAGAAGAAGAAGAAGGAGGAGGAGGAGGAGGAGGAGGAGAAACGACGACAACGTGAAAATTCGAGAAATTAGAAGTGATATAAATTATTGAGAACATTTTCTTGGAAAACAGCGATCAGGTAAAAAGTAATTTAAAAATTGAGACACACACTCTCGACCGCGACAATAATTATTGTGAAGATAACTGGTTTTGGTCAGTTTTTGACCATTCTCGTACCATGATGGAAGGCGGTGACGGTTAATGGAGCGGATGTTGTAACTCCAGCAGAGCAGCAACACCCGCTCCATTAACCGTCACCGCCTACCGTCATGGTACGAGGATCTAAGGATGGTCAAAAATATCCTTTTGCGGTAGGGACTGTTTGTGTCCATTTTTATAGAACTAATGTGGTCTGCCCACAATCACTTTTCCAGCGCGCCGTTTGCGAATGGAACGGGAAAGAGGGGGATCAGATCGTGGTATCAGAAGAACCGTAATCCACACGCCGTCAGGTGGAGTGGATATCGATCTTGATCAAGGATATGGAATGTTTTAAGTATAATGGTTGTCTCTATTTTTTTAATAAAAAAAACTAACAAACGAAGTGTGTGGACAGAGTGTGGATGTAAGTGGAGACATCCCGTGAGCGCGGGAGCAGTACTGGGGCGCTCGGTGGCTGCGATTGCCGGTAGGGCGGGGGCGGCACCTGGCAGACGCTGCACTCAGCGGCAGCCGGAAGCGGTGGCCCCGCGGGGGCGGCAAGTTCGGGAACCACCGGCTGCGAGAATTATGCGGACGCAAGAAGTTGCGGAGTTGACTCGCCGACGCTGTTCCGCGGCGGGGCTTAACCGCTTACAGTTCGCCGCTCAACAGGCGAGTCGCCGCCTTTGATGCGGTTCCCGCCCAACCCGTCTGTATACTGGCCAGTGAGTCTAACTAGTTGCCCAGAACACCGCTCTGAACCAGCTGTAGCAGTTTGAGGGGAACCCTACGTAGTGAATAGCTCATTTGACAGCGAGGTAGGTCGGTACCCGGCTGTCACAGCTGAAGGTAGAATAAATTATACAGCTGTCCTCGTTCTGAAAGTCGATTCGATTGCCTCAGTCCGTTACTAGGCATGATCTGTTGGAAGTGTTCTACCACTCATTTTCTGCAACCTTTGGGTTGGTTTACTAAGCGCGTCGAGGGAAGACATACAGTTAACATGGACTCAGAACCATGAACACGTTGCAGATGGCAGTTAAAGATTCATTTACGAGTTGTTTCAGAAAACGTCTTTCTTCTCTGAAATTTACAAAACAATATTTCAGATTACCCTCCTTTCAGATGCTGTTGACGCAGCTATCATTATTTTGATTCGTAAATAATACACTACTGGCCATTACAATTGCTACACAAAGAAGAAATGCAGACGATAAACAGGTATTCATTGGACAAATATACTAGAACTGACATGTGATTACATTTTTACGCAATTTGGGTGCATAGATCCAGAACAACCACCTCTGGCGGTAATAACGGCCTTGATACGCCTGGGAACTGAGTCAGAGGTTGGATGGCGTGTACAGGTGCAGCTGTCCATGCAGCTTCAACACGGTACCACAGTTCATCAAGAGTAGTGACTGGCGTATTGTGACGAGGCAGTTACTCGGCCACCATTGACTAGACGTTTTCAGTTGGTGAGAGATCTGGAGAATGTGCTGGCCAGGGCAGCAGTCGAACAGTTTCTGTATCCAGAAAGGCCAGTACAGGACATGCAACATGCGGTCGTGTATTATCCTGCTGAAATGTAGGGTTTGGCAGGAATCGAATAAAGGGAAGACCCACGGGTCGTAACACATGTTAAATGTAACGTCCACTGTTCAATGTGCCGTCAATGCGAACAAGAGGTGACCGAGACGTGTAACCAATGGCACCCCATACCATCATGACGGGTGATACGCCAGTATGGCGATGACGAATACACGCTTCCAATGTTCGTTCACCGCGATGTCGCCAAACACGGATGCGACCATCATGATGCTGTAAACACAACCTGGATTCATCCGAAAAAATGACGTTTTGCCATTCGTGCACCCAGGTTCGTCGTTGAGTACACCATCGCAGGCGCTCCTGTCTGTGATGCAGCGCCAAGGGTAACCGCAGCCGTGGTCTCCGAGCTGCATACTCCATGCTGCTGCAAACGTCGTTGAACTAGTCGTGCATATGGTTGTTGTCTTGCAAACGTCCCCATCTGTTGACTCAGGGATCGAGACGTGGTTGTACGATCCGTTACAGACATGCGCATAAGATGCATGTCATCCCGACTGCTAGTGATACTAGGCCGTTGGGATCCAGCACGGCGTTCCGTATTACCCTCCTGAACCCACCGATTCCGTATTCTGCTAACAGTCATTGGATCTCGACCAACGCGAGCACCAATGTCGCGATACGATAAACCGCAATCGCGGATAGATTACAATCCGACCTTTATCAAAGTCGGAAACGTGATGGTACACATTTCCCCTCCTCACACGAAGCATGACAACAACGTTTTACCAGGCAATGCCGGTCAATTTCTGTTTGTGTATGAGAAATGGGTTGGAAACTTTCCTCATGTCAGCACGTTGTAGGTGTCGCCAGCGGCGCCAACCTTGTGTGAATGCTCTGAAAAGCTAATCATTTGCATATCACAGCATCTTCTTTCTGTCGGTTAAATTTCGCGTATGTAGCACGTCATCTTCGTGGTGTAGCAATTGTAATGGCCAATAGTGTAGATTTCAGCTGTCAGTCGTCCTTTGGAATTTTTATTGGCAGATCTAGATTTCAGCTAGAAACTAGCCATTCACAATGCTCTATCCTTTTTTGGTCAATGCATGTAATGCCTGTTGGTCTGGCTTTGTACACGGTTCATTGAATACTATTCATTGCAGAGCTACGAACATAGTTTCTTACGGTGTATACGAGAGAGTTATAATTTTTAAAGTAGTATTATCATGTAACTTTTTTCCATTTAAAATGACTGTGCGCAGATCACTATAAATCATACTTCTATCATTGTTTATGTTAGAGACCGAAAAACCACGAATTCAAGATCGCACATGATATCTTCTTTATTTGAATTGGTTGCTGGTTTCGGCTAACAATCTATCCAACTTCCAATCATAAAATATTCTCTGTTACTGTTGGTGCCATTACCGCTTGACTCATCGTTGAAATCTTTCTTAAAATGACCACGTACATACTAAACATAGTTAAAAAAGCTTTCATTCATGCGTTGCGTCGTTACAAATTAATATCTGACACAAGTTGTAACGGCATTACGTCTTTGTTTTATAACCATCGTTCAATTTCACTGATCGCGAACGATGAAAAGCTTTCTCTAATTACATCATGCGTGGATATTGTCATAAAAAAAGAAAACAAAGGTTTTAACTAACTTTGAAACCGTAATAGTACCAACATTAATCGAAAATATTTTATGACCTGAAGATGCCTAGACTGTTAGCTGAATGTAGTAATTAATTCAAATAAAAAAGACTTCATTTGCGATATTGACTTAATGGGTTTTCCATCCCTAACATGAATAAAAAATATGCAAGAGATAGTGTATATCACGGTTGGACGTGACAAATATCTATTAATTTGAGGTGGAGAGCTAGAAACTTTCGAAGGCTTTGGAGTGGTTGTAACGTGTTGCACATACACTACCGTTTGTGAAAATTACACCATTAAGGAGGAGACATCTGATTACAACGAAATTTATTTAACAGACTAGTGACATGGTAATAAACAAATGATTAATGTTGTAGAACTGCAAAAGTACTCTGACCAAGAGAATTCAGTATGTTGTGAAGCCGTCATAATATCGTGGTGTGGTATCAAGGAAGGCCTGGTGTGCTGCTACGGAATACTGCCACACAGTTTGTTGGCGCGGCCACGAAGCATCGACAGTGTTTACAGGACCATAACAAACAAGATGTCAACTGTCGGTATCGCAGACATGTTCAGTGAGCGACATGTCAGGTTAATGTGCGGGTCAGGGAAGCAGTGATACACGCCGTTCAACCTAAAAGAAGGCTTGCACATTCCTCGTCGCACGTGACTCGACGTTGTCCTGCTGAAATATGTCATGTGGAGTTGCCTGCTGAAGAGGCACTGACTCTGCCTTCAAAACCTCCATGATGTTATGATTGCTACGAATAGTGCCCTTAGTACATAGTTGAGCTGTCACGCTGTGGCCAATGGCGTCTCGAGCCGTCACACTTGGCGTTTACCCACTATTCTGGTCAACACCGCCGACTTGCTCGGATACATCAGTGGCAAGTCGTATATTGGTCAGACGATGCGTACCGTCGAGGATCGATGCTGTGAACACCAGAGGCACACTCGACTGATGTATCCGAGCAAGTCGGCGGTCGCTGAACATTGTTTGTCGGAAAATCACACCATGGAGTATGACCGCACGAGGATTCTGGTACAGACGTCGAGATACTGGGACAGCGTTGTTAGAGAGGCCATCGAAATTCGCACCAATGACGACCTCATAAACCGTGACTGTGGCTATAATCTTAGCAAGGCTTGGGAACCAGCGATCGGGTTAATCAAGAGTAAATCGAGCAAACGTATAGTTGTGACGACCACGGCGGACAGAGCCATCACACCGACGTCATCTCAGACGCCGTCGCAATCTGTTCCACCGCGCGACGGTGGCGCGGGGCGCGGACGGCGGAGGGAGCGCGCCGCGGGCGGAGGGTATTTAAATCGGCCGCCGTCGCGACCGAACCCAGCTCCCTCTGAGCAGCCATAGCGTACGGATTTCCGTGCCGGCACGTTCACAGGAGCTCAGTCCGTCAGTTCACCTGATGATGGCGACATGTATGATCGCCGAAATATTGTGCCCGTTGGACACTATAGACCGGCAGCATACCCGTGGATATTTTGATTATCAAATACGCCGGGAGAAACTCAAGAATCACAACATGTTTCCAGTCACCAGCAGTCCAATGTCGGTGTTGATGGGCCCAGTCGAGGCGTAAGTCACTGTATCGTGCAGTCATGAAGGGGACACGAGTGAGCCTTCGCCTCCAAAAGGCCATATCGATGATGTTTCGTTGAATAGTTTGCACGCTGACACTTGTTGACGGGCCAGCGTTGAAATCAGCAGCAATTTGCGGAAGGGTTGCGCTTCTGTCACGTTGAACGTTTCTCTTCAGTCGTCGTTGAGGCCGTTCTTACAGGATCTCTTTCCGACATCAGTGATGTCGTAGATTTGACGTTTCACCGGATTTGTGACATTGAAGGTGCACTCGTGAAGTGGTCGTACGGGAAAATCCCTACTTCAGCGCTACCTCAGAGATGCTGAGTCTCATCGCTCGCACGTGGGCTGTAACACCACGTTCAAACTCACTTAAATCCTGATAACATGCCATTGTAACAGCAATAACGGATCTAACAACTGCGCCACACACTTGTTGTCTTATATAGGCGTTTCCAAACGCTGCGCCGTATTCTGCCTCTTTACATATGTCTGTATTTGAATACGCATGCCTGTAGCAGTTTCTTTGGACCTTCAGTCTAGTATAACATCAATAGCAGCAGAAAATGAAACGAGCGTACTGAGACTAGGATTCACTATGAACAGGAGGGCAGGCTAGAGAATGATTGACTATGAGTAGTTGAGTGACAGGCTTACTGTCATTAGAATCGACAGAAAACCAAGGCCAGTAACCATAGTTCCTGTATAGACATCGACGTTTCCTGCAAGTGATGGAAAAAAACAGAGAAACTATGTGAATGCACTGAATCGATAATTGTTAAATGTAAACAGAGAAGAAAATCTCTGGATCGCTGTAATAGAGGTTGCAACATGCAGTTAGGTGATGATACGACCTCGCTGGTAGAGGGGAGGAACTCTTTGAGCTCCAGTTAATCTCAGTTAGTAATAGCGAATACATTGGCGGCTCAGTGTATAATGTTAAGCTGTGCACATTGTCGTATCGATTCCTTTGCTTGTGCAGCCTCTTTTGGTTTCGTCGTTTAACTACGGTTTCTCAGGTGTCTCTGGAATGGTACCGCGGTGGCACCGAGAGTGTCATTTAAGCAGGCGCGCAGCTCACACTGGTTCTGTCTGCAGTGCACGTCCGCTCGGTAGATTTGGATGTGCATGTTAGTGTGGCAAGTGCGCAAAAGTCTAATGGAGAGTCGCCCCTTCCCTCTGTTATTCAAGACCTGTTTCATGCCGCCTTGTTTGATGGACGTGTGCCCACATACGAAGGCGTGCTTAGAAGTAATGCCTCCGAAATTTCATGTGAAAACTCTTGAAGCTTTTCACTAAAATACAAACGTTATTAACATTCTACGCATTTATTCTTCATGTCTACATAATCTGGCTGAGAAAATCGCAACACCAGAAAAAATAATTAATATAGAGTAATGAAATTTCGGGAATACATTTGTCTGTGTACATATTTAAGTGATTAACACTGCAAGATCCCAAGCTAATGAAACGCGAGGTAAGCCATTTCAATTGCGAAATATTGATACATTATTACTCTCTGTAACCACCATCACGTTGACTGCAAGCATTCAGACGTGCACGCATCGTGTTTTGCAGGTGCCGGATGTCAGTTTGTGATATGGGTTTCATGTCTCTTGTACTTGGTCAGTCAATCCGGGAAGAGTTACTGCTGTTTGAGGACGGCACTAGAGTTGTTGTCCGATGATGTTGGACATGTGCTCGATTGGAGACAGACCTGGACATCGAGCAGGCCAAGGCAACTTGCCGACATACAAGAGATGCCTCCAGGTATAGATCCAGCGTGTTTAACACCAAACCTTCAACTGGCCTCCTCCTGTCGAAGACACGGTCATCACTGGCACCGAGGCAGAACCAGGTTTTCACACAAAACACAACAGATCTCCACCCTGTCCTCTCGCTCGACAACACTGAAGTCACAAATGATGGTTTTTTGGGGTCAGAGACATGCACGCTACCGAGTGATTGGCTCTGGGCTGTCCTTGAACTAAACTATTTGCAGCATTTCGTTGTGCCACTGCTGTGCCAACAGGTGCCCAAATTGCTGCTGCAGCTACAGTATGATGCGACAGTGCCATAAGCGGAACACGATGGTCTCCTCTCTAGCTAGCAACACGTGGCCCTCCTGAGCCTAGACCCTTGCTACCGTACATTCCCTTGACCACTGCTTCCAGTAATCACATACAGTGGCTACATTCCTGCCAAGTCTTCCTACAATGACGCAGAAGGGCCATCCAGCTCCTCGTAGCATAATTACATGACCTCCTTCAAAATCAGTTAAGTTTGGATAATTTTGTCTTTGGTACCTCAACGGCATTCTTGCTTAACATCAGCTCACCACCCTCATTCTCTAAGGTAACTAATGCTCACGACCGTTATAGCCTGCATTTAAAGCAAATTAATTTTCATCTTCATAGTGGTGCTATTAGCGCCACTCTTGTGCGACTGACGCGAAATCTGAGTACACATCATCTTTCAGATGTAGAAGCAAGTCTGGTAGGTTTAGTTTCTGTCACACAACTCCTTCTTGGTGTTGGGATTTTCTTTCACTCTGTGTATTTATTTGTCAACATTGCCACCCTGTCGATGAACTAATTTGTCCAAACAAGAGACAAGTTCTTTATACCGTCATTGTACGAGAGACCTTCATTAATGTAACACATACTTTATTCTCGGTCTGTTTCGGATGAAATATTGTAGAATGTGTTCTGGGACATCGTGGAATATTTCTGCTTTAGCCCCTATATGAATCGATACGACAGTGTGCACAAATTTCGGAGGCATTATTTCTAAGCACGCCTTCGTATGTGGGCACACGTCCATCAAACAAGGCAACATGAAGCAGGGCTAGAACGGCGGAGTACGCCTCGCGCGCCGCACAGTCAGCGGGAATCGGCGTCTCTCCAGTAGACTTTTGCACGTGTGGCACACTCACATGCGCCATCCAAATCCGGTGAGCGGACGTGCACTGCAAGCAGTCCAGCAAGGCTCCTTCGACCCCCGGCAGACAGAACCAGTGTGAGCTGCGCGCGTGCTTAAATGACACTATCGGTACCACCGTGGTGCCATTCCAGAGACGCCTGAGAAATCGTAGCTAAGCGACGAAACCAGAAGAGGTTGCACGATCAAAGGGATCGATACGACAGTGTGCACAGCTTAACATTATACACTGAGACTCCAATGTATTCACTATTACTAGCTGAGATTAACTGGAGCTCCAAGGAGTTCCTCCCCTCTACCACCTAGGTCGTATCATCACCTGTCTCTGCCTTATGCTACAACCTCTATTACAGCGATCCAGAGATTTTCATCTCTGATTACATTTAACAATTACCGATCCCATAGGTGGCGGCGCTATGAGTAGTGGTGGTGTGTAACAGAGGAGCGTTCCAAGCACAGAGCTGTCATTCAGTTTCTTTTGGCAGAAAGCAGAGCATCGCAGATGTATACTGGCCCTTGCAGAAAGACTACGGAGACCTGACAGTGAACGAAAGCACGGTGATTGGTTGGGCGAGGTGTCTGTTATCGTCGCAACAAGGTAACGTAAACCTGTCCGATTTCCAGCATGCCGGCGCCGCATATGGCTGTGACTCCTGCAGTCCTGGAACATGCGGACAGTCTCATTCAAGGTGATCGACGGATTACAATGAAACACGTCGTTGTTCAAATGGACGTCTCTGGTGGTAGTGCTGATGCACTCGTCCACCAGTTACGGTACTCAAAGGTGTGGTCGGTGAGTTCCTCGCCACCCAACAGATGACCACAAAGAGCAGTGAAGTACCATCTGCGCAGAACTGTTGCGTGTTACGAGGCTGATCGTATCATTTTTTTATCGAACATGTGTTCATCACGTCGAATCGAAAGCAAAACGACAATCTATGGCGAGACGCCACACCTCCGAAGAAAAAGTGCAAAGCCCTGTCCTCAGCCGGTAAAGACATAGCGATAGTCTTACGAGACTCTGAAGGGCTACTTTTGTTTGATGTACTCCCTCATGGGTCAATGATCAACTCTGAAGCGTAATGTGCGACCCTCAGGAAACTGAAGAAATGAAATTAGAGTATTCGTCGCCGCAAGAATGCAAATGAATTTCTCCTTCTCCATGAGAATGAAAGGCCCCACACAAGTCTGCGCACCCGGGAGGAGCTAACAAAACTTTGTTGGACGATCTTCCTCATCCACCCTACACTCAGGATCTCGTACCTTCCAAGACGTTGGCTCCGACGTCTATCAGTGGAGGGGTACAATACGGGCTTCTAGGTCGTCCCTAAGGTGGCGTAAGACGTTCACATTATGAATATGATGTATCAGATTTCTGAATAAAACCAACCTTATTTCAGGAAAAATATCCTCGATGATTATGGTACTTATTGAGCGCCTCTCGTGCAATGTTTGACTTTACTGACGGAGACACAATCTTACCTATGCTTGCACCACTTCATCACTAAGTTTGGCTTAGTTTTTAAAATGGATGAAAATCGGATGGGGCCAAGTCGGGAGCGTGTGGAGGAAGATAGATGACAGTGAAGCCAATACGTTAGGTTGTTGTAGGCGTTGCAGCGATCGTGTATACATTGTCCTGCTGAGGGGTAGATTGCGCCATTTGTCGAAATGATCTTCATATTCGAAACAGCACACTGCTTCTCACACATTGAAAGAGTTACACTACACACCGCCATGTTACACGCTAAAAGTTCGGAGGCCTCGAGCGGCAGGAAGCTGCAAACCTGTAGACAGGAAGAATAAAACGTGGAATGTTAATAACGTTTGCTTTATTTGAAAATATTTACAAAATGGTTCAAATGGCTCTGAGTACTATGGGACTCAACTGCTCAGGTTATTAGTCCCCTAGAACTTAGAACTAGTTAAACCTAACTAACCTAACGACATCACACACATCCGTGCCCGAGGCAGGATTCGAACCTGCGACCGTAGCGGTCTCGCGGTTCCAGACTGCAGCGCCAGAACCACGCGGCCACTTCGGCCGGCTGAAAACCTTTACAAGTTTTCGCATATAAAATTCTGAGGAATTACCTTCCAGCACGCCCTCGCACACCGTCCTTAATCTTTTTGGGCCTGCCGTAAGAATAGCGGTGAGCATTAAGCTGTTCGTTCGTGACAACCCTGTACTTTTGCTATTCTGCTTTGGTTTTTTGCCTTACGAGTTGGAAGTAAGGGTAATCTGTTTCGTTACCGCGTTTCTCAGGAATGAGCGCCCGCTCCCTTGTGTGAGTGGTCGGCGCGTATTTATTTTTATTTTATTCGTTCGGCATATACAAGGCAAATATTACAGTGTCATTACGATCCACCAGGAAACAACACTACACAATGTTACTTATAGTTTTGAGCCAATCTGTGGCTAGGTCAGGCAGGTATGTATGTCCTTCAGTTCACCACTATATCCTACCACTTCACACACCAGTAGGTGGTCCATTGTCTGGATTTCACCACATTCACACACGGGACTCTCCGCAAGTCCCCACTTATTCATTAGATGTTTGCATCTTCCCACGCTTGTTCTAAGGCGATTTAAGGCAATCCAGAGCTTCCGAGGGAGATCAAAACCATTTATCTTCTTGCTGGGGTCATCGATAAGCTTTTGGTTCTTGTGCGTCCCTCGGCGCGTCTGACTCCCATGCAGTGAACTCAGTTTCGACTTCCGGCCATGTGGGAGATTTTCTCTATTCAGGGACTGGGTGTTGTGTTGTCTTCATCATCATTTCAGCATCGTCGGCGCACAAGTCACCCAATGTGGTGTCGGTTGAAAAGACTTGCTACCCGGCGGCTGAACATCCCCAGGTGGGGAACTCGGCCAACCAGTGTCACACGAGCAATTCATTTTAGGAGGGAGTATCGTACTTTTGCCTAAGGCAAGTTCCGACATTATTCGAGAAGATTTTGTACAGCTCCCGTTTGTCAGCTTATTGGAAAAATGAAAAATGACAACTGGCGTCTTTTAATATTACACAAGAAATGAAAGATTTACCTGCCTAACTTTCCCATAATCGCGCACTCTGACTTCGTCGCTTCCTCTGTAATGAAAGGGGGAGGGGGGGGGGAAGGTGTCCCGCTGCGTCTCTTTCAAAAAATTTAATTTCCAAAAAGTGATATTCCTGAGCTTTAAATTACTTGCGCAAGCAAGAGATAAACGTGCCTCCTCGTCCGTCCGCCAGCAGAAAAACTTTCTTAATTCGTCTGCAGTAACGAAATTATTGCCCAGATGCGCGGAACTCATCCGAGTCTGAGCCGCTGTAAAGAAATCAGCCGGAGAAGGGCTCATGCCTCCGGCATTCAGATGAGAGTCGGACAAACAATGGCGAGCCGTGGAACTGGTGAGTCAGCAATCGCTTCTTCCGCCGAATTTAAGGCGAGAATTTCATTAGCTGGATGGAGCTCCGCTCAGAAAGCGAGTCGCTCCGCTACTTCAAAGGCCGTGCCGCCGTCGCTACAAGTTTCCCGCGACTTTCGGGACCGCAAGTTGCCGACATCTCGGAGCCAAGAGAGCATCCATTTGCATAGTGGCGGCCGTTTTCTCGGGAAACACGACATGAATGGCTGATTAGCAGAAGAGCGGCGACGAAAGCGGGTGGGGAGAGAAAAGGTGGGACAGTGGGGGGAAGGGGGGGGGGGACGACGTCGCAATCCAGACTCTCTTGGCAACGGATGTCGACGGCGCCCAAGATACACAGTGGCTCGAGGGCGTGCATTTCGAGGAGAAGATTAATTTAACATGCTGAACTTAAGTCTTTGTGAGTTGATGCACTGCTGTTTATTTATTTACTTGGTTAACTACTTTTGCAGGTAACGGCCTCAAAGCTTACTCTACTACCGCACCACTTTCCATTATGCAACCTAGCGTAGGTTTGCCGTGGAGGAAGACACTCCGACAAACAATGTGAAGCCTAAATTTACAAAGTCAATTAAGTGATTGGTTACAAAAGTAAATTTACTTTTCTTTTATAACACTGACTGCTGATCACTTCTGTCGGAACACAACGGTAGCAAAATTCGTTTGGTTTGATGTCATAAGCTTTTAATATGCAGCAGCTGAAGTCAACTGTATCAAACGCGACTCGTATGGGAATGTTTGACTAACGTCTATTTGAGAACATGATATAATTGGTCATGAATAATTTATAAGAGATAATTTAGAATAAGACAAATCGACAGTATTGTGGGACCATTACGTGACAATAAATGACACTGTCTTAAAAAGTAACAAAAGGAAACAAAACGGATAAATGTGAGTAAATGTCGCCGTCTGAGAATTTCGTCCATCATAACTCTTGGGCGTTTTTACTTTATGACGCGTCGCTGTTTCTGTAAATCATCTTCATAGCTCTGCTCAATGATGGTGGTTCCACGCTAGAGGAAATCGACGAGGAGTGGGCCTCTGCTGTCGGGAAAGGATATCATCATGACCTCACCGGAGCTTGTGACGACAGCTCTGGATTTCTTTGGCCTGTTTGCCTTCGGGCTGTCGGACGAAATCATTCTGTTGCGCGATAACGCCTGCCCCCCACTGCCAATCGGACGAGGGCTACGCTTCAGCGGTTGGAAAACACCGTAACATCCTCCGTACAGCCCGGACCTTTCAACGTGTGATTTTCACGTCTGTGTCTACCTGAAGAAAGACAGACACGGACGTCGATTTCAGTCGGGCAAGGAAGTGTAAGAATGTGTGCGGTTGTGGATTCGTCAGTGGTCGACCGCTTTCTACGAAACGGGAATTAGTCGCCTCGTCTCCCAGTGGGTGATGATTACTTCTGAATATGTTACGGGTGTTCGGTTTTTATTTGACTATCCCTCATATTTTCCTTGATAATTAAAAGAATTGGAAAGAGCCACCACCGATACGACTGTCGACTGTGTCCCCGGTCACCAGATTGACACTACCAGCAAAGAAATCGGAATTCCTGCCGGCACGAGGGAGCTTCTTGACACCAATCACATATACACTGATGGGAGAAATCACAACATCAAGGAGTTGTGTGACATAGACGAAAGTCGGAAGGCGAATTTCTACGTATGAAAGATGATGTCTATTCAAATTTCACTCCAGTCGCACAAGAGTGGCGCTTTTAGTGCCACTAAGAGGATGGAAAGCAGGTTTGTTTTAAACACTCGCTGTGATTGTCGTTAGGGTCAGTTACGCTTGAGACTAGACGTGGCCAGTTGATGTTAGTCAAGAATTCCTTTAAGGAGACAAAGATGTCATTATTAACACCCCACTGAGTTTAAAGAAGGTCGTGTAATAGGGCCAAGAGAAGCTGGATGTTCCTGCTGCGATATTGCAGAAAGACTTGGCAAGAATGTCGCCACTGTACATGATTGCTAGTAACGGTGGTCACGAGAATGTACGGTGGCAGCAAGACCGGCCTCCGGACGGCCACGTGGCACTACCAACAGGGAAGACCATCCATCGTGTTCGGCCATCGGCTCTGGAGCATCTTAGCTGTACCTGCAGCTGCAATTTGAGCAGCAATTGGCGCTACAGTGACACAACGAACTGTCACAAGTTGGTTACTTCAAGGACAGTTCCGAGACAGACGCCCCGTAGCGTGTATTCCACTGACCACAGACCACCACCATTTCCACTTCAATCGTGTCAAGCGAGGGTTCAGTGGAGAGCAGGGTGTAGATCTGTTGCGTTTTCTGATGAAAATTGATTTCGCCTCGGTGTCAGTGATGACCTTGTGAGTAGAAAGATGCCAGTTGAGGGTCACCTGCAAAACCAAACTTTTTGGGTGCTGGACACGCTGGACCTGTACCTTGGAGTTAGTATCTGGGGTGCGATTTCGTATGACAGCTGGATCACTCTCGTGGTTAACCCACGCACCCTAACTACAAATTTTTATGTCAGTCTCTTGATTCGACCTGTTTTCCTGCCATTCATGAACAGCATTCCAGGGGCATTTTCCAGCAGGATAAATCTCTCTCACGTACAGTTGTTGTAACTCATCAAGCTCTAGAGAATGTCGACATGTTACGTTGACCTGCTTCAACTCCAGACTTGTGTACAACCGTGTGCGTATGGAGCAACATCGGACTAGAACTCCATCGTCATCCACAACCATCATTAGCCGCCCTTGTATTGAACGCCCAGGTGTAACAGGTTATGGACTCCATCCCATAGATTGATCTCCAGCACCTGTAAAACAATATGCAAGCACGTTTGCATGCTTTCATTCAACGTTTTGGTGGTTGCACTGGTTATTAATGTACCAACATTTCATATTTTCAGAGGCTTATCTCGTACTTTCATTAACTTGTTGTCTGCTATATTAATCGATTAAATATTTTACCTAGACAAATGTATTCCCGGCATTCTATTACCATTTTTTTTGTGCGTGTTGCAGTTTCCTTCTGCCAGTTTAAATATATATAGTAGAGCCTTGCTTAGCCAGTAATAAACGAAGACATTGTTCCCAGGTGGGTGACGCCGTGCCGCGCCTGTAGAGTGCCACTGTGGAACTGCTACGTGTTCTTCAGCCCAGACTGTAGGTAAAGTGACATATTGTACTATATTACGAATATTCAGTACCCGTTTTAGCATACGTTTTACTGACTGTTGAGTGTATATTAGATGAAACGGGAATAATTACCTAGAGAGTGGTTTCAGATGATTTTCTGTTTAGGAGGAACGCTGATAGTTTCACCTTAAGAAATTCTTAGCGATCTGTATTATTTTGATAGTAATAATAATATAAAGTATTTCCGTATTGATTACTGTACTGAAGATATTGGAGGAATAAAGTTAGTACTGCAGCCAAGAAACAGTGCTGTACCTTGAATCACAGCAAACAAAAATCTATGCCAAAACAGCCAGAATGCCAGGTGAGCTAGGAGTACACAACGAGCTAACTGTGGCCTCTTTGCAGTGTGAGTACATTCTCCGTATTTTTGTTGAACAACGTTCAGAATTAATAGCTCATTGCCACTTTGTTATAACGCTTCTAATTTGCGTTTTGTATACGAAAATATTTTTGTTATTTTCGTCCACTGCAGTCGGTTTTAAAATATTTGTTACATTGAATTCGAAATGCACTCAACGTTAACACGAGAGCACTCCTCGCTGCGAAGTAACGTGCTTTTAAAATTAGCAGTTCTACATAAATCACAAATCGATCGGTATGAAATACATTTCAGTTGCATCCTTATAGAGTGTGACTGGGAATGTGAAATGTAAATCGTGACCGTATTTTTTTGCGGAAACGATATATCCTCTGAGGCACCGGAACTGAAATGACATATGTTTAATAACGTATCACAGCTTATTTTCAGCAAGAAAACAAAGTTATTTTGGATAAAATGAGAAATAGCTCAACATACTCGGCGTTACAGAGTCACCGTGAAGGATTAAGGCCGATTTTCTCAATTGATAAGGAGCAAAGATTAAAGCCCAGTCGACTGCTAACTCATTAGAGATTCATCACATGCTCGGACAGGATAAGGATATGGAAAGAAATCGGCCAAATCCGTTTCAAAGAATGCACCCTGGTATGTAACTTCATCTGTTTAGGGTGGCAATATGAAACCTATGATGTTGGGCAATAATAATTTTCATTAGACTTTAAAGTTTTCTTTGGTCTCTACAAAACTTATCAGCAGTCATACATAAATCAAAATGCTGCAAAACTTCTCTGCAAATTTCTTTATGCTGTTACGGTAACCTCAAACTTCTTCACATTATTAAAACACGCAAAGCTACACCTCTGTCAAAATTAATTTCTGAAAAAAAGATGTCGTTTCGTTTGTCTTATTTCATCAGGTTTGTGACTGTGCAATCCGTCACGAATTCCTGTCCTGCGTTCTCTTCATCTTCAAATTGCATTGGCACCCTACATCCTGAGTCATTTGTTGGGTTTATTTCACTCTTTGTCTTCCCCTAAAGCTTTTAACCCTTACAGCTCCCTCTAGTGCCATGGAAGTTATTCTCCGATGTTTTACCACGTGTCCAGTCATGCCGTCCCTTCTTCTTTTCAGCGTTTTCTATGTGTTTTCTCCGCAGGTTTTGCGGAGACGTTCCTGATTCCTTATCTCATCGAAACAGGTAATGATAAACATCCTTCTGTAGCACCAAACATCACACGCTTCGATTCTCTTCTGTTTCGGTTTTCCTGTTTCGATGCTTCACTACCGTACCGTGACCCCAATGGACGTCGTCAGAAATTTCTCTCTCCAATTAAGGTCTGTCTTCGATTCTGCTTTTAAAGCCCTCCTTGCTTCGTCCGTCGTGGGCTATTTGCTTCCAAGGTAACAAAACTGTTTAACTTCGTCTACTTCGTGACCACCCATTTCGATGTCATGTTCTCGTTATTTGCAATTCTGTTACTTCTCATTACTTTGGTCTTTCTTCACTTTACTCTGTCTGTATTCTCACTCATTAGACTGTTCATTCCGTTCAACACATCTTGTAATCCATATGCACATCCACTCAGAATAGCAATGTCATCAGAGAATGCTATCAATGATATCCTATTACCTAGAATTTTAGTACCACTCTTGAACCTTCCTTTGACTGCTTCTTCGATGAACAGACTGAACAGCAGGCGCGAAAGACTACATCACTCCCATACATCCATTTTAGTCCGAGCACTTATTGCTTGATCTTACAATGTTATTGTTCCCTTTCGTCGCCTGTACACATTGTCTGTCACCGGTCCTTCGGTATGGCTTACTCTTATTTTTCTCAGAATTTCCAACACCTTGCACCATTTTGCGCGGTACAACGCTTTTTCTAGGTTGATCAATCCTATGAGCGTTTCTTGATTTTCTTCTGTTTTTTTTTCGGACTGTTTTCCATTATCAAGCGCAAAGTCAGAATTGACTCTCTCGTACCCTTTCCTTTCTAAAGCGAAACTGGTCATCATCTAACAGATCCTCAACATTCTTTGCATTCTTTTATTAAGAACAAAAGAATGGAAAGAACGTTGAGGATATGTTAGACGCAACAATATCCAGGCTGTATGGTAGGTGATTAAAAACTTCCCACTGGATACGCTGCAAGAGCGTTCTCATTCCCCCTGCAATAAACGACTGATAATTGTCACTAAGAAGGTCGTCGATGACAGTTACGTTACGTAAGGTTGAATGAAATCAGGAGAAATCTCATAGCAGGAACCCATACTTGGCAAAACACAATATTTTCTAGACATTTTCAAGCGCTCACTGTGCGTCTGCGGACATACTAGACACACTGTCCAACACATCTGTGCAAAGCTTCATCGGATTTTCACTGTGGTTTTCATTTCGCCACTTATCGCTCCTTACTTTCCGAAAAGTCCTTACACTTTTTTACTGCGTCGCGTGCCCACAACGCCACCATGTGGGATTAAATCTCTCTGTCGGAAGTGGTCGTAATGTTCTGGCTCATCAGTCTATATACAGGTGGCGTCAAAAAATGTATACACACTTTGAAGCGTCATAGAACATTTATTTCCCGTTCTTTACTTTTTTACTTTTTATTTTACACGTGGCTAAGGCCTTATCGACCATACACCTGCTCTACGAGCCGCTTCCAATTATTTCTATCCAGGGAAATTGTTGTCCAATCAGAGTTGATGCCCATCCTAGCTGCATCTTCCCGGATATTCTCCATCCACCTAATTCGAGGTCTTCCTCTTCTTCTCTTTCCTTCTAATTTCTTAGTGGATGCTATTTTGGGTAGTCTGTTCTCCGGCATCCTTGCTACATGACCAGCCCAGTTCAGTCTTCTCTTCTTTAACATTTCCACAATGGTACTATGTTTGTACAGCTCCCGTAGTTCTTCATTTTTCCTTATCCTCCACTCCATGACATTTTCATCGAAGATTGGTCCAAATATTTTTCTTAGTATTTTTCTTTCAAATATCAACAGTTTTTCTTCATCTTTTTTCCTGAATGCAATAGCTTCACATCCATATAATGCTACTGGTACAATAGTTGACTGATAAAAACGGATTTTGAATTCAGTACTAAGTGATCTCATCCTTAAAATTTTGATACAGCTGTAAAAAGTTCTATTAGCTGCTGCTAGACGGGCGTCTATTTCTATTTCTGCTCTATTGTCTCTGCTAAAAAGACTCCCTAAGTACTTGAAGTGGTCAACTGCCTTGAAAGTGAGACCATTTACGGTCAGTGGTGTATTCTTTTGGAGTTTTTTACTTATGACTAGGTATTCTGTCTTTTCTTCATTCACATGAAGTCCAGCTTTCTCAGCTATTTTGTAATAATTATGCATCATCCTGATTAATTCAGCTTTTGAAGTGCTTATTAAGGCTACATCATCTGCATAAGCAAGTCTAGTAATGTTCTGTCCCTGCAGTTGGATCCCTTGTGGATTAGTTTTGGTGAATTCTCTATCAATCTTCTCTAAGATAATATTAAATAGAATAGGTGAGATGGCATCCCCTTGTCTCAGTCCAGTGTACACCTTGAAATTTTCAGTTTCTCCTGCAGGTGTCTTAACTTTGCATATGGTTTCTTCCAAACACATTTTAACTAATTTGATTAATTTTAATGGTATTTCAAATTCTTTCATCGTGTTTAAGAGTGTCTGTCGGTGTATGCTATCATAGGCCTTCTTGAAGTCTATAAATAGAATATGGATATCTACATTAAATTCCCATGCCTTCTCATTTATTTGTCTCAATGTGAATAAGTGATCCAAAGTGGATCTGTTAGTGCGGAAACCACATTGGTAGTCCCCAATCAGTTCTTCGGTTATGGGAATCAGTCTGTGTAGTATACACATCGACAAAATTTTATGCGTGACATCGAGTAGGGCAATTCCTCTGTAGTTATCACAGACAAGGGGATCATTCTTCTTAAAGATGGGGCATATAATTGCAGTTTTCCAATCGACCGGTATGTTTTCTGTCTCCCAAATTGTTTCAATTAAGGAATGTAGTTCTATTTCCAATTGTGGTCCTCCATTTTTTAAAAGCTCAGCATATACTTGGTCTTCCCCACAAGCCTTGTTGTTCTTTAATTTCTTTATTGTTTGTCTTATTTCATTTACTGATGGTGTGGTGACTTGTATATCAACTGTATCTGGTTCCTCAAATGTAAAGTAATATTGTGGATCATTGCAGTTGAGCAGCTGTGTAAAGTATGTCTTCCATGTTTCTTGTATGTCATTCTTGTTTGTAAGTATTTTCCCATTATGGTCCTTTATAAAATGTTCCCTTTTATTGAATTTTCCCAAGGACTTTTTTATATTCTGGTACATCTGCCTTGCTCTGTGATGCTTGAAATCATCCTCCGCTTCTCTTACCATGTTGTTGTAGTGTTTTCTCTTCTCTTGTCTTAGAGTTCGTTGTGTTTCCTTGCGGATTTTATAGTATCTCTCCTTTAGTGTAATATTGTCCATGTCTTGCAACCATGCCTTCCTCGCATTTTGCCTCTCCAGTACTCTTTCTTGGCACTTTATATTAAACCAGATTTTGTTAGTTCGTTTTCTTTTACCTATAGTTTTGGAAGCTACATCTTGAATACTGTTTCTGAGGTGTCTCCATCTATTTTCCACGTCTTGCTGGTCACTATGTGTCAGTCTAGATTCCGATAGGTTAATTTCCATTTCTTTCCTAAAGTTTTCTTTTATTTTTTCTTCTGCCAGATTTTCTACATCGTACCTTTTAATTTCAACCCTATTTGTACTTTGTTTCTTTTTTAGCTTTATTTTCATTTGAGCTATGATTAACATATGATCTGTCTCACAATCTGCTCCCCTAAAAGTTCTAACGTCTTTAATACTGTTTTGAAATCGTCTTTGGATGGCGACATGGTCAATCTGGTTCATTACTTTTCCATCTGGTGATATCCATGTCCCTAAATGAATGCGTTTGTGTTGGAATTTTGTGCTGCTTAATGTGAGACCATTTGCCATTGCAAAGTTTATGAGTCGCACACCATTCTCTGAACTTTCACCATGTAAGCTGTAATTCCCAATGGTTGGTTTGTAGATTTCTTCTTTTCCTACTTTGGCATTAAAGTCTCCTAACACTATTGTTACATTATGTCTACTTATTGAATTATATGTCTGTTCCAGTTGACTATAAAATTCTTCTTTCACGTCATCTTCCTTATCTTCTGTGGGTGCATGAACATTTATAAATGTAATATCGCCGGCCGAAGTGGCCGCGCGGTTCTGGCGCTGCAGTCTGGAACCGCGAGACCGCCACGGTCGCAGGTTCGAATCCTGCCTCGGGCATGGATGTGTGTGATGTCCTTAGGTTATTTAGGTTTAACTAGTTCTAAGTTCTAGGGGACTAATGACCTTAGCAGTTGAGTCCCATAGTGCTCAGAGCCATTTGAACCATTTTGAAATGTAATATCAAACCACTGAGCCTGAATTCTAATGTGTGATAGTCGGTTATTAATTGATTTGAATTCCTTTATTGTGTCAATTGCTGTTTTATGAATGTAAAAGCCCGTTCCAAATTCATGGCGCTGACCGCAGTCTCCATACATTATTGTCCCGTCTCCTATTTTCATTGATCCCGTTCCCTGCCATCTTATTTCTTGGAGCGCTACCAGCTGTACCTTGTATTTTCCTAGTTCGTTTATTAGTATTTGTGCGCTTCCTGGGCGGTATAGACTTCTGACATTCCACGAACCAAAAGAGAAATCCTTGTAACTTTGCCAATTTCTGTTCCAGTAAATTCTGTCCTGTTTCCGAGGCATACCTCGAGTGTCCTGACCGGCCATTGTTTTACATGAGTGGGTTGGTAGCCCTCTGCACAACCCCCAACCTGGAGGACCAGTAGTCTTGATTTTGGGGTACTCTACCCCTAGGGATTTGCCTTCACCATGGCTTAACAAGTCTTCCCTACCCGTGCTAGTTTTGGTCCACCCCAGGTATTTTATTTCCCCGGTACCCTCCATATCTGGAGAGCATTCCCCAATCCGCCACCCGGGGAGGCGCCCGACGGGAGACTAGCAACCCCACACGGGTTGCTACAATGTAAAATTTCTGGAAATGGAAAGCTAAAAGTCCAATAGGAAAAATAAATGTACTTTGCAAAGGTGATTAATATTCAAACGGGTGGCCTTCAGCATCAATACATTTCTGAGTACGAGTCTCCACTGATTACGTACATCGTACCAAAGTGTCCAATGAGATTTCTGCGCACACCGCCTGAATCTCATTCCAAAGTGTGTCCAGGTTAAGTGGTTTACGTTTGTACACCTCATCTTTTACTGTGCCAGATAAGAAGAAATCCAGTGGCGTGAGGTCTGGAGAGCGTGCAGGAAACTCGATTGGTCCCCTGCGTCCTAGGCCGGCCGGAGTGACCGTGCGGTTCTGGGCGCTACAGTCTTGAACCGAGCGACCGCTACGGTCGCAGGTTCGAATCCTGCCTCGGGCATGGATGTGTGTGATGTCCGTAGGTTAGTTAGGTTTAATTAGTTCTAAGTTCTAGGCGACTGATGACCTCAGAAGTTAAGTCGCATAGTGCTCAGAGCCATTTGAACCATTTTAACTCTGCGTCCTATCCACTGGCCTGGCACATTGTGATCCAGGTATGCTCGTACGTCCCTATGATAGTGCGGCGGGGCACCATCTTGTTGGAAATAAAACTCAACATTACCATATAACGCAAGAATGGCAGGGAATATGGAGTCGCCGGCCGGTGTGGCCAAGCGGTTCTAGGCGCTACAGTCTGGAACCGCGTGACCGCTACGGTCGCAGGTTCGAATCCTGCCTCGGGCATGGATGTGTGTGATGTCCTTAGGTTAGTTAGGTTTAAGTAGTTTTAAGTTCTAGGGGACTGATGACCTCAGAAGTTAAGTCCCATAGTGCTCAAAGCCATCTGAACCAATTGAATATGGAGTCAGCAAGCATTGTTAGGTACGTTTCTCCAGTAACAGTACCCTCAAATCGGAAAGGCCCAATGAGTCCCCTTGCAGACAAACCACACCACACATTTACGCCAGTCAAATTCACAGCCTTTTCTACTGTAATGTGAGGATTATCTTCAGCCCAATACACACAATTGTGCCTATTGACAGTTCAATTGAGTTTCTATCGGGTTTCATCCGACCATATTACGCTACCCATAAATCCCGGTTCACGTTTCACCATCTGCTGAACCCATTCACAAAATTCTAACATTCGATCTGGATCGTCGTCACTTAGCTGTTGCACCAACCTTGGAATGTAAACAACAAATTTGCCTTTCTTCAGAACGAGTAGCACACTACCAGCACTTACATTACACTCACGTGCCACTTGCCTTGAAGATTTTTGTGGCGAACACTGAAACAGTTCCAAGAGCGCAGTTGTGGAATCATCACTTGTAGCTGTACGAGGTCGCCCTGATCGACCATTATGCAAGTCACACACTGTTCCACGAATTTCGAATTTGTCTCGTAGAAGTGTAATTGTTAACCTTGAAGATGGTTCTGTACCACACTCATTTCTACACTGTCTTCTAACCACAGCTACATTCTCAAACTTCCAGTGCCACATAATTATTTGCTTCTGCGCTTCAAAGCTCAAACGCCCGCCCGCCATGTTGCAGTTACTTCCTTGCCACTGCTGCCACCTGTTTAAGAAACATAACATTAGTTTCTCACAGATATTTAACCTTGTAGAACGGGAAATAAATTGTCTATGACAGTTCAAAGTGTGTATACATTTTTTTGACGCACCGTGTATATATGACCACTATCGACATAGGTATGCCTTGGCGTGCACAGTGAGGGCGTAAAGATGTTGAGAAATAGTGCCCCTGCCAAGTATGGATGCATGCTGTGAGATTTCTACTGATTTCATGCAACGTCACGGAACGTGACGGTCGTTGACGTCCTTCTTCATGACAATTATCAGCCGTACACTGCAGGGGCAATGAGGACGCTGTTGCAGCGTTTCCGATGGGGAGTATTTGGCCACCCACCATACAGCCCGCGCGTGATTCCATCTGATTTCCGTCTCTGCTCAAATGAACCGCTGGTATGACGACAACATTGTGGTATAGACAACGATCTGCAGCACGGCGTAGTAACTTCTCTAAAGCACAGGAGGCTTCCTTCTCTGAAGAGGGTACTGGAAAGTTCACACAGCACTGCGACAGATGTCTATGTCGGAGCGGCGACTGTGTAGAGAAGTAACTGGAAGGTATAGCTAACTGGTAAGTAAAATAGATTTGATTTTCACTTTGGTTTCAATTTTGCGACCTTCGTACCTTATTTTCCGAATAGCCCTCGTATATAAGTGGAGTAGAGATGAATCGGGAAATATTCACGCCGCGATACGGGCCAGGGTGGAAATCCACGACATAAGTAACCTTGACAAAGGGTAGATTGCTATGGCACGGAGCCTGCGAACGACCATCTGGAAACAGCGAAGCTTTTCTTCTGTTAGCGTGTTGCTGTCGTGAGGAGTTACGGAAAGTAGCTGACTGTAAAACCACGAGTTGGCGAGGTATGGATGTCCACGCTTCATTGCATAACGAGGAGGTGAGAGGCTGGCGGCGATCTTTAGCATATGTGATGACAGAGTACAGTGGTGCAGGAAAAAGTGTTCCCAAGCACAAAGTTCAGCGCACATTCTTGAACACTGGGCGCTGCAGCTACGAGCTCCCATATTGAACCGTCGATATCGTCAATTAGAATTTCAGTGAGAGTGGATCGTGGAGACCATTAAGCGGACCAATTGAAACGTGTCGCTTGTTACAGCAGTCGATATTAGAGTCCGGAAACTCCGTCATCCAGAAGAACGGCTGCTCGAAACAGTACCAAGCCACTGGCGTAGTCATGTGGGACATGTATCATGCTGCGAGCGGGGAATAAGTGCGACCTGTGGTAGCAATATAAGACACAATGATAGCTGTGCAGTAGCTTAATATTCTTATGGGCCACTCTATCTCTTCCTGCTTGATGTCTTCCCCGATGGCGATGCTGTTTGTCCGTAGGATAACGATCCGTGTTAAAAAACCAGAATAGTGTTACAGTGGTTTGCGATGGTGAAGATTTCGTTACCAAATTTCCCTGTTGTGAACCCGATGGATTAAACAAGGGATGCTAGAGGCACCAACTCTATTTCCACAGACTACCGGCTCGTCACTTAAGTATATGGCGTGACCTGTGCGTAGAGATTTGGTGATACGTGCCACCGGAAACGTACCATTGACTTGGCAAATCCATGCCACCAAGAGTCGCTGCCGTTTCGCGTCCAACAGCATGATATTGGGGAGGTGTTCTTAATGTTTTGGGTCATTTGTGATTATAAGGGCAGAAATCAATAACTGAAATTCTGTTGGGGCAAGGTGATCTTTTCATTATTGGCAGTATCTGAAAATGATATGTTTTCATTTGCAACGGACACACATACACTCCTATTACAACGTTTCCAGAATGATTGGTACATTAATTTCATAGAACTATAAATTTCAATAGGAGCCCTTCTTCCCCAAGGTTCTACACTGTTTTCTGCAGAATATTTCTCCATCAGCTTTCACTCGATGGAAGCGAAGACAAATGCATGTACTTCACTGGCAGATAGCATAATATAAATTATCACTATCATTGAAGCACTAATTTTTACCATTCAAACTACCTTTGTAGATGCTATTTCACTTATCGCCAAACTTTATTTTTTTATTTTTATTTATTTATTTATTTTAATTTGAATCTCCGTTAACTCTGCTTAGGGTTAGGCAGTGTGTGTGCACGCGCGTGTGCCCTCCGCCACACAACGTTGGGTGGCTTGCGGAGTATAAATGTAGATGCAGCTGTAGATGAAGTCATCTGTCCCGTAGAACTTGGAACTACTTAAACCTAACTAACCTAAGTACATCACACACATCCATGCCCGAGGCAGGATTCGAACTTGCGACCGTAGCGGTCGTGCGGTTCCAGACAAAAGCGCCTAGAACCTTGTTTGTACCTATGTTTTTTCTTTCCAATTTCTCTAACTGCCCTTTGACAGATGTCCATTCCTCTTCAGCTCAGTTGCCCACTGAGATATTAATTACAGTAGTATCTACAACCTCAAAGAACTAGTCTCTTCATCATTACTAAATTGTGAACTGATTCTATATCTAGTCCTCGGTACGTCTGACAGTCCAATTCTGATTACGGTATCCCTGACTGACCATGAGGTAATCTAACTGAAAGCTTCCCGTATCTCCCGGCATTTTCCAAGTATATATCCTCATATTCTGATTCTTGAACAGTGTATGCGCTATTACTACACTACTGGCCATTAAAATTGCTACACCACGAAGATGACGTGCTACAGACGCGACATTTGACCGACAGGAAAAAGATGGTGTGATATGCAAATGATTACCGGGAGCAGTCACACAAGGTTGGCGCCGGTGGCGACACCTACAAAGTGCCGACATGAGGAAAGTTTCCAACCGATTTCTCATACATAAACAGCAGTTGACCAGCGTTGCCTGGTGAAACGTTTTTGTGATGCCTCGTGTAAGGAGGACAAATGCGTACCATCATGTTTCCGATTTTGATGAAGGACGGATTGTAGCCTATCGCGATTGCGGTTTTTGGTATCGCGACATTGCTGCTCGCGTTGGTCGAGATCCAATGACTATCAGCAGAATATGTAATCGGTGGGTTCAGGAGGGTAATACGGAACGCCATGCTGGATCCCAACGTTCTCGTATCACTAACAGTCGAGATGATAGGCATCTTATCCGCATGGCGGTAACGGATCGTGCAGCCACGTCTCGATCCCTGAATCAGCAGATAGGGACGTTTGCAAGACGACAATAATCTGCACGAAGAGTTAACGACGTTTGCAGCAGCATGGACTATCATCTCAGAGACCATAGCTGCGGTTACCCTTGACGCTGCATCACAGACAGGAGCACCTGCGATAGTGTACGTAATGACGAACCTGGTTGCGCGAATGGCAAAACGTAATTTTTTTCGGATGAATCCTGGTTCTGTTTACAGCGTCTTGATGGTCGCATCCGTGTTTGGCGACATCGCGGTGAACGCACATTGGAAGCGTGTATTCGTCATCGCCATACTGGCGTATCACCCGGTGTGATGGTATGGTGTGCCATTTGTTACACGTCTCGGTCACCTCTTGTTCGCATTGTCAGCACTTTGAACAGTGGACGTTACATTTCAGATGTGTTACGACCTGTGGCTCTACCCTTCATTCGATCCCTGCGAAACCCTACATGTTAGCAGGATAATGCACGACCGCATGTTGCAGGTCCTGTACAGGCCTTTCTGGATACAGAAAAAGTTTGACTGCTGCCCTGGCCAGAACATTCTCCAGATCTCTTACCAATTGAAAACGTCTGGTCAATGGTGGCCGAGCAACTGGCTCGTCATAATACGCCAATCACTACACTTGATGAACTGTGGTGTTGAAACTGCATGGGCAGCTGTACCTGTACACGCTATCCAAGCTCTGTTTGACTATATGCTCAGGCGTATCAAGTCCGTTATTGCGGCCAAAGGTGGTTCTTCTGGGTACTGATTTCTCAGGATCTATGCAGCCAAATAGCGTGAAAATGTAATAACTAGTCAGTTCTAGTATAATATATTTGTCGAATGAATACCCGTTTATCATCTGCATTTCTTCTTGGTGTAGCAATTTTAATGGCCAGTAGTGTAGATAAAGTTTATTCCATGCCTCGGACTTTTTCCGGTCTCGTGCCTACTACCAAGCCCATGATACCCAATAGCCACTTCTCATAATCCTCCCCTAAAACGGTATTTTATTCCCTCACTTCTATTAAATTTTCATTTCCATTTACATACTTAATTACTCTTTCAGTGTCCCCATATACTTTCCCTATCTCTTCATCTTCTGTTTGCGACATCGGTATGGTTGGTTCAAATGGCTCTGAGCACTATGGGGCTCAACTGCTGAGGTCATTAGTCCTCTAGAACTTAGAACTAGTTAAAACTAACTAACCTAAGGACATCACACACATCCATGCCCGAGGTAGGCTTCGAACCTGCGATCGTAGCGGTCGTGCGGTTCCAGACTGCAGCGCCTTTAACCGCACGGCCACTTCGGCCGGCGACATCATTATGTATACCTGAACTATTTCCGTGTGTGTCCATCTGCAGTCGATTCTGATGAGCACAACCCACTCTTACACCGTCCGCCTCGGTCATTTCTGACGACAGCGTCAGACAGCATCCATCCGTTGCAGCCATGAAAGGAGGGGTAATAATACCACGAGCCTGCCGTCGTCGTCTGCTGTCTTTGAGTTACACCTGATCTTGTTGATACCGTTTATTCTCCCCCCACCCCCTAGACACACACACACACACACACACACACACACACACACACACACACACACACACACACACACAAGCATGTGACTTGCTGTGTTAGCCTCACATTCGGGCATGAATTTTCAGTTGCCGACATTCCTTCCGCAGTCAAAAATCGCACTACACCTCGCTGTTCCTCTTTCCCTAGCTCCATAATGAAGTCGGGCGCACACACCACTCGTTGATATCACGTCTTGCACATCTGTCAATTAGCATAGCGGTGAACGTTCGAGCTGTTTTCTCCTCATTCCCAATCGAGGGCACTTCTATACAGCATCTAACTGCGTTACCAATGGCTGCGCCATACTCGTTGTATAGCCTGTCCTGTTTTCATTTCTCTGCCCCTTAGAGTTACACTTCACAAAATTTATTTTGTTACAGTGTGTATCTGTGATATACTAAGATGAAAAATAAATGAATAATAATCTCATTTTATTGGTGTCTCAGAGTTTCTTATCTGGGTGCTACATACACTAGCGGTGTAGCAGGTGGATTTTTATTGGAGTGTCTTAGAGCATACAGTTACCAGACAGTGATCAGTCTATTTGCTACGTCAGTAGTTGTCTAATTTACACCCTGAATCCTAGAGAAATGGCAGCCACCGTGTGTTTCAGCGGCCGAGTGGTGCAGTAACTGAGTTTGGCTGACCCAAGGTCCATCAGCTACGACTGCATTCAGTTAAGAGCGACCTTTGATCAGGAGATTACATAAAAAACGTTCGTGCGAACCATCCCAGAATGTTGCTCGGGTATGATTCCATACCAAATGTTAGTAACAAGAGAAACCGAATGGATACAAAGAAGCGCAGCGCGAATGAGCACATGTTCGTTTGACACATGGTAGAGCATCACGGAGATGCTGAAAAACCTGAAATCGTACACACATGAAGACAGGTACCAACTACTTCGCCAAAGCCTATTTAAAAGTTTTCTAGAACCATCTTTAAGCGGGGAGCCTAGGGATGAACTACCATCTGCGGAAGGGCAACGAAGAGAGAAATAACCTTATAGTCTATTCCGGTTTGCTGCCGAATCCTGAAATCTACTTGCTTACGTCTTCTCCACTCTTCAATAGTTCCCCTGTCTTCCCATTCGTCAGATTTTACAATCATGGTATTCTTCCTCCTTCAGATGTCGCTTTCTCATCATTCCAATTACTCCCGCTTTTCATGTTAATCTCGGCCGTCCACGCTTTCTCCTTCCTTGCGGCGACCTTTACAGGACTGCCTTCGGCTATCCTTCCTGCTCTATTCGCCGTACATGGCCATACCACTGAAGAGTTCTTTGCACGACAGTTTGCTCGGTATCCAAGATTTTCGTAATTTCCTCATTTCTTCTCCGTCTGTTCTGCGCATGCTGGCTGCCCTCCTTATTGCATCCATCTCTAGTGTCTGTACTCCGCTTATTTGCTGTTACCCCAGTTTCCAGTGTACTGCACCCTACGTTAGTATAATTTCCACTACTGTTTTTAGAATTCTCTTATTTTCCTTTTGATATTGCCCAGCTCTACAGAACATTTAGCATTTTAGTTGATCGTCTTGCCTGCTGTATCCTGCGTTCCACATCTGCTTCACAGTTTCCCAAGGAATGGATTACCGACTCAGGTATTCAAAATGCTTTACAGCTTCAGTAGTTCCTTGCGGCAGTAATGCATCACTTCCATCTCCTCCCACTCCTAGATATTCTGTTTTGCTCATATTTATTCTAAGCTCGCCTTTTCCAGTTACTTCCATTAACCTCTTTGTCATAAATTTGCATTCCTCTCTACTTTGAACTATCAGTGTTTGATCATCGGCACGTAATAATGAGTAGATAGTATCTTGCTGGAAAGGAATTGCCACACCTCCACATTTCTGGTTCCACCCTTCCAGTATACACTGCATATATACATATTAAAGATGATGGCCGATAGATACCGTATATATATTTTAAAGAGAATCGGCGACATATTGCAGCGCTGTCTAAGTCCTTCCGATGTTTGAAATCAACTTCCTCCCTACTTTAATTGCTACGTACAATGGCGGTTTATTCTCTGAATTAGAGATAGTTGTTGTGCTTCTACACTTACGGTATACACTCCATCACTTCACACAGCGCTTTGATGGCTACAGAATCTTTTTTTTTCTAAATGTACAAATATTAGTTGCAAATATTATTTGCACGTCTTCTCACTTACTTGCCTAAGGCTAAAAATATGGTTCCTACAAGATCGTCCTACTATTAATTCTCACATCTTTTTCTCAGTATCATTCTCCAACCTGTTTCTCAGTAAAGCGCTAATAATCCTGCTGACTGATGCCGTGACACTAATTCCCCTGTAATTATTTGGGCGCTTCTTGTTACCTCCTTTTATACATAGCAGATATGGACGTTGCACACCACTGTCTTCCTCTCTATCAACAGACTGAACCATTTACATCTCTCCCAGTCGACTTCCATTTCTTGCCTTTTTCAGCGTCTCTTTTATTTCTTTCTGTAGTAAAGGTTCTTAATGTATTGCTTTTGTTGTAGATATTGTAACGTTTGTCTAAAGTAAGGTGTGATGTTAATGTCTAATAAAGAACAGTTATATCAAATGGTGTGCTGTCCGCGTATCTGATGATTGCCTGAATATGTCTACTATTGTGAAATAAATACCTTAGCTCGTATTGGTATCGTCTGGGATAACGCGTTGTTCTGCTCTCAGCGCTACCAAAGAAACTACAGTTCCAAAAGCCAAAATGCAAGATATTTGACAGAGACGCATTTAGAATTTGTTTAAATAAAAACGACTTGGAATTGTTCATCCATATCATAAAAATTACATTTACGCAAACAAATGATCTTTACAAAAAATACAGTAAAAAACTTGGGATTATGTACAAAGATGGTCTCATTCACATTCGATCTATAGCAAAAGCTCATGAATACATGAATATGTATTATTTAAAATCGATGTAACAGTATGTAGAAAGATTCTTCATCGAAATTTCATAATAATATTTGTAGCATTTTCTTAATTAATTTTACTTCATATCTTATTTCTTCCACAAATCGTTAATGCATGACACTGAAATTATTACACTGATTATTTAACACTAAGCGACTGCCCACTCCGGAGCATCGCCTCTGGCGTGCAACCCCTGCTACTTCTGAGTAACAACTGCCTACTACAGCGGCCTAACATAAGCTCTTTGTTACACATACTCTGCCTCAGCGTTTGCAGCCTCGCAGCGTTCTTTCAGACGTACCTCTTTGTAGTCGATATATCGATTATGATCTTGGATAATACGTTAAAATTTACAATTTACGTTATAAGTACCTATTTCAACATCTATCACGTGGTTTCATCTTTTCTCCACCAGAACATGATTCGATATTTCAGCGATTCATCTGTCTTCCATCTTAAAGAGAACGCTGCTGCTGCTGTTGAATACCGCTGAAAACTGATGCCAAGGCTGCAAATCGTCGTCCACACCTTACACGGAGCGTTCGTCGCCCATCACTGTTGCTGCTCTCCAAGCCCAAGGAAAAGGGATACTCAGAGAAGCAAAAGTTTGCACTATCCGCGGAGGAACATGAAGATGGGCCTAGATCTCTGGCCTTTATTCGTAATGCTGGAGACATATCATTTAAGTTTGGAAGAATTTTAAGAAGTTTTAACATTAAGTGTGTGTTCTGCCCATCCTCCAAGATTACGGCACTACTCGGCTCTGTGGAAGATAATTCGGAGCTTAGGAAGCCTAGCATATATTAAACGTCGTTCAGTGTGGGAAGGCTCACATGGGCCGTTAGCTTCGTACAGTTCAGGACAGGTGCCTGGAGCTTCACCGTCATACGTAGCTGCAATAGCCGGAAAAAGTGGCGCTTGCTCAACATTGCCCAAACGAGGGGCAAGACACTATGATTGTTGCCAGAATTTCTGGTTCTTAGAACACAGTGCTTATAAAGAGGTAAAATTGAAATTAGATTGGTATCCAATTTGACTGACAGAGACAATGGATTTCCTCTCAGCAGGAGGTGGAACACAACTATTCCGCACCAAGGCACAACGTTATTCGGTGTGGCCAGCCCGAGTGTTTGAAAATAATCTGAGTGCGATATGTTGTTGCCGCCAGTCTTTTACAAAGGGCGGCGCAACCAGCTCAGCCTTAGGGGGCAGCAACTGAGATGGGCGGCGCATGCACCGAGTACTTTACGAAGGCCTATATAGGCGTATACAGGCACTTAAATGTGATTTGCAGAGTATCCATGTAGATGTAGATGTAGACGACGATTTGCAGCCTTGGCATCCGTTTTTAGCGGGAATCAGTAGCAGCAGCAGCTGAGAACGACGGACCGAAATATGGAATCATGTTGGTTTTAGGATCCAGAGAAAACTCGGGGAGAAAATCAAGAATCTTCTTTTTTTGGTCATCAGTCTTCTGACTGGTTTGATGCGGCCCGCCACAAATTCCTCTCCTGCGCTAACCTCTTCTTCTTAGAGTAGCACTTGCAACCTACTTCCTCAATTATTTGCTGCGTGTATTCCAATCTCTGTCTTCCTCTGCAGTTTTTGCCCTCTACAGCTCCCTCTAGTGCGATGGAAGTCATTCCCTCATGTCTCAACAGATGTCCTGTCATCCTGTCCCTTCTCCTTATCAGTGTTTTCCTCATATTCCATTCCTCTCCGATTCTGCGCAGAAGTTCCTCATTCATTACCTTATCAGTCCATCTAATTTTCAACATTCGTCCTAATCAGCGCATCTCAAATGCTTCGATTGTCTTCTATTCCTGTTTTCCCACAGTCCATGTTTCACTACCATACAATCCTGTACTCCAGACGTACATTTTCAGAAATTTCTTCCTGAAATAAAGGCCGATATTTGATATTAGTAGAGTTCTATTGGCCAGGAATGCCCTTTTTGCCATTGCTAGTCTGCTTTTAACGTCCTCCTTACTCCGTCCGTCACTGGCTATTTTACTGCCTAGATAGCAGAATTCCTTAACTTCACCAATTTCGTGACCATCAATCCGGATGTTAAGTTTCTCGCTGTTCTCATTTCTACCACTTCTCATTACCTTAGTCTTTCTTCAATTTTCTCTCAATCCACTCTCTGTACTTATTACACTCTTCGTTCCGTTCAGCAGACCATGTACTACTTCTTCACTTTCACTTAGGATAGCAGTGTCATCAGTGAATCGTATCACTGAAATCCTTTCATCTTGAATTCCAGTCCTGAACCTTTCTTTTATTTCCATCATTGCTTCCTCTATGTACAGAATGAACAGTAGGGGCGAAAGGCTACATCCTTGTCTTACACCCTCTATAATACGAGCTCTTCGTTCTTGGTCGTCGACTCTTATTATTCCGTCTTAGCTGTTGTACATTTTGTATATGACCCATATCTCCCTATAGCTTACTCCTAGTTTTCTCAGAATTTCGAACGTCCTGCACTGTTTTACATTGTCGAACGCTTTTTCCAGGTCGACAAACCCTATGAACCTGTCTTGATTTTCCTTTAGCCATTTTCCCATTATTAACCGCAACGTCAGAATTGACTCTTTCGTGCCATTACCTAAAGCAAACTGATCGTCATCTAGCGCATCCTCATTTTTATTTTCCGTTCTTCTGTATATTATACTCATAAGCAACTTGGATGCATGAGCTGTTAAGCTGATTGTGCGATGCTTCTCGCACTTGTCAGCTCTTACCGTTATCGCAATTGTGTGGATGATGCTTTTCCGAAAGTCAGATGGTATGTCGCCAGACTCATACATTCTACACAACAACGTGAATCCCCCCAGGGGATCCACAACTCTTTTGTGGATACGTGCGTAGCGAGCACGGGACCCCGAGCTAATGTGGCCTTCCTTCCTTTCCGGGCTGCATACCTTCCCTTTTCACATCCTTCCCCATCCCCCATCTTTGCCCCCCCCCTCTCACCTCTGGCTCTTTCCTTCCCTTTCTCCCCCTCTGGGAGTATGGTTTGTGCCTACGTCCGGAGACGGACGCTTGTAAATGTACCGCATTCTTCGCCTTCCTTGCTTGTATGTCTTCATCCTTCCTTTGTCCTTCTCTTTTCCTTACCTCTTCTCTTTACCCTTTTCTCCGCTGCGCCGTTTGAGACCTCTCTTCTTTCCTTTCCCTTTCTCTTTCTTCCTCCTTGTGCGTGTCTGAAGGCCGACCCACGCACTTCCATGCGTAGCTGGTGACGGGGTAACGCGTAATTCCCTGCCCCGGGTAGACAGGTAAGTCACGTACGTACCCCCTGGTAACGGCCAGGCCCAGGGAGGGGTGATTACCCGAGCTGATACCTTCCGAAAGTGCCGATTGGTCCCTCCGTCCGTTTGTCGGGTGGTGTGACCTGAGGTGTGAACAATCACCTAAGGCGGGAGTGCCCTCAGAGAGGGCCCCAACAAGGGAGGAGCGCGCCATCAGAGACGCCGGTAATCATGGGGGATTCTTCCGCAATGGTTTCCTCACCTTCCACTATCTCTGCTCACAAACGTAAGTTCACTGAGTCTCAGCCACAGTCAGTTCTTCCATCGTTGCCACAGTTCCTTGTTGCTTCTCGGTCTGACGAAGGTCACGACTTCTCCACGATCAACCCTTTCATTATTCAGAAAGGTGTCGACGCAATTGCAGGTCCTGTAAAGTCTTGTTCCAGATTACGGAATGGCACCCTGTTGTTAGAAACAGTCAGTGCCCTCCAGACACAAAAATTGCTGCGTACCTCACTACTACACACCTTCCCTGTCCGGGTGGACCCGCACCGTACTTTAAATTCCTCACGTGGAGTCATTTATACACGCTCCCTCGATGGATTGTCTGACGAAGAAATTCAGCACTACCTGTCTGACCAGGGCGTAACGGCTGTTAATAGGGTTATGAAAAGGGTTGACACGAACATCATTCCAACCCGCACTGTCTTCTTGACATCTGACAAAGTTCAACTCCCATCGAAAATCAAAGCAGGCTATGAGATAATTTCCGTTCGCCCTTACGTCCCAAACCCTACGCGTTGCTATTGGTGTCAGCGGTTCAATCACACCAGCCAGTCCTGTTCCAATCCAGCCAAATGTGTTATGTGTGGCAAGGATGCCCATGAGGGTGCTTGTCCACCTCCATCCCCACGCTGCATCAACTGTATGGGTGACCACGCTGCTTCCTCTCGAGATTGTCCCATTTTTAAGGACGAAAAGCTCATCCAGGAAATTAGAGTAAAGGAAAAGGTGTCGACCTTTGCTGCTCGAAAATTATTCGCCAGTTGACAGCCCACCGTGCCTCAGAAAGGAAAATACAGCACTGTCCTTGCTTCTCCTTGGCCAACAAAGGAGGCGGCCACGCAGACTTGCGACCTCACCTTTAGTGCCACGGTCGTCAGATCGGCCAGCGCAAAGATCGCCCGTTCAACCTCACCACTTTCGCCTGCCCACTCTCTGGCTCAACCTTCGTCGAGTTCTGCTAAATCTCGAGCCCACAAGTCAGACACCAAGACTTTGAAAAAAGAGGATACTCGTGAAGAGTTTTTACGTACGGCAACTTCCCAACCATCGGTTCCTCCTTCCTCTAAACATCATACTTCCAAGAAGGCTACAAAGAAACCCAGTTCCTCTCCTTCTCCGCCAAGGCGTGTCCCATCTACAGCACCACCTGGCGGAAATCACCCTCGGCCATCTTCTGTGTCGCCGAGGCGCACTGCTGGCGGCCGATCAACTGGCCGATCGCTGATGGCAGGAGCTGCTCCTGACCAACCTATGGATCAGGATCTTCTGCCTTCAGCTGAATGCCATTCCATGCTGTCGGTCGCAAGCTCAGAGCAGTCGTTGAGTTGACAGCGACCTTGGTCACATTCCTCCATTTTCTGTTCACCCTATGTCCATTATCCACTGGAATATCCGCGGTATTCGAGCCAATCGGGATGAATTGTCGATCCTCTTACGATCCTACTCGCCGGTCATCTTCTGTCTTCAGGAAACAAAGCTGCGTCCCCATGACCGCTTTTTTCTCCCTCATTTTCAGTCCGTTCGATATGACCTCCCCTCTGTTGAAGGCACTCCAGCCCATGGAGGACTCATGATTCTGCTCCACGATACTCTCCATTATCACCAAACCCCCTTAAACAGTTCCTTCCAAGCTGTCGCCGTCCGTCTTTCCCTTTCCGGATACACGTTCTCTCTTTGTACTATATACATTCCATCGTCCACACAAATGGCACGAGCTGATCTCCTTCATCTTCTTGGTCAGCTTCCACCCTCATATTTGCTGGTTGGGGACTTCAATGCCCACCACCCACTTTGGGGATCTCCACATCCTTGTCCACGTGGCTCACTATTGCTAGACGTTTTCCACCAAGCAGATCTAGTTTGCCTCAACACTGGGGTCTCTACATTTTTGTCTGCCTCCACGACAAATTTGTCTCATTTGGACCTTGCGGTCGGTACTGTTCCGCTAGCTCGGCGCTTCGAATAGTTCGCCCTTGATGATACACATTCGAGTGACCACTTTCCATGTGTCCTTAGACTGCAGCCTCAACTGCCCTACATGCGCCCGCGACGCTGGAAGTTTGCCCAAGCCGATTGGACACTTTTTTCGTCTCTAGCGACATTCGATGACCGTCACTTTCCCAGCGTCGACGATGAGGTCACACATATTACCGGCGTCATTCTTACAGCTGCGGAACATTCAATACCACGCACCTCCGAATTGCCCCGGCGCCCCCCAGTTCCTTGGTGGGACGAGGCATGCCGTGATGCAATATGTGAGCGGCGACGTGCTCTCCGCGTTTTTCGCCACCATCCTACTTTGGCCAACTGTATCCGTTATAAGCAGTTCCGAGCGCGATGCCGTCGTGTCATTCGCGATAGCAAGAAGGCAAGCTGGAAATTCTTTATTAGCTCATTTAACACCTTCACTCCCTCCTCGGAAGTTTGGAGTCGGCTTCGACGGTTCTCAGGCGCGCCTCGTTTCTCCCCGGTCTCTGGGCTCACTGTCGCGCATGACAGATTAGTGGACCCCGTCGCAATTTCTAACTCGTTGGGTCAGCACTTTGCTGAGATTTCGAGCTCTTCATATTACCCGCCAGCGTTTCTCCCGAAGAAACGTGCAGCGGAAGTGCGACCTCTTGCTTTCTCCTCTCAAAATCGCGAAAGCTACAATACTGTTTTCTCCTTGCGGGAACTCCAACATGCACTTTCTGTTTCCCGCTCCTCCGCCCCAGGACCGGATGGTATCCACGTCCAAATGTTGCTGCATTTATCAACCCATAGTCTGCGTTACCTCCTTCGCCTTTATAATCGAATTTGGACCGACAGTACTTTTCCCAGACGATGGCGGGAAGCTATCGTCGTTCCTGTTCCGAAACCTGGAAAGGACAAACATCTCCCCTCTAGCTATCGCCCCATTTCTCTCACGAGTAGTGTCTGTAAGGTTCTGGAGCGTATGGTGAATTACCGTTTAGCGTGGTGGCTGGAATCCCGCAGTCTTTTAACACCTGCCCAATGCGGATTCCGAAAGCATCGTTCTGCAGTTGACCATCTAATTGCTCTCTCCACTTACATCATGAACAATTTTCTCCGGAAACGCCAAACAGTAGCAATATTTTTTGATCTGGAGAGATACTTGTTGGAGGACAGGCATCCTCCGCACACTGTTCTCTTGGGGCTTTCGAGATCGGCTGCCCCTTTTCCTTCGCGAATTTATGGCAGAGCGCACATTTAGGGTGCGGGTGAACACTACTCTCTCCCGTAATTTCTCCCAAGAAAACGGGGTACCCCAGGGCTCCGTGCTGAGTGTTGTACTGTTTGCCATTGCCATCAATCCAATTATGGATTGTCTCCTTCCTGATGTCTCGGGCTCCCTCTTTGTGGACGATTTTGCGATCTACTACAGCTCTCAACGGACCAGCCTTCTTGAACGACGTCTTCAAGGATGTCTCGATCGCCTCCACTCTTGGAGCATCGAAACCGGCTTCAGTTTTTCTCCCAGTAAGACCGTTTGTGTTAATTTTTGGCGACGTAAGGAGTTTCTTCCGCCCTCCTTACATCTAGGTCCTGTCAACCTTCCGTTTTCAAACGTCGCTAAATTCTTGGGTCTTATGTTTGACAGAAAACTGTGCTGGTCCTCCCACGTTTCCTATCTTTCGGCTCGCTGTCTGCGATCCCTTAACACCCTCCGTGTCCTGAATGGTACCTCCTGGGGAGCGGACCGAGTGGTCCTTCTCCGCCTCTATCGCGCCTTAGTGCGCTCGAAATTGGACTATGGAAGCATAGTCTACTCCTCTGCTCGGCCGTCTATTCTTCGGCGTCTCGACTCTATCCACCACCGTGGATTACGTTTAGTGTCTGGAGCTTTTTACACCAGCCCTGTGGAAAGCCTTTATGCTGAGACTGCTGAACCTCCGCTGTCCAATCGGGGAGCAGTCCTTCTGAGTCGTTATGCTAGCCATCTGTCTTCCATGCCTGCTAATCCAGCCCACGACATTTTTTTCGACGCCTCCTTTGACGTAGGGTATGCACGCCACCCCTCCTCCCTACTACCACCGGGAGTCCGCTTCCGTCAACTGCTCCATTCCCTTTCCTTCCGCTTTCCTAAAACCTTCTTGACAACATGGGGTACAGCACCGCCTTGGCTCCGTCCCCGGATCTGCCTGCTCCGTGACCTTTGTCGATTTCCCAAGGATGGTACCCCTTCACTTGTTTATCGTCGGGCATTTGCTGCTCTATGTGCACAAATGACGGACGCCACATTTATTTACACCGACGGCTCGAAAACATCGTTAGGTGTAGGGAGTGCCTATATTGTTGGCGACACCCTAAATCACTTTCGGCTTCCCGACCAGTGTTCGGTTTATACTGCGGAGCTTTACGCTGTTCTCCAGGCTGTCCTCTACATCCGCCGCCATCAGCGGATACAGTACGTTATCTGCTCAGATTCTCTCAGCTCTCTCCTCAGTCTCCCAGCTCTTTATCCTGTGCACCCTCTGGTCCACCGGATTCAGGACTGTCTGCGCTTGCTCCACCTGGGGGGCGTCTCGGTGGCGTTCCTCTGGCTCCCGGGACACGTTGGTATCTGTGGAAATGAGGCGGCCGATATTGCAGCCAAGGCTGCAGTCTCTCTTCCTCGGCCAGCTATTCAATCGATTCCCTTCGCCGATTTACGGAGCGTTCTATGTCGACGTGTTGTTCATTTATGGCACACGCATTGGTCGACACTTCCCCATAATAAATTGCGGGACATGAAAGCTCTTCCTTGTGCTTGGACTTCTTCCTCCCGAACGCGTCGTCGGGAGGAGGTAATTTTAACTAGACTCCGGATAGGGCACTGTCTTTTTAGCCATCGACATCTTTTAAGCGGCGATCCTCCCTCACTCTGTCCCCACTGCTCTCAGCTGTGGACGGTAAGACACTTTTTAATTGAGTGCCCCTATTTTAATCCGTTACGCTCCCGTCTACAACTATCGCCTGATATATCGTCGATTTTAGCAGATGACACGCGCTCAGCCGACCGCGTTCTCAAGTTTATTAGTGCCAGTGAAATGACGTCAGTCATTTGAAGCTTTTTTTGGGGACAACCAACCCCTTTCTGTAGTGGATTTTTAAGCCTTCCTTCTGCTTTTAGTTTCTCCAATTTTATGACTTTCGTTCCCATTGCTGCTGGTTTTCAATTTCGGTTTTTTACTGTTTCCTAAGTCACGGACTGGGCGCTAATGACCATAGAAGTTTTGCGCCCTAGAACAAAAAAAAAAAAAGAAAAACAACGTGAATAGTCGTTTTGTTGCCACTTCCCCCAATGATTTTAGAAATTCTGAAGGAATGTTTCTATCCCTTCTGCCTTATTTGATCTAAAGTCCTCCAAAGCTCTTTTAAATTCTGAATCTGATACTGGATCCGCTTCTATAGCGACTCCTCTTACTTCTTCAGTCACACAAGACCAATTTTCCCCTCGTAGAAGCTTTCAGTGTGCTCTTTCCATCTATCGCCCTGTCTTCTGTATCTAACAGTGGAATTCCCGTTCACTCTTAATGTTACCACGCTTACTATTAAGGTCACCGAAGGATGTTTTGCCTTTCATGTATGTTGAGTCTGTTCTTCCAACAATAATTTATTTTTCGATTTCTTGACATTTTTCATGCAGACATTTCGTTCATTATGGTTCAAAGGGCTCTGAGCACTATAGGACTTAACGTCTGATGTCATCAGTCCCCTAGAACTTAGAACTACTTAAACCTAACTAACCCAAGGACAACACACACACATATCCATGCCTGAGGCAGGATTCGAACCTGCGACCGTAGCGGTCGCGCGGTTCCAGACTAAAGCGCCTAGAACCGCTCGGCCACTCCAGCCGGCAGACATTTCGTCTTAGCTTCTCTGCACTTTCTATTTATTCCGTTCCTCAGCAACTTGTATTTCTGTATCGCTGAATTTCCCTCAAGGTTTTTGTACTTCCATCGATCAACTGAAGTATTTCTTCTGTTATCCATGACTTCTTCGCAGTTACCTTCTTTCTAGGTTACCAATGTTTTTTTTTTCCAACTTCTGATACTGCCATTTTCGGATTCCACTTCTTTCTATACTGATTCTTCCTGACTAATGGCTTAAACATCAGCCTACTCTCCATCACTACTATATTGTCATCCGAGTCTATGGCTGCACCTGGGTACGCTTTACAATCCAGTATCTGATTTCGGAATCTCTGTCTGGCCATGATGTAATCTAACTGAAATTTTCCTTTATCACCCGGCGTTTTCATCTCCTCCTCTTGTGATTCTTGAACAGATTATTCGCTATTACCGTCTGAAATGTATTGCAGAACTCAATTATTCTCCTCTCTCATTCTTAGTACCGAGCCCATGTTGTCGCATGACCCTTTATTGTAGTCCATGCCTTACAACAGCATTTCAGCCCACCATGACTACTAGACCACCCCCATGAACCATGGACCTTGCGTTGGTGGGGAGGCTTGCGTGCCTCAGCGATACAGATGGCCGTACTGTAGGTGCAACCACAACGGAGGGGTATCTGTTGAGAGGCCAGACAAACATGTGGTTCCTGAAGAGGGGCAGCAGCCTTTTCAGTAGTTGCAGGGGCAACAGTCTGGATGATTGACTGAGCTGGCCTTGTAACATTAACCAAAACGGCCTTGCTGTGCTGGTACTGCGAACGGCTGAAAGCAAGGGGAAACTACAGCCATAATTTTTCCCGAGGACATGCAGCTTTACTGTATGATTAAATGATGATGGCGTCCTCTTGGGTAAAATATTCCGGAGGTAAAATAGTCCCCCATTCGGATCTCCGGGCGGGGACTACTCAAGAGGACATCGTTATCAGGAGAAAGAAAACTGGCATTCTACGGATCGGAGCGTGGAATGTCAGATCCCTTAATCGGGCAGGCAGGTTAGAAAATTTAAAAAGGGAAATGGATAGGTTAAAGTTAGATATAGTGGGAATTAGTGAAGTTCGGTGGCAGGAGGAACAAGACTTTTGGTCAGGTGATTACAGGGTTATAAATACAAAATCAAATAGGGGTAATGCAGGAGTAGGTTTAATAATGAATAAAAAAATAGGAGTGCTGGTTAGCTACTACAAATAGCATAGTGAACGCATTATTGTGGGCAAGATAGACACAAAGACCACGCCTACTACAGTAGTACAAGTTTATATGCCAACTAGCTCTGCAGATGATGAAGAAATTGATGAAATCTATGACGAGATAAAAGAAATTTTTCAGGTAGTGAAGGGAGACGAAAATTTAATAGTCATGGGTGACTGGAATTCGTCAGCAGGAAAAGGGAGAGAAGGAAACATAGCAGGTGAATATGGATTGGGGGGAAGAAATGAAAGAGGAAGCCGCCTTGTAGAATTTTGCACAGAGCATAACTTAATCATAGCTAACACTTGGTTCAAGAATCATAAATAAGGTTGTATACCTGGAAGAATCCTGGAGATACTAAAAGGTATCAGATAGATTATATAATGGTAAGACAGAGATTTAGGACGCAGGTTTTAAATTGTAAGACATTTCCAGGGGCAGATGTGGATTCTGACCACAATCTATTGGTTATGAAATGCAGATTGAAACTGAAGAAACTGCAAAAAGGTGGGAATCTAAGGAGATGGGACCTGGATAAACTGAAAGAACCAGAGGTTGTAGAGAGTTTCAGGGAGAGCATAAGGGAACAATTGACAGGAATGGGGGAAAGAAATACAGTAGAAGAAGAATGGGTAGGTCTGAGAGATGAAGTGGTGAAGGCAGCAGACGATCAAGTAGGTAAAAAGGCGAGGGCTAATAGAAATCCTTGGGTAACAGAAGAAATATTGAATTTAATTGATGAAAGGAGAAACTATAGAAATGCAGTAAATGAAGCAGGCAAAAAGGAATACAAACGTCTCAAAAATGAGATCGACAGGAAGCGCAAAATGGCTAAGCAGGGATGGCTAGAGGACAAATGTAAGGATGTAGAGGCTTGTCTCACTAGGGGTAAGATAGATACTACCTACAGGAAAATTAAAGAGACCTTTGGAGAAAAGAGAACCACTTGTATGAATATCAAGAGCTCAGATGGCAACCCAGTTCTAAGCAAAGAAGGGAAGGCAGAAAGGTGGAAGGAGTATATAGAGGGTTTGTACAAGGGCGATGTACTTGAGGACAATATTATGGAAATGGAAGAGGATGTAGATGAAGACGAAATGGGAGATAAGATACTGCGAGAAGGGTTTGACGGAGCACTGAAAGACCTGAGTCGAAACAAGGCCCCGGGAGTAGACAACATTCCATTAGAACTACTAATGACCTTGGGAGAGCCAGTCATGACAAAACTCTACCATCAGGTGAGCAAGATGTATGAGACAGGCGAAATACCCACAGACTTCAAGAAGAATATAATAATTCCAATCCCAAAGAAAGCAGGTGTTGACAGATGTGAAAATTACCTAACTATCAGTTTAATAAGTCACAGCTACATAATACTAACGCGAATTCTTTACAGGCGAATGGAAAAACTGGTAGAAGCGGACCTCGGGGAAGATCAGTTTGGATTCCGTAGAAATGTTGGAACACGTGAGGCAATACTAACCTTACTGCTTATCTTAGAAGAATGATTAAGAAAAGGCAAACCTACGTTTCTAGCATTTGTAGAGTTAGAGAAAGCTTTTGACATTGTTAACTGGAATACTCTCTTTCAAATTCTGAAGGTGGCAGGTATAAAATACAGGGAACGAAAGGCTATTTACAATTTGTATAGAAATCAGATGGCAGTTATAAGAGTCGAGGGGCATGAAAGGGAAGCAGTGGTTGGGAAAGGAGTGAGACAGGGTTTTAGCCTCTCCCCGATGTTATTCAATCTGTATATTGAGCAAGCAGTAAAGGAAACAAAAGAAAAATTCGGAGTAGGTATTAAAATCCATGGAGAAGAAGTAAAAACTTTGAGGTTCGCCGATGACATTGTAATTCTGTCAGAGACAGCAAAGGACTTGGAAGAGCAGTTTAACGGAATGGACAGTGTCTTGAAAGGAGGATATAAGATGAACATCAACAAAAGCAAAACGAAGATAATGGAATGTAGTAAAATTAAATCGAGTGATGCTAAGGGAATTAGATTAGGAAATGAGACACTTAAAGTAATAAAGGAGTTTTGCTATTTGGGGAGCAAAATAACTGATGATGGTCGAAGTAGAGAGGATATAAAATGTAGATTGGCAATGGCAGGGAAAGCGTTTCTGAAGAAGAGAAATTTGTTAACATCGAGTATAGATTTAAGTGTCAGGAAGTCGTTTCTGAAAGTATTTGTATGGAGTGTAGCCATGTATGGAAGTGAAACATGGACGATAACCAGTTTGGACAAGAAGAGAATAGAAGCTTTTGAAATGTGGTGCTACAGAAGAATGCTGAAGATAAGGTGGGTAGATCACGTAACTAATGAGGAGGTATTGAATAGGGTTGGGCAGAAGAGAAGTTTGTGGCACAACTTGACTAGAAGAAGGGATCGGTTGGTAGGACATGTTTTGAGGCATCAAGGGATCACAAATTTAGCATTGGAGGGCAGCATGGAGGGTAAAAATCGTAGAGGGAGACCAAGAGAAGAATACACTAAGCAGATTCAGAAGGATGTAGGTTGCAGTAGGTACTGGGAGATGAAGAAACTTGCACAGGATAGAGTAGCATGGAGAGATGCATCAAACCATTCTCAAGACTGAAGACCACAACAACAAACAATGACTACTAGATTTTTATTTTATTTTAGAAGGAATGTACAAAGGCAGAAGTTAACAGAGAATGAAAAAGGCGTACTGCGCTAAAATTGAAGAGCCTGACTGGCATTCGTATATTGGCTGTCGAACATGAGGCATTTCTGCATACCTAGTGTTGACAGTGGGGGGCAGCTGTGAGCAGGTGGCGGAGTGGGGTGGTGTGTGTGTATGCTGTGGTTGTAGCAGTTGTGGGTGACGCCTGCAAATTGTTGGAGTCTAAGGGAAAAGGGAGAGGGAATCTAGCAGAGAGAGAGTGAGAGAGAGAGAGAGAGAGAGAGAGAGAGAGAGAGAGAGAGAAAGAGAAAGAGAAAGAGGGAGGGAGGAAGTTGGGAGCAGGATTCGTCGGCAGTTGTGCGGCGCCGGACAGGGCCGCCAACTTGTTCGTCCGCGTTTATCAAGCGACGCTGCGAGCCCAACACGCACCACACCCTGAGTTCAGCCACGTGTGCGCCGTCCGCAGTTCTGCCAACTCCCCCACATGGAATGTGGGCACTGAGCCAACAGTTCCTCTGGATGGCGTTGCTAGTCTGCAGTCGGTAATAGTTCGTTCATTTTAATACCAACTCCGTCGACTAATCACCTAACTTCCGCGATATCCTCTAAATCCCACCTCCACTGACATTATTCTTTCCGTTTTCGTAAACTTAAGGTTATCGTGTTTTTATCACTTTTCCACTAATTCTGAGACTAGGCTGCTATTATTTTACACGATTACTATATCGACCACATTCCTTGGGCATAGTTTCAATTATTTAAATGTACTTGCGAATTTACTTTGCCAGCATCTGTTGTTCCCTATACACAGTGGCTCACACTTAACTCTGCCATCTCATATATTTTGTAAATGGAACAAAACGTGAAAAAGTAATTGGCCAAGGATGCACCTATACCAGGGGCTCTCACAACGAACAGGAATGCATAATCCATAAAAATAAACAAAAATCACATTTAACGCAATGTTACGTTTACTTAAATGGCATATATATGTCTTTTTAATTAAAAAAAAAGGAAGTATAGGGATGAATACTAGGGGCGCAATGGGTGATGGAAGACTTGGTTTCAGTGTTCTGAAACTCATACTTCCGGAAATACTTAGATTTTATGAGACGGCAACGGCGCCACAGTTTCTGCCGTAATGTGCAGAGCAAATGTTGCCTGCACTGATCTAAAGCTTGCTGTAAACAGATCAATAAGTCTACTCACATTCTGGCTACACTGTTCACACTAGTAGACAGAAAGTGTGTGCTCATATTGGTCTGTGTACAGCAAGCATCAGGACAGTGCAGCCATCCCACATGACGGCGGAAGCTGTGGAACCCTTACCATCTTTTGAAGTATTTTTCAGGAGATTAGAGGTTTACAACAGTGTGATTAAATCTGCTATGACAAAATGTGCTCTAATATTCATTTTAGTAAAAAAAAGAAAAAAAGGAACTGTGCCATACAAATAAATGTGACATTGTATGGTAAGTGAAGTTCGTTTACTTCTGTGGACTATGGTTTGCTGTCCATTGAGGGGACACATGACGTAAGTGGGTCCTTGACCCATTACGTTTTCACATTTTGTTTCATTTCTGAAATATATCAGGGAGGTCACAAAGTTAGGTGGGACAGCCCATCTAAATGCAGCCTCTTTTTTCATTATTATAAAGAAAGGAAATATTAGAAATGTAATTCTTTGTGACGTGGTGAACGGCCACGGGAGAGCGGTAGTGTTGGTCAGGTTTATTGTTGTTACCAGTCCTTGTACGGCTTATTGGGGACACGAACAGTGTCAGATGTTGAGTGATCGCTGTGCCGGACACGGTGATGTCGCGTACTCGTGTGAGACAACGTTATCGCAGCTGACACATTTTCAAAGTGGCGTCACTGCGGGTCTCGAGTTTGCCGGCTAGTCGATTCGTGCAGCATTGATTAATGTATAATGTGCTCATTCAGATTACACATATGTTCAAATTTCCGAAAATAATTGATTCACAGGAAGTCAAATGATATTGTGAAGGCTCGCATGCTGCCGGGTTACGCAGGATCACTAGACAAGGGACAAACTTAGATGTAACCAAGTGGTCAGCAACTTCTACAGTTCTCTCCCAATGTAGCTACAGAATGTAGTTGTCATTTTACTGGGTAAGTGGCAGAATTCCTTAAGAACTACTGCTTTGTGACCACCAATTACGATGTTAAGTATCTCGCTGTTCTCATCTCCGCTACTTCTCATTACTTTCGACTTTCTTCGATTTACTCTCAATCCACATCCTGTACTCATTAGACCATCCCATTGGACAGATCCCGTAATTCTTCTCCACTTTCACTGAGGATAGAAATGTCATCTGGGGATCTTAACACTGAGAGCCTTTCACCTTGCCTTATAATACCACCGCTGAACCTTTCTTTTATTTTCGTCATTGTTTCTTCGATGAATAGACTGAACGGCAGTCTTACACCCTTTTTTGTTCGTGAACTTCGTTCCTGAACTTCCATTCTTATTGTTTCCTTTTGGATTTGTACGCACTGTATATTCCCCGTCTTTCCCTATAGCTTACCCCTTTTTCCCCACGATTTCGAACACGTTGCTCCATTTTACATTATCGAACGCGTTTTCCATATAGACAAATCCTATGAAACTGTCTTGCTCTTTGTTTAATCTTGCTTCCATTATCAATTGCAAAGTCAGAATGGCCTATCTGGTGCCTTTATCTTTCCGAAAGCTAAACTGGCCGTCATCTAACACATACGCTGTTCTCTTTCCCATTCTTCTGTATATTATTTTCCAACAACTTGGATGCATGAGCTGTTAAGATTATTTTGCTTTAATTCTCGCAATTGTCGGCTCTTGCAATGTTTAGAATTGTGTGGATGATGTTTTTTCAAAAGGAAAATGGTATATCACCGGACTAATACATTCTACACACCAACGAGAATAGTCGTTTTGTTGTGACTTCCCCCGATGATTTTAGAAATTCCTATCGAATATTGTCTATCCCTTCTGCTTTATACGATTTTAATTCTTCCAGACATCTTTTAAATTCTGATTCTAACACTGTATCGCCCATCTATAACAACTCCTGTTTCTACTTCTATCACGTCATCAGACAAATCCTCCACCTCATAGAAGCCCTCAGTGTACTCTTTCCAGATACCCGCTCTCTTTTCTGCATTTAACAGTGGAATTCCCGAATCAGTCCTTCCGACAATTGCCTTTTCGAGTTCTACACATTTATTATGTAGCCATTTCGCCTCAGCATCCCCACACTTCCTATTTATGTCATTCCTAGGTGACTTGTATTTCTGTATTCCTGAATGTCGCTGAATATTTTGTACTTCCTTCTATCGTCGATTAGCTGAAGTAGTTCTTCTATTACCCATGATATCTTCGCAGTTGCCCTGTACCTACGTATTGCCCTTTTTAGAGATGTCTTCAACTGAAATACATATTGAGTTCTTCATTATCGCATTATATATAGCCTTAGAGGACTTCAAGCGTTTGTCTTCATTCCTTAATACTTCCGTACCCCACTTCTTTGCGCCGGCCGGAGTGTCCGTGCGGTTCTAGGCGCTGCAGTCTGGAACCGCGAGACCGCTACGGTCGCAGGTTCGAGTCCTGCCTCGGGCGTGGATGTGTGTGGTGTCCTTGGGTTGGTTGGGTTTAAGTAGTTCTAAGTCCTAGGGGACGGATGACCTCAGAAGTTGAGTCCCACAGTGCTCAGAGCTATTTGAACTCACTTCTTTGCCATTGATTCTTCATGAATGGTCTCTTAAACTTCAGCCTATTCTTCAACATTACCCAATTGTGATATGAGTCTGTATCTGTGCCCGGATACGCCTCAGAACCCAATATCGGATTTCGCAATCTCTGCCTGGCCATGACGTAAAGTGACTGAAATCATCCTGTAATTCAGGCCTTCTTCAAGTACACCTCCTCTGCTTGTGATTCTTGAACAGAGTATTTGTTATTACCATCTGAAATTTATTGCAGAACTCAACTATTCCCCTCTCTCATTCTTAGTACCGAGCCCATATTGTCCCATGACCCTTTCTCGTACTCCTTCCCCTGCAACAGCATTTCAGACCTTCATGACTATTAGATTTTTCATCTCCCTTAAAGAACTGATTTACCTCATATATTCTCTATCTCTTCATCTTCTACTTGCGATGCCGGTATGTGTACCTGAACTATTGTTGGCGGTGTTGGTTAGCTGTTGATTTTGATGAGAACAACCCTATCACTGTACTGTTCACAGCAGCTCTCTGTTTGGCCCACCTTCCTGTTCATAACGAATTCTACACCCAAAGCCCCATTTTCTGCAGCTGTTGATGTTATCCTATACTCGCCTGACGAGAAAGCCTTATCTTCTTTCCATTTCTTTTCACTGACCCCCACTACATCTAGATTCAGCCTTTTCAGATTTTCTAGCTTCCCTACGACGTTGAAACTTCTGACATTGCTCCCGTTGGTTATTCAATTTTTTCTCATGTTACGTCCCACCTGGCAGTACCTTCCTGGTGATACAGATAGGGTAATAGTCCAGAATGTTTAGTCAGTGAAGAGATCATTATGACACTGCCTTCGGTTACAGGCCTCACGTCCAGTGGACACACGTTGAGTGACTTTCATGCAGAAGTTTCCATTGCCTTCTGGATCCTGATGCCGTTGATCACTGCTGATTCTTGCGCCTTTCGGGACAAGAACTGCCCTGAACTCACTTCCGCTCCTCCGCCCTCTCTGAAAATACCGTTGGCAGATTGAGGGTGACTTCTTGCGCCGGGAATCTTCCACCGCCAATACTGGTGATTTTTATTCAGATTTTAAGCAATGTCCGCGCTCGAAACTGGGACTGAGGACGTTTTGATTACTAGTCAACGCTACCACGTGTGCTCATACGTACGGAGCAAGGATGACATAAAAAGTAGACCAGCACCTTCAAAAAAAGACTGTCCTGGCCAGCAGAAGTCAACTAGTATCAAATACAAATCTTAATTTGAGAAAGAAATTTACGAGGACATACATTTGGAGCACAGAATTCTATGAGAGTGAGATATGGGCTGTGGGGAAACCGGAACAGAATAGAAGCATCTGAGGTGTTGTGCTACCGAACAATGTTGAAAATTACACTCCTGGAAATTGAAATAAGAACACCGTGAATTCATTGTCCCAGGAAGGGGAAACTTTATTGACACATTCCTGGGGTCAGATACATCAAATGATCACACTGGCAGAACCACAGGCACATAGACAGAGACAACAGAGCATGCACAATGTCGGCACTAGTACAGTGTATATCCACCTTTCGCAGCAATGCAGGCTGCTATTCTTCCATGGAGACGATCGTAGAGATGCTGGATGTAGTCCTGTGGAACGGCTTGCCATGCCATTTCCACCTGGCGCCTCAGTTGGACCAGCGTTCGTGCTGGACGTGCAGACCGCGTGAGACGACGCTTCATCCAGTCCCAAACATGCTCAATGGGGGACAGATCCGGAGATCTTGCTGGCCAGGGTAGTTGACTTCCACCTTCTAGAGCACGTTGGGTGGCACGGGATACATGCGGACGTGCATTGTCCTGTTGGAACAGCAAGTTCCCTTGCCGGTCTAGGAATGGTAGAACGATGGGTTCGATGACGGTTTGGATGTACCGTGCACTATTCAGTGTCCCCTCGACGATCACCAGTGGTGTACGGCCAGTGTAGGAGATCGCTGCCCACACCATGATGCCGGGTGTTGGCCCTGTGTGCCTCGGTCGTATGCAGTCCTGATTGTGGCGCTCACCTGCACGGCGCCAAACATGCATACGACCATCATTGGCACCAAGGCAGAAGCGACTCTCATCGCTGAAGACGACACGTCTCCATTCGTCCCTCCATTCACGCCTGTCGCGACACCACTGGAGGCGGGCTGCACGATGTTGGGGCGTGAGAGGAAGACGGCCTAACGGTGTGCGGGACCGTAGCCCAGCTTCATGGAGACGGTTGCGAATGGTCCTCGCCGATACCCCAGGAGCAACAGTGTCCCTAATTTGCTGGGAAGTGGCGGTGCGGTCCCCTACGGCACTGCGTAGGATCCTACGGTCTTGGCGTGCATCCGTGCGTCGCTGCGGTCCTGTCCCAGGTCGACGGGCACGTGCACCTTCCGCCGACCACTGGCGACAACATCGATGTACTGTGGAGACCTCACGCCCCACGTGTTGAGCAATTCGGCGGTACGTCCACCCGGCCTCCCGCATGCCCACTATACGCCCTCGCTCAAAGTCCGTCAACTGCACATACGGTTCACGTCCACGCTGTCGCGGCATGCTACCAGTGTTAAAGGCTGCGATGGAGCTCCGTATGCCACGGCAAACTGGCTGACACTGACGGCGGCGGTGCACAAATACTGCGCAGCTAGCGCCATTCGACGGCCAACACCGCGGTTCCTGGTGTGTCCGCTGTGCCGTGCGTGTGATCATTGCTTGTACAGCCCTCTCGCAGTGTCCGGAGCAAGTATGGTGGGTCTGACACACCGGTGTCAATGTGTTTTTTTTTCCATTTTCAGGAGTGTACATGGTCTCATAAGGTAAGGACTGAGGGGGCTCTACACAGAATCGGAAAAGAAAGGAATGTATGGAAAACACTGACAAGAAGAAGGGACAGGAAGACAGGATATCTGTTAAGACATCAGGGAAAAACTTTCACCATACTAGAGGGAGATGATGAGGCTAAAAGTTGTAGAGGTAGACAGCATATTGATGATGTATGTTACAAGTGCTTCTCTGAGGTGAAAAGATTGGGGTGGGAGAGGAATTTGTGGCGGGCAGTAGCAAACCAGTCAAAAAGAATGATGACTTTAAAAAAACGACGCGACTTGGAATCGCTAGACGGTGGACTCAGATCTACAGCAATAAAGGAGTAAATAAATAAATTAAAAAAGCCCATGCATACAGCATACGATAGTTAATTTGAGCTTTGTTGCTTGCTGTCCTCATGGTACTGCAGCTGCAATTGTCAGCAGAGTATTTACTTGATTACTGATGGTTTATGATAGTGTTACAAAACACCAGTGGGAAGAGTCCAGTGCTCTTCTTAACTTCAAGTAAATATTTTCTTTAGTTTCCATGTTTAGACTTATTTTCGTAAGAAAACTGTACACAAATTTCATTGCTGGTACATTCCATCGAAGTTCTCAATAAAACTATAAACGATCGGCTTAATTTCTCATTTCGATTTCATTCAACTAATTGCCACTTTTCAAATGGAAGTGAAATTTTACTCGTAGATAACAAACTTATTTCTGGAATTTATCAAATTTCGATGTCAGCAGGTTTCCTTGTAGGAAACTGAAGGTCCAAAGTCAGTTTAAAAGAAATGGTCGGCCCTGAGGTAAATAAATGCCCTTTCAGCACGCTCAGCGATTGTCTTCGTGCGCCGCGCCACCCACTCCCCAAGTTGTGACGTCACTAGCATTACAACCTACTTTTGCGTCAGTCAGTCAGTTGTCGTTCTGACGTGATTTACACAATGAGTCACGCTCAAGCATTTTAATCTTCACAGCGGGAGCCGATCACCGTGATAAATGATAAAGTTCTTGTTTCTAATTTATTTGGACAGTCGCTTTCTCTGTGGTGCCATTAGTGCTTAGGTGGTCTACGCTATTATGCGCTGTGAAAACGATTAGAGCTGGCTCGTGTTCTGTAGCGAATCACAGACACGAAAAACCGTTAAAATCTAGCGAGAAGTATTTTCTAACATCTTAAAAATGTTTCCTTTCTTATATATAGTGAAATGTAGACAGTATGTTTCACATGATACGTATATTATTTTTCCTGTGTTTTCGACATGTTTTACTGTTCGTCGTTATTTATCGAAACCCATTCTTATCGCCCGATCGCTTGTGAAGCATAGTTTCGAGTTACGTTTTATATTATTTTTACAAATATTGCCAGATCGAATTCGAATTTATTCTGTTTGCCAGCTGTTCATCGCTGTATAAATGGCGTTGTTCGGTGTGTGGCGACATATCTCGCATACTATATCATTTTCTCTAACAAATGGACGCTGTGCCGTGAGACATTGCAAGCGTCCTACTTTACAGACATGAATCAAGCAGTCAGTCTGAAAAAGGATTTGCCAAACCTTAACATGGCGATGTAGGTGAACCTTACTACAATATAACAGTGGGAGGATTTTAACTTTTTGTTTTTAATATATCTTGCGTTCAAGATTTACGCATAAACAGGAAAACGTATATTAAGCACGGAAATCGGGAGGAAGGTGTGTACCAGAATTCAGTATCATAGTTCAGATTGGTCAAATATTAATTACAAATGAGTTACAAAATGATACAAATAAAGTCGCTATAGAGTTAAGATGACAGAGGTAGTAACAAATGATGAGTAGTGCAGCATGATTTTGTGCTACCTAGCCTGTAGCCCGTAGCGTCTCAGCCTGTTACGCGACCGCCGTTGGCCAAATGGACGCTATGAGTTGAATCCTTCAGGACTCCAACAGAGTTAAGGCTCAATGACTCTGCTGGGACCTATTTAAAAACTCGCGCTCTACAGGAAACCAGCAAACTCTCAGGGTAGGCACTAGTTTATATTGCCACATTGAACAAACGTTTTTACAAAGAGTCATGTTCGTCATGCAAGCAAGTTCTAAGGGTCCGGTCCATATCATTTAAATCCAGATCTCTTAGGTTTCCATTACCTGATCGGTCCTGCACGCCAATTACTCTCCAGGAAAGGCATCCGTATGTTCCTGGTATTTTTCTTCAAACCATAGAGCCTCTCTTTAACCACCATCATTGTGACCACTAATAATTACCGTTTGAAAAGCTTTTCTTTAAAATTAATGTGGCCCAAAATTGCTTCTATACAGAGGGAATGATGCTGCTTAATTTTCGTATCAGATTTGTTTGGGGTGCACACAGATTAACTGGAGGTAAGATTTATTTATGGTAATTTTAAATTAATTCTATAACAACAACGATGGCCGGAGTGGCCGAGCGGTTCTAGGCGGTACAAGCTGGAACCGCGCGACCGCTACGGTTGCAGGTTCGAATCCTGCCTCGTGCATGGATGTAGGTGGTGTCCTTAGGTTAGTTAGGTTTAAGTAGTTCCAAGTTGTAGGGGACTGATGACCTCAGAAGTTAAGTCCCATAGTGCTCAAAGTCATTTTTTTATTAGTGCAAAATGGCTAAGCAGGGATGGCTAGAGGACAAATGTAAGGATGTAGAGTCTTATTTCACTAGGGGTCAGATGGATACTGCCTACAGGAAAATTAATGAGACCTTTGGAGAAAAGAGAACCACTTGTATGAATATCAAGAGCTCAGATGGAAACCCAGTTCTAAGCAAAGAAGGGAAAGCAGAAAGGTGGAAGGAGTATATAGAGGGTCTATACAAGGGCGATGTACTTGAGGACAATATTATGGAAATGGAAGAGTATGTAGATGACGATGAAATGGGAGATATAATACTGCGTGAAGAGTTTGACAGAGCACTGAAAGACCAGAGTCGAAACATAGTAGACAACATTCTATTAGAACTACTGACAGCCTTGGGAGAGCCAATCCTGACAAAACTCTACCATCTGGTTAGCAAGATGTATGAGACAGACGAAATACCGTCAGACTTCAAGAAGAATATAATAATTCCATTTCCAAAGAAAGCAGGTGTTGACAGATGTGAAAATTACCGAACAATCAGTTTAATAAGTCACGGCTGCAAAATACTAACGCGAATTATTTACAGACGAATGGAAAAACTAGTAGAAGCCGACCTCGGGGAAGATCAGTTTGGATTCCGTAGAAATACTGGAATACGTGAGGCACTACTGACGTTAAGACTTATCTTAGAAGCTAGATTAGGGAAAGGCAAACCTACGTTTCTAGCATTTGTAGACTTAGAGAAAGCTTTTGACAATGTTGACTGGAATACTGTCTTTCAAATTCTAAAGGTGGCAGGGGTAAAATACAGGGAGCGAAAAGCTATGTACAATTTGTACAGAAACCAGATTGCAGTTATAAGAGTCGAGGGACATGAAAGGGAAGCAGTGGTTGGGAAGGGAGTGAGACAGGGTTGTAGCCTCTCCCCGATGTTATTCAATCTGTATATTGAGCAAGCAGTAAAGGAAACAAAAGAAAAATTCGGAGTAGGTATTAAAATCCATGGAGAAGAAATAAAAACTTTGAGGTTCGCCGATGACATTGTAATTCTGTCAGAGACAGCAAAGGACTTGGAAGAGCAGTTGAATGGAATGGACAGTGTCTTGAAAGAAGGATATAAGATGAACATCAACAAAAGCAAAACAAGGATAATGGAATGTAGTCTAATTAAGTCGGGTGATGCTGAGGGAATTAGATTAGGAAATGAGGCACTTAAAGTGGTAAAGGAGTTTTGCTATTTAGGGAGTAAAATAACTGATGATGGTCGAAGTAGAGAGGATATAAAATGTAGATTGGCAATGGCAAGGAATGCGTTTCTGAAGAAGAGAAATTTGTTAACATCGAGTATAGATTTAAGTGTCAGGAAGTCGTTTCTGAAAGTATTTGTATGGAGTATAGCCATGTATGGAAGTGTAACATGGACGATAAATATTTTGGACAAGAAGAGAATAGAATCTTTCGAAATGTGGTGCTACAGGAGAATGCTGAAGATTAGATGGGTGGATCACATAACTAATGAGGAAGTGTTGAATAGGATTGGGGAGAAGAGAAGTTTGTGGCACAGCTTGACGAGAAGAAGCGATCGGTTGGTAGAATATGTTCTGAGGCATCAAGGGATCACCAGTTTATTATTGGAGGGCAGTATGGAGGGTAGAAATCGTAGGGGGAGGCCAAGAGACGAATACACTAAGCAGATTCAGACGGATGTAGGTTGCAGTAGATGCTGGGAGATGAAGAAGCTTGCACAGGATAGAGTAGCATGGAGAGCTGCATCAAACCAGTCTCAGGACTGAAGACCACAACAACAACAACAACAATAACAGTAACAACAACAACAACATAAATAAGGTTCACAAACTCATAGCACGGCAGGGAATGCAGTGCAACTGCTGGTTGAATAAAAATAACTTTCGAACCGTGACTCTTTTATTTTCAGTACAACTGCAGGTTAATTGCACCAGCTGGTAAAGCGATTTGTGAGCTAAGAGGCTGCGACACAAATGTACCCTTATAATCGTAGAAGACTGTCCCTGACACAACGTGATTTACTTTCCGTGGGAAGGATTCTTCAGTGAAGTAACAACAAACGCGGAGGACCTTATGTTTACGGCCGTATTAAAATTCCCGTAGATGACTGCTACTTGTTCTTATATAGCCCAGCCTTCTGGAAGAATGTCATAGGAAAAAGCACCCGTGCTTACCGGCCCCAGGCCCCTTACCTCACACGCCACAACCGCCAATCTAATTTAGTTAAAACACTACAATACCTTTACTAACACTCGATCCGAAACTACCTTTGAATCCTACAACTAGTAACTAAAACCGTAAAATACCTTGCACTAGCACTAACAGGACTCTTGCGAGGACGAAATCGCCTTGCAACTCTCGATGCCTATGGCACTGTTGCGTGGGTGAAAGTAGGTTTGTCAGTATGCGAGCGATGAACGTACACAGCTCTGGTGAGCTGCCTATTACAGAGTGTGTTCGACTTTGACTCTTTGGTCCTGTTGTGGGCTTCATGGTGTGGGGCGGCCATCAGTTACATCTCGTGGTCGCATTTGACGTTTCTGCAGGGTAAGGTAGTCACTGTAAGGTAGTCACTGCACGGCACACACAAAGTCACGTCCACCACAATTCACTCCTTTTAATAAAAAGCACACACTCATACAACATATACATATCTCACACTTACACAACATTTTAAATTTTTCTTTGGGTCAACGTAGTTAGCAAAGGACAATGTCCCAGAAATAAATTAAAATATTTCCAGTCGCCCGAACCAAAGAAAGGTTTTCGGAAGGTTTCCCTCGGTTGTAAGGCTAATGCCGGAAGTATTAAGTCACCCCCGCTCCCATTTATACCCAATTTGGATCCCCCTTTTGCCGCACTATTACTGCCTGAACAGAAACACCATCCATTAGAGGACCGGTTCTCGAACAGCTCGCTCCACTCCGGTACATAACTTTAAAATAAATAAAAAAAGAATACATCAACGTATACTAAACTGTGTCATGTGCTAGATTTGGCACTGCCTGGCTACTACAGGCTAGTCACTGATCAGAGCTGTGTATAGTCCGATTAAAATTACTTGATAGTTGACACGTCAAGCTTTGAAGCTTATGTCACATCAGAACCGTTCGCCGTTGCGAAACTGCTACAAAAATTGGTCGGTTCATTTACAATGCCGTATCCGGTATTTTTTCTCGGTGTCACAAACTATTTTATATTCCGGGCAACCACAACTTTTGAAAGGCACGATGCTAGGAATAAATCCGGTAACAGCCGGTAAAATTTTTGTTTATTAAAACACAACCAGTTTGCGGTCTAAAGCCGCATCATCAAGTGCAATAACGCTAAAAGATCATAGGCATATACGTCACTGCTGGTTAAAATTTATAGGGTGATTATTATTAAAGTTCAAATTTCAAACCTTTGTAGAAATAACACCACTGGGCAGAATGACGTCAAATTGCAACGGAATATAATGGGAGAATGAAGGAAACGTATGGCATAAGAGAAATAAATAGTTATAATAAGGTAGCAATAGATGGCGCTGTAAACATCATAATTTAATAGTAGTCGACCTCAAGTGACAAATGAATCCTACAACAATGCTTAAAGTGTACGTTTGACGTTAAACGAGCTTTACTGCTCAATGTACATGGGTGTACAGGAGTGGTACTGTTAGTTACATAAGTTCATCCACCACGGCCAGGTCTTGTCACATCGGATGGGAAAATCGGTTTTTAACTGTCCTGAGACCAAAAACCGCATAAAAAGCATCAATCAAAATCAAATCGTATCATTAATTTCCGTGTGACTGGTGCAAAAAGTGTTCAATATGCTGTCCACCGTTTTCTGCAACAAATTTAAATCGAAAAACAGCATGTTCCACTACTGATCGAAGGGTTTCCTTGGTTAGGTTCAGAATGTGTTACGCAATGCATAGCTTCAATGCAACTAAGTTTGCAATCGGAACACTGAACACACCATCTGTCAGACATCCCACAGCCAGAAGTCACACAGATTAAAGCCGTCGGCACACGGACCGTGCTGTCGAACGTTAACGTTGAGCGTGACAAGTTCAACGTTCTGCAGAACGCTCAGGAACGATGCGACTCGTGCATACGGTACGTGGGCCCCAACGTGGTATACGCGATCGCAACGCACTCCAGCGGCAGTTGAGGGATGTTTCTAGTTCGTAAATCACACTGTTTACTCAACGGGCTCGCGTAAAATTCCCACATTAGCGCTGTTAAAACGCACATTTCCTCCATCGTCCACGAAAAGGAAAGTTCTATGTCCAATCAGTAAGGACACAGGTTTATAAAAGTTCCATTACAAAGAGTGCGGTACAAATTTGGAATATTTCTGCGCATAACATAAACATTATTTCATCATTCCCACATTTTAGTAAGACCCCAAGGTCAGTCTTACTTGATCAGTGTTCCTACCCAGTAGCAGAATCTTTGCAACACGTGAATTACGAAGCGAAAAAGAAAAAGGAGCAAAATATCTTTATACAAGCAACGCAAGCTGTCCTGTAGATTAAGCCAATCGAACAAAGCCACCCCTCAAAAAAAGGTGAACTTATATTTACATAACATCAAATATTATAGTATATACTTATATTAAACTAATAATAAAGTATCAGAACCCAATAAAAAGGCGAATGTTAGGAAAAAAATTTGGAAGTGGCAAGACACGAACCACCGCCCCATCAAAATAATCTTGAACGCAGTGACGCTAGTCACTACGCTACAGCAATAACGTGCTCCAGTTGTCTAATCATAGTATCTTAGCACGTGCAGAAAACCTTAATCGTAGATACGTTCCTAATTGAAGTTTAATTATAACAAATTGTACCAAGAACAATGCCTTTTGAGTAGATCTTCAGTGTGTCGCTGGCTTCAAATAGCCTACTCTCATAATACGCAAGTTACAATAATTATTTTGCCACGAATATGATGTTTCTCATTATTTTATTGGAACGAATCACACAGTTAACAACGGGTTTTTTTAGTGATTCTCAATTTTCTGGTGCTCAGAAACGGCATATATACATACAGGCTTGAAATGAATGCCAATATGGCGCCTCACAACTCTGTACTGAAGGGAGACGGCGTATGTGTGACGTAGGTCGCGTTGCGCAATCTCATTGGTCAACGCTCAGACACACGCTCAGAATATCTGACATGCCAGATATTGCTCTGCACGCTCGGAAAGACTCCCGAACGTGCTATTCCACGCTATGACGTCAGAAACTCGGCACGCTCAACGCTCGGAGGCACGGTCCGTGTGCCGAAGGCTTAAGGTCGGGTGATCGGGACGGCCAGGCTATAGGGAAATGGCGGCTGATAATTCTAGCATTTCCGGAATGGCGTTTCAGCAGCTGCTTAACTGGATTTACAATGTGCTGAGGAGCGCCATCTTGCATAAAAATGATCCTATCCACACTATTGGATATCTGGAATGGCGTGGTTGCGCAAAAGATACTCATAGTGCTTACCAGTGACGGTACAGGTAACACGACAGCAAGCACCTGTCTCTTCGAAGAAATATGGCCCTATGATAAATGATGCCCTAAACCCGCACCACATAGGGACTTTTTCAGGATGAAGTGGTACTGATTGATTTGATGTTGATTTCCCGTTGCACATATTCGACAATTCTGTGTATTGACATATCCTGTCAGATGGAAGGAGGTTTCGTCTGTCTACAAAATCTTCCACGGCCAATCATTGTCCACTTGCATGCGAGCATGAAATTCCAATGCAAATGTCTCTTCTGTTGGCAGGTTAACAGGAAGCGACTTTTGCATATGGGTAATTCTGAAAGGATAGCAAAGAAGGATGTTTCGTAGGATTTTACGCACTGTGCTCAAGAGTATGTCCAATGTTCGGGCAATTCTCAGTGCACTATTGCACACCACCACTCATCTCCTTCTGCAATGCTGTGGCCACTACTTCCACTGACGTCGAATCAATTCGTTTCCTCCCTCTTCCAGGTTGGACACCGCAAGAGCACGTCTTTTCGAATTTCCGAAGTATTTGCTCCAGACCAACAGCACTCATCGGACCAATGCCTTTTTGCAAACCCTTCAGTGGTCGGAACTTCCGCAGAACGACGTGTGCACAGTCATCATTCTTGTAATACAGTTTTACAAGGAGAGCGCAGTCCTGCATGGAGACAGTCATGGCGAACATATCTGACGCGAAAGGAGGAAAAGCCGTGTACCCGGCATGATTATACCAACTTCAGGGGGTCATGTGCATGACAGGTGTTTTCATTTACGTATTCTGATACACATAGCGCCATCTATTGATCAATTTTCACAATATTTTTTTCTTCTGCCATACGTCTTCCCCATTCTCCTATAATATTCCGTTGCAATTTGACGTCATTCTAAACAATGGTGTTATTTCAAAAGCGTTTTGAAAGTTAAATTATAAACGCTCTGTACTATTGACTGAACTCGACAATTGTATGGCGAGCTAAAGGTAACGAGGACGTGCTCTATTCTTTAAAATTTGCTTGCACTGCTGTGACCGCAGGACAGCTCAGTGATGGGCAAAGCAAAAACAGTCCGCACGAGCGACAAAGAGAGATGATATTCGCTGAATAGTAAATTTGGGCTAAGTGATGGGTATGTCTGTGATCTTTTAACGTTGTTGCAACTGACGAAGTGGATTTAGGCCTCAAAACCGTTTGTGTTTTAATAAACAACTATTATACCTGCTGTTAGCTGAAGTTCTTCCTAACACACATTGCTGGATACTTTCGCTCAAGGTGCGATTCCGCGTCACATATACAGCTATCAGAATCACCAAGATCGGCTTACATTTGACAAGCTTCGCAGAACACTGAGTGAAGCCGAACATTTGACTAGAGCACAACAGGCGGCCGCCTAGGCCGAGCGGATCTAGGCGCTTCAGTCTGGAAACGCGCGACCGCTGCGGTCGCAGGTTCGATTCCTGCCTCGGGCAGAAGCTTGAAATTTAGCGCGGACTTCAATCCGAGATGCCTATAACAGTTTCCACAACGAAACTTTGTCTCGAAACCTGGCAGAAAATCCAAAGAGCTTCTGGTCGTATGTGAAGTATGTTAGCGGCAAGAAACAATCAATGCCTTCTCCGCACGATAGCAATGGAGATACTATCGAAGACAGTGCTGCCAAAGCAGAGTTACTAAACACAGCCTTCCGAAATGTCATAATGCCACCACAAAAGAAGACGAAGTAAATATTCCAGAATTCTAATCGAGAACAGCTGCCAACATGAGTAACGTAGAAGTAAATGTCCTCGGAGTAGTGAAGCAACTTAATAAAAGCAAGTCTTCTGGTCTCCCCCCCCCCCCCCCCCCCTGCGGGTTCGGGGGTCAGAATAGGCCCGCGGTATTCCTGCCTGTCGTAAGAGGCGACTAAAAGGAGTCTCAAACGTTTCGGCCTTAATGTGATGGTCCCCTACGGGGTTTGACCCCTATCTTTCAAAATTTTCTGTTAGTGCGTACCATTTCGGGAAGGATGCCTTACGTGGTGTACTATATATCCCTCTTGCCCTAAGATCTGACACAACCGATATTGTCATGGGTTTGGCCTTACACCGTGCTTCCAGCCACATCAGCTGCTGTGTGTTCCGGGCAGCATACATGCCCTCCATTATGAACTTCCATCTTTGCCCTCCTGACACATATGGATATTCGACGCCCGACATCCAGCACGGTAGCCAGTCCGTTGTGGTGGGGTCATGTACCCTCTTGGTGGTAGCCCCCTGACTACACAGGGATCGCACTGCTGATGCCTGAGCTGCTACCTCCCCACGTATGCCGAGGAGTAGATGCTTATCCCTCTGGGACATCGGGACTCCCGGCAAAGGTGGTCTTTGCTGCAGCTGGGTGGCGCCCGTGGGAGAGCCCCTGGTCAGAGTGGGTGGCATCAGGGCGGATGACCCGCAATGAAGCGTGGTACATCGTCTCTCGCTGGTGGGCCACCACCAGCAGTCTCTAAGCGATCGAGGTCTAACCTCAACGGGAAGAAATTTGATCAGAGATCGTTTCCCTCCCTGGCCACTCCATGGGAACAACGCCTGGCTAAAGACAGCAGTGGGGAATATTCGCCCCGGTACCTCGTGTGTACGCGGGTTGATGGGGACTCGTTTATATCGACCAAGCCCCAGTTTATTGTGGAGCATTTAGAGGACAAGTTCAGGGAGGTAGAGGGCTTGTCCAAGATGCGCTCTGGTTCTGTGCTCATCAAAACGGCATCCTCTGCCCAGTCACGGATGTTGCTCAATTGTGACACATTGGGGGACGTTTCAGTTAGCATCACGCCACATAAGAGTCTCAACATGGTCCAGGGTATTATATTCCACAGGGATCTTCTTCTGCAGTCCGACAATGAATTACGCGCCAACCTCGAACGACGAGGTGTTCACTTCGTCCGGCGCGTCCATTGGGGTCCGAGGGATAATCAGGTAGCCACCGGTGAATTCATCTTGGCCTTCGAGGGTGATATCTTACCCGAAAAGGTTAAGGTGATGGTCTACCGTTGTGATGTGAAGCCATATATCCCTCCTCCGATGCGGTGTTTTAAGTGCTGGAAGTTCAGGCACATGTCATCTCGCTGTACTTCCGGCATCACCTGTCGAGATTGTGGCCGTCCTTCCCATCCCAATACTCCATGTGCCCCACCTCCTATCTGTGTTAACTGTGGAGAACACCATTCTCCCTGCTCACCGGACTGTAGGATCTTCCAGAAGGAAAGGAAGATAATGGAATATAAGACTCTGGACCGCCTGACCTACACTGAGGCAAGGCGGAAATATGAGTGGCTACATCCCGTGCCCATGTCATCCACCTATGCCGCTGCTGCAACACCGGTACGATCCTCTCCTGTGTCGTCACGTACTGTTGCCTCTCAGCTATGTCAGAATGAACCGGCCCCTTGGTTGTGAAGGGCACTTCCCCCTCTGTTGCTCCTGCTCCATCTACTCCAGCAGCACCACCACCCCAACCATCGGGGACATTCGTTCCCCCTTCCCAGCCGGAGAAGCGTGAGGCTTCTTCGGCTACTCTAGCCAGGAAGGGGTCCCTTGGGCCCTCCCATTCAAGGCTTTGCCCAGTGCCAAAGCGGACACCCGCAAATTTTTGAAACAACAACCGGTCGCTGGTCATAGGGCTTCACGGTCGTCGTCCATCCCTGAGACTGACCCAGTGGGGCTCTCCCAGCCAGACCCTCCAAAGGCACAGCGTGCAAAGCAGTTGAAGAAAAAGGCTCCCAAGCATCCTGACATTGCGGTGGCACCTGTCCCACTGCAACCTTCCAACTCTGCGTCTCAGGATGAGGTGGAGATCCTGGAGTCTGCTGTGGACCTCGACCTCGCCGGTCCCTCCGACGCCATAGAAAGCACTAGCACAGGTGTTCAATCGGAGGCACCAGGTGACCCAGTGGCGTAATCTGCCTTCAGAGTCCCGTGACGCCTTTCCCAGCCATGGACAACACCATCCTCCAGTGGAACTGCAGTGGTTTCTTCCACCATCTAGCTGAGCTCCACCAACTTATCAGCCTTCATCCTTTCCTTTGCATTGCTCTGCAGGAAACTTGGTTTCCAGCAATGCGAACCCCCGCCCTCCGTGGCTATCGGGGTTATTATAAGAACCGAGCAGCTTATGAAAGGGTGTCTGGTGGCGTCTGCATCTATGTCCTTAACTCTCTTCACAGCGAGTCTGTCCCTCTACAAACAGCTTTAGAGGCTGTAGCTGTTAGGGTGTGGACGCCACAGGCTATTACCATCTGCAGTCTTTACCTTCCACCGGATGGTGATGTAGCGCTGCATGTCCTGGCTGCACTGATAGCCAAATTGCCGCCACCTTTCTTATTGCTGGGCGATTTCAATGCCCACAAACCTTTGTGGGGTGGGACTGTCTCTGATGACCGCAGTCGTGCCGTGGAGCATTTGTTGGCTCAGCTCAACCTTAGCCTCTTGAACACCAGTGCTCCCACGCAGTTCAGTGTGGCCCATGGCTCGTTCTTGGCCATTGATCTCTCTCTTTGCAGTCCCAGACTTGTCCCTTCCCTCCACTGGTGGGTGCATCCTGACCTGTGTGGTAGTGACCATTTTCCCATCTATTTGTCACTGCCCCAGTGTCATTCTTCTGGGTGCCTGCCCTGCTGGGCTCTCCACAGGGCTGACTGGCCGGCTTTTACTTCCGCTGCAACCATTGAGTCTCCCCCACAGGGTGACATTGACGAGGTGGTCCATGTCTTAACCACGTCAATCATTTCGGCGGCCGAGGCTGCCATCCCCCGCTCTTCTGGACTCCCTCGGAGGAAGGCAGTACCCTGGTGGTCGCCGGAGATTGCTGAGGCTATTTGCGACCGTAGGCGGGCTCTCCAGCGTCATAGGCGGCACCCATCTCTAGAGGCCCTCATCGCCTTGGCCCGTCGTCTTATTGCACGGCATAAGCAGGAGTGCTGGGAGAGGTATGTCTCATCCCTGGGCTCCCGTGTCTCCCCCTCGCTCGTGTGGTCCCGGATCCGGAGGATTTATGGATACCAGACCCCTATGGCGGTCCATGGGATCTCCTTGGATGGCGCTGTCTGCACGGACGCTGCCACCATTGCTGAACACCTTTCTGCGCACTTTGCTAACAGCTCTGCGACTGCAACTTATCCCCCTGCCTTTCGCTCTCTCAAGGAGCGAGCCGAGCAGACGTCGTTATCATCCCACACGCGTCGTTCTGAAATATACAATGCTCCTTTCAGCGAGAGGGAATTCCTCGCTGCCCTCGCCGGTTGCCCTGATACAGCACCAGAACCAGACTGCATCCACGCGCAGATGCTGAAGCATCTCTCCAGGGACTGCCAGAGACACATCCTCACCATCTTTAACCGCATTTGGAGCGAGGGCGTGTTCTCGTCGCAATGGAGAGAGGGTCTTATTGTCCCCATCTTGAAGCCCGGTGCGGACCCGCTGGCGGTGGACAGCTATTGTCCCATTACCCTCACCAACGTTTTGTGCAAATTGCTCGAACGTATGTTGGGGCAGCGTTTGTGTTGGGTCCTTGAGTCGCGCGGTCTCCTCGCTCCATCCCAGTGTGGCTTCTGTCGGGGCCGGTCTCCTGCGGACAATTTGGTGCAGCTGGAATCTGCTATCCGTACGCCCTTTGCCCGACGTCAGCATCTCGTTGCTGTGTTTTTTGATCTGCGGAAGGCGTATGACACCACGTGGAGGCATCACATCCTTGCTACGTTGCATGAGTGGGGTCTTCGTGGTCGGCTCACGGCTTTTCTTCAAACCGTTCTATTGCGCTGCTCTTTCCGGGTGCAAGTTGGTGCCGCCACTAGTTCATCTTATACACGGGAAAATGGGGTCCCGCAGGGCTCGGTGTTGAGCGTCTCCTTATTTCTAGTGGCCATTAATGGTCTGGCTGCAGCCGTGGGGTCGTCGGTGTCTCCTTCTTTGTATGCCGACGACTTCTGCATCTCCTTTAGCTCCACGACTACGAGAGTCGCCGAACGCAGGCTGCAAGTAGCCGATCGCAAGGCAGCATCATGGGCTCTGACTCATGGTTTTCAGTTCTCTGCGGCCAAGACTCGAGTTATGCACTTCTGCAGGCGTCGGACGGTCCACCCTCATCCTGAACTTTACCTCGACGGCCACCTGCTTGAAGTGGTGGACACTTGCCGCTTCTTAGGACTCGTCTTTGATGCCTGGCTCACATTGGTTCCTCATATTACTCAGCTGAAGCAAAAGTGCTGGCGGCACCTCAACGCCCTCCGCTGCCTGAGCCACACGTCTTGGGGTGCAGATCGCTGCACGCTGTTGCGATTGTACAGAGCCCTTGTGCAGTCCAGGCTTGATTATGGGAGCCTGGCCTATGGGTCTGCATCACCCTCTGTGTTGATGTTGTTAGACCCCATACACCACTGTGGGGTTCGGCTTGCAACTGGCGCTTTTCGTACGAGCCCCATGGATAGTCTGCTGGTGGAGGCCGGGGTTCCCCCGCTGCGGATTCGCCGCCATCGACTGCTCGCCGACTATGCTGTCCACGTGCATTGCTCGCTGGGCCATCCCAACCGTCGCCTGCTTTTCCCTGCCATGGTCCTCCATCTGCCCGAACGGCGAACCAGGTCTGGGCTTTCCATAGCTGTCCGCATCCAGTCCCTGCTGTCGGAACTGGGGTCATTCCCTCTTCTGCCTCCCTTCGGAGTCCGTGCACCTACGCCTCCCTGGTGTTTGCCCCGTCCGCCCGTCCGTCGGTTCCGCCTGTGGCCCTCTGTCGCCGTTTTCTTGCGCTCCGCGCCTCATTTTCGGGCTGTGAGACTGTCTACACTGATGGTTCCCTGGTTGATGGTTGCACTGCCTACGCTTTTGCTCATGCTGACCATGTTGAACAGCGCTCCTTGCCGGCTGGCTGCAGTATTTTTACTGCAGAGCTGGTGGCCATATTGCGCGCTCTTGAGCATATGCGTTCCTGCTCAGGTATGTCCATCGTCATCTGCAGTGACTCCCTGAGCAGCCTCCAGGCCGTCGACCGCTGCTATGCCTCTTCTCCTCTGGTGTCCCCTATTCAGGAGTCTGTTTCCGCTATTACCCGTTCTGGTCGTTCGGTGGTCTTTGTTTGGACGCCAGGCCACGTTTTCATCCTGGGGAACGAACGTGTTGACAGGATGGCCAAAGGGGCGATCGACGCCCCAGCTTTGGAGATCGGCCGCACGGCTCGCGATCAGCAGTTGGTGTTGCGCCGTAAGGTGCGTGGGATGTGGACTGCTGAGTGGCGGGGCATGACATCCCCGAATAAACTGCGGGCTGTTAAGGAGACGAGCGATGGTGTGGCGCTCCTCCCTGCGGGCTTCTCGCAGGGACTCTGTCATCCTGTGTCGGCTCCGCATCGGCCATACCTACCTGACGCATGGCCATCTTTTGTGTCAGGGGGATCCCGCCCTGTGTCGGTGTGGGTCCCGGCTGACGGTCGCCCACATTCTGTTGGAGTGTCCCCGACTGCGCACCCTCCGGCAGTCTTTTAATCTCCCGGGCACTTTGCCTTTGGTTTTATGTGACGATGCCTCCATGGCTGAAGACGTTTTAAATTTTATCCATGGTAGTCCTTTTTATGGTTCCATTTAGGGAGGTCCTGCACCTTTCCCTTTCTGTGTCTTTTGTCCTCACGTCTCTCAAAATTTGTTGCTGTTTTTGTGTAGTTGGATGGTTGACTCTTTCCCTTTTTTTTGCTCTCCTGGTCAGTCAACCAGTCTCCGGCCATCTTCTTTTCTTCTGTTTCTTTCTGTCTGGTGTTCATCTGTACTCTTCTTGCCTGTAGTGTTTGTTGCTGCTTTTGTGTTCTTTTAGTGCCTGGGGGGAGTCTCCTCTCCCTTTGGTTCTTACCTGCTCCGCAAAATTTTCGGCTCGCCTGTTTTTGGAATGGGGGACTGATGACCTTCGCTGTTTAGTCCCCCTTAAACATCCCAACAACAACCACCATCATCTTCTGGTCCAGACTGTATACCAATTAGGTTCCTTTCAGAGTATACTTTACAATCATATACAACAGTTCGCCCAACGAAAGATCCGTGCCCAAAGATTGGAAAGCTGCACCGGTCACACCAATATTCAAGAAAGGTAGTAGGAGTAATCCACTAAATTACAGGCCCATATCGTTAACATCGATAGGCAGCAGGATTGTAGAACATATATTGTGTTCGTACTTAATGAATACCTCGAAGAAAACGGTATACTGACACACAGTCAACATGGGTTTAGAAAACATAGTTCTTGTGAAACACAACTAGCTCTTTATTCACATGAAGTGCTGAGAGCTATTGACAAGGTATTTCAGATCGATTCCGTATTTCTGGATTTCCGGAAGGCTTTTGACACTCTACCACCCAAGCGGCTCGTAGTGAAATTGCGTGCTTATGGAATATCGTCTCAGTTATGTGACTGGATCTATGATTTCCTGTCAGAGAGGTCACAGTTCGTAGTAACTGACGGAAAGTCATCGAGTAAAACAGAAGTGATTCCTGTCATTCCCCAAGGTAGTGTTATAGGCCCTACGCTGTTGCTTAGCTATATAAACGTTTTGAGAGACAATCTGAGCAGTCGTCTTATGTTCTTTGCAGATGACACTGTCGTTTATCGACTAATAAAGTCATCAGAAGATCAAAACAAACTGCAAAACGATTTAGAAGAAATATCGGAATGGTGCGAAAATTAGCAGGTTACCTTAAATAACGAAAAGTTTGAGGTCATCCACATGAGTGCTAAAAGGAACTCGTTAAACTTCGGTTAGACGATAAATCAGTCTAACCTAAAAGCCGTAAATTCAGGTAATAACTAGGTATTACAATCACGAACAACTTAAATTGGAAGGAACACACAGAAAATGTTGTGGGGGAAGGCTAACCAAAGACTGCGTTTTATTGGCAGGACACTTAGAAAATGTAACAGACCTACTAAGGAGACTGCCCGTGTTAAGCTTGTCCGTCCTCTTTCAGAATACTGCTGCGCAGTGTGGGATCCTTACCAGATAGGACTGACGGAGTACATCGAAAAAGTTCAAAGAAAGGCAGCACATTTTGTATTATCGCGAAATATGGGAGAGAGTGTCGTTGCGACGGAATCTTCTCACGAAATTCCAATCTCCAAATTTTTCCTCCGAATGCGAAAATATTTTGTTGACACCGACTTACATAGGGAGGAACGATCATCAAGATAAAATAAGGGAAATCAGAGCTCGTACGGAAAGGTATAGGCGTTCATTCTTTCCGCGCGCTATACGAGATAGGAATAATAGACAATTGTGAAGGTGGTTCGAAGAACCCTCTGCCAGGCACTTAAATGTGATTTGCATAGTATGCATGTAGACGTAGATGGATGTGTGTGATATCCTTAGGTTAGTTAGGTTTAAGTAGTTCTAAGTTCTAGGGGACTGATGACCACAGATAAGTCCCATAGTGCTCAGAGCCATTTGAACTAGATCACAACAGTCAAAAACGCAATTAACTCGGGTTTGTCCGAAATGTTCTTCAAATCTATCGCCAAGAATTGTGGCCCAATAACATGGTACAAAAATTCCATCGTTGTTTGGGAACATGAAGTCAATGGATGGCTGCAAACGATTAATGATCGGTTAAGTTTGACCGGAGGACGCTGTTCACTCCACGTAAACACAGTCTACATCTTTATGGAGGCACCGCCAGCTTTGTGCAGGGTCTTCTTGACAACTTGGGCCCATGATTATGTCCGATCTATGGCGTACTCGAACCCTACCATCAGCTCTTACCAGTTGACCAGGCCACTGTTTTCCAATTGTCTAGGGTGCAACAGAAACGGTCACGTGCTCAGCACAGGCGCTGCTAACGATGTGGTGCTGTCAGCAAGGGCACTCGCGTCGGCCGTTGCTGCCGTAGCCCATTAACGCAAAATTTCGCCTCATTGTCCGAACGGTTACGTTCCTTGTACGCCCCACATTGAATCCTGATGGTTATTTCTCTCAGTGTTTCTTGCCTGTTAGCTCTGATAATTAACCGCGAACGCCGCCGGTCTCGGTCGTTAAGTGAATGACGTGGGCCACTGCGTAGTCCGTGGTGAAAGGTAACGCCAGAAATTTGGTATTTTCGGCTCATTCTTGACACTGTAGACATCTAAATAGTGAATTCCCTAACGATTTCCGAGATAGAATGTCCCACACGTCTAATTCCAATTACCATTCCGCGTTCAAAGTCTGTCATTTCCCGTCGCGCGGCCATAATCACGTGATAAACGTTTTACCATGAATGAATGACCTGAGTACAAATGACAGCTCCGCCAATGCACAGTCCTTATATTCACTATGTACTCAAAAGTATCCGGACACCTGGCTGAAAGTGACTTAAAAGTTCGTGGCACCCTCGGTAAAGCTGGAATTCAATATGGCGTTGGCTCACCCTTAACCTTGATGACAGCTTCCACTCTCGCAGGCATACGTTCAATCACGTGCTGGAGGGTTTATTGGGGAATGGCAGCCCATTCTTCACGGAGTGATGTACTGAGGAGAGGTATCGATGTCGGTCGGTGAGGCCTGGCACGAAGTCGCCGTTCCAAACGTCTTCTATAGGATTCAGGTCAGGACTCTGTGCAGACCAGTCCATTACAGGGATGTTATTGTCTTGTAACTACTCCGCTACAGGCCGTGGATTATGAACAGGTACTCTATCATGTTGAAAGATACAATAGCCATCCCCGAATTGCTCTCCAACAGAGGGAATCAAGAAGGTGCTTAAAACATCAATGTAGGCCTGTGCTGCGGTAGTGCCACGGAAAACAACAAGTGGTGCAAGCCCCTTCCATGAAAAACACGACCACACCATAACACTACCACCTCCGAATTTCAATGTTGGCACTACACACGATGACAGATGACCTTCACTCGGCATTCGCCCACACCCTGCCATTGGATCGCCACATTGAGTACCATGAATCGTCACTCCACACAATGTTTTGTCATTGTCCAATCGTCCAATGTTTACGCTCCTTACATCAAGTGAGCCGTCGTTTGGCATTTACCGGCGTGATGTGTGACTTACGAGCAGCCGCTCGACCATGAAATCCAAATTTCCTCACGTTCCGCTTGTCATAGTTCTTCCAGTGGATCCTGATGCAGATTGGAATTCCTGTGTGATGGTCTGGATAGATGTCTGCCTATTACACATTATGACCCTCCTCAACTGTCGTCGGTCACTGACATTCAACAGACGACGTCGGCCAGTACGCTTTTGTGCTGTACGCGTGCCTTCACGTCTCCACCATCACATAGGAAACAGTGGACTTATAGATGTTTAGGAGTGTGGAAATCTCGCGTACAGACACCCAGTCACCTGACCACGTTCCGCGGAGCCCCCCATTCTGCTCTCTCAGGTCGCTGATACGGAGTACCTGGCAGTAGGTGGCAGCTGAATGCACCGAATATGAGAAAAGTAAGTTTTTTGGGGCGGTCCCGATACTTTTGATCATATAGTGTACCATATGTAGACGATATTACCGCCATGTGTATATGTGCATATCGCTACTCCACGGCTCTAATCACCTCAATGTATAACCGTACTTTATTCGGCAGTCAATGTGGCAATGCTATAGCGGCAAGTGACAGACGTCACGTATCAAGTAATTTTAGCCAGGCTATAATGGCTGAGCACCGAAGCGAGAACACTACTCGAGCGACGCGTCCGTTGCCGTGCCGCGGTCTGTTTGCAACGCAAAGCTGTGCAGTAGTAGTCCAGAGCTTTATATGAGAGCCACCTCGCCCATTTCTTTCCCCACTGCGCCGGTGATGAGAGGCCGGTAGCTGAGTCGGATGGGGGAAAGAGGGGACAGGCAGCGACGTGACAGCACATCTGGCGGACATAATTCCCAATCCCAGCCCGTCCCGCAGCCGATGGCGCGCCGATGGCCGGCGGCCGTGGCGACGCATAATGCCCGCCAGAGCTGACTGCGGGCCTCATCGGCAGGGCCCGCACGTCCGTTCGCCGCTCGTCCTGTTTCCACACGCCACCAGCGCCGCTGAATTAATGGAAAAAGCGTTCGAAAAAATATACGAAGCAGGTCTGCGAATAAAAATGATCGCGGTGCGGCCGTGGAACTCGGATAAAGCACGCACCATCTCGTCACGATCCAATATCTCTGCGGCTGCATGGCTCACTCTGGAGTCCGGAGAGAGACAGGAAATCCGCCTTCGCGCATAGTGCACTGGTCCCGTCAATCAATTAACCCATTTTTACTTCATTCTTCGCCATTCTTCTCACTATATTTTAATAATATCATCATCTTCAGGTGACTGAATGTTCACCAACAGTTTTCGTTCATTTAGAAGGAAACAGGTTGCGCAGTAATAAATGTATGTAATATAAAGCTGCGGTGGGTTTTACTGAAATTAACATTATTTATCTGTGAAGCACAAGGCAAACATGATTCCTCTTCTGATTGGTCAGCCGGCCACTGTGGCCGAGCCGTTCTAGGTGCTTCAGTCCGGAACCGCGCTGCTGCTACGGTCGCAGGTTCGAGTCCTGCCTCGGGCATGGATGTGTGTGATGTCCGTAGGTTAGTTAGGTTTAAGTAGTTCTAAGTTCTAGGAGACTGATGACCTCAGATGTCAAGTCCCATAGTGCTCAGAGCCATTTGAACCATTCTGATTGGTAACATCAGGTCTGTCACGAATTCCTGTCTCCAACTTTTCATCTCAGAGCGAAACTTATATCCAACGTTCTCAATCACCAATTTGTTGATGCACGTACTCCAGTCTCTGTCTCCTCCTCCAGTTTTCATTTCCTACAACGCCATCATGCACCATGACTCCTTGATGTCATAATTCACGTCCTATGATTCTGTCCCTTCTTCTTCTTCTTCTTCTTCTTCTCCTTCTCAGTTTTATCCAGATCTTCCTGTCGAAGATTCTACAGGCAATCTGCTCATATAATATTTTTCTATAGCACCACATCTTCAGCACTTCGATTCTATACCTATACCTATACCTGCACCTACATCTATACTGCGCAAGCCACCTTACGGTATGTAGCGAAAGATACTTAGTGCACCATTCTCACTTCCCCATTTTCCTTTCCCAGCCGCGTATGGTGCGCGAAAGGAACGACTGCTGCTAAGCCTCCGTGCGGGCTCGAATATAATTTTATGTTCATGCTCATTTCACGAGATATGCCTAGTAGAAAGCAATATGTTGGTTAACTCTTCTAGGAATGTACGCTCTACTAACATTAACCTTGGACCATAACGTGATGCAGAACGCCTCTCTTGCAGTGTCTGCCACTGTAGTTGGCTAAGCATCGCCGTGGCGGTTTAATGCATACTCAATGAACGCGTAACGAAAGGTAGTTTTCTTCTTTCCCTATACCAATACAATCCGGTAAGGATCACGTACTAATGAGCAATATTTAGGTATTGATTGAACTTTCTTCGTTGCTGGGCTACATTTCCTATGCATTCTTTCAGTGAATCTCAGTCTTGCACGTGTCTTAGTAGCGATTAATTTTATGTCTTCGGTCCACTTCAAATCGCTCTGTACGCATACTCCTAGATATCTTGTGGACGTAACTGCTTCCAGTGAGTTTTCTGTTATTTTTTAATCATACCATAAGTAGTCTTTCTGTCTATGTATCCGCAATACGACACATTTGTTTATGTTGAGGGTTAATTTCCACTTCCTGCACCAAGCGTCAATCGTCTATAAGTCTTCCTGCATTTAGTTACAATTTTCTAACGTCGCGACTTCTCTGTGTGCAAAAGCATAATCCGCGAAAAGCCTGACGGAACTCTCGACGTTTTCTGCTAGATCGTTTATATATATCGTGAAAAGTAATGGTCCTAAAAGACTTCCCTGCTGCACGCTCGAAGTTGCTATTACGTGTGAAGACTACCCTCCGTTCAGAATGACGTTCTGTGTTATGTTTACTAGAAACTCTTCAATCCAGTCATACAGTTGGTCTGGTATTCCATTTTCTCGTATTTTGTTTCATCAGACAGCACTGCGGAAACGTATGCAGTGCCTTTCGGAAGTCAAGGAACAAGTTGTGCAATCGGACACCTGTACTATTATCTTCTGTGTCTCATGGACGAACAGAGGAAGTTGGGTTTCACACACTCGTTGTTTTCGGAAACCCTGGTGATTCCGACGGGTGAAATTTCCGGTCTCTGGCATGGCATAATGCACGGATATAAAACATGGCAGAGATATGGCTGCAGTTTGTACGAAAATGCTGTGAGACGATGCGGCCATTTGGATGGACTTCTGATAACTTTTCTTATGTCTTGACCACACTTATTTTTCAACAACCTTACGCGTTTCGACTTAACGTGTTTTCAAAGACAGTGTTATTTCAGTCAAAAGAAATTGTTCCCTAGATGCATTCTACCACGTCGACATTCTCGATCACGAGACAAGTTGAGAGTCATAGAGAGAGATTCCACTCTTTCGAAATTCTTTCACAATCCACGACTTTCCTTCATACTGTGTTGTGGTCCAAACGCACATAATCAGAAATTTCTTCTTCAGATTAAGGCTAATGCCTGATACTAGCACACTCACTTTGGCCAGGAAAGTCCTCTTTCCTGATGCTGGTCTCCTTGCCGTTTCCGTCCTGCTTCGTCCATCATGTGCTACTTCGCTTGCATCGTAGCCGAATTCATTCACTTCGATTACTTTGTAGTCCCAAACTTTGTTGTTAAGTCTCTCTCTAGTCTCATTTCTGCATCTCATTACTTTTGTCGTTATTCGGTTTATGTTCATTAGACTGTTCGTGCCATTCCGTCCTGAGCTTCTTTCTCACTTTCACCGAGGGTAGCAATGTCACCAGCTAACCCTGCCGTTCTTATTCGTTCTCCCTGAATTTTAATCCCACTTCTGGAACTTTCTTTTATTCCCGTCATTGCTCACTCGATGTACAGAATGGATAACAGGTGCGAAAGACTGGAATCCTGTCGTACACGCGTTTTAAGTCGAGCACTTCGCTCTGCTCATCACTTCTTATTTTTCCATCTTGGTTCTTGTACATATTGTGTATTACCCGTCTTTACCTGCAGATTACACTTATTTTTCTCTGAGTTTCTGACATCTGACACCAGTTTATATTTTACAACTCTATTTCAAGATCACAAATTCTGAAAGGATTTTCGTTTTTATCAAGTCTTGCGTCTATTGTCAAGCGCAATGTCAGTACTACCTTTCCTAAGGTCAATCCGATCATCTTATAGAGCCTCAATTTTCTTTCCCATTCTACATTCTAAGGCAGACGTAGATTGTGAAAAGGACTAGCCTGTAACGTAGCCTTAAGAGATAATTTGCTGGAGCTTGAGATGCTGATGAGTTTGTATAGATTCCCAATCGAGTGAATTTTGATTAATTCCCTACTTTGAGATCTATGAAGTTTATGCTTATTTCCATAGGTTGCATAAGGGCTCACCAATAAGTCTAGTTAGATCATCAAATTCACGTATATCGTGATTGGAATACATATTCTTTACTGTGTACAATGATTTAGTGTTGACGGTGTAAGTCACAAGTCTTCAGTTTTAAGGGTTGTTGTACTACGTGCCTAAAGAGTAAAATAAATTTTATACTTTGCGTAAAAGACGTGTTTATTTACAACTTGAGACGAAAACCTGACGCCGCCACTGACATTTCTCGGTAAAACCAACTGACTTAGATATATATATATATATCTATCTGTGTGTGTGTGTGTGTAAGTACAATCTAACTTCTGCACCATTTCAGTGCAGTAATGTGTCCATTGTAAATAAGTATTATAATAGTTGTATTACATGTTTATTACCTTATAAATAAATAAAAAACTTTTTTATTTTAAATTCAGTGCATTAGTATTTGTAAAATGACTCTTTCATATAATGTTTATTAAAAAATGACAATCATTCCACTTGGCACCTGTGGAATGGTACATTAGCTTATTTGTTTTAGTTGTAAATATTTGTCATGTATTGTTGTTTTTCTGACATGTTCCACATCCTGGAAGACCTCCTCACTACGGATCAATTGGAATGAAAGTAAATCTAATCTAAAACCTATTATTAACACAATTGTGGCCGAAATTCAGTGTTACCAACAGAAACCTGTCACAGGGGCACGCTGGGAACTTCTCGAGTAACCCGCCTCGCACACTTTAATGTGACATCAGCTGCGACAAAGGTAGGTAATGGTGTAGCGTCCTATCAGCAACGAATTTGTTAATGACACGGCACAAGCTCGGATTTGGGAAGGACAGGAAGGAAATTAGCCGTATCTTTTCAAAGAGACAATCGCGAAATTTGCCTCAAGGGATTCAGCAAAGTCACCGAAAACTTGAATCAGCTGTATGGCCGGATGGGGATTTGAAATGCTGTCCAATTGAATGGGCGTCCTGTGTTTTATCACTGCACAAACACTCTCTCTTTCCACCTAGGAAGACTCCTTTCAACAGTGAATCGAGATGTCACTTTTCCAAACGAATTATACTTCTTAATGACGAAACGATATAATTAGTATTTCCAGTTTGATTATTTCGTCTGAAGACCAATTTAGTATCTTCTTCTTCGTCCTTGTCTTGTCCCGTTCAGCATGTTTGAAGGAAATTGTAAAGCAGATTAGAACAACACGGGGACTGCAATTTAGTATTAGCATAAATACGAGGTCTCACCACATTAGCTGTGACCATCCATAAAACATAACCAAAAAAATGGCAAACTAAGTTTTTTGGTGTTGTCGTTCGCCTCTGCTGAAATAACCCTGTACTCTGTACACAATTAAACGCGCTGTGGCTCTTAAGAAACACTTTCTCAATCACAGCTAGAGTTCACTCAGTCAGCCACTTCTTTCCCTTTCCGATTCTCAGTCAGCTATGCCTATTTCTGGTCCTCTGTCTCCATTAATTCTGCTTTATCACGTTCTTCCTCCTCTCTTTCGTGCACCGCTTGTCTATGTCCAGTATTACTAGTCCTTATAGTTTAAATCTAACTTCCTGTAACTTTTCTGTGTTATTTCACTTCTCATAAACAAATGCAAATCGTAATTACTTTTTTCTATTTCTCCGGCATAGTAATTACTAAATGGTTTATTGTAATTTTCATTAGATGTAACATACAATGAGCCCATAGCAATGTAATGAAAAATAGGTAGACAACCTGGTTCAACATACGACAGGGGCTTTTGGCTCTATGTTGTTAGGTAAATAAATAATAAATAAATAAGTGCGATGCAGCACTCGAGACGTTACAGGGGAAGCTGAGCGCTACAGAGTCGAAGCTGGACTACAGCTTATTGTTAGTGTCTTACTGCTCCTGTTAACACAACTGTCAGACCGAACGCCGTGTTAGAGTATTTTGGACTTCTTTATAACGCGCGCGCATAAAATCATACTTCAAGAAACATTTTTTTGTCTGTGACTAGAAACCAACCGATGTCTCCTGTCGGTGCTAGGCGTCGAATGAAATATGTAATGAGCAGTGTTTATATTCTGCTGACCAAAACAAAACTTAAAATAGCTACCGACGACGCATACTGGAAAGCGCTTCATTCAATTAAATCTTCTAATCTTTCAAATGGCTCTGAGCACTACGGGACTTAACATCTGAGGTCATCAGTCCCCTAGAACTTAGAACTACTTGCACCTAACTAACCTAAGGACATCACACACATCCATGCCCGAGGCTGGATTCAAACCTGCGACCGTAGCGGTCGCCCGGTACCTAGCTGAAGCGCCTAGAACCGCTAGGCCACACCGGCCGGCAATCTTTCTTTCTTTCTGTGTAGCCCGTGGCGCAATACTGTCTGCAAAACTTCACATTTCAGTATTTTCCTCGTGTAGCTTAATGTCTCTTCTGCACTTTTGTTTACTTCCATATCGATGTACAAGCTAAGCAGTAATGGAGTATACTTTTAACACTAAATTACTTTTCACTTTTATTATACCTGCTTAAAATTTTAAACACAGTAATTTATGCCTCCCTTCATCCGTTCTCTCCTCAATATTTTCAAACAAGTTATTCCACTTTACATTATCAACGCGGTATCCGTAATGAAAACAGCTTCAGGGCAGAAACGAGGTGCGGCTTGATGCTTTCTCCACTCTAAAGCTATTTTTAGCGGTTCCGTAACTCAAAACATATAACTTACTGAAAATTGTCGAGAACATCCCAGCCCAAGAAGATGAAAGTAATTTTATGAGATTGAGGTAGTGCTACCTCCTTTAAGCCTCCGCCAAATCTAGGGTTCATATCAGAAATATTACAGGCGAAAATAATTAATAAATGAGAATAAAAAATGAAAATAGAAACTGAGACGCCAGAACATAAACGCAAACATCGACGCCTATGGATAAAAATGTTTTGATTGATATTGAATGATTACTGTTTTGACAGATCAATGTGTTGCATTTAGAATTCTTTTATGTAGACTTTTTCTGTAAATAGTCTTCTTCTTCTCACGGCATTACAAACCATGTGGGTTTTAGTCTCATCAACAAGCTTCCTGCATTCTGCCCTCTCCAGCGCGGTTCTCCGCCATCCTCGGACTTTAAGAGATTTTATATCTTCTTCCACATCGATCGTGGCCTTTCTCTCTGTCTTCTTCTGGTTGGCCTCCATTCAAAAATCTTTTTAGTTGTTCTTCCAGTATCCGTCCTGAGGACATGTCCAAGCTAGGGTACTCTTCTACTTTTTATAATTCTTACGATGTCAGCCCCTTGTACGAGGCGATGCAGCTGAGTATTCGTCCGAGATCTCCAGAAACCATTATTATCCCGAACTGCCCCATAGATCTTGAGCAGCACTCTACGTTCAAATATCCTGAGCTGCTGCTCATAAACACTCGTTACCGTCCATGGTTCGCATCGGTAGGTTACAACTGGCCTCATCATGACCTTATATAGTTGCAGCTTCAGCTGCCAATTAAATTACCTACAGGCCAACAATTTCTTAAACGTGCTGAAGCATCTATTACCACTTAGGATGAGCAGTTTTATCCCAGCTGACAAGGAATTTGTGCTGTTAATATTAGAGCCCAAATAATCAAAGTTTAGTATATGTTCAAAACTGAAACCGTCTACTGATATTCTACACAAGTTATTATTTTCCTTCGTGTGAAATTCATGTACTTCTCTATGTTTCAGCCGGCCAGTGTGGCCGAGCGGTTCTAGGCGCTTCCGTCTGGAGCCGCGCTACCGCTACGGTCGCAGGTTCAAATCCTGCTTCGGGCATGGATGTGTGTGATGTCCTTATTTTAGTTAGGTTTAAGTAGTTCTAAGGTCTAGGGGACTGATGACCTCGGATGTTAAGTCCCATAGTGCTCAGAGCCATTTTTTCTATGTTTCATTTATAGAAAGGCCTCTAGGTTCTGAGGTCTCTTTCAGCTCACATATTGTCCTCTCTAATGATACCTTCCTTCTATTAATAATTGCTAAATCATCAGCATATGAACATATCTGAGTCGACTTTGTGCGCTATGTAACCAGATATCTGAAGCTTCCGCGTGCCTGCTTCAAGAGTCAGCTTGAAAGGCACTGTAGAGAGTGCACCCCCTTGTCTAACTCCTTTATTAATGCTAAACCAATTTCTCAGTTCTTCACCCACTCGCACCGCAGCCATGGAGCCAGCCAATGTGGCTTGAATAAGTAAGACATACTTTGATGGTATACCAAGCAACAGCAAATCATTTAGCATTTGTGCTCTATCAAGACTATCAAAGGCCAGTTCGATGTCTACGTAAAGACTATGAAGTTCAATGTTATACTCATGTACCTTTTCATGTGTTTGCCTCAACACAAATATCTGGTCTGTTGTGGATCTATTAGGCCGAAATCCACACTGATAATCCCACAGTATTTCTTTTGCATTTGTTGCTAAACTGTTGTCGATAATATCAGAGAAGATCTTATGGGTTACATTCACCAGGGGATTTCCTCGGTAATTTGAACAGCAGGTCTTATCTCCTTTCTTATGTATTGGTTGAATTACACATAAGGTCCATTCTTCTGGGATTCTTTCCTGATGCCATATCAACTTAATAAGCCTACGGATCTGCTTATGAAAATCAGTTATCACCCATTTTCTTTAGCAGCTCTGCAGTTATTTCATAGTTTCTGTGCTTTGTAATTTTTTAGACAATACACTACCTTCTGTATTTCCTCCAATGTTGGTTCCTCTACTTCTGGACATGTGGTACAATTGTGTGGCTGCTCATTCCTGGTAGGATTGCTCTCCAAAATTCCGTTGAAGCATTCTCTCCATCTATCCTGAACATCTTGTCGTTTTTCTGTTCCACTGCCTGTCTACATTCATCACCATACATATTTTCCTTCTTTCCCCCTGTATTTCATGTGCTTTCCTCCTAATGGCATCTCTAATAGAGTTTCATTCTTTGTCTATATCATCTCCACCATATTTTGTTTGTAACTCCTGTCTGAATCTGCTCTTGTACTCCTAAACAGTAGACCTATCTTTCAGTTTTTCTATATTACATTTCTTTACTCTGGTCCTACTTCCTTTGGCAGCCATGACAAGTTTGTTTCATTTTGGCTGCTAGATGATGGTCAGAATCAGAATTAGCTCCTCGCAAAGTGCTCCCATTTTCCTTATCGGATTCTCACCTCTTTGATATCAATATATGTTCCAGGTACTTTCCATGTCCCTTTGAAGATATTTTTCTTTGGAAAACAGGTCCTTAATGCCTTAAACTTGTTTGCAGAAGCAAACTGCGCAACCCTCTCACCATTATTACTAGTTTCAGTATGCAGACTTTCTTAGCAGATGCTTATCTGAACGCCTCTTCCTTTCCCAGTTTTGCATCATAGTCGCGAAGAACTAATTTGGAATCATATCTGGGAATTCTGTCACAAACCTCCTTAGTTGATCATAGATGTCCACAGTATCTTCATCTGATTCTTCGGTTGGTGGATGTACAGTCACAAAGGTCACATTGTGAAATTTGAGTTTCATATGCAGAGTACATATTCTTTCACTATGTGGGGTGAAAGCAATGAAAGATCCACGCATATTCTTGGAGACTATAAACCCAACTCCATACTCCCCTTGTATTTCGTCTTTTCTGAATACTACAGGGTTAATTTGTGCTTATAAGTCTCTCCTCTTCCCCTCCACCTGATTTCCTGCAGTGTAACAACTCCCATTCCATACCTTAACACCTTCTGCAAGACTTTTCATCGCTGTTGTTTGCAACAGCGTACACACGATCCATGTTCCAAATTTAAGCACCGATAAATCAATATTCCTGTATACTAGCACAGTTTTTCTTCGTAGGAGGAGTCCGGCAATCCTTGTTGAATTATTCGCAATAATAGATTTTTTTACAATGCAGTGGTATCAGTCTTGCACTGAACCCCCAACCTGGAGGACCGGACTTTCTTTTCGGAGTTAGTTTCCCTAAAGGGGTTGACGACTTATCCTGCGAGTCCCCCACCCCCCACCCCCGACGCTGTGTTGTGGGACACACTTCGTCTGGCTCCTCTTCGAGACCATTCCGTCTTGGGTGACCCTGCCAGTAGCTACGCTACCGCCGGCACAGCTCTCGACTTCATCAAAACACGCAAACCCTCCCGCCTGAGACTGAAGGTGCCTACGATAAAGCGGTGTCCCCTGTGAGGGTTTCTACAAATGGTAGTGGTTACAAATTTTTTAAGTTACTAATCTACGGTACTCGAAATTTAGCTGTACGTTGTCATAGGCACTATATATCTGATCCCATTATTGTTCTAAGCCACTATATCGCGATTTAGATAGTTGATGATTTGGTATTTTTGAAAGCTAATTACTGATTTGCAGAGTACTGCAGTTCGTAGGTGTGGAAAAATTGGTTGTGCTAACCAGTCTTCCCCATCAATCTTTCAAGTTTTTTCTTAATCACTTCCTTCAGAAATAGAAAAGGAACCACCCAGGTTAGAATAACAGATACATTAATTTTTAATTTTGCTATTAACCGCTTGTTTCAGGCCCCACTATAAAGGATGAGCATATGTTAGATACCGTTCAATACAATGATATAGTGAATAACTATCTACTATACTACGTGAGAAATATTTGCATTAAAACTGCAGTTACAAGCCAACAAGAAGCTATAGCTGTTGCGAGCAATAACTTAAGTCAGTGTCAGCAAATACGAGGGCGTGCTGAAAAGAAGTGCCTCAGAATTTTTTATGTGAAAAATCTTAACTCTTTTAAGGGGAACCGGAAAGATACATCTCCTCCATGTTAATTTTAGCAAATAGAAGGAACATTTTTTCTAAAACCATTAAACATATTGCTCTGAAATTTGGAGTACATGTCCAGTGAATATTTGTTTACAAAGTTGTAATGCCATGTTAAGAAATATTTATTGGTTTTTATTTTACAAATTTTTAAACAGATGCTTATTTTTTTTCTCTAAACTTTGCACTTTTTCTTCTATAACTCTTGAATTATACAAAAATTTTTTTACCATTTGTTACAAAAAATGAAGGATAAGAAGTAAACAATATTGTGTATAAATTTCATTGATATACTATTAGCAGGTTTTGAGAAAATATTCCTCAAAGATAAAAATTTTAAAGTTACAGGAAATGGCGTTCAAAGTTTTTTAATACACTCCTGGAAATTGAAAAAAGAACACATTGACACCGGTGTGTCAGACCCACCATACTTGCTCCGGACACTGCGAGAAGGCTGTACAAGCAATGATCACACGCACGGCACAGCGGACACACCAGGAACCGCGGTGTTGGCCGTCGAATGGCGCTAGCTGCGCAGCATTTGTGCACCGCCGCCGTCAGTGTCAGCCAGTTTGCCGTGGCATACGGAGCTCCATCGCAGTCTTTAACACTGGTAGCATGCCGCGACAGCGTGGACGTGAACCGTATGTGCAGTTGACGGACTTTGAGCGAGGGCGTATAGTGGGCATGCGGGAGGCCGGGTGGACGTACCGCCGAATTGCTCAACACGTGGGGCGTGAGGTCTCCACAGTACATCGATGTTGTCGCCAGTGGTCGGCGGAAGGTGCACGTGCCCGTCGACCTGGGACCGGACCGCAGCGACGCACGGATGCACGCCAAGACCGTAGGATCCTACGCAGTGCCGTAGGGGACCGCACCGCCACTTCCCAGCAAATTAGGGACACTGTTGCTCCTGGGGTATCGGCGAGGACCATTCGCAACCGTCTCCATGAAGCTGGGCTACGGTCCCGCACACCGTTAGGCCGTCTTCCGCTCACGCCCCAACATCGTGCAGCCCGCCTCCAGTGATGTCGCGACAGGCGTGAATGGAGGGACGAATGGAGACGTGTCGTCTTCAGCGATGAGAGTCGCTTCTGCCTTGGTGCCAATGATGGTCGTATGCGTGTTTGGCGCCGTGCAGGTGAGCGCCACAATCAGGACTGCATACGACCGAGGCACACAGGGCCAACACCCGGCATCATGGTGTGGGGAGCGATCTCCTACACTGGCCGTACACCACTGGTGATCGTCGAGGGGACACTGAATAGTGCACGGTACATCCAAACCGTCATCGAACCCATCGTTCTACCATTCCTAGACCGGGAAGGGAACTTGCTGTTCCAACAGGACAATGCACGTCCGCATGTATCCCGTGCCACCCAACGTGCTCTAGAAGGTGTAAGTCAACTACCCTGGCCAGCAAGATCTCCGGATCTGTCCCCCATTGAGCATGTTTGGGACTGGATGAAGCGTCGTCTCACGCGGTCTGCACGTCCAGCACGAACGCTGGTCCAACTGAGGCGCCAGGTGGAAATGGCATGGCAAGCCGTTCCACAGGACTACATCCAGCATCTCTACGATCGTCTCCATGGGAGAATAGCAGCCTGCATTGCTGCGAAAGGTGGATATACACTGTACTAGTGCCGACATTGTGCATGCTCTGTTGCCTGTGTCTATGTGCCTGTGGTTCTGTTAGTGTGATCATGTGATGTATCTGACCCCAGGAATGTGTCAATAAAGTTTCCCCTTCCTGGGACAATGAATTCACGGTGTTCTTATTTCAATTTCCAGGAGTGTATATTCCGGCCCCATATGGTGGATTATCAGCATCCTCTTCTTTTTCCAGTGTTAGTTTCCTTTTCACTGGTCTTCTCTTCCCTTTTGGTGCATGTTGTAGGTTTTTGTCTCTTTTTCCTGCACCTCTTAGTCCTTCTTCATCAATTAGGCGCATTGTGGAAATAGTGCTGTGTCCTGGTTGGAAACCTAAACGTTTCAGCATATCACATTTGATAATGTTTCCTTCATTGTATGTTGCCACTGCATCATACACTCCAAAATGCTGTGTTTTATCTGTACAAACACTCTTTTGGGAATCCTAATCCAAATTAAATTATTTACACTTTCATTTGGATTTTGTGTTTGGTGAACTATTTTTATGGGCATATACCTTTCCTGATCGGTTCTTACACGATGAGTCATCACCTGTGGGGCACAGTGCACGTTGTGTGTGCTCATTTGTTGATGCAGTATGAAAAAATAATGCCCATACTGCTTTTCTCATATGCTCAGTACTTCTTGTATTTTGCCTAATTGCACACCCATAATACCTCTGCAATCTATCAGTTGCTTCATCTGTCAATCTTCCTCTTCCTCCAAGGGTCTTACCATAACTACGCTTCTGGGATCCTAATGTCTGCATTAGTTTGCGCAAGCGAGCACCATGCTCTTCTGCACATACCCAGTGCACTCCTGTTTTTTAATGTGAGTTTCATTGCTATAAGGTTTGAGTTCCTCTACAGCTTTATATCCCTTAGAATCACCATATCATAGATAGTTAGTGTATCGTACATTATACCGCTCCTGTGATCTGGAAAAAATTGCTTTCACTCCCTCTACTTCCATCGCTCCACTCGTGCCGTGAAAATTTGCTTCACAAATTTCACTATGTTCGTCCTTTGTATTGACCTTACGTCTACAATATTTTGAGAGAATAGCAACATCGATTACTTTGCAACGGTCTCCACTGGTAGCTGTCACAACTCCATTTAGAGATTTATGACCTCTACATTGCCATGATCCATCTAAAGCAAAAATCTCTACAATTCCCATTATCTGTCACAGCTTCTTCAACTGCTTTCTTCATTGTTGCTTGAGCAATATCTTCAGCAGAAGATCCCACCAATTCATTACAAAATCCAAACTTGGTTGGTGGTTTTGGCAAGTTCATAATTCCATGTAACATTGTCCCAGCAGCACTGCCCTTGCCAATGCAACGTAAGCCATACACTAGCCTAACATTTATATCATACACCTTCTTTCCACTATTACCACTATGAGGAATACTGTCAGAATTAGAAAACGAAACTTCTGCAGCACGTTTGTTACACTTCAATACCATTTTACATGCCAAACCAATGTGTGAAGTTGTTTCAATTCCAGTCTTCTTTCTCTGCAAACTTGGCATAATACGTTATGTTTCAAAATATCAGAGAGCAAGGAAATGTTAATTATTTCATTCACATCATTACTGTCACTTTCATAGTTTTCAAATTCTTCTTTGCTGTCACAAAGATTCTTGCTGGAAGAAGTTGTATCACATTCATTTGGAGTAGCCGGTGAAGCGGTCTGAGCAGCATCTCCCTTCGAAACAACAAAAGGTTTCTTCTTCATCTCATTGTGCCTTTCCTTAAACACTCGATTGCTGAAACGGGGCATATTGATATCCACAAACCAAATACGTAAGCAAAATTCGTCAAATACGCAAAATTGAACAGCTAAACAGCACAAAGCAAACTCCACATGTCAACACACACGGTAAGGCGCTTATGTTTACCGATATGAACAGTCACTTGTCACAGGTATAAAGCCATACTACGATGGAAAACAAAACACTGCCTAATTCTGAAAACATACCCTGCTTGCAGCCAGCGAGCGATGCCGTCAGAGGTGCCACACCAAGTCGCTATAACCGTTCACGCGGCGCGTCAGCTTTGCAGCGATAAAAAACACACTTAGAATTCACTTAGAAGAGTGAAACTCGATTTGTTTTATCCATAAAACTCCAAATAATTTTATAATGAAGGAAACAAAAGAACGTTAATTTTGTCATTTTCATCGTTCCGGCTCCCATAAAATGAAACAAAGGTAATTATCATTCTACATCTGGCGCAGAACACATTTCTCCCGACGAGAGACCAGTTTGTTGATACCGTCACCGCTGGATGGTTGAATTTGTTAATGGCGCCAAAATCTCACCTCTGCTTGCTCCGCTTCATTAATATCAAAGTGAAGTCCTCGTCGGCGTTCTTTAAGTTTTGAGAATAGATGAAAGACGGATGGGACCAAGTCGGGATTGTATGGCGGACGACAATGAACCCAAGGCATCTGATTGTTGCAAATGTCGCAGCGTTCGTATGTGGTATGTCGTTATCATGCCGGAAGAGAGGATGCTTCACGTGAGGACGAAGCCTTCAAATTCCTAACTCGATTACAGCACGCTGTTGCTCATGCACCCACGTAGTTACTTTACACGGCACTATGTTACATGCTACAATTCGGAACCATCTAGCGGCAGAGAGCTACAAATTTGTAGACATGAAGAATAAAGATGTACGATGGGAGGTCAATAAGTAATGCAACACTTTTATTTTTCCCCGGCCAATTTCGGTTGAAAAAATGCGGGCACGTTTGAATATTCCCGCTTCAGCATTTATAAAATGGTTCAAATGGCTCTGAGCACTATGAGACTTAACCTCTGAGGTCATCAGTCCCCTAGAACTTAGAACTACTTAAACCTAACTAACCTAAAGACATCACACTTATCCATGCCCGAAGCAGGATTCGAACCTGCGGCCGTAACGGTCGCGCTGTCCCAGACTGTAGCGCCTAGAACCGCTCGGCCACAACGGTCGGCTCAGCCTTTATAGTTTCATGAAGTTCCAATTGGAGGCTGCGCAATAATTACACTATGTGGCCATTAAAATTACTACACCAAGAAGAAATGCAGATGATAAAAGGATATTCATTGGACAAATATATTATACTAGAACTGACATGTGATTACATTTTCACAAAATTTGGGTGGACAGATCCCGAGAAATCAGTACTCAGAACAACCACTTCTGGCCGTAATAACGGCGTGATACGCTTGGGCATTGAGCCAAACAGAGCTTGGATGGCGTGTACAGGTACAGCTGCCCATGCAGCTTCAACACGATACCACAGTTCATCAAGAGTAGTGACTGGCGTATTGTGACGAGCCAGATGCTCGGCCACTATTGAGAAGACGTTTTCACTTGGTGACAGATCTGGAGAATGTGCTGGCCAGGGCAGCAGTCGAACATTTTCAGTACCCAGAAAGGCCCGTACAGGGCCTGCAACATGCGGCAGTGCATTACCCTGCTGAATTGTAGGGTTTCGCAGGGATAGAATGAAGGGTAGAGCCACGGGTCGTAACACATCTGAAATGTAGCGTCCACTGTTCAAAGTGCCGTCAGTGCGAACAAGATGTGACCGAGACGTGTAACCAATGGCAGTATGGCGACGACGAACACATGCTTCCAATGTGCGTTCACCGGGATGTAGCCAAACACGGATGTGACCATCATGATGCTGTAAACAGAACCGGGAATCATCCGAAAAAATGACGTTTTGCCATTCGTGCTCCCAGGTTCATCGTTGAGTACACCATCGCAGGCGCTCCTGTGTGTGATGCAGTGTCAAGAGTAACCGCAGCCATGGTCTCCGAGCTGACAGTCCATGCTGCTGCAAACGTCCTCGAACTGTTTGTGCAGATGGTTGTTGTTTTGCAAACGTCCCCATCTGTTGACTCAGGGATCGAGACGTGGCTAAACGATCCGTTACAGCCATGCGGATAAGATGCCTGTCATCTCGGCTCCTAGTGATACGAGGCCGTTGGGATCAAGCACGGCGTTCCGTATTACCCTCCTGAACCCACCGATTCCATATTCTGCTAACAGTCATTGGATCTCGATCAACGCGTACAGCAATGTCACGATACGATAAACCGCAATTGCGATAGGCTGCAATCCGACCTTTATCAAAGTCGGGAACGTGATGGTACGCATTTCTCCTCCTTACACGAGGCATCACAACAACGTTTCACTAGGCAACGCCGGTCAACTGCTGTTTGTGTATGAGAAATCGGTTGGAAACTTTCCTCATGTCAGCACGTTGTAGGTGTCGCCACCGGCGCCAACCTTGTGTGAATGCTCTGAAAAGCTAATCATTTGCATATCACAGCATCTTCATCCTGTCGGCTATATTTCCCGTCTGTAGCCCGTCATTTTCGAAGTGTAGCAATTTTAATTGCCATTAGTGTAGCTCTTGAAAAGATTGTCATTCAGTTTCTTTTGGCCGAAAAGAAAAGCATCGCAGACATTGAGAGGCGTTTGTAGAATGTCCGCGGACAGCTGGCAGTGTAAAAAAAAGCACAGTGACTCTTTGGGCGAGACGTCTTTGTCCATAGCAGTAAGGCTGTGCTCACTTGTCCGATCTCCTGTGCGCCGCCCGTCCACACACAGCTGTTACCTGCAGTGTTGGAACGTGTTATTCTGCTACTCTCGAAAGTAGGCTGTTTAGGTTTTTATATTGGTAACGACAACGCCACGTAGCGCTCTGTATGAAAATCACTGGCTGTGCTGTGTGCAGTCTGTGGCTAGTTTGCATTGTTGTCTACCATTGTAGTGTTGGGCAGCTGGATGTGAACAGCGCGTAGCGTAGCGCAGTTGGAGGTGAGCCGCCAGCAGTGGTGGATGTGGGGAAGTGAGATGGCGGATTTTTGAGAGCGGATGATCTGGACGTGTGTCCATCAGAAACAGTACATTTGTAAGAATGGATGTCATGAACTGATAACTTTTGAACATTATTAAGGTAAATAAATTGTTTGTTCTCTATCAAAATCTTTCATTTGCTAACTATGCCTATCAGTAGTTAGTGCCTTGAGTAGTTTGAACCTTTTATTTAGCTAGCAGTATTGGCGCTCGCTGTATTGCAGTAGTTTGAGTAACGAAGATTTTTGTGAGATAAGTGATTTGTGAAACGTATAGGTTAATTAAGTCAGGCCTTTCTCTTGTAGGCATTATTGAAAGTCAGATTGCGTTGCGCTAAAAAATATTGTGTGTCAGTTTATGCAAAGTCATGTATAATTTTTCTGATGGGTCGTTTCATATGTCGACCCTTAGCCGAGGATACCTCACTGGAATCGTCTGATTTTTTCTTGTAGTTTGTGTAATTAGTGTTGCTTTTGTTTATTGCTAGCGCGAATTTTAGAGAGAATCTCCTTCGTAGTTGCAGTCTTTCATTGTTGTACAGTAAAACAGTTGTGGCATGCATGTAAATTTGCACCAAGTATTTCGCAGCTGTGCTTGCAATTAACTAGATATTATTTTCAGTGCTATGTTAATGTGTTCTCTTATTTTTGCTCTTCAAATTGTGCTTTTCGTGAAATATTGCGACAATAATGGCGTGTTAAAAACGTAACACTGGGCTCCAAAGTAAACTGAGAAATAATAGTGACGACGAGCGTAGCTTATAGGCACCACTGTGTAATGAATTAACAGACATTCGAAGTAGTAATTTGGTAATTGTGCATAGGGAAATGGAGTGGGCGGCAAATAATGGCGTAGACAGTGAAATAATTAGTGAACAGGGAAGCATTATCGATCGATCGGTCGGCAACAAACCGCTTCAGGAATCCGAAATGACAGGACACAATCTCGCAAATACTGTAGATTCAGGTTTTGGGTCCTCATAGTTTTCTCAAATAAGTCAAGACACAGTTTCTGCTTGTCAAAATGTGAATGTTGCCGGTGCAAATTCGCTGCCGAAAAGCACTGAGGAACATGTTTCAGACACCAGTGCATTGTTGTTACAATTAATACAACAAATAGGACAAAAGCTTCAAACGTTAGACACGATGGAACAAAATCAGAGACAAACACAGCAACAGCTTCAAAAGTTAGACTCACTGGAACAAACGCTTGAACAAACACGTGAAGGTTTAACTGCTGAGTTACTTAAAATCGAATCGAAATGGCAAAAAGTCTGTAATGATGTAAAAAGACAAATTTGTGAGCATTTTCAACCTATTTTTTCGCGGCATGAACATGCATTACAGAATCACGAAGCATCCATAAAAGAACTGCAAACTATTGTTCATGAAAATCATGAGACCTTGCAAGCTAAAATTGACCCAGTTGCATCTACCGATTCGGTTACGCAACTTGCAAAAACTCAGGAAAACTTAAAGGACACAGTAGAAAGACACATGGAGGAAATTAGTTCATTATCAGAGAAAGTAGTTGAACTTTCGGATCAGCTAAATAATTTATCTACGAAGGTAGATAATAATCTGAATGACACAAAACTGGTAGTCTTTAATGACACAGAAGAGTACGAACAAATAAGGAAATTCAAACAAAATCAGAATCAAATTAATAGGCAACACCAAAGAGAAATCCGGGATGTACAAGATCAGCTGACACAGGTAATACAAGAATTACTTATTTCAGAGGACACTTGCGCCCCAATACGGGAAGAGGGACATAGAAATACGGAACAGCCACAAAATAATAACACGGGGTACTTCGGGAATTATGAAAGAAATTGTCAAGGTACACGGAATTTTGAGATGGAACCGCCGAAACGAAGTAACAATGACCGATATGCGAATCGCCGACATGATGATTTTGACTATAAGCTGTTTATTACTACACGTAAATTAAAAACATTTAAGAATTCCGGCAACGACATTCATCCACAAGTGTGGCTTCGAGAATTCTATCATTGTTTTCCTCCCAACTGGTCATTAGAGCACAGATTAGAATTTGTGTGTGGCTAATTAGAGAATAAACCAGCTGTAAGAATGCGATCGGTCATTCACGATTGCCACAGTGAAGGAGAATTTTATCATGCCTTCCTCTCAGTATATTGGTCTCAAGCTACACAAGACCGAGTAAAACATAGCATCATAATGATGAAATATTTCGAACAATCTGAATTCTCCAGTCTTGTGAAATATTTTGAAGACATGTTGCACAAGAATCAGTACCTGTCAAACCCATACAGCCCCTCAGAACACATCCGCATTTGCTTAATCAAATTGCCTGAACATTTACGACATATTATTTTGGCAGGACGTTGCAAAAACCACATTGAAGCTTTTCAGGGACTCTTACAAGAATTAGAAATTGACACTGACAATCGCGGAACGCGAAAACAGGAACACAACAATTACAGGGGACATACGTCGCAATTCCGCGATGAAAGAAATAACTGGACACGACAAGGTTATTCTCACAACACAAATCGTGACCAAAACAAACACCACCCATTTGACAACCGTTGGCAGAGTAATAATACTTGCAGAGAAAGATCGCATTTCCGTAGTAATGAATATGACAGAGAGAACCATAAAAGCAGACAATATGGGAACCAAAACAATTATTATCAAGGGAGACAGAATAATTTCAGACGCAACTGTCCACCACGCAGTTACGATTCAGGGAGAAACTCTCCACCACGTGACCGACAAGAAAGAAACTACGGAACCTACCGACATGACGACAGCCGATATAATCGTAACAACAGACCTGAATTGCATCAGAACTGGCGGGATTCAAACAGGGCAGGGCCCTCTCGACAAGGTCAATTTGTAGAAGTGAGGTCTCCTAATCCAAATAATAACGTGCGCCAACAAAGAGACAGACAATGACTCGCACCACAGGCAGCCGCGTGCGCCGGCTGGCTCAGGGAAAAATTACATAGACGCTAACCTTGAGAAAAATTCCAGTATTCTTTACCGACGTATACCATACGATAATTGCGTTGAAGTTGAAACTCTGCGTACTAGGAAGAGTAAAGGTTTACACCACATTTCACACGTAAAACCGTTTATTGAGAGATAATCTGCTTTTTAACTTTGTCTTTGCCATGAAACTTTTCACTTTACATGACTAGTATGCATTGTCAGACTTGGAATCTGTTAACATGCAACAATGTTTGAAGTTAAATATCCAGTCAAGAACCAAGGGAACTTATTTAGACAGTAATTACGAATGCATTGTTATAGTGAACGGACGACACAGTGTTGTTATTTGTACATTCTTGCTTGTTAGTTGCACGATTATGTAACGACTATAAGGCTTACATACTTAGAACATATACAGGTACTGCTAATGAGATTTTAATGCAACATTTTGGTTTATTTGAAAATACATTCTTTATTTGAAGTACTTTCTCTGAGATTAAAGATGACTTAGCATTTGGTTTCTTTGATAGCTACACGATTGTATCACAACGCTACTAACATGTGACACAATTTACATTGTTGCTTTTGCGGTGTATCTGTTTTATATCTGCACAGTTTTTCTGTATTATTCTGGAAAGTAAAACATGTTTTAGTAGTAACTTTTGTGGTATAGCTACAATGAGACAGCCTTTTTCGTAGCACAACAATACGTTACATTATAGTACTTTCTTGATCACGGTACTGTACATAATAACTACGGTACTGTACATAATAACTACGGTATCTATACACATAGCGTTTCGCTTTTGTTTATTATTAGGTAAGTACATTGACTTCCACAGAACTTTGCTTACGGACGACGATAGTTACGACACTTGGCACATTTTTTACCCTTAAGTAATGACAGAGATTATGTTACAGCAAGACGCATATTTAGCGCTACAGGACACACAATTGAGTGATTAATTTTGTACTTAAACCATTTATTTTTAAAGATTTTTGAATTACAAAGACAGTTTTCCATTCCTGTAATCTGTAACACCTGAGGGTATAATCACATTAATGCCCAGGAGGTATACGCTTACTTTGTGTACCATGTGTTTGGCAAGCACAAGGAGCCCTAGCTAAAATGGTATTTGCTTATACAACTTTACACATCGGTACCATATTTCTTTAACACAGAATTACACAGCTATCTGATTATTTAACAGAGAAACAAACATTTTTTTACTACGTCAGTGACACATGTTTATGCAATTACACAGTTGGATAATTTCACACTTATGAAATTGTATTTGGTATGTACTTTGTGAACAGTTCATATATATTTTTCGAAACCATTATGATACTATGAGAGCTTTAAATGATGTATTTGGTATGGGATCATGATTTTCAAAGTACATTTGAGTTAGATGACACTATTGAAATGAGCAGATAATTTTTTTAGGTTTTGAAATCATTGCAGAAAGCTACGACGTTTTTGAGATTTGACTGAGGTGTTATGATGTTGTTATTACGACGACAATGTGTATTATGCTGTTGAGGTATGTTTATGATCAATAAGCTGATGATATATGAGGAATTTGAATATGCTATGTATTTATTATGATGAAATATTCAAGAAGTGTCGACGAATATGTATATGTGTGATAAGGTAGCCAGCCGGAGTGGCCGTGCGGTTCTGGGTGCTACAGTCTGGAACCGTGTGACCGCTACGGTCGCAGGTTCGAATCCTGCCTTGGGCATGGATGTGTGTGATGTCCTTAGGTTAGTTAGGTTTAAGTAGTTCTAAGTTCTAGGGGACTAATGACCACGGCAGTTGAGTCCCATAGTGCTCAGAGCCATTTGAACCATTTTGTAATAAGGTATGGAATAATGAGTAGCGGTTAGGGACTCTGACTTGTGAAAAAGGAGGTTGGAAACCAAGAATCGTACTTTAAGAGTTATGAAATGTGTGTAAATGCGTGAATGTATCACAAGACCAGCGAAAATTTTTTGGACACTGTTATATTTATAGGATTTTGTTTCTACACATTTGTAATGCAAATTCTTGACCTGTGAATTTTTTTTTTATATGAGACTGTCACTGTAGCGCAAACTGCTGTCATAAATATTTCGTTAAGAAAGGTACGTGACCTTGATGTAATGCGTTTTGGGCGCCAGATGAGAGATGGTGGTCTGACAAAAGAAAGCCATTAGGTGGAGAAAAAAAAGAGACCATTATCCTCGCTATTGACATTTCTTTGTAGAAAGCATCACAAATACAACACGCTCAAACTTGAGAACATGTGGAGCTCTTAATTTATGATATTTACTAAAATGCCTAATGAAATGATGAGCAACATTTTTACATCTATTGTCTTTCTAGTTGAGAGATTGCTCAATTTGTTTAATACCTAGTTTCTAGCTGCAATGCAGCATTGGTTAAAATAAAATGTAGTAGATGCACTAATGTAAATATTTTCTGTCTACAGATCCATTAAAGAATAATTTTATGATCTACTTCAAAAAAAAAAAAAAAGAGGGAGCACAGAAAGACATTTCCCTTCACAGGAATTGCATATATAATTTTTTACGATTTGGTAACTGGTCTGCTAGAGTAAGTCAAGGTGATGCATCACTCTAGTGTTATGATGTGACATAGGTATTAGACATGGCCATCTTTACTGTACTATTTATTTCTGCTTGTGGATTTGTCATGTTTAGATATAAGTTATGGCATTTTCTGCTGCTGTTTGCCAGGCATAGTTCTACTGAATTTTACATTTTATTAAGCTAGTTTTACTACTGATTTATTTTTCTTGTTGCTGCTCATTGCCTCATATTAGTTGTATTCGTTTTGCTAATTTCTGTAATGCTGCTTGCTTTGCCAATTTGCATTTTTTGTCATTACTGTTTGTGTTAATTGTTTTGTGCTGCTGCATTGCCTCGTCCCTCAGATTATGCATCTGAGCTCAGTAGATTTAAGTTAGCTTAAGTTGGGGTAGGCTATATAAGAGAACGAGTTGTGATGAATTGGAAGAAATGCATTGAGAAGCTATAAGAAAATGGTTTGGCCAAAAAAAAAGTATTTTGAAAGAGGATATGAACAAAAAAGTAGGGTTTAGGGACAACAGGTTTAGGTAGGATTTTCTTGGAAATAAATGATGAGGTAAGATAATGGAAAATAAATAATTACGTAAGAAATATGTGAACATGTAAATACTGAAAGCATGCTTGGATAGGATTTTTTTGGTGGAAACAAATGTTGAAATAAGAGGAAAGATCTATGGAATGAAGTTTTGGGTTTGACTGCAGTACCAAATGTTACACTGAAAACGAACCCTGTCTTTCCTTTTGTATTATTCTGCTATGTGTTTATATACTCTTATGTATTTGTCTCTTTCCTGTCTTCATGTATTTAGCTGATAAGAGTTATGTTGCAGAATTTTTCTAATAATATGCTATTTACTTTGTAAAGATGTTTAGAGATTATTTACCTGTTCTGTTTTGTTGCTCATGTGTGAAGTTGATGTTTCAAAAGTTATCCTGATCTTTTATGTATGTGCTTATGTCTTAATTCCTGTAACACTGATGTATATGATTATTTCTCTTCTTTTGTAAAGCCCCTATTACTACAAATGTTATCTGAATTATGTTCTTTAATGATGTATTTTGTATCTTTGTTATTGTATTCTTATGTTATAAAATTGTAATCGACGCCAGTTCATCAAATTAAGTAATTTGTAAGTTACACTTCACTGCACACGTCTCTGTTGGTCATAGTATATGGACAATATGTGAGAAGTAGGGACTGATAGTGTTTGCACATGTGTTAATAATTCAGCAAGGAACTGGATAACAACATTGCTGGTTCTAAGGACATATCAAAAAAAATTTTGTGAGTGCACAAGTGGTGGTTTATGGACTTGCTATATTCTCTGTAAGACTCTTCGGTGGTGATTGTGCACCTGAACAGTCGCAACAGATTGCTGCTGGCCATGTCTACAAGGACTACAGTGGGTCTGCATCTTTGATGACCCACCAGTACCATTATTTCTACGAGGACTACAGTGGGTCTGCATCTTTGATGACCCACCAATACCATAATCTCTACCAGGACTACAGTGGGTCTGCTCTGTGATGACCTACCTACCAATATTCTTCAAAACTTCGACTGACTCTGCTGTGGATTTGCTCTGCTGTGGCCCATTACCTGTCTGCATGTCAAGAGTCAGCACTGTCTTTCCGTTGGAAGGACAACACTACTTCTTCAAGACTGCATGGAAATCCATTAATTCCATGTGCATTTTCTTTTATTGCTCCGAATTTGAGAAAAACACTGCAATTTTACTGTGATGAACGATCAGGACTGTCTTTATGGACTGTGAGAAAATTTTAGCTTTTGACCAACATCGTATCAATAAGTGTGTGCATTTGATATCTTTGTTATTGTAATTATGAAATTTTTTTTCAAATCTGTATTGGCCACTGCCAAAAACAATTTGTAAAATTTTTTGTGGGGAGCATGGCTGTTTATGTTTTTATATTGGTAACGCCAACGCCACGTAGCGCTCTGTATGAAAATCACTGGCTGTGCTGTGTGCAGTCTGTGGCTAGTTTGCATTGTTGTCTGCTATTGTAGTGTTGGGCAGCTGGATGTGAACAGCGCGTAGCGTAGAGCAGTTGGAGGTGAGCCGCCAGCAGTGGTGGATGTGGGGAAGTGAGATGGCGGATTTTTGAGAGCGGATGATCTGGACGTGTGTCCATCAGAGACAGTACATTTGTAAGAATGGATGTTATGAACTGCTATATATATTATGACTTTTGAACACTATTAAGGTAAATATATTGTTTGTTCTCTATCAAAAACTTTCATTTGCTAACTATGCCTATCAGTAGTTAGTGCCTTCAGTAGATTAGCTAGCAGTATTGGCGCTCGCTGTATTGCAGCAGTTAGAGTAACGAAGATTTTTGTGAGGTAAGTGATTTGTGAAACGTATGGGTTAATTTAGTCAGGCCATTCTCTTTTAGGGATTATTGAAAGTCAGATTGCGTTGCGCTAAAAATATTGTGTGTCAGTTTAAGCACAGTCATGTATAATTTTTCTAAGGGGACGTTTCACTCCGAAGTCTGTTCGGCGTCCTCCGTCATGCAGCAACAATCCACTGTGAAGTGTAGTGTGCTACCTTCAGGGAATTAAAAAGAAATGACTTCAGCGTTTTCGTCTCCAAACGAAACTTTTAATTTCCATGGCAACACAAAGACTCACACAGGCCGGCTGCACCCCGCGAGAAGTAGTACGTGGATGATGGGGAAGTTATTGAAGCAGGAAGACTTTGACTCCAGTGTTAGCCAGTAGAGGGATACCATGTCGGCGTAGAGGCCCTGCCAGTTAGGAGGCGTAGGGCCGGCGCACTGAACGGAGATTACGTTGAAAAAAAAAATTGTTTTGTAGTTAAAAGAGTGGGGAATAATATAGTATATTGAAAACCAGAATAAAATCGCCCGACATTTATAAAAAGTGTTGCATTGATTACTGGCCGGCCGCTGTGACAGAGCGGTTCTATTCACTTTAGCCCGGAACCGCGTGACTGCTACGGTTGCAGGTTGGAATCCTGCCTCGGGCATGGATGTGAGTGATGTCCTTAGGTTAGTTAGGTTTAAGTAGTTCTAGGGGTCTGATGACCTTAGATGTTAAGTTCCATAGTGCTTAGAGTCATTTGAGCCATTTGATTACTGAATGCCCTTCGTAGAATTTTAATAACGTTTGTTTTATTTAAACAGGTTTACAAGTTTTTAAATTAAAAACTCGGAGGTATTGCTTTTCATCAGATCCTCGTATTGTAATTCTTGCGAATGTGGTCAGTCGAAGGAAATAAATGAAAGGCTTTATTTTTTATGCCACAAACAGTTCTACAGTACAGGAAACATATTTTAAACAAAGACACACAGCGAAAAAGGAATTGGAAAAAAAGACATGTTGAGTTCCGTATGCTATGAAATCTTGAATCCTGTTACAAAGCGGGTTCATTTGCTAAGCTCCTAATTTGTTCAGTAACCGAACACCTTTCGTAAGGCGAAGAACGCGGCATCAATCAGCAAGTCATTGTCTCCGTCGCTCTGGATGTTATAGAAGAGCGCAGCAAGGTGAGTTTGCTGCGAACAGTGACAAGCGCGTTTAAAGACTTTGAAGGCCGGCGCGCGCGGCAAAAAGCGGCGCCTCTTTGGCCCGCCAGGTGAGGAGAAGGAGATGAGATGAGAAGCGCAGGGCGGCGGTTGCGGGCGGCTGCTTTCGCCGGCTGCGTCTCTCGTTTCAGGAAAGGCGATACCGCCAACCACGGAGGCTGCGGGGGGCAGCGTAATAGCCGGCACGTCAGCCGCCTGCTGCTCCTCGCTGCCTGTCCCACACTGGCTGCCTGGTTATGCAGAAGAGCCACTGTTCACGCACACTACTGCGGCTTCCGTATATCGGCTAAGTATATTTACTGTTGCTACCACTGTCGGGAACTCATTAAGGGTTGTATTCTGTGAACGGCGGAATTGGACGGTGGGAGGCTGATAAAGTTTCGTACTTTCTCGTCCCAAGCCCTCCACTCCCATGCAACAGAATTTGCTGACACTCCCACTTTTAACGTAAGGTGACAGACCATACATTGCGCAAGTAATCATCTTGCAAATTTTGTATTAGAAACGAGAACAAAAAATGGACGCTCTTTGTAGTGCAATATCAAAAAATTTCATTTCCATGCATTCGTGAAAACGCATTCGAAATTATGAAACACTCATACAAAGAAATATTCATAACGTGCAAATGTATAGGCACAGTATCGAAATTAAGAAACATAGTATGCAAAATAAAAATTCTTTGTAACGTTTATTTTCGTACAATGGGCGCAGCTGCTTCACGTGCCTACAGCGTCTCTAGGGAAACGCTTTTTCACGGTTATATAGACAGCAATTGCTTTCGCCTACTTCAATTTGCGGTTAGCAGATGAAAACTGTAGGAGTGACTTAGCAGTAAAGAATAAATGTATTACAACTGCCTGGATGGCCGGCCGGAGTGGCCGTGCTGCTCTAGGCGCTACAGTCTGGAACCGACGACCGCAACGGTCGCAGGTTCGAATCCTGCCTTGGGCATAGGTGTGTGTGATGTCCTTAGGCTAGTTAGGTTTAATTACTTCTAAGTTCTAGCCGGCTGATGACCTCAGATGTTAAGTCGCGTAGTGCTCAGAGCCATTTGAACCATTTTTTTGAACTGCATGGATGATGCGTCATTTTTCACGCATCTCAGCGTTTATGACGTCATCTCTCTTAAGCTATATATCTTACAACTATATGTTTATTTTCTCCCCTATTCTATTAAGTTGTACGGTCTACCATATAATCGCCAGCACTCCATTGTCGCAACAACTTTCGAAAGATTTTATTCTCTTCTTGTCTGAACTATTTACTGTGTACGTTTAACTTGAGCACAAGTTTACATTCCACAATAATACCCTCAAAACTGACTCTCTGACATTTAAATTTGTATACGATGTTTACAAACTTCTAAAAAAAATGTGTGTGAAATCTTATAGGACTTAACTGTTAAGGTCGTCAGTCCTTAAGCTTACACACTACTTAACCTAAATTATCCTAAGGACAAACACACACACACACAAACACACACACACACACACACACACACACACACACACACACACACACACACACACGCCCTAGGGAGGACTCGAAGAACCTCCTCAGGGACCAACTGCACAGTCCATGACTGCAGCGTCCCAAACCGCTCGGCTAATCCCGCGCGGTTTCAAACTTATCTTTCGCCGAAGTGTGTTTCTCTCTATTACAAGTCCGCCTCATATATTCACTCTGCGGCGGCCATCATCACCTGTTTTGCTGCCCAAATATCGAAATTTTTAGGGTGTAAAATAAGGAAAATTCAACTACTGCATGGAGCACAAAAGCAGATAACAGAAAACAGCATTGACATAAACTTTCGACCACTAGCTCTTTTCCTAGAAACAGTTTACGTGTCTGTGTGGTTCAACATGTGAACGTGTGTACTATTACTAGAAAACTAACTCGAAAGTTAGTGCGCCTGCTATTTGCTGATTTGTGTTTAAGTACTCCACACATCGATCCGCTACAGATGAGTGGCTGCCTTTCCCTTATTTTACGTATTGCTCCATCTAGGGATTTCCATTATCGTTACAAAGATTTTAGTGTCTCATTTCCTAATACAATTGGCCGGCCGGAGTGGCCGAGCGGTTAAAGGCGCTACAGTCTGGAAACGCACGACCGCTACGGTCGCAGGTTCGAATCCTGCCTCGGGCATGGCTGTGTGTGATGTCCTTAGGTTAGTTAGGTTTAAGTAGTTCTAAGTTCTAGGGGACTTATGACCACAGCAGTTGCCATTTGAACCATTTGAACCTAATACAATCCTATCAGCGTCATCTGATTGAAATCGACTACATTTCGTTAACCCTATTTTTCCTATTGTTCATCTTTTAACCTCTTTTCAACACACTATCAAATCCGATCAGCTCCTGTTCGGAGTCTCCGTCATCTTTCACAGAAATAGTGTCATCATCTAGGTTGGTACTTACTTTTCTTGAGCTTTAATTCAGTTTCCAAAATTATTCTTGCTTTCTTCGCAGCTTGCTCAGTGTACAGATTCAATAACCTCGAGGCAGACCAACAATACTATCTCACTGTATTCTCACCTACTGTGTTATAAAACATATTAGCCGTCAGAATAAGTTTTCTAAACGATAACTGCTATGAATCTTGGTGTGTTCCAAAACAGAAATTTTGTTGAAATAAATAGATCGTGCCATTTACGCCTCTGCAAGTGGCACATCCAACAATGTTACTTGTTATTAACTGGAAATGTTACGCTCAGCTGCAACATTATTACTTTTAAAATGTAATTAACATTAACTTCCCAAAACGTGGCTGAGAGAATTAGTCACCATATGATTCAGACTTAATTTCGGTAGCACATTGTTAACTACATATTTTCCATTTTGTTTGTCTTGGAATTACTCGAACTGTGTGTGCTTCGTTCTGATGGATGAACCTGAAAGCTGAGTCATCGTCGAAAACTATCTGGATAAATATCCGTTGGTGACAAGCCGTCCAAAGCTCAGTTGACGAAGGTTTGCCGTCCTTACGTTAATTTCCGCGTCTCCATTTCGCTTTCTGTGAACTCTGTCATCCAGGGAGCTTGTCTCTGTAGGCTCGTTTCCTGCTGTGTAAGGTAAACTCATTAGAAAATAAGAACTTTCACGTATTTCAAAAGATTAAACAATATGCGGGAGCATGTGCAACTAACCTGACGTTACGTGCAGTTGCTAAAGATGTTGCAGTTTTTTTAATGCGTAACGCACCCGGAGGTAAACATGATAACTTTAGTACTGGGCATTAGATTTTAACACGTCTAAAGTAACTAGTCGGACGTTGTTATATTCTAAAGCAGTTCCGGACTGGGAGTTACCTCAACATTTCAGCTCACAGTATTACTCAACGCGAACATCCGTGCAGCGATGCCGCCATGAATCGTACCTGATGCGGGGATTGGTACAAAGCGCAGGGGCTGTGAAGCTCGTCATTAATGTGTCCTCGCGGCAAAGAAATATGAAAAAAGATGGACGGAAGTGCAACTGGAACCACAGAACTCTGAAGTCCAATACTCGCTCGGGAACGACGTCGGTCGCTCTTTTCAGCGGCTGCGGCGTCTCTCTATTCGACGCTGTTATTTTGCGCCTCTGACGAGCTTTGTACGGCTTCATTCATCTCCTCCCGCTCCAAAAGGAAGCAGTCTTGGCAGCTTCTTTCTGCCCTAACGACGTACCAGGTGTGTACCGTCCTCCCTTCTGTTTGCCCCACCGGAGCTTACCGTCTGTATACAGACGATTCAATTAGTCATAATACATGTTCACTTTAGAGAAAACGTTCACATAATTGATCACTACTGTCTCACCGTTGTTGGAGACTAAGATACATTTGCACAGTCTCATTAACATCCTCTGGCTAAAACTGCTTTTTTGTACCTCTGTCAAGTAAAACAAGCATTTGTAGTGCATCCATAGAAGAGCTGATGACTTAATAACAATACTCTGCAAATGACACTGGAAGCATTAAAATACTGAAATATTTTTTTTCGTTATGCATTAATCACTAAGCAGCTCAACTCGACTTCACTGTATGTTATAAAAATTGACGTAACTAGTATTTATCTTTGTCCAGCTATCCACGAGTTTTTCCATACCTATGTGACATGGGAAATCTTTGTTATTCAAGAAACACGTGATGTCTATTTCTTGGACGCCATTTCAGCCCCCTCTTTTTTTCGCTTTCGTGTAATTTGATCAATGTTTGGACTGAAATCCTAGGATATCCAGTCTGATGGGTTACGCTGTACAATCATTTGAAACTTTGAAAATGCCTTCACAACCGAAACTACGTACTAAACAGTCCAAAACAAAGTGATAAGCAGTTTTCAAATGAAAAGGTACGAAACGTCATAACAATCAAACTGAATGAATTTGGCGTTTACTGCTTTGGGGTAGCGTAGTGAGACATCTAGGGACGCGAAAGTAGTGTCGTCACCACACATAAAATTTCAAAGCTGTACCCTCAGTAGGCAAGGTGACCGTCGTCGTTTTTGACGATCAACGCCCAATACTTATCGAATTCCTCGAGCACGGCGGAACCGTTAACACTGACGTGCACTGTCAGATACTCTGTAGCCTACCCACGTCCAATAAGAGCAACGGCCTGAGCTGCTTACGGAAGGAATGATTCCACTCCACGATAAGGCGCATCCGCCCTTCTCCAAGGTCACACAAAGTGTAATGGTCAAGTTCAAACAGGAGCAGCTTGAGCATCCGCCATACACCCTCTGCATGTGGCTTTGCGACATGTACAACGATGAGCCAAGTAAACTGATACACCTGCCTAATATCGTTTAGAATCCCCGCGACGTGGCATGGACTGGACTAATGTCTGTAGTAGTCCTGGAGGGAACTGACACCTGAATCCTGCAGGGCTCTTGATAAATCCGTAAGAGTAAGAGGGGGTGGAGAACTCTTCTGAACAGCACGTTGCAAGGAATCCAAGATATGCTCAATAATGTTCATGTATGGGGTGATTGGTGGCCAGAGAAGTGTTTAAGCTTGGAAGAGTGTTATTGAAGCGACTCTGCAGCAATTCTGGACGCATGGAGGGTCGCATTGTCCTGCTGGAAATGCCCAAGTCAGTCGGAATGCACAATGGATATGATTGGCTGCAGGAGATCAGACAGGATGCTTACGTACGTGTCACCTGTCAGAGTCGCATCTAGACGTATCAGGGGTCCCATATGACTCCTCCTTCACTCCAACTGCACAAGCCCCACAGCATTACAGAGCCTCCACCAGCCTGAACAGTCCACTGCTGACATGCAGGGTCAATGGAATCATGAGGCTGTCTCCATACCGGTATATGTCCATCTGCTCGATACAATTTGAAACGAGACTCGCCCGACCAGCCAACGTGTTTCCAGTCACTAGCAGTCCATTGTGGGTGTTGACGGGCCCAGTCGGGGAGGAAAGCACTGTGTCGTGCAGTTGTCAAGGGGACACGAGTGGACTTCGCCTCCGAAAGCCAATGTCGATGATGTCTCGTTGAACGGTTCGCACGCTGGTCCAGCATTGAAATCAGCAGCAATTTGCGGAAGGGTTGCACTTCTCTCACGTTGAACAATTCTCTTCAGCCGTCGTTGGTCCCGTTCTTGCAGGATTTTTTCCGGCCGCAGCGATGTCGGAGATTTGATGTTTTACTGGATTCCTGACATTCACGGAACACTGGTGAAATGGTCGCGAGGGATAATCTCCACTTCATCGTTACCTCAGAGATGATGTGTCTCATCGCTGCTGCGACGACTATAACACCACGTACAAAGTCACTTTCAAGATTGTAGCAGCATAACCGATCTGACAACTGCGCTGGACACTTGTTGTCTTATACAGGCGTTGTCGACCGCAGCGCCGTGTTCTGCCTGTTTACGTATCTGTGTGTTTGAATACGCATGCCTACACCAGTTTCTTTGGCACTTCAGCGTAATTTGTTGACTAAAAGACATCTCAAAGGAAAGCGCTTCAATGTGGATGACGAACTGAAGGTGACAGTGGAGGAGTAGCTCCTGTCACATTCACAGGAATTCTGGAAAAAGGGAGTCCTTCAGTCGTAAAACACTGGGATAATTTTGCTCGAGCCTCCGGTAATTACGAATAAAGACTTCAGTTATACCCACACTGTTGCGTCTTACCCTTAGTTTTGAACACCCATAAAGCATCAGTGGCAGCCACTGTCGCAGAATCAATTCAGATACCTTGTGCTGGATTTCTGCTCTGCTCTAAACAAAATACCAGAAAGATATTTCTAGTACAGGAGTGACAAATTTAATTGCTTAGGGACATTATCTCAATCTCTTTAAAAACGTAACTACTGCTGGCAGCCAGAATACTTTGAAACACTGCTGTGTGAATGTCCGACTCCGTAGCTCAGTAGTCAGCGTGGCTGGCTGCTATGCTATGGCATTCAATATATTGGAAAGTATCACGCATATAAATACGCAAAATTCGCCAACTTCTGTAAAGCAATAATCTTGCTCTTGAAACAGGTTACATTTCAGGTGGAATCCGTGTTACCTGAGATTCAGAATAAGTGTGTGTAAGCCACTCAGCTGAAAACAAGTGCCTAATAAAACTGAAACTTACATATGCTACCTTCTGCGCCGAGGAGACTTGTTGCATAGGTCAGCACACCACATATAATGTGATTCAGCTGCCCCTACCTTTGATGCTGTATGCGGCCCACAATGTTATATTTGTCCTTAAAAAGCCACACACGAATGTTTCTTATTCTCTTGTTCACTTTTTTGTAGAAAATTGAATGTAGATAGATATTGTACTGGGATACGATTGTGTTTGAGGCCATGATTTTCGTGTTCTTCAGGACACATGTAAAAAAGTGATCTTCGTACGAAACTCTGAGAGATGGCTGGGCGCTCTCATTTCTGATACCGTGTCATGCTGCTTAATGTTCATAGGGAAAGTGATCTTTATTACTTGGTTGTTACATTTGATACTATCTGACTTCATTCACATGCTGAAATAGTTGGCACTAGTTAACACCCTCGCTTCGTGCTCTAGTGAAGGCATAGCGGTAGGCTTTACCTGTGTTTGAAGGAAGAGGGTGCTGAGTTAATTGACAGCAGTAAAAGCTTGAGGGCAGCTTTATTCTGTGTAACGTTGGTGAAAACATTTGCCGAAAGCCAACTCCCCTGGTCTCATTGTGCAGACACATTGGGTAGCGCTGGTTGGCTGGTGGCCACGTCCAGGTAGGCTATGGCCGAGGAGTCACTACAGGTTTGACCAGCGCATTGTAAGATACGATGGCTGGCAATAAAGTAGAGAATGGGCCCTTGTTAGGTAGAAAGCAGATGAGATGGCTGAGAGTTTTTCCGGATTCCATGAGACTGGCTAGTGGCACCCAGGCGTCCAGACTCTGCTACGCAACATATTTGTGAAGGCACGAGGCTTTTAGCGAGTTTAGTCCGTCCTTTAGAAAATTCGAAATGGACACAACGGGGGAGATAATGATCTTTTTATGGAGGGCTGTGGTTCCATACAAGTCATGCTTTTAGCAAAGACACAGCATAAACGTGTGAGAAAGAAGGCGCGAAGCTGATTCTTTTTTCCTTTTCTCCTAATTAATTTTTAAAGTCGCTGGTTGGTCAAATCTGTGTATGCAGAGCAGGTGGGCGGTCTCCCAGCCTTGAATGCCGAGTTCCAGCTCGTGATTGGCTTGTGTTACAGTGGGTGTAGTCTAAGCATGTAAATGTGCTATGCTACCGAACTGTGGAGGAAAGCCATGGAGAAAGAGAAGATCACTCTTGTAATGGCACTTCGCTAGTAAAGAACGGCAAGGCGGCCGGTGTGGCCGATCGGTTGTAGGCGCTTCACTCTGGAACCGCGCGACCACTACGGTGGCAGGTTCGAATCCTGCCTCGGGCATGGATGTGTGTGATGTCCTTAGGTTAGTTAGGTTTAAGTAGTTCTAAGTTCTAGGGGACTGATGACCTCAGATGTTAAGTCGCATAGTGCTCAGAGCCATTTGAATCATTTTTAAAGAACGACAAGTCCTTACCTCGGTGGTGAGACTTTTGCCCTTTGCTAATGTGCTACTTAGAGCCTGCGCCAGTCAACACCTGATCTATCAGAGGTACTGCATCTTGCATCACACACACAACGAGTTATGCGTGGGTGTACTTATTTGTTTTGAATCGGCCCTCTAAATGTTTCACATATTCTGTCTCGCATAGTCGTGTCACGGTGTCAAATTGGTTTGGCAGACCAGCAAACGGGTCTACCTGCACACTGGAATCCACCGGAATTCCGGAATATCATGGGTTAGAATCTGCATTCCGAATCAGCCGAATGCCAGACCGCGTACTTGCTTATTTCCAGGCGCGAGCTGTTAATAACAGATTGCCGCTGTCCATGACTGCAGTCGGTGAGTGCGTCGTGCTGTGCCGCCCTCACCTGCAGAAGGGTGAAGTATTCTCTTCTATGGCGTACAGCTCCAGTATATGCTTCTCGGAACCCTGTTCTTTGGCATCATATTTTTCTTTATGGAGTAGTAGAGTATAGATGCTTGATAGTAGTGTAGTTTTTGGGCCATACCACAGATTGACATTTATGAACTCTGGTAAAGCGAGTAGTTTAGTGTTTAGTGCGGTGTATTACCCACAGTTGATAACTTTGTTAACCATAGACCGCGTATTATTGAAAGCGTTTTTCAGATAAAAATGTTTGTGTGGCATTTCTTTATCCATCTTTTGTCATGTGATGTTAAGAATGAATAAATCAATTGTTGTTTAGACCACAACTCATCCCAGTGTTCTGATTTACATTACCTTTCCCATTTTATTAAGGTTGCAGTTGAACGAGCCTGGAAGCTTGTAACTCTCCCGCTCCCCATGCCTCCCCTCCTCACTCATACGACACCGCTAAGGATTTCTAGTGTTATTCGTGACACTCCCGCCTACTACTGTAACAAGATTTTTGGTTACACGAACTACTCTCGATATTCGACCTTTTTTGGTCCCTATTGATTGGGCATATTCGCCACAAGCATAGTCGGCTACTTTATTAACATTCTTAATTTAAACGTGACTGCGTGGGCAATGAAAGAAAACGACTTTTGTAAACAATACGCTAAAACCAAATACGCTTACAAATCGATCCAAACGAAACCCTGGCAAGCACAGTACTTTTGTAGTCAGAAGTTCTGACGGATACAACGATGTAATTATTTAATGCATGCTGTTGAGTCTCACAAAATTACTGGGTAGAATTTACACAAGCGTGAGTTTTAAAGTTTGAAATCTCCACTAAGCCGGTGGCGTAATAAAGCTGTCAATGGAGACCAAAAAGGTTCAAATGTGGGAAATGCTATGAACAATGTTCCGGAAATCCTCTTCGATTTGGGTTCAGTTCGGGAGTAGGTGTTCGTTTGAAGATCACTTTTTATAAGTTTTTCTTGAATAACTCCAAAGCTAGAGTCTTCACCGAAAACGTATCCAGGTTCTCAATTTAACATTAAATTTCGTGTTCATTTTTCCTGTGGGAGTAATAGTTTGCGCTCGGTGACCGAGAGAATAAAACCTCGCTTGTGGTTTCTGAAGGTCAGACATAGCATTGCTGGTTCAACAAAACGACATCGTTAGGGTAGCTGAATCAACACACACACACACACACACACACACACACACACACACACACACACACACACACACACACGGTTTACTTATGACAGGTGTTCTGGTCTGTACTATAGCGGACAGCTAAGGAAGTTTCCCAACAGTGCTTTCTCGTTAGACAAGCACTCCAGAGTTTTATCGTCTTATAGAATAACTGACGCATTTATTTTTCTTGTTGTGATCAGTCAACTACATAAATTCGTAAATTTTCTGTCAGTCCTTTCCTTTTAAAATGTTTTAGGATTACTAATTGTGTGTGTGTGTGTGTGTGTGTGTGTGTGTGTGTGTGTGTGTGTGTTACATTGGTCAAGCAATAGTTTTCCATCGACGAGATAGAAAGGGAAGTAGTTTGTTACGCAATATAAATAAAAGAGAGGTACTTTGAGGGAAATGGGACAAAGACACTGGAAGAATTTTAGTTAATGCGTTGCATAATGGGACAGAAAATTAGATGGACTGAAACCAAGAGGATTTCTGCAGCATTAACGATTTAAGATGTAAGTGGGAAAAATTAACTGGAAGAAGGGGAAATTGTTGATGGAATTCGAAACATAACACTTGAAACTTCTTTTAGCTTAGTGATACATGTAATGTGTCACTGGCAAAGTTAATCTTTACGCACAGTTGTTAATCTCTTCGTAAGAAAGGTGATAAGAAAGGCTTAAATAATTATCTTCCGGTTTCGTTTCGACATCCTCTTTCTAAATTTTCCTAAAATGATTATACTCTTGAGTACTTTCATATTTACATTGAAACAATTTGCTTATCATATCACTGTACCTATTCCTGGAGGGTTGCTCAACGGAGAATGCTGTTTATACTTTCGCTCGTCAGATATCACACTCCTTAAATAATAAAAAAATTCGACAGTTAGTATTCTTTCTGGTATGGAAATACCGTGTGGCGAGGGCCCCCCTTTGGGTAGACCGTACGACTGGTGCAAGTCTTTCAAGTTGACGCCACTTCGGCGCCTCGCATGTCGATATGGATGAAATGATGAGGATAAGGACAACACAACACCCAGTCCCTGAGCGGAGAAAATCTCCGACCCAGCCGGGAATCGAACCCGGGCCGTTGTGTATGACATTTCGTAGCGCTGACGGTTCAGCTACCAGGGGCGGACATTTTTTTCTGCTCATTCCAAAGATTTAATTGTGTAGATGGCTTGCATTAACTTAACAAACAGATTGTAGAAAGGTGTACTGAATAATTCAGACAATTCTGCAAGACTAGGAAATTTTAGTGATTGGGCAGAAATCAAGGTTCAGTTTTCGTCCGCTCCTGTTTCTTACATATGTGAATGACCTTCCACCTAATATTCAAAATGTGGAATTGGTAGATTTTACAGATGCCGCTGGTGTTATTAGAAATCCCAGCAGAATGAAAGCCACAGAAGGCATTGTTAATTATGTTTTTCAAAGAATTATCCAGTGTGAGTCAGAAAATGGACTCACCCTTAATTTTGAAAAAAAAAGCACTATATTCTCTTCTGCACAACAAGTAGGGCTGCACCAACAATTGATGTAGATTAGGAACAAGAGTCAGTAAACAGAATAGAATACTCCAAATACTTTGATGTGCATATTTATGAAAACTTGAACTGCTGGAGGAATACTACTGAGGTCCTCAAACGATTAAGTTCAGCCACTTTTGCTCTTCTCATAATTGATAGTATCTGAAACAAACTGATCATATTTTTCATATTTGCACTCAATGTTTTGTCATTGAATAATTTTATATGGTTACTCACCATTTAGAAAGAGAGTATTGATTGCACTAAAGCGAGCAGAATGAATAATATGTGGTATTCAACCGCAGTTGTCTAGTAGGAACTTCAAGAACTCAGACAATGTAACTGCATCGACGCATTACATATATTCGATAATGAAATTCTTAATAATTAATGCATCACAGTTGGTGAAAAAACAGTGATATCCATACCTATCGCATTAGAAGAAAGAACGACTGTTATTACCAAATATGCAAGCAAGTTTCAAAACTAATCCGAAACCATTGCTTCTGGACAACACTTTTGACAATAGTCAGAATGACCTATGGAACGTGAAACTAACTTGCTAACTAACTTACAGTGTCAGCGAATAACTTGCACCGTATTAGATATAAAGAGCAATAATTTCAAGGGAAGACAACAGGATTAAACGCAAAAAATTACTAAGTGCTGCTCTGAGATGAAGAGTCTGGCACAAAATAGAAAACTATGGCATGTAAGATCCAACCAGTCAGAAGACTAATGACAGAAAGGAAAAGTACAGTAACTACAAAAGTCAAATCCGCATGGCTGCAGTCGCCTGCTACACTGGTTTGTGGACTGTTGCGTCGTAGTCCTAAGGAGTTCCTGCAATGATGCATTTGTGCAGAGGACGCACCTTCAGTCTGTTCAGACTTATTCTTTCTTTCCTCCTTACTCTTCATTCTTCGTCCATACACGTTTGATGTTCGAAGATCTGCAGGTGGTGCAAAAGATTTATTGAGCAATTCACTTCTTTGAATTAGCGAAGTGTATCACATTTACAATTTTCTGTAACGTAATATATGGGAGTGCTGTATAGAAGAGAACGAAACGAAATACGTACCCACTACATGGAGTAGTGGCAGTTTCGCCGCCAGCTGTTGAAGAATGCAGCGATGCGGCAACTCCATTAAGGCGGGTAAATAAAACCCCGATTACATCTGCAAAACAAATATTCGCGAACAAGTTGGAGGAATTAATCTCGTTTCGCCACCGTCGGAGCCAGGTCGCAGAGGTACCCAATCAATGCTCTCTCTCATCTGCCGGCTGGATCAATTTCCCATAAATAATGAGAGGCTCAGTGGTGGAATAAAACCCGCTGTATGGAAATTTATTTATAAAACCAGATATCCGAGTAGGACGACAGTTATTGAACAATATTTAGTCCTGCTCGTTTATCGTTTTATTCATAAGCCTTTTGTTCGGAACGCGTATTAATTCTGGGTCGTTTATGGCGAACGGGTAATAGAGTTTTCGCCTGTGCTGCGGTACCGGCCGAAGGCCTGCGAATTGGCCTGCGCGACCATTTCCAATGCAGTGCCGCCGACATCTCGCGCCGGGTAATCTCGGGTAATCCCAAAATATGAAGCGCGCCCTCCCTGCCGTTGAGCTATGGTGGCCACACAACATTTTCCGTTGTTGAAAATCTGTTTCCTGAAGCGGGTAACGTCAGGTCGCGGCACTTGGGCTGCTGGACGCGTGGAAACGGCCTCTTCCGTGATATGTTCCGCTACTTTAACTGATTAAGAGGATTTTCCACTCTCCCAGTCTTATTTTATGCTCATGTTCAACATTTTTTTCCTGCAATACAATACTGTGTTTTAAAAATCTTTATCAACAAACAAAAGCATAGATCTTAAATACTGTGTAAATAATTTTTGGCCGGTAAACTGACAAGTCTATGTAGCAAAAAATGACCGCCAAAATACTTCTGTGAGGATTGCTCAACTAAGAGGTTTGCGCGATTGAGGGTGAAGTAAAGATCTGCCTCAAAATTAAAATCTCTATAGCGCGAATGTCGAAAATAAAACGACGACGCTTAAAATCAAATGTAAATGTAATGCAATCAAAGTAAATGTAAATCAATAAGTAACACTATGAGGAACCGTGCTGCTGCTACGGTCGCAGGTTCGAATCCTGCCTCGGATAAGGATGTGTGCGCTCTCCTTAGGTTCGTTAGGTTTAAGTAGTTCTAAGTCTAGGGGATTGATGAGTCCCATAGTGCTTGGAGCCATTTTTGATTAACATTATGAAAAATGTATTTTCTTTTAGGTTCACGCCAAAATTACTGTGTTACTAAAGGAGGCCGAAATGCACGCCTTTGAGCTCACGCAGGCTGGCGTGAGGAGGGAAGAACTATACTGACGTGAGGTCTGGAACATGACAAGGAATTAGAATTCAGGTCGTAGCAAATGACGTAGCTGAAGGCTATGCTAAACTGTCGTCTCTGCAAATGAGAGCGTATGTAGTCAGTGAACTATCGCTAGCAAAGTCGGCTGTACAACTGACGCGAGTGCTAGGGAGTCTCTCTAGACTAGACCTGCCGATCCCGGCGCTCAGTCTGCAATCACTGATAGTGGCGACACGCGGATCCGACGTATACTAACGGACCGCGGCCGATTTGAAGGCTACCACCTAGCAAGTGTGGTGTCTGGCGGTGACACCACACCTATTTCATTAAGTCCAAATCAATAGCCGGCCGGTGTCGCCGAGCGGTTCTAGGCGCTTCAGTCTGGAACCGCGCGACCGCTACGGTCGCAGGTTCGAATCCTGCCTCGGGCATGGATCTGTGTGATATCGTTCGGTATAAGTAGTTCTAAGTTATAGGGGACTGATGGCCTCAGACGTTTAGTCCCATAGTGCTCAGAGCCAGCCAAAACAACATCTAGCTTTACTGAGTAATTTATTTTGAATCGTGTGAACCAGCTTAAGAAACATTGTCTCGAGAAATACGTATTGGAAGTTTTGAGTTCGAGTTTTGTGTATATATCTTTAAGTGTTTTCGGCTTATCATTAATCTGATAGCTCTGGGCCATACAGTACTCTTCCTTGAAGATATCATTTTCTAAAGTAAGAGTCTCTCCAGCCGCAACTCTAGCCCCGTCGCTGCTCTGGAGAACCCTTTTCTCATAGCGCTTTCGTAGAAATCGTGTACTTGACACAGCTGGTGGTCAAGTACAACACGTATATCGATATTTTCTTGGACTTAAAATGTTACAACAGCTTTACAGAGAGGGATATATCGTTCAGAGTCGCAAAGGCCACTAGGGATGAGAGCGGTTAGAATGGGCGTATGCGCGCTTACATTGAAACATGATTTTCAACTATAAAGAACAATTTCCCAACAAAATTCTTTTGATAACATACTCTTAAGACTATAAGGAGTCAAAATATGCAAAGAAAGGTATTTTGCAACCCAGAGACCGGAAAGCCCCTTAACGTCCATTCGTACTGGAAGACACGGAATGGAATGTTAAAACACCCACAATACATTTTAAATGATGGCATTACATAGGAAACGGAGTGTCATAAGTAAAGTACATTACTGATTTTCCTTCAGATGAATAAACACTTTCGAGCAAAACTGAATGAATGTTATAACATAAACCCTGCAGTTGTATTGGATTTAGCATTTTCTCACACACGGTAATTATGTGTAACAGATGCGGATACATCATCTCCGTCAAATAAAAAGCGCATGCCATGCAAGATCGTGTATAGCGAGGTCATGAAGGTCCACGATCTAAAACATAAAACCCATAGAGTGACAGTGGTTACACAGTCACACGTGGTATACAATTTGTATTTGACGTGGGTCATATATCCGCATCTGTTGTTGGTAACTACTGTGTTTGCAATTTTCTTTTAGTCTGGTGTGTTACTTTTGTGGATGTACTGGAAAATCAGCCATGTTCGAAACAAGTAGTGCTTAATAAGGAAAAATTTTAAAATTCGGCCTTGGTGGAAAAATGTCTTCTTCAAATTTATCAAGGATGTGGTGCTCACACAGAACAAACTAGTTTTCTAACCAACCTTGTGATAAATTTAATCGTTGATATTAGCAGACAGGCACCAATGGGGTGCAACTTTGAGATATACTTGACATACACGAATACTTTTCATTACCATATGAATAACTTAGCCGACGCACAGTATATGAAAGGATTTGTCAAAATTCGTCACTAGAAAACCACACGGAGCCCAGAGAATGAGCTTAGCATAAGTACGTCAATCCAAATAATAAGTCATCCTGCTGCTGCGAGACGAAACCAGCTGCGAAACACTGCGCCGTCCCAGGTGAAACTCGGTGGCGACATGTGTGGTGAGCGAATGGATTCTGAGTCATAGATGAATTTCATCATTTTGTACAAGAGTTTAAGGCTTAATAAGTCTGCGTGATTCTTCCTCTGTGCTAACGAGTTGCTTATTTGAAACATTAAACGCATTGTATTTATAATTTAACAATAACAATATTGTCACCTTAAAAGTTGTTCTCCTGTCTTCCAACTGTCCAGTCTCATTAACGTATCCGCCTTCAAAAGCCTGAATAACCACCTTTTGTAGCGCGGATCTCTGCGAGACGTGCAGGAAGAGAGCCAAAAAGGCTCTGGAAGGCGCCGTCAGGGATGTGAAGCCAAGCCGACTTGAGAGCCTCGGCCATCTGCGCTAGGTTTCTCGGTTGACAGTCGATGGCGACGACAGCCCCATCAAGATGGGCCCACAGATTCCCGATTGGGTTTAAACACGGGGAGTTTTGTGGCCAGGGGAGAACGTCAAACACATCCTGTTGCTGTTCGAAGCACACACCTACAGTGCGAGCTGATTGACATGTTGCATTGTCCGCGGAAAAACAAACTGCATGTAAGGGTCGATATGGTGTCGGAGGATAGATGCATACTTTTGATTAGTTGTGAATTTCAGGATGACGAGATCACCCCGGGACTGTCACAAAGAAATCCCCCGCCCACAACGCTCTCTCCTTCGGCCTGGACGCTTCCGACGATTGTGGCAGATTGTCTGCTTTCAGATGTTTCACGTCGATGGAGCCTCAGCGGACGTCGAGTTGCGGTATTGGCGTGCAAATTCCAGCATGGGTGTTTGAACCAGGCGACTGGTGCCGAGGCCCGTACCCACAACGTTTGCTGAACAGTCGTTGAAGTTGTTAGCCCCTTGGTTCATATGGGTCGTGACTTGCTGAGCAGTTCACGTCTGTTCGCTCGTACACTTCTCCGCAGCAGGAAGGCTAATTTCAGTTACATTTACCGCGAAAGATTTCCGATTCATTATCAGTAGTATGACGGTCAATTTGGCTTTTGGGAAGGTAAAGGCACCAGAGAGGCAATTGTGACGTTGCGGTTGATAATGGAAGCATGGCTAAAGAAAAATTCAAAACACGTTCATAGGATTCGTCGACCTGGGAGAAGCGTTAGATTAAAATGGTACAAGATGTTCGAAAATCTGAGAAAAATTGGGGTAAGCTACAGGGAGACACGGGTAATATACAACATGTAGAAGGGCCAAGAGAGGATAATAAGAGGGGACGATCATGAACGAAGTGCTTGGAATAAAAAAGATGTCTTTTGCCCCAACCGTTCAATCTGTACGTCTAAGTATCAATGATGGAAATAAAAGAAAGGTTCAGGAGCAGGATTAAAATTCAAAGTGAACGGGTATCAATGATACGATTCGCTGATGACATTGCTATCCTGAGTGAAAGTGAAGAAGAATTACATGATCTACTGAATGGAATGAGCAGTCTAATCAGTACAGAATATGGTTTGAGAGTAAATCGAAGAAGACGAAAGTAATGAGAAGCTGCAGAGATGAGAACAGCGAGAAACTTAACATCAGGATTGATGGTCACAAAGTGGTTAACGCATTCCACCAGGAAAATAACCAATGGCGGAGCAAGGAGGACATCAAAAACAGACTAGCACTGGCAAAAAAGGCGTTCCTGGGAGCGATGTCTACTAGTGTCAAACATAGGCATTAATTTAAGGAAGAAATTTTTGAGAATGCAGTTTTGGAGCACAGCATTGTATGGGAGTGAAACATGGACTGTGGGAAAACCAAAATAGAGGAGAATCGAAGCATTTGAGATGTGGTGCTACAGACGAATGTTGAAAATTAGGTGGACTGGTAAGGTTAGGAGTGAGGGGGTTGTGCGCTGACTCGGAGAAGAAAGTGATATGAGGAAAACACTGACAAGGAGAAAGGACAGGATAATAGGACGTCTGTTAAGACATCAGGGAATTAATTCCATGGTACTAGAGGAATCTGTAGAGGGCAGACACTGTAGAGAATGATAGATATTGGTATACATCCAGTAAATAATAGAAGTCGTAGCCTGCAATTGCTATTCTGGGGTGACGAGGCTGGCAAAGGAGAGAACTTCGTGCGGGGGGTGGGGGGGGGGGGGGCGCATCAAAACATTTAGAAGACCGATGACGAAACATAAATAAATTAAAAAAAATACAGCGGCAAGAAGTTCAATGCTTACTCAGGGATTTATAAACTTCAGTTGATTTCTGTTTGCGAGGAAAAGTGCTCCTTCAAATTGAATACCACCCAACTGTCGCGACAGTCAGTGTCTTTAAGCTGATTTTGATACAGATGCCAATATTCACCGGAATTATAAAACACAGACAATTTCCAAGTCTTTTCGATACTATAATGAGCACCTCTCTACAGAATCGGCACGCATCTTTTCCTTTGCGTTTCGGAGAATATGTACAATTTTCTGTGTGCTAAGTGCACATGCAAACGTACCAGACAAAGACAGTTAATTGGATATGCGTCCACAGCCTATGAGAAAACGTAGTTGGTTAACATAAGTAATGAAATATTTAGATCATAAATTGTGCCCTGTCGCCTGGAATTACATTGCTGCGATGTTTACGAAGCTTTTATAGCAGCGGTAAGCGATAAGGCTGTTTTCGGAAGAGCTCGGGTAGAAAGCGCGAAGGAGACGCGTTGGCGAATTGAGAACTGCAGTGGCTGTACTAGCGAGATGGCTGGACTCGCATGCCAAGGTAGAGGGATTCAAATCTGCAGCTGGCTACTCAAAGTTATTCTTTTGTTTACTTTAAGAACAACACTTCCGACAAGTTCTCGGAGTGTTCCTTTGACAGAGTAAAGACGGAGGAGGTAATCCTTTACAGACTCAAGTACTCCGAGTCGAATGCTCTCGTCGACGGGGTGCTAAACGCACATTTTATTCCTTTCCTTTGTGGTGCGTTCGCCCCCGCGCACGCGCGATGGCTTGCTCGCGCGCGAGCGAGCGTGTGTGTTTGTGCGTTTGTGAGGGGTCAGGAATTTTCCATTGTTTCCGCCGTTAAGTATTACCTTATACCCGTCATTACGGATAGTGAATTTATGTTGGTTTCTGGTCTATTTAATTATCTAATTATTGGAGAAGGTGCGTGATGTATTTTTGTGTATTCGATGTCGCAAACTTTTAGAACTGACGTTGTATAGTAATTTGCGAATGTAAAACTGAATATTTTGGCACATATGGGCCCAATCATTCGAATGAATATTTCAGGTAAAGAAAAGTCAGTTACACACTCAGGAAATGAGAGTTGAGGACAGATACGCGACTCCAGCAGCATGGGGGGCAAAATGTGACATGCCCATCCAAAAGGAAAGTAATCAACAAGAGTGTCACACGTCCTCACTTTTAGAACTCAGCCCAGAATGTTGGTACGAAGTCTGGTGAACAGGAACTGTACGACAGCACCTGCTTCAAATGAAAATATTAGCGATGTAAGTTTCTACCATCACGAGGATAGGAACCACCCCGTCTAGGCTCACTTTAACCGTGGTTTTGTGATCTTGCCTGCGGAGGTGGGTAGTTTAAGTGGTACGCGGTCCTAAATCAGCTGTGCAAGTAATGGATACAATTGCCTATGTTTGATAAGGAACAAGCTGTCTGTACCATCGTTATTTGTAGCACTATCTCGAAAATCAGTACAAAGCCGTTGGCATTTCTGTCGACGGTGGAGTTTGCCAATGTTTACAATGCATGAAACGCTGTCAGAAAATGGGGCGCTGCACATTTCAGGAGCTTGCACACATGCTTCTAAAATAAGGTGCAGCTACAGAAAGACTTGAAGAGAAAAACGTCTTTACAGAGAAGAGATTCGCAGCAACAATTACCCAAAGTGAAAGAAATTCATCGTCGAGGATAAAAAACTCACGCTGAATCATTAGACATACAGGAAACTGGTCTGTGTTGCTGACAAGCAATTGTTCTCACAATAGAATTTCAGGAGACGGCGTCGGTTCATATGATAGGAGGCTTATCAATAGTCACTCGTCAAATTTCCGGTGAAATTAACGTTCTGTTAGTACTATAGTAGCCGTCCGATGTGGCCGAACGGTTCTAGGCGCTTCAGTCTGGAACCGCGCTGCTGCTACGGTCGCAGGTTCGAATCCTGCCTCGGGCATGGATGTGCGTGATGTCCTTAGGTTAGTTAGGTTTAAGTAGTTCTAAGTTATAGGAGACTGGTGACTTCAGATGCTAAGTCCCATAGCGCTTAGAGCCATTTAAACCAATACTATAGAAACGGAGGAGCAGCAATTTCTCCTCTGTCATACAAAAGCATTATGAGCAAGCGAAGGAGCCAAATTCATTTTCTCCATTTTGCGTTTGATTCACTGGATTGTCCACCGCGCTACTGCAGTGCTGAGCTTCCTGTTTTCTAGGTTGTTCACGGATGACGGTTTTTAGTCGTGATTTTGTTTTAACCGCCATGGTAGGTGTATCGGGAGCGCTCGTCTCGTATCACCAGAAACTATTCTGGATTGTCTCGGGGCTTGCGTGTATATCGTGACAATATCTAACATATCCAGCAGAGGTCAAGACACAAGCAGAGGTGTTACAAAGCATCCACCCTCCGTGGTCTGTACCAAAGGAAGTTCCTGGTCGACATGCTAAACCTCCATTTTATCCACGGAGGGTACCGACTGGACCTCTGATTGATTCACCACGACATCATTGTGGCGCAAAGGACGACTTCAAGTACACACACGCACACACACACACACACACACACACACACACACACACACACACACACACACACACACACACACAATATTCGCCTTCCACTCCGATACTGATTGCTGAACAGTTAAAGAAAACTTGAGTCTCATTTCAAATAGGTACCGCCACTCATACAATTATAGTCGGCGGTGACTTCAATCTATCCTCGATATGCTGGAAAAATTATACGTTTAAGGCCGGCGGCAGGCATAATACATCATCCGAAATTTTACTGAATGCTTTCTCAGAAAATTATTTCGAACTATTAGTTCATGAGCCCACTCGAAGCGTAAATGCTTGCGAAAGCATACTTGGCGGTGAAGACACTGATGACAATGCCACTGAAGCAGAGTTATTAAACGCCGTTTTCCGAAACTCTTTCACCAAAGAAGACGAAGTAAATATTCCTGAATTTCAATCAAGAACAACTGCCACGATAAGAAACGTAGAAGTAGATATCCTCGGTGTAGCAAAGCAGCCTAAATCACTTAACAAAGGCAAGACCTCCGGTCCAGATTGTGTACCAGTCAGGTTCCTTTCGAAGTGCACTGATATAATAGCTCCATATTTAGCAATTCTGTACAACAGCTCCCGCACAGGAAGTTCCGTACCTAAAGACTGGAAAATTGGTCAAGTCACACCAATACCCAAAAAGGGAAATAGGAGTAATTCGCTGAATTACAGGCCCATATGACTAATGTCGACTTGCAGTAGGGTTTTGGAACATATTCTGTGTTCGAACATTATGAATTGCCTAGAAGGAAACTATTTATTGACACATAGTCAACAAGGATTCAGAAAACATCGTTCTTGTGAAACACAAGTAGCTCTTTATGCTCATGAAGTAATGAATGCTATTGACAGGGGATGTCAAATTGATTCCACATTTTTGGATTTCCAGAAGGCTATCGACACCGTTCCTCACGGGCGTCTTCTAACCAAACTGCATGCCTATGGAATATCGCCTCAGTTGTGCGACTCGAATCGTGATTTCCTGTCAGGAAGGTCACAGTTAGTAGTAATAGACGGAAAGTCATCGAGTAAAACGGAAGTAATATCCGGCGTTGCTCAAGGAAGTGTTATAGGTTCAGATGGCTCTGAGCGCTATGGGACTTAACATCTGATGTCATCAGTCCCCTAGAACTTAGAACTACTTAAACCTAACTAACCTAAGGACATCACACACATTCATGCCCCAGGCAGGATTCGAACCTGCGACCGTAGGGGTCTCGCGGTTCCAGACTGAAGCGACTAGAACCGCTCGGCCACTAAGTGTTATAGGCCCTTCATAGTTCCTGATCTATATTATCGACATAGGAGACATTCTGAGTAGCCCTATTAGACTGGTTGCTGACGATGCTGCGATTTAGCGTCTTGTACAGACATCAAATGGCCAAAACGAATTGCAAAATGATTTAGATATCTGTATAGTGCGAAAAGTGGCAGTTGACCCTGAATAAAGAAAAGTGTGAAATCATTCACATGAGTACCAAAAGAAATCCGCTGAATTTCAATTACGCGACAAGTCACACAAATCTGAAGGCTGTAAGTTCAACTAAATACTTAGGGATTACAATTACAGGTAACCTAAATTGGAACGATCACGTAGATGATGTTGCGGATAGATCAAACCAAAGGATGCGATTCATTGGCAGAACACTTAGAAGGTGCAACAGGTCTACTAAAGAGTCTGCTTACATCATGCTAGTCCGCCCTATTCTGGAGTATTGCTGTGCGGTGTGGGATCTGCGTCAGATTGGACTGACAGATGACATCGAAAAAGTTCAAAGAAGTGTGCCTCGTTTTTTACTATCGCGGAATAGGGAAGATAGTGCCACAGACATGATACGTGAACTGGAGTGGCAATCATTAAAACAAAGGCGTTTTTCGTTGCGACAGTATGGATCTTCTCATGAAATTTCAATCACCAGTTTTCTCCTCCGATTGCGAAAACATGCTGTTGGCATCCACCTACATAGGGATAAATGATCGTCACGATAAAATAAGAGAAATCAGGGCTCGCAGAGAAAAAATTAAGTGCTCGTTTTCCCGCGCGCCGTTCAAGAGTGGAGCGGTACAGAGACAGCTCGAAGGTGGTTTACCTTTATTGTGAACAACAGAACAATCAAGTAGATGTAGATGTAGATTCTATGCCACAACCAGTTTACTACAGTGCTTAGTATTTCGTGGATAGCTTCCCACCAGGATAGGGACGATATTTGATGTGTCATTATGTAAAATTTAATAGCTTGTTTAGTAGGTAGACAAATTATGATTTAATTTTAATTAACGTGCTTCCAACTTAATGTAAGTACTGTATAATATGCTAGGAATGAGAGTAATAGGTGTGTGTGTGTGTGTGTGTGTGTGTGTGTGTGTGTGTGAGAGAGAGAGAGAGAGAGGAGAGAGAGAGAGAGAGAGAGAGAGAGAGAGAGAGAGAGAGAGAGAGAGGGGGGGGGGGGGAGAGAGAGAGAGAGAGGGGGGGGGGGAGAGAGAGGGAGAGGTTATCTGGATGTATATTTTATTTACTAAAATAAGTGTTACTCGCTATAATTACTGGAACTGTCTTTTATCGGATACTGACTGAGCGTATTATGTCGGAAGGCCGCAAATAAAATAATCATAAACTTGTGGGCTGATACTGAATGAGATCTACTAAGAGCACCTTATTCACTTGCACCCCTTTCGAATGGCGCACAGTATCTCATGTCCATTTGAGAGGTGCTCTCACAGTTGTTTCTGTTCTCGAGGTAAGATGGTTTGAAAATGAAGATTCACCAACTAGTATGGTATTAGTTTTTCTATAGTACAGAATAATAGATACACTCATTATAGTTCCATTGGATCTCTACCGTTAATTTTTTCTGCTTGGATTACTGGAGTCACTGGCCTAAGAGGTATTTACAGAAACTGAAAAGGAGCTTTTGTTGGTTTCTAGCTGACCTATTCATTGTAAACCGTGAAGAGGGAGATTTGAAAGAAAGCGGAGACATTGATGCCCCTTTTTAAAGGATACATTGACACACGCTTCCACCATGTTGAACTGTAGCTAAGAGCTCAAGTTATTGCTAAACGGTGTAACTAGTCCATTCCATTTAGTTCAGTTCATAAGTTCGGTTGTGTCCGGAGTCTCATACGAGTAGTACACGGAAATGGTACAAGAGGGTATGCCAGGCGCCTCAAAGTTACGTGCAGTCGTCTCCTAGGTGACGCTCATCAGCTGGAACCAAATTATTCTTCCGCTACGAAATTTACTAAGTGAGATCGATGTTTCTCTAGTTGCATCAGCCGCCACAATGGGCGCGGAAACCTGGAACTACTTTCTGCTTTCGTCAAGGAGATCGCAGATAAGGAATAATGTTTCAAATCGCAGATAAATGATGATGAGGCGGTTCGCTTCCTGCTTCCTTGGGTGCTGGGCGCTAGACTTTCTACAGTGAATACGGGAAGGTCGTTATCTCAAAGTACTCAATTACAATCCTCTGCTATATGAAAAAAATAAATATGTACTGGGATATTTTCCCAGACCGATAAAATGCTGCCTGCTATTTTTCTGATACTGTCTATCTTAAGGAACAGAGTTAGAGATTGACAAGGTAATAATTAGAAATATTTCAGCGTGAACCCACTAATATTAGGAACACAATCCATAGCAACGCGTTTCGAGAGTCGAGCTCCCATTGTCTGGCTGTCTGAGTTAATTTTACATAAAAAGTACTGCAAAGGCACTCAAGGTATAAAATTATTTGAAGTCCTCGTCTTACTTTAAAAATGGCAACATCAAATGTTTTGTTCCGATTATATATGTTACCGCACATCCTCCAAAGCCTTGCTTCCGTAAGGCTACAAACACCGACCGCATCATCTGCTTCTCCGCGCAGCACTAGTTTGTGAACAAATGTACGGCTCTGACAAGCTGCTCTGAGCCATCAACGTTTCGTAACATTCCAAAGATGTTTTACCAGTGGTTATTTGTGGCAAATTATTCACATTTATGTAAGTAACGCCAACCTTAAAAAAGATCTAAAAAAATCTAAAATAATTTAAAAAGGCACTAGCATTCTCGCCATTTTGCATATTAAGTATATTGTCAAGCTCAAGCTGGTTATTTCAGATTAATCAATCTGGTCGAGCTTCTTTCCTTTCTCATCCACATGTGTCACCTGATAAGTCCTCTTCTGTGTCTTTCGCCGGCCGGAGTGGCCGAGCGGTTCTAGGCGCTACAGTCTTGAACCGCGCGACCGCTAGGGTCGTAGGTTCAAATCCTGCCTCGGGCATGGATGTGTGTGATGTCCTTAGGTTAGTTAGGTTTAAGTAGTTCTAAGTTCTAAAATACTGATATCCTCAGAAGTTAAGTCCCATAGTGCTCAGAGCCATTTGAACCAATTTTTTGTCTTTCAGGGAATGAATATACTCATATATTTGTTTGGTAACAGACTGTCTGCCGTGATAGACGAAGATTTCATACCTGTTTTTCCTACATACTTCACTTTACACGATGTACAAAAATGGTTCAAATGGCTCTGAGCACTATGGGACTTAACTGCTGTGATCATCAGTCCCCTAGAACTTAGAACTACTTACACCTAACTAACCTAAGGATATCACACACATCCATGCCCGAGGCAGGATTCGAACCTGCTACCGTAGCGGTCGCGCTATTCCAGACCGTAGCGCCTAGAACAACCGCTCGGGCATTCCGGCCGGCACACGATGTACATTGTATTTTATAAACAGAAACATGTTTAAATTTACTTATCTTATTGCCAGCCTCATGCCTTAGACTATAACTCATTACGTTTTCTTGCTGTGAAAGCCACCTCGGTGTTGTACCTTGGAAAAATTCCATAGAAACTGGTGAAGATATTTTGGCCACGCGACGTCCACTTGGTTTTCACAGCAAAAGACTTTATGAGATGGAGTTTAAAGCATGGAATTGGCAATAGGGTAAGTAAATCTGAACCTGCAGGAGTTTATAAAACACAATGTAAATCTTGTGATACGAAATATACAGGACAAAGAGGTTGGTAATTTTCGACAAAATAAGACTGCGCAACTATGGCAGATCGGTAGTTGCCAAAAACATGTATGAGAGTAGTCAGTCCCACAAATGTATAGAAGAGGACTTAGAGATGATACTTGTGGATAAGGAAGTAAAGAAACTTGACCTGCTTGAGGAACTTGATATGTAAATCCACTGGCTTAAGTTTGATAATGCACTTCATATTCCAAATGGCAAGAAAATGTCTTTTTCAACTTTTTAAAACGTTCTTAATGTTGGCGTTAGCACGACAAATGTGAACAGTTTGGTACATGTAACGATTAGTATGGTTTCTGTCCATGGCATTGGTATGTTATGGAACGCCTGATAGCTCACTGCAGTGTGTCGGACCTGTACGTATGTTCACGAACTAATAGTACATCGAGAGACAGTTGAGGTAACCGGTGTTTTCAGCGTTAAGGAAGCAACACTTTGAATAAGCGGGACAGAGAATCTGGTGCTGTCATTTGTAAAATAAGACGAGCACTATATGTCGAAATAATTTTATTTGTTTTTATATTTGGACCTTGAGTGCTTTTGAAGCACTTTTTAAGTAGGATTAACTTCAATACCGAGGTGATGGGAGCATGACTACGGAAACGCTTTGCTTTGGATTGTATTCCTGATATTAGTGGTTGTATGCTAAACTATTTATAACGCTTGCTATTCTGTTTCATTCGGTCTATATTTTTTTCGTGCTTGTCCTGTACTGGTTCCCCACACAAGAGGAAGACACTAGACTATCTGCTCATGAAACTGAAGAGCCGCAAGTCCTTTTTGTTTACTTTTAGGAAAAATACTGAGATTAGTTAATAGAGTTTACCTAGAAAAGCACAGGAAAACACTGTTTCCTTTATTTACATATTGCCTTTTGGATTCTTCCATAATCTTGGAAGACAGTTCGTGGCGTGGTGAGACGGCGCAGTTGCTGGAAACGGATCGAGGTAACGCCAGCTGTTAAGAGCCGATGATTGTGCAGCGGCGAAAGGCTCGCACCTACAGCTGATTAACGGGAAGGCGCGCGGATCTGGACTTCGTTATCCGTTAATGGCTCCCTCTAATGAAGCTAATTAATTTTGCTCAAATAACTTTGAACTGACGCAGCTCTTGCGGAGGGCTGCCACAACCGGAGGGGCTCTCTCTCTGTAGCACGCAGAGCACAAGTTGAATAGGTTCTGTGCTGATTATGTTCGGTTCTGTGGCTTGTTTAGCTTTGAATATAGCGAACTCACTACAATGAAAAAACGTAAATATAAAATTTTCGAAGGTAATGCTGTCGCCATCATAATTTTCACCACCACAGACATTCACTTACCGGTAATGACCTTCAAACGTTCTCATGCGTTAGATTGTATTTTCTTGCCTTTTTTTAACTCTGGAAAGAGCTGCTTCTTTCCTCATCTGGCATTCATTCAGTTAGCAGCATCACCATCTTACTTTAATGACACAGCTAAGTAATAAACTTACTGGCAGATCAAATCTGCTGTACTGGGACTCGAATCTGAGACGTTTGTCTTTCGCTCTCAAGTGCTCTAACGAATGATTTGTCAAAGCATAACTCACCGCACATCCTCAAAGCTCTCCTACCTTCCAAACTACATACAAGTTCACAGGCACAATTTACGGGACTAAAACACTGAAGAAACGTTGTTGTGGAGAAATGGTCCAGTCAGAGTCTAGGGGATTGTTATCAGAGCAGAGCTGCGAAAACGGGTCGTGGGTCGCGCTTGGATATCTCAGCTGGTGGAACACTTGTACGAAAAGGCAAAGGTCCCAGGTCGAGTCCTGGTGCGGCGAAAGCTTTAATCTGCCAAAAAGTTTCAAATCAGCGTATAAATTAACATTTATTCTGGTTCGTTTATATGTCTTGCTGCCTTTGATCTCTTAACTGAGCGCTGGTGATTCTTCAGATTTTGAACGGTCTCTATATTGAAAATCCATCTCATACTGCCTTGCGTTAGAACTGATAACACTCAGAGATTCCAAAAATTACGTTTTAGGCACCATATTGGTTTTGAACAACTAATTTTAGTTTATTAAGAGCGGTACACCAGCCAATTTTAACTATTCGGCTTATTTCTTTCGAAATCCATACTATCATATATTTAAGTCATTTTAAATACAAGGAGTAAACTGACGTCACTGTAAAACTGTGCGATATCTTTTTCGATGTATTGACTGGACACTATTTAGTCCAACTGTGATTTTCAGGTATGACTTCAAATTTGGTGTAGTTCCTTCCTTTCTCTTTGTAAGTCTGTCTGCATTACACACAGGGCACTGTCATCCGAAAAGCTACTTATAGGATTGCTGAGAACACCTCTCATAATTTTATCTGATTCCTCCTTCAACCTAGAATTTTTGAGAATCCAGATAAGTCTAATGGAAGCTGTAGCACGTGCGTCTACTGTGTATGCCTATCAACACTAACATGCAAAGACTCGAAACCTTGTTCTTCAAGGACTGATGGTACCACTTTTCTACAGTGTGCATCCTCAAAATCTGTTACTAGCAGACAAATTGGTAATTAGTACTCATTGTAACTTTCCATTATTTACTTCAGGCATTGAAAGACTCCATTCTGATACATCAATTTCGAAATGCAGATTATTTCTTTACTCGCCTGGAATACAGTGTTTTCTGTTTATAACCGCAAATAATTTTAGTAAAATTTGTTTGCTTACGAGGAGGAAAGATATAAGTCTAGACTTTTGTTTGTTTCCAGTCTCTTGCACAAGACAGAAGAAAAGAGCGGTTTCTCTGCAGACCTATGAGGAACACGCTAAACAAAATGTATTCACATATTTGCCGATTAGAGGCAACAGTCGTTATTAATGAAAGTTTAGCAACAAATGAAATGCACAGAGTAACAACAACTGAAAATTTCACTCACTAAGACATTAGGAATAGAAAAGTATAATGTATATCCACTATTCAAGGATTTCTATAATTAGACCACTGAAATTACTATATAGAGCAGATGGATGCAGATTCCGAATCTGTAAATTTTATGTGATATACGTGATAGTTTTGAAACGAAATCGTAGCCAATCTACGTAACTAACGTTACTGAAAGTGCAACATAACGATATGTGTTTCAGTGAAGTGTCTTTTTTTGGAGTCATCTGTCTTCTGCCTGTTCTGCCGCAACCTGTCACGAATTCCTCTCTTATGATTACCTCTTAATCCCAGAGTAGTAATTGCAGCCTACGTCCTCAATTACCACGGAGGTTATCACCATTTTGATTACTTAAGAGATGTCCAGTAACTTTGTCCCTTCTTCTTGTCAGTGTTTCCCTTATCACAATATGTTAAGTAAGTTTATGGTAAAAGGAAAGCTAATTCGAGTGCAAATGTTAATAACGTAAAGTATAAACAAAATATCAATGTTAAATATTTATTTCGGGAAAAGTACAGTTCGAAAGTATGTTATTTGTTGATGGGTTAGTCATGAAAAGCGGGGACTAAGGCGGGAGAATGTTTTTCTATTGGACTTAAAGAAAACTGACCAGTCAGAATGGAGTCTCCTCGTGGGTCTTTTCTCTTGGATATATAGTTGTGCTACATGTCTCAAAGTGCTTTAAAGTGAAGGCATATTTATTTCGGTGTGTTTTTTCTAGAAAGTACGGATTTTTTAAGTAATTTTGTGTATGAGAAAAGACAGTAGTTCCTGTAGCATATGGAGTAGATCGGTAACAAAAAACGTGTGTCCATTAGACACCAATATACTTGATAGTGTGGTGACCATTTTGTTTAAGAACAATCCGAGCTTAGTAGCTGTTCAGATTTCGGGAAATATGTTACCATAAACTTGCTAACGAGAATGAAAGGGTTTGTGCTTGACTGTGTTAAGATTAGCATGGGCTTGGCAGAGAACGAGTGATTCTGGACTTATACCGAAGTTTTGCCAGTATTTTCACCTTCCATTCAAAATTAAAAGCTTATCCCGATTTTTGGAATAGTTACTTTGTATACAGCTTGGAACGAGTTTCTGCTCGGCTTTCCTACCGGCGATCTACTGCAACGATTTCATAGGTAAGTGCACTTAAATGGACGAAAGGAACCACGCCGCCTCAAGCTCTCTCCTCTGCATTTAACAGTGGAATTCCCACTGAACTCTTAATTTTCATTTTAAGCCACGTTTTCTCTCTCCCTCCCCCCCCCCCCCCTTATTATGTTCTTAAGTTCCCCTTTCTGATCGCCTTTTATGTTTTGTTTAATTTTTTGAATCACTATTTATCTCTCGGCTGAAGTGTGGTGGACCGTGCCGCTGACAGCCCTCCACTGCCCCAATGGGCCCGGGGAATAAAACTATAATTACGAAAAAAAATAGCAGTCTCCAGTGGCGACCACTCACATGAAGACAGAAAAACGGTCTCCAGCCGAAATATTGTGGCAAGACAACATGATACGGCTGCAGTCCAGAAATCCCATAAAATACAGGCAACATGTCTTGTGGACACACATTCAGTGGTTTCCCACTCTAAGGGCAGTTAGTGCTCTGAGGCAGTTACTGCCTTGAACCTCTGTAGGCTCCTCTGCGCTCTTTGACAAGGCTGTTGGCTGAATGAGGAGTGCTGAGAATTACAAGAAACTGAAGAAATCGTTTAGCTTGATAAAAATGAAACTGAATTGTAAAAGGGGGTTGAACAATGTGGATTTTGGTGCAGAACATCCTCTAATTTTCCATTTTCAGCACCTATATTTCATCGAGTTCCGATAGTTGGCGGCTCTATACGTAGTCTTAAAAATGGCATCTGTAACATTGGTGTGTTTCAAGCAAGCAGCCATCACTGAGTTTCTTTCCGTGAAAAATCAGAGTATCAGATATTCGAAGCCGCTTGCAAACTGTAGACGGAGACGTGGCAGCGAACAAAAGTACGGTGAGTCGTTGGGCGAGGCTTCTGTCGTCATCGCTAAAAGGTCGCGCAAACTTGTGCGATCTCCTGCATGCCGGCCAACCGCTCACAACTGCGACACCTGCAATGTAGGAACTTGAGGACACTGTCATTCGATGTGAGCGAAGGGTCTCGGTCAAACAATTCGCTACTCAACTGGATGCCTCCGCTGGTGGTGTTGACACATTCGTCCACCAGTTACAGTACTGAAAGGTGTGTGCCCGCTGGATTCGATGCAGCTTAATAGAAGACCGCAAAGAGCAACGAAGGGCCATATGTGCGGATCTCTTTGCGAATTACGATGCTGGTCCTGACAGCTTTTTGTCTAACATCGTTACATGCGATGAAACATTGTTCATCACTTCGCACCGGAAACTCAACAACAATCCAAGGTGTGGCGCAAGACCACCTCTACTCTTGAGAAAAAGTTCAGTGCTGCACACTCAGCTGGTAAAGTCATGGCGACGATCTTCTGTGACTCTGTGACTCTCTATTCTATTTGATGTACACCCTGATGTTGAGCGATCAGCTGTGAGGTGAATTGCGCTACGGTCAGGAAACGGAAGAAACGACTTCGGCGTGTTCGTAGTATGAACATGAATCATGGACTAAAGGGAAAGCCAGAAATGAAGAGGATCGAAGCGTTTGAGATGTGATGCCATAAAATGATACTAAAATAGGTTTACTGATAAGAAAAGAAATGGCGGGATGTTCCAGAGGATCAGCGAGAAGATGACCTATAGAAACATTGACAAGAAGAACGACAAGGCCTCGGATTTTTCACAGTTCAACCAATAATAAATGAGGGAATTGTGTCCGGGGAAAAGTGCAGAAATGTTTACTTATCTCGACAAAATACCAGAATAGGGCAAAGAAGGTAAGGAGAAATGGAAAGCACACATTTTACATGTCATAAAATTGTAAAATGATATTCATACAAATTTTTCCGGGGTTCCCTACGAAGTTGCACGACCACATAGACTGAGTTGTAGATAAGTCAAATGTGAGGCTTCGATTCAATCTGAGGCCACTGTAGTTTTCCTGTAAAGGAGATTGGAAACATACTATTGCTATAAACTATACCTCGGTACTGCTCAATTGTATGGGATTCTAATCAGATGCGCTATCAACGGATATCGGTAGTATAAAGAGGAGTCCACTGTCCTGTTAACCTTTATAAGAGGGAAGCGCAGAAGCTGAATAATCTTGACCGACAGATCCTCGAAGAAAAACACAGCGCATCTTCACAAGGATCCGTTTAGCAACTTAAAAAAAGAGTAGAAACTATAAATATACTTCCCTCCAATATGAATCGCTCCCGTAGTAAACTTTGTAATACTTCGTCTTGATCGCTTCTTTTACTGTATAAGCTTCAGTTTCACAAGTTTAGGCTTTAATCCGTCTTCAGAATCATTTTATGATGACATCGATGCACAGAAAGCTAAAATAGGCCACGTAACAATTTCGTTCAGAGGCGTAGAGAAAAATTGTTCTTTCCATGCTACAAACGCGAAGAAACCTTAATATATGGTACAAGAAAAAGTACCACTTGATACGCACCTAATTATACTATTTCAGAGGGAATAGACGCAGTTAAAGCTGTGAACTCATTCTGAACCAGTTTTTGAGTCCATGGAGCAGGAGAAAATTCCTGGATCTTACGAGTTAAAGCAAAGCCATACCGACTCCAATTATTAGTTCCCAACTGTGAATTACGAATGATCGTTGTAGTACCCTAATATCTGTCTGACCAAAGTAAGTCCAGAATATATTAAAGTTATTTCCATGCTGTTCGAGGCTTCGACCATTGCTAGACTTCCTAGTCTGAAACGCGGAAAGTGAAATGAAGTATAAATTGTATTCAGCGTATATTGTATCATAAATTTTCACCCAGGCTTATTTACTTTTGGGCCTAGCAGAGCTTTACAAAGAATGTTTTATGGTCTAATAAACTGTGTGCTTTCCTACTTGCGAGAAGAAAATTGCGAAACATTATTAAGAAACTTCCATAATTATAATTTCGGGTTGGTAAAACTCCATTGTTATTCATAATAACAAGAGAGAATTTGGACCTAAACTTGTGGAGATTCAACCATCTGAAGCGGTTGGAATCATGAGAGCATCTTTGCTAATATTGAACGCTAATAGGATAAGATTTACACCTGTATAATTGCAAGTTCTAAAATTCTGTGCTTTTGAATGTCTGGCAAGCCGCGCGGGGTAGCCGCGCGGTCTTGGGCGCCTTGTCACTGTTCGAGCGGCTCTCCCCATCGGAGGTTCGAATCCTTCCTCGGGCATGGGTGTCTGTGTATTGCCTTAGCGTAAGTTACTTTAAGTTAGATTAAGTAGTGTGGAAGCCTAGAGACCGATGACCTCAGCAGTTTGGTCCCATAGTAACTTACCACAAATTTCCAATTTTCCACGTCTGGCAAGTGTATTTAGTAATTAATTTAGCAGGCTGTATTGAAAATTGCGTGGAATGTATGGTCGTAATCTTTATATGCGAAATCCTAGAGCAATTTTATCGCAAAATGTCATGCTGTGAACAGATCAACAGAGTTGAAGAAGTTTACAGTATTCCTGGAGTTTCCTGTGGACCTCCAAAGGCATAGTTGGACGATCCACATCGCTTTGAAGCATTTGAGCTCTGTAGAGTGTTACGGTGGTTCTGTTTATAGTCCGCAGAAGGGAGGCGTCAAAAGCCTTTATGGACTGCTGCTCCCTGCAGAGCCTAGGGAATGTCTGCCTTATCGTGGAGCAGTCGACCTGCGGACATATGCGGTCTCGCCAGCAGGGCAGTCGGTGGATGTCATTGGAGGGAGCGGATGACTCATTCCTTTTCTCTGGCATGTTTCTTCAGGAATGAGTGCCAGACTTAGTGATGACGTGTTTCGATATAATCATCGTCACATAATCTGAAAAAGTAGCAAAACCTGAAATAGTAAGACGGAGACAGACCGATAATTTAAAAAGTTTTTACGTAAATATTTCACAAATCTGAATAAAATTTATAAAAAGTAAATACCAAAATAGGAGCAGGACCTACATGCGAGTAATGTGGAGTCATGTAAGCTAGATACACGTCAAGATGACACTGGCTAGTTAATTCACAAACTAGCTACTAGTTGACATCATTTTTGTGGTGTAAGCCGTACTGCTTGACTTATGAGTTACAGATGGAGAAAATAGGAAGGCATAGCCATGTAGGGCTTTAATGAATGATACAAAATTTTCACAACACAAAGACATGAGGAAATAATTAACATTAAAACTAGTGTATTGCCGAATAGAAGTAGGGGAGGGCGGCAGTGGAGGATACGAGTTAGGGAGAGAGATGGGGGCGGGCTTCAACAGCTTGTGGAATAGTAATTTATTAGTGATAGAAAAGTACCATTCGCATAAAAATTCCTACCAAAATTGGAAGTGACAAAACATGGCCTAGCAGGGACTTGCATACAAAACTTGCTTATCAGAAAGATGACCACGTCATACAACAGAGTGCAATACGTCTAAAACTAGGAGAAGATTTGGGGCAGAATGTTCAGAAGTCAGGGGAGAATCATCAGAAACCAGTGAAAGCTTTATTAAAAATAGACTAAACTAATGAATCTTTCTTGTGTCTTGGAAACACACGTAACTTGGACAGTCTTACAACATGTATAAATGTGCATGCTGATAAAGTCAAATCGTCAAGCATTGTCACACTTACATAAAATGGATTTAAAGGAAAAAAAAGGTTTTCCATCATCGTTTATTTAGAACATATGAGAAGGAACAAAATATTATAATTACATCACATAAGTGTCTAAAACCATGTAGCCAAGAGAAGTGATGAAGTACAGATTGTTAAAAGCAATGTAGTAAACATTTGGAATAAAAAAATCGGGGTGCCAGATAGAAGCGTCGAACTTTGTTTCTTTTAAATGCATTTTATGTAGTTCAGAAAATTCTTGCCGAGTTGACTTCTTCAGCGTCCATACTAACACATGTTTTAAGCCTGTCAACGTTACGCAAGTTTTCGTGATATAAGAAAGTTTTATTATTTTATGTTTAGTAATGCTTGATTAATCAGCCGTGTCGCTTCTGGATACACCTGCCCCTCCATTTTTCGGACCACTCCCCCAAGCCTATCCTGTTTTTAGACTACTATGCTTTGTTACATGAAGTGTGTATCTCTTTTAGATAAGCACCTTTTGTATGTGAAGCTCTACGAGACCGTTTTACGTTATTTCCAATTTCCTTAGATATTTTAATAAGAGTGATGCTTTTCTACCACGAATAACTTAATGTTCCGCAACCTATTGATGATTCCTCCACCCCTCTCACCCTTCCTGGTACACTCCATTGCTCTCACCCTCTCCTCTCCCCCACTGTAGCTCGGTTATACAGTAGTCTAATATTAATGATATTTTCTTGTCTCTGTTTTTTGAAGTTTTGTTTCTTTTATTAAAACCCAACGTACCTTATAAGTCTAACTGTACGACTTATGCTATGCAAATGGTGCTAGTTTGTCAATTTAGGGGCACAATTGGTCTTAACTAGCCAGTGTCCACTTGGCAAGTGTCTAAGTGATATGGCTCGATGTCACTCGCATGTGAGTCCTTCAAATTCTGGCATATATTTTTGTGTAACTTTTGTGGCAGTTTGCGAAATGTTTATGTAATAACTTTTTTAGTTATCGCTCTGTCTCCACGCTATTTGATGTTTTGTAACTTTTTCAGATTATCTAACAATGATCATATTGAAGCACGTCACTGAACAAATCAGTCATGGAAAAATGTCACTCCTGTATAGTCTTTTAGTGTCTATTACCACTGTTTCAACGCTTAAAATAGCGTTTCATTAAAATAGCAATGTGCTACAACAAGGAACTTCCACATTTCCGACAATATCCTCCATAAAAGTGTGGTTGCACACAAGAATTCACACAGGTGATGGACGAATACGAGTGTGTGGAAACACCGAAAACACATCACATTACCATGCGTAACAGGATGTAGGAAACGCACTGTCATTTAAGACAGCTGCCAGTCGTCTGGGTAAATACAGAACCTGTTTGATTTTTAAGGCAATCCATACCATTTGTCCTGCAAATCAATGGGAAGCTCAAGTAACGATGATTGATAGCGATTTCGCACGCAAAGAAGACCAAACTGCTCAATAATATTGAGATCTGGTGACTGCGATAGCCAGGAGAGATGAGACAGGTCATCCTCGAGCTCTCAAAACCAGTACTGGACGATGATGTGTGAACAGGGAAGAGTCACCTAGGACCGCACCATCATCATAGGGGACAATCATTGTACCATGGGATGGACCAGCTAAACGAAAATCATGTAATCCTTGGCATTGATGTGACCTTGTAGAAAAACCCTGAGGCCCTTGGAATACCCGATATGGCAGCCCAAATCTTCACAGAAACTCCGCCATATTTCACCCTTGGAACTTAAACTCCGACAGATGCTGGGAACAGTGTGAAACAACACTAATCCGACCAAAAGACAATTTTCCATTGCTCAATAGTCCAGGTTTAATGGTTTCACCACCAAGTTTACTGTTAAGGCCATTTGCATCTCTGATGTGCGGTTTTGAAATTATGGTCGCTCTACAATTACAAGCTAATGGAGTTCTCTGGGTCTTGTTTTGGTCCAGAGTTGACGAGCGCGACGTTCAGTTGTGGAGCGACTTTTGTAGCTGTCACTATTCTCTTCTTCTTGCAACCTCCCTGGTCTAGGGGTATAGTCTTTTCAATCAGAACATTCTCAGGCCCGGGTTCGAACAACGCCATCGCTTAAATTTTAGATAAAAACTATCTGCAGTGGTAGCTGAAAACTTCCGGCAAAAGAAGTCGTCCTCATACAGCTAACGGCCATGTCAACGTCAGCGGAGGAGCGGAGAGAGGTTCAGGGCAAGCTCTTACCCTTGGAGTGGAAAACTACTCCTAAAGGCGAAAGAATTAGAAATGATCAGCTACAAGAGAATGCAGAAGCCACTGCAAAACGCTTCATTAAAGACACACAACGTGTATCCATAGGACAAGAGGCCTGTAATTGAAAAAGTGTCATGATGATCTCTCCATTGGTAGAAGTTTCCGGACTAGTCCGCCACTCAGATCTCCGGGTGCGGACACCCAATGGGGGACGTTACCATCAGAAAAGGCTAACGTTTTACGAATCGGGACGTGGAAAGTCAGAAGTCTAAACGTCGTATGGCAGCTAGAAAGTCTGAAGAGGTGAATGCTAAGGCTCAGATTAGATACGAGGCGGCGGGGGTGGAGGGGGGAGGAGGGGGCATGGAAAGAAGACAACGATTTCTATTCCGATGAGTACAGGAGCAGAAAATGACATACGGGAGTTGGATCGTTATAAATATGAGGTAGGGCAGAAAGTGAATTATTGTGAACAGTTCTGGGATAGGGTGTTTCTCATCAGAATCGACAGCAAACACCAGCAAAGAGAGTTCAGGTATCCATGCCGACGTCACAAGCTGAACATGGAGAGACAGAGAAGGTATACGACGATACTGAACTGTAATTCAGTACGTAAAGGGAGAGGAGGACGAGATTAGTGTTTAATGTCCCGTCGACAACGCGGTCATTAGAGACGGAGCACAAGCTCGGATTAGGGAAGGATGGGGAAGGAAACAGGCCGTGCCCTTTCAAACGATTTAGGGAAATCACCGGAAACCTAAATCAGGATGGCCGGAGACGGGTTTGAACAGTCGTCCTCCCGAATGCGAGTTCAGTGTACCAACCACTGCGCCATCTCGATCGTTGCACGTAGAGGGGGATAGAAGTCTAATTGTCATGGGGGACTGGAAAGCAGTTGTAGGGGAAGGAGTAGAAGAAAAGGCTACGGTATAATATGGGCTTGGGGCGTGGACTAAAAGAGGACAAAGACTAATTGAGTTCTGTATTATATTTCAGATAGTAACAGCGAATACTCTGTTCAAGAATCACAAGAGGATGATGTATACTGGGAAAAAGCCGGATGATACGGGAGGATTTCTGTTAGATTACATCATGATCAGAGATTCTGAAATCAAATAAGATTGTAAGGCTTAGCCAGGAGCAAATATAGACTCGGATCACAACTTAGTAGTGAAGAAAATTAGGCTGAAGTTTAAGAGACTAATGCGCATAGATGTCGCATACGGATGTACTAAGGAATGTAGAGGTACACTTGAAGTTCTCTGATTCTATAGATATTGCGTTAAGGAATAGCTCAGTGGGCAGTTCAGCTGAAGACGAATGAGGATCTCTAAAAAGGGCAATCACAGAAGTTGGAAAGAAAACGTTTGGTACAAAGAAGGTAACTGCGAAAAAACCATGGGTAACGAAGAAATACTTCAGTTGATCGATGAAAGAAGAAAGTACAAAAATGTTCACGGAAAGTCAGAAATACAGAGTGCAAGTCACATAGGAATAAAGTAAATAGGAAGTTTACGGAAGCTAAGATGAAATGGCTGTGTGAAAAATGAGAAGAAATCGAAAACGAAACGGTTGTCGATAGAACGGATTCATCATATAAGAAAGTCAAAGCAGCCTTCACTGAAACTAAAAAAAGCAAGGGCAGTAACATTAAGAGTGCAACGGTAACGCCACTGTTAAATGCAGAAGAAAGAGCGGATAGGTGGGAAGAACAGACTGATGGCCTCTATTAGGGGGAGGGCTTTCTGATGACGTGATAGAAGAATGGTCAGGAGTTGATATCGAAGTAATGGGCGACATAGTACTAGGATCAGAACTTAAAAAAGCTCTGGATGAGTTAAAATTAAATAAAGCAGAACAGATAGATAATATTCTACCGGAATTTCTAAAATCAATGTTGGAAGTGGCAATAAAACTATTCTCGTTGGTATGTAAGGTGTATGTGGCTAGTGGTACAACATCTGAGTTTCGGAAAACCATCATCCACACAATTCCGAAGATTAAAAGAGCCGACATGTGCGAGAATTATCGCAAAATCAGATTAGCAGCTCATACAACCAAGTCACTGACGAGATTAATGCCGATAAGAATGGAAAAAGGAACTGAGGATAATGGAAGCAAGACTAATGGAAAATCAAGACACAGTCATAGGATACGTCGACCTGGAAACAGCTTCTACAATGTAACACGAAGCAAGATGTTTGAAAATCTGAGAAAAATAGGGATAATACACGGAGAAAGACATGTAACATACGATAGTACAAGAACCAGGACGGAATAATGGGAGTGGAAGATCAAGTACGAAGTCCTTGGATTAAAAGGGCGTAGAACAGGGATATAGTATTTCAGCCATATTGTTCACAGAAAAAGCAATGACAAAAATAAAAGAAATACTCAAGAGTGGAATTAAAATTCAAGGTAAAAGGACATCAACGATAAGATTCGTTGGTGACATTGTTATCCTCAGTGAAAGTGAAGAAAAATTACAGGATGTGCTACATGAAACGAACAGTGTAATAAGTACAAAATATCTATCGAAAATAAATCGAAGAAAGACTAAAGTATCAGAAATGAGAACCGAGGAACTGAACATCAGTATTAATGATCAAAAAGTACATGAAGTTGAGGTATTCCGTTACGTAGGCAACAAAATAACCCGTGAAGTACGGAGCAAGGAGGGTAACGAAAGCAGACTAAAATTGGCAAAAAGGGCATTCCTGGCCAGGGGACGTGTACTAGTATCAAACACAGGCCTTAAATTGAGGAAGGCATTTCTGAGGATGTAAGTTAGGAACACGGCATTGTATGGTAGTGAAACATAGCCTGTGGGAAAACAGGAAAAGAAGAGCATGAAAGCATTTGAGAAATGGTGTTCATGATTGTTTAAAATGAGGTGGATTGATAAGGTAAGAAATGAGGTGGTTTTCTGCTGAATCGGTGAGGAAAGGAATATGCGAAAAAAGTGACAAGAAGAAGGAACTGGATGATAGGACATCAATTAAGACATCTGGAAATAACACCCATGGTAGTAGAGGGAGCTGCAGAGGGTAAAAACTGTAGAGGAAGACAGAGATTTTAATAAATCCAATAAATAATTGAGGACGTAAATTGCAAGTACTACTCTGAAGTAAAGAAGATAACACAGGAGAGGAATTCGTTGCGAGCCGCATCAAACAAGTCAGAAGACCGTTGACTCATAATGAATGAAATCCTCTTCATTGAATATCTGTGAGGATCGCTCAACTCACGCGTTGTTGCACGTTGCGAATTAGTAGGTGATGTTTTCCACTTTTCCTGTATGCCGTATAAATCGTTAATACGGTGCCTCTTGAAACACCAAACAGTTCGGCGGCCATGGTTACGGGACTAGCGCGCGTTGTAGCACCATTATTTTGTCCACGTTTTCGATTTGTTTATCTCTGCCACAATGCGTTCATATCTAGACAGACTACTGTTATTGCCACGGCTGGCACTTAAAAGCGTATTGAGGACACTTCACAGTTTGTGTTCGTCGTCAAATACAACAGCGCAACCTATGGACTTGGCTAGAATTTGCATTTTTGTTCGAGTAAGCATTTCTCAAGATGTTTCCATATTTATGTACAAATCATGTATGTAGGACATCTTTCTTTAGGATCAGTTCAAATTTATGCTCTGTATCTAAGTACCACGTCGTCATTGGGGCATTAAATCGTAATTTTCCATCTTTTTCTTGCCGTCTTACTAACTGTAGTAATTTCTCCCTCCCGCACTACCTTGTCCTTAATCAAAATCCTATGCTCATTGTCTCAGCTCCAACTTCCTGTGGTCGTACGCTTCCATACTCAGCAGCTCCTCAGACGCATATCATTACTTGTTTCCCATCCGCTGCTTCCCCCTCCAAACCACTGTGAGCTGACCAGAATATACATCCATTGCCTTCAGGTCACTTGCGGCATCGTGAGCCCACATCACACCGAAAGCTACCTCATCGTCGTCATTATTTCATATACAATTCCCATAAAACAAAGCACCATTCATCGTTTGTTACGTTCAGTATTTCAAATTGGAAAAAGAAGCTACTTATATTTTAATTTATATTGTGGGGTGACAAAAAGAAACATCGATGAATTGCTATCTGGTGACCAGCGAACAGCAGAAATAACTGCACACAAACATCGGGCTAACTGGATATGAGGAAAATTACTAAGCGCTATAGCGTTTCTGGTGTTTAGAGGCGACAGGTGTTAAAGAGCTTTATTTTTTCTGTTACACATATCCTATACTGCTAGCAAAATCAAAAAATATTTTGCACGTCAAAATAGTTTGAGGAGCGTTATGAAACTGGATATTATTTCAAATTTCTTTGATCATAGAGAAGACTAATCCTTATCATTATACGTCGTTACTTCTTTCCACGCTGCCAGAAAGGAGATACAGCGGTAACTATCGATCTAAATTTCGCAGACACTTAGGGATTGAGGCACTACATCACTCACAAATAATGCGAATGCTACTTAAGTTGACTTGTACAGGGAAATACTGCTCGATATGAGACAGTAATGTAATAATCAAGGGCAATTGGAACGCGGTAGTAGGAGAAGGAACGACAGACACTGAGAATATGGGCTTTAGTATTTAGAATGAAGCAAGAGAAATACTGATTGAGTACATTTACAATATACAAGAATCACAAGACGAAGAGGTGGAAAAGTCTGGGGACGAGCAAATTTTAGTAATGATGAATAGCAGATTGAAGTTTAAAAAGAATAGTACGAATGAGTCACTGTACAATGAAGAAAAATACTGAAGTGCCGAGGGATGATGAGATTTGTTCGAGGTTCTCAAAGGTTGGGGACAGTGCGAGAGTGAATACTACAGTAGGCAGTCCAGTTGAAGGGGAATGGAGGCCTCGAGAAATGGAAATCATAGAAGCTGGGCATACAGACACAGAGGTAAGCAATGTAACTGCGAAGAAAACTTGGATAACAGAAGAAATACTTCAAAACCTCGACAAGAGAAATAGCTAAAAAAATTTTCAGGGCAGCAAAAAATGCGAAGAAATCGAAAAAGAAACAATTGAAGAAGAAACTGTTATGGGAAGGACTGATAGGGCATATAGAGAAGTCAGAACATTAGAAGCAATGGCACCAACATGAAGATGCAATTTGAATACCACTGTTAAACGCAGAACAGAGAGCGGATGGATGGAAATAGTGTAACAAAGGCCTCTACGACTGGAAGAAATTGTCTGATGACGTGACGGAAGGGGCAATGGGTGTCGATATGGAAGACGTAGAGAATCTAGAGACTCATTAATAAAAGATACTGTGAAGCCTTACGATCAAATTAGACATAATTTCTTCAGACTTTGTAAAATCATTGGTTGAAGTGCCAAGAGAGACACCTATTCAAGCTGATGTACAGAATCTACGAGGAAAGAAAATTTAGGACCTGTTAGATGACGATCAGCTTAGTCAAAGAAAGGTGAAGACGCCAGAGAGACAATTCTGACGTTGCACTCGATAACGCAAGCAAAACTTAAGGACAAGCAAGATGAGTTTGCAATTGGAACTAGGAAAAACTTTCGACAGTATAAAAAGGTGTAAGACGCTCTAAATTGTGAGAAATATAGGAGTAAGTTATAGGGAGAGATGAATAATAAGATGATGTATAAGAACCAAAGGAACAATATAAATGGAAGACCAAGACGAAGTACTTGGGGTAAAATGGTATGAGACAAGGATGCAATTCTTCATCCCTATCTTTCAATTTATAAAACAAATAAAAGAAGTGTTCAAGACTATGAATAAAACTCTGGGTTCAATAATATCTAGGAGAGGACTCGGTAATGACATTTCTAACCACAGTGAAAGCGAAACGGAATTACAGAACCTTATGAATGGACAGTCCAATACGTACGTAGAATACAGAAAGAGAACAAAACTAATAAAGGTGAAAGTAAAGAGAAGTGAGAGAAATGAGATTAGCGAAAAGCTCATCAAAATTGGTGACTGAGATAAGGTGAGGGCATTCTGCTACCGTGGAAGTAAAGTAATATGCGACGCACGAAGCGAGGAGGACGAAAAAAGCAGACCCGCACAAGCAAAGGGAACACTCCGGTCCAAAAGTGACCTGTTGATATCATATATCTGTCTTCATTTGAGGAAGAAAATTTTCAGAATGTAATTTTGAGTCTCATCATTGTAAGGAAGTAAATCAGCGGAAAAGTGAGACTCGAAGCGTTCGAGATGTGTTACTGTCGATCGATGTTGAAAATTGCGTGAACTGACAAGATAAGGAATGAGTACTCCGCAGAATCGGCGAAGAAAGGACAGGACCCTAGGACCAGTTGTAAGACATTGAAGATTCATTGATATGATTCTAGAGCAGTGGTTCCCATCCTTTCTCAGACGGTTATCCGTGAGTTCAATCAGATATAAGCTATTACCCCTCGTCTCACCAATCCTCCCCCTCAACCCCCTAAAAAAATTCATATCATCACGATAAGGGATAAACAAAATTTAGAATGAAAAGCCAGTTTCTTTGAATACTTCCGTTTTTAAGAAGATAAAACATAGTCGATGCTTCGTTTTTGTAGCTTTCTTTTTAAACCATAAACTGTTCATCAATGAGACAATTGGTGCTGCTTATTTCTACCAACCCTTCCTTATACGACGCTGAAGCAATTCTCAGATCATCATGAGTGCTGCCAACAAATCCTTTTCAGGAAAGGTGGCTCACTATCCATATTGAGGGAAGACACTCGTTGCAAAACACGATTCTTCTGCACCACTTCTTCACCCCGCATACCCATCTAAAATCCACCAAATTAACTTTTATGAACTACATTTGTTGTTTTTAAATCACTTGACTGCAGTACTCCTTACCTCTGAACTGGCAGAAACTGGAAGTCTTCAAGCTGCGAATGCTTTGAGTCTGACCAATGCTACTACTATTACCATCACCACCACCACTACTACTACTACTACTACTAATAATAATAATAATAAAAATAAATGCCGTGGAGGCCCGGGAAAGGAATAGGCCTCCGGTATGTTCTGCCAGTCGTAAATGGCGACGAAAAGAACAAACCACTAATAGGGCTAACCCCCCCCCCTTTTAGTGTGATTAGTTGGTTCAGGACAGAACTAATGAAGCCTCGGACAAGCGCTGTCATGGTCGGGGACGACGCTTGAACCCTATGCCCGTCCACAATGGTAACGACACTGCTAGCCACACGGAAAATCATTTAAATACAAGTAGAGGTGTTTTGCAGGATGTGCTTTCTGCAACCACTCTAGAAGGAAAACAAAGACAGAGGATGAGATGGTCAGATGAAGTTAACAGACACATCATGTCCTGTTATTACCAAGCAACAAACTTAGGAACCAACACAACTGGATACAGATCACAAGTATACACAACATTTATTACCAGATACCCAGAATTAAAATTTTTAACAGAACAACGACTAGCTGATCAGATCCATGTAATAATAAAAAATAACAGGATACCCCAGTCAGAATTACAAAACATCAAACAACAAGTACAACAAATACTGGAACAAAATAATGTGCAATCAGAAGAAGAAGAAAATACAGTAATGCAGTCGAACATCCCAGAGCAAACAAACAAAGAACACCACTCATTTATTAAACAATCGCAGGAAAACGAAATCTTAAGACAGCCACCAGAACAAGCACAAATAGAACACGAAGTGACACACATGTTCGATATAGAAGAAAAATTTCAGCTGACGTATATAGAATACAAAGACACAAATACAGGCATTAGACCATTCTTGCATAGACCGCCAAATAACCCACAAGTCGAAACAACAACAACAACTATCAACACAATCATACACAACAAAATAAATGAAAATACAACTATGGAAGAGTTACAACTACTGATTTATATAGGAGGACTCACTACACTAAAAATACACATTAGGCAGAGATCAGAACCAACCAACACACAGAAGAAACCCACAAAACCAGCATGGCAACACAGGCTACAGATCAGAATAGAAAAACTGAGAAAAGACATCGGACAGCTAACACAATTTATAAGAAACGAAATATCAGACAAAAAACGAAAAAGGTTAGATAAAATCTCACAACAAGAAGCGTAGAGCAATTAGATGAAAAGAAGCAGAAATTACAAGCATTGGCCAAACGGCTTAGAAGATACAAAAAAAGTGAAAATAGAAGGAAACAAAATCAAACATTCAACACAAACCAAAAGAAATTTTACCAGACAATAGATAACACACACATTAAAATAAACAATCCACCAAACATAAGTGAAGAGGTTGAAGAGGTTGGCACAACAGAGGAATTCCTGGCGGACAGCAGCATCTAAACAGTCGGGAAACTGATCACAAAAAAAAAAAAATTACATTCGTTCTGTCGGTATAAAATTATATCCTCCCTAAACCTCTACATCCGCATATCTCCCTCACCTGCTCCTCTATTACCAGAACCACATCTCGCTGATGTATGGTGTATGATGTATGGTGTTATCTTGATTACCGACCACTCGTCAGGCGTCGAAAACTAATCTGTTCCTGTGGCTTTAATTTCTGTTTGGTTGTTTAAGACATCGGCATAGCTAATACTATTTGTACTGATCGATTTTATACGATTTTCTCACGTTTACATGAATTTATCATTACAGTCTGTGGTGAATTCAACATTAAAGAATGAAACTTTTTATGATTTCCTTATAGAAAGTTATTATCGTTGTAATTATCACAGATGATCTAACTGAGAATTACAAGTAGCGAAGTTTTTATTTAATGTGTGATGCAGTCGGGCTTCATATTCCACAGTAAAGAAACTTAAATGATGTGGGTAGTCACTTTCCACAAACTTATCAATAGTAGAAGTAGAAATATTTTTCTTTCATTGTACAGTTTTCTTGCTTAGTTTTAACATAGTTGCTGATAGGCGCTGCATTAGGTACAGGAGTTCATCTGATGTATTCTCTTCCTCCAAATCTCGTTTACGGCCACTACTGTTTGAAATTTTATGTTTTGGCCTACTTTATGTGGGAACCCGTCCCAGAATTTCTCTTCTCCCCATGCTTCTTGATATTAGTGCATGGCAGGTCTGTGTTTGCGAGGGAAATAAGCTGTAGCTCTGGTAAGGGAAACGAACACCATTTCGCTTGTTCCACGTTATAAGGAGAGATCAAAAGATTTGAGGGGGTTCCTGCAGCTATATGCAACGTAGTGCGCTTCAGATACTGGTGTATAAGCACCAGGCAAGGGGTTAATGTGGCATTTACGACAACCTGACTTGCGTTTGCTAAATGCGGAAACGAAACCTAAGGGTTTTTTCGAAGCTCTAGCGAGGGATATTAGGTTATTGTAAGTCAAGCTTGATTAACTGAACGAATTGCTCAACATTCCAACGTGTTGGGTTTTGGTGACAGTTAATGTCGGTACTTAACGAATTATGTTTCTGAAATCAAAAGGTTTGCTGGAACGCTACAGTTTTTACTCAGATCAGTCCTAATTGTTGATATGCACTTGAACTTTTAATCCCAGTTCTCATATAATGACACAGAGAAAACTAAATCTGGATCACAGGTCAGGTACTTGAATCCCGCTCCTACCGAATGTGAATCACTTGCCTGGCTCAGCGAGTATGTTACGTATGTATTACTTTCCTTTAGTTACAACAGTTCTAATTGTAATTATATGAGTAGGCAGCACAGACTGAGTGTAATAAATCACCGAAACGTTGCTGCACCCAGCAGTGGAGTGGGCAGTAGGCAGGGACGTTTAGCTGACCCATAAAGAAAGTCTTCACAATCGGAAGTCCAGTTATACTCACCACACAGACAAAGTTATGAGTTCGTTAGCGTTTTGAAGAAAGATGGACCGCGTAATGGATACTGACAAGTAGAAACAGTACTCGGAAACATTTGTAAAAAATGGTTCAAATGGTTTTGAGCACTATGCGACTTCTGAGGTCATCAGTCGCCTAGAACTTAGAACTAATTAAACCTAACTAACCTAAGGACATCACACACATCCATGCCCGAGGCAGGATTCGAACCTGCGACCGTAGCGGTCGCTCGGTTCCAGACTGTAGCGCCTAGAACCACACGGCCACTCGGTAACATTTGTAATGAAATATCAAAACTATTTTACCATGCACCATGAAACTAACACGTTGGGAGTGCGCGTCTCTTATTCCACGGATCCAAATCTACATTGCACACAACTTGTGACCCAAACTTTCCTCCTGTCCGTATAGTAATACATAGCTCACAACAGTCGACCACATCCGACATCCGACTGTTAAAAGGATCACTGTGTATTGCTGATGCTCTCTGCGAAGCACAATGAAAAATAAAACTGGCGAGTAGCGATGTAGTCCTACAGAAAAACTTTCGAGAAAAGTACCGAGACAAAATAAGCAAAGCCACCAAGCTCAGAGAATAGTATTTTCCTTTTGTAAAGAACTAAATAATAATTTTAACAACGGAGAATAGGCGCCTATTACTGGAGTAGCACATTTCTTATCGTCATGGGTGCAGAGGATGCTCATTTTATAAATCTGCTTGGCTCTAAAGCCTATCCTATTATTTGCACTGTGACTATCAATCTTTGCTGGAGACTGGATATTACCTTTGAAGTGAAGTTGTAAGTAAGTTGCTTTAAAATCAGAAACTAGTGAAGTGTATATTTTCATACGGAAAGATTGTAAAGTGGTTTTGTGGTTTCAGAACAGACAGCAAAATGTTTGTATTCTCCGCTGTTAGGGTTAATTGGCATTACAGTCCGTATGCAAACTGCACTCGGGAATTACTGCCGTTAAGCAGGATTCAGCGTCATATAGACAATGAAGGAAGGGGGCATTATCTTTATCTCAGGACTGATTACATCTACATTAACTGCTTTCGTCATCATGAGCATGTCTAGACAAGACTCGCGAGTCTCCGACTTTGCCCGTTTAACAGACAACTCGTCACATTAGTCTGAAGTTAGATACAAATGAACTACACCAGGCAGAATGGAGAACGAGAACACGCAGTATAGGCGAGGACTCGCAGTATTGCTGCCACATACGCAAATACTGGGCATGACGATCGTCATGTATAGTACCACTGCCATGACTGACTGGTTAGCAGTTAATATTCAGGGACATGGTAGGGTCGATCATTCGAAGCAAAAGTATCTAGTAATCATGGTTTCTAAAATGTACACCTTAAGAATTACGAGCACTGCTTCACCTTCGATACTGTGGCACAGTATACAGTAGTGGCCCGAACATGTGGAAGTCTGATCGTTTTAGGCCAGGGCTGTACTGGGGCCAGCACATGATCAACCACGTAATTTTCACACTCTCTTCAGTGGTGTGTGATATTCCATTGACACGCAAAAGAATGACCCCTTCCATATCGTTTGTAGAGCGAACTGGTCTCGACATGCTGTAAGGTATTTGGGTGGTTCTTACGTATTGGACAGAATTTGCTGCTCATCCCTGCTTCAAAACTTAACCATAATCAAGTTCTCTGCATTCCAGTATACGGTAGCCATAACTTACCCAGCCGATCGATCAGTTTTCAGTTTTTATTTTTTCGGTGAGTTTCTATGATGTCATTCCAGTGACTGCATCTTTGATTCTCGCTCAAAAAATGAACCAATGTTTCGTCTCAGGCCACTTTTTTTTTTCAGGAACTCCTATCCCTCAGGAGTTGGCAGGCAACTGTTTTTCTTGTCTCTTTATTCTGGTTTGGTAACATTCTTGGCACGTAAGCTGCACAAACCATTGAGTATCCCAGCTATTGAAAAATCGTCGTCACACTGCCTCCCCTAAGGGAGGTAACGCGACACGAATCATTATCCGGAGGTCCCCACGAATGAAATCATCGACTCGCTGAATGTTGCTTGGAGTCACTGGAGTCACCGGCCTACCGTTCCCAGTTTCGTCACAGCGACTAAGCCGTCGTCTAACAGTGCTAATACACACTGTTGCATCATCGTACACATTTTTCAGTCTTTAACAAATCCGAATGGGAGTTTTATCTTCTGTATTCATAAGAATTCTATCATAGAACTCTGTCTAATAGGAACACCGATGTATGCCATTTAATAAGTGACAACACTACTGGCAACTGTCGACGCAGAAAGTCACTACTTCAGCGGAATGGGGAAGACGTTTGAGGCACAGTATCAAATTATCTTTTTTGGACAAAAAATAGGAGACATTACTTTCTGACCGACCTTCATATATATTTTTGCATACTATATGTGCGTAGGCATATTTGTGCAACTATATATATATATATATATATATATATATAACGGAAGAATAGGACACAAAGACGAAGAACGAAGTGTTCGGATTAAAAAGGGTGTTAGACATGGTCCAATCTGTACATTGAAGGAGCAATGACGGAAATAAAAGAAAGGTTCAAGAGTGGGATAAAAATTGAGGGTGAAAGGATAGCTGTGATAAGATTGGCTGAATGATATTGCTATACTCTGTGAAAGTGAAGAAGAATTAAATCTGTTAAATGGAATGAAGAGTCTAATGCAAACAATATGTCGATGGAGAGTAAATAGAAGGTAGAGGAAAGTAATGAGAAGTAGCAGAAAAGAGAACAGTGACAAAGTATCAGAATTAGAGATCACGAAGAAGATGAAGTCAAGGATTTCTGCCAACCATACTGGACGAAGCAAGCAGAAAATAAAAAAAAGGGTACTAGCACTTGCAAAAAAAGCATTCCTGGCCAAGAGACATTTACTAGTATCAAACATGGGAATCAATTTGAGGAAGGATATTCTAAGAATGAACATTTAGAGCACAGCATTGTATGGTAGTGAAAAATAGGCTGTGGGAAAACCTGAACGGAAGAGAACTGAAGCATTCGCAGTGTCGTGCTACAGAACAACTTTGATAATTACGTGGACTTATATGTAAGGAATGAGGAAGTGGTACTAGAGGGAACTGTAAAGGGATACAGATGTAGAGGAAGACAGATATCGGAATATATCCAGCAAATAATTGAAGACATGGATTGCTACTCTGAGATGAAAAGGTTGGAACAGGAGAGTGATCTGTCTGTGACCACAACGAGCCATTAAGACGACTGATTACTGAAATATACATAATCTTACCGTTGGTGGGAGGCTTCTGTGCCTCAGAGATGCTGATAGCCGTACTGTAGGTGCAAGCACAAAGGAAGGGTGCTTGTAGGGAGGCCAGATTAATGTGTGGTTCCCGAAGAGGGGCAGCAGCCTTTTCAATAGTTAAAGGGGCAACATCATGGATGGTTGACTGACTTGAAACATCATCCGAAACGGCCTTGCTGTACTTGTACTGCGAATGGTTTAAAGCAAGGGGAAACTACAGACATAACGGTACCCGAGGGCACGCAGCCATACTGTGTGGTAGTACAGTTAAATGATGATGACATCCTCTTGACTAAACTATTCCCGAGGTAAAATTGTCCCCCATTCAGATCTTCAGACGGGGACTGCAAAGGAGGATGTCCTGGCACTCCATGGATCGGAGTGTAGTATGTCAGATGCTTTAAGGGCAAGTAGGTTAGAAAATCTAAAAAGGGAAACGGATAGGTTAAATTAGATACAATGGGAATTAGCGGAGTCTGGTGGCAGGAGGAACAGGACGTCTGATCAGGTTAATACAAAGTTATTAATACAAAATCAAATAGGAGGAATTTTAGAGTAGGTTTAATGATTAATAAGAAACTAGAATTGAGGGTGAGCTACTATGAACAGCACAGTGAACGAATTGTTGTAGCGATGGTAGACACAAAGCCCACACGCACAACAGTAGCACATGTTTATTTGCCAACTAGCTTCGCAGATGATGAAGAAATGTGTGATGATTTAAAAGAAATTATTGAGATAGTTAAGGGAGACGGAAGTATAATAGTCATGGAAGACTAGAATTTGATGGTAGGAAAAGGAAGGGAAGGAAAAATTGTAGGTTGAATAAGAACTGGGGGAAAGGAATGAAAGTGAAAGCAGCCTGGAAGAATTTTGCGCTGAACATAATTTAACTCATCGCTAACACTTGGTTTAAGAATCACACATATACGTGGAAGAGACCTAGAGACCTCAGAAGATTTCAATTCGATTTTATAATGGCGAGACAGATGTTTCAGAACCAGTTTTGAAGTTGCAAGACTTGTCCAGGCGCAGGTGTGGACTCTGACCACAATTTATTGGTTATGAACTGTAGATTAAAACTGAAGAAATCGCGTAAAGATAGTAAATCAAGGAGGTGGGACCAGGATAAACGGAAAGAACCAGAGATTATTGAGAGTATCAGAGGGACCATTAGGGAATGATTGACTAGAAATGGGGAACAGAATACTTTAGAATCAGAATGGATGAAATAGTGAAGGCAGCAGAGAATCATAAAGAAAAAGAAATCGTTGAGTATCGAATGTAATTGACGAAAGGAGAAAATATAATAATGCAATAACTGAAGCAGGCGAAAGGCAGTACAAAAGTTTAATAAATGAAATTGATTAGAAGTGCAAAATGACTAAGCGGGAGTGGCTAGGACCTACAGATTTTAGGATGTAGAATCATATATCAGTAGAGCAAATGTAGGTACTGTCTATAGGAAAATTAAAGAGGTATTTCGAGAAAAAGAAGCTGTACGAATATCATGAGCTCAGATGGAAAACTAGTGTTAAGAAGAAAAGGGAAAGCTGAAAGGTGGAAGAAGGGAGATTTTCTTCAGGGAATATTATATAAATGGAAGAGGATATAGATGGGATGGGAGATATGAAAATGTGAGAAGAATTTGACAGAGCAGTGGAAGACCTAACTCGAAACAAAACCCCTGGAGTAGGCAATATTCTTTTAGAACTACTGATAGCCTTGGGAGAGCTAGCCATGGGAAAATTCTTCGGTCTCGCGAGCAAGATGTGTGAGACAGGAAAAATACCCTCAGACTTCAAGAAGAATAAAATAATTCTAATTCCGAAGAAAACAAGTGCTGACAGGTTTGAAAATTATCAAACTATCAGTTTAATAAGCCATGGCTGCGAATTATTAACACGAATTCTTTATAGAAGAATGGAAAAACTGGTAGAAGCCGACCTCAGGGAAGACTGGTTTATACTCCAGAGAAATATAGGAACACACGAGGCAACACTGACCCTATGACTTCTCTTAAAAATCAGATTCAGAAAAGGTGAGCCTACTATTATATCATTTGTAGTCTTAGAGAAACCTTTTGACAGTGTTGACTGGAATACTCAATTTGAAATTCTGAATCGGGGATAAAATACAGGGAGCGAAAGGCTATTTGCAACTTGTACAGGAACCAGACGGCAGTTATAAGAGTCGAAGGGCACCCAAGGGATGCAGTGATGAAGTAGGGAGTGAGACAGTGTTGTAGCCTATCTACGATGTTATTCAATTTGTATATTGAGCAAGCAGTAAAGGAAACAAAAGAAAAATTTGGAGTAGGAATTGAAGTCCAGGGACAATAATAAAAACTTTGAGGTTTCCCTATGCCTCTGTTATTCAGTCAGAGACTGCATGGACTTGGAAGAGCAGTTGAGCGAAATGGACAGTGTATTGAAAGGAGGATATAAGATGATCATTAACGAAAACAAGGTGAGGATAATGGAATGTTGTTGGATTAAATCAGGTGATGCTGCGTGAATTAGAAAATGAAACGAGGCACTTAAAGTAGGAGATGAGTTTTTCTGTTTGGGCAGCAAGATAACTGATGCAAAAGGAGAGAGAATATAAAATCTAGACTGGCAATGGCAAGAAAAGCGTTTCTGAAGAAGAAAAATTTGCTAACGTTTATCGTAGATTTAAGAGTCAGCAAGTCTTTTCTGATAGTATTTGGACAGTGGTTAGCCATGTGCGGAAGCGAAACATAGACGATAAACAGTTTACACAAGAAGAGAATAGAACATTTTGAAATGTGGTACTACAGAAAAATGTTGAAGATTAGATGGGTAAACCACGTAATCAACGGGGAGGTACTGGAAAGAACTGGGGAGCAAAGAAACTTGTGGCATAAGCTGATTAGGAGAAGAGATCGATTTTGGGGAACACATTCTGAGACATCAAGGTATCTCTGGTTCAGTGCTCGAGAGAAGAGTGCTCGTAAAAGTGGTATAGGGAGATGAAGAGATGAATACACTCAGCAGATTCAGAAGGATGGAGATTGCAGTAGCTACCCGGAGATATAGAGGCCTAAACAGATTAGAGTAACATGGAGAGCCGCATCAAACCAATATTCTGACTGAAGACTATAACAACATAAGACCATATATATGGCATTCGTAGGTGGCACTCTTAAATGAGAGAGAAGAAAAGGCAAAGATAGCAATAAAAATCTAGCCGAAACAGCAGAAAAAGTCGACTGAAGATTGCGTATGCCACGACCAAGACATTGAAAACGGAGTCTGACTGGAAGATAAACACCAATTCGTTGAGAAACTCAACAGTTTTCGTTGTTTGGGGGAGAAGATAAACTGGTGGCATACATAGGAACAGTAGCGCAGTAGACAGGGCACAGCTTTTGCAGAAGCTTCGGTATGCGGTGAAAATCACATATGGCAAGAAAAATCTGTCACGGAATGCCAAATTGAGACATTACACAGCAACTGAAAGAAATGCTGCTCTGTATGCATCAGAAACGCTCACTCTCGGCAAGCGAGGTTGTATAAAGTTGGAGAAGGAGGAGCGGTAAATTTTGAGACATATGGGCCACGAAAAACCATGGGGATATCTGGAGACACAGGACACGACATGAACTGTATTGAACCCTTATCGAGCGAAATACAGAAGAGGATGTTACAATATGTTGGGCACATCATGAAAATGGACGAGGAGAGATTGACTAAGGAGATGTGGAACGTAACATGTGATACGGGAAACAACTGGATGAAGGAAGTCAGATATGACTGGAAGGCTGTAGGAATAAAAGAAAGGAATCCGCAGGCAGCAGTTCAGGACCGGGAAAGGTGTAAAGGGTAGGTGGATTATCACAGGTGATTGGACACCAGAGTCAATGTTTTCTTAACAGAAGAAATAAGAAAAAGAAGAAGCTAGAGAATGAAGATTTATTGAGACGAAAGAAGATGTGCAAAACTAGCCATACTTGATCCTAAAGGCTCCTAACGAAGCAGAAGAATATATACACCGAAGAGAAAAAGAAACTGGTACACCTGCCTAGTATCGTGTATGCAGAAGTTCCGCAACACGACGTGGCCGACTCGACTAATCTCTGAAGTAGCAGGGCTGTCCATAAGTCCGTAAGAGTACGAGGAGGTGGAGATCTCTTCTAAACAGCACGTCGCAAGGCATCCCAGATATGCTCAATAGTGTTCATGTCTGGGGAGTTGTTCAAACTCAGAAGAATGTTCCTGGAGCCACTCTATAGCAATCTTGGACGGGTGGGGTGTCGCATTGTCCTACTGGAATGCCCAAGTTGGTCGGAATGCGCAGTGGACATGAATGGATTCAGGAGATCAGACACGATGCTTATGTATGTGTCACCTGTCAGAGTTGTATCTAGACGAATCAGGGGTCCCATATCACTCCAACTGCACACGTCCCACGGCACTACACAGCTCCCACCAGCTTGAACCATCCCCTGCTGATATGCAAGGTATGTCGATTCAAGGGGTTGCCCCCATACCCGTACATGTCCGTCCACTCGATACAATTAGAAGCGAGACTCGTCAAACCATCAACATGTTTCCAATCGTCAACACTCCAGTGTCGGTGTTGAGGGGCCCAGGCGAGGAGTAAACCTTTGTGACGTGTAGTTATCAAGGGTACACAAGTGGGCCTTCGGCTCCGAAAATCCATATCGATGATGTTGAGTGGTTCGCACGCTGACACTTATTGATGGCCCAGAAGTGAAATCTACAGAAATTTGCTGAAGGGTTGAACGATTATCTTCACTCGTCGTTCGTCCCGTTCTTGCAGGATCTTTCTCCTGCCGCAGTGATGTCGGGTATTTGATGTTATACCCGATCCCTGATATTTACAGTACTATTGTGAAGTAGTCGTGCTGGAAAATCGCCGCTTCATCGCTACCTCGGAGATGCTGTGTCCCATTGCGCGTGCGCCGACTGTACCATCACTTTGAAATTCACTTAAATCCTTATAACCTGCCATAGTAGCAGCAGTAACCGATCTAACAACTACGCCACACACTTTTTGCCTTATACAGTCATTGCCGACCGCAGTGCCGTATTCTTCCTGTTTACATAAATCTGTATTTGAATGCGCATGCCTATACCGGTTTCTTTGGCGCTTCAGTGTTATATATCGCAAAGTCAGGCTTCGTAACTGTATTCTAATATGTCCATTATAATTATCCGGGCTGTTATGCCGTGGTCGGTTTATGAATTCTGTGGTGATTCCCAACGTTTCGTCTCCGACTGCAGGAGACATCTTCAAGGGGGTCCGTAGCTTGATGGAAGGTCCAACACACACACTGGCTCGCTACTGGCTGCCGCTAAATTCCGTGTCCGCGCGCCCCCGCGCCGCGGCGTGACGTCACGTGTTTTGAAAACGTCAGTGCAATTGGCCGCTGTCCGTCGCCGTCGATCGCCGTTGCCATCACCCAGTAGTGGACGAGTGGTACACATCTTCTTTAACACCGGCATCCATATACCGTTTAATTTGACGCCCTCCTCCATTCGGTTGAAATTATTTGGGTGTTTAGCGATTTCGATTGCATCCCTGTATAGCCTTTCGTAGTATCCGCTCGTGGCCGCTAGTACTTGCGTCTACTCGAAACGAATATTGTGGTTCCCTGGCTGGAAAGCATGCTCCGCAACAGCTGATCGTTCCGTTTCTCCTCTTCTACAATTTCCCTTGTGCTCTTCCAAACGTTTAGAAACAGTTCTTTTGGTGGTACCCACATAAACATCACCACAGGTGCATGGGATCCTATACACTCCAGATTTTTCCAATGGTTTGCGAGCGTCCTTGACAGGCCTAAGGTATTCCTGTACCTTCCTGGTGGGCTTGTAAATTACGGTAATATTCCGCTTCGTCAAGATTCTCCCTATTCTTTCCGTTACATTTTTAACAAACGGCAGGAAAACCTTAGATTTTGCAGTAGCCTGTACGTCAGTATGATTTCTGCGTGGCTGCCTCAACGCACGTTTTATTTCGGCGGACGAATATCCGTTCTTCGTTAGTGCATTGTGGAGATGTTTCATCTCAGCGTCGAGCAACTCAGGTTCACAAATATTTCTAGCTCTGTCCGCTAACGTCTTGATAACACCCCGCTTCTGTTGTGGGTGGTGGTTCGAATCCCGGTGCAAGTAACGGTCCGTGTGCGTGGGTTTGCGGTACATTGAGTGGCCCAAACTACCATTTTCGTTTCTAAACACAAGCACATCGAGGAAATGTAGTTTGCCGTCTACCTCCTCCTCCATTGTAAACTGAATTCATGAGTTTATACTGTTCAGATGTTCGTGGAACCGGCTTAGTTCCTCCCTACCATGTCTCCACAACACAAACGTGTCATCCACGTATCGGAACCATACATTTGGTTTCTTGCTGGCAGTACCTAAGGCCTGTTCTTCGAATATCTCCATAAAGAAGTTTGCAATTACGGTACTTAGGGGGCTTCCCATAGCCACGCCATCCGTTTGCTCATAAAACTGTTCATTCCACTTGAAGTATGTGGTCGTCAAACGACACTTAAACAGCTCTAAAATATCGACAGGAAAAATTCGATCCAGTTGTTCCAATACATCATTAAGTGGAACCATGGTAAACAGCGATACCACATCGAAGCTGACCAATATGTCCTCCGGCTGGACCACTATGCCATTCAATCTGCTGATGAAATGTGTCGAATTCTTTATATACGAGTCCGAACGGCCCACATGTGGTTTTAATAGCGTAGTCAAAAACTTGGCTAACGAGTAGGTGGGCGAACCAATGGCACTTAGTATCGGTTTTAACGGAACATTTTCTTTACGAATTTTGGGCAATCCATAAAGCCTCGGTGGTAGCGCAACCGAACTGCAGAGACCTTTCTGTACACTCTCTTCAATGGAGGACTTTTGTATTAACCGCGACACAGTTCTGAGAACGTTGTTAGTGGGGTCCTTATTCAGCTTCCTATATGCTTGCGGATCCAGTAGATTCGTAATTTTTCTCTGATAGTCGGCCACACCCATAACCACCGTTGCGCTTCCTTTGTCAGCTGGGAGAAACAAAATACTATCGTCGTCATTCAGGAGTTTTAGAGCTCTTCTCTCACCCACAGTTATATTACTTTTCGGCGGTTTTGCATTGGCTAATATTCTCACTGTTTCTATACGGATTTCTTCAGCTGTTACAGAATCTACACTGCGAATTCCTGCTTCTACACTGGCTATAATTTCTTCCGTGGGCACAAAACGAGGACTAACAGCAAAATTTCCTCCCTTGGCAAGCACAGATGTCTCATCGTCAGATAACGAACGTTTGGACAAATTGATAACGGTCCGGGAAACGTCTAAATGCCGAACAGTCTGATTAGGTAGCAAATTATCAAACTTCTTCTTCTGTCTACTAGACGTCGTCAACATACGCTTCCCCATGGTATCATGCAGTAGTCTATCAATTTTATCCCAGTCACCGCTGCACAGTTTATTACTGATCGTAATATGGAGAGACATTAACTTACAGTTTGTGCTTGCCAAGTCCCGTCGGGTCTGCTGAATGCGCTCTCGTAGTAAGGCCTCCTCAGTCCGTTTGAAAATGCTTTGTGCCTTTCCCGAATAGAACAGTCGCTGTATCTTCAGAAACATCGGTATAACGCCGACGGCTCTGCAACGAGACAGGAATGTGAGGGAACACAAAAGCTGCACTCTCTTCTTCTGGAGTCCTTCCAGGCGTCGCACTTCTCTTGACATCTCCTGCCCGTAGAGGCGTCTGATACTAAAATGTAAACTTTCACGGCCGGAAATATCATGTCCATTATAATTATCCGGGCTGTTATGCCGTGGTCGGTTGATGAATTCTGTGGTGATTCCCAACGTTTCGTCTCCGACTGTGGGAGACATCTTCAAGGGGGTCCGTAGCTTGATGGAAGGTCCAAAACACACACTGGCTCGCTACTGACTGCCGCTAAATTCCGTGTCCGCGCACCCCCGCGCCGCGGCGTGACGTCACGTGTTTTGAAAACGTCAGTGCAATTGGCCGCTGTCCGTCGCCGTCGATCGCCGTTGCCATCACCCAGTAGTGGACGAGTGGTACACATCTTCTTTAACATCGGCATCCATATACCGTTTAATTTGACGCCCTCCTCCTTTCGGTTGAAATTATTTGGGTGTTTAGCGATTTCGATTGCCTCCCTGTATAGCCTTTCGTAGTATCCGCTCGTGGCCGCTAGTACCTGCGTCTCCTCGAAACGAATATTGTGGTTCCCTGGCTGGAAAGCATGCTCCGCAACAGCTGATCGTTCCGTTTCTCCTCTTTATGTGGGTACCACCAAAAGAACTGTTTCTAAACGTTTGGAAGAGCACAAGGGAAATTGTAGAAGAGGAGAAACGGAACGATCAGCTGTTGCGGAGCATGCTTTCCAGCCAGGGAGCCACAATATTCGTTTCGAGGAGACGCAAGTACTAGCGGCCACGAGCGGATACTACGAAAGGCTATACAGGGAGGCAATCGACCCAAATAATATCAACCGAAAGGAGGAGGGCGTCAAATTAAAAGGTATATGGATGCGGGTGTTAAAGAAGATGTGCACCACTCGTCCACTACTGGGTGATGGCAACGGCGATCGACGGCGACGGACAGCGGCCAATTGCACTGACGTTTTCAAAACACGTGACGTCACGCCGCGGCGCGGGGGCGCGCGGACACGGAATTTAGCGGCAGTCAGTAGCGAGCCAGTGTGTGTGTTGGACCTTCCATCAAGCTACGGACCCGCTTGAAGATATCTCCCGCAGTCTGAGACGAAACGTTGGGAATCACCACAGAATTCATCAGCCGACCACGGCATAACAGCCTGGATAATTATAATGGACACAATATTTCCGGCCGTGAAAGTTTACATTTTATGTATTCTAATAATTAGCCGACAAACCATGCATACATTTTCTCTGTTTTCTGTGGAAACCACCTGCGTGAAAGGAAACGAAAATATACATTGTACCGTATAAAATTTTCTTTAACAACGTATTTAATAAGAAAAAATATAGAAGGGATGTTTTCTCAAATGGCTTAAATGCCCTGCTATCGTAGTCTAACATGCCTGCCAGAAAGGAGACAAAAGTGCACATTTTCAGGAACGAGCACAGCAGTGAATTTCTTTTCTCGGATGTCTTTTATCAGAAAACTTTTACATTGTTGTTTAAAAGAATATTACCCTGTGGCTGTCTGAGTGTTTATTACATGACCGTTTGTAATTTTTGGTAACAACGTTGCCTTTATACAGTAGTATTGATTTAATCTCATTAGTGGCATCTAATCTCGACAATCGGTCATACTGAGTCATGTGTAGCCTTAGACTCCTGCATCCTTCAGTGTGATATAACGGGCTGACGAGCAGGAACTGACATCAGCGCCACTGTTATCAGATCCATCATACTCGCAGAACTACTTCGGGAAGGAAGGAAGCTTGTGTAGTACTGACGTAACAGTGTGACCGGGAATTCTAACGTAGGCAGCCCGCAACACCAGACTTAAAGTCGTTCCGTTTCTGATCTCTAATACACATCACTTCACTGCCCACGCTTTTGTCAGCTGTGAAGCGCTTTGTGCATCCATGGAACCAGATGTAAACCATATGCAGCGCTACGAAGCGACCTGTGAGCTCTTTTAATGAGAGACTACCATTATATCTTCTGAGGTTACATACCTCGTAAAGAATAAGAACATGTCTTGTAGCTTAGCATGGAAAGAGCATCCACTAAATGAAACTCTGATATTCCCTAGACGTAGGAGGATATCGTAACAAAAACAACTGGTTCTGTCAGCACTGGATTTAGAAATGATTACCTACAAGTTGCTCTCTGGATAGAATAACTCTCACGCTTCACATCCTTTCACTCAGTTATGTTCTGTGGCACAGTACTTTTAAGTAGTGGAGCTAACATAAGAAAATTAAAAAAGTAGAAGTAAATGTACTATGTAAAGTTGACAAGCTAAAATGTGCGTGAATCCTCCACATGGACATTGGAATTCTCCATTCAAGAAAAATAGTAGTGTTTGTGAGTAAAGAAAAGAGTTAATTTTGGCACAAACTGTGAAACTGATAACTCCAATACAAGAATCGAAGATAATTTCCATATAGACCACGTGTGCCTGTCTGCATTTCAGAATGTGGTTTCATATTCTAGAGCAAATGTCTTACGTAGGATGATAGTGGGCATCTAGCAGGCAGTTGGAAATCCCAAAATATTTGTAACTGAAGTAAGCTACGTCTATAATTTGTCAGGGTTATAAATTACATTTGTAAGTTACAATTAACACAGATGTTTCCGTTAAAAAATAAGCTTTACATTTTATAGATAGATTATTGCGTTCTGTATAGAGTTAGCAACCTACATAATATGTAATATTGTATTTCTGTTTAACCTGGTTAGATCAGTGCCTTGAGGCCGTATTCTCAATTGATTTTACACACATTGATTTTACACACAGTTAAAAATGACATTTTTGAACGTTAAATAGTAAAATGGCTCTGAGCACTATGGGACTTAACATTTGAGGTCATCAGTCCTCTAGAACTTAAAACTACTTAAACCTAACTAACCTAAGGACATCACACACATCCATGGCCGAGGCAGGATTCGAACCTGCGACCGTAGCGGTCGCGCGGTTACAGATTGAAGCGCCTAGAACCGCTGGGCCACTGCGGACGACGTTAAATAGTAATAACATGGTAGTAATCGAATGAAAATAAACTGAAACAGATTTTAAACTTATGTAACGGCAATGCGAATAATATCACTGACATAGAGCTACTGGTTTTAAGACTACAACAACAATAGTAACAAAGACAACAATTATTATTACCAGAAATATTTTTCCTGTGGTTAATAACAGTAATAATAATAATAATAATAATAATAATAATAATGGGAAATACGTGTTTACAGGTTTACAAAAGAGCTCTTTATGAAATACCGGCTGCTGAGGGTGGAGAAATTCACATAGTTTGGCTTACGAAACATGGGACGACATGAGTGAGTAATGTATGAATGAAGAAACGAAGAAATAACTTCTTCACACTGTTTTTGTTGCCGCCATAGCTGACCAGTTATGTGCTGAGTAAGTTACATTCCTTCGCTAAAGTACAATATTTTTTCCTAGCACACTGTAGCAGTTTTATCACTTTTCGTTCATTTCTTCTACTTTCAGATGTTTGGTTGCGTAAGAAAAAAAAAACATGACGCATAGACAAACAAATGCAGAGTTCTGACAGTGAATCGGTAGAACTACCCTATCAACAAAAAGGCTCGTCCACAACTATTGTAAATGGCACCAGGGGTAGCTCATCGATATGACAGTGTGGAAAACAACATAATGCGTGATCATGCTAATTCTCGAATTGCTGACCCGTAAACAAAACAGTGGTCAGTAGTTTTATTACACTGTTCCAAAGAATAGCAGACAGGCACTAATTACTGTGCAATTTGAATAAGGAAGCAGTATTTGTAATTTCCACAGCCCTACCTGCCAACACAAACTGTATAAAGTATAAACAAAAGGAAAAATTTTGCGGCTTTACTCGGCTGAGACACTGCTGCAAAACCGCTCGACATTAATTGCTTTGCCAAGCGCGAATAGTTAGAGGTGTGTAACGTGGACGGGAGCATAAAACAGAAAGAGAAAAAAAGAACTGTCAAGCGAAAAACTGGAATTATTATTTCGTTTTCACTGGAACCAGCGAAAAACGACGCTCGCCTTTTCAAAAAAAGTTTAACTGCGTCATTTACCTGTCCCCACGTGTCACGGACAAACATACATTTGCGTTCTCCTTCTGCATTCCACTCTAGTTCTACCTGTTACTCAACCCCTATTCTCACTTCCTCGGTCTCTCGTTACGTCTATGCAGAAACTCTTTCCCACTCCTGCTCTCATACATTTGGAGCCTTCCCCAGTCTTCGCCATATCTTCTTTCACACCCTCACCCACGACTTCTCAAAACATGCACACAGTCTTATTTCGTGCGGCGAAAACACAGTCCTCACAGTTCCATAAACCGTATGTTGCTACGTATGTTCACGCATAATATTGCGTTAAAGCGAAACAGTGTTTTAACATTATTACTACGTCAAAGAGCAGATTATTCTTCTACAATAAATTCTGATATATAAGCTTACTTAATTTTTTCTTTTTTTAAAAAAAAATTTTACTTATAAGTTATTTAAAGTAAGTAATCTTCCAGCAGGTCGCCATTATATTTCATGGTATATAGGAATTTTTCACATTAATTTTTAACATAGTCAGTGAAAGCAACAAATCCATACGTAAAAGCAGATTATCCGACTTTCAGGGGAATGTAAAGTCGCACATTTTCTGCTCTTTATTGCATAATGCTATCTCGTAGCTTTATGTATGGTACAAAACGACAACATCTATTAAGGTTAAAAATAAATACAAATAGGAGGTAATTCACGTAACACATAGAAGCGAAATTATTGAATAAAAATTAAATTATTAGTTTTTGAAATTTTCAATTTCACTAAGAAATTATGATATTGAAGCTTTCCACTGATTTCGTGGTTACTATGTATGTACTGCAGTTATTATTCTCGATAATTAGTTAAATTGTTCAGTCTCCTTCTCCGGCGACAAGATACCTTTCATTGGCTAATGCAGAGAAACTGTAGCATGTGATTCGAATCCTGGCCTAGCACGAAATTTGCGTTATGAAGTATCAGCTGTTACATGACACACTGTTAAAGGAGTGGTGCCCTTCTAGTGTAGCTGTTAGTAATGAGGACTAGGGTACCTGGTGGCATCTGGCAACAAACTCTCCCAACCTTCCTTTTCCATGCACACCCGGAACAACACAGAACGTAACTTAGGTAGCCCAAAAGCCCCTCGTAGTAAGTAGTAAACCTGTCATCGACCAGAAGTTTGATTTGAAAACCACAGTACTTTACTAGGCACGGTTCTGGCACAGTTTTACTGGCCGTGATATGCACTTGGTTTCGTTCGACTTTTGATCTGATTTGATCAGGGTGTTTAGTAGTACTTACATTAATTGTTCAAAATTTGAACATGCTGATTAGAAAGTTGCATATTAACAAACCATTGTCAGAGGTTAAAGAGGCGAAAAGGTCCATAAAATATCACAGGAAAGGTAGAGAATCGAACCTCGAACCTCCCGGTTTATGCTGTGACTCTTGACCCATTGAGTCACCCTAAATGGTCCAATAATTCACATTTGGCTCCTCTTTAACAGGCAGGTGGGATTCAGTAGCAAACTATTTCCGTCAGGAGCTCGTCCAGAACAGTACTATGTAGCTATCATCTTCTTCGCTATCTAACTAGTCAGTCATTCAGTCAGTCATCCCATATTCAAGAAATGTGCATTGGGAGCAGATACGGAAATCCCACGTTAACGTTCTGTACAAAATCGTAGTGGGTGGCGGTTTGCAGTTATCTTCTGCGGACCTGTTTCTGTGATGTGTATGTGTTTGTGTTATATAGATGATTGTGATGAGTCTTTGCACAGTGTTATTATTGGTTAAAGTAAGAGTCTCAAAACATACCATCAGGCTTTCGAAAAAATATCCACACATCCCCGAAAATAGCAAGGTCAGAAAAGAGCTATTGCACGATCAGCTAACACCCCATGCAAGCAAGAATTACATACAGAATAATGGAAAAGAAAATTGAGGGTGTTTAGACGATCACGTTGGCTTTGAGAAAGGTAAAGTCACCATAGAATCACTTTCGAAGTTGCGCTTGATAATGGAAGCAAGGTTTAAGGAAAATCAAAACACGTTCATGGAACTTGTCGACACAGATTATAATTCTGACAGTTTAGAACCCTCTAGGACGGTTCATTCTCTCAGGAAAATATATGTATGTTATAGGAAAAGACGGAAAATACACGAGTACATTATGTACAAGAGCAAAGGGGGAAAAAATATGATAGAAGAACAAGAACGAATTCTCGGAATAAAAAGAATGTAAGACTTGGGTGCGTCCATTCTCCCCCTTCCATTCAGTCTACACACCAAAGACTGCAACGAGGATATTAGGTGTTACAGCACAAAGTAATATGGGTTCCAACTCCTAAAATTTTTAACGGAGTTCAACCACCTTCACTTAAGATACGCTGGTTACTCCACGATTAGCGGCGGACTAGGAAGCACGTTGCTGCAAGACAGACGGGCAACACAGTCTCCAGGTCTGCAGTAACTGAGTGAGAGAGAGCACACGCAGCGGGAAAGAAAAGGACAGCGACTAAGCCAAATAACACGCACGCTCGTTCACGTGACGGGATACTGCAAGAAGTAATAGCCGAGGCTAGACTAGACTAGCTGCTAAGAAAGAATTAAAGCAAGGGCAGCAGAATAGCGAGGCCACATGCGGTCATCGCTTGTAAACTGCTCGTCACAGAACTACTGATAGCTCTTTAAATACTGGAGCCCCAGCTTCAAGTAAAAGAGAACGGTTCAGGTCAATGGGAACGATGGAGTCTGTGTCGACGACATTCCGTTCCATGACCATGTTGTAAGTTTTGTCTCAGATCAACTAACGCAGTACCAGCCAGCAGTGGACTGCCGCAGAACTGAACTGCACTGACGAGCTTCATGCTGTGTCACTCCAACCACTACTGATGGGAGAGCAGGTTCGAATCCTGCCTCGGACATGGGTGTGTGTGATGTCCTTAGGTTAGTTAGGTTTAAGTAGTTCTAAGTTCTAGGGGACTTATGACCACAGCAGTTGAGTCCCATAGTGCTCAGAGCCATTTGAACCATTTTTTTTTTGAAGAAGTACCAGCAGCAGCGCAGTGCCAGGTGTTGAACTCTAAGTGTGGGAAAGAAGACTACGACCAGGGTTGCTGGCGGACCACCGCCCAGTACGCCTAAGCGTCTCCGGGTGCGGGGCCTACGAGGCCGGCGGTACTGGGTTCAAAGTCTGTTGCCTACACCACACTGCGGATGGCGTGGTCAAGGTAAAAAGAGGCGTGGAGTGGGATCGAGTACACTTCCTCAGCCGGTAGCAGCTATCCATGCCGTACCAGGCTGGGCTAAGAATCTGCATCGATGCTCTTAGGAACTACGTCTCGCTAGGACGCAGGCGCAAGGACTGGTGCAGCGTCTGACACCAAGAGTCTATCCATCACCAGGGCAGGGGGCGACTACGGCCGACAGTGCACCACCCTTTGTAAAATCTGTCAAAATAAGCGATTCACTGAAAAATCATGTTTTCATAGAGCTACAAGCGCTTCCAGACGATTTCTGACACCCTGCAGAGGCGTCATCCGCTTGGCTCCTCTGTAAAAGAAACGTTCAATGATTTGATTAACATTCAGGGAGAACGGATGTCAATTACAAAGTTTGCTGACAACATTGCTGTTCTCTCTGGCAGGGTATGAATTTCAAGACCTGTTAAATGAACTCTCTTGCCGGCCACGGTGACCGAGTGGTTCTAGGCGCTTCAGTCCGGAACCGCGCGACTGCTACGGTCGCAGGTTCGAATCCTGCCTCGGGCATGGATGTGTGTGATGTCCTTAGGTCAGTTAGGTTTAAGTAGTTCTAAGTTTTAGGGGACTTACGACCTCAGCTGTTGAGTCCCATAGTTCTCAGAGCCATTTGAACCATTTTTGAACTCTCTTAAGGATCACACGCCATAGAATGAAAGTAGGTGATGGAAGACTAAAATAGTAAGGGGTAATAAAAATCAGATCAACAACAAACTTCTCGAAACTGAAGACCTCCGAAAGGACATAAATGATGGAGTTCCTGTCCAAATACTATCAACAGAGGGAGCAGGTAAGTTGTAAGGTGCCAGGAATAATTATGACCAGGTTATTAGCACTAGTTTTTATTTAAGTAGTCTTCGACCGAAGGTGAAAACACACAACTTCTTGAAAAACATATATACATACTGAAACACCAAGAAAAATTCACGTAATTCGAGTTAAGCAAATAATAAACAATAAAAAGGCTTAAACAATTAAACGAGATGCCTCTATAAACGAGAGAAAGAAAAACAATTAAAAACGAGCACGTATAACGTCAAAACGCCAGTTTAAACAAGTGATAAACTCTTGTTATCAAAACGCAGCTGTCATTTATATGCCTTGAAGTATTTATGCACGAAAAAGTTGTGGTTACGCGCTGCAAAAACTATGCTCTTCACTTACACTCCTGAAATTATCATGCAACTTAAGGAAAACGAAATGATTGCAATAGCTCCCTAAACGAAGTAATAATTTAAAAATGAAGTACAACAGTTACCATTCGATCTAGTGAAATACAAAGAAAACGTCTTCACTGATAATTTAACAAAAAATTAAAAATACACACATGAAATATTGACGATGACAAGCAGCAGTAAGTGAATGTTTACTGTTAACGTTCCGATGAGATCCGATATTAATATTCTCATCATAAGGCTCTCACCAAATAATCTTTTCCTCTGTAATCACCCGGCGGTAACTGATGTCGCGTACCTAAATTGATTCAGTTAATTCCCTTCTTAATGTGCTTCTCAAAGTTGACCGCCAGGGGTGGACTGCAGGAACCACCCGGAAGTAAAAGGCTCCTAGCACAATTTTCTCTCTCGTAACCATTCGGCAACACAGCGCGTCTAGCCCATCACCTGTGTAAAGGTACGGCTAGACACCAGCCAGCTCATACTGGCTCATGGGCGCCACCGACCCGTTTAAATCAGCGAAGCGACAGCTGAATCCTTTGGGCGCCGAAGATAAACTCGTCCCTGTGAATCAGGCAAAGATACAGTAATAAGCTATTTGATCTTGCTCCTTGTACGGTTCAGCTATAGTATCAAATATTGTCCTTAACTTGAGGAAGAAGTCATTGTCCTCAATTTGAGGAGGAAATTTCTGAGAACTTTGGGGAGCATTCTATGGGATTGAATCATGGGCTGCAGGAAAATCAGAAAAGAATAGAAACGTTTGATCCGATGCCATAGAAGGATTTGGAAAATTATGTGGATTGTTGAGGTGACAGATGATCACGTTCTGCGCCACGGCGAGGAGAGGATCGTGTGAAAAGCATTGACAACAGGAGGGCACTTGGTGATAGGACTCGTGGCAAAGTACTCTATGGCTACAATTGAAGCGGAATTTGGTAGATACTGTAAGGCGATAAGGCGGAAACGATTTGTGTTGGAAAAAATTAGTTCCAGTTTTTCCCATCAGCTGCTAATCTGGCGCTGTGAATGCAAGAATGACGTATAGATCGGTTTCTATATGTAATGGATTAGGAACAGAACGTGGGGAGAAAAGGTCATAGTAGTGACAAAGGCGTAATGTTCATTTTCTTATTAACCGCTATTCAATATGAGCACCGAGGCCACCGAAAGATGCTGTACAGCACTAGCTATGCTCCTGGTGGCCAAAATTGATACTAATTTTTACCAACGTAAATTGGTTCTGGATAAACGCATTTTCGGTGCCACGCGTTGATTACAGCCCACATTGTCTGGGGCGGCGTGTTGATGATGGTAATTAATATTAAGTCAGTATTAAATCATAGGAGTAAATATTATAAATGTTGTTGCATTGCTGTAAATATTATTCGCCGTCCTTTACGAGAGCCTGGAAACTATTTCTGTGTCAGCCAGAAAGCGATGGAGAAGATACTGACCGTAGTTTCCAGTCTACAAGTCCACATTCTTGTCCAACCCACTGAAAAAATGTTTCTGTTTTCTGTTTGCTCAGCGGGATCAGGACTACGATTATAAATGAACATTTTGAGCTCTAATTGATACACATGTTTGGTAAAGTTTCACAAGCGCAATATCGTAATATTAATTATGTTCATACTGACAGTAAATTTCTCTATCCTAAACAGCACTATGAGCAGTTTAGAGGTGACCTCTACGGTAAGTTCCTACTAAATTGCCTTTCGCCTACCGATAATGTATATAAATGCTCGCCACAAATGTGCAAAATAACGTCACCACTTGCCATGCGGATTTGTTAACATTACGGGCCGAACGCTAACAGTTACTTCGGCGAAATCTAAGCGCTCCAGGACGGTGTACAGTTCCCGCGAGCTCACTTTCTATTATTACTGAAAATATGCGTTTAGTAACAGCCTGTCTCCAACATAATTCGAGGCAGCACGCACTACGGCGTTTGACTGACGTCGATCGTACAGTGGCTGGGTACGAAGTGAAGCCTCGTCTTTATATGTATATGTAGCGCAGTGGACGACTAAGGGAACACCTGCTGTTATCCGCTTTATGCCCACGGTAGTGTCGTCTAAACGGCCGCTTTCTCAGACCTATATTATTCTATAACACATTTGTACATTAATTTAGAATCTTCGTAATTTTTGTATGCATGTAGGTAAGTTGGTTAAAATCTCAGAAATAATTTTAGGTCCCATGCATGTAAACTTAGTCATTTAGAATTTTCAGAACGAAACTGATATTAGAACCTGACCTATGAACTACAGCTCTGAGAGACCTTGTATTTATCATTATTTACATCCAGGCCTTGAAACATGTTGTAAACTATTTAATAGGTCTCATCACGTGCTGCAACCAAAACTTTCTAGAATTAATATAACAATTACTTAAAGGTTCAAATGGGTCAAGCACTACGGGACTTAACAAATGGTTCAAATGGCTCTGAGCTCTATGGGACTTATCAGCTGAGGTCATCATTCCCCTAGACGTCGTTGTTGTTGTTGTTGTTGTTGTTGTGGTCTTCAGTCCTGAGACTGGTTTGATGAGGCTCTCCATGCTACTCTATCCTGTGCAAGCTGCTTCATATCCCAGTACCTACTGCAGCCTACATTCTTCTGAATCTGCTTAGTGTATTCATCTCTTGGTCTCCCTCTACGATTTTTACCCTCCACACTGCCCTCCAATACTAAATTGGTGATCCCTTGATGCCTCAGAACATGTCCTACCAACCGATCCCTTCTTCTAGTCAAGTTGTGCCACAAGCTCCTCTTCTCCCCAATTCTATTCAATACCTCCTCATTAGTTATGTGGTCTACCCATCTAATCTTCAGCATTCTTCTGTAGCACCACATTTCGAAAGCTTCTATTCTCTTTTTGTCTAAACTATTTATTGTCCATGTTTCACTTCCATACATGGCTACACTCCATACATATACTTTCAGAAACGACTTCCTGACACTTAAATCTATACTCTATGTTAACAAATTTCTCTTCTTCAGAAACGCTTTCCTTGCCATTGCCAGTCTACATTTTATATCCTCTCTACTTCGACCATCATCAGTTATTTTGCTCCCCAAATAGCAAAACTCCTTTACTACTTTAAGTGTCTCATTTCCTAATCTAATTCCCTCAGCATCACCCGACTTAATTCGACTACATTTCATTATCCTCTATTTGCTTTTGTTGATGTTCATCTTATACCCTCTTTTCAAGACACTGTCCATTCTGTTCAACTGCTCTTCCAAGTCCTTTGCTGTCTCTGACAGAATTACAATGTCATCGGTGAACCTCAAAGTTTTTATTTCTTCTCCGCAGATTTTAATACCTACTCTGAACTTTTCTTTTGTTTCCTTTATTGCTTGCTCAATATACAGATTGAAAAACTTCGGGGATAGGCCACAACCCCGTCTCACTCCCTCCCCAACGACTGCTTCCCATTCATACCCTTCGACTCTTATAACTGCCATTTGGTTTCTGTACAAATTGTAAATAGCCTTTCGCTCCCTGTACTTTACCCCTACCACCTTCAGAATCTGAAAGAGAGTATTCCAATCAACATTGCCAAAAGCTTTCTCTAAGTCTACAAATGCTAGAAACGTAGGTTTGTCTTTCCTTAATCTTTCTTCTAAGATAAGTCGTAGGGTCAGTATTCCCTCACGTGTTCCAACATTTCTACGGAATCCAAATTGATCTTCCCCCGAGTTTGGCTTCTATCAGTTTTTCCATTTGTCTGTAAAGAATTCGCGTCAGTATTTTGCAGCTGTGACTTATTAAACTGATAGGTAATTTTCACATCTGTCAACATCTGCTTTTTTTGGGAGTGGAATTATTATATTCTTCTTCAAGTCTGAGGGTATTTCGCCTGTTTCATACATCTTGTTCACCAGATGGTAGAGTTTTGTCGGGAGTCGCTCTCCCAAGGCTGTCAGTAGTTCTAATGGAATGTTGTCTACTCCGGGGGCCTTGTTTCGACTCATGTCTTTCAGTGCTTTGTCAAACTCTTCACGCAGTATCATATCTCCCATTTCATCTTCATCTACAACCTCTTCCATTTCCATAATATTGTCCTCAAGTACATCGCCCTTGTATAGACCCTCTATATACTCCTTCCACCTTTCTGCTTTCACTTCTCTGCTTAGAACTGGGTTTCCATCAAAGCTCTTGATATTCATGCAAGTGGTTCTCCTTTCTCCAAAGCTCTCTTTAATTTTCCTGTAGGCAGTATCTATCTTACCCCTAGTGAGATAAGCCTCTACATCCTTACATTTGTCCTCTAGCCAAGCCTGCTTAACCATTTTGCAATTCTTGTCGATATCATTTTTGTATTCCTTTTTGCCTGCTTCATTCACTGCATTTTTGTATTTTCTCCTTTCATCAATTAAATTCAATATTTCTTCTGTTACCCAAGGGTTTCTACCAGCCCTCGTCTTTTTACCAATTTGATCCTCCACTGCCTTCACTATTTCCTCAAAGCGACCCATTCTTCTACTGTATTTCTTTCCCTCATTCCTGTCAATTGTTCCCTTATGCTCTCCCTGGAACTCTGTACAACCTCTGGTTCTTTCAGTTTATCCAAGTCCCATCTCCTTAAATTCCCAACTTTTCGTAGTTTCTTCAATTTTAATCTACAGTTCATAACCAATAGATTGTGGTCAGAATCCACATCTGCCCCTGGAAATGTCTTACAATTTAAAACCTGCTTCCTAAATCTCTGTTTTACCATTATATAATCTATCTGATACCTTCTAGTATCGCCAGGATTCTTCCCGGTATACAACCTTCTTTTATGATTCTTGAACCAAGTGTTAGCTATGATTAAATTATGCTCTGTGCAAAATTCTACAAGGCGGCTTCCTCTTTCATTTCTTCCTCCCAATCCATATTCACCTACTATGTTTCCTTCTCTCCCTTTTCCTACTCTCGAATTCCAGTCACCCATGAATATTAAATTTTCACCTCCCTTCACTGCGTGAATAATTTCTTTTATCTCATCATACATTTCATAAATTTCTTCAACACCTGCAGAGCTAGTTGACATATAAACTTGTACTACTGTAGTAGGCGTGGGCTTCGTGTCTATCTTGGCCACAATAATGCGTTCACTATGCTGTTTGTAGTAGCTGCTCGTGCGGCTGCTCGACGACTGACACCGTCTTAGACTGTAGCTACTCATATAAGTCTCATGCGCGAATCCCGTACGCGCGAATCCCGTCCGCGCGCGGTAGGATCTCTAGACCGCGCGCGGACGCGATTCAGCTTTGGCACTGCGCCAGAGCAGATGACGCCACCTCTGCCTAACGTAACATTGCTGTTCTCACTCTATGGCCCCCGGTTAGTGGAGCGTACGTCAGCCGTTCAGAAACTTTGCAAATCAATGTATTGGTATTGTTCAAGAAATAAAACAAGATTATAATATTAAATTTTTTTATTAATTTCTGTAATAATGTGTTACATCACCAGTAATTTGCACTTTAGCACATCTAGACGCGATTCAGCTTTGGCCCCTATTTGACTTTGTATTTATAACCCCGTATTCACCTGACCAAAAGTCTTGTTCCTCCTGCCACCGAACTTCACTAATTCCCACTATATCTAACTTTAATCTATCCACTTCCCTTTCTAAATTTTCTAACCTACCTGCCCGATTAAGGGATCTGTCATTCCACGCTCCGATCCGTAGAACACCAGTTTTCTTTCTCCTGATAACGACGTCCTCTGGAGTAGTCCCCGCCCGGAGATTCGAATGGAGACTATTTTACCTCCGGAATATTTTACCCAAGAGGCCGCCATCATCATTCAATCATACAGTAAAGCTGCATGCCCTCGGGAGAAATTACGGCTGTAGTTTCCCCTTGCTTTCATCCGTTCGCAGTACCAGAACAGCAAGGCCATTTTGGTTAGTGTTACCAGGCCAGATCAGTCAATCATCCAGACTGTTGCCCCTGCAACTACTGAAAAGGCTGCTACCCCTCTTCAGGAACCACACGTTTGTCTGGCCTCTCAACAGATACCCCTCCGCTGTGGTTGCACCTACGGTACGGCTATCTGTATCGTTGAGGCACGCAAGCCTCCCCACCAACGACAAGGTCCATGGTTCATGGGGGGGCCCTAGACCTTAGAACTACTTAAACCTAACCAACCTAAGGACATCACACACATCCATGCCCGAGGCAGGATTCGAACCTGCGACCGTAGCGGTCACGCGGTCACGCGGTTCCAGGCTGAAGCGCCTAAAACCGCACGGCCACACCGGCCGGCAAATTTATTTTCTCCCCAGTTCGATTCACTACTTCCTCATTAGTTACATGACCTGCCTACCTAATCCAAAGCATCCGTCTCTAACAGGCCATTTAAAAAGCTTCTATTCTTTTTTAAACTATTCATTGTCCATGTTTGACTTCCATACAAAGGTACACTCATACAATTACTTTCAGAAAAAGTTGAGCGAGTAATGAGTGGGAATGTGGGTCTCACGGGAGACGTGCAAGGGATAAGTCCCCGCAGTCGAGCTATTCATCTGTGTCCTCGGTGGCTCAGATGCCGGCACGGTAGCTCAGTGTGTTCGGTCAGAGAGCTAGTTGGCCTCTGTAATAAAAAAAAAAAAAGTGAGTGAAAGGATCAACAACGAACTTGAACGGATGTCATGTGACGTCTGCAACGACCAAACACAACGACCAACAACGAACAAAATGTTCAAATGTGTGTGAAATCTTATGGGACTTAACTGCTAAGGTCATCAGTCCCTGAGCTTACACACTACTTAACCTAAATTATCCTAAGGAGAAACACACACACATACACCCGATGGAGGACTCGAACCCCCGCCGGCACCAGCCGCACAGTCTATCACTCCAGCGCCTGAGACCGCTCGGCTAAACCCGCGCGGCAACAACGAACAAAAAGCAAATAAATAAATAAATAAATAAATAAATAAAATAAAAGAAAGATGGATAGAGCGTCTGCCATGTAAGCAGGATATCCCGGGTTCGAGTCCCGGTCGGGGCACACATTTTCAGCTGTCCCCATCGATGTATATCAACAACACTTGTCGGCAGCTCAGGGTTTCAATCAATTATTTATTTGACAAAAGACTTGCTAACATTTAAATCTACATTCGACGTTAACAAATTTCTTTTCTTCAAAAGCGCTTTACTTGGCATTGTCAGTCAACATTTTATATTGACTCTACTTCGGCCATCATCAGTTATTTTGCTGCCCAAATAGTAAAACTCCTCTACGTCTTTACATGTGTCGTTTCTTTTGTAAACCTCCGTCGCCAGTTTAGTAAAGGCCTCGTTGCTACTGTTGTGGAGGACGACTTGCCACTGTTGTTACAGTAGGCCGAGGATGTGAGTTCGTGAAACGGCTTCTGCTGCAGTACACCGCTAAGACTATTTCTTGCTGCCACTACTACATAGTTATTCCCTAGCGTCGGGTAACAGGCTAGGAGAACGAAAGTTCTACAACACTCCAACAAATTAGTAACAAAGTCACACAAATGAATTAAAACGTTTACTTATCTTTACGACTTGTTGAGTAATGTACTCTGCAACACTGCTTGTAATATAACAAAAGAAAAGGACCCTTAATGCCTAAGTGCAAGTAATGGTAAGTAAACTTCACGGTACATAACAAATGCAATTTACAACAACTGTCTGTTCTCTTCTAAGAGTTCACCGAACAACGTTCCTTGCCTAAGCCAGCCCTCGACAGTGATATACAACCAAGTGAACGGGGGCTGCTCTTCTCTCTTCCGAGTAGGTTTTTTTCCGTTGTCGTCCTGTCATTGGTGGATTGTACTCGGCAGGCAACTGGCCGAGGCGAAGTCGGTATCTTCGTCATCGCCGCTCGTGGCGCTAGTGGAATTCGCGCAAATGATGACTCTCTAAGGCACTGGCACCATCTCACATCCTTGCGCCTGTGATGCTTCTTCCCTGGTTGTGTCTGCTTCTGACGACGCACCAGTTTCCTAATGTAATTTTCTCAGCAATACCTATTTAATTAAACTATGTTCCATTATCCTTGTTTTGCTTTCGTTGATGTCCATCCTATATCCTCCTTTCAAGACATTGTCCATACCGTTCAACTGTTTTTCTAATTGCTTTGCTGTCTCTGAAAGAATTACAGTGTCATTGGCAAACCAGTAAGATTTTATTTCTTCTCCCTGAACTTTAATTCTCACTTCATATTTTTCTTTTCTTTTCTTGATTTCCTGCTCAATGAATAGGTTGACTATTGTAACTGTCGTGTGGTTTCTGTACAAGCTGTAAATATCCTCTCGCTCCCAGCGTTTTACGTAGCTACCTTCAGAATTTCAAAGAGAGTATTTCAGTGAACATTGTCAAAAGCTTATCTAACTCGCTATAAACATAGATTTGCCTTTCCTTAAGCTACTTTCTAAGGAAAGTCGTAGAGTCAGAAATGCTTCTCATGTTCCTACATTGCTCCGGAGTGCAAGTTGATCTTCCCCAAGTTCAGCTTCTTCCAGATTTTCCATTCCTCTGCAAGGCATTCGTGTTAAAATTTTGCAACCATGACACTGAATAATGATGCGCTCTTAAATGTGTTGCGTAGAAACATGCCGTGAGTTAGGACGCCCAAAATGCCAACATGGATTTAAAAGTATTAAGCAAGAACTTTTGGATGCAAATATCTTACATCATCCCAACATGGAAAATCACTTTTGCCTTACTACAAACGCATCTTCTTGTAGTTTTGGGGAGTATTTTATCCAGGTAGACGAGGTAGATATCAGAAAAGAGATACCTGATTGTGATTGGTTTTGCAGTCAGGGTGCTTTCCAACTGCGGAAGACCATACAAAGTGACGGAACTAGAGGCCTTCACTGTAATCTGGACAATGAAAAAATTCTATTATTATATATATGGTGAGCGCATTAAAATATTTTGTGATCATCAAGCCTTTAGCGTTTAGCTTACTTGCATGGTGGGATAGCTTGGTGGCCACTAGTTTGGCAAGAATACTGGTTCCACATTCTCTATACGAGGGTTGGAACATAGAGTGGCAACTATTTATTCACATCCAATACAAAAGAGTTACATGTTTGCACCTATTACTTTCCATCAAAGTAGTAACCAGCGTCGTGCAGAACCCGTTGTCAGCTATGTGGCCGAGCGGTTCTAGGTGCTTCAGTCTGGAACTGCGCGACAGCTACGGTCGCAGGTTCGAATCCTGCCTCGCGCATGGATGTGTGTGATGTCCTTAAGTTAGATAGGCTTAAGTAGTTCTAAGTTCTAGGGGACTGATGACCTCAGAAGTTGAGTCCCATAGTGCTCAGAGGCATTTTTGAACCAGCGATGTGGAAGGCGTAGTATACCGTTAGCAAAACTTGTTCTGTTGATGGTGCGAATGGAGCGATCTAAAGTTATGGTGATTCTCGTGTACGACTCTGATGGTGTTATCCTAACGAATTACGTTCCTCCCGGTAGACCGTCAATGCACATTATTGCTGTTTGTTTTTGGAGCATCACCTGCGACCAGTTTTGCGAAAGAAGCGGCACCCATCATTTTGAACTACAATGCGCAGGCGTATACAGCGCAATCTGTGACTGCTCTGTTCGGTCGATGGGAGTGGGGAGTTCTGCACCAACCACCATACTCCCCGAACTTAAGTCCTTATCACTTTCATTTGATTCCTAAGATGAAGGAACCACTTCGTGGCATTCGCTCAGAACTGTTCCAGAGATTCTACAGGCAGTAGACCGCTTCATTCGCACCTTCAACAAAACAGGCTCTGCTAACGATATACTACGCCTTCCACATCGCTACCAATGGGTTCTACAGAACGATGGTGACTACTTCGAAGGACAGTAACAGGTGAAAAAATGTAACTCTTTTGTTTCGGTTGTGAATAAGTGATTGCCACTATTTAAGTTCGAACCCTCGTATAAAGGGCAAAGATACTGTGAGTTCGGATGCATTATCGCGTCTACCGTGGGGCTTGCCAGAATTTGCTGAACTAATAGAGCAAGCGTCATAATGTAAAATTTTATTAGTAAAAGGCCAAACGTACAGGCAAAGATTTTCGCGAATGTGTAAGAACATGATGCTCTTACACTATGTAGACACCGTTTGGGGCAACATAATGGTATCCATTGGACAGGATCCAACTAGTGAATATAACAGTACAGAGTAGAAGGCAATGTTGTATTTTACAGGAAGAATTTTTCGACAGCACTTGGTCACAACAGTCAAGATTAGGTATTTTGTGTATTATAAATTTATTAAAAGTTCATAGCTATATTTCATTCTGACAGTGAATTAATTCTTTAAACATTAGCAGTTCCAGTTTACTGTAAAATATTCACATATCATGACAGTCTCCTGACAAATGATCAGGGAAGTGAGTATTATTTTCAGATGTTATATGTTTTTATGTTATGATTTCTGGCATATGGGTACCCACGAGAATCATCTCATTTTAGGGTTTATGAAATGAAAACTAAATCTAATCTAATCTAATCTAATCTAATCAGTCAGCATCTGCTTTCCTTGGAAATGGAATTATCATATCATTTTGAAAGTCAGTCTTATACCTGTTGCACACAAAATGGAAGAGATTTTTCATAGTTAGCTATCCCAAGGCTGTCAATAGTGATTACAACTCAGAATTTTTACTGACACTGTAGTGGAGTTTTGGAGTGTATTGCTTTGTGACTTCTATCACATCGGCAGTCATTAACAATGCCACATATGGATCATCAACAGAAAAGTCGTTAAAATGCATGCATACCAGCTATTACATTTTTTTTTAGTTTCACCATTATTCTCTCCAGTAATTTTGTAATGAGTTTCATTTATGTCTCTCAGTTATTATACTGTTGGTTTTTTTTCACTTCGTTTCGAAACTGTTCAGGGAACAACTGCGTAATCATTTGTATGACACTATCTTTGAGCAAAATCATACTGTTAATAGTTTTTCGTTAACATTGGCTCAAGCAGCGAAAATATAATAATAACCACCCTGTGAGTTAACGAACATTGCGCTCTCATTTAAATATATGGCTGAAAGAGTGACGATACATGTATTTCGAAACGAACCCTGTCGTCCAGGACCGCGTGTCACAAAGGGCTGACCTAAGATCGGCCATAAAGGGAAACATTTATGAAAACTATTTAGTTCTGTTGTAATTCAGGGAATTAAGCCACAGTTACCTTAATCTACCAACCTTCATAAATTTTCATGGTGATCCCAATAAAACTTTAATATTGATCATATCTATAATAGTTTAGGATTTACTGTTAAAGTGAAATTATCAAGTCTAGTAACAAAGACTTGAATTCTAAAATCTGAACGCTTCGGTCGATCTCAACGATCTGCATTTCATATAAAAGCGCATCATTAAAATGACAAATCTTATACATATCAACTCCGTAACTTTATTTGTTTAAAATATATAGTAACTTTAAATTATCAGTATTTACAGTTCAGCATCAGATAATCACTTTCTCCACACAAAACACATTGAACGATGGCAGCATGACACCTTATTAAATCATTAGGTAATAGGATATTTGTTGTAAAGTTTAGTGCATAATAGTTACTTTTGTTATTTATTTATTTCTCAGAAAGCACATGGGTGCAAGGCTACTGGCCGTGACATTCAAAGTTATGAAGGAAATTGCATTGGTTTTATGTAAAAGAATTTAACGTTTATTATGTAATGGATATTATTGTTACTTTATTTACAACGTGAAACTGGGCCAAGCTTTGATTATTTAAACATGTTAAAATGTAAAATAATGTAGAATAAGCTGTATCCAATCAGATAGACGGCTTCAGGAAAGGGAACTGCCCTAGTCTGTTGAGCGAGGATATTCCGAGCGCGGGAGACACGGCCGGGGACGGGCAGATGGAGTGCTGGTGCAGACTCGAAAGCGCACAGTTCGGCTGGAGACACCAAAGGGACAGTTCGGATTGAGGCGTGAAAGCGGATAGTCGGTCTTCAGGCAGCTAACAAGGGAACCTCCCCATCGCACCCCCCTCAGATTTAGTTATAAGTTGGCACAGGGATAGGCTCAAGCGAGAAAACAGGAAGAGGTTGTGTGGAACTATGAAAAAAATAAGCAAAATATACAAACTGAGTAGTCCATGCGCAACGTATGCAACATCAAGGAGTGTGTGAGCTTACGAGCGCCGTGGTCCCGTGGTTAGCGTGAGCAGCTGTTGAACGACAGGTCCTTGGTTCAAATCTTCTCTCGGATGAAAATTTTAATTTTTTATTTTCAGATAATTATCAAAGTTCAGGCACTCACACATAATCAACTTCGCTTTCCAAAATTCCAGGACATGTTCAGATTTGCTTGGACATACACAGAATTTGACGGTCTAAGCACGGAAACATTTGAAAACGTAAGAAACATATGTTTTGACAGAGCACAGGGAAAACTGTGCGACTCTGAAACTGTTGCATTCATTTGATGCAGTTTATGTGACAAACTCTTATGTTTTCATCACTTTTTTTGGAGTGATTACCACATCCACAAGAAAACCTAAATCGGGCAAGGTAGAATAATCTTTTTACCCATTCGCCAAGTGTGCAAGTTAGGTGGGTCGACAACATATTCCTGTCATGTGACGCACATGCCGTCACCAGTGTCGTAAAGAATATATCAGACGTGTTTTCCTGTGGAGGAATCGGTTGACCTATGACCTTGCGATCAAATGTTTTCGGTTCCTATTGGAGAGGCACGTCCTTTCGTCTACTAATCACACGGTTTTGCGGTGCGGTCGCAAAACACAGACACTACACTTATTACAGTGAACAGAGACGTCAATGAATGAACGGACAGATCGTAACTTTGCGAAAATAAAGAAAGTAAAATTTTCACGAGAGGGAAGACTCGAACCAAGGACCTTTCGTTCCGCAGTTGCTCACTCTAACAACGACACCACGGCACTCATCAGCTAACATTGTCCTTTATGATGCCTATCATTCACATGGGCTACTCAGTTTGTATATTTTGCTTATTTTTTCATAGTTCCACACACTTCTTCCTGTTTTCTCGATTGATCTGTGTTCAGTTTTTCAAGGCCTATCCACTGTGTCAATTTATAACTAAATCTGAGGGGGGTGCGATGGGGAGGTTCCCTTGTAAGAAGTGAAAGGACTTACGAAATTTCGCTTTGTATGGTATCGCGGGACTCAGTCTCTGAGCGGTGAGCAGCCTCGCACTTGGTGTGAACTCTTAACATTTCGCGAAGATAACGAGGTGGAATACTAGACTTGAATTTTGAGATCAGATTGTGAATGATCAAACTGTGTCAAATGGATATGCGCTCGAGTGTAATAGTAATTATAAATACGACCACTTTCGCTATTAGTATGCTTTCTGAATAAACATTATTTTAACAAAATCGCAATTGTGTGGCCTACATCATTTATGGGTCATTAATTTCGTTCCCGATATTGTTATTACTGTTGTACATGTTACGTCAACTTTGTATGTCGCAAACTTGCCATCAACCAGATAATTTAACAAAAGGGTCACAATTGTCTAATTCAGAGCGTGTAATGCGAAATGGGCGGTTCAACCCCTAGACAAGTTTGAGCCAAGACATTTCGATGAAGAAGGACCGTATGTGAGCCTGAACATCTTTGGAACGTTAGCTCGGAACACCGTACATTGTCTTGCTGGGACGTCCGAGAAAGAGCGCAGTATGAGAGAACTTAGGATGTCTAAATTATTTCGCAAGTGCTCAGATGACTGGTCTGGAATGATGCAGCCAGCGACTACCGTTTTGCTGATGAAATAAATCGATTTATGCTTTAAAATCACCACGAATATTGCTGTTTGAAAACCAGTCACTAACCACTTATACAAGGTGATTCCGTGATTACATAACAAACTTTCAGAGGTTTTGCAGAAGGGTAAGAAGTTATAACCAGCAATCGATCTCATACTTCTGACTGTGGAATATATTTAGCGGTACTGTTCTTGCTAAGATTATAGGGTAGGCAACATTCGGAGATAGGAGTATGGAACAAAAAAAGAAAAAAGTTTAGTAAACATAGGTTCTTTTAATACATGCCATAAGAGTTATGAGTACTTGTTCAATAGAAGAGATATTTCACATACGCTACCAGTAGATGTATTTGACTGTCAGAGCAATAGTAATGTTTTTAGTTGAAAGATTTCGACACGGTTGTTTACCTACCAGCGTCTCTTACGTCAGAATGAAATATTTGCGCTTCTCCATCATCCTTGAAAGTTTGTAACATCATCAAGGAATCATGGTGTGTTAGGATGAATTATTGCTTGAGTAATGCCACTGACGCTGTTGTGCCCCTCTTTATACTTAAGCAGTTTGATTTTAAATCGCAAGAGATGGCATTCATTTCAAAATGAAAGAAACGAGAGGAATTTTTACCTTTTAATCATTTTTGGACGCATCAGAATTCTGTGTTACTGCTACTTCACCTCAGTTCGTACTGTTAATTTTGTGAGGGCGCAGCGTTAATTTATTAACTCTGTTTATTTGCTTTTGGTGGATGTCAATTTGCACTCAAGCTAATGGCCCCCACGCATTAATTATAATTATGAAATGAGTTGTAGTTAGGTTTCGCGAAATTATATGTAGGGGTGGCTGTTGTAGCATGGCACACTTCTCAGACTTTCGCCTCTAGCCCTTTAACGGACGTTTAATAGATTTTCGTATTCAATTTTTAAACGATGGCTGTGCTGCAGCCTTTTTCGGTAATTACAAAAATAGCTCCCGAAAATTAATGTTTCTGCGAATTTGAGACCACATCATGTATCTATGAACAAAGGCTGGAGCGAAATTTAAAAGTATTACAATCGAGAAAACCTTGCATTTAATAATCTATCTGTTACTTTATCATTCCACAAGATACCAACAGCACAGGTCCACGGTGAATTTTATGTGGAAACTAATGTAGGTAGTCTTCATAGATTTCTTTGTATTGAACATAAATATCACGATTCAAATTTTCTCCTATCTCAGGGTTATTAATAATTATGGATTTTACGTTTTATGTGTATTTACAAAGTAATCGGTAGGATACATGCATTAACTGAACTTACCTAGTTTATTGGCACCGTTTCTTTGCCTTCTTCTTGTGCGTGGCTTCTTGGCTACCTCTCTGTAGCATCCAGCAGAAATCGGCCAACATAGCAGCCACCGTCATGTGAACCACTTTTCCATGAGAGAAATGTGCTGGTGGAACGGCTGGCCTTGCTCATCACCGAATACAGCACAATTCTCTAGTAACACATCGAGGCTGGAGTAAAAGAATTGAGTCTTCAGGGTCATGTTGCAGCCAATCACCTTATAAGCGTGAATGGGTATTTACTCAAGGCCCCTGTAATATGGGGCTCTCCTGTTTACCAAGAACAATGTTACAGTTACGAAAACAAAACGTTCTTCGCAATAATTTTCGGCCCATTCATCATCAGAGCTATTCATGGAGGCCATTCCCTGTGTGTGCAGCGCATTCCTCTAGCGCGAAGTAGCAGCAATACGTAGTGTAAGCACTTTCATATTCAACAGCACCACAATGAGTTTGAAATCTTCAGATACCAGCCATTCATGCTTATTGTAATAAACATAGTTTAAAAAGAATTTCAACATTATATAACCTCCTTTATCTTAGGCCATTCATCACCACTTGTAACAGTACTGCCTTCAGGCTTGTTTACGAGCCATCTGTAATGAGTCTTCACTCGTCTGGTTGTATGTAATGTTCAGGTCTTCCAACAAACCGTCAATGTCACTGTATAATGTAATGTCGGCTTCAGTCCTGAATTGACACTCAGCTTTTTTTCTGACCTCCCGAAACACATACACTCGTGCTGTGCTAGCGAGGAGATTCTACAGCTGCGGTCGTGATGCCAAGAGTTTGACTTCACGCTTCGGAAGACACTAAATTCCCAATCAGATCACCGGGCTCATATTGTGTGATTTTGTGTCGTTCTCCAGATGACGATGTTGCTGTAAAAGTAGGGTTAGTACCATAGACTGTATGTGTTGGTTCAGCGACATCGATTTCATTGCACGTCGGGGTACAGGAACCGTGCATACTTCGCCATGAGCCACAGAACGAACGACAGCTGAGATGTCAGGATACTGTATTCCTCTTCCTCTTGCTACTGATTCTTTTACTTTGAGGAATGGAGGTACCATTTACAAATTCCGAAGCATGTTTTGTGGGTTCACGCCAAACAGCAGGTGCACCAAATTTCATAGTCATTTTTACCACGGAACCAAGCACTCTATGTAGACGAACACCATATGCAACATACTTGTGGAATCAACTATTTATTTTGGTTTCCAACTCGACACCCTAAATAAAAGCCGTATGCTTGTTTCACTGCTTTAGTCACTTTCTTGAACCACAAATAACATTTGCACAAATTTAACACAAGTTACCAGGTTTGTTTCTAGAGATGCGGGACATTTTTCGGAAAACGCACATGCGCACGGTGTCACTATTCTTCAACACATTCATTCCAGTAACAACTGAAGTAACGCAGCACAAGAGCGTGCAGCCATGACAAACTACGTCTGGTTTCTACAGTCGACAATCTCAGATGACTGGATGGTGCTCATCCAATCCATAGTGCAAAGCAGCGTTGCGAAATTGTGCTGGAAGTGTCCACCTTACCCATTTACGTCGGAGTAAAACTTGCCACAATGCCTTTTCGTGTAGTTCTTATGATGTTCCATAAGTGTGACAGTGTAACCTTGATACTCCTGTTCAGCCCATCAAAGTATATAAAACACGGCTACTTTGGTTTCCATCAAAAATAAGAAGTGGCAATTTGTGGACCAGTCAAGCAGTTGAAGAAATCAGGTTATGAAAAAGTAGTATCATAAACTAGTTATAAGTTAACTACATTTTGGATGAGAATCTATTAACAACTAACAAATCTTCAGTTTCAAGACAGATAAAATTGTTAAGACATTAAAGAAACTCGTTTCATTCGCAAGTATCACGGGATCCATGGTAAAAGACCAGTTTCGAGGCACAAGACGGAGCACGAGCGACGAAGTATGGATTAGCTATCCACATGTTACACTTATAGTTCCAAAAATATATATGGCATTTCACTGAAATCTGTACTATCTCTATTGTATCTGGAGACTTAACAATGTATTCCAAACAGACTAAATATATTATAAAGCTCTTAAATGAGTAGGACGTAAACTATTCTCGAATGTTGCTTAAAGCACAACCTCATGTGAGACAAGAACTAAAACTGCAGAAATTGGCAGCTACTTATGACGGTCCTAATGGGCATTGTTTAATGCGATTTTAAAATCAGTCACTGGACTGAAAAATCGGCCCAAAGAGGCCATTTGTTCTGAGGTACACTATTCCCCAGGTAAAACACTATGCTCTACTAGGCACTAACACCATTTGTTGGGACGACTTCTTTTTTTCTCATTATTTAGACTGATTTGTGTAGATTTAGTGCTTTTGTACACGAGAGTTTTATCCATGTACGTGGAACTTAATTGTCTTTCCCGTACCCATTAAATTATTAAAGAATTTTGATGCAGTGGATTGATGTACTATTTTTCTTTCCTTTTTCCAGGTAATGATTCGCGTTTATTCCAACCGTTTCCTGTGCATCAATCTCAGGAAAGGATTTCTGTAAGTGTTTTATAGATAACGGTGTAAATTATCTCTAACTTATGCGTATTCTGTTAGTTACCAAGGACTTTCTACGTGACAATATGAGCTGATCACACATATGCCTGGCTCACTTCTGACACTTTCAAACTTTGATCTTATAGATACTCATAACACTTCACCGAGATGTTCTTTAGAATTGCAACGGTTTATTAACGGTTTTCTTTAATGTTTCCTCTCCTTAAAATCTTTCTGTACCTTACGCTGATAGTTTAGATTTTATTCAGCTAATAATGTTACTTCGTCTGTCGTTCTCCTATATTTCTTCAAATATTTTTTTTTTTTTTAATTTAACAGCTACTGAAACTGAGTATTATAAAATTTCAGAAGCAGGCTAATAAGATTTTTTTTTGAACCCAAACTTCAAAGTGTGAGCGAAATTATTTTATGCCACAACTAATGTAATTTTTAACAGGTTAGTCTGTACTGAATGATCATCTTTGCTTCAGTTATGTAATATGTTCACCATTTCAGTTGTCTGAAAGATTTTTCTCTGTATTACAATGGCATCCATGCCTGGTTTTTCGTTTAACACACGTTAAACATGGTTTGGTAAGTGGACTTCATGTATGATGACTTCTTACCCGTGAATAAAAAGACAACTGAACTGAAAATATAGGAAGACATAACATTTCGCAGATAATCTATGACTTGTTAACTTTGTAAACGGTAATGCTTCTTTTACACATTTTAATCTATGATTTGTTAACTATTTACACGGTAATGCTCCTTTTACACATTTATTAAGCATTACCCAAATAACTGCTACCGACGACAAAAGCAGGAAAGGACAGATTTATTACCAAAAGCAGCCATTCATTAAGATAAAATCTTCAGGTCTTGATCTAACTGTTATGGTATCCGTGTTATCTTTTCATTTGACTGAACGCGTAGTCGAGAGGAATATCGGTGCCAGGAACTTGTGAAGCTGCGTCACGGAGGAATCGTTCTCATCCATAAAATAGCAAATATTGTTCAGTATTTGCTGAGTTACTGACGTTAAACTTTTGTCCCTGGGGCAGCTTAACAAATTATCCAAACATTCTGCAGGGTCTCCTACATTGGTCTAAATTCAAAACATCCAGCCCCTGTTCCAGAAAAGATCGTTTGATTAAATCGACAGTTTTGCGCTTACGATAAGTGTAAATTCTGAAGAACTTATAACTGTTTACAAAAGTGACTTCCTGTCGCACGCCTGGTTACACACACTAACAGGCCACGAGCGTTCCAACTGAATAACGCAAACGCGTGTACGACCTCTGGATGCGTGACTTACTGCTAAAAACTGTTGCATCGCTTGACGTGCCTGAGCGTCTTGGCTGTAAACGACACTCTGGTCAACCATCGCCCTCGGCCTAGCGCAGCTCTTCTCGCTGCTGGCGAATTTTCGCCGCACTGCTGCCGAAGACAGCCTCCTCATGGCTGAGTGGCCGGAGAGGAATCAATTTATTATTTATGAATAGCAACAATAATTTGTAGATTTTTATCGGTTTACTAGCTGATAAACTCGGCATTGCCAGGTGTTTTGCCAATTTTCTATCAGGACCGACGCAAAAATTAACTGTGTTTGTAGTGTAATATCGGAAAAATTTCATTTTCACGTATCCGTGACAACATCTTTGATCTTACAGAACAATCGTGCAAAGAAAAATGCAATATGTGCAAATGTATAAGTACAATATCCCGGAAAGTTTCTGTACACTGAGCGCAACTGCTTCCTTTATCAACAACGCGATTTTGTTAACATCTCTATGACAATGCGTCCTCTACAGACAGCTATTGTTTTCGCCTGCAGGGGTAATAATGACCGGTGACCAAAGTAACTCAGAAACAGAGAATTCATAGTGGCAGATACATGCATGTGAACAAAAATCTAATCAGTGGTCTGTTTTGTGGATTAATCGAATAACATACATGATATACTTGAAAACACCGACCGCTTTGCAGTTGAATGATGTCGGTGGACTTAGAACAACCTAATTTCAACGCACTTTTCTATACTGTATACAGTTACAAGTCGCAGTTGAAAACTGTCAAAAGGGCTGCCAGATGTCAAGGCTCTTCTTTACATGATATCTCTTGACCTATGTGTCGCACGACTGTGTGTTTATGTAGGTACGTTTAGTAGCATATGTGTATACTGTCTACGAAATATGTTGCGAATAGAGTTAAAAGCAAAGGAATAAGAATTTTAACGTCAGGCTGAACGCGGTAGCTTATACCATATTATAATTTTATAGATGCATTTAGCAGCATATGTGGATTTTTTTTTAAATTGTCTTCTGACTGGATTGATGCTGCTCGCCACGACTTCCTTGGCCGGCCGGTGTGGCCGAGCGGTTCTAGGCTATTCAGTCTGGAACCGCGCGACCGCTACGGTCGCAGGTTCGAATCCTGCCTCGGTCATGGATGTGTGCGATGTCCTTAGGTTAGTTAGGTTTAAGTAGTTCTAAGTTCTAGGGGACTGATGACCTCAGATGTTAAGTCTCATAGTGCTCAGAGCCATTTGAATCATTTTGAACGACTTCTTCTCCTGTGCTAAAATTTTCATCTCAAACTAGCAATTGCACCCTACGTTCTCAATTATTTGCTGGATGTATTCCATTCTCTGTGTTCTTCTACAGTTTTTACCCTCTACAGCTCCCTCTAGTACCAAGGAAGTTACCTCCTGATGCCTTAACTTATGTCCTGTCGCCTTGCCCCTTCTTCTTGCCATCGTGTTCCATATGTTCCTTTCCTCGCCGATTCTGCGGAGAAGCTCCTCATTACTTACCTTTTCAGTCCATCTAAATTTCAGCATCCTTTTCTTTCCCAGGGATGTTTTTTTGGCCACTGCTAGTCTGCTTTTTATGTCCTTGTTGCTCCGTCCATTATAGGCTATTTTGCTGTCTAGGTGGCAGAATAACTTCCTCTTCTTTGTGATCCCCAATTTAATGTTAAATTTCCTGTTCTCATTTCTTCTATTTCTCATTACCTTGGCCTTTTTTCAATTGACTCTCTGTCCATATCCTGCACTCGTCAGACTGTTCATTCCACTCAACACATCCCACAATTCTTCTTCACTTTCACTGAGGATAGCAATGTCATCAACGAATATTATCATTGATATCCTTCCACCCTTAATTTTTACCCCCTCTTGAACCTTTCTTTTATTTTCCTCATTGCTTCTTCGATATATATATTGAACATTAGGGGCGAAATAGTGTATCCTTGTCTTACATCCTTTTTAATCCGAGAACTTCGTTCTTTGTCTTCCAGTCTTATTGTTCCCTATCGATTCTTGTGCATATTTTATATCATCCGCCTTTCCATATATTGCCCCTCTTTTTCTTAGAATTTCGAATTTATATTGCTGACACGCCAACGTGAACAGTCGCTTTGTTGCTACTTTTCCCACCGATTTTAGAATTTCCGATGGATTGTTTTCTATTTATTTGATCTTAAAACTTCCGAAGCTCATTTAAAATCTTATTCTAATAGTCGATGCCCTGACTGTTCCCTGTCGACTCCCGTTTCTTTTTCTATCAGGTCATCAGATACATCCTCCCCCTCATAGAGGCATTCATCTCTGCATTTAACAGTGGAATTCCCACTGAACTCTTAACCCAGATAACCCTGACGTCCTTCTGGAAGGATGACGTAACTCACTGTTGAAATTATTTATTTTTGCGAATAACGCATTGTTGCAACGGACTGTGACGCATTGTTATATGAAGCAGGCAGAGTCAGTTGCGCGCTGCGACAGTCAGTTTGACGCTGTCGTTCATAGTGAGTGAGAAACTGTGCCTTGAAAATAGGGCCGATTTTACCATAGACGAACTGACTGACCTTCTCATAGATGGGTATGTATATTTTCTTTCATATTGCGTCAATAATTCGGGAACTTGTCATATAATATCTTAAAGAATTAACCTATATTATTTATGGGCTCATATTACGATTGAAAGTTTTCGTCAGTTGTAATTCAATAATGTTTTCAACCGTCTTTCCAGAAGGACGTCAGGGTAATATGTTGTCATTTTGCATTCACAGAAAACGTTGTACACTTATTGAACTTTTGGACATGTCAGAATCAAAAGATGAGGAAATACCTAATACTGGTGTGAATGTAACATTACACCCTCCTATAAATACAACCGATGACGTAACAGATGAAGATTAGAGTGCTGAAGAAAATCCAAGTGAAGATAAATTACCAGCAACTCAGCTCAATGCTACTGTACTACATGACCTAAAAGAGAGGGGCGTGGAAGCAACAGGAACAATAAGAGGAAACAGAGTTAAGAATTGTACTCTATCATTTGTAGATAAAATGATAAAAGAAAATAGAGGATCATATGAAATTTGTTCTGACTCAGCATCCAGGATTTACATTGTACGCTGGAATAACAACAATGTTGTTACTGTAGCCACCAACTTTGACAGAGTGCAACCACTACGCTCTGTAGCCAGATTTTCCAGGGAACAAAAGAAAAGGATTAGCGTACTTCAACCTAACTTATTACACTCTTACAATACTCATATGGGAGATATAGATCGAACTGACCAAAATGAATCCCTATATAGATGCTCTATAAGAGGGAAAAAGTGGTATTTCCCGATCATTGCACATTTTATATATATTGCAGAGCAAAATGCCTGGGATCTTTACAAGCACAACGAATAACCCATAGATCATCTGACATTTCGTCGTCGAATTGTCACTGCAATTCTTGAAAGTATCAAAAGAGTACTACCAACAGAGAATGTCCTAGTAAGTGGGCAAAACTAGATTCTAGATTTGACGGAAGAGAACATTATGTTGTTGGATTACCAACGGACGAGATAACAAAAAAGAAGAAGCAGCTGAAATGTCGAAGTTGACACAAAAAACTACTATGTGCGTAAAATGTAACGAACCACTTCATGTTTGTTGCTTTTTGTCTTATCCTACTATTGTATAAAATATGTGTATAGGTTATTTTCTTTGTTTTTTGTATTTATTAGCTGTTTTAGCCCATAATTCAAATTTATTTATGTTTATTTGAAAGTATAAAAAACCAAAACAAGTTAATTGTGCAATGTCATATACTTTAAAAACATATTCCCTTATTGTCCGGACGTCCTTCTGGAAGGATGCCCATTTTTGGAAACACTAAATAAAAATAAATACTCAAAATTGTTTTTACTTTCTTCCTTACAACCTTGTGAATGAATGTAGATAAGATATAAATCAATTTTTGAAAAACAAATAATTCAGGACTGTCTGGGTTAATGTTATCACCTTTGCCTTTAATTTCATTTAATGTTGTTTCGACGTTCCAATATGCTGAATATGTCCTTCCGATAATCATTTCTTTTTCGATGTCATCATATGTTTCATGCACACCTTTGGCCTTATCTTCCCTGCACTTAAAGTTTATTTCGCTCCTATTTTTGTGTTCCTGAATTTCCCTTAACATTCTTGTACTTCCTTCATTCGTAAGTCAGTTGAAATATTTCATCTGTTATCCATGTTTTCTTCCCAGTGGTCATTTTTGTACCTATGGTTTTCTTTCCAGGTTCCTTCCTCTTCAGAAATACCTATTCCTCTTCAACTGTACTGCCTACTGAGTCTGTAGCTGCAGAGAACTCCAAAAGTATCTCTTAATTACATTGTAACAAATAAGCCCTCGGTCACAAATATTAAGTCAAAATTGACCTGGTTTCGACGCTACTATGAGCGTCGTCCTCAGAATTAGACTAACTGTACTAAAATATTAGGTATATAGTACATTAATAAAATTAAAATTTGTACTGACTCGAAAATAAGTGATCGGTTGGTAGGACATGTTCTGAGGCATCAAGGGATCACCAATTTAGTATTGGAGGGCAGCGTGGAGGGTAAAAATCGTAGAGGGAGACCAAGAGATGAATACACTAAGCAGATTCAGAAGGATGTAGGTTGCAGTAGGTACTGGGAGATGAAAAAGCTTGCACAGGATAGAGTAGCATGGAGAGCTGCATCAAACCAGTCTCAGGACTGAAGACCACAACAACAATAACAACGAAAAGATGCATCTTTTCGAGTCATTACAAACTTTAATTTTATTAATGTACTATATACCTAATGTTTTAGTACAGTTAGTCTAATTCTGAAGACGACGCTCACAGTATCGTTGAAACCAGGTCAATTTTGACTTAATATTTGTGACCGAGAGCTTATTTGTTACAATATAATTCTGACACGGTCGCTGAACCTTGGCAGCTATGTTCAAAGTTTTATATACACTCCTGGAAATTGAAATAAGAACACCGTGAATTCATTGTCCCAGGAAGCGGAAACTTTATTGACACATTCCTGGGGTCAGATACATCACATGATCACACTGACAGAACCACAGGCACATAGGCACAGGCAACAGAGCATGCACAATGTCGGCACTAGTACAGTGTATATCCACCTTTCGCAGCAATGCAGGCTGCTATTCTCCCATGGAGACGATCGTAGAGATGCTGGATGTAGTCCTGTGGAACGGCTTGCCATGCCATTTCCACCTGGCGCCTCAGTTGGACCAGCGTTCGTGCTGGACGTGCAGACCGCGTGAGACGACGCTTCATCCAGTCCCAAACATGCTCAATGGGGGACAGATCCGGAGATCTTGGTGGCCAGGGTAGTTGACTTACACCTTCTAGAGCACGTTGGGTGGCACGGGATACATGCGGACGTGGATTGTCCTGTTGGAACAGCAAGTTCCCTTGCCGGTCTAGGAATGGTAGAACGATGGGTTCGATGACGGTTTGGATGTACCGTGCACTATTCAGTGTCCCCTCGACGATCACCAGTGGTGTACGGCCAGTGTAGGAGATCGCTCCCCACACCATGATGCCGGGTGTTGGCTCTGTGTGCCTCGGTCGTATGCAGTCCTGATTGTGGCGCTCACTTGCACGGCGCCAAACACGCATACGACCATCATTGGCACCAAGGCAGAAGCGACTCTCATCGCTGAAGACGACACGTCTCCATTCGTCCCTCCATTCACGCCTGTCGCGACACCACTGGAGGCGGGCTGCACGATGTTGGGGCGTGAGCGGAAGACGGCCTAACGGTGTGCGGGACCGTAGCCCAGCTTCATGGAGATGGTTGCGAATGGTCCTCGCCGATACCCCAGGAGCAACAGTGTCCCTAATTTGCTGGGAAGTGGCGGTGCGGTCCCCTATGGCACTGTGTAGGATCCTACGGTCTTAGCGTGCATCCGTGCGTCGCTGCGGTCCGGTCCCAGGTCGACGGGCACGTGCACCTTCCGCCGACCACTGGCGACAACATCGATGTACTGTGGAGACCTCACGCCCTACGTGTTGAGCAATTCGGCGGTACGTCCACCCGGCCTCCCGCATGCCCACTATATGCCCTCGCTCAAAGTCCGTGAACTGCACATACTGTTCACGTCCACGCTGTCGCGGCATGCTACCAGTGTTAAAGACTGCGATGGAGCTCCGTATGCCACGGCAAACTGGCTGACACTGACGGCGGCGGTGCACAAATGCTGCGCAGCTAGCGCCATTCGACGGCCATCACCGCGGTTCCTGGTGTGTCCGCTGTGCCGTGCGTGTGATCATTGCTTGTACAGCCCTCTCGCAGTGTCCGGAGCAAGTATGGTGGGTCTGACACACCGGTGTCAATGTGTTCTTTTTTCCATTTCCAGGAGTGTATCTCTTAATTTCTTAGTACTTCCATATCCCACTCCTTTTTGCATTTATTTTTCCTGACCAGTTGCTAAACTACAGCCTACTCATCACTACTAAATTTTGGTTTCAGTCTATATTCGCTACTGGTATGCCTTAAAATCCACTATCTGATTTCGGAATGTTGGCCCGACCATGATGTAATCTAACTGAAGTCTTCCGGTATCTCCTCGCATTTTTCAGGTATATCTCCTACTCCTCCTCATATGATTCGGTATTATTAACTGATATTTAGTCCTCCTCCTCCCTCGTTTCCACTATTGTCCTGTAACTGCTTCTTCTACTCCTACAACCTCATATATGTGGATATGGTCTGCAAATTTGTTGCGAATACAGCACATAGCACAGGTAAAATAAATTTAGACATTATGTATGATGCGGAAGTTTTTAAAACGTCTTATTATTTATGGCGTCATATGTCCTGAACTATCATAGATTGATGATTCTTACACCTACGGCCAATGATTCCTGATAGTAAGGGATATGTGTACTATGTTTGATTGAAATCATCCCAGTGGTTAGTCAGCAATACAGGATTGTCGTCCCAAGCACTGCGCCATAGCCTGCACCTCATCAGCAGCAGAAAGCCAAAGTGTGCTCGACTTGTAGTACCACCAGCGCAGCAAAGTGTAATGTGACAGTTGCTACATCACAGGGTGGGCTCAACACGTGGACTATGGTGGCCCACTGCTCTGTTTACAGACCTCCAAAGTGCTGTCGTTGACGTCGAAGATTTGCGGGTCCAGCTGAAGTACTCGCTGGCATGCACGGGCCAGCTCTCTGCCCCAATTTAGGAGACAGGAGCCAGCAGCATCAGTGTCTGTCACAGAAATGGAATGAGGAGCTGCAGTGACCCCCACGCCCCTCTCGAAGGCAAAAGACAGACAGCATCCATGTGATCAAGGTTAAGCCGCCAGCAGGCCTACATGGTGATCGTGGCCTCTGGCCCCGTCAGTGTTGCCTCAGAATTTGACAGCGCAGCTGGCAGCCGCATTATACTTCCACCCGGACTCATGGTTCCACAGGCGATCAAAGACAGGTAAGCATGCCGAGAGTCGACCTCCAAGCCCCCTCTGACTGGATAGCTGCAACTGGCATGAGGGGTGACTCGCCACGCTGGGTTGTCGGCAATCAGCACTCAGGATTCATGTGTTTGTTAAGAAGTGGGATATATACTTTTGCACTTGCTTCGCACTTAGTGGCGGTGACGATGGTTACGACATCATGTGGCCTGACTTTCCCTCGCTGTCAGCCCTCCTAGTGACTTCATACTTCTGCTGTTACAGCTTTCAGAGGCTCTTTCCTGCTGCCTCGGCATCTGAATACTTACTGGTGCAATGTGGCTAGCCTTCCTTACGAAACTCTTCTTTGTCACTGATGTAATGTTATCTCTCGGCTCCCATGATGTCGTTGTGCTTCTCTTGCCGACTTGAGCACTCAGTGATTCCCCCCGTGTTGCGATAGCTTCTGTGTTTCCCGCAATGTGCTCAGCACACTATACAACTTTATTGTTCCATTACCATACAGCTAATTTACGTGGTTTTCAACGCAGTGATAAAGTAGGTCATTGTAGGAGTCATTTCTTCCACAATAACACAATTATTTTCATATGTGTTCAGCTATCAGGTCACACTTAATTCCCTCACTGTGTCTGAGCTTTATTTAAAAACCAATCAGTGTGTGTCTGGTGCGCAGGTAAACCTGAGTGGTGCACTGACTTTCGTTAAAATGGAAGAAGATTACACAAAACGGAGTCAGAACGACTGCAGCACTGGTAAATGTCTCGCTTATAGTTGTGATACTATGAAGTCGTCTATCGCATTATTCCTGCAACTGCTGGAACATTTTTTTGTCTGTAAGTCTCCCTTTTTGCATTCCTCCTACTTCGGTCTAGTGAGCGTAGAATGTCTGAACTAATTGTATTCTCTAGGAAGCTTAAGTTTTCGGTAGGCAGCAACTGTAGTGGCCTCTTGGGTCGTTACAACATAGCTCATTCCTACTTAAGTCTGGTCGTACCAGTGATCATAGCTGGTAGACGAAATGTCATGTCTGCTAAGTCATAAGTCGTACCATTTATTATTATTCTGCTATCCCATAATTGTACTCTACTCCTACCTTTTTGTTTCCCATGTTCATAACAGTTTACTACGACTACTCCTGGTGAGAAATCTGAATAGACCAGTGGGTGCCTAATCTCTGGGATTGTGGATGCAGCGTTAACACTTCCCTTTGACATTCACTTGCTTCCGTTTTTCCCATGAATAACTGGGCCTCGCATCCCTGTACACCAGTCTCTATCATCTTGCTTGGGCAGATTGTAACACTCTCCCTCTGGGATGGCTGTAGGTCTCCCAATGAAATTACAACATAACCATCTGCTTCTCCTGTAATTATTAATACATCTTTGGACCATACTTGTGCACATTTTGGTATGCGACCTGACGGAAAGGAACTTTTCTTTCAGAAGGCGAGATTATTCAGACAAAACTATACCCCCATTTACAAAAACAAGATTGGTATCGATCCATTGATAATGAAAAATAAAGAAAGTACTTTAAAACATCCATAAATAAAACAAAATAAAACTAGATTACTTCGTAATAACTTGTAGAAGAACAAACGCAGTGCAGTATAAGCAAACAACAATCTCAAACCTTGTCTATAGGAGAAAGGCAATTTAGACATACTGTGGTCATCAGGCGTCTTCTTTGTTCCATGAGGCTTCGCATTCTGTACTGCAGATATTGCTAGTATCTATGACAATGGGTAGATAGCTTCTTTAAAGGATTCATACACCCCCACATGAATAATCCAAGTCTTCATTGGCATCTAAATTTTAACATTGACAGGTGACCTCAATTCCACTACTTGATCTTGGTATCAGGTCAAGAAGTCCTTTGCTTTGACTTATTAACACCCATTGGGAAATCCTGTATTGTGGTAACTTACATATGTGTTGTCCTACGTGTCTTGCTCGTTTTACTTATTTTCAAATGTCTCCCAATTTCTTAGTAAACTTTTTTACTGATTTGACATAAGCTCAAATATTTAGTTTAATCATTTCACAAGGTGAAGGCATTTTTCTCCTACATGTTACCTCGTATGGGGAGAGACCAGTAACCATAAAGACTTTAGAATGTTATGCAACAGTTACAAAATTCAAATATTCTTCCCAATTTTCGTAGTTACTGCTTGTGTAATAGCTCAATATCTTCGAAATAATGTGATGAACTCGCTCTGTTCTTCCGTTGGATCGAGGGTGGAAGGTGCTTGTTCGCAGCTTGCAAATTTGGGTCAATCAATACATTTACTTCATAATATCAGACATGAAATTGGTCACCTGGTCTGTAACTAATGTGTCTGTAATGCCAAATGTTTGCAACCAATTATTTATTAATGCTTGAGCAACTGTACTCGCTTTTTGGTCAGGATTTGCAACCATTACTAAACAACACAAGAAATGGTCAATTATGATCAATAGGTATTTATTTACTGCTGGTATTTTATTAAATGGACTTAAACTATCACAAGCATTTCAAAAGGATTAGATACTTCCAGTAGACGTTGTAAGGGAATCAGTGGGTGAGTAACATAAGCTCATTGTGCAGAGGTTATGCTGATCTTGCTTGACATCTCGTTTGCTAGTCCTCCACTAAAATTTCTTGTCAATTTGTCTTTCAGTTTATCTTCACCCACCATAGCCTGACACCAAATTGTCATGTGCTTGTGCCAGGACATTGAAAGCTGCAGATACTACTATTCATTATCCACACTTTGTTGTTCTGCACAGCAAACAGTCCTGCATCACAAAATGAGCTTGTGAATTGAATTGTTGAGAGTTAGCATCAGCAACCTGAGCCTTTCGCCATTCAACCATGCTCTTGCACACTGTTTATAAAACTGCACATTTTCCACTTGAATTGTCGGCGTTAGCATACCTTTTCCCTGGCTCATGTACTACCTCATAATAAAATTCATTCTAACAAAATGCCCACCTCCTGAATCTACTGCAAGGGTCCTTCAGTCCTAATAATCATTTGAGAGCAGTGAGATCTGTTACTACCTTGAACTTTTGACCGTATGAATAACAGTGGAAGTATGTAATACCAGAGACTGCTGCTAGTGTCTCCTTCTCTGTCATGGAATAATTTTGTTAAGTTTGGAAGGTAGGACACTAGGTACTGGTAGAAGTAAAACTGTGGGACGGGTCGTGAGTTGTGCTTGCGTAGCTCAGATGATAGAGCACTTTCCCGTGGAAGGCTAAGGTCCCGAGTTCGAGTCTCAGTCCAGCACACACTTTTAATTTTCCAGGGAGTTTCATATCACCGCACACTCCGCTGCAGAGGTAAAACCTCATTCTGGAAATTCTGCCTTTATCAGCTTCATACACTTCAGAACTTAATATGGGTTCTTGTGTACTGGAGCATTATTCCCTTTTGATGTTCTGCTTTGTGTGACTGGCATTGTGGGTAACTGACCATTCGGAATAAACAAATTCACGAACTGCACTTACAAAGCTTCCACTGCTTCTCTATCATTTCCCACTAAATGTTTCACTTTTCATGTAATTCAGATGCAATGATGGTTCACTTACAGCAGAAATCCTCTCTTGACCTATCCACGTCATCCTCCTCCAAAATATTCAGACTATCAATTAGTAAACCCACTGGCACACTCACTTCGTTCCTGCCAAAATTATGAAGACTGATCAGAACCATAAAATCTCCATCCACATCACTGACATGTACTATAGTTTCGCATACAAAACTGTGACTTGTATCAATTATTCATTAGTTTCCAATGGCTATACAACGTATATATATCCTTAGGTAGGTCCTTATCTATACTCACCCAGATCAGCCTCTCTGTACCTTGCAGTATCGTACCAAGTGCATAGATCTCTAGTGCCTGTATCTGCAGTGTGTTTAGGGTTCCGCCCCAGTGTCAGTGAACACTGATACAGTGCAACACTTGTAACTGTTGCCCCTAGCGGAAACAAGTTCAATTGTACGCTGCACAAGGTCAATTTTTATGTGATATTTAGCAAGAAAGTCCAGTCCAAGAATCGCACAATACCCCTCACCAACAAATGGCAATCCTTCTACAAGCTCTGCAAAACACTTATTTCCCTCGTTAAAACTGAACGTCCTTGTCCTCAATGACTTCATGTCAGTATCATCTTCTCTGCATAACCTACACCTCCGTGACCGAAAGCTCTTTCTGCCCGAGAGATCCAGACTGACACGTGAGCTGCTATGTCCACTAGTAATTTACGTTCTGTGTCATTTACTTTGCATAGAAAACAACACTCCGTCTCTGCATAAGTTTCTGCAGTCTCGTGTTCCACTTTGGAATGCTGTCCGACTTTTGAGACACGTTTGTTTCCTTTTAACGGTCGATTATTAGGACATTGCTTGTCCTGTGCTTTCTTCTGACAATCAAGTGATTTATGGTTCACCTCCTCGCATTCATAACATTTGGGCTGACGAGATTGATTCCGGATGTGGATCTTGTGTCCAAGTCTAAAACACTTCAGAAGGCTAAACACCGCGATCACTCTGTCTTCATGTAGAAATATCGATCTCCTCCAATTGCGTAGCAGTCCTAATGAAAGCAGATAAGTCGCTTGGGTTCTCCATACTGAACACCTCTGACATATCAAATGAAATACCTCTCAGAAACACATCCAGAGCCCTATTCTCTGCCTCACACAGAATCACTGTATTGATCTCCACATTCTGAATTAGTCCATATGTTTGCAAGTTCAATTTTTTAATCCTGTCAGAGAAGGATTCCTCTGAATCACTGGAGTTCTGCGACAGTTCATTTAGTGTTTCTCTAAAGAACCTTGCAGTGTTCTGCTTCCGATAGCTGTATATTAGACCGTTAGCCAGTTCATCAAACATTTCGGCCTTACTGAGCGTCCTGTGATACATAATGTACGTTTCTTGTGCCAGCCACTAAGATTAACGTAATCATACTATAAGATGTTATATCCGGCAGCAATTTTTACATTACGGATAAAAACAGGTACATGTTCGGTTGCTTTCCCCAAGAAATGGCCCTTTGAGGTTAGCTATGGTGGGATCGATTGAATGCATGGGTACATTCAACACGGTTTTATTTTCTCCAAGATGAAGGATTCCTTGACCCCAAAGGCTTCCCTTTGCTCTGTTCTCCTACACAATGCTTCAGTGTCTTACTCCTGTTGAGTTGCAGTTTGTAACAACACGGCCATCTGCCCCCTTAAAGCTCCCTTATTTCATTCAGAGTCGGTGTTCGTGTTACTGGCATTTGTGTTCAATCCATCTGCTTTTATACCAGGAAAGAAGGAAATTACACACACAATAGGAAAGAAAGGAATTAAACTGTAAGCAGTCTTTACGCCATATGACAGCTCAACGAGATTTGTGGCACTGGCGGGCATTGTGATCACCTCTTCTACACATACTACAGGTAGCTGACACAGATTGTACACGTGGCAAGTCATGTTCCGATAAATTACACTACTGAAACCTGGCTACAAGTAAACTTCTTCAGGATTCCCCCAGAACTGGAACAAATCTGCAGGTTACCGTGGTCTAACAAAAGACACTTTTAACATACTGTGAAGTTCCCTATGGCTGAAGATGGCCATAAGAAGAAACAGAACAGGAAAGCACGCAAATATTTGTCACTCACTACAACGTATTGCAACAAACCTCAGCTCCTAGTCGAAGCTGCATAGATAGGCAGATGCTATTGGGCTAGCTGTGGTACCAGGCGTAGATGAGTGTACCACGGCGCCACGCCACAGCCAGGTGGGAAGAGGAGCACCTCATCAGCAGCAGAAAGCCAACGTGAGCTCAACTTGTAGTACCGACAGTGGAACAAAGCAACGGGTAGTGACTGCTACACAATGGGGTGGCCATCGACCTGTGGATCATGGACACCTCCAGCGCAATATATCCATCTCTAAACTGCTCTCGTTGACATCGAAGATTTACGTTCAGTTGTCGACACAGGTCCATCTGAAGTACTCGCTGGCATACAAGTGTCGGCTCTCAGCCCCTGTTTACGAGATATGAGCTGGCATAATCAGTGTTTGCCACAGGAATGGATGTTCAGCTGCAGTGACCCCCACCCTACTCTCGGAGGCGGAAGACAGACAGCATCCAGGTGATGTACGTTAAGCCTCCAGCAGGCCTTCAAGGTGTTTGGGGCCTCTGCGCCTCATCAGTGTCACCTCGGGGGTTGGTATTGCAGGTGGCAACAGCAGAATCCCTTACGCCAGGCTCGTAGTTCCACAGACAGTCGAAGACAGCTAGGCACGCCGAGGGTTGACCTCCATTGCTTCCTGTCTCACAACACAGCTGCAGCTGACATTTGGACTGAGACTACAAACTGGGCAGTGGGCAATTAGCGCTCAGCTATCAGGCATTTGTTAAGAAGAGTGGAGTATTGTGTTGGCGCTTCCCGTACGCTGAGTGGCAGTGGGAATGCCTATGACATCATGTGTACTGGTTTTCCCTCGTTGTTATCTCTCTTAATGATTTCAGAGTTACGCCGTTTCACCTTTCAGAGGCTCTTTTCTGCTGCCCTGGCAACGGAATAATTATGGTCACCGTACCTAGCCTGCCTTACTGAAACATAGCTTTGACACTTGTATAACGATACCCCTCGGCTTCCACGGTGTCATTAGGCTTCGCCTTCAGACTTGGACGCTCCGTCGTTCACCGATGTTGCGATATCTTCTGCGTTTGTCACAACTTGGTCAATATTTCCTCCTTGCTGGCAGTCTACAGGTCAGCATCACAGATGGTTCGGCCTTCAGGAAACTGCCGTAGAGCTTCCACTAATTGTTAATGTCTATCCTGTAATGCAAAATACACACACACACACACACACACACACACACACACACACACATTCTTATAAGATCTATGGATTTCTTCTATTACAAAACTCTTTATGTAAATTTCTTATGAAAGATGAAGAAGAAGAAGAAGAAGAAGGAGGAGGAGATGAAGCAGCAATGAAGCATTAACAGTTTCAAGATAAAATTTTGGAGTGATACAAGGGAGTGGTAGGACTGGATTGAGCCATAAGTGAAGACTGCTAACGAATCTATTTTATTTCACAAAAATGTCAAGCGTAAAAAAGGAAAATCAGTCGGAAATTTGAAAGCAATGAGAAATTCGACTTATTATCCCTGGATCTTGCATGGTTTTTCATCCTTGAGTGCTAAAGATTCTTTTGACTTCCCCCAAAAATAATTTAAACTCAAATTGTTTGACGTTCACATCCCACTCACATATATAAAAACACATTTAACCTTAATATTCACCAGTTGATCGGCAATTAATTAAATTCAGCAAGTCATGCCAGAAGTGTCGATATATCAACATGTACTCGGTATTAATTTGGAAAATTATTGAGACCAGAATTTGGCTTAAAATTCGCGAAATATATGTTGCATTAGCTGTATTAAGGTTAAGTAAAATTGCATCACATATGCAATAAAATTGTAAAATTAATGGGGCTGGGCATTCACTTAACTAGCGCTACCTCTTCCCCGAGCACTGTATTTAACCCTATACGCAGACTGTGAGCCACCACAAACTTAGATGTGCAGGGCAACCGAATACTGTTACAGCTGGTTATAGCACAGTCAAGACGTCCTCCAATCTGTTTGACAAACTCGGTTGTCAGATGCGCAAGTCCACAAAATCCACTTACACACCCGGCTCAAGCAGGAAAATTACACCATGGAAACATCTCTTATTTCAATAAGCCTCTGGAAAGCGCAACCATTGCTCAGTCACTGAAATAAGGCTTCTCCAGCTGCAGTTTTAAGACATCAGTTACAACATCACGACATACACAAGTGAACACTCTGCAATAGTTACAGATCAGAAAAATTGAAAAGATAATCAGATCGACTCATGTATACAACGCGGAGTAATTGTACAAACATTCTCCGCATAACGACTGCAGTGATGTCAGAGGAAAACATCACTACTGCCCACGTGCTAACTCTAAGTAACGCTCTAGTTAGACTCACTATACGGTGATCGTAGACGTCACATATAACAATTTTTCGATTGACTATCAAAGTTCACGATCATTCGGCCGTTTATGAAATATAACAACCGTATAAGAGATGGAGACATTACAATACTCTCACATCCAAGAGATCAGACTCCTCTATTCTAAAACCGTTAAGTTGCATTTAATAGGCGCTTCAGTCTGGAGCCGCGCGACCGCTACTGTCGCAGGTTCGAATCCTGCTTCGGGCATTGATATGTATGATGTCCTTAGGTTAGTTAGGTTTAAGTAGTTCTACGTTCTAAGGGACTGATGACCGAAGATGTTAAGTCCCACAATGCTCAGAGCCATTTGAACCATTTTGCACTTAATAAACACTAACCTTGCGGTTTTACGTCCTGTTATCCGTTAATCCAGGTGTCACACATTAACCCTGCTCCTCTAAAAACTTGCTCACTTGTCAGTGAGCAATTTGAGCAGCAGTTCGCACCACAGTGACACAACAAACGGAAACCAGTCGGTTACTTCAAGGTCAGCTCCCAGCCAGACACGGTGTAGATTGCAGTCCACAGACTCCAAACCATCGCTGTCTGCAACTTCTGTAGTGTCAAACGAAGGTTTGTTAGAGGGCACGGAGCTGGTTCTGCCTTGGTGCCAGTGATGGCCGTATGTTGAATTGAAGAGGGCCACTTGGGAGTGCCGGTCGGTAGGAGCTACAGTCTGGAACCGCGCGACCGCTGCGGTTGCAGATTAGAATCCTGCCTCGGGCATGGGTGTGTCTTAGGTTAGTTACGTTTAAGTAGTTCTAAGTTCTAGGGGACTGATGACCTCAGAAGTTAAGTCCAATAGTGCTGAGAGCCATTTTAACCAGTTGGGAGCGTGCAACCAACCTGCATGCTAGAAACACTCGACCTATACCTTTAATTATGGTGTGGGGAGCGATTTCGCATGACAGCTGGAGCACACTCGTGGTTATCCCACTCAGCCTGACTGAAAATTTGTACATCAGTGCGGTGGTTCGACCTGTTGTGCTGCCAATCGTGAACAGTCACAGCAAGCTGATGCTCGCCCACATACCGATGTTGTAACCCAACATGTTATACAGAGTGTCGATATTTTGCCTTGGCCTGCGCGATCACCAATGGAGCACATATGGGACATCATAGGACGACAACTCCAGCGTAGTCCATAAACAGCATTAAGCTTCCTTGTATTGACTGACCAACAGGCATGGAACTTCATCCCACAAACTGTCATCCAACAGCTGTACAACATACTGCTTGCATGTTTACGTGCTAGCAGCTAACATTTTTGCGGTTATTTATTAATGTACCACCATTTCACATTTGCAATGGCTTTTCTTGCTCTTACATTAACCTGTGATCTTGGAATGTTAATCATTTGCTTATGTTCCCGAGACAAGTGTATTGGCAAAATTTCATTACTCTGTATAAACTATTTTTTAGTGTTGCGATTTTTTCCGTCGATGTATAACGCATAAAATATTAGGTCACATTCTTAAAACATATATCAGAGGAATTAGTTAGCTTCTTACGATGGGTATGTACAGCTGTCTCTGAACATTAACATATCACTTGATTCAGACAAAATACAAGTTTCTCACTTAGGGTGCATTTAACAATAACTGTCTGTCACGTTGAGTTTTGCCTAATACATTTATCATGTAGTATCCTGCCCACTCGTCTAATATATGGCGCCTAGGAAGCTGCTTTCTTGGATCGCTAGACAACAATTTAAGAAAAAAAACATTAATGGAGTTAAGTTGACAATATTTAACTTTGCGTATTCACAAAAGTGAGTCGGAAGCAATTGGCTACATGCAGATAATCAATATCCCTCGGTATACACAATTTCAATGCAAGCAGAACAGAACAGTTCATAAGTCTCTGCTGTAGCGTTTGTACGACGGCGCTTCCTCCACTCCGCCGCGGCGACGCGGCGCGGCAATCGTATTCTCTTAGTGTGGAGGCCGCTCCTGGCTTGGTGTCGTCCTAGTCAGCGTACTATTGGCTGATGTCGTCTCAGAGCGCTCCCTGCTCTTCCGTTCTTCATCGTCGCGCGGGCGCTTGTCGTTACGCCGGAACATATCACACAGCTGGTCTACTAGAAGACGATGCTGTCGTTTTACTATATGTTGTGGACTGGCTGAGAGTTCCTGTATTGGGCCGTAATCGAAGATCCGTTGTGGCGTAGCGAAATGTTCCTGGACCGTGACTACGCTGGTGTGGCTCATCCGACGATGCCACTTGCAGTGACTACCTTTTCTTGTGATTGCGTTGCGAGACTCCAATCTTGCTTTGGCAACACACCACACCACAGAGACAATTTCTGTCGTACTATCGGATGGACTTTTTGGAATTCTGCGTATGTCGTCCATCACAATAAAAAAAGTTCAGACATGGGAATACGTTTTTATCCATTATACTAGCTAAGTAAGCTTTCCGATAAAATCAGTTAATCTACAAGATATTCCTTAATTAACTTACCATTTACATCACGAAATAAATATTGGTTGTCAGAATGAAAAATGACTCCGGTTCCAAACTACTGTGAATGAGATTTCGTTTGATCACAGATGTCGAAATTCACACGTGCTAATGTAGATGTCTGCAGCTCGATTTACCTATGTTCCTAGTTTTTCTCACTTTTTTAAAGTACGCTTAGCGACAGACCCTGAACAAAAGTAGCTGTACCGTGTGATGGAGGGCGGCAACAGTTCAGTAATCTCCATTGAGCCATCCAGAATTATGTTACACTTGATCTCTCCTAATCGGTTAAGGCGAATGCTGGGATGGGTACTCTGAAAGTTCCATCCCATTCCGCCTTCAGTTCGCGTTCCTCCTCCAACGACGTCGTCTTCAACAGGGCGTTACAACAGAATTTTCTACCTGTTTACAAGTAGTCGTGGTTTGACGAAGTAAATGGTAAGATTCTGGTAGAATCATGTAGTAAAACTAAGGTAAGAGTAAACCACGATTGTGACAGATAACTGACTCCCCTTAGTCTCGAATTCGAGTTCCCTAATGTACAAAATAATGGTTCAAATGGCTCTGAGCACTATGGGACTTAACAGCTGTGGTCATCAGTCCCCTAGAACTTAGAACTACTTAAACCTAACTAACCTAAGGACATCACACACATCAATGCCCGAGGCAGGATTCGAACCTGCGACCGTAGCAGTCGCGCGGTTCCGGACTGAGCGCCTAGACCTAATGTACATCTTTATGGCAAGTATGAACTGGTTTGGTAAAATGTCGATTAATACGGAGGTGTGAGGACAGTTTCTTCATGACTGACTCTTTGACTATAAAACCACTTGGGGAAAATCAGTATATCATTGCTCTGTTTTGCCACTCAGTTCCAGCAGATTCGGTGTTCTCTATCGCAGTCATAGAAATATTTCAGAAACTGGAGAATCAGATGGCATAAAAAGCAACAGATGCATTACCTGTCAGCATACTGGATTCCACACCCACCGGTTCTTGCGGACGGAAATCTGGTTGATTATTACAGGAAAAAAAGACAGTTCAGGTAGCCTGTTGCTGCATTATGCTGTAAGCCTGCTGCACGCTGCTATAGTTCGAGTGAATGAATTCTTTCTACCTTCTTGTGTTATTGCTAACTGAAAGTCATGATTTATTACGGGACCAGCAATGTTTCATGCTGATGATAAATGTGTGTGTGTGTGTGTGTGTGTGTGTGTGTGTGTGTGTGTGTGTCTGTGTGTGGTATGTATGTATGTATATTAGTTCCATTAATTTGTATGAAGCTAGAACATTTTTCTGTGGTAATTTTCGTGGTGCATATGGCGATGTCAGAAGGGCTGTATAATTTTGTGTTATAAACTACTGTAGCCGACTGTGTTGTGGCCTGTGGAGTACAAATTTTCAGATTTACATTTTGTTATTTCAAATAATTTCAAAGCTACACTATATGTCAGTCCATTTAACGTATTTCTACTTGCTTTAATGACTGTCAGTTTTTTTCGAGGCAGATTCCATTCCCGCTTTGTTTGCATTCCTATGCTCGTGTGCTATTGACCTTACAAGATTATGGTAAACGGATCCTGTGTGTAAAACGTGGAGCAATAAAAAGTGTCCCTGCGGATTCTACACGATATTTCGTGAAGTAAACATTTATCTACAGTGTTAAAGCCAAAGCAAGTCGAAGATCTGAGATTTACTTACAGTTCAGTCGGTCCGAAATAAGGAGGCATCAGCTACACAATAAACAATCATCGTCGTCATAATAATTTTCAACCATTTATTCCCTTCCCGGACGTATATCTCTTCTAAACATACGCACTCTGGTCTTCTGCTATGAAGTTCATATTTTAAAATGTTGTCTACCCACCCATCTCAAAGATCTCCAGACTAAAATAAATTTGTCACAAGACATTACGTCACACTTTTCTTTGAGCGGATAAGTAAATTAAAGTGCCAAGTCTTACAAAAATTCTATCAAAATCTTCGCAGATGAGGAAACCCATACTGCAGATGAAGATTAGATGAATGAGAGAGGACAAATTCCTGGCTTCGAGCTGCTAGGAGCAAGGTACCACTGTCTTTATGGAGTGGCAACTCATGTCCGATCGTCAGTCAAGAATTAACATCAGTGGTCTGCATATAATGTCGGTGACATCCACGAAGTTACAGTAAAAACTAGAGATCTAACATTAACTACCATACTCAAACCTCTATCTATCTCATGGCCATCACAGGTCACAGCATCTCACGATATATTTCGGAGATTTGAACCGTGCCGGCCGCAGTGGCCGAGAGGTTCTAGGCGCTTCAGTCTGGAACCGCCCGACCGCTACGGTCGGAGGTTCGAATCCTGCCTCGGGCATGGATGTGTGTGACGTCCTTAGGTTAGTTAGGTTTAAGTAGTTATAAGTTCTAGGGGACTGATAACTTCAGATGTTAAGTCCCATAGTGCTCAGAGCCATTTGAACCATTTGATTTGAACCGTCACCACAGTCAAAGGAAGTACGACTATAATGAAAATGATGAAAACGATGAAGTCGTTGTGAATTGTGGAGTAGACAATAACATACGACAGCGTACTGAAAAATAATGCCTCCGATTTTACGTGAAATCTCTTGAAACTCTTTATTCTTCATGTCTGTATGTTTGTTTCTCATTGTAGTCACCCTGACGACGAAGACTTTTTCCCAACGAGATACCAGTTTGCTGATACCGCCAGAGTAGAATGTTTGACTGTTGACGGAGCCACAACTTCACCTCTGTGTCACCACTTCATCACATTCAATTTGAAGTCTTCGGACGTTTTCTTTAAGTCAGGGAAACAGATGAAAATTGGATGGGGCCACGTTGGGTTGCGTGGAGGACAATCGATGACACTGAACTCAAGCGTCAGATTGTTGCAGATGTGGCAGCTCTCGTATATATTCTGACACTGTCATGCGGAACTTGGGATTGCTCCGTGTGTATACGAACACTGAGTTCGAAACTCGATTACAGCGTGGTTTTTCTCACGCACCGACGTAGTTCCGTTACATACCGCCATATTACACGCTACGATTCGAAGCTCTCTAGCTGCAGAGGGCTGCAAATTTGTAGACACGAAGAATGAAGGTGTAGAGTGTTAATAACGTCTGTTTTATATAAGAAAGTTTTCAGAGCATTTACATAAAATATTCTGAGGCATTACTTTCCTGTATGCCATCGTTTATTTGATGCAGAAGATAAGGAAAATCTTGTATCAACAGCATGGAGAGGCGGGTATGATATAGGCCTATGCTTTGTAACACCTAATGAAAAGAAATGATCCATTCGAAGTTCCCGGTTGCCAAACTGGTCCTCATCTAACAGATCTTCAATTTTCTTTTCCATTCTTCTGTATACTATTTTTGTCAGAAATAAGGGTGCATAAGCTGTTGATTGTACGAAAGTTGTCACATTTATCTGTTTCTGCTATCGTCTTCATTGAGTGGATGACGTTCTTTCGAATGTTCGATAGCACATGTCAAGTGTCAGACTCTATACACTAAGGAGAATAAGTTTCTCCAATAATTTTAGTATTTCTGAAATATACCTCTTTTCCAGTGAGACTTGAAAAATGTTTTCACTATTACTAGCTGAGATGAGCTCAAGGAGTTTCTCTCCTTTACTACCGAGGCCGTATCATCACGCACCTGTGCCTTGTGTTGCAATCCCTATTATATCGATCTAGTATTTTGATCCCCGTCAGCATTTAAGAAATACCCACTCAGTGTGCCCACATACTTCCTCTGTTTTATCATCACTTGCAGTCTACGTCGGACTCTATAAATGGACTATGGTCCCTGGAGTTGGTTTTGTGTCGATTCTAATGAGAGTAAACCTGTCACTTAACTATTCATAGTCACTCATTCTTTACCCTACGCTCCTGTTCGTAATGAATCCTAGTCACTTTACACTCGTGTCATTTTCTGCTGCTATTGATGTTATACTTTGCTGAAGCGGCTAGAAATCCTTATCTTCCTTCCATTTATCATTGCCTCTTGCTGCACCTAGAATGAGCCCTAGCATTTCCACATTCACACTTCTGACACTACACTCCCGCTCATAGAATGTTACCGTCTTGTAGTTTCTCAATCTTTTCCTTGTGGCCACCGCCCCACTGGCAGGTATCTTCCGGAGATCCGAGTGGGGCAATCAACCGGACTTTAGGAGAGATAATCATGAAAGTTTTCAGTTAGAGGCTACCTTTCCTGTCGGTACACATTATATGTCTTTAATGCAGTGTTTTTCTTTACTTCCTACTTCACACATCGTTGATCCTTGCTGGTTTTTCCGTCTTTATGGACTTGCCCCCCCCCCCCCCCCCCCACAATATACGAGGTGCCCTGAAATTCTGTCCGCTCTTCCACCCTCTATTGGAAGGCCGTTGGCAGAACTAGAGTGAATTATTCTACCGAAGGTCTACGGGTGTCGTTTTTTACCTTTATTATTCAAAATACAAGCGGTAGATGCGATCGAATGCGGGATCCAGGACATTTTCATTAGTAGTCACTAACGCTATCCCTAGATATTAGTTATATTCACTAGTAATTCATCTATCCAGTCGCAAAAGTAATTGAAAAGGTCGGAGAATTCCTAACGAACATAGTTCTTTACGTAACAGCCGTATCGTATCACATTATTCAGCAACTCATACATTGTCATTCCGCTCGTATTGACTTCAGTATGAAATTACAAGATGAAATGTTGTCAGTTTAGCGTAAATGGTGTCATTTAACTGTTAGTAGGGAGAAACCAACTATGCCACTAACAGTTTTGCCAGCAACAAAAATGATATGATCTTTCTACTAAAGTTTATTTTCACAAACAGCAATATAAAATTTTCCCTAAAACAGTGCCTTTTTTATAGGCACTCTAAGTAGGTTACAGAATTTCGTTTAAGCCTGATACCTCTTTTTTGTCAAGTGGTGACATTCAGGACACAACGGTGACTTTATGATGTGTATGAAACGTCTAGTGTTTTATCGCGACAAGCGGCTGTCACTGATCGACCATCAAAGTTTCCTGCCTGCGTTTTTATTGTGTTTGTTTGTATTTTGCGAAATGCGAATGCGACGTGGTTCGAATGGAACGAGTTAGTGGTGGGAGGCGGGTGTGGACACAGCCAGCATCCTGTTGACAGACGGCTTGCGAAAACACCGGTCCTGGCCGAACTCCAGCTGTGGGAGCAAAACAGCAACACGTATCGTTTCCCACTCTGGACGCGAATAATGAAGCTTTGTGAGCGCTTTTGTCACTGCAAGTGACACGGAAGCTATATGACACGACTGAGAAATATTTAGTGCAACTCGCGTGAGGCTCGAGAAACGTAATGTACATGTGAAGGAGAAGATAACAATGAAGGAGAATATTTAACGGATAGTAGGCATTGAGGTCACGAGAAATCAAGCACTAGATGACTTGAACAGTATGAGATTTCGATGTGCAAGAAACACACCCTATTTCTTCCTACAGTGATTTGAAGAAACGAGGGTTATTAAAAATCAAGCTATCATATGTTTATACCTCTATATGTACATCTACATACATACTCCGCAAGCCACCGTACGGTGCGTGACAAAGGGTACCCTGTACCACTATTAATTGTTTCCTTTCCCGTTTGACTTGCAAGTAGAGCATGGAAAAAACGCCTATCTATATGTCACCGTATTAGCCCTCTTTTCCCGTAGCTTATCTTCGTGCTCCTTATCCGATATGTATGTCTGAGGCAATAAGATAGTTCATCAGTAAGATTGAAATGTCGGTTCTCTAAATTTTCTCAGTAGTACTTCTCGAAAAGATCGTCACCGTCCCTCCAGGGGTTCTCATTTGAGTTTCCGAATCATCTGCATAACACTTGCACGTCGTTCGAAACTACCGGTAACAAATCTAGCAGCTCGCCTCTGAACTGCTTCGATGTCTTCCTTTAATCCGATCTCGTGCGGATCCCAATCTCTAGGAATTCTCAAGAATAGGTCACACAAGCATCCCATATGCGGTGTCCTTTACAGGTGAACCACAATTTCCTAAAATTCTCTCAATCAACTTAAGTTAGCCATCGACCTTCCCTACCACAATCCACGTTCCGTTTCATATCGCTTTGCAGTGTAATGCCCAGGTATTTAAACGTTGTGACCATGTCAAGCCGGACATTACTAATGCTGTATCCGAACATTACGAACTTATTTTCCTAGTCATTGGCATTAACTTACAATTTACACATTTAGAGCGAGATGCCACTAGGCACACTACAACAAATTTTGTCTAAGTCTTCTTGTATTATTCTACAGTAATTCAATTTCGGCATCTTCCTGTACACCACAGTTTCACCAGCATACAACAGAAGATCGCTACCAACCCTCTCTAACAGATCATTTACGTAGAACAGCGGTCCTGTCACACACACCTCGGGCACTGCTGACGATATCCTTGCCTCTGATGAACACTTGCCGTCGAGGACAACATCCTGCGTTCTATTACTTAAGAATAAATCGAGCCACTCCTATGTCTGGGAACCCTTCCCATAAGCTTCTACCGGTGTTAGTAGTTAGCTGTGGGTTACCGTGTCAAATGATTTTCGGAAATCTAAAAATATGGAACTTGTCTGTTATACTTCGTCTGTATATAATGTGAGAAAAGAAAAAGTTCAGTTTCACATGAGCGATGCTTACTAAAACCGTGCTTATTTGTGACATAACCTTTTCTATCTCTACGAAACTTATTATATTTGAACTGAGAATATGTTCTAGACCTCCGCAGCAAACTGATGTTAAGGATATCGGTTTCTAATTTTGCGGCTCCGTCCTTTCACCATTCTTATTTATAGGAGTCACCTGTGCTCTCTGTACACAGTGAGCAGTGGCTATTGTAAGCACCAGAAGAGAAGAAAATGTTTCTTCATCATATAAGGAACAGCTGTTCCATTACTAGATGAGAAGTGGCTATTGCATCATTACATGGGCCTCAAATGTTACAGTCATTGGATGAGCAGCGAATATTTGCAGTCATTAGATGACTAGAGGTTGTTGATGTGTCGTGATCTGCGACAGCAGTCGCCAGCGTTTGTATGAGAGAAACCGAGAGGTGGTGCCAAAAGCGCAAACAGATAATGGTGAACAAACAGTACACAGGAACGCTCTTGGGTGCGGCCCAAAGAGTGATTCCTGGAGCTACCAGCCTGGACCGCCCAGCTAGAGCCACCGACGAGAGCTATTGATCACGTCGAAGTTTCCAGCAGCGCAATTGTCTCAGGCCTGCTGTAAGCACGTGGTTAATAGCTCTCACTCATCTGAACCATAAACCAGCAGTCTCCTAGACTTGGGGAAGCTGAGCCAATGCATTCAATCATGGGAACCCATTCAGGCAAAGGAGAAGTGACGAATGTCAGCATGATACAGCGTAGAGGCGACATTTGTAAGTATTTGTGGAATTATGACGTTGTGTTAGGAAAAGCATCAGCAACTGCATTTAGTCTTATTGTTTCTGTATTTTTTGTCTCAGCTTCAGTGGCTTTGGGTCATTACTGACTACTTTCGAACGTGTCCTTTAGTTGACGAACCACTAAGAAACAAATTCGATAGTGAACAGACATGTTCAAACTAATAACCAATAATCCAGATTGTCAGTTAAACTGAGACAGATAGGTAGAGATATAATTAAACTGTTATCGCCGCGCGGGATTTGCCGAGCGTTCTGAGGCGCTGCAGTCATGGACTGTGCAGCTGGTCCCGGTGGAGATTCGAGTTCTCCCTCGGGCATGGGTGTGTGTGTGTGTGTGTGTGTGTGTGTGTGTTTGTCCCTAGGATAATTTAGGTTAAGTAGTGAGTAAGCTATGGGACTGATGACCTTAGCAGTTAAGTCCCATAAGAACTGACACGCATTTGAACATTTTTTGAAACTGTTATCATTACTAGTACCAAAAAGGATAAGGAAGATCTCCTCGCGGCCACGCACGAAGGCAAAGGAGCACACTTCCGATAGTTTCATGATGATCTCGGAAATGCGTCAAGTCGCCTGTAGGGGAAGATGGAGAAGAGAGGTCCTAGCCTACAGAACTCCATTTTTTAAAAAAATTTTAGCATACGCTTGTCTCGGCGTCAGTTAAATGTGTTCCGAACCTGTGACGGTTGATTTCCAACCAATGAAATAAAACTTTACCTTTTCGAGTCTCACCTGTCCGCTGTCAGTAGTGTATCTCTCGTAGAACTTTGCTTTCTTTTGTGCAGACCCTTTGTGCACCTACGTACTTCTTGTATAGTTACTTACGCTCAGAGAGAGGAAATGTATGCTCACTGAACTTTCGTATCAGTTCCTTGGAATTTCACTTTTTCCGAAGATTTCCTCAACTAGGGAAGTCCAATACAGGTGTCTCTGCCATAGGACAACTTCAATTTTCACTACTACATTTGCATTGGCTGTATGTATCTAGTTGTACTAGTGGAAAATACTTCTCTGGGACTGAGAAAATCGAGTCCGACCTAATATTTCAGTTTTTAAGCAAAAATTTCTGAGGAAAATTAATTCTGAAACCCTTTTATTAGCACAGACAGTAGCTAAACTTATAAAACAAAAAATGAACAGTATAGTATTAAAAGGAAAAGGAAATATACGAAAACGATCACGTAGGATAATGATGGTGATTACATTACGATGTTTTGAATTTTAACCAGAAGTTTATTTAATTGAGTACACAACTACATGTGATTGCTGACCTCACGTCAAACTGATAAATTAGGTAAACAGTACTCAGGAAATTAAATTAAATATAATTACGTAGTGCCAGCAGAGTATTTGCAGACAGTAGAATAAATGCAGAATAAATGCGTGAAACCGCACGTTAATTCAGGAAGAACCAGTAGCAAAATCTCGAAAATTCGACACAGAGAAACTGAAATTCATTATCATCAAGGGTACTGCTATTAGTACAGAAAGCATTCTTTACACAGTCAAAATCAAAAATTATTCAGGAAACATCACCAAAGTTTGCAGCTGCTTACAAGCAGTTAAATAGCAATAACGTTCGCGCGAACGCAAAAGAATCAATGATTGAACCACAGAACACAAAGTTCTGAAATATTCCTAAGTGTTTAACTCACGATCACCGAAATATTGTGTCCCACTATGACAGTATGAAGCCGCGTCGACGGTCACGCCGCCCAACCCCAAAAAAACCACCTATCCAAACAGTCTGACACCGTTCAGAAGGGCGTGAGCCGTGCTCTGCTGCCTCTTTAATGTTACTGCTACACCACTCAACACAGGTATTTATATAATGACTTTCGTTCTCTTCTTCTGATACTAAATTGCACATGCAGACAGATAAAATAACAAAACAAATGCTCTTAGTCAGTTTGCAACTCCATAACAACACATTTGAACAGTGAAGAATTTTATATAAATCTTGCTACAGCCAGCGCAGCACCATAAATCTAGTCAAAACACCAACTTTATATACATCGGCACTGGAGCATGGTTCAAGACCAAAGCACCAACCTCAAATGCATTATAATCTCGAGTTATAGTTGACTAAGTGTAGTAATCAGTTGAGTACGAAACTATGATACTTACACTGATCTGGCAGCGTGTAACGCATGTAATGAAATAATTTTATTCTGTTAAGTATTTTCTGTAATAGTAAGAAGAATTGTTGCCCTGATTGCTCATGTTTTCAGCTTTCAAAAACGTGGCATACAGGGTGATTCAGCTGCCCCTACCGATAGGTATTATGCAACCCTCAACAACTTCAGAAACCGCACGCGAGATTTTGATACTCTCTCGTTCGCCATGCACAAACTATTAATCCTACAGGAAAAATAAACAGGACCTTCTTGTAGGAAATTTAATGTATTTAAATTCTGTAGTGAGACACATTTTCACTGGAGGCCACGGTTTTTGAGTTATTCAAGAGAAACGCATTTGAATATCACTTTCATAAGTATTAGAAAAATACGATCTCTAGCCAAAAAGTATCCCAGTACAAAATTTTGCTACATAACATTTCCTGCAAAAAAGTTATGTTAATATTTTCTGTAGGATCAACAGTTTGTGCATAGTGAGCAAGAGAATTTGAAAAAACTGCACATGGTATTTGAAGGCGTTGCTAGTTCCATAACACTCACGGGTAGGGGCTACTGAATCATCTTGTGTGTGTATCTTGTGTGTCGACTTCAGCTGTTTTGAATTTTGTAAGCTATAATAATTGTAATGTTAACAATTTAATAGACAAAGTATTTACAAGTATGGTTCAGTTTTCAACGAACTCTTCTCATATAAACTAAACTCCTCCCGAACGGGCCATGAAGGCCCAACGGTACCGACCGGCCGCCGTGTCATCCTCAAACCACTGGGTGCTGATATGGAGGGACATGTGGTCGGCACACCGCTCTCCCGGCCATATGTCAGTTTACGAGACCGGAGCCGCTACTTCTCAATCGAGTAGCTCCTCAGTTTCCCTCACAAGGGCTGAGTGCACCCTGCTTGCCTACAGCGATCGGCAGACCGGATGGTCACTCATCCAAGTGCTAGCCCAGCCCGACAGCGCTTAACTTCGTTGATCTGACGGGAACCTGTGCAACCACTGCGGCAAAGCCGTTGGCACTCTTCTCATCGCCACGATTCACAAGCTGTATTTAGTTTTCTTAAAGTGTCTCTTTAATGTGTTTTACGTATTTTCAGTGAATTTACCATTTTTAATCAATATTGCAAGACACTGTAGGCACCACCTTAGCTCGCTTAGCCAGCGCGCTTCTTGACTTCTTGCACTCCCTATTCGATCTGGGGACATATCTCACTGACCGCTGCTGATTATTACCGCACAGCTACACCCCAAGCCCGGCTCATAGCCCTGCCACACCACAGTTACTTGCCAGCCATAAAGCACCCTGTCCAATTCAGCGCTCATGCACTTTGCGAAATAGTCGCTCGTAATATCACTTTACTGAATGTGCCGCAGATATGCGCTAACTCTTCGCAAAGGTTAAAGGTGAAAACCATTCAATCACAAGATGAGTCGTATGAGTGGCCACTGTTGCAGTCATTAGATGAGAAGCGGCTGTTCCATTCATTGCATTTTTCTGCAGCAGCGAATAAAAAATTTCAGTATTCTGAAAAACAACGGACATTTTATTTCTATCTACCGGCAGTCACCGTCCACTGAATGGATAGTACTATCGCAGTACTTATTTCAAGAATGAATACATGGTCCAATCAGGCTGTAATCTAATGTCTGTGCAACCTGTCATTTTCAACCGCGGATCATTTTCAAAATAACAGAGGTGCAAAAATTTCTGGAAAATGTCCCACGCTTAAAACTGATTAGTTGCACAGATAAAAAAAAGTTACAGCCACTTGGATCATGTTTTAATTTTCAAGATACGTTGAATCTGACGTCCAACCCCCCCCCCCCCCCCCCCCGCATCCCAAAAAAATAAAATTTAGAAAAAATTATTTCAATAGGAGGATAAAGTATATCTTTAGTAAATGTTTTATAGTGCTTAGTCTAACAGAAATCTGTCAAGGACAGGAAATCGCGGGCCACTTGAAAATCTGCAAGAAGTGATAAAAACTAATTAACATAATTTCCGAGCATACATAAGGCTTAGGGCGAGAAATGACCTGTACTTTATCTTTTTCCATTTGCAAGTGAGAGGACTTTGTTACGATAATGTTCGTTTATTTTCATAAATTTGCATTCTATTATGCATACAGGAGAGTTCTAGTAATTAAAAACAGGACGTCTGAAAACTAAGTCCGCACGTAAGTCACGCATAAGTCCATGCGGTGTCGCCCTCTTGCGGATTTTCCCACACTCTCACGTGACGGCTAAGCCAGCGCAGCTGCTGAATGAATAAAACATGTCACGCGGCGTCGCGATCGCGGTGCTGCTTAAGTTATATTTCGCGTAATAAGCGTCCTTTTGGTAGGTTGCTATTCCGCCTGTGGCTTTTCCTCCAATTAATCAGCAGAAAAACGATGTGACATCGTTATCAGCGCACCAACCAGTTGTTTAAGTACTGAAACTTTTTTACAAATTTACCAGTTAATCAGCTTCTCAGCTGGATGTACCGTTCACTGTACCGCAAAGAAGTTTTGTTAAATCTCTTCTCGTACTCGAAGTCTGTAACAACTGAAATATGAAAGCACTGAATACTTCGAGAATTGTTCAGCTAGCTCCCTTTCTGTGTACCTGTGAAGAGGGAACGGTTACTAATGAAATAATTAATTACAAAAAATAAGGATAATTCCAAAATATTTTAGAAGTCACAAAATAGAAATTTTATGGAAGGTTTGGTTGAATGTTAAGGAATGCTCATTGGTGCCCTCAGTATGAGACCAGTAACGATGGGGAGCGTATCGCTGACACCAGAGGGATATTTAGTTCAACGTACATCAGATTACACTGCAAACAGTTTTCATAACAATACCTCACTCAATTCTGCCTGTACCGTGACTCAAGAAGACTAATTATCTTGCGTATCGTAGATTTGGAAGTACATTCAGAAGCATGACGAGCACACAAATACCCCTCCGTCTGCCTTCCAGAAGGACGGAATGAAGGCCACACGCTACACTAAACTAGGCTACACTATACTACCCTACACCATGCCACGATGCTTGCACTCATTGTTCGCTGTGCTCCAGTCAGGCGGTGGGCAAACTCTTCATGTGCTTGTCATGTACCAGGATTTACCTCCAACTTTACCACGACAGATGTCTTGAGATCTACACAATTTTATGAAGGGTTGTTATGAGGACTCTTAGCAGCGTAATCTGATGATATTCATGGAAGAAACCGTCGTGACACAATAATAAATAATGAATAGTCCCATACTCAGGGAAAGAGCGTAGGAGAACAGATGCAGAAATCCTGTACTATGTTTAATGGTAAGGTGCTAATTGGGGGTGGTTTACCGTTGTCTTCCTCCAGGATGTTATGAAGTGTGTGTATCGCGTGGAGGACTGATGAGTGATTGTACATTGTACTGTTGGGTTTGTGTTGTCTTGGATGAAGGTAAGGGAGAGGGTGAAACCCGATGCCAGCACATAGCCTACGCCTCTCTCTGACAACCAAGGGTATCGCCGAGCGTAACGTCCCCATCCGACTAAACGATCACCATCATCAGCGTCACATACCCTCACTTCATGAAACAGTGTAGTTATGTTTGGAATTTAATCCAGGAGATTGGAGCAAAGACTGGTGATGAAGAATTTATGCGACCATTCCTCTTCCACTTGCCGGACAAATTCTGGCAATGGAAATTTATTGTATCACCGGGATTCGAACCGGGCTACCTTAGAGTCGGGCGCCACCACACATGCGTGCGTTATCGACATTTTTCCCCAACAGCGTCACAATTTACAATAACGAAAAATAGATAAATACGGGAAAACGTCGAAGCTTGCTTTGTACAGTGGTTTCCATGTGGCCAGAAAAACAACAACATTTTAATGTATAACAATGAAAAATACGAAAAGCTACTCTCCCTACGGAATAAGCAGAAGGCGGCACAGGTGTGGATGTATGTGACTAGTTACAGGTTGTTTTTCTTGTCCTGCAGTTGAGGTCCGTGTACTTCGTCTCGAAGAAAATCCCGTGTGTCCCTGTCATTGGTACTGTGTTGAGAACGGGGCGATCACAATGAAATTAGTTTCTGATGCCCGGCACATACCAGTTGCGGGGAGGGCCTAAGAACACACCGCTCAAGAAATTGGGATAGTATTGGTCCAAGAACATGCTGCTCAAGAAATTGTCATGGTATTGTCGATAGCACGGATGCTGCGAGTAAAACGTTCCTGTAACAAAGCCCATAAATCTAGAATGCTTGTGTTACAGTAGTGATGGGACACTGTATCGACATTCCTTTCATCAATTTCACGGCATTACTCATCCGGAAACAAAAGTGGCTGTGTGACAACTGCGTATGATGCCGTGCGAAGAAGAAGGGAAGCATTTTTCCTATCAGCAGTCACACCTCCCAGAAGATCCGCACTACAGGCGATGTACATCCGTTTCAAGCAGGCGACACTGTCGGCAGAGTGGAGAGTCGGTCATATTAATGGACCTTAGCTATGGTGACGAGTCTCCTTATGTACTTTAATGTAGCTTCAGTGATTCTTATTAATGTTAACAAGAAGCTCAGAATGATGATGGTTATTATTGACGGGAGAGGTGGTTATGGGTCAGATGTCAGGAAACCTCATTACAAAATAGAAGTATTGTATGATTTCTCGTGATAGGACTTGGTTCAAGTATGGACAAGATTTGACCATGAGTTAACGCCACAGCTAAGAAGTGTTTTTGTTTACTTTCAACAGGTGAGTGATCATTAGTATCGTATGTTTGGAATCTAACGAATTCAGGCACACGCTGTTAGAATAGTAGCAATTAATAAAAGTTATCCGAGAAGTGGCATTTTTGGAAGAATTCAACATTGTTTTCGAGAGCGAGTGAAGATGTGCACGGTGGCTGTAATTTTCCACATAACTTTTTCGGTTATATGATCGCGTCGCCATTCGTTTTATGCAGAGGTATACAGTCAACAATTCTCTCTTTTAATATATCAAGATGGAAATTCGTTGATATCGACATGAAATGCCCTCCATGATTCGCTTTACAGCGGATTTCGGATAGTGATGGATGAGGAAAATGCTGGCTGTCGGAAATGATGCTCCTCTTGAACATTCTGCTGTAGCTATAAAACATTCATTCTGCGAGGACAAATTTACATATAAGAAAATTATAGAGACGAATGTAGATTGAATTGAGTAAACACATCCTATTATCGATGAATACAAGGTGCTTCTGAAAAGTTCGGTGAATTTTCTCAGAAAATGAAGGAAATAAGATTTACAAACTGCTGTGCCAGTATTAGTCTTAGTTGTAGGAAAGGGGAATTTTGTTGAAATTCAGTAAGGGCGCGGTTGGGCAATGAAGTCTGGGACCACTGGCAGTGTGTGGTAATAGTCGGCAGCCAGTAGGGCAGGCAGAGTAAACATGGTACGGAGCTGCAGCGGCGTATAGCACGTACGATTTGTTTGGAGTGGTGAACAGCGAGGCAGGGAACTGCCGCGTTGCTTTTATTGCGATGTATGAGGCGAGGCAGTAAGCCAGACCCGAGTGTGGCGATGTGTAAGTGGCTGACGTATGGGAATTTCCCCTGCCATAGTTTCTTTCTCTCTCTGACACAATTCCAGAAGCGAGGGGAAAAGCAGTATAAATAGGAACTTTTAGTTTGAGGGGGTGTTCCAGGTCAGTCGAGAGTCAGGTTGCACCTGTGCTGGTCTACGCTTATAGGGGACAGTCTGGCAGCGATGTTGTAAATAATCTGTGTAAACCTGTACTTTATTTCTATGTACTTGTTCGGGCTGTATTCCGCCTCCGGGGACACAACACCGGGGCGGGACGGAACCGCAGCAGGGTACTTGGAGATTGCACGATCTGCTTGAAGGAGGGCAGTGTCAGCAGTCTGCAGCGGGTCCAGGACGGGCCACATTCGCTTCCCACCTGGCGTACCGGAGTCCAGGCAAGGCGTACGCTGCGGGAGGGGCAGCAGCGCTGGAGCAGTGCCGGAGACGGTGGCGGGTGTTGCCATCCGGCAAGCACCACTAGTGGCATCGCATCCAGGAGAGCGCGGGTTCGAGTCTGGTCCTGTCCTGGGAGCAGCAGCGGCCGAGGGCCACAGGTGACCAGTACAACCACTTTCGTCCCATGGTCGGACAGAGCAGGCCAAACGGGGGGGGGGGGCGGTGGGGACCACGGATTGTAACAGTCTCCGGAGTCGCGGGCAGCTGCGCGGTGCAGGATTCGGCACTTCGGCGGGCGGCGACAAGGCAGAGCGCGGCCGACTCCCAGCTGAGCGGCCTTGATGACGGAGCAGCGGTTTCGGCATACCAGGAGTTGCTGAGCTGGCTGGACTCGCGAAACAACGCTGCGGGCGGCACGCCGACACTACGCTGTACCTATCGTAATACTGTAAATTATGTGAATAAAGGAATACTTCCGAATACCGCTGTATCACTCTGCAATGCCCTTAGACGCTGTAGAACTTGCTCGACCTCCGGACGAAATACGGCATGGTGGGATCCGACTTCATCTCTGCCAACTGGAGTCCCAGGCTCGATTCATCGACAGCCCGCAACAAAACAAATAAAAAACACATGAATTCTAAACACTTTGCAAGCATCTGTCGCACTTGTTGTTTGTGGAGGTGTGCTTTAACCCGAACGTGGCTAGTCCTCCTGTCCTTTCCGTCTCTAAAGCACTTAAACCACTCAGACTCACCCTTTTTACTAACTGCTTCAACTCTGTACACAACAGTAGCCGATGAGTTTCGCCATTGAGCAACAAAATAACTGATGGTGGCCCCCTGTATCCACGGGGAACAGAGGCTATATGCAGTATGGGATAGCCGTGACGTGCTACGTTAATGGCGTGTTGGGATTTTAATTTAAGTTACTAGAAAATGCGACAAAGTCCCGTAGTCGATGATATTTGCGATTTTTGCAGCAAAATAATTTACGGTGCCCCCCCCCCCCCCGTATGCAAAGGGATATAGGCTACATGCAGTGCAGCAGAGCGAGCGGGGTTGCCTGCACAGCAGGCGCATGCAGTGGGACGACAGCATAGTTCCGTTGCAACGCACTTACGGCGCAGTGGGAAGGCAGAGGACGCCGCCTTCGACACATTATTTTGCTGCGCCATTCACAAGGGTGGAATTACAGCTTTGCAGCATCCTTCTACCCGCCAAGGATTTAAGAGACCACATGGCGCGTCAACGAAGTGTAGAGTCAACTGGAGTTTAACGACGGCCGCGTGTAGCTCACTTCATACATCGCTCAGCGAAAGTATTTGAATTTTTTGGGGAGTATAACTTACATTAAGTTTGTATCAAAGCGATTTCTAGTCAAATACTCTAACATCGTTGCTCTACAGAAGAGAGTTATGTCTTTTACATAATTTACCCAGTAATCTATACGGTGAACTTCTACTCATAAGTGCCGACCGAAGTGGCCGTGCGGTTAAAGGCGCTGCAGTCTGGAACCGCAAGACCGCTACGGTCGCAGGTTCGAATCCTGCCTCGGGCATGGATGTTTGTGATGTCCTTAGGTTAGTTAGGTTTAACTAGTTCTAAGTTCTAGGGGACTAATGACCTCAGAAGTTGAGTCCCATAGTGCTCAGAGCCATTTGAACCATTTTTTGTTTCTACTCATAAGTGATATATATTTTTTTCAGCGCTCAGTGCTGCAGGTGGATGTATAGAGGATACAGACTGGTCAGAATCATTATGTTTCAGAAACCCCTTAACTCTCTAACACTGCAGCGCAAAGTGCCTTCAACTCTCATCTGTAATGGCGTAAAAGCGAGACGACTTGCGACATCACCCTCAAGCTCAAGGATGCTCCAGACAGCAAGCTGTACGAGGAAAAAAAAAACTCAGCTCAGAAGTGCATGTGAAGTGTAAAGTGATGTCCCATTGGCACCAAATTTCACCACAATTCTGCCCACCTCACTTTAGACGCGTCACACAATGGGAATGTCGTCATACCTCTCTTACCGACAATTTTATCCTTCTTCTGATATCCACGCGATAGAGGTCAAATTTGCGACACCCAGCGTTGAAATCACGTTTTATCCTTATGGGTGGCCAACGAAAACATTTAGGACACACTGCCGCTCAGATTCGACACAAAAAGACATCAGGAGGTGGCGTAAAGGGCGTCAATAAAATATTCCCTTTCCTTGCGGCGTTAATTGCCGTACATTTCGAAGTCGAAAAAGTCAGTTTGCGTTGGATGAGCAACATGACAACGTCCTTGACAACGTTCGACACTTCTAGCACCCCCCGGACGGTTCAGCCGCAGCCTAAGGACATCGTTGGGCTGCAATCACACTGAACGTCGTATGACCCGTTTGGGCTGTAGTGTGTAGCGTTACGCTTATCTAGGAGAGCTAATCGGGCGCCTAGAATTCCTACGAGGTAAGGTGAATTTAATGCATGGTTGAACTCTAGCGGGCCCAGACTCAGGGAGCGCCGCAGGCAGACAAAATAGTTGACCGTTTCCGGCCAGCCAGTTGCAGAGACAATAAGTGCATCGCCGGAAATGGTAAATCCCAGAGCTGGGAATTTGGACGGCTGATTCTCGCATTGCCTTTGAGCAGAATATATTCTGTTCCAAGAAATGGTGGCGTATCACACAAACTCAAAGATGGCCAAGTTACTGCTCTTTGAGATTCGACAATAACTCACATCAAGTATTAACGCAGATTTGAATACATTTGCGATCTCAGAAAGATTGGACACTTCCACTGACACAACAGTATGTCAGTAACTTAAAAACAACGAAAGCTAATAATTTGCAGTGACTAAATATTTTCGCAATGAAACGGTGAATCAACAACGTTTAATTGCTTCATGCGATATCAGCATGTAATATCTCAGATGATACCATTGTACTATAGATATAATTAGTGAAAGTTAAGTATCTATATTCGACGTCTTTTATATCTTTTTCAATATCCAAAATGTTTGTCAGAACACTGTATTCTCCACCTTTAGGCAGCTGATGAATAAAGAATGAATACATCATATTTTGTCATACTTGCGTTTTCAATTCATGAAATGTTCACTATTGTGTCAGTAACTTCATTTAAATGTTGGTTGCAAGTGCTGTTGAACAACAGTGCTAATTTAAAAGTAGTCAGTTGCATGTGTAAACCGAAAAGAGACCGAAAGATGCCTCTGTCTAGAAGGCATGAAAAATCTCGTAATTTTTAGCGTTAAAGTGTAGTCACTGAACGTGATCGCGCTTCCGAAAGAATACTGGGTTACTTATTTATGAACCAACAATTACTTTTAGTTGTAAATGATTTAAATGTAATTGAATGGTTATAATATTTAATTTATTTAAATATTTTTAACATATTAGTTTAGTGCGGGAAAGTGATCATGTTGAATCAAATCATGTCTGTAGAGCTAGAGAACGTTGCATTTTTGATAGAGATGGCCTACTATTGCCAATGAGAGTTGGACAGTGGCGGAACACTGCTGGAGTCAATTGAAGACTGCAACTTTTCTACTGAACAGCTCAAAGGAGCGATTCTGGACAGTTTTTCGCGACGTCTGGGAGGAGACAGAACTGCCTGTGGAAGCGAGTGGAATTCGATTGTGGAGGTCATTGACTCTGGACGTTGACCGGTCGCCCCATAGTATAACTTCTGAACGAATTTGTATTTCGAGAGGTTTGTATGTGCTCCAGAATAGGACTCTACCTTTTACCACTTGATTTACGGAACTGAGAACAGACAGATTCTGAGTTACTGATCTTAGCATTGCGTGTGTTAATTTGTGAACCATCGTGTCGAACTGTTTTCAGCTGGCTAATGATCGTGTATTGTCACCACGTCTATCTTTGACATGACTATTTAGTTTGGGGATTTTGCTACCATTCTAGTAACGCGCTCGACGTAACATTACTGCTTTTCATAAGGGTACTTTCTGTCCCCATTTCAACCGAACATCATAGGACCACTTCCCGTTTACATGAGTCGTCATATCTTGAATAAACATTACTCAACGTAATTCTCTGTCGTCTATAACAATTACAGATGTTAGGATAGAAACTTTTTATTAAATTATTCAGTTAACTTTACTTTTTTGTTACGGTATATTGATAATTTTTTACTTATGGACCGTCTGACAGCAACTGAATAAAACACAATTAAAGACGGAATGCCAATGAGAGCTGTTATCACCTTAAAGAAAGCCCCAACATACCGCATAGCAAAACACTTCCAAAAGTTAGTTACAAAACAGTATAAAGTAGAAAACAACATCACAGTGATAAACACAGGAAACCTTATAGAAGACATACAGAACATACAGGTACCACACACAGGATCACTGATTTCATTCGATAAAGAAAATATGTATACTCCATCCATATCACAGAAACAAATCATAGAACAAAATCTCTCATCCCACAGTAACCTCACCACAGACGCAATAAAAGAAATAACAGGTATGCTCAGACTGACAACTGAACAAAACTGCTTTCAGTTTGAGAAAGAATATTATCTACAAAGTGATGGACTGGCCATGGGAACCCCAATATCAGGAACACTAGCAAACATTTTCATCAGTCACCTAGAAAATCAGACATTTGAAAAGATAACCACAAATGAAAGTTTCAAAATCATATATTGGTACAGATACGTGGATGACATTATTTGTCTGGTAGATGAGCCAAGAGAAAAAATAGATGAACTCCATTCAGCAATAAACAAAGTTCATCAGAACATAAAATTCACACTTGAAAAAGAAAAAGAAAATCATATAAATTTTCTTGACATTACCATAAAAAAGGAAAATGGAAAACGTACATTTAACATCTTCAGAAAACCAACAGCCACAGACACAATAATACATTCCACATCCAACCACCCCCACAGCCCGAAACTTGCAGCACTAAGACACATGTTACATAGATTAAACAGAATCCCACTGAGCAAGAGAAACTATGAACAAGAAATGAGTACAATCATAAAAATAGCTAGGAACAACGGGTATGACACACATGTGGTACACAGGCTCAATCAAAAAATAAAAACACAAATACAGACACAACATTTCCAGAATACAAAAGAACTCACAAGCTGAAAACTTACAAACACACTCAACAAACACACACAATGACAACACCCCCCCAGGGGGTCCACAACTCTTTTGTGGATACGTGCGTAGCGAGCACGGGACCCCGAGCTAATGTGGCCCTCCTTCCTTTCCGGGCTGCATACCTTCCCTTCCCTTTCCGCATCCTTCCCCGTCCCCCATCTTCACCCCCCCCCTCACCTCTGGCTCTTTCCTTCCCTTTCTCCCCCTCTGGGAGTATGGTTTGTGCCTACGTCCGGAGACGGATGCTCGAAACTGTTCCAAACTCCTTGCTTTCTACACTTGCAAGTCCTCGTCCTTCCTCTGTCCTTCTCCTTTCCTTCCCTCTTCTCCTTGCCCTTTTCTCTGCTGCGGCGTTTGAGACCCCCTCTTCTTTCCTTTCCCTTTCTCTTTTTTCCTCCCTGTGTGTGTCTGAAGGCCGACCCACGCACTTCCATGCGTAGCCGGTGACGGGGTAACGCGTAATTCCCCGCCCCGGGTAGACAGGTTGGACACGTACGTACCCCCTGGTAACGGCCAGGCCCAGGGAGGGGTGATTACCCGAACTGATACCTTCCGAAAGTGCCGATTGGTCCCTTTGTCCGTTTGTCGGGAGGTGTGACCTGAGGTGTGAACAATCACCTAAGGCGGGTGTGCCCTCGGTGAGGGCCCCCACAAGGGAGGAGCGCGCCATCGGAGACGCCGGTAATCATGGGGGATTCTTCCGCAATGGTTTCCTCACCTTCCACTATGTCTGCTCACAAACGTAAGTTCACTGAGTCTCAGCCACAGACGGTTCTTCCATCGTTGCCACAGTTCCTTGTTGTTTCTCGGTCTGACGAAGGTCACGACTTCTCCACAGTCAACCCTTTCATTATTCAGAAAGGTTTCGACGCAATTACAGGTCCTGTAAAGTCTTGTTCCAGATTACGGAATGGCACCCTGTTGTTAGAAACACACAGTGCCCTCCAGGCCCAAAAATTGCTGCGTACTTCTCTGCTCCACACCTTCCCTGTCCGGGTGGAACCGCACCGTACCTTAAATTCCTCGCGTGGAGTCGTATATACACGCTCCCTCGATGGATTGTCTGACGAAGAAATTCAGCACTACCTGTCTGACCAGGGCGTAACGGCTGTTCATAGGGTTACGAAAAGGGTTGACACGAACATCATTCCAACCCACACTGTCTTCTTGACATTTGACAAAGTTCAACTCCCATCAAAAATCAAAGCAGGCTATGAGATAATTTCCGTACGCCCTTACGTCCCAAACCCTACGTGTTGCTATCGATGTCAGCGGTTCAATCACACCAGCCAGTCCTGTTCCATTCCGGCCAAATGTGTTACGTGTGGCAAGGATGCCCATGAGGGTGCTTGTCCACCTCCATCCCCTCGCTGCATCAACTGTATGGGTGACCACGCTGCTTCCTCTCGAGATTGCCCCGTTTTTAAGGACGAAAAGCCCATCCAGGAAATAAGAGTGAAGGAAAAGGTGTCGACCTTTGTTGCTAGAAAATTATTCGCCAGTCGACAGCCCACCGTGCCTCAGACAGGAAAATACAGCACTGTCCTTGCTTCTCCTCGGCCAACAAAGGAGGCGGCCACGCAGACTTGCGACCTCACCTTTAGTACCACGGTCGTCAGATCGGCCAGCGCAAAGATCGCCTGTTCAACCTTACCACTTTCGCCTGCCCACTCTATGGCTCACCCTTCGTCGGGTTCTGCTAAATCTCGAGCACAAAAGTCAGACGCCAAGTCTTCGAAAAAAGAGCATACTCGTGAAGAGTTTTTACGTACCGCAACTTCACAACCATCAGTTCCTCCTTCATCTAAACATCATACTTCCAAGAAGGCTACGAAGAAACAAAGTTCCTCTCCTTCTCCGCCAAGGCGTGTCCCATCTACAGCACCACCTGGCGGAAATCGCCCTCGGCCGTCTTCTGTGTCGCTGAGGCGCACTGCTGGTGGCCGGTCAACCGACCGATCGCTGGTGGCAGGAGCTACTCCTGACCAACCTATGGATCAGGATCTTCTGCCTTCGACTGAATATCATTCCATGCTGTCGGTCGCAAGCTCTGAGCAGTCGTTGAGTTGACAGCACCCTTGGTCACTTTCCTCCATTTTCTGTTCACCCTATGTCCATTGTCCACTGGAATATCCGCGGCATTCGAGCCAATCGGGATGAATTGTCGATCCTCTTACGATCCTACTCGCCGGTCATCTTGTATCTTCAGGAAACAAAGCTGCGTCCCCATGACCGCTTTGTTCTCCCTCATTTTCAGTCCGTCCGATATGACCTCCCCTCTGTTGAAGGCACTCCAGCCCATGGAGGACTCATGATTCTTCTCCATGATACTTTCCATTATCACCCAATCCCCTTAAACAGTTCCTTCCAAGCTGTCGCCGTCCGTCTTTGCCTTTCTGGATACACGTTCTCTCTTTGTACGGTATACATTCCATCGTCCACACCAATGGCACGAGCTGATCTCCTTCATCTTCTTGGTCAGCTTCCATCCCCCTATTTGCTGGTTGGGGACTTAAATGCCCACCAGCCGCTTTGGGGATCTCCACATCCTTGTCCACGTGCCTCACTATTGCTAGACGTCTTCCACCAAGCGGGTCTAGTTTGCCTCAACACTGGGGTCCCCACATTTTTGTCTGCCTCCACGACAAATTTATCTCATTTGGACCTTGCGGTCGGTACTGTTCCGCTAGCTCGGCGCTTCGAATGGTTCGCCCCTGATGATACACACTCGAGTGACCACTTTCCATGTGTTCTTAAACTGCAGCCTCAACTGCCATATATGCGCTCGCGACGCTGGAAGTTTGCCCAAGCCGATTGGACACTTTTTTCGTCTCTAGCGACATTCGATGACCATCGCTTTCCCAGCGTCGACGATGAGGTCACCCATATTACCGACGTTATTCTTACAGCTGCGGAACGTTCAATACCACGCACCTCCGAATTGCCCCGACGCCCCCCAGTTCCTTGGTGGAACGAGGCATGCCGTGACGCAATACGTGAGCGGCGACGTGCTCTTCGCATTTTCCGTCACCATCCAACTTTGGCCAACTGTATCCGATATAAGCAGCTCCGTGCGCGATGCCGTCGCGTCATCCGCGATAGCAAGAAGGCAGACTGGAAATTCTTTATTAGTTCATTTAACACCTTCACTCCCTCCTCGGAAGTTTGGAGTCGGCTTCGACGGTTCTCAGGCGCGCCTCGTTTCTCCCCGGTCTCTGGGCTCACTGTCGCGCATGATACCTTAGTGGACCCCGTCGCAATTTCTAACTCATTGGGTCAGCACTTTGCTGAGATTTCGAGCTCTTCAAATTACCCGCCAGCGTTTCTCCCGAAGAAACGTGCAGCGGAAGTGCGACATCTTGCTTTCTCCTCTCACAATCACGAAAGCTACAATACTCTTTTCTCCATGCGGGAACTCCAACATGCCCTCTCTTCTTCTCGCTCCTCCGCCCCAGGACCGGATGGTATCCATGTCCAAATGTTGCTGCATTTATCAACCCATAGTCTGCGTTACCTCCTTCGCCTTTATAATCGAATTTGGACCGACAGTACCTTTCCCAGATGATGGCGGGAAGCTATTGTCGTTCCCGTTCCGAAACCTGGAAAGGACAAACATCTCCCCTCTAGCTATCGCCCCATTTCTCTCACGAGTAGTGTCTGTAAGGTTTTGGAGCGTATGGTGAATTACCGTTTAGCTTGGTGGCTGGAATCCCGCAGTCTTTTAACACCTGCCCAATGCGGATTCCGAAAGCATCGTTCTGCAGTTGACCATCTTGTTGCTCTCTCCACTTATATCATGAACAATTTTCTCCGGAAACGCCAAACGGTAGCAATATTTTTTGATCTGGAGAGAGCATACGATACCTGTTGGAGGACAGGCATCCTCCGCACACTGTTCTCTTGGGGCTTTCGAGGCCGGCTGCCCCTTTTCTTCGCGAATTTATGGCAGAGCACACATTTAGGGTGCGGGTGAACACTACTCTCTCCCGTACTTTCTCCCAAGAAAACGGGGTACCCCAGGGCTCCGTGCTGAGTGTTGTACTGTTTGCCATCGCCATAAATCCAATTATGGATTGTCTCCTTCCTGAAGTCTCGGGCTCCCTCTTTGTGGACAATTTTGCGATCTACTACAGCTCTCAACGGACCAGCCTTCTTGAAAGACGTCTTCAAGGATGTCTCGATCGCCTCCACTCGTGGAGCATCGAAACCGGCTTCCGTTTCTCACCCAGTAAGACCGTTTGTGTTAATTTTTGGCGACGTAAGGAGTTCCTTCCGCCCTCCTTACATCTAGGTCCTGTCAACCTTCCGTTTTCCGACGTCGCTAAATTCTTGGGTCTTATGTATGACAGAAAACTGTGCTGGTCCTCCCACGTTTCCTATCTTTCGGCTCGCTGTCTGCGTTCCCTTAACACCCTCCGTGTCCTGAATGGTACCTCCTGGGGAGCGGACCGAGTGGTCCTTCTCCGCCTCTATCGCGCCTTAGTGCGCTCGAAATTAGACTATGGAAGCATAGTCTACTCCTCTGCTCGGCCGTCTATTCTTCGGCGTCTCGACTCTATCCACCACTGTGGATTACGTTTAGCGTCTGGAGCTTTTTACACCAGCCCTGTGGAAAGCCTTTATGCTGAGACTGCTGAACCTCCGCTGTCCAATCGGCGGGCAGTCCTTCTGAGTCGTTATGCTAGCCATCTGTCTTCCATGCCTGCTAATCCAGCCCATGACCTTCTTTTCGACGCCTCCTTTGATGTAGGGTATGCAGGCCGCTCCTCCTCCCTACTACCCCCGGGAGTCCGCTTCCGTCAACTGCTCCATTCTCTTTCCTTCCGCTTTCCTAAAACCTTCTTGACAACTTGGGGTACAGCACTGCCTTGGCTCCGTCCCCGGATCTACTTGCTCCGTGACCTATGTCAATTTCTCAAGGATGGTACCCCTACACTTGTTTACCGTCGGGCATTTGCTGCTCTATGTGCACAAATGACGGACGCCACATTTATTTACACCGACGGCTCGAAAACATCGTTAGGTGTAGGGAGTGCCTATATTGTTGGCGACACCCCAAATCACTTTCGGCTTCCCGACCAGTGTTCGGTTTATACTGCAGAGCTTTACGCTGTTCTCCAGGCTGTCCACTACATCCGCCGCCATCAGCGGATACAGTACGTAATCTGCTCAGATTCTCTCAGCTCTCTCCTCAGTCTCCAAGCTCTTTACCCTGTGCACCCTCTGGTCCACCGGATTCAGGACTGTCTGCGCTTGCTCCACCTGGGGGGCGTCTCGGTGGCGTTCCTCTGGCTCCCGGGACACGCTGGTATCTGTGGGAATGAGGCGGCCGATATAGCGGCCAAGGCTGCAGTCTCTCTTCCTCGGCCAGCTATTCAGTCGCTTCCCTTCACCGATCTACGGAGCGGTTTATGTCGCCTAGTTGCTCATTTATGGCATGCGCATTGGTCAACACTTCCCCATAATAAATTGCGGGAAGTGAAAGCTCTTCCTTGCGCTTGGACCTCTTCCTCCCGAACGCGTCGTCGGGAGGAGGTAATTTTAGCTAGTCTCCGGATAGGGCACTGTCTTTTTAGCCATCGACATCTTTTAAGCGGCGATCCTCCCCCACTCTGTCCCCACTGCTCTCAGCTGTGGACGGTCAGACACCTTTTAATTGAATGCTGCTGTTTTAATCCGTTACGCTCCCGTCTACAGCTATCGCCTGATCTATCGTCGATTTTAGCAGATGACACGCGCTCAGCCGACCGCGTTCTCCAGTTTATTAGTGACAGTGAAATGACGTCAGTCATTTGAAGCTTCTTTGGGGACAACCAACCCCTTTCTGTAGTGGATTTTTAAGCATTCCTTCTGCTTTTAGTTTCTCAAATTTTACGACTTTGTTCCCATTGCTGCTGGTTTTAAATTTCGGTTTTTCCCTGTTTCCTAAGTCACGGGCTGGGCGCTAATGACCATAGAAGTTTTGCGCCCTAAAACCACAAAAAAAAAACAATGACAACACCACATAGAAAAGAACCAGATGGTACACCATGACCTACACACACAAACTAACACACAGAGTTGCAAACATCCTAAAGAGACAGGGCTTCAAAATAGTATATAAGCTTGGACAAACCCTCCAATCACATCTAAGCCAGCCAGCTACCAAGAGGGACAAATTCCAACAATCACGAATATATAAACTTGAATGTCAAAGCTGTGATGCAGTGTACATAGGCATGACATGCAGGAATTTTGAAACAAGATACTAAGAACATATCAGATGTTGGAAGTATGAAACAAACCATTCCACATTTGCAGAGCATTTAAAACACCATAAACATCATCCTACAAACATGGAACAAGAATTGAAAATAATGAGAATAAGCAACCATAACAAACATCTTTTACAAACGCAAGAAAACTTCCACATCCAGAAAGCCATAGCAGAAAACAAACATGTGATAAATGAACAAACACACATCAGCACAGCCTCCCTACTATACTTAATAACGTAAATGATAACATAAAACAAAAAGCTCTTCCCCACACCACCTGACCCACACACGCACACACACAGGTACACGCACACGCACACACAGACGCACGCACACACAGACGCACGCACACACACGCACACACAGACGCACGCACACACAGACGCACGCACACACAGACGCACGCACACACACGCACACACAGACGCACGCACACACACGCACACACAGACGCACGCACACACACGCACACACAGACGCACGCACACACACGCACACACAGACGCACGCACACACAGACGCACGCACACACACGCACACACAGACGCACGCACACACACACATATAAGAAATTGTCCACTCAACCTGTAAGTACAGTTCAAAACATTACTACTTGATAGGAAATACCAACCACCAGAACTGTTTATAACCTATAGGCACAGTAACAAAAATATAAATTACATAGCTAACATATGTATATATTCCAGGCCACTGATAAGCCTTGCAGAAAATAAAGGCGAAACGCGTATGGCACTAAAATTGTTTTATTCAGTTGCTATCAGACGGTCCATAAGTAAAAAATTATCAATATACCATAATATTACACGCAACTGAGGAAGACAGGACTAAAAAAGCTACTTTTTTGTATTTTATTAACTCGCAGTTCTAGCCGGTGCATAGGCTATTTGACTGCAGGATCCCAGCTGCAGGTTATTATTTGCTGTGAATTAGCTGCAGGGCATGAAAGCAAACATGCGGGGTTCAATCCTAGGACTACACCGAGAAATTCCTTTTAAAAAAAGTCGCACATAGTCCAAATACCTAAGGTATGACCAATATCAGGCAAAGTCGCAACTGGTTTGCTCGTATGAGATGCTGTTAGGCAGGGCAACCAAACAGCAACAGCTGGAGGTATCGTCGCAAGCGGGACCACAATATTTGCTCTGGGTATACAGGGTTCAGCCACTAGGGACCTTTTAAAACCAGTAGGATAAATATGAACGTCATCCGAAGCAGCAAAGGGTGTTTGTGCATTTTCAGCCTTCTTGTTGTTGTTCACAGAAGGGTGCTAAATTTGCATGTGCATGAATAAAATGGCAAGGTGTCTTTCCAAGACCCCACAGTTCGACAACTCCCTAGGTGCCACCCGCACACATTTTTTGAGCACGTTAGAAATGTTCTGGTCAGAGACTTTGTCACCCACTCAGTTGAGTGGTGTCTCGCGGCTGCTCTATCGCCTAAGGGCAGGCATACCCTACGGCGCCATTTAATGTGGCTGCATTGAATGATACTGGGCATTAAAGCTTTTAGCAAACAGTAGCCACTAACTGCTTTACCAGGAACGAATAATAGCGGTTGTCTAGTCAGTGGCTTTCTTCCTGAAGTGTCAATTGTAGGAGGGCTCACAATGAGACACAAGTGAGGTACCTAGTATTTCTAGTGAAGTCGTCAGACACATTGGTCTTCCCGGTTCGCTTATTTCTTAAGATTACACTTAAATTTGTTACCATCACTGCGCAAAATATTTATTGTCATTATGAATGAAGAACACCCGTCACCTGTGAATATTCTTCAATATTTATTATTGAACCCTTTCGAGATGGAATCTGAGTAGGAGTGGTGCAACAACAGTTAGTCATGCGCACGCCACAGGGCGCCCGTGTTTTCTTCGTGCTGTGCGTAAAAATTCATGGCTGCCCCTGAGCTTTCTTCCTTTATAGGAGCCATGTAGACAGCACAAGGAAGAGAATCTGCATTCGTGCTACATCTTAGTGCCAGAATTCTGACCTATCTGTACTCGAATACTGCACCCTATGTGTTGTTTCTCTTTGTTGCGTCCATATGACTTTCGTCTATGGTAAGAGCCTGAAGCAGCAAAGGTGTTGAAACAAAACGTCCTGATGGTGCGCAAATGGTAATGTAGCACTTTGCATGCCCGTGTGTTTGAATAAGGCTCAGAAGATTTATTCTGATAAAAAATTTAAAGCAAAACTATTTAGTTTAGATAAAAATATGCCACAGTGAGTTAATAGAGTATACGACAAATCACAGATATTATTCAGAGAAGAAAACTAAGCAGTAGAACTTACAGTATATTTCGGTGATTCGTTTGAACGGCATGACAGAACAAGATGACATTGTCTTGTACAAGAATGATATTACACGTGAGACACATGATGTTATTAAACTGGTAAGTGAAACAACTGTAACTATAGAAAGTAAAATTACAGGGCAAGTGAAAACACGGAATTAAAATAAATAGCCGAGAACCAATTACTAAAATAATAAAAACCGTAGAATATTCGTACCTATCGTGTGCTTTTCATTCCTAACGTATGGTATATTCTATGTATGACTAACTAGTCAGCGAAATAGCGCATTAATTGTCGTCCAAAATCGTCTATGGAGGTAAATTCAGAAGACTGTTGTTCTCGTTCCTTAAATTTGTGAATGTAATTTTTTTGTCTTTTTCACTTATGCCACTAAAACAGTTCCCAAGTTGAGCTGGCGGATAGTCATTAGAATTTCTGCTCCTGCAATCTTTCTATTATTCACTTAAGATAAATATCTACTTGTCATATGATTTATCCAAGAACATATCAGAGATTTATGAAGAAAATGTCAACGGCTGAAAAACATATGTGCACTATCACAATCATTTACACAGTTTGTACTTTTTTGATCGGATTCTTTTTCTAATTATTCTTTGGCCCACAGTAGATATCCTTGTACATCTGCGTAATGAAGGTGCAAGACAACTTGCGTTTTCAGTGCGTTTCGCCAGAGGTCTCTGTCTCTCCAAGGAAGAACGGGACAATCAGTTTAAATCAAATGGCTCTGAGCAATATGGGATTTAACATCTGAGGTCATCAGTCCCCAAGAGCTTAGAACTACTTACACCTAACTGACCTAAGGACATCACACACATCCATGAACGAGGCAGGATTCGAACCTGTGACCGTAGCGGTCGCGCGGTTCCAGACCTAAGCGCCTAGAACCGCTCTGCCACTGCGGCGGGCAGTACTCAGTTTAGTCTGCTAATATACCGAAAAGGGCCATTTCAGTGTCTGCCCGTCAGTTTATGTCAAAAAAGTGTTGCAAGTAAGGGGAACTGCCTACCGCATTGGTCAACACAACAACCACTTCCGTCGTAATTTAAGGCGCTGTCTTGAGGCGCATACCATCGATATCTGCCTCATATTGGCCGCCCGTCGTCAGCAGTGCAGCTAAGGTCCGTGAGCTACAAATTATGGCTGATAGGCTGTGTGTACTTTTGTAAGAACTGGCCAGCTAACGTAAGCGGTTGCACTGAGTCCTGATAGACTGATCCTAGACTCTGATTTATGTATTTTCATGACCCAATAATGACCTATATAGCGCTCTCTCACTTGGAAATAATTAATCACGATAGCACACAGATACAAGACACTGTGTGCAACGTAAAACAGATATTCACAGCTTATGTAACTGAAAATCGGAGTGTAACCACTTTCAAAAACCTCTTAAAATTAGTGAGCGTAAATGTGGTTAGCTTCTAGATAAATACGGTACTACGGAGTGATTCCTGTTGACTGTAATCAGAATACTTCAACCCGAAAACAGTCTCACGAAAATAATTGAATACTCATATGCTTAAAGGAGAACGTCTGCGTATAGTATTGAAGAAGCGGAAGACCATCAGTACCACGTCGTGCACAAATTAGTGAGCGAGAACAACAATACAACACCGTATCAAAAAAATCTGCCGCAGCAACTCCCCGGCCTGACGTCATCGACAAAACTCATCTTTCACAATCTCAAAATTTGTATGTACAGGGAGCGGGATATTTATTATTCGTTGGAAACACTGTATTTTACTGAATTATTTGATTCTCTGTATCGTCCATTACTGAACTGGCAAAGTGGGATGTTGGCAACAGTTATGCCCAGAATGGAGTGGTGTAACATGTGCTTCAAGATTAAGCACCGAAATTAAATAAATGACAGAATAGAGCGTTTATGAAGGAACACAAAACTGAACAGGTGCTCTGTATTAACCTCAAAACAGTCAAACAGTAGGAATACACTACGTGGGCTTCACAGTTCACAAGCACATGAATCGAATTTCTAACAATCACAGAAATTTAAATTTTTTATACACGTCTTCCAGTAACCCATAAAATAATCTGAAATTGAGGGGAGAATGATGAAACTAAGTGTACAAAGAATTGGACTGAGTAAGTATGGCACGTTCCTCTAATCAGCTTCCAACTTTGGAAAAGCAATGGATCTCTGAACCTCTGTTAAACCACGTGATGAAATACGAGAACACACTCGCAGTACATCACCAATAAGACGAGAAATTAAAGCCATTTATATGTGCAGGTACTAATATCTCCCGAATGACAGTGTTTTGCTCGTTGCGTATTAATAGCACTTCAAGTGACAGTAATGGTTTCACAAGATATTTTACTGCTATCGCCACCTCCGCACAGCCTACATTTCATCGCCGCAACGTGCAGGACACGTGTGACCCAGTCGGACACCTAGCCCCTCGACAAACCTAGCACTTGATTGGCTGGAACTAAACGAAACTCGCCAAAGATGAAACACTGGCCTACCACACTGCTTCACAAATAGTGAGCACAAAGAGCCAGGTGACCTATCAATACCGATGTGGCCCATAAAAAATTCCTCTCTTCTGCTAACCTTTACAACACAGAGTTGCACTTGCAGCCCACGTCCTCGATTATTTGGTGCATGTATTGCAATCGCTGTCTTCCTTAGTATATTTTTTTTATCCTCTAAACCTTCTTCCAGTACCATGTAAGTTATTCCCTGATGTCTTAACAGATGTTCTATCATTCTGTCCTTGTTGTCAGCGTTTTCCATCCTTTCCTTTCCTCGTCGATTCTGTAGAAGACCTCCTCATTCCTTTCATTATCAGTTCACCTAATTTTCAACATTCTTCTGTAGTATCACATTTAAAATGCTTGGATTCTCGTCTGTTTCGGATTTCCCACAGCCCGTGTTTCACAATTATACAATGCTATGCTCAAAACATACATTTCAGAAATGTATTCCTGAAATTAAGGCAGATACTTGATACTAGTAGACTTTTTTGGTCGTAAAATCCCTTTTTGCCTGTGAAAGTCTGCTATTCATGTCTGTCATGGTCATTTTTCTTCCAAAGTAACTGAATTCCTCAACTTCATCCACTTTGTTATTATCAGTTTTTATGTTGATCTTTTCACAGTTTCCATTTTTTCTACTTCCCATTACTTTCTTATTTATTCGGTTTACACTCATTGCATATCCCGTACTAATTAGAGTATTCGTTCCATTCAGCAGATCCTGTAATTCTCTTTCACCTTCACTGAGGATGGCAATGTCATTCGTGAATTTTAATCCCACTCTCAAATCTTTCTGTTATTCCGTTATTGCTTCTTCAGTATCTAGATTGAACAATAGGGGCGAAAGACTACATGCTTGTCTTATATTCCTCTTACACTTCTTACAGCGTATTTTTGCGAAATGTATGCTAAAATTATTTTGCAATCCGAAGCACTGCAAATAATTGTTTCATTTTTATTTCACACTGGTGCTATTTCTTCGAATTTCATAAAACTGTTGCTTTAATGCCCATTTAATATGAGCTCAACACGCTCGCATATATGCAAATGACGCAAAAACATTTATTGGATGTAGTGATGTTTGATATTCTGTAAGACAAATATTTTCTTCTGAGTACTAATATGAGTGCTGATACAAGAGAAAGGCGAGAATCAAATCTGGTAACGATTCAGTTTGTCCGCTGTCGTAATGAGAGTGATGTTTGATATTCTCCAACTAAGACAAATATAGTGACGGAAAAAAAAACCGCAACACCAAAAAGTAATTAATGTAGGGCAAAGAAATTTCAGTAATACATTTGTATAGGTAACATATTTAAGTGGTTAACATTCCAGGACCACAGCATGATGTAAGCGCCAGATTAAACATTCCATATGCGAAATGCTAGTACACTAACAACCGGTGTAACAGACCAGAATTCCGTTATACAAGTGCCGGATGTCGGACTGAGAGTTGGAAATCATGCCTGTTGCCCTTGGTCGGTCAATTATATGACTGTTAATGCTGTTTTTACATGACGCTGGAGTTCTCGCCCGATGATGTCCCATGTGTGCTCGACTGGAGACAGATCTGATGATCTAGCAAGCCAAGGCAAGTGACGACACTCTGTAGCAAATGACGACACTCTCTGTAGAGCATGTTGGGTTACAACAGCGATATGTTTTCCCGTTGAAAATCGCCCCCAGGAATCCCGTTCTTGACTGGCTGCACAGCAGGTCAAATCGTCAAACTGACGTACAAATTTTCACTCAGAGTGCATGGGGTGACCATGAGAGTCGTCCTGCTTTCATACGAAACCGCACCCCGGTGTACGTTGTGTGTATCTATCACGCAGACAGTTTGCTTCCAGGCCCTCAACTGGCCACCTTCTAGCCTAAAAACGGTCATTATTGGCAATGAAGCAGAACCAGATTTCATCAGAGAACACAAGAGACTTCTACCCTGCACTCCAGTGAGCTCTCGCTGAAGTCGCAAATGGCGGTGCTTTGGGGTCAGCGAAAAAATGCACGTCTCGCTCGGAGCTCCCAATGAGGTAACCGAATAGTAACAGTTCGTTGTGTCACTGTGCTACCAACTGCTGCTCAGATTGTTGCTGCAGCGCAGTATGATACGCCAGAGCCATACGCCGATCTCGATGGTCTTCGCTCTCCGTAGTACCACTCTGCCGTCCGGAGCCCGGTCTTCTTGTGACCGTTCGCTTCCGTGACCACCGCTGCCAGCAATCACGTACAGTGGTCACATTCCTGCCAAGTCTTTCTCCAATGTCACAGAAGGAACATCCAGCTTCCCATTGGCTCTCTTACGAGACTCGGTCAAACTCGGTAAGGTGTTGGTAATGGCATCTTTGTCGCCTTAAAAGCATTTTAGAAAAAACGTCATTTTGCTTTTTGGAGTGCGTGATTGAAGCTTTTGTAAATACTTTTTTGTTTATTTATAGACGGAATCGCAAGTTTATGACACAGTCATAACCGGTTTCGGCCATACAATGACCATCTTCAGATACTAAAATAATCCATCAGAAAATTTATATTAAAACCTAAAAATAAGTGCAATATTTAACCACGCTTGTTAGCAATGTAACTGAATTTAGGCGAAATACATATAGTTCATACCTAAAGGCGGCATACACTGAACACAGGTTCATGCGTTGTCGAACTAGCTATCAAATGTAAAACACCGGTCTTACATAGATATATAAATTTTGTTATATACAGTACAGATGTCAACAACTTCTAAGGCGGAGGTGCGTGCCTTCCACCTGCAGCAGAGCACTACACTCGTCTTCTTGCCCGTGTCGTCCCTGTCGTACCAATGGACAACGGCATAAACAGGCAATAGTCGGAAATACAGCGCCATCGGGCGTCAGAAATACACACTGCAAGTTCTACTACTATTTTTTCTATAGCAATGTTTTCTCCTTTTTCTGAAACGTTATTTTACTGATTTAACGATGTGTTATATAATCTTAAAATTTATGTACATTTGGCCTAAATATTAATAGTAAATTTTATATTTTAGGCTTTTGAAAAATTAATATCTTATAGAGGACGCGCGCATCTAGCGCAAAGAGGGTGAACAAAATCTAACAAAATTTTTGTATCTATATAAGAAAAATGGTTCAAATGGCTCTGAGCACTATGGGACTCAACTTCTGAGGTCATTAGGCCCCTAGAACTTAGAACTAGTTAAACCTAACTAACCTAAGCACATAGCATTCATCCATGCCCGAGGCAGGATTCGAACCTGCGACAGTAACGGTCTCGCGGTTCCAGACTGCAGCGCCTAGAACCGCACGGCCACACCGGACGGCATCCGTATAAGACCGGTGTTTTACATTTTATAACTAGTTTGACAACGCATGCACCTGTGTTCAGTGTATGCCGCCTTTATGTATGAACTATATGTATTTCGCATAAATTCCGTTTTTTTTTCTTTTTTTTTTTTTTTTTTTTTTTTTTTTTTTTTTTTTTTTTTTTTTTTTTTTGTCGTCAGTCTACTGACTGGTTTGATGCGGCCCGCCACGAATTCCTTTCCTGTGCTAACCTCTTCATCTCAGAGTAGCACTTGCAACCTACGTCCTCAATTATTTGCTTGACGTATTCCAATCTCTGTCTTCCTCTACAGTTTTTGCCCTCTACAGCTCCCTCTAGTACCATGGAAGTCATTCCCTCATGTCTTAGCAGATGTCCTATCATCCTGTCCCTTCTCCTTATCAGTGTTATCCACATATTCCTTTCCTCTTCGATTCTACGTAGAACTTCCTCATTCCTTACCTCATCAGTCCACCTAATTTTCAATATTCGTCTATAGCACCACATCTCAAATGCTCCGATTCTCTTCTGTTCCGGTTTTCCCTTAGTCCATGTTTCACTACCATACAATGCTGTACTCCAGACGTACATCTTCAGAAATTTCTTCCTCAAATTAAGGCCGGTATTCGATATTAGTAGACTTCTCTTAGCCAGAAATGCCTTTTTTGCCATAGCGAGTCTGCTTTTGATGTCCTCCTTGCTCCGTCCGTCATTAGTTTTTTTACTGCCTAGGTAGCAGAATTCCTTAACTTCATTGACTTCGTGACCATCAATCCTGATGTTAAGTTTCTCGCTGTTCTCATTTCTACTACTTCTCATTACCTTCGTCTTTCTCCGATTTACTCTCAAACCATACTGTGTACTCATTAGACTGTTCATTCCGTTCAGCAGATCATTTAATTCTTCTTCACTTTCACTCAGGATAGCAATGTCATCAGCGAATCGTATCATTGATATCCTTTCACCTTGTATTTTAATTCCACTCCTGAACCTTTCTTTTATTTCCATTATTGCTTCCTCGATGTACAGATTGAAGAGTAGGGGCGAAAGATTACAGCCTTGTCTTACATCCTTCTTAATACGAGCACTTCGTTCTTGATCTCCACTCTTATTATTCCCTCTTGGTTGTTGTACATATTGTATATGACCCGTCTCTCCCTATAGCTTACCCCTACGTTTTTCAGAATCTCGAACAGCTTGCACCATTTTATATTGTCGAACGCTTTTTGCAGGTCGACAAATCCTATGAACGTGTCTTGATTTTTCTTTAGCCTTGCTTCCATTATTAGCCGTAACGTCAGAATTGCCTCTCTCGTCCCTTTACTTTTCCTAAAGCCAAACTGATCGTCACCTAGCGCATTCTCAATTTTCTTTTCCATTCTTCTGTATATTATTCCTGTAAGCAGCTTCGATGAATGAGCTGTTAAGCTGATTGTGCGGTAATTCTCGCACTTGTCAGTTATTGCCGTCTTCGGAATTGTGTGGATGATGCTTTCCCGAAAGTCAGATGGTATATCGCCAGACGCATATATTCTACAACCCACGTGAATAGTCGTTTTGTTGCCACTTCCCCCAATGATTTTAGAAATTCTGATGGAATGTTATCTATCCCTTCTGCCTTATTTGACCGTAAGTCCTCCAAAGCTCTTTTAAATTCCGATTCTAATACTGGATCCCCTATCTCTTCTAAATCGACTTCTGTTTCTTCTTCTATCACATCAGACAAATCTTCACCCTCTTAGAGGCTTTCAATGTATTCTTTCCGCCTATCTGCTCTCTCCTCTGCATTTAACAGTGGAATTCCCGTTGCACTCTTAATGTTACCACCGTTGCTTTTAATGTCACCAAAGGTTGTTTTGACTTTCCTGTATGCTGAGTCTGTCCTTCCGACAATCATATCTTTTTCGATGTCTTCACATTTTTCCTGCAGCCATTTCGTCTTAGCTTCCCTGCACTTCCTATTTATTTCATTCCTCAGCGACTTGTATTTCTGTATTCCTGATTTTGCCGGAACATGTTTGTACTTCGTCCTTTCATCAATCAACTGAAGTATTTCTTCTGTTACCCATGGTTTCTTCGCAGCTACCTTCTTTGTACCTATGTTTTCCTTCCCAACTTCTGTGATGGCCCTTTTTAGAGATGCCCATTCCTCTTCAACTGTACTGCCTACTGCGCTATTCCTTATTGCTGTATCTATAGCGTTAGAGAACTTCAAACGTATCTCGTCATTCCTTAGTACTTCCGTATCCCACTTCTTTGCGTATTGATTCTTCCTGACTAATGTCTTGAACTTCAGCCTACTCTTCATCACTACTATATTGTGATCTGAGTCTATATCTGCTCCTGGGTACGCCTTACAGTCCAGTATCTGATTTCGCAATGTCTGTCTGACCATGATGTAATCTAATTGAAATCTTCCCGTATCTCCCGGCCTTTCCCAAGTATACCTCCTCCTCTGGTGATTCTTGAACAGGGTATTCGCTATTACTAGCCGAAACTTGTTACAGAACTCAATTAGTCTTTCTCCTCTTTCATTCCTTGTCCCAAGCCCATATTCTCCTGTAACCTTTTCTTCTACTCCTTGCCCTACAACTGCATTCGAGTCGCCCATGACTATTAGATTTTCGTCCCCCTTTACATACTGCATTAACCTTTCAGTATCCTCATACACTTTCTCTATCTGTTCATCTTCCTCTTGCGACGTCGGCATGTATACCTGAACTATCGTTGTCGGTGTTGGTCTGCTGTCGATTCTGATTAGAACAACCTGGTCACTGAACTGTTCACAGTAACACAGTCTCTGCCCTACCTTCCTATTCATAACGAATCCTACACCTGTTATACCGTTTTCTGCTGCTGTTGATATTACTCGATACTCCTCTGACCAGAAATCCTTGTCTTCCTTCCACTTCACTGCACTGACCCCTACTGTATCTAGATCGAGCCTTTGCATTTCCCTTTTCAGATTTTCTAGTTTCCCTACCACGTTCAAGCTTATGACATTCCACGCCCCGACTCGTAGAACGTTATCCTTTCGTTGATTATTCAATCATTTTCTCATGGTAACCTGCCCCTTGGCAGTCCCCTCCCGGTGATCCGAATGGGGGACTATTCTGGAATCTTTTGCCAATGGAGAGATCATCATGACACTTCTTCAATTACAGGCCACATGTCCTGTGGATACACGTTACGTGTCTTTAATGCAGTGGTTTCCATTGCCTTCTGCATCCTCATGTCGTTGATCATTGCTGATTCTTCCACCTTTAGGGACAATTTCCCACCCCTAGGACAAGAGAGTGCCCTGAACCTCTATCCGCTCCTCCGCCCTCTTTGACAAGACCGTTGGCAGAATGAGGCTGACTTCTTATGCCGGAAGTCTTCGGCCGCCAATGCTGATTATTTATCAAAATTTAGGCAGTGGCGGGGATCGAACCCGGGGCCGAAGACGTTCTGATTATGAATCAAAGACGCTACCCCTAGACCACGGGTACTCCACTAGCATTTACATTACTAATAAGCCTGGTTAAATATTGCACTTATTTTTTGGTTTTAATATATATTTTCTGTTGTATTGTTTTAGAATCTGAAGATCGTCACTGTATGGCCGAAACCGGTTATGACTGTGTCATAAACATGTTATTGCGTCTATAAATAAACCGAAAAATTTTACTTAAAAGCATTCTTCGCTAGCTTCAACTCACCATGAAACTGATACAACCGTTAGAGCGTGTTCTTAAAGCAAACCTGATCTGCACCCCATAGTGGTGGCAATAGCGCCACAATTATCCTACTGCCGCGAAATTTGAACAGACATCGTCTTCTAGAAGCACAAAAACGCGTACCAAATTTCGTTAATGTTGCACACCTCCTTCTTGGCGTGGCGATTTTTCCCGCTTGAGTATTTTCTTTCGAGTACTAATACAAGAGACAGGCGAAAACGAAATCCGGTAACGACTCATTTTTTCCTCTGCCGTTATGCACAACTCACTTAACATGTTTAATGTAAAACATTCTCGCGAATTTCAGTCTGCGCTTTAATGCAGGGTGACAGAGCCCTCCTGCTTATTGACACGATGGCCCGTCTTGACAGTGACAACCTTTACGTCATTTGGCATTTTGAAACCACATGAGGTATCAATGACTGAAACAGTAGAAACAGTAGTCTAACTCCTCCCCCACCGGTTCCACCATCCACGGATGCAGTTATTATTTTCTTCCTAAGGCTAGAGCCACTGTAACTATAATAATATCTTTTGACGTTCAGCTCGCTGAAGGGTGGTGACACTTTTATAGGGTAACTACAATGATGAGCTACCTTCCAGTTCTATGCCACTAAAAATATCGTTGGCATAATGTATAATGTTGCCACGCAATCAGCACAAAGAGCCAGAGTGAGGAGAGAATCGGCGGTATTTGCGCATCGCACACATCGCGTTGTAACAACGAAGCTGCAGTCCACTATATGTAAGCACAACTGTCCGAAGTCCATCAAATCACACAGTAATGGAATTTACATTCTGAAATACAGCTTGATCTACAGGAAATATGGATGGTTAGCACAAAGGCAGTATTCTCATAATACAACTGCAAATGAATTTCCAACAGAAACAGTTTCCGAGACCACTAATATAAAAATTGTTACATTCACGGATCATCAAATGCTCTTGAGACCACAAGACGGCTTCCTCTCGGATTACCCAAACGAAAGATTGCACGTGTGGAATACCCTAAAAGCTGCTGAATTAAAAAAAGAAAACTCGTAATGAGTGAGCATCAATTACAAAAAATTAATGCCTCCCTCCAGTTGCGGTTGAGATAAATCCTGCGGACATCTTTTGATGCTGGTGACTATTGACTGGATATTACTTATATGTGATGTAGGAAAAGAATCAGGAAGTCTTAGAGCTGTTTCATAATAAATGCGTTATAGCAGACATAGTGTACTAAGATAATGAGGATTCTCTTATGTCACTATGTTACAGCGACAGCGTAACGAAAGCTGTGACAACTAAAATAGTTGGCTTATTTCCGTAAATCACTAAATTTGTCACTCTGAAATGCCTTGAAAAACAGGAATGAGTGACTTTATGATTTTAGATGAATTCTGAACCCAATAAAAATTTACGTACTCAAATGCGCAACATCCAAGGTTACATTGATATCACACTCGAAATGAAGCGAATCGACTATTTACATCTCCATATGAAAACTTTTGTTTAAAAAAAGTAATTAAATACCAGTGTACGTGAAGATGTCTAAAACAGACGTCGTTATTAAAATACATTTTAATTTTTTTAAAGCGAACATATTTATCTCGTAGCCAGCGTACCGAAGTTCCAGATTCGTTTGGATTGTGGTACCGTAATTTACCATGCGCAAAATGAGTTTCATTCAACCTATCGTATCGAATATTGCATTTGCTACTTTATCGGGGTGTGAATTTCTTCCCTCTTCTCTAGTTGACGGCAACTATCGTATACACCACTTCATTCACTTAATGTTTAATATGATTCCTTTTTGTTTAATTGTTTCAGCTCACTTTGGATCAATATATAAGTTCATTTTTAGTTCTTGTTGTCCTCGAATACCCCCTAAGGGTACAAATACAGATTTTTTTTATCGTACGTGCAGGTGTGCTATTATCCGAAATGTTGCGAGATTTTTGTATTGGCAAAAAATCATGTAAATCCTAGTACTACGGCTGCTATCACTACAAGACTTGACTAACCAATCTTAAGGGATTTTCTGTAGTGTCACCACGTTCAAAAAATGGTTCAAATGGCTCTGAGCACTATGGGACTTAACATCTTAGGTCATCAGTCCCCTAGAACTTAGAACTAGTTAAACCTAACTAACCTAAGGACATCACACACATCCATGCCCGAGGCAGGATTCGAACCTGCGGCCGTAGCAGTCCCGTGGTTCCGGACTGAAGCGCCTAGAACCGCACGGCCACCGCGGCTGGCAGTGTCACCAGGAATGAACGATCTCTAGCTGGTAGATTCAAAAACAACACATACAAACAATTATTCTGCTATTCTCGAAAACTTCGGAGGTGTACTTTAGCTATATACTGTTCTTTCTACATGATCGAACGATGCATAACTAGTGTAACACTTTCTCCGGGAAGCAATCCGAGAACTGAAATTACGAGGATTTGTGACGGAACAATTCATGGCTTTACACCACAATAACAATCTACTCACATTTCCATTTTTGTTCTTGCGTTATTGGCAAAAAAGGATGATGTTGCTCCATTCTCCATATTCGCCAGACGTGGCCCTATGTGACTTTTTCGTTTCCCAAAAAGAAATAAGACTCATTACTGAGAGAACTAACAAATTTGCCAAATCCAGAAGTATGTCGAGGATGGAAAAAACATTAGCGTAAGTGCATAGTATTCAATGAAGACTGTTTTGGAGGATATATCATTATTGAGACGAATAAATAAAATTCTTTCCTAAACTATTCTGAACATATCTACATCTACATTTATACTCCGCAAGCCACCCAACGGTGTGTGGCGGAGGGCACTTTACGTGCCACTGTCATTACCTTCCTTTCCTGTTCCAGTCGCGTATGGTTCGCGGGAAGAACGACTGTCTGAAAGCCTCCGTGCGCGCTCTAATCTCTCTAATTTTACATTCGTGATCTCCTCGGGAGGTATAAGTAGGGGGAAGCAATATGTTCGATACCTCATCCAGAAACGCACCCTCTCGAAACCTGGCGAGCAAGCTACACCGCGATGCAGAGCGCCTCTCTTGCAGAGTCTGCCACTTGAGTTTATTAAACATCTCCGTAACGCTATCACGGTTACCAAATAACCCTGTGATGAAACGCGCCGCTCTTCTTTGGATCTTCTCTATCTCCTCCGTCAAACCGATCTGGTACCGATCCCACACTGATGAGCAATACTCAAGTATAGGTCGAACGAGTGTTTTGTAAGCCACCTCCTTTGTTGATGGACTACATTTTCTAAGCATTCTCCCAATGAATCTCAACCTGGTACCCGCCCTACCAATAATTAATTTTATATGATCATTCCACTTCAAATCGTTCCGCACGCATACTCCCAGATATTTTACAGAAGTAACTGCTACCAGTGTTTGTTCCGCTATCATATAATCATACAATAAAGGATCCTTCTTTCTATCTATCATAGCTCGTAGTCAAAGAGCTCAAAGAACTACGACTGTCAATTTTTCCCATCTACAGGTAAATGTGAATAGCCTTTAATTTTATCACTTCTTGGAAATGGCACCGACATATATTTACATTCTATTACGATTCGTGTAGATATAAATAAATTGTTTTACGGTTGCAAGTAGTTTTCTTTAAGTTAAAGAAACTTAGCATGCGTATGACTTTGTGCAAGAGAGAGAGAGGTGACGCTGTGGTCAGTCGCTGGAAACGAGTTCATGGAGATAAATTACCCACTCGCCGTCTTGATTTAGGGTTATTATGGTTTCTTGAAGTATCTCCATGATAGAACCCAGTGCCGATTTACTTCCTTATCCTGTAAGTATGTTTCGTTAATGTCAGTGATGTGATGTGATGTGAGGTAAAGATGTAGTGTAACCTTTCTTCCTTTCATCAACTTATGTACTGCGTATCCTAATATACCTAGTACAGAAGTAGGAACGTGATATCGTCCGGGAGGGGAAGAGACGTGAATCACTAAATGGGTATTTTTTTATGTTACATGAGGCTCGTTCTTATCATAAACGTATTTCTGCTCAAAGAACAGCTCGGTAGGTACTTTCACTACTATAAGCGTTGTCAGATAGAAATTTAAAGTTATTGTTTATTTCTCTGCGGAAAGCGTACTTGGTTTAAGAATTCGGTGTAAGCAGAAGATTCCATGTTGCTTCAAATGGCTCTAAGGAATATGGGACTTAACATCTGAGGTCATCAGTCCCCTAGACTTAGAACAAGGACATCACACACATCCATGCCCGATGTAGGATTCGAACCTGCGACCGGAGCAGCAGCGCGGTTCCGGACTGAAGCGCCTAGAGCCGCTCGGCCACAGCGGCCGGCGATTCCATATTCCAGAGGAAAATATTAACCGCTACATCCTTGTATATGCGTGGTGTCGTTGGAGCAATGCTCAGGTATGTGAAGGGACGATTCGAGATGATAAAATCTGGTAAACACCGAGTCTAAAATGCATAACTTAAGAGCTATGAGTACATCGTCATATTCGATGCTGTTAACCAAATCTTATTCTGCAAGCTCTTTGCTTTCAATATTTTTAGAGGTGGTAGTAAGGACATGAGCAAGAAAAAATTCAAGCAAACAGGGCCTCTAGAGTGCACACATTGGGAGCTATGAGCACTTTTTCACCTTCGCTACTGTCAAACACATCTCTTCTACTGTACAAATGCCCATGGGTATACATTCTAGTGTCGGTACTAATGTTCTTTGCACTGATTGATCGTTCTGGTCGACCTGAATGTTGACCATTCCTAGTGGCACATCCTGTATTTCCATTTTCACTCATTCTGCACTTGACAGACTTTCCTTGCGTTTCCAAATATGAGCAAAATCGACCTACGTATTGCTACGTAAAAATTCAGAAGTCTCTGATTGGCTCAGTTATGTTTCAGGCTGTACACTTGGGCTTCAAGCATAGCATACTGAACTGCTCTTTAAAAAAATCGAAACAGGGCCACTGCGCATTGCAAGAGCAGCCCTCATTCGCTGCAAAACCTTTGTGGACACCGACTGATCTGTCTGAATGATAAAACTTTCACCATTCTTTTACATGATTTCTGATGCTGTTGCAGTTACATCTCTGTGGTCATTTTCAAGTGAATAATGAGTTACATTACATTCAGTAGCATGGCTGGTTACCACATAATAAAAATGTTGTCTAAAAAGAGTCTTCAACTTTGTGAATAATCTTCGGGTATTAATTGTTCTTGATCGACATAGGTGTACGAGCGAGGTACGAAGCACTATGGCAATATTTGAACTCAAGACGTCGGAAATATAGTCTGTTAAGTAAGAGAGTGGTCGGAATTATACAAAAATGGTAAGATATATCGTCTTATCTCTTTCACAGCGCACTAGAGATAATCTTTGTCCTTCATGAAATGTTCAAAAAGCATTAATTCACTTTCAATTCTTGAATGAGATTTGCACGCGTTTACCAATGTTTTAAATGCACAAAAGATGTTATCAATTTATTAAAGATCTTTGATGCCAACTGCCAAACGTTGGTTCATTGACAAAAATGAAGACTGGGTACTGCAGGAGGACAACTATACAAAGCACTGCAGCAGTCAGACTGGAAAAAGGATAAATGTGTGTAGGTACTGCATTGGTCTTCACAGTGGCCTGACACTAATCCTACTGAAATTGTTTTGGTCTTACATCAAAGAGAAGCTGCAAGCATAATGAACTTTACTTTGAAACAGCAGGCCCACCGTAAATTCGACGCATTTGGAGCTCTCTTCCACTTGAATGAGAGGAAAATTTGGTTTCAAGCATGACTCGGCGATGTCAAGCAACTGTCGACGTTGCGGGTAACTGGATTTATTAATAATTATAATTACATTTTACTTTTGTTCATATATGGCGTATGTACATGTTTTAATTTGTTGCCAAATTATTTTTCCACTGATTTACTCGACCACGATCTTACTTAACAGGCTGTATGTCACTGTACATAGTAACATGCAATTTCTTCAAAATTTCTGTTTGTGTAATATATAAGTTATGTACAAACAAAAATTAACACATTTTGCTCTGCATGCGTGTTCTTTTTTCACCGATTGTAGTAGTGAAAAGTATTATAAAATAAATGCCTAATAAGTAGTGAGTCAAAATGCTGCAAGGTATTCACACAGCCACTTCAACAGCGGGGTTCAATAACATTCCAGTTATGAAATCCTTTCTTATACACTCCTGGAAATGGAAAAAAGAACACATTGACACCGGTGTGTCAGACCCACCATACTTGCTCCGGACACTGCGAGAGGGCTGTACAAGCAATGATCACACGCACGGCACAGCGGACACACCAGGAACCGCGGTGTTGGCCGTCGAATGGCGCTAGCTGTGCAGCATTTGTGCACCGCCGCCGTCAGTGTCAGCCAGTTTGCCGTGGCATACGGAGCTCCATCGCAGTCTTTAACACTGGTAGCATGCCGCGACAGCGTGGACCTGAACCGTATGTGCAGTTGACGGACTTTGAGCGACGGCGTATAGTGGGCATGCGGGAGACCGGGTGGACGTACCGCCGAATTGCTCAACACGTGGAGCGTGAGGTCTCCACATTACATCGATGTTGTCGCCAGTGGTCGGCGGAAGGTGCACGTGCCCGTCGACCTGGGACCAGACCGCAGCGACGCACGGATGCACGCCAAGACCGTAGGATCCTACGCAGTGCCGTAGGGGACCGCACCGCCACTTCCCAGCAAATTAGGGACACTGTTGCTCCTGGGGTATCGGCGAGGACCATTCGCAACCGTCTCCATGAAGCTGGGCTACGGTCCCGCACACCGTTAGGCCGTCTTCCGCTCACGCCCCAACATCGTGCAGCCCGCCTCCAGTGGTGTCGCGACAGGCGTGAATGGAGGGACGAATGGAGACGTGTCGTCTTCAGCGATGAGAGTCGCTTCTGCCTTGGTGACAATGATGGTCGTATGCGTGTTTGGCGCCGTGCAGGTGAGCGCCACAATCAGGACTGCATACGACCGAGGCACACAGGGCCAACACCCGGCATCATGGTGTGGGGAGCGATCTCCTACACTGGCCGTACACCACTGGTGAACGTCGAGGGGACACTGAATAGTGCACGGTACATCCAAACCGTCATCGAAGCCATCGTTCTACAATTCCTAGACCGGCAAGGGAACTTGCTGTTCCAACAGGACAATGGACGTCCGCATGTATCCCGTGCCACCCAACGTGCTCTAGAAGGTGTAAGTCAACTACCCTGGCCAGCAAGATCTCCGGATCTGTCCCCCATTGAGCATGTTTGGGACTGGATGAAGCGTCGTCTCACGCGGTCTGCACGTCCAGCACGAACGCTGGTCCAACTGAGGCGCCAGGTGGAAATGGCATGGCAAGCCGTTCCACAGGACTACATCCAGCATCTCTACGATCGTCTCCATGGGAGAATAGCAGCCTGTATTGCTGCGAAAGGTGGATATACACTGTACTAGTGCCGACATTGTGCATGCTCTGTTGCCTGTGTCTATGTGCCTGTGGTTCTGTCAGTGTGATCATGTGATGTATCTGACCCCAGGAATGTGTTAATAAAGTTTCCCCTTCCTGGGACAATGAATTCACGGTGTTCTTATTTCAATTTCCAGGAGTGTATTTGCTATTACTCAGGACATATCGTATGGATGAGACAATTAATCGAACAGTTAATGACTTAACGACTCTAGCTTTGTATTTCCTTAATAATTAAAACTACTAGATTTTATATAGATAATATCACGAAATTATAGCGAAAATAAGTTTTCTCTTCCGGGGGGGGGGGGGGGGGGGGGGCAGGAGGAGCCGTCGTCCATCTTTTATCTGTGATTTTCGAGTTCTTCTCATATTCCAGTCCCCCAGGTTTTCTACATGGTTCTAACACTACATGTGAAACGTTTCGGTTGTCTTCTTTTCCGATTTTACCGTATTCCATTATTCATTTAGCTACAGTTCTGTGCTCTAAGCGTACTCTTTCAAAAATTTCCTCCCCAAATTTTGGCCGATGTTTCACACTACTAGACTTCTTTGGAACAGAAATACCCACTATGGTTATGCTAGTCTGCTTTTTATCACATCGTTGTCTCGGCCTTCAGGTGTTACTTTTCTTCCAAGGTTGCAGGAATATTTCATTTCATCTACTTCATGATCCCCAATTATTATGTTAATTTTATTGCTAATCTCACTTTTGCTGCTCATCATAATATTGATTTTTCCTTCGGTTTACGCGCAGTCCATATTCTGAACTCCGTTCATTCCGTTCAAATTATCCTGTAATTCCACCTGACTTCTTTCACTGAACATAAAAATGTTATCAGGAACTTCATCAATTGTGTGCATTCACACTGAAATTTAATCCCATTCTTGAACCTTTCTCTGATTCCGTCAGTGTGCCTTCGATGTACTCGTTTATAATGAAGATTAGTCTAAATCCCTAATTTACACCGTTTTTTATCTGACATCTTCCTTCTTGATCATCCATTTTATTGTTCCGTTTTGCTTCTTGTAAATATTGTTTATTATCGATCTTGCTTTATGGCTTACCCCTCTTTCTCTCAGAATTTCGAATATCTTGCATTATTTTACTGGTGTCATATAGGACAAAAATTATTGGAGACGACTGAGATTAGGGTAAATGCAAATTACAGGAAGGGAATTGATTGGATGGGCTAATGGGGGATCAAGAAATGAATTCAGGAGATGCTGCATAAAATTATTCAGAAGACCGGTGACAATTTCCCAAACTAAATGTTCAATGAACCTGTATGGCATCTGCATTGCAGGTGATTAGTTTTATGTAGTAGCGCCACTTGCGATCGCTGCGGATCCTTACTCCCAGATAATGTCACTGTTACTGTCTTCAAACGCTTCTTATGTGTTCGAACAATATAGAATCCTACCCCTTATTATCGGGCAATCTATTACATTTATTTATACTTACGATTTAGAGGCTGCTGAAATTGCTTTTACGTCCAATGACTGCATCTTGCTTTCAAAAATTAAATACATGTTGGATGAATTTATCCATAGTAGATGCTGTTGAGCTCCGTGACTGTTCCTTTATAAGGTGCAGAAAAATTTCCGCTACCTGTCACAATAAAAGGTTATTTATTTGTCACACGACCAGTTTCAGGTTTATGCCCATCCTCAGGTGTTCATACGTTTATGTACATGTTTATATTACTGGAGATCACTGTATAAAAAAAGAAAAAAATGCTGGTGACGAAACTGATACAAGTTACACAATTGTAAGTGGCAAGGCAGCATTTGTAGAAAATATATCAGTACTTACACAGAGATGAAGCATCATTATTATAATTACGCTGTGGTGACAGATTCTCCACTTAGTTGCACACTTGTTATCATTTTCACGTCCATATTTCAGTTTTATAAAGTTTAGCAGCATATGTCACTATTACAACATGCACTCGTGAGATACACTAGGTTACATACAAATAAGTGGGCTATGGTCAAAGAACTTAGACGTAGCAGGTGGAAAGATGTTGCTCATACAGAAACATGTAAGTTATGGTCAAAGAACTTGCCCATAGGAAGAGCTAGTATCATTTCACAAGAACGGCGTTTCCTAAACCCATGTTGACTGTGTGTAAATAGATCGTTTTCTTCGAGGTAATTCATAATGTTCGAAGACAATATATGTTCCAAAATCCAGCTGCAAATCGACGTTAACGATATGGGCCTGTAACTAAGTGGATTACTCCTACTACCTTTCTTGAATATTGCAGTGACCTGTGCAACTTTCCAGTCTTTGGGTATGTCTTTCGCCGAGAAACGGTTGTATATGATTGTTAAGCATCAAGCTAATGCATCAGAATACCCTGAAAGGAACCTAATAGGTATACAGTCTGGACCAGAAAACTTGCTTCTATTAAGTGATTTAAGATGCTTCATTACTCCAAGGATATTTACTTCTTTACTCATGTTGATAGCTGTTCTTGATTCAAATTCTGGAATATTTACTTCATTTCTTTTGTGAAGGCATTTAGGAAAGCTGTGGTCAGTAACTCTGCTTTGGCAGCATTGTCTTCGTAAACTTCTCCATTGCTATCGCGCAGAGAAGGCGTTGATTGTTTCTTGTCGCTTTCATGCTTCACGTACGACCAGTATCTTTTTGGATTTTCTGCTAGGTTTCGAGACAAAGTTTCGGTGTGGAAACTGTTATAAGCATCTTGCATTCAAGACCACGCTAAATTTCAAGCTTCTGTAAAATATCGCCAATCTTGGGAATTTTGCGACTGTTTAAATTTGGCATGTCTGTTTCGTTGTTTATGCAACAGTGTTCTGACCCGTTCTGTGTACCAAGAAGGATCAGCTCCGTCGTCTGTTAATTATTTGGTATCAATCTTTCAATTGCTGCTAATACTATTTCTTTCAATTCAAGCCACATCTGGTCTACAGCCGCGCGGAGTAGCCGTGCGGTCTCAGGCGTCTTATCACGGTTGGAGAGCACCTTCCATCGGGGGTTTGAGTCCTCCCTCGGGCACGGGTGTTTGTATTGTCGTTAGCGTAAGTTACTTTATGACAGATTAAGTAGTGCGTAAGCCTAGGGACCAATGACCTCAGCAATTTGATCCCATAGTCCTTACCACAAATTTCCAATTTCTGGTCTACAATTATAATATTAACTTGGAAGGAGTGGAGATTATCTCTCAGGAAGGCGTCAAGTGAATTGTTATCTGCTTTTTTGAATAGGTATATTTTTCGTTTATTTTTGGAGAATTTGGGGGTTACAATTTTCAGTCTTGCTATGACAACACTGTGTTGACTAATCTCTGTATCGGTTTTGATGCTCGTTATTAATTCAGGATTATTTGTTGCTAAGAGGTCAAATGAGTTTTCACAACCGTTTACTATTCATGTGGGCTCATGAACTAACTGCTCGAAATAATTTTCAGAGAATGCGTTTAGCACAACTTCGGATCATATTTTATGTGTACCTCCGAAATTAAACATATATTTTCGCCAACATATCGAGGGTAAATTAAAGTCACCACCAACTATAATCGTATGAGTCGGGTACGTGTCTGAAATCAAACTCAAGTTTTCTTTGAAGCTTTCAACAACTGTATCATCTGAATTGGTAGGTTGGTAAAAGGATCCAATTATTATTTTATTCCGGTTGCCAACAATGACCTCTGCCCATACTAACTCACAGGAAGTATCTAATTCAATTTCGCGACAAGATAAACTACTTCCAACAGCAATGAACACGCCACCGCAACCGTGTGTAGCCTATCCTTTCGGAACACCGTTAAGTTCTTCACAAAACTTTCAGCTTAGCCGGCCGCTGAGGCCGAGTGGTTGTAGGCGCTTCAGTGCGTAACCGCGCTGCTGCTACGGTCGCAGATTCGAATCCTGCCTTGGGCATGGATGTGTGTGATGTCCTTAGGTTAGTTAGGTTTAAGTAGTTCTAAGTCTAGGGGAGTGATGGCCTCAGATGTAAAGTCTCATAGTGCTTAGAGGCATTAACCCCTAACCTTTAATCTGAGCTTATATCCGGCTTTAGCCAGCTTTCAGAGTTTCAGTGCTTTCTAATAGCGTTTGGTACTTTCCCAACACAGCTACGACAGTTTACAACTGTTATACAAATGGATTCTATATCTACGTTCTTCCTGTGTTCGGCCTGCACCTTTTGTGACTGAAGCCCTTCTTGTATTTTCCCGAGACCCTCTAACCTAAAAAACCACCCAGTCCACGTTACACAGCCCCTCCTACTCGTGTAGCCGTCTCCTTCGTATAGTGAACATCAGACCTATCCAGCTGTCCTCGAAACCCAACCACCCTTTGGCTCAAGTCTAGGAATCTGCAGCCTACATGGTCGCAGAACCGTCTTAGCCTCTGATTCAGACTCTCTACTCGCCTCTGTACCAGTGGTCCGCAATCGGTCCCGTCGACTATGCTGCAAGTGGTGTGCTCTGCTTTCATCTTGCCAAGCAAAACTGGCAGCCTTTACCACTAGAAACCAGAGAGAATCTCTTATGATCCAAATGAGACACATCACTGGTACCGACGTGAGCAACCACCTGCAGTTGGCTGCACCCTGTGCTCTTCATGGTAAACAGGAGGACCCGTCCCACATCTGGAATGACCCCACCCGGTTCGCACAGGCAGTGCACATTGATTTTCTTTCCCTTCTTGGCAGCCATGTCCCTAAGGGGCCCCATAACGCGCCTAACGTTGGAGCTCCCAACTATCAATAATCCCACCCTCTGTGGTTGTCCGGACCTTGCAGACTGAGAGATTTCCTCTGAAACGGGACAGGCGACACCATCTGGCTCAGCGACAGCTTCAACCACAGACAGCACCTGGAACCTGTTTATCAGACAAACCGGGGAGGCCTTACGTGCGGCCGCCTGGGAAGTCTTTCGCGGCCTTCTACGCCCCGGGGCGACCTCCCACTCGACCACAGGTGATGGGTCAACTTCAGTGCGAACAGTAACTGGGCTGGCCACCGGTGAGGACCGATCGGAGGACTCGGACGTGATGGACGTCCGTTGCATCCCCATAATAATAATAATAATAATACGAGCAATAGTAACAAATACATTGTATTTAAGGAATATCAGTGCTATTAACAACGTATTAAGATACTCGTTATGTTCTTGTTTTGTCGGCCTGGAAAGGGCATTTCATAATGTCAAATGGTGAAAGACGTTCGAAATTCTGAGGAAAAAACGGGTAAGCTATTAGGAGAGACGGATAATACATAACATGTACAAGAGCAGAGAGGGAATAATAAGAGTGAAAGACCAACAACGAAGTGCTCGAATTGAGAAGGGTGTAAGACAAGATGTAGTATTTCACCCCTAGTGTTCAATCTATACATCGAGGAAGAAATGATAAAAATAAAAGAAATGTTCAGGAGTGGAATTAGAATTAAGGGTGAAAGGATATCAGCAATAGGACTTGCTGATGACAGTGCTATCCTCAGTGAAACTGAAGAAGAATTACAGGATCTGCTGAATGAAACGAGTAGTCTAATAGGTACGGAATAGTGAGAGTAAATCAAAGAAAGAGGAAAGTAATAAGAAGTAGTAGAAATGAGAACAGTGGGAAATTTAACATCGGGATTGATGGTTAACAAGTAGATGAATTTAAGGAATTCTGCTACGTAGGCAGAAAATAGCCCATGACGGTCGGAACAAGGAGTACATCAAAAGCAGACTAGCATTGGCAAAAAGGGCATTGCTGATAAAGAGAAGTCTACTGGTGTCAAACATTGGCCTTAATTTGAGGAAGAAATTTCTGCATGGACTGTGGGAAAACCAGAACAGAAGAGAATCGAAGTATTTGAGATATGCTGCTACAGAAGAACGTTGAAAATTAGGTGAACTGGTATCGTAAGGAATGAGGAGGTTCTGCGCGGGATCGGTGAGGACAGAAATATATGGAACGCACTAACAAGATGAAGGGACAGGGTGACTGAACATCTGTTAAGAAACGTGTGACAAACGGAGGAGGAGCCAAAGTGGGGCAGTAAGTTGGTTGATAAAGCAAACGCTTAGTAATAACAGGGTAAGATCAGACGCAGGTTATAAGCTAACTTATTCCATAGCTGCATTGCTGACATGAAAAAGGATGTGGAGAAAAATTTAGTATCAGCAGAGTTACAATCCAGGTCTATTTGATATTGAAGCTTTAATAATGGGCATTTGAATTGTGAAAGGAGGTAGTGAGGACATCACTGATTAAAAATCAGATTATGTAATCAGAACGCTTTAAACTCACGTGATCATCTATTGCATCCAATCTAAATGAGTGTGGGAAGTGTATGAAACATTTAAAGGTTGCACACATATCTTCCGCAACCATTCATAGCTAGCCCCTTTCACATTAAGAAATGCAGAGCTAGCTGTCATTATTTGAAAAAAAAAAATCCAGGAAGTGGTTTATACACATCATAAATGTAAGTAAACATTTATGTATTATTTCGGCTTTGGCATTTAGTTACATAAACGATATCGACATGATTGTGTAAATGCTTCAGAATGCGATTAATTTACGGTGTGGTTTCCAAAAGTCCCACACACTGCTAATGTACCAGTCACACAAACACAATAGAAAGCAATAATAACACATGAAGTTTATGATAAACAATGTTCAACAGCACGGAAGAAAGAAATTAAAGAGGTAGTTAGTCAATAGACAACAACTGGCGCTTTGACATGCCGGACATTCTTCTGACACAGGCTTCATAACTGAGATAGACCAGGATTTGGTCAAAGGATTTCGTTCTGTTTTGTTAATAATTAAGTATTATGTGACCTCAATGTTAACTAATTTTTGAGTCAAGAAAGCTAAATTTGTAAAGTTATAAGCTTGATGCTACACGCCAAAGTCTTTCCACAAACGTTTGAAAAATTGTAGCCTTTTGGACGGTTGTTGCGCAAAAGTTAGAAGGCACTGCAAGGGTTTGTTACAGTAAATTCACGCACTAGAACAGTCACTGAAGTTTTCCGAACACTTCTAACTTCTATGGATCCCTATATTTAAGGTTGCGAGAAATTCCCTAAGAGAATAGGGGGAAGGAAAGATACACTTTTTTATTTAATCTGTTTTAATCACATAAAATTAATTGACAACTATTTTTGAGCAATACAATCCTGTTTTTACATTCATGTTTCATAAGTTTCTTATAATTTCATATTTAGCTATATTAATTATGAAGTTACATATACTGACTTTCAGAAAACCATCGTACAATTTTTATTTGATTTTATGTTTCCGGCTGGGGTCGCAGGTTCGAATCCTGCCTCGGGCATGGATGTGTGTGATGTCCTTAGGTTAGTTAGGGGGGTTGGGGTTGTTTGTGGGAAGAGACCAAACTGCGAGGTCATCAGTCTCGTCGGATCAGGGAAGGAGGGGGAAGGAATTCGGCCATGCCCTTTCAGAGGAACCATCCTGGCATTTTCCTGGAGCGATTTAGGGAAATCACGGAAAACCTAAATCAGGATGGCGGGACGCGAGATTGAGGGTTAGTTAGGTTTACGAAGTTCTAAGTCTAGGGGACTAATGACCTCAGATGTTAACTCCCACAGTGATCAGAGCCATTTAAACCATTTTCTTATGTTTTCATTTTTAATTCATATTTATAATCAAAAGCACCTGTACAGTAAATTTCCTGTAAACCTCATGAACTCTTAATGTTTTTACAAGGACCTTGGACACTTTAGGTCACCAAAATTGACACTATGGGCGTAAATTCTGTTTGCCATACTTAACTATTATATAGAACCGCTGGCACGGCAAAAGATCACTACGCAAAGACTGGAAAGTAGCACAGGTCACACCAAGCTCCAGAAAGGCAACACGAGTAACCCACTCTAATTACAGGTCCATGTCGTTAACATCGATATTCAGCAGCAGTTTGGAGCATACACCGTGTTCGAACTTTATGAATAACCTAAAAGTTCTATTGAGACATAGTCAACTCTGATTCAGAAAACGTTGTTCTTGTGAAACACACCTAGCTCTTTACACACATGAAGCGTTGAGTGCTAGCGACAAGGGATTTCAGATTGACTCCGTATTTCTAGATTTCCAGAAGGCTTTTGACACCATACCTCGCAAACGACTTGTAATTAGATTGCGTGCTTATGGTATATCGTCTCATTTATGCGACTGATTCATGATTTTCTGTCAGAGAGGTCACAGCAAAGTCATCGAGTAGAATAGAAGTGATTTCTTTTATTCCCTAAGGTAGCGTTCTAGGCCCTCTGTTTATTCTCTGTGTAGACGATGTAGGAGACAATCCGAGCAGTCGCCTTAGATTGTTTGCGGATGATGCTGTCGTTTGTCGTCTTGCAACGTCATTAGAAATTCAAAACAAACATCAAAACGATTTAGATAAAATATCTGCATGGTTAGAAAATGGTAAGCTTACCCTATATAATGAAAAGTATTACATTATCTACACGAGTGCTTAAAGAGATCCTTTAAATTTAGGTTAAACGATAAATCAGTTAAATTTAAAGGGCGTAAATTGAACTAAATACCTAGGATCTACAATTACGAACTACTTAAATTGGAAAGAACACATGAGGAATGCAAACCATTGAGTGCGTTTTATTGGCAGAACACTTAGAAAATGCAGCAGATCTACTAAAGAGACTGCCTGCACTAAGCTTCTCTGTCCTGTACATCGAGAAATTTCAAAGAAGAGTAGCAGGTTTTGTATTATAGAGAAATAATGGAGAAAGTGTCACTGAAATGATACAGGATTAGGGTTGGACATAATTAAAAACAAGGGCGTTTCTTGTTGTAGCGGTAACTTCTCACAAATTACAACCACCAACTTTCTCCTCCGAATGTGTACTTTTTCTTAGGGAGAGCCGATCATCATGATAATATAAGAAAAAACAGAGGTCGCACGGAAAGATATAGATATTTTTTCCCGCAGACTGTTCGAGAGTGGAATAATTGATATTAATTGTGAAGGTAGTTCGATGAACCCTCTGCCAAGCACTTAAATACATTTGCAAATTAGCTGTGTAGATACAGATATACATATAGATAAAGCAAGGTCACAATAGCGATCTTTTGTCCGAGTGATCATGCTGAAAACTTGTTCTACCGCCTCTGGCCTTTAAAATGGCCTTAATACGGCTAAGATGTGAGTCGACTAGTTTCTTTAGGCATGCTATATTCAGCTGAATCCAGTCGTTCATTTTTAGTTACCGTAGATCTTCCGAACTGTAATGTGTCGATTGTCTCAAATAGACGCTGATATTTTCAGTGAGGTGAAGATCAGATGTAGCAGGCCAGTCGAGATGAGATAGTGTGCCTAAGTGTATGTTAACCAGGAACGTATGTGTGACGCCTGTGAACATGACTGTTATTATACTGAGTGTCCACAGAATACTCTTAATGAAAACGTAGAACGAATGGTTACATCTGACACCTAGAGCATTGGAATTAGCATCGTGTCCATGTTAGTATGAAATAGTGGAACAAGCTTTGGTGCGAAACACACGGTTAAAACATCACCGCACCGTGTCGGCACTTATGAGGGGCATTCAATAAGTATGAAACTTCCTGGCAGATTAAAACTGTGTGCCGGTCCGAGACTCGAACTCGGGAAGTTTGCCTTTCACGGGCAAGTGCTCTACCATCTGAGCTACCCAAGCACGACTCACACCCCGTCCTCACAGCTTTTCTTCTGTCAGTACCTCGACCCCTATCCCCTACCTCCCAAACTTCACAGAAGCTCTCCTGCGAACCTTGAAGAACTAGCAGTCCTGGAAGAAAGGATATTGCGGAGACATGGCATAGCCACAGCCTGCGGGATGTCTCCAGAATGAGATTTTCACTCTGCAGCGGAGTGTGCGCCAACATGGAACTTCTTGGCAGATTAAAACTGTGTGCCGGACCGAGACTCGAACTCGGGACCTTTGCATTTCGCGGGCAAGTGCTCTACCATATCGGCGCATACTCCACTGCATAGTGAAAATTCTCATTCTGGAAACATCCTCCACGCTGTGGCTAAGCCACGTCTCCGCAATATCCTTTCTTCCAGGAGTGCTAGTTCTTCGAGGGTCGCAGGAGAGCTTCTGTGAAGTTTGGAAGGTAGGGGATGAGGTACTGACAGACGTAAAGCTGTGAGGACGGGGCGTGAGTCGTGCTTGGGTAGCTCAGGTGGTAGAGCGCTTGCCCGTGAAAGGCAAAGGTCCCAAGTTCGAGTCTCGGTCCGGCACACAGTTTTAATCTGCCAGGAAGTTTCATATCAGCGCACACTTCGCTGCAGATGAAAATCTCGTTCTGGATTCAGTAAGTAATTTAACACATTTTTTGTCAGCAAATTTCGGTTGATAAATGAATAATTTGTTGTGGGACGTCACGGAACATTCACTCCGCAGCGCCTGTGGTTTCATAAAGTTCCGATACGTGGCGGCGCTATACGTAGTCTCCAAAATGGCGTTTGTAACGGAGGCGCTTTCCTAGCAGAGAGTTGTCATTCTTTCTTTTGGCGGAAAAGTAGAGTATCCTAGACCGCATGGGTGCTTGAAGAATGTCTATGGAGACCTGGCAGTGAACAAAATCATGTTGAGTCTTTGGCCGAGGCGCCTGTCATGATCACATAAAATCGCGCAAACCTGTCCGTTTTCCCGCATGCCGGCTGGCCGCACACAGCTTTGGTTCACGTTATGTTGGAACGGTCTTACTCTCTCGTTCGAGGTGATGTGTGGATCAGTATCAAACATCTCGCTACACAACTAAGTGTCGCTGTTGATAGAGCTGAAAAATCGTCCACCAGTTGGGGTACGCAAAGTTGTGTACCCGCTGGGTTGTTTGCCACCTACGCACCTCCAGACTTCCATTTCTTTGGCCCAATGAAGGAGCCACTCTGCGGGAAACAGTAAGTGGGCAATGTGGAGGTTATTGATGCACCATGACGTTGGCTGTAATGTCAACCAAAAGAATGGCATCATGAGGGCGTACTGGTCCTCCCAGAATGGTGACGTAAGGCCGTCACACTGAACGGAGATTACGTTGAAAACAGCCAAAAGCGTGGGGAATAATATAGTATATTGGACTCCTGAATGAAACCAACTTGCATTCAGTAAAAATAAATAAATAAATAAATAGAAATAAAAAAGTTGTTGCGTTACTTATTGGTCCGCCCCTCGAAAAGACACACTCTACATAGTGTGGTGAAGTACCGCATACTTCCGTTCATGGCTCGGCACTTTGATCATACGAGAACTGGCAAAATCGCAACTCATCGGCCCACATCATTATCCTGCAGTCTTCTACTGCCCAGTGTCTGTGTTTTGCCCATTGAAGACGTGCGTATTTCTGTGCCACTTTGAGTAGTGGCAGGTACCCGAGTCTAGAGGTCTATTACATGCAGTTCCCTTCGGAATGTTTGCTCGGAAACTAATCGAGATAGATCTGCATTAACTGACATTAGCATTTACTATCCGGTTACTTCAGACCAGGTGTAACAGTCGTGCCGAGTCTGTCAGAATATGTTTGCAGCCAGGTCTTACGCCTTGTTACAAGGTTGCGATTCATACAGTGTTCTTTGGAGACACGCTGCGCAGTCACCGCTGACATCCCAGCAAATCGGACATCTTTAACGGTTTGGATACACATAAGTTGAAATACGATAGCTCACTTACACATTTATCTCATCGCCATGTCGAAACCTCTTTGTTGTCATTAGTCTTCTGACTGGTTTGATGCGACCCGCCACAATTTCGTCCCCTGTGCCAACCTCTTCATCTCGTAGTAGCTTTTGCAGCCTACGTCAGCAATTATTTGCTGGAAATATTCCAATCTCTGTTTTCCATTACAGTTTTCACGCTGCACAGCTGCCTCTAGTGCCTTGAAAGTGATTTCAGTATGTCCGTGACGTCTTAACATATATCCACCATTCTGTCCTGCTTCTCAGGAGAACCTTCTTGTTGTGGATTGGCATGACAGCCAACCCACTATGAGAGGAAGCCGAAAGGCACGCGTTGTAGCTCACGCAGGCTGGCGTGAGGTCTGGAACAGGTCAAGGAAATGAGACTAACAAAAAACGTATGTAGCTGCTGGAATACTTAACTTTAATCCATAATTGGTGAACATCGCTCTTGACGGTACATGTTTTACAGCATCAGTAGTAACTGGTAATGGCGCCTTGCTAGGTCGTAGCAAATGACGTAGCTGAAGGCTATGCTAACTATCGTCTCGGCAAAAGAGAACGTATTTTGTCAGTGAACCATCGCTAGCAAAGTCGGCTGTACAACTGGGGCGAGTGCTAGGAAGTCTCTCTAGACCTACCGTGTGGCGGCGCTCGGTCTGCAATCACTGATAGTGGCGACACGCGGGTCCGACGTATACTAACGGACCGCGGCCGATTTAAAGGCTACCACCTAGCAAGTGTGGTGTCTGGCGGTGACACCACACTTCTTATTTTATCATTCCACCTAATTAACATTCTTCTGTAGCACCTCATCTCAGATACTTCGATTCTCTTCTTTTTTGCTTTTCCTAAGTCCATGTTTCACTACCACAGAATGCAGTGGTCTAGACGTACATTCACAGATATTTCCTCCTCATATTAAGACCTGTGTTTGATAATAGTAGACTTCTACTTTGTGATCACCAATCCTTTTGTAAAGTTTCCCGCTGCTCTCATTTCTGCAACTTCTCATTTCTTTTGTCTTCCTTCGATTTACTCCCATTCCAAACTCTATATTCACTGGACTGTTCATTCCATTCAGCAGTTCTTGTAATCCTCCTTCTGTTTCACTGAGAATAGCAACGTCATCAGCGAATCTTATCATCTATATTCTCTCATCTTGAGTTTTAATTCCACTCTTGAACCTATCTTTTATTTACGTCATTGCTTCTTCTTTGTACAGATTGAACAGTAGAGGCCGAAGACTACATCTCTGCCTTACACCGTTTTTAATCCGAGCATTTCGTTCTTGGTCTTGCACTCTTATTGTTCCCTTTTGCCTCTTGTAAATTTTGTATCGTTGGACGATTTTTTCTGGTCGACAAATCCTATGAACGTGTCTTGATTTTTCTTTACCCATTATCAACAATAATGTTGCCTCTCTGGTGCCTTTACCTTTCCTAAAGCTAAAAAGCCAAACTGGTCGTCATCTAACACATCCTCAATTTTCCTTTCCATTCTTACTGCTTTGACCTCATACAAACGAGTGGTACACAGCCACCACTTCACTATCATAACTTTCGGCAACGATGTAGGGTCACACAACCATATGACATCATCTACAACGCTCAAATGCGACTAGTACGCTCTCTGAAGTGCGTTATTCATGATTTTTTTCCTGCGTTCTTACAAATAACACCGAAAATAATTTTACCCTTGGGGATATGTAGTTTTGTATGCAGCTGAAATATTATTCCTGAGATGTATTCCTCAAAAGTGTTCTTGAGCTGGAGGAAAAAAGTAGTGCCAAACTATTCAAAGAATTCCAAGATGTAATTCTAAGAAAAAGTCCAAGATAAAATTTACTGAGAGCGAAACACGGAACTATTAACAAACGACAAGCACGATTTCCTGACCACTTGAAACGGGTGAATGGAAATAGACTCACGAATGACATACTTGACTTTTTCAAATGTGGTGCAACGTTGTGATGCATTAGTTTACTCGCACTAAATGTAGCCGGAAGACGCTTACGACAGACATCTCTTTCGCAAGAAAAGGCACTGGCAAGCAGAATAATCGACGCGAGAAGCTAAAAACAAGACGCTGAACGAGAAGCGCAAACAAGGCTATCACAAAGAATGAAGATAAAGCGTAGCTCGCCCCAAATGCAGCAAGGTTTAACTTACTCCGAGACAGCGGCGCCCTAGAACTGCATTCGACATTGCATCTGACTTACATAAGGCGTAGCAGCAGTCGCTCCGCAATCGAGTGAAGCACAGAGAGCGATTAGGGCACTGGACCCTCGGCTGCACTGGGCGAATTGCCAGGGGCGTGTCCAACTCAACGGGTGGCCATTTTCCTGAGGATTGCGGCAACGGTGGCCGGCACTTTGTGCGCGAGTCGCCACTCAGCGGTGCAGCTGCGACACTACTGAACACACTGCAGTTTCTGCAGTTGTCAATGTTTCTGGAGCATTAATTTCCCACTGTTTAATATGTACCTACGAAACTGGAAGCAGTATTGACTTGGGACTTCGTGCACGTATTCCGGTGAGTGGAGTTGCCGTCGGTGACACTATTCTTGATGAGTGATTATTTGACGCCCCTCAGCGGCATGGAAACCTCAGCAATCTGGTGATGCAATCAGTAAGATTAGTAACAGTTTCATTAAAGGAATTTAGAGACCGTCTGTGCAACCACATAAGCATTTCGTTTCATGGATTATAATAGAACGTGGATGGTCTGTAACGAAACATTTCTTACACTGCTTTCTAGATATAAAAACAGTTCAGGTTGGTTTCCATCAGGAATAGTATTAATGACATCCAAATTACTATGATTAGGATATAATTGCACTGGAGCTAGCTACACAGTAACTGAAATCGATCCGCAGTAAACAGATTAATGTTTACGACCAATGCTGCACTTTCTCCTATCTTGGATCTAAAAACAGTCCATTACGAAAGATTTTGAAGTGAAATTTTATTTACGGTATTTCACGTCCGATTCGTACGTACGTTAAGAAGAGCCATCTGCTAAAACATTTTTGAGGTATTCCTTTGTTTGGCGTTGTTGTCTCTGTTGGTTTGCTGCACTATACTTTTCTTTGTGTGTAATGCGATGTTGTGTACCATCACTACTGTTTGTTCATCTACTTTTCGCTAAACCTGTTTTTGTGTGAGTAATGCTGCAGACCTAGCCCCAAGTTTTCACATTATATAAAAATTTTCTGTTCACCTGTGGTTTGTCTTGTGTGTACTGCGTCGTTTAATTACGTTAAAATATATTTATTTAATCTATAAGCGAAATTAGAAATAGTGTGTAAAAGATAGAAATGAAGAATGGACTGGTGGTGTGGGGGTGGAAATGAGAGGGGACGGGAAATGAATAAAGGGGTATTGTATTGTCTTGCATTGCATGTTAACCGGGGATCTAGAAACGACGGAGGGGCTCCATCCCCGCCGCAGCCGCAGTGGTCCACAACCCCACGACGACTACTGCAGTCCACTTCACTCCTCCGCTGCGCCACACCGGCGGTTCGCCCCCCCTGCCCCCACCCCCTCCCTCCCCCATCCCCTCCTTTCCCCCTCCCCAACCTCCCTCGCTCCCCACCCCCCTCCCCCTCCCCCCTCCCCATCTCCCCCTCCCCCTCACCCCCTCCCCTTCCCCTCACCCCCTCCCCTTCCCCTCACCCCCTCCCCTTCCCCTCGCCCCCTCCCCTTCCCCTCGCCCCCTCCCCTACCTCTCGCCCCCTCCCCTACCCCTCGCCCCCTCCCCTACCCCTCGCCCCCTCCCCTACCCCTCGCCACCTCCCCTACCCCTCGCCACCTCCCCTTCCCCTCGCCCCCTCCCCTTCCCCTCGCCCCCTCCCATTCCCCTCGCCCCCTCCCCTTCCCCTCGCCCCCTCCCCTTCCCCTCGCTCCCTCCCCCTCTCCCCTCCCCCTCCCCCTCCCCCCACCCCCTTCTGTTGGCTGGGAACTGTGTATGTTCAGACCACTTGATTCCACAAATTTTTTTCGATTGCGCAACATTTGTTAATATGAGAACGGAAAAGCGACATTATTTATGACCAGCTGTAAGTTATTAGTTTAGAGACACTTTCATAAAATCTAAAGTCCCTTGAACAGTTTTGTGGAGTCAACGTATTTCTGCATTATAACACAGTCATTGCCTAAACATTCTCACAATACTGATTAAAATCGTATGAGAATTTACTGTTAAAATTACATCTTGGGTTTCTTTAATAATTGCGATAGTGCCCCGGTGATGCTCACCAAACTACACTGCTCCTCATTTGCCGTGTAAGAGTATATAGATTAGAGATAAAGAGAAGTTCCAATTTAAGCTTGGATTCGAATTTTCTTTTTTTTACACATAACTCACTTGTATGAGAAGTAAGAAAATAAAAACTCTTTGCGTTCATATTACATGCAGGAATACCCGAAGGTGCAATTATATTCCGACTGCTATACAATTTATATGAAGCGGACATCCGAAGACCCGTAAAACAAAATAAAGAACTAGACCAGAGCGCTGAGACATATACACTCCTGGAAATTGAAATAAGAACACCGTGAATTCATTGTCCCAGGAAGGGGAAACTTTATTGACACATTCCTGGGGTCAGATACATCACATGATCACACTGACAGAACCACAGGCACATAGACACAGGCAACAGAGCATGCACAATGTCGGCACTAGTACAGTGTATATCCACCTTTCGCAGCAATGCAGGCTGCTATTCTCCCATGGAGACGATCGTAGAGATGCTGGATGTAGTCCTGTGGAACGGCTTGCCATGCCATTTCCAACTGGCGCCTCAGTTGGACCAGCGTTCGTGCTGGACGTGCAGACCGCGTGAGACGACGCTTCATCCAGTCCCAAACATGCTCAATGGGGGACAGATCCGGAGATCTTGCTGGCCAGGGTAGTTGACTTACACCTTCTAGAGCACGTTGGGTGGCACGGGATACATGCGGACGTGCATTGTCCTGTTGGAACAGCAAGTTCCCTTGCCGGTCTAGGAATGGTAGAACGATGGGTTCGATGACGGTTTGGATGTACCGTGTACTATTCAGTGTCCCCTCGACGATCACCAGTGGTGTACGGCCAGTGTAGGAGATCGCTCCCCACACCATGATGCCGGGTGTTGGCCCTGTGTGCCTCAGTCGTATGCAGTCCTGATTGTGGCGCTCACCTGCACGGCGCCAAACACGCATACGACCATCATTGGCACCAAGGCAGAAGCGACTCTCATCGCTGAAGACGACACGTCTCCATTCGTCCCTCCATTCACGCCTGTCGCGACACCACTGGAGGCGGGCTGCACGATGTTGGGGCGTGAGCGGAAGACGGCCTAACGGTGTGCGGGACCGTAGCCCAGCTTCATGGAGACGGTTGCGAAGGGTCCTCGCCGATACCCCAGGAGCAACAGTGTCCCTAATTTGCTGGGAAGTGGCGGTGCGGTCCCCTACGGCACTGCGTAGGATCCTACGGTCTTGGCGTGCATCCGTGCGTCGCTGCGGTCCGGTCCCAGGTCGACGGGCACGTGCACCTTCCGCCGACCACTGGCGACAACATCGATGTACTGTGGAGACCTCACGCCCCACGTGTTGAGCTATTCGGCGGTACGTCCACCCGGCCTCCCGCATGCCCACTATACGCCCTCGCTCAAAGTCCGTCAACTGCACATACGGTTCACGTCCACGCTGTCGCGGCATGCTACCAGTGTTAAAGACTGCGATGGAGCTCCGTATGCCACGGCAAACTGGCTGACACTGACGGCGGCGGTGCACAAATGCTGCGCAGCTAGCTCCATTCGACGGCCAACACCGCGGTTCCTGGTGTGTCCGCTGTGCCGTGCGTGTGATCGTTGCTTGTACAGCCCTCTCGCAGTGTCCGGAGCAAGTATGGTGGGTCTGACACACCGGTGTGAATGTGTTCTTTTTTCCATTTCCAGGAGTGTATTTCCGGCCTCAGAGTGTAGTCGTGCCTTTCCGGCGTATGGTTGCTGCACGCTATGGTTAAAAGTCTGATGGATTCCCACTCAGGATAGCGACAGTTAGTACGGTGCTGTTAGCAGAGATCTCTTTCCGTCAGAAGGAGAGGGAAGATAACTAAGAAGTGGTTTCTTTTATAGCTTTAAGATCAGACAGCCTCAAAATCTCTTAGTGGTTTCGGAATTTTATAGGATTTTACAGGGAAAGGTTGCTTGTATTTAAAAACTCATAGTTAGTTTTAAATTTAATATATTACGTTGATGATGGAGAACTGACATATTAGTTGGTAATGACTGAAGGCACATAATTATGATCTGAAATCAGTTTACCTGTATGCATACAGTTCATACTCGTACACTGTTGAGCTAAAACATTATGACCATCTACTTAATAGCTTGTTTTCCCGTCTTTGGAACGAAATACATCACTGATTCTGCGTATCAGAGATCTGACAATTTGTTGGTGGGTTTGTGGATGTATGTGGCATTAGATGCCTACGCCACGGTGATGTAATTCGCGTAGATAACGGGGCGCTGATTTGAGTACGCGGTGATTAGTGGCCGATAGCGACCCAGATGGATTCCATAGGAATTATATCATGCAAATTTGATTGCCGAGACATAAACGTGAGTTCGCTCCTCAGTCCACTGTGTCACGCTTCTGGCACTTAGACAGGGGCAGCTGTACTGCTGAAAGATGACACCGCTGTCGGGGAAGACATGAAGCGTGAAGGGATGCAGGTCGTTCAGCAACTTTATTTATTTTTATTTATTTATTTCATTAACAGTACAGAGTAGCCCACCGCCTTGAAATGTAAGGTGCGTCGGATGCTTCTGGATCTAACAGCAAAGACTTCTCATTGTTACAGTCTTATTGGTATACAATTGTTAATGCTTTTTTTAGTAATATAAGGAACATAACATATAAACTTTTCTTTGAGGTTACAGCGAATTGAATGCTTAACAATTCTTAAAATGGATCGATAAATTTGTTACTATCTAGTTGATGAGAATATAGTTTATATAATGCAAATGTCAAAGAAAAAAAAAGAAAATGTAACACAATGAGTAACACAATGAGCGTGGTGAAAATAATTTGCAGTATGTAGAGCCGGCCGCGGTGGTCTAGCGGTTCTAGGCGCTCAGTCCGGAACCACGCGACTGCTACGGTCGGAGGTTCGAATCCTGCCTCGGGCATGGATGTGTGTGATGTCCTTAGGTTAGTTAGGTTTAAGTAGTTCTAAGTTCTAGGGGACTGATGACCACAGATGTTAAGTCCCATAGTGCTCACAACCATTTTGAACCATTAGAGGGAAGTGATATGCTGTATTTGGACGTGGAATACAGTCTAAGTAGCATGTTGGTTAATAATCGCCTATTTCCACCTATTTCAGATGAGAAGATCTCGGTGCCACCTAGATATATTCTCATTTGAAATGGTGCGCAACTGTCAGTTTATCTTCTATTAACGTCACAGGTCCCATGCAAGCGCAGGAGAACGTGTCCCACAGCAGATTAGTGTGTTCGTGGCGCGCTGTACGTTTTCCATCCGTTGATCATATCGATGACGCCATTTGTGGAGACGACCACCGATCTAGTGTAACAAAAATGCGATCCACCCGAAGAGCTGACATGTTTCCATTGACCGACGGTCGAATCCCGGTGGTCAAGTGCAAACTGTAATCGTATTTGATAATGTCGTTTGGTCAACAGGTGAACATGTAGGGGCAGTCTGTTGCGGAGCTCCATATTCAACGGTGTGCGATGAACGGTGTGCTCCGAAACACTTGTGCGTGTTCCAGCATTATGCTCTTCCGGCAGAGTTGCCACAGACCAAGATCAATCTGAAATTACAAAGGAGACAAGATTGTGAACAGCCATTTAGCTCCTAGTGGTAGTTTCACCGTCTTACTGCCTCTTTCCGTAAATGCTCACGATACTAGCACATGAAATTCGATGGTTTCACCGTTTCGAGATATTCGTTCACAGGCTCTACCTAATAATAATCTGCCTTTTGTTAAAGCCGCTTATCTCAATGAATTTTCCCATTTGCATCTCACATTTTCGTTAGGGTGATCTCCCGTCTGCGTCTGCTCCGCTTACTTATTTTTGTTACGGCGTCACGTGTCCGCAATGCAAGTAGGTAGCATCCAGCGTCGCGGAGGGCAGTGGTTTTCGCTTATCAATGTATACGGCAGAATTCTGACACATTCTGCGCCGAGGCCCTGAGGCGTTAACTTCCTTGTAGTCGCAAAGCGTTGTTTACTTCTGTTTCCGTAAATAGTGTCACACCGTCGCTTATGTTTGTGCTACGTGTATGTGGAAGGCCTAAATTCTTCTTGTTGCGATATGGTAACAGGGTGCAATAGCTGGCAAAGGAGCTACGTAAAGTTATCCTAAGCATGAACTGTGGGGCGTACGGGGAAGGCGGCTACGGGGCAACTTCGTCGGCAGCCTTGGGTCATTTGACACACACTCAGTAGTCGCGTAGGCCATAGAAGTTCTCAGTGATTATCCCGGTTATGACTCCGTCACGTAATCCGCCAACGGTCCTTCTGGTGACGTACAGAAGCGAACCTTGGAGCATGAGGAAGAACAGAAGTGCGACTAACGAGCAGCACTCGCCGCAGAGTAGTACGAAAACCAAACAAGGGCAGTAGCCAGCTTATTGCAGCAGTGCGTAGTTAAGTCTTCGCCATTAGAGAGCTCCGCAGCTGTAGACCCATCCCTGAATCGGAATCTACACTTGCCAAGCTCTTCCATTATTGCACCGTCTCGTGATTCAAACAGTACAGTTCCCGGTTGGCCAGCTTACGCAGTGAATAAAAATAACCGTTTCGACAAAGTTACATTGGCTCTTTATGTGTATATATATGTGGAAGGACGTACAGGAAACATTGGTGGTAGGCTGTATCCGATAGTAATTGGAAGCTTGTGTACACAACGAATTCACAGTCTAGGTAAGACATACATTATCAACAGGACGGAACAGAATCAAAATTGAGTTTAACTCTCCCAGAGCAGCCTACTTACTGATAGAACCCCCGGTGTTTTCTGCTCGCCAACTGGAGGTCTATACACGAAATAACGTGATTACGCGCCAGTGTGTAACCAGGGTAGTTGGCACCAGCTTACATGAGGAAGAACTCTTGCATGCGACAGTTTCACCCTATACCGTCTTGCAAGTTTAGGAGCATGTCAAAAACGGTGGTAGAAGGACGGAATTACCACGTGTGTGGTTCAGTTTTTGCCCTGATTATAGAAATATATAACAGAATAATCATTTGACATAATAAGTTACATTTGATGCCGTTACATAGGTTAGTGTTACTAGTGTTTTATTTTTTTAAGACTGCTTACGTTAGTGAACATTAACGTGTGTTCCCTCGGTACCTCGGGGAATGTCGAGGCGGTATTCCAGTTCCTGCCAGGTGTTTCGTAACATGTATTCTGTCACAGTACACCCAGCAGCTTTTATCCTAGCCTTCAGTTCGTCGACGTCAGCACCTGGTGGGGCAAAGACACTGTTCTTGATGCAGCCCCAGAAAAAAAGTCAATGGGCGTAATGTCTGGAGAGCAGGGTGGCCAGTACGTTGGGCCGTTCCTTCTAATCCACGGATCTGGACATTACTCCCCTGTCATAAGAGTACGAAGGTGTGGAGATCTCTTCTGAACAGCATGTTGTAAGGTATCCCAGATATGCCCAATACGGTTCACGTCTAGGTAGTTTGGTGGCCATCGGAAGTGTCGAACCACTCTAAAGCAATTCTGGGGGTATGGGGTGTCGCATTGTCCTGTTGGAATTGCCCAAGTCCGTCGGAATGCACAATGGACACGAATGGATGCAGATCATCAGACAGGATTCTTACGTACGTTTCACCTGTCAGAGTCGTATCTAGACGTATCAGGGGTCCAATATAACTCCAACTTCGCACACCCCACACCATTACGGAGCCTCCACCACCTTGAACACTCCAATTCTGGAATGCAGGATCCATGGATTCAAGAGGTTGTCTCCATGCTCGTACATCGATCGATACAATTTGAAACGAGACTCGGTCGACATGTTTCCAGTCATTGTCGGTGTTGCTTATCCCAGGAGAGACGTAAAACTTTGTGTCGTGCAGTCATCTAGTGTACACGAGTGTGCCTTCTCCTCCTAAAGCCCATATCGTTCATGTTGCGTTGAATGGTTCGCACGCTGACACATGTTGATGGCCCAGCATTGAAATGTGCAGCAAATTTTGGAAGGGTTGCACTTCCGTCACTTTGGACGATTGTCTTCATTGGTCGTTGGTCCCGTTCTTGAAGGATCTTTTTCCGTCCGCAGCGATGTTGATTTGATGTTTTACCGGATTCTCAATATTCACGGTACACACGTGAAACAGTAGTAGAGGAAAATGTCCACTTCATCGTTACCTCGGAGATGCTGTGTCCGATCTCTCGTGCGTCGACCATAACAACAAGTTAAACCCACGTAAATCTTGATAATCTGTCATTGTAGCAGCAGTAACCGATCTAACATCTGCACCAGACACTTGTTGTTTTACAGGCGTTGCCCACCACAGCCCCGTATTCTGTCTGTTGATACGTCTCTGTATTTGAAAACGCATGTCTGTATCAGTTTCTTTGGAGCTTCGGTGTACTACTAGATTTATGTACGCACAACTGTCTTACCTGACATCATTTTCATGAATTATCGTTCTCATCTTATGCTACTCCGCACTTTACCACTATATTCAGAAGACAGATGAGGCCATTATTTCGAGAGCCATCATTGATTGTGGAACGATACGCACCCTCAAGTGTGTATGTGCGGGCACTCATCGCAAGCCTCTCGATAGATGAGTACGGGAACGACGCCGACGCTTGAGTTTCCCCCTCCCCCGTCCCCCCTCCCATCTTTCTAACCCACCCCACCTACCCTCCACAGCCTACTGCTCCGGGCGACGTAACGAGCGCCGAGCCGCACGCGGATGTCCCGGGACCGTGAAATTTTAACGACGCTCCGCGTCGGCAACAGTGGCTGGCCCCGCCCTGCTATCCAGTCCTATCCTATTCCATCCTATCCCATGCTACGCTACCCTGGCCGACCCCACGCCACCTTCCTCATCGACGCCGCGCTGCGGTAGCGCCCGTAATTACCGGAAGCGGCGGCGTGATGAATGGCGGGTTGCGTGGCCAGCACGGCGCAGCACTGAGCGGCACACACCGCCACCGGCCGCTGCACAGGCCGCCTCTGTCCCGCCCCGCACACAGGGGACGACAGCGAAGCCACGTCAGCGGCTGCTGACGCCAAATCTGATGGTCCCATAGTACGCTGCAGCGGCGAGAGCTGACAGAGGTCACGGACTGGGAAATACACTACTGGCCATTAAAATTGCTACACCACGAAGATGAAGTGCTACAGACGTGAAATTTAACCGATGGGAAGAGCATACTGTGATATGCAAATAATTAGCTTTTCAGAGCATTCACACAAGGTTGGCGCCGGTGGCGACACCTACAACGTGCTGACATGAGGAAGGTTTCCATCCGATTTCTCATACACAAACAGCAGTTTACCGGCGTTGCCTGGTGAAACGTTGTTGTGAGGAGGAGAAATGCGTACCATCACGTTTCCGACTTTGATAAAGGTCGGATTGTAGCCTATCGCGATAGCGGTTTATCGTATCGCAACATTGCTGCTCGCGTAGGTCGAGATACAACAACTGTTAGCAGAATATGGAATCAGTGGGTTCAGGAGGGAAATACGGATCGCCGGGTTGTATCCCAACGGCCTCGTCTCACTAGCAGTCGAGATTACAGGCATCTTATCCGCATGGCTGTAACGGATCGTGCAGCCACGTCTCGATCCCTGAGTCAACAGATGGGGACGTTTGCAAGACAACAACCATCTGCACGAACATTTCGACGAAGTTTGCAGCAGCATAGACTATTAGTTCGGAAACCATGGCTGCAGTTACCCTTGACGCTGCATCACAGACAGGAGCGCCTGCGATAGTGTACTCAACGACGAACCTGGGTGCACGAGAGGCAAAACGTCATTTTTTCGGATGAATCAAGGTTCTGTTTACAGCATCATGATGGTCGCATCCGTGTTTGGCGACATAGCGGTGAACGCACATTGGAAGCGTGTAATCGTCATCGCCATACTGGCGTATCACCCGGCGTGATGGTATGGGGTGCCATTGGTTACACATCTCGGTCACCTCTTGTACGCATTGACGGCACTTTGAAAAGTGGACGTCACATTTCAGATGTGCTACGACCCGTGGCTCTACCCTTCATTCGATCCCTGCGAAACCCTACATTTCAGCAGGATAATGCACGACCGCATGTTGCAGGTCCTGTACGGGCCTTTCTAGATACAGAAAATGTTCGACTGCTGCCCTGGCCAGCACATTCTCCAGATCTCTCACTAATTGAAAAAGTCTGGTCAATGGTGACCGAGCAACTGGCTCGTCACAATACGCCAGTCACCACTCTTGATGAACTGTGGTATCGTGTTGAAGCTGCATGGGCAGCTGTATGTGTACACGCCATCCAACCTCTGTTTGACTCAGTGCCCAGGCGTATCCAGGCCGTTATTACGGCCAGAGGTGGTTGTTCTGGGTACTGATTTCTCAGGATCTATGCACCCAAATTGCGTGAAAATGTAATCACATGTCAGTTCTAGTATAATATATTTGTCCAATGAATACCCGTTTATCACCTGCATTTCTTCTTGTTGTAGCAGTTTTAATGGCCAGTAGTGTAGCTTTGAAAGGACGCTGTTAACATTCCACATTCGACATATGTACGAAATATTTCTAAATTAGTCATTGACTGCGAGTTCCTTGACACGTTCAAATGTGTGTGAATTCCTAAGGGATCAAACTGCGGAGGGTCATCGTCCCTATACTTACACACTGCTAAACCTAACCTAAACTAACTTATGCTAAGAACAACACGCACAAGCATGCCCGAAGGAGGACTCGAACCTCCGGTATTAGGAGCCGCTCAATCTGTGACATTGTGGCTCAAACCGTACGGCCATTCCGAGTTCCTTGAGTACAGCTGTGAATGGATCTGCTACGCAATGTGAGGTATGAAAATTTTTGCCGGACCGGGACTTGAACCCGTGTTTTCCGTTTATGCGAAGGTCGCCTTGACAGCTATCCGCACATGGTCTCCGGACCGACCCATACCTCCATTCGCCACACTGCCTAACCTTAAATCGTAACCCAGGTAATGGATTTTGTGGGCCTCGATAGATGAACGAGGTTTGGGTCGGTCCGGTCAGCTTGTACGCTTACACGAAGTGTTTATGGCAACCCCTTGGGATAAGCAGTTCATCCGGGTTCGAGTCCTGTGCAGCTTCGACAGAATTACAAATAATATACCACCAGAAGAAGTTTGGATGCCCTTTCAGAGGTACCCAATTCACACAAGATTTATTGCTGAAACAGTGCATATGGAGTACACGAAATGATTACATTCTCAGATCACTAGCACAAGCAGTTTTAAGGTACCAGATAACACTCATATTAGTACGCGATGTAGGCTCCACGGGTGGCAACGCATTCGTTGTGTCTGGCAAGCAGTCGACAGTACAGATGGCGAATTATGCCGTGATATACGTTATGCCATACCAGCTCGACCTGTTCACGTAGTCCTGTAAGCGTTTTTGGTTGAGGAGTCTCGCGTGTCCCCTCATGACCCGTCATATACCACACGTCCTCGACTGGAGACGAGTCCGGGGATCGCGCTGGCTATGGAAGCTGCTGCACGTCTTGCAGAGCACGTTTAGGTTTACGGAAAGTGCTTGGGCAGCGTTATCCTGTTGGAAGAACAAATCACTTTCTGTTGCAAGAACGGCAAAAGAACGGGTCTAGCAACTTTCTCCTTATACCGAGCGCTGATTATCATCCCCTCCAGAAAACCTAAGGTGAACGGCAGTTGTGGCTTATCGCACCCCAGACCACAAGGTATGGGGTAGGACCAGTGTATCTTGGATGAATGCACTCTACGAGACAGCTCTCGCCAGCTCTACGTCATACGTGCAGCCGATCTTCACTTGCGTGCATGCAGACTCTGCTTTCAACGCCGAAGACCTCGGCTCGCCATTCCAAATGATCCTCTGACGGAACCGGTCGAGCCGTGTACATCGATGCTGGAGCGTGAGTGGAAGTCGGGCTAGAGGTGTGCTTGCACGTAGTCCCGTTGTTAATAAACAGTTAGTAACTGTTGATGTGGACACTTCTGGGGTCACAAGCCCTCTTATCTGTGCCGTATACGCTCTGCCACTACTGCTCTTATTCCTGGCGGGAATATGTGCTGCAACAATATCGGAAACTCGTCCACGGGTCTGAGAGTGTTCACGTGACCACTGATACCAACATCGTTGCAAAAGTGACGCAGCACATCCAACTAGTGCGACAATTCAGCGAAAGGGCCATACCGTCACTCTGAAGGCCACAATTTGAACTCTTGCAGGGTTACTCACTCTGGGAAGCACGAGTGCGTGTCCGTTGCATGGTTACGTGTTTGCTTCATCCGTCTGCACCACATTCAACCTCCTAGCTGCAGCATTCCCTGTTAATGGGTAGACACACATGGCGTTCCGGTAGCAACGCCACTACGCTGTCTGTTGGCGGACGACGTTGAAACTATTATCAGAAAAACCACAATCCCCTGGTGGCATATGGCGTCAATGGATCAAAAAGACGTCGTCTTTGCCGGTATACTAATCTTTTACCGGCAGTGTTGTTTTAATGTGATATTTTCCTTCCAAGTTTGCAGAATTCCATCACTTCGTCTGTATCGAAGTTCCCAGTACTGGTCAGTTAGTGGCTAATTCATTCCTGCCACTCCTCAGTACTTTCGTTTTTCTTTGGTTTACTCATTATACTGTTCATTCCATTCAACGGGCATAGCAGTTCTTCCTTACATTCACTGAGGACGCAAAGTCATCAGCGAATCTTATCACTGGTAACCTTTCACCCTAAATTTCAGTCCCATTCATAAAACGTCCTTTTATTTCCATCACGAAGAAGTAGAGATTGAACAGCATGAGGGAAAGACTACACCCCAGTCTGTGTAACCAGAGAGTTCCATTCTTCGTCTCCCATCTGTACACTGAAGAAAAAAGAAATTGCAGCTCCAAGAAGGAGTTGTGCGAAGTAAACGAAACTTGGTAGACGTCTTTCTACATCTGAAAGATGATATCTGTTCACATTTCGCGGTGAAACTAGTAGTGTCAGGAAACATATGAAGTTTGCTTTAAATACACGCTTTAACGGTGGTGAGCGTTAGTTCCTTTGAGACTGGACGTGGTGAGTTGATGTTAATCAAGAATGCCTTTAAAGAGTCAAAGACGCTGTTAACAACACCTCAATGGTCGTGTAACAGGGTTACGAGAAGCTAAATGTTACTTCTGCGATATTGCAGAAAGACTTGGCAGGAATGTAGCCATTGTATATGACTGCTGGCAGAGCGGTCACGAGAATGTACGGCCACGTGACACTATTGAGAGAGGAGGCCATTGTGTTTGGCGAAAGGCTCTGGCGCATCGTACTATGTCTGCAGCACCAGTCTGAGCAGCAGTTGGCGCCACAGTGACACAACAAAGAGGTTAATTAAAGGACATCTCCGGGTCACACGCCCTGTAGCATGCACTCCACTGACACCAAACCTCCGCCATTTGCGACTTCAGTAGTATCCAGCGAGAGCTCAGTGGAAGGCAGGACGGAGATGTGTTTTCTGATGGAAGTTGGTTCTGCCTCGTGACAGTACGGCTGTGTGTTGGCTATAATGAGGATAGTTGAAGGCTTGCAACCAACCGGTCTGCGTGCTAGACGCACTGGACCAGCACCTGGAGTTATGGCGTGAGGTACGATTTCTTGTGACTGCAGGAGCACTCTGATTGCACATTTGTCCTTCCGTCTGGTGGTTCGACTTGTCATGCTGCCATTCATGAACAGCCTTCTAGGGAGTGTTTTCCAACAGGATAAGGCTCGCCGACTTGCCGCTGTTATAACCCAACGTGCTCTACAGAGTGTTGACATATTGGCTTGGTCAGCTCCATTACCAGATCTGTCTCCAATCGAGGAAGTAGGGGGCATCATCGTACAACTCAAGCGTCAACCACAAACAGCATTAATCATCCCTGTATTGACTGACCGAGTGCAACATTCGGGGAACTCCATTTCACAAACCGATATCCGACATCTGCACAGCACAATGCTAGTATGCTTGCATGCTTGCATTCAATGTTCTGGCGTTTACACTGGTTATTAATGTGCCAGCTTTCCGTACTTGCATTTGCGTCTCTCATTCTTACAGAAACCTGTGATCTTATAATGTCAATCACTTAAATATGTTGTCGACAAAAACATATTCCCGAAATTTCGTTACTCTACATTAATTATTTCTTGGTGCTTCGATTTTTTTTCTGTCAATGTATTTTTCCCCACTTCCTTCTTGTGAATGTTTGATCTCGTCTACTGGGATAGATGATATACCTGTTTTTATGAGGATTTCGATATTGTACATATTTCTAGGTCGGCATTTCCTATGAAAGTATTCTGATTTTTCTGAAGCCTGTTCTCCATTATCAGTTACTGCGTCACATGTTTCTCTTCCTTGCCTTTACCTGTCCTAAAGCCAACCTGATCGTCACCTAATAAATCCTTGATTACCTGTTCCAGTGTTATTATTCTTGTCAGTTATACGCGATAGTCGTTAATTATTCTGTGCAATAGCTGTTACACTCTTCGCGATGGCGTGGATAGCGCTTTTGTTTTCGAATGTCTGATGTTATGGCTCCATACTCATAGTTTCTACAGACCAACTTGAATAGCTGTTTGGTTGCCGCTTCCCCTAATGATTTTAGAAATTCTGCCGGAAGTGGTCTATGTCGTCTGATAAACTTAATTGAGAGACTTAAGATATTATGAACCTCTTAACCTGTTTGGAACTCTTGAGTTCTGATGATAGACTTGCGTCTGCTGGCATCCAACCTGCTAACTCATATGTTTTAATACGTTTCACCTGCTATGTCTTTGATACGTTCCCTAAGTCAAATCCGTTCGTGTTACTATTTGTCGCCACACCTTCCATACCGTAAAATGTTACACATTTCATTTACAAAATGCGCAACGACAAATAACGTTAACGTGCCTTCTCAATGTAATAGGCGCTGCATTGGGTGCTTCTAAATATTCTCAAGCGAAACGGTAATTTTTGTAGCGAAGGGTCTATACGTGAGCCTGTTAAGCAAATTTTGTTTAAAGTAACCTCATGTGAATTTGTTTGCACCTCAGTTAAGACGCAGTTAGTGAATTTCCTCCGGTATAAAAAGAGTCAGTAGCTGAGTGCTTCATACCAGTCACAGTTCAAGTATTTTTCATATATTCTGATAGATTTGTCTGCAAATTGTCCAATTCAGAGGCACTTGTGCATGGTCCACTAAGTTTTGCTACTTCTCTGACTCCCATACTCATGTTCATAATGTCTCAATTCCATATTACACTGTGTCTGTCCTTTCCTTTCCCTCTTGAGTAATAAAACGAATGAATGTACGTGTGCAGGTACGAATTCGGTGTGCATAACCGAGGGAGTTTAGTCTGTTACTGTGACAAAGGGACAAATTTAGTAGACACTTGTTGGGAACAAAGAGGTTTCTATTTGCCTCAGTCGAACCTTTTGCTTAAGTTGCCACAATATACCAGGCATGCTGTCTGGTCACTTTAATTGGAGAGGTTAACCTAGATATCCTTAGGGGTGTTCTTCACTGTTGGCTGAGAGTTTGCTAAGATAGGCTAGTCGTAAGATCTTCTCCTCGATATTTTTGTTGGTGGTTAAATTTGCGTATGTTTTCAGTCTGACTGAACCCGTAACTCTTTTCTTTTATAGCTTTGTAGACTATTAGTTAGTGCGACGTGGTTTATTTTAATTTTCCGACTGCTGAATACTTGTAAATTTAGTTGATTTCACAGACTATTGTTTAATTCAACTAGTCACTTTAACACATGGTGGGACGTTGAATGGGTAACGATTCAATTCAATCAGCTTCTCCGTTTTCTAACCGAGAGTGCCTGTGCATTTTATGAGACCAGTGTGTTTTTTCCACTGATTTTTTCAGACCGTTTAATTCCGCTCTTTCCATTGTTTCAGTATTTGCTTCATTCATTGTCAACACGTGTTAGTGTTCATGTTTGAGAGCTTCCAGCTCTCACAGCTTGTTCCCACTGCGATAAATTCAGTACAATCCCAATGTGCTTATCCTGAAATTCTTATATGTTCAGTACTTACATTTGTTCGTTACCATCACTTGCTCATTTTCGATTTAAAAGCTTTTTATATTGTAGCTTCCATACTCTTCCTCTTACACTCAGTGTGTAAATTAAATGTGTTTTAGTTCATGTTACGAACTTAGTTTGTGCATTTCAACGGCAATTTTACTTATTGATTCTGCCTGTCAAAATCAAAGGATCAGCATCCCTTTGCTAGCGACCTGTGGTCATGATGGAGGGCCTTTTGTTCTTTCACTTTCTCTGAAAGATATATACACAGGGTAAATTAATTCAAGTTTTCTGAGAAAATACTATATTGAACCAGAGATGGTCAAATGTTGTATCGGGTGTGTATTAGCGCCGATGCCCAACAGTGATCGCTGATTCAAGATATTGTGGCTAATGTGTTAGAGTAACATTAAGTAGAGAGATGTATGGAGGATGCTCAAGTGTAAAGACGTGTTGTATCTGATGTGTGCTGGATATATACTTACTCGGTACGGGCAGTAATCATTTTCTTATGTGGAAGATACTATGATCTTTGCTAACTGTAAAAGTAATCTCAACAAAAGTCAGAAATTATTAAGGTAAGAAACGTTGTTTTGTTACTAATCCAACCTGCGTATTTGTAGGTGACGATTAAGACAATGTATAGCATTCACATCCAATGATTTTGTAAAGCTGGTTGCTCATGTATAATAAGTTTATAGATTGGGTTAATTCTGAGCATTATTAATTTTCAAAGAGTCAAAATACAAGTTTTGAAGTTAGTGCCGTATTGTAACTTACCACAGGTCAATACCAGTTCCCAGATCCATTTCTTTTTTAATTAACTGCTTTTGTCAAGAAGTTATTGTCTCAGTCATATTTGATTTAATAAAAATGTGTGGTAAGCAACAGCCGTGCACAATAGCTGTTTGCAACTATACAACTTGCAGTACTAACAGAGAGCAGTGTGAAGAGCGTTTCCAATGCGAAGATAAAGGTAATAAATTTTATTATTTCGGGGATAGCATTTATTAATCACAGGGACCGTTATTTCCAAATTGATCGAAAAAATGGCCCTGAGCACTATGGGACTTAACTTCTAAGGTCATCAGTCCCCTAGAACTTAGAACTACTTAAACCTAACTAACCTAAGGACATCACACCCATCCATGCCTGAGGCAGGATTCGAACCTGCTACCGTAGCGATCCCGCGGTTCCAGACTGAAGCGCCTAGAACCGCTCGGCTACACCGGCCGGCGTCAAACTGATCAAGTTTTATTACCGGGACCAATTTCAAATCAATAGTATTGCATCAGATTCAGTTCTTTTATCACGTAAATGCATGCAGTTTTGGTTTGGTTTAAAGTTATTGACAGTTTACATTCCCGCAGCTAAATGAAATTGACATTCTCGCAATCAGAAAAGTTCAGTACAGGGCAAAACTCATAAGCGAAGTGATGAAATTTCACGTTCACACGCCGTTCCCATTCTAACAGTTGTGTTTCAGACTATTGTCAGTCACGTAATTTCAATGATATTTAAAACGCACATTTTTCATCTTCTCTGTGTGAATCTCGTCGACTGCATGTTGATGTTATGTGTGTATGTAGTTAACCTATCCTTTGATTATTCCTGTCCCATAAACCACAAATATAGTAGCGGACTCAGAAGCAAGATTCTAGATGTTGATACATCTTCAAATGGTTCAAATGGCTCTGAGCACTATGGGACTTAACAGCTGTGGTCATCAGTCCCCTAGAACTTAGAACTACTTAAACCTAACTAACCTAAGGACATCACAAACATCCATGCCCGAGGCAGGATTCGAACCAGCGACCGTAGCAGTCGCGCGGTTCCGGACTGAGCGCCTGAACCGCTAGACCACCGCGGCCGGCTGATACATCTTAACCCTTCCGTTAACAAGCTTTATAACACCTCTATTTTACCAAGCGGGGTATTTCAGATGGTTCAAATGGCTCTGAGCACTATGGGACTCAACTGCTGAGGTCATTAGTCCCCTAGAACTTAGAACTAGTTAAACCTAACTAACCTAAGGACATCACAAACATCCATGCCCGAGGCAGGATTCGAACCTGCGACCGTAGCGGTCTTGCGGTTCCAGACTGCAGCGCCTTTAACCGCACGGCCACTTCGGCCGGCTCGGGGTATTTGGACTACCCCAAAATATTTTGTGTTTTATTGTAATATTGGTTATCAGATTTCGTTATTTCCATTGAATGGGTTTATTTAGTAGTGAAAAACATCTTTTCAGGCTATTAGAAGTATTTATCATTCGAATGAATAACATTTCTTTTTTCAACCAGATCGACGGCCATGATACTCCATTATGCGTACATATGTTGCATTATCATTGGTTTCTGTTCATGGATTAGATATGCTGCTCCACTAAAATTACACCACCATGAATTCGAAACATAACAAATGTCAAGTAAGTATGAAGTGTGCTACACGATAGGATACTCATATGATCGACGCTAGTGTGCAGTTGCTCGAATTATGTAGAAGTAACGTCTACTTCATTATGCATGTAAGGGAAGATTAGACAGCGGAAGTGTCGTTTAGAAATCTAATTTGAACGTTGGCTGCCTGTGATGAGAGCTTGTTGTGCAACGTGTAAGAAGGAAATACGTCTATGAACAAGAACCGCAATTTGACAATAGAAAAATCGATGCATCTTGAGACTAGTCTTGTCGTTGCTTGACGTTGATGGTCGCTTGATGTGTGATCCCACGATTATAATACGGATATGGAATGATGAGTTCAGGAGGGCCATGCAAGCTGGCAATGACGACTTGCGACTAACACCTGAAAGGACAGACATACTGGTTTCTTCGTCGGCAGGTCGTACGCCACGTATAGTGGGGCAGGAAATGGAATTGTTTGTAGCAAGACACACGGAGAGTGCGACGTCATGTACAGCACGCCGACTACTGTGGAAGTTTCCCTTGACTCAGCAACAAAATAGTTCAAATGGCTCTGAGCACTAAGGGACTTAACATCTGAGGTCATCAGTCCCCTAGAACTTAGAACTACTTAAACCTAACTAACCTAAGTACATCACACACATCCATGCCCGAGGCAGGATTCGAACCTGCGACCGTAGCAGTCGCGCGGTTCCGGACTGAGGCGCCTAGAACCGCTCGGCCACCGCGGCCGGCGACTCAGCAACAGGGAGAAAGAGCTAACAGTGGTGCTTCTAACGACAGCACTGGACAGAGGAGTGAAATTGCATTGTATTTTCAGACACACCCCGGTTTTACGTAGTGCATTAGAATGGCCCTAAGGGTTTGTGAAGACTTCGAGAACGTACGTTTCCAGATTGTATTCGTCATTGTCACATGGGCGCAGCGCCTAGTGAGATGCTATGGAGTGTGACTGGGTACACAAGTCAATCACTTCTGGTTCGAGTAGGCGGCAGTTTGGACAGCAGTCGCTGCAATTCTGAAGTGATGAAGCCAGGTAATAGTGTTCGGTCGTTGAGATCTCCGTGAAGTTATTTTACATCAAGAAGATGGAGGACTGGATTCTGCTTCTATTCTCCTGAAATACCTCAGATACAGAGGGTTTTGGTTCGACTATTGCCTTGGCTAGCCCTTTCTCAAGATCTCTCACTGACTGGGAACACACCTAATAATGGGTGGCGGGCGGAGTGAGAAGATACGCTTTGCCAACTACTATGATTCATGAACACTGACATAGGGTTGAAGCTTCAATAACTGATGATCCATTTCTATAATCGAAGCTGTGTTCAGATTTACGCCCAGCCAGATTAGAACGGTTATTGCTATCAGAAGTGGCAATTATGTGCATAAAATCCCGCTCCCTGTACACCCCCAAATCACCTACAAATGTATTGTTCTTACTATACTGTGTATATTGACACGACAGTAACATAACGCTCTGCTATACTTGATAATTTTTGATTTTATTTCTGGGCTACTTCTGAGTAAGGAAGAAGGATTCACATTTTCTTCTAAGAAACGAACGGGTATATGTTTTCGTGACCACGCTAGCTCACTCACAAAGACACTGGAGAAGGGACGGGGTTCCCCAGGGCACTGCAGTTTGTGGAAGTCAGTTACAATAAGCCCCTGCTCCACACTTTGTTGGTAAATACTGTTTCCTCCTTTGAAAGCAGTCTGCCACTAAGCCATGGCCTGTCACTAGTGTATTAGTGAGCGAGAAGAATTCGCTCCCTGTACACAGATCTAAGAACAGGAAATCGTGGCTCTGCTCGGACACTGCGAGAAAACTCGTTGCCTTACTCTCCAGATTAAGGAGTGAGGCGTACTAACAATAAGTAATCCATGCAGCTGCACAAAGCCACTGTGCCATGGTGGAGTAGTAGTTGGAGTATCTGCCTAGCGAACAGGAGGCCTGGTCTTAGTATAAATTGTCATTTGTCGCTTCAGTCTGCATACACGTCATAGATGTTTCAGACGTGAAAAATCTCTAGAACCATAAAGTTTCATTTGATTTAAGTAACTATGTCTGGATTTCAGGCAGGATCTCCCCAGTTTCTTTCGATTGTGAGTCGCTATTCCAAAAAACACAGTTGGAGAGCCTATGAAGTACTGTTCCAGTTTAGGGCGAATAGCAAGTGGGCCGAGGTGTCAATGGGTATTTGAATTGAGGAGGGAGGCATGCTAGGGTAGTCTGTACAGTTGGGCAACGCCATTGCCACTGTTACAGGGTGGCGTTGTGGTCAGCACATCTGGCTAGTGAGCGGGAAACCCGGGTTGAAGCCCCGGCATTGATACTAATTTCAATTTCTCGCTTCATTCTGCACATATACTCCGAACGTGTTTGAGACTCCCTGCTAAAGAAAATTTTAAAAAAGAATCAAATTTTGGAACGTAATTACTGGCTGAATGCGCCATACAATCTCATACCTTAAGGGCAAGACCACTTTAATTTAAAATCGGCTGAAAGCCAATTACCTAAGACTCAAACCAAAATCAGAAATCTGAAAGGCAGAAGGCCTTATTTTGAATCAGTCCCTTCAATTAGACTGAAGGCCCAAACAATGTCACCTTAAGAGCAAAACAACTTTAATTTAAAAATCGGCTGAAGGCCCATCATTTAAAACTCAAACCAAAATTAAATTTTTAAAAGGCAAAAGGCCCTATGTTAAAACAGTTCTTGAATTAGGCTAAAGGCTCAAACAATGTTACGCCTTAAGGGCAAAACAACCTCAATTTAAAAATAGGCTAGAAGCCATATAAATACAAACAACAAGAACAAATAAGAAAAGGCAGTACACCCAACGGCGCTCAGAAGTTTCCGAGTGTCGGCCTGGATTTCCAACACTACGCTCGCTTAGGTGAGACAGGCAGTCGGCCCAACCATCCTCGATTCGACGACAACTCAGCAGACAGACAGCCACGGACTTGTTAGCAATGGGAACAGCACCACACACTTCGACTGCGCTTTGGACGCCGCCAGCGCCCTCGGCCAAACTACGCGCCGCGGAGATTTCCTCGCTGCTCCACGCCAACCGACCAACTCGTCGCACACAGTACAGCCGGAAATGGAGAAAGGAGCAAAAATACGTCGGCCGATGAGACGACCAACCAACGGTCGGCCGCTCCAATCTCCCTCCGTCGGACAGTTCATGTGTGTCGCCAGCGGTCGGCGAGCACTGGCTGTCGGCGCCTGACCGACGCTCCGTCCCCGACTTCACTGCTGCTGCGTCCCGACTGCACAGCTGGTCCGTCCCGCATTGACTGCCAGACACACGACGACCCGGAAATACTATCGGTTGCTCCAGAGATGGTACGACAGTGCACTTATCGATACGCGCTGATGCTGCCGTTCAGGGGCAAGTAAGGCAGTAAGTTAGTGACACCAGTAAATGGAATAAACAAACGAGGCGGCAGTATCGTAATAAAAGACGACGAGCGTAAATGGGATAAACGCGAGCCGTCCACGGCTCAATGTTATGTAGTAAAATGTGTGCTTCAGCACGAAGGGCTCGATCAATGAGTGGAACACAGCTAGAAGCCGATACCAACATCTTTCATGTTGAGGCACGTCCTGTAAGACAAAATGGGAAATTTCTTCAGGGTTCCCCTGTATTCACGCAAATAAAACATTTCGGTGGCCACGTTAGCAGTAGCATTGAGTTATGCCTTCCAAGCACAGGTTTTCTAAAAATGGGGCAGATGGATTTAGAAGCGGATAATTTGGAGGACCTCAGATTCTGCAGCAAGAGAGATTTCTGCTGCTGGCCTGACTAGGCCGCAAGCTTGTTCACGCCTACTGGGGTAATCTTTAGCCGGTGGCGGCCGGCGAGGTCTGGCGCTCGCTGGCTGAGCTTGGAGTAAGTGTCGCATTTCGCATTAGCGCTGTTTATTTTTTGAGCAGATCACTATTTGCAGGACTTCCTACGTAACTCGCCTGATTGACTGTATTGTTTCATGGCTCTTGGACTTGTTTGCTTTTCATTTTTGAGCTGCACAGTTTACTGAAGTTTCTAATGTTTGTCAAGAAGTCTTTCACCTAAGTAAGGTAGCAACCATATTATTGATTAAATTGAACTTCTGGAGCTCTGTGTTTCAATATTTTAGGTGACGTTTGGAGCAATTTCTCAGTTTTACGAGACTATACACTGAAATGAACTTACAGGATAGGACATCCACGTATGCAGATGGCGGTAGTATCACGTACGCAAGGTATAAAAGGGCAATGCATTGGCGGAGCTATCATTTGTATTAGGGTGATTTATGTGCAGAGGTCTCCGACGTAATTATGACCGCTCGATGGGAATTAACAGACGGTGAAAGCGTATTGGCAGTTGGAGGTAGACGCATAGGACCTTCAGTTTCGGAAATCGCTAGGGAATTCAATAGTCAGATACCCATAGTGCCATCTGTGTGCCGAAAATTCCAAGTTTTAGGTTTTACCTCTCACGACGGACAATGCAGTCGCCGACAGTCTTCACTTTACGACCAAGAGCGGGGAGGTCTTGTAGAGCTGTTAGTGCTAACAGACAAGAAACACTGCGAGAAAGAACCACAAAAATCAATGAGGGACGAACGATGAACAACAGTGCGGCGAAATTTGGCGTAAATGGGCTACGGCAGCAGACGACCGACGCGAGTGCCTTTGTTAAAAGCACCACACCCCCTGCAGCACTGCTGGTCTCGTGATCATATCGATTTGACCCTGTACGCCTGGAAAACCGTGGCCTGATCAGATGAGTTATGATTCCAGCCGATGACAGGGTTCGAGTGTAGTGCAGACCCAACGAAGCTATGGACCCAGGCTGTCAACAAGTCGGTGATTGCTTCATAATGGTGTGGGTTATGTTTACATGGAATGGACTGAAAATGCTTGTGTTCGGCTACCTGGAGACCATTTGCAGACATTTATGGACTTCATGCTCCGAAAATGGAATTTTTATGGACGAAAATACGCCATGTCAGCGGGCCACAGATGTTCGCGACTGGCTTTCAGAACATTCTGGACACTTTGAGCGAATAATTTGGCCACCCATATCCCCCGACACGAATCCCATCCAACATTTATGGGACGTAACCGAGAGGTGAGGTCGTACACAAAATCCTTCACTGGCAACACTTCCGCAGTTATGGACCGCTATAGAAGGATCATAGCTCAATATTTATGCAGGGGACTCCCAACGACTTGAGTCCATGCGACGTTGAGTTTGCTGCACTATGCGGGGAAAAAGAAGGTCCGACACGATACTAGGAAGTATCCCATGACTTTTGTTATATCAGTGCACGTTCATTTCATTGGGAACGTATTCTGTTTTATTTTGATGTGGTATGTGTGCAGATTAATAAATGAGGTACTAAACTCAGACTTGATTTAAATCTCAGTACAGAACCATTGTCCTACAACTGATATTGGTTAAGCGACGGTGTAGAAATAAACGTAGCCGGTTTATCTGCATTTTTAATTTGTCTACGTTATTGTGACGGTGTTACGTTGCAATAACGTGGCCAAAGCTTGTGATGATTCAGTTTACATGCGGATATTGTGATCAGTTGTTCAACTGATGTATAACGAGCGTTAAAATAGTTCGTCTAGCGTGTTATTGAGGATATAGTCGGTAAAATCGGACTACATACTATAGGCAACAGAGGAAAAAGTCTACCGTTATATTAAATAAGCACGATAAGTAAAATTTCATTATTGGCTATCGCCGTTCCTACTGTTACAATTTTAATAGCCAGAAATGTAGATATAGACCAACAAATAACGTAGCTAACTTCTTTGGTGTGGATATCATAGCCTCGCTAAACCCAGAGAAGGTCGTATTCATCTCGCAGTTAGTTTAGATGACCATCTAATTAAGCACTGCTAGTCAATTTCGAGTGCGTGCTCGTTAAACTAACAGCGAGGTAGAAATGACGTCGTTATTTGTAATATAGTGAGGGAAATATAATCTGTGAAAATGGTAGTTAGATGAAGCGGTTTGATTAGGATAGCTGGCAGGGCGCGAAGAGTGAACACAGTGTTCATTTACAACGAACTTGATTATCTTCAATAAATCGTTTAGGAATATATTTGAGTGTATTTCTGAACTTATGGGACGTTACCCGAATGTCGCTCTTCTTCCTACACTATACAACAGAACTATCACCTGCCACCGGTTGCAGCGTGAACAATCTTTACAGTTAGTGGACCGTCTAAACTGGCCATTGCAACAGTACGGTAATAAAATTTTATTGTATTTGAAACTGCTTTTGCTCGTATCGTTGCCGTATTGTGTAGAGTTCGTACGTGTTGCAGCGTCGTGCTTATTAGGTGCTCGTCCGACAGAGATAATTTTCACTCACCTCGCGGTGATTTCCTGTTCCGCAGCGCGGTCCGCATGCCTTCATTGTTAAAAACGAATAAAGTTCCTCTACTGTAAAAGCTGTAGTAGAACCAATAGCATTATACGAATCCAGCGGGTGCAACAAACGATTCCAGTATCAGGTTAACTGATCGATTGATTATAACTTATATGTAGTCTACCTGTTTGATGCAAGAAACACTGCCAAGCCTTTGCTAATCTTATGTTCCAATTTCAACACTCACACGCAGTCACAGTCGTTCGATATAGTCAGCTTATGGTGACTATCCGAATCCGTTACTAAAAAGATTACCAAATGGATTATATGTGCGCTCATTAACTTCACAAAGCAATTCTTTAGCCCACAAAATATGCGAGAACGTACTGTCCTCTGACTGGCTGATACACATCAGAGATAATTTGATATTAGTAATAAACCACGAAATTCCGCGTCTTTCACATTAGACCAATCACAACTTAATAGGCTTTTTGGAGAATTTACTAAATGAACACATTTAGAAACTCCATAAACATAAAAATGCTTCCTCTCTAAATAATAGAATTATCGTAAATTGTTTCTTGATTTCCCACTCCCGTAAACTGTCTAGTTGTACATAACAAAATCCACTCAGAGTAGAACTCACTTTCCCTGTACAAGCACAGTTCTCACGCTAATTGTATACCCATTTAATAGAAATAACAACATTCATTTAATAGAAATAACAATATTCATTTAATGTCTTACTATCCATTCACACTATCATTCAATTACTAAACAAGCTAGCAGTAAATAATGACAGTCGTAATAATCGCAATAACTATAGCTTTATTTCCAAAACATGTTTTAACTACCGGATAATTTCATAGGCAGTAAGCAGTTGACACCTTTCGGCCACATTCGTAACTACTTACTACTAGCTACTAGATCAGAGTGCATCTCTCATGCCATAACCATGACTAAATGTTTATTAGACACTACAACAGTGAAGCCATAGTCACAGTACATAATTTCTTTTTAAAAAGGGGTTAAATTATCAGCTTTAACGAACTACGTCGTCATTTTCCAATGTAAAACGTCCGTTGGAGATTATGTAATGGATACTGTGACCATTCATCTGACAATAACTTCGAAAAATAATGAGACCAGGCAACCGAGGCAATGGTGGCACAAGCAAGTCACTACAGTTCATTCCCATTCTTTCCCAACCGTTCATTCCATGTCCTAATGAAGAAAAGATCAAAACTACACCAGGGTAAAAATTGTCAAAGACTCTTGCAGCGTGTCCTGCTGTGACACAACGATCGTATGACTGATTTAAAGTCACAAGTCTTAAGTGTATCAAGCATGTCAAGTTCCCATATGGAATGCAGCGCATAATTTTATTATGTTCCGAAAAAAAAATCTCAAAACACGCTGTTCTTTTGTGTAGGACTTAGACACTAATTTATGTTTCATAACTGTTGTGAGATGCATGGTCACCAATCCTGTTGTATATTCTCCAACTTTGTTTAAAACGAAAATTTTGTATACTGTGACTATGGCTTTACTATTGTAGTGTCAAATAAACATTCAACTAATGTTATAGTCACACTCTTTTACGAGAAGTGTGTCGGAATGTAGAATAACCATAACTCACTGTCTGAAGCTGTCTGCCCGCTACCGTTTCTTACTTAATTATGAAGCGTTGCGTCTCAGTGTCACCTTCCTGATAAAATTCAGATTAACTGTCCCTGATACACAAAATCAGAGTAAACAGCCGTTAGTCCTGAATGCAAATAATTTTTCCCAACAATACGTTTAGAGTACAATATGAAAGACATATTAAATGGTCAACTAGTAAGAAATCTGCTTACTGTACCTGATCAGATATAAAATAGATCGAGCCGCCATATAGGCTTAGTGACTAGAAACTCACCATAAATTTAAATAAATATGGTAACACACTTAATTACTTTAAGTGCTTAGTTCACTGTCCCAAAATATTCTATGTCTATACCAGCACTAATCTTGATAATAATCAGAAGACTGTCCGACCCTTGACGAAATCACTTCAAGTGTCCACAGCTAAAAATGTTCAGTCCCCACTGAACCGCCTGAGTTACAGTTCAAACCAAAGCTGCACATGACATCACAATTTCAACCGCACCGTCAACGAAATTGTTGTAAGTGTTGACTGCTGTCCCAAAAATTTGCTTAGTCCATGAAGTGGTGAAGCTAAATCGCCGTCTGAGTAGCATAGACACCGACTCTGCAACTGAATCCTATCGGCTGTTGAAAAACAAAGATGACGATCCCCTTTTATATGAGGATTTGCCTTACCGTGGAATTTCCGAATTTTCATAATTCAGTGGGTTATAGGGATCGTCAGGGTGAATTACAATATGTATGCATGAGTGAAGGACATTGTAATGTGAAGGTACAGACGCTATATAAACGCAGACATCGTATTTATCAGTGATGTATCCATGCTCCGAAGGATTAAAATGGCGATATAATTACTTGTCTCCATGAGTGGGAATCGAGAATTTTGCGAACATAAGCGTTGTGACTACGTGAAATATGGAAATTTGGATCAGTTCTGGGGGCAGGCATGAACAGCCAAAGTGGTTAAGGCGACCGCTCGCGATAAGCAGGAATCCAGGTAAGAATCCCATTCCGGCAGAAGTTTTCACATGTCGCAAACAGCTGACGTCAATGGATAATCACAGGGTGCGAAACAATGTCTTAATGTAAGAGAGAAGTGTTGGTGAAGTAAGGCTCTGAGAACGGATGTCTGTTGTACCTGGATAGTAGCTTGGTACGGTAGTGTTGCTGGAAGCCTCTACGTAATTAGTCTACGCTGAGCTTTGCACTGCAGACAAGCTTGCATTATTGGGCCTTAATTGAATAATTAGCTGTGGTACAGTTTTTATTTTAATGTCATGCGTTTCAAAGCGACTGTACATTGAGAATCCGTAAGAAATGGACTGTTATTGGTACAATTTGTCATAACTAAATGTCAGTAACATGTAAAGCATGGCCTTATCACAATCATGCTCGGCTTAGCGCAATGAGTAGAATTGCAATATTTTAAGGTATGTAGTAATGTGTTGCTGGATCGAGTCTCTCTTCAACCAAATTTATTAATTTTTTCGAAACTAATCTTGCATTGAATAAAAGGTTCTATTACTTTCTTATTGGTACTAATAGAAGTGTATTCTGTAATATTCAATTTTATGTAAATAAAAGTGCACTTTTTCCGAGGAGTGAGTTCTTTCCATTGGCTTGATCTGCAAGACAGCTTGCACTGCCTGCAATAAGGTATTTTGCACTTCCTTGTTTTTAGTTTTATGTTTCACATGTTGTAAACATTCTGCTGCTCAACAGGAACGCCGATCAAGTAAGAATGGCCTTAGGATTTTAGTAAAAAGTGAGAATAATGAAATGATTTAAATCTTATGTTGAGAACTGCTGTAAATTTGTATCGCACTATTTGTAATAGAACTATTATAAGCCAATGTCTTTATTGACTGGACATGGTATTTTCCTTTTTGCGTTATAATATGTCCGTTGATATTGAAGTATTCGATTATGTATACCACAGACGGAATAACATCACTAGCATATGGACAATGGAGCAGATGGAAGTTTTATTAGAGCTAGCGTAGGAAGTTTACGTCCGTCCATTTCGTAAGCAGTGTGATTTGCGAGCGAGACACAGCGACAACTGCCACTGGAGCTACCTGCGTTCGCGCATACCACTTTAAGTAACACGTACCGTACGCACAAGAAGCTTTGTTTCTGAGCGTCCACTAGCACGTTGAACTCGGCACGATGAACGTTGACGTTCGAGTGCGCGGTCTGTGCGCAGACAGCTTTACCCACGACTGACGTCAGAGGACGTGTGCTATGTACAGCTCCACGGAGCATGTATGTACTGAGTGGTTGCAGTGCCGCCTACACACGCGGTCGAGAGGGTGTCAGGCGCTGAAGACATGCCACTGACGTATGGGGCCGCGGCCGGCGGGACAACGGAGCACACGCCTGTGACGACAAACAGTATAGGGGTAACGGAAAGCTAGTCCCTCTCACACACTGAAAACAGAATTGAGTTATCGTCAACAGAAAGTGAGCCCGCTAAAAAAAATCGGTGGTCTATGGGTAGCGTCTGTGATTCATAATAAAAACGTTTTCGGTCCACGGTTCGAACCCGTGTTTGGTCACAGGATTAGCTGCCCTCTGTAATTAAAAAAGAAAAAACTTAGTTAATGGATCAACGACGAACTGAAACGGGTGTCTTGCGACGTTCACCCCGAGCAGATGCAACGAACGAAAACGAACAAAATGAGATTTTAAAAAATCAGCCGCCACTGCATAAATTTTGATTAATAATCATCATTGGTAGCCGAGGACTTCCAGCATAAAAAGTAACCCTCATTCGGCCAACGGCCTTGTCAGAGAGGGTGCAGGAGCGGGAAGAGGTTCAGGGCACTCTCTTGACCTATGGGTGGAAAACTGCCCCTAAAGGCGGAAGAATCAGCAATGATCAATGGCACGAGGATGCAGGAGGCAATGGAAACCATGCACGAAAGACACGTAATGTGTATCCACAGGACATGTGGCCTGTAACTGAACAAGTACCTTGATGATCTCTCCATAGCCTCCAATCGGATCTCCAGATGGGGACTGGCAATGAAGGGGGGGGGGGGGGGGGGGCTTATCGTGAGAAAAAGATTGAATGATCAACGAAAACGTTATAGGAGTCGGGGCTTTGAATGTCAGAAGCTTGAACGTGTCAGGAAAACTAGAAATTCTGAAAAGAGAAATGCACAGGCTCAATCTAGATACAGTGGGGGTCAGTGAAGTGAACTGGAAAGAAGACAAGGATTTCTGGTCGGATGAGTGTGGGGTTAATATCAGCAGCTGCAGAAAATGGTATAACAGGAGTAGGATTCGTTATGAATAGGAAGATAGGGTAGAGAGTGTGTTACTGTGAACAGTTCAGTGATAGGGTTGTTCTTATCAGAATCGACAGCAAACCAAACACCGACAACGATAGCTCAGATATACACGCCGACGTCGCAAGCTGAAGATGAATAGATAGAGCAAGTGTATGAGGATATTGAAAGGGTAATACAGTATGTAAAGGGGGTTGAAAATCCCATAGTCATGGGGGACTGGAATGGTGTTGTAGGGGAAGGTGTATAAGAAAAGTTTACCGGAGAATATGGGCTTGGGACAAGGAATAAGAGAGGAGAAAGACTAACTGAGTTCTGTAACAAGTTTCAGCTAATAATAGCAAATACCCTGTTAAAAAATCACAAGAGGAAGAGGTATACTTGGAAAAGGCCAGATGATATCGAAAGATTTCAGTTAGATTACATCATGATCAGACAGAGATTCCGAAATCAGATACTGGATTGTGAGGCCTAGCCAGGAGCAGATACAGACTCAGATCACAACGTAGTAGTGATGAAGAGAAGGCTGAAGTTTAAGACATTATTCAGGAAGAATCATTGCGCAAAGAAGTGGGATACGGAAGTACTAAGGAATGACGAGATATGTTTGAAGTTTCCTAAGGCTGTAGATACAGCAGTAAGGAATATCTCAGTAGGCAGGACATCTCTAAAAAGGGCCATCACAGAAGTTGGGAAGGCAAACATAGGTACAAAGAAGGTAATGGCAAAGAAACCATGGGTAACACAAGAAATACTTCAGTTGATTCATGAAAGAAGGAAGTACAAAAATGTTCCGGGAAACTCAGGAATACAGAAATACAAGTCACTGAGGAATTAAATATATTGGAAGTGCAAGAAAAATATGAAGACACCGAAGAACGTACAGGAAAGTCAAGACAATCTTCGGTGCATTAAAAGCAAGGGTGATAACATTAAGAGTGCAACGATAATTCCACTGTTAAATGCAGAGGGGAGAGCGAATCGGTGGAAAGAATACATTGAAAGCCTCTATGAAGGGAAAGATTTGTGTGATGTGATATAAGAAGAAACACGATTCGGTTTAGAAGAGATAGGGGATCCAGTATTAGAATCAGAATTTAACGGAGGTTTGGAGGCCTTGAGGTCAAATAAGGCAGAAGGGATAGGTAACATTCCATCAGAATTTCTAAATTTATTGGGGAAGTGGAAACAAAACGACTATTCACGTTGGTGTGGAGAACGTATGAGTCTGGCGACATACCATCTGACTCGGAAAAGCATCATCCACACAATTCCGAAGTCGGCAAGAGCTGACAAGTGTGAGAATTATCGCACAATCAGCTTAACAGCTCATGCATCCAAGTTGATTACAAGAATATATACAGAAGAATGGAAAAGAAAACTAATTATCCGCTAAATGACAATCAGTTAGGTTTTAGGAAAAGAAAAGGCACGAGATAAGCAATTCTGACGTTGCGGTTAATAATGGAAGCAAGACTAAAGAAAAATCAATACACGTTTATAGGATTTATCGACCTGGAAAAGCGTTCGACAATGTAAAATGGTGCAAGATGTTCGAAATTCTGAAAAGAGTAGGGTTAAGCTGTAGGGAGAGACGGGTGATGTACAATATGTACAACAGCCAAGAGGGAATAATAAGAGTCGACGATCAACAACGAAATGCTCCTATTCAAAAGGGTGTAAGACAGTGATGAAGCCTTTCGCCCCTACTGTTCAGTCTGTACAACGAGGAAGCAATGATAGAAATAAAAGAAAGTTTCAGGAGTGGAATTAAAATTGAAGGTGAAGGGATATCAATGATACGATTCGCTGATGACATTGCTATCCTGAGTGAGAGCGAAGACGAATTGTGTAATTTGCTGAATGGAATGAACAGTCTAATGAGTACACAGTATGGTTTGAAAGTAAAACGAAGAAAAACGAAGGTAATGACAAGTAATAGAAATGAGAACAGCGGGAAACGTAACATCAGATAGGTGGTCACGAAGTGGATGAAGTTAAGGAATTCTGATACCTCGGTAGTAAAATAACCAATGAGGTCAGCAGCACAAGATCGACGATATAAAGTCAGTTCGTAGTAAAAATATTTCTGTTACTGATAAATTGTGTATATGTACAGTATTAAAGTATCATTTTCTGACCATTGCCGGTGAGTTAAATAAAATTTTGTTTCTGCAAAGAATCATAACATTCATGGGAAATGCCTTTCCGAGATTTATGTCTGAATTACTCCTCTGTGATGCAGACAAGGGGGAGATTGAGTCAGTAATTAAATCACTGAAGACTAAGGACTCTCATGGATATGATGGAGTGCCTAGCAGAATATTAAAGTACTGTGTGGCGCATGTTAGCCCTGTATTTAGCCACATTTGTAATTTTTTCTTTAGTAATGGTCAGTTTCCTGAAAGATTAAAGTGCTCAGTAGTAAAGTCCCTTTATAAAAAGGAAGAAAAAGATAATGTAGACAATTTTCGACCTATCTCTATGCAATCAGTGTTTGCTAAGGTTATTGAAAAGGCTGTTTTTTTAAGGCTAATTGATCATTTTATATCACATGATTTGCTATCAAAGGTACAGTTCGGTTTTAGAAGTCGTTTAATAACTGAAAATGCTGTATTCTTTATTCTCTGTGAGGTACTGGATGGGTTAAACAAAAAGTTTCGAACGCTAGGCATATTTTTTCGTTTAACTAAGGCGTCTGATTGTGTTGATCACAAAATATTGCTCCTGAAGTTGGATAATTACGGAATATGCTGAGCAGCTCACAATTGGTTCACCTCTTACTTTAGCAACAAATAGCAGAAGGTCATAACTCACAATGTTGAGAATGGTTGTGATGTGCAGTCTGAGTCGGGTACAGTCAAGTGGGGGGTGCCCTCAGGTGTCAGTGTTGGGTGTACTCCTGTTCCTTGTTTATATAAATGACATGCCCTCTAGTATTAAGGTAGCTCTAAAATTTTCTGTTTGCTGATGACACTAGATTGGTAGTGAAGGATATTGTGTGCAGCATTGGCCCAGTTTCAAACAGTGCAGTTCATGACCTATGTTCATGACTTGTAGAAAATAAACTAACACTAAATCACAGCAAAACTCAATTTTTGCAGTTTCAAAAACACAATTCAACAAAGCCTGACGTTTTAATTTCACAGAATGGGCATATGATTAGTGAAACTGAACAGTTAAAATTTTTAGATAGATAGTAAATAGCCGTGGATAGCCCACGTTCAGTGTCTTGTTCAAAGAATTAATGCTGCCATTTCTGCTATCCTAACGGTATCTGAAGTGCGTGATGGTTTGACACGAAAATTCTTATACTTTGCTTATTTCCCTTCGCTTATGTCATATAGTATTGTATTTTGGGGTAACTCTTCCCATTCTAAAAGGATAATTTTGGCTCAGAAACGGGCGGTTCTGGCAATAAATGGCGTAAGTTGAGGAACCCCTTGTCAGCCTCTGTTCACGAGTCTGGGTATTTTGACATTGGCCTCTCAATGTATATATACCTTCCTACCATTTCTTGTTAACAATATTAGCTTATTCCCAAGAATAAGCAGGTTTCACTCAATTAGTACTCAGCAGAAATCTAACCTGCATTGGGACCGGACTTACTTAACTCTTGTGTAGAAAGGCGTGCAACATACTGCTGTATTCATTCTCAATAATCAAAACTCTTAGCAGTAGTCCACGCGCTTTCAAATCAAAACTGAAAAGTTTCCTCATGGGTCTCCTTCCATCCTGTCGAGGAGTTACTTTCAAACTTAAGCTGATTCTTGTTGTATTGTTGATTTGGTTTACTCAAACTTATGATTGACTTTTTTCGTGTTCGTAAACATTTTATTTTTTTCTGTTATTACTTTTATGTTGTAATTTCATGCACTGACATATTCCATGACCTTGGAGATTTGTTCCCCAGTTTGGTCCTACGGAAATTGTTGTATAAATAAGAATAAAAAAGCAAGGAGGACATTAAAAGCAGACTAGCTATGGCAAAAAAGGCATTCCTGGTCGAGAGTAGTATACTAATATCAAATATCGGCTTCCATTTGAGCAAGAAATTTCTGAGAATGTACGTCTAGAGTACAGCATTGTTTGGTAGTGAAACATAGACTGTGGGAAAACCGGAACAGAAGATAATCAAAGCATTTGAGATGTGGTGCTACAGACGAACGTTGAAAATTACGTGGACTGATGATGTAAGGAATGAGGAGGTTCTGCACAGAATCGGAGATGAAAGGGATATGTGGAAAACACTGATAAGGAGAAGGGACAGGATGGTAGGACATTTGGTAAGACTTGAGGGAATGATTTCCATGGCACTAGAGGGAGCTGTAGAGGGCAAAAACTGTAGAGTAAGACAGAGATTGGAATATATCCAGTAAATAGTTGAGGACGTGGGTTACAAATGGTACCTTGAGATGAATAGGTTTGCACAGGAGAGGAATTTGTGGCGGGCCGCATCAAACCAGCAGAAGGCTGACGACCAAAAAAAGGAATAATTGCAAACTGTGCAGTTCTCCTATCGAAACCTGTACCGAATGACAATAATACTGCGGAAATTGGCAGCAATGTGTTCTCCGCACTCACACTGAACACCGCCGAATAACCTAAACCATCTGTAGACTCGTTTCCAACAATTCTATTGTGTCCATTCCCCTTTTCAGTTCTTTTGTGCTGTAAAGATGTGCTCTAAAATGCATACCTTAACAGCTATTCGTCTTCGCTACTTGGAAACACAACTCTTCTAATGAACAAGTGCTCGTATCTATGCATTTTAGAGCACGTGTTTACTGGATATTTTTTTCTTGTTTTGGTCAGTACTACCACTTCCCAAAATATGGAAAGCAGAGTGCTTTCAGCAGAAGAGATTTGTTTCACAGAATCGAAGGTGAAGAATTGCTCATAGCTCTTAAGGTCTGAGTTTTAGAGCCAAAGTTTACTTGACTTGTTTGTCTTTCGAGTTATCATTCCTGTCATATTCCTGAATACTGACCATCACTTCTGAAACATACTGTATAAAGAAGACCCATTCTTTAGTACTGTTAGAGTTTTTGGGATTCCCATCAGTTCCGATTAAAGGAAGACATCAAAGCAGTTAAGGGGCGAGCAGCTGGATTAGTTACCGGTAGATTCGATCAGCATGCAGGTATTACGGAGATGCTTCGTGAACTCGAATGGGAATCCTTCGACAGAAGAAGAGGCAATATGTTCAAATGTTAAAATGTGTGCGAAATCTTATGGGACTTAACTGCTAAGGTCATCAGTCACTAAGCTTACACACTACTTAACCTAAATTATCCTAGGGACAAACACACACACACAAACACACACACACACACACACACACACACACACACACACACACACACACACACCGATGCCCGAGGGAGGACTCGAACCTCCGCCGGGACCAGCCGCACAGTCCATGACTGCAGCGAAGAGGCAACATTGGGGAAATTTAGAGAATTGGCGTTTAAGGCTGACATGATAATGGCTCTGCTGTCGCCAGTGCACATTCTGCGTTAGAGCGACAGAGATAGGGTGCGAGAAGTGGTGGATAGTACGGAGGCTTTTACACAATGGTTTTCTCCTTACTCTGCCTTCGAAAGTAACAGGAGAGGAAATGAATAGTAGTGGTGTATGGTACCACCTTTTTACAACGTACAGTAGCTTGCAGAGTACGTATGTATGTGTAGATGAAGAAAACAAGGACCTCGCCGATAATTCCAAGTCCAGTCAGCAAAATGGTTCAAATGGCTCTGAGCACTATGGGACTTACCTTCTGAGGTGATCAGTCCCCTGGAACTAAGAACTACTTAAACCTAACTAACCTAAGGACATCACGAACATCCATGCCAGAGGCAGGATTCGAACCTGCGACCGTAGCGGTCGCGCGATTCCAGACTGTAGCGCCTACAATCGCTCGGCCACTGCGGCCGGCACCAGTCAGCAGAATGAAGACAATAGAAGCAACCCTTGTCTCAGCCCAGGTAAAAGAAGAAACATCATCGTAATGCCGGTAACCAACGGTATCTCTCAAAGAAGAAGGAAATCTGTAGAAGGAACGGAGATGGTCTTAAGTATACTGGATTAAGCCACTGAAATGGAAGCCGAGGAGGAAAATCGGACTTGAACAGCCAACGGATCACCTCAGATATTGACTAACAGAAAATTATAACGACAACCCTCTCAGAATCAGCCCTTCGGAATTTCGATAAACAGTGGAATCAATGGTATGGCTGCGTTACACGAGAAATGATCCCAGTCTTTTGAGACACGATTCCTTAATGATATTTTAATTGTAGCTGCCAGTAACTTTTTCAACTCTGTGATCAATAAAATTGGATCCGACTCCGTCCAGGAATATACATATTGTACGGCATTTGAATTCTGTAAAGATCACAAGACACGTTGTGTCAATGTATTAAAAATAATATTTCATTGGCAACCAGTAGTTTACTAATGCAATAAATCTGAAGCGCGATATAAGTTATGCTGCTAGGGATATTGAAAAAAGATGAACGTCTCGCACTAAATACTTCAGTGCATATCATATGCACAAGACTGTTATCAAAATCTAAGAACTAAGTGCACTGCTGCACAGCACCTTAGGTTGGTTCGTTGATTTTGGGGAGGGGCCAATCACCACGGTCGTCGGTTCCATAGCATTAGAGGATGACGGGGAAGGGAGACGGCCGTCAAATTTCAAAGGAACCATCCAAGCGTTTGCTTGAAGCAATTTAGATAAATCACAGAAAACCTAAATCAGGATGGCCGGAAGCGGATTAGAACCATCATCCTCGCGAATGCGAGTCCATTGTGCTAATCAGCGCGCCACCTCGCTCGATAGCAAATCAGCGTTCAGCTCTGCTCTAACTACTTTATATAGGTAAACTGACACTTGATTCCAAGCAGTTAAACAGGTTATAATAATGCCTTCAATATAAGAAGCATTTCATTCATTTTATATATATTTTCTCTGAAAAACTTGATAATATAATTCAGAATCAGATAAATTCTATTATTTATACTATTTTCTGTTTTTAAAGAACACAGGAAATAATCGCTCATGAAAAAAGAAAAATTTATTTTATTTGTGGCATTTTTAAAACTGAAAAGCCGTTGTTTATTTGATGGAGATTTAATTCAGTTTTTAGGAAGAAGAAAGAGTTTATCTTTACTGCAATTTCTCTATGTGATAATCAATCACAAACGAATTCATTTCCGTAAAGAGTAGCAAATATAAGTCGACAGAGCATTTGCTGGCGATAGCCGAAGCTCCTGGTTCAAGTCCCCGTCATCCACAATTTTAAAACATTTTAACAGATTTAATCCGCCACGAAATTTCTAATCAGTGCTGCCGAGTGAAAATTAATTCTGGAACCAGGTTCGCGTAATGGTTCTCAGTATGAATGGAAGTCAGTAAGAATGTCAGAAGGTTTCGACAATTATGATAATCGAAACTGGAAAGTATAGTTGAAAACTCGTTAAAGTTCAAAGGGAGAACAATTTCTGATTCTCTTCCACAAAGATCTAACTCTATCCATTAATTTCACCATCTTACGTTATGAAGACTTCTGAATTACTGGTATTTCTATTTCTGGAAAGGTTCTTTAGACGAGTTTCTACACAGCCTGTCCAGAATTGCGGATCTTACCTGGCGGACTACCTTGGTTGTCCTTGAAGAAGAGCGCTTCTCCAACCTCCGGCGCTGTTTTGCTGCAGATCACGACGACCTGTCTCTGAACAGAGGCGTGATGCCACTTCTCCTGGGAAGCCACTACATCCCAGCTGCGGCAGACACAGTTAAACTATTGGTCCCTACGGATGCGGCTATTGACCACAAAATCACACGCGGCTATTAAAATACTAATAAGCGACCGATTCCCTGGAAATGTGCTCGCTGCCTGAGAAATTAAACGCCCCTAATATTACTTGCATGTAGTTATCCATATTAACTCTCTAACAGAAATCACCATTAACTAATAGATATTCACGGCGAGACCGTTGGCTGAGCCGTTCTCTAGCTATAATAACCCATCACTCACGTCAAGAGCGCATAAAAGTTTTATTTGGTTCTAAAGCTCCTGCGCTCCAGTCAAGCACTTTTCTTACTAACTGAATAAAGTATGTGGTATGAAAGTGCTCCTCTATTGGCGAACTTCGCTATAAAAGTATTTCCACAAGGTCGTTGCCCAGAAGTGTTTATATTTTGATTTATATACCGTCCTACTCCTCCGGGATACTTTCTGCAGCGATTTACAAAAATCCAGAACATTGCAAACTAAATGAAAGTACACTTTTTACAGAAACTGATTGTGCATGTATAACTTCTTCCCTGCAATTTCGTTGCAACGTCCGATGTTTCTACCATTTGTTGAAGTCACGTATATCGACGACCAGTTTCGTCTTTCATGAAGAGTAAGTCGAAATCTTAACTGAAACTTTGCCAACTCTGAAGAGAAAATACTATAATTTGTACTGTAATTTAAAAATTTTGTTTTTCTTGTACAATCCCCAAAAATTTTTTGCCATATTTCTAAAATACGAGTATCTTTTAGTGATGTTTTACATTTCTCGTAAACGGCTACTATCTCTAGCAGCCTAGCATTTGTCATGTAGAAAGCAGAAAAAATATATATGCCTAAACGAAGCGTTCGGATTTGTTAATGTAGATGATGCTCTGCAGTGCAAGTAATATCGGAAGCTAGGTCTATCAGTGCTTCTTCAACTTGATTCTATTTCTCCTGGAACTTTATTTAACAAGCTGAGTATACCAATTACAGAAATATTTTCCTCATGAAGCAGGTTTGCCTCATAGCTGATTGAATCCTATGAAATATGTAACCAGTCGCAGCTCGTAGACGAGGGTTCCGAGAGAGAGCGCCTCGGAAACATTAAATTGTCTTTTGTGATTCGGCTCTTGCAGCTAAGGTATGGTGACGCAGCCTCTACAGAATAATTTTTTGTCGCGTGGGCGTCCCTACAATTCTTACAAGGAAGGGAAGTCAACAGAATGGCTCAATATTACTGTCGGAACCCTGTCTGTTTTTCTGCATTGCGATGTATTATTAATCGACCTTTGATATCAATGGTTAGGCAGTATCTTTTGTTCATGGAATTGGCAACTGTATTCATCGTAAATAGAAGGTTAGGTTTTAACCTTTCGTCGACCACAGTGTAATTAGAGACGGACAGAAACTCGCATTAAGAAAGCGTAAGGAAGAAAATCGGCCGTGCACTTTCCAAGAAACCATCCCGAAATTTCCTGGGGTGAATTAGGGAAATCACGGAAAACCTAAATCAGGGTGATTGGGACAGATTTGAACCGTCGTCCTCCCACATGCGATTCCTGTGTGCTAATCACTGCGCCGCCTCGTTCGGTGAATCCACTGTAGTAAAGACAAGGTAAGTGTGGAGACACCTCGCTAGAGAGCACTAAAATAGGGTAACCTAGCGGGTGTTCCGTGAACTGTTACATGAAATGCGGCCGCGACTCGTGTGTCGTTAATTTCAGTTGCTCACAAATTTCTTCCTTTATAACGTTGTTTGGTTAATGAAGTGCTTTATTCGGAAGTTTATTTTTGTTGCTCGAGGTACATTTTGACTGTTTTCGCAACGCATGCGTTACATGAAATTGCCACAAACATGCGCTTTGAGTCAAAATTGCAGAGACAAAGGAGTCGGCAGGAATACTCGACTCTCAAAAATTAGATTATGTGACAAAGTCGCAACTTTCCCCGAAATGGAAACCAGAGCCGCGTTTGTGTCTAACCCCCCTTAAACTTTTGACGAGAATTTAGTCTCCATCGTAGGTGACCACGTACACTTTTCACTTTTGTCACTTTTCAGTCAACTGGTTGCCTCAAGGACTATATGTTACACGGGTTACATAAAACAAATTGTATCTTAAATAGCCAGCCGCCCTGGCCGAGCGGTTCTAGGCGCTTCAGTCCGGAACCGCGCTGCTGCTACGGTCACAGGTACGACTCCTGCCTCGGGCATGGATGTGTGTGATGACTGTCCTTAGGTTAGTCAGGTTTAAGTCATTCTAGGTCTAGGGGACTGATGTCCTCAGATGTTCCATAGTGCTTATAGCCATTTGAGCCATTTGTATCTTAAATAATACATATTCGGTCAATAGCTTCTAGATAGAATTCTCTGATAGGAAATTGGAAAGCATATTTTGTGTTAGAATAACCATTCTCATTAAACGATCGGAAATTATGTCTTCATCTACATGGATACTTTGCAAATCAGATTTAAGTGCCTAGCAGAGGGTTCATCGAACCACCTTCACAATTCGCCGGCCGGAGTGGCCAAGCGGTTCTAGGCGCTACAGTCCGGAACCGCGCGACCGCTACGGTCGCAGGTTCGAATCCTGCCTCGGGCATGGATGTATGTGATGTCCTTAGGTTAGTTAGGTTTAAGTAGTTCTAAGTTCTAGGGGACTGATGACCATAGATGTTAAGTCCCATAGTGCGCAGAGCCATTTGAACCTTCACAATTCTCTATGGTTCCAATCTCGTATAGCGCGCGGCAAGAATGAACACCTATATCTCTCCGTACGAGTTCTGATTTCCCTTACTATCTCGAGGTGATTGTTTCTCCCTATGTAGGTCAGTGTCAACAAAGTATTTTCGCATTGGAGGAGAAAGTTCGTGATTGGAATTTTGTGAGAAGATCTGGTCGCAACGAAATACGCCCTTCTTTTAATGATGTCCAGCCCAAATGTTGTATCATTTCAGTGACACTCTCTCCCATATTTCACGATAATACAAAACTTGCTGCCCTTCTTTGAACTTTTTCGATGTACTCCGTCAGTCCTATCTGGTAAGGATCCCATACCATGCAATAGTATTCTAAAAGAGGACGGACAACAGTAGTGTAGGAAGTCCCCTTAGTAGATCTGCTACATTTTCTAAGTGTCCTGCCAATAAAACGCAGTCTTTGGTTATGATTTTTTTTTATTTATTCCAGAGTATTCAACTAGCTAGAAAAACTAGTAATATTTTTTATTTATACACAGATTGACATTTAAAATTAAAAATCTGCGTTAGTGCGATCCCCAACAATCATTGTTAAAATAGCACGCCCTCTTGTGACCAATTGTGGTAGCCTATGATGTTCCGTAACTTCAGATAGAAAAGTTAGCAGTTATCTCTTCCAGGAGGAGGAGACTAGTGTTAAACTTCCAGTCGACAATGAGGTCATTACAGGCGGAGCACAAGCTCTGATTAGCGAAGTATGGAGAAGGAAGTTGACCGTGCTCTTTCAAAGGAACCAGCCAGGCATTTGCCTTGATTTAGGGAAATCATGGAACACTTCAGTCAGGATGGCCGGTGGCGGATTTGAGACGTCGTCTTTCCGTATGCGAGTCCAGTGCGCTAACCACTGAGCTACCCCATTCTCAACGTGTCTAATAAGTGCACAATATTTACAGACAATACTTCCGAAATACGGCTTCAGGAACACCATTATAAAAAAAAGCAGCGGGAATGGCATGTTTGTCATATCCTTGTGCAATCTTGCCATCCAAAGGCGCATCGGACATAGAATGAAACAAAGATATGTTAGGTAGGTACAGTCTTCTAAGCTGACAGTACTGTGCAGTTCAGGCGATGACATTTTCTAGACCAATAGTGAAAAATCGCTGGTACCAGTACTGTAAAATACATAGGAGTGACCACTCAGAGCAACCTCAAGTGTGACGACATAAATCAAATGGTAGGAGAAGTAAATGCCAAGCTGAGTTTTATTGGAAGAATGTGAAGGAAACCCAAAGCACATGCGAAACCTGATCATTGGTCTTGGACTCATAGTAACAAATAGAGGTCCCCACCGGTTGGACCGACTTTTGAAACGAAATATACGATGTTACAGTTTAAGATCCCAGGTTTCACTACCTGCAGCCCTGTATGTAGGACGATGTGGGCTCGAATATCTCAGATGATGTTAATTTTTTATTTTTAAATCTTTATCGAAATGACTTTCTTCGCCGCGCGGGATTAGCCGAGCGGTCTCGACGCTGCAGTCATGGACGGGGCGGCTGGTCCCGGCGGAGGTTCGAGTCCTCCCTCGGGCATGGGTGTGTGTGTTTGTCCTTAGGAAAATTTAGGTTAAGTAGTGTGTAAGCTTAGGGATTGATGACCTTAGCAGCTAAATCCCATAAGATTTCACACAAATTTGAACATTTTTTTGACTTTCGTCAACATTTTAATTCAGTTAATTGATTTAAATGTAATTTTCCTAATTTCACTTCCTTTGTCACATCATTTGAAACATATCAGTTCCTTCATTTACTTCATTTTTTCTCCTTTTACTCCTTTTCCACTTGTAATCTTTGTTCATGTGGTTTTAGTTAATTTTATGAATTAATTTCGATTTAATTTCTTTTGTTTATCATCCTGTCTTTCAGTCCACATTATTGTGTTCGTTATATATATTTCTCATTGTATTTGAATTTCGTTTCACTTCTAAGGCTTTCTGTCATTTAAATCTTCGTCTGCGTTATTTCTTCCAAAATGCAGTAGGAACTTAGCTTATGTTTCAAATGTTTGTACGACGATTACCAAGTAAACAATTGCACATATGGTAAGCAAAAATACATTTTTCATACCGTTACACACTCAATATAAATGGATGATTTCGTCTTTTGTTTTTTATCCGATGGATCTGAATTTTGAAATAACTGAGTAATATAACAGATAAATTTAATTTAATTCATAGTGACAAAAATTCCTATTGGGGAAAGAAACATACAAAGGAGTCACTAAAAGAAATGAAAAAGTTCATACAATTATTAAAATGATGTGATAGGGGAATAGAAATGAAAAAAATACATTGAAACCAGTTAATTGACTATAAAAGCTGATTGAAGTCCTTCCGATAAAGATTTAAAAATAAAGCGAAATTGATTATATCTGAAGAGATTCGAGCTTCAAGCCAAAAGCAGCCTACATGTTAAGCTGATATCCTATCTGCTACACTATGTAAATAGGCCAAGCGTGTCAACTGTTTAAGTACTATTAAGGATCACACAAAATTTCTAAATTTTTTTTGTCATTTACTCGCAAATGAGGCCCCACCTTGGAGGCCTCTCCTTGTAAGGTGGCTCCAAAGAAGAGACAGGAAAAAAATCAGCGAATAGCCGCTATTTTCGTCACGGAATCGTTTAGCCGGCACAAAAGGATCGCGGATTTACTTAACACACTACACTGGCATTCGTTCCAAGGGGGACGATGAGCATCACAGGGAGGTTTACTACGGAAATTTCGAGAGAGTGCATTCCGCGAAGAGTCGGGCGACGTATTACTTCTTTCGGCATACGTCTCGTGAAGCGATCACAACGAGGAAATCTGAGAAGTTAGAGCCAGTGTGGAGGTTTTCCTACAGTCGTTGTGGGTAAGCGCGATTCGTGAATGGAACAAGGAATGGAGGAACAAACTGTGGTGTCAACAGTAACCTCCGCCATACAGCGTGAGGTGGCTTGCGCATGATCGATGTAGATGTAGATAGTCTCAAATTAATATCTAGCTATTTTGAATCAGATCCTGTTTCCGACCAAATGAATTCTACCTAAGTGCGTTGACGACTGGTTCACTGCAAGGTGGCTACAATTAACTTTTCTTTATACGAGTAGTGTTCAGAATGTGCGCCGTAGGATTGGCATTGTTAGTAGTGTTATGATGATGATTTCTTGTTTGACGCCGGTACCGGTATGGTTGAAGCACAAGCATCAATGTGCATTAAAATTGCAGACAGTCAACACGGATCTAAACAAAGTGAGCATGGTTTTACTCGTAAAGCTGTTTTATCGAAACAACAGCAATAGTGCTGTTGCTCTTCGCTTTGAAGGAATATGGAGAGGTTCTCTCTCCGCACCGATGATCAAGAACATGATTCGGATGTTCAAATTAACTGACGATTTGGGGATTGCTCCCAGGTCTGGCTGACGGCCGGTTGCGTCACATATTGTTAAAGAACCTATTTTTGCCATAGCTAAGGATCTTGGGTGCAATGTGCACTTTTCACGCCATGCACGGGCTGTGTGACAACAGCAGAACATTCCATAGTCCACCGTTATTTCAGGTGGCAGTACAGAAATGTCTAGTGCTGTTCCAGGCCTCGAGGATGTAGATGGTCATCACACTGAGCAACGTTTGTAGCCTGGAATGTAAACATGGTACGCACTTAAGGGACTCCTGAAAGGCTCAAAATCATGAAAAGTTCAATTTTTACTTTTTTGCGTTTTCTGAATCTGCAGACTATTACCTTTCAATAGATATATAATTTATTCAATTCCGAAGACTACAACTATTTTTAAATTTTTTTTGAAATGTGTTCTACATGGGCGTGACCCAGTGTGGCGCTGTTAAACTGCTGTCAAATGGTGTTATTATTAACGTCCGTGTTCATCAGGTACATTTTAGTGATGTGAGATAAAGTATGTGTTGTGGCTAACCTGTGATGGTTCAATATATATCGCTGGTGTGATTGTCGATTGTTTCATGTTTATTGACTCTGTCGTTATCTCGAAAATATTCGTAATTAATTCTGTTTCTTGAGTCTCTGTTTCGATGAAGTATAATAATGAGTAAAAGTAAAGTTATTAGAAATCCTCTGAAGGCTTTTAAGAAAAGGAGAAATGTTGGAAAGCCAAAGGTATGTGTTATTGCTGTAAACAATAAAGACGATAACCAAGTGGGTGAACCTAACCTATCAAGTACACCTGCCCATAGCAGTCAAAGTGGGAAATAAAATACTTCACAGAAGAAGCTTGGTTCAATGAGTGAAAACTATGAATGTTTTATGGGCGAATCGGATGTGAATGAAATATTTGATATGTCGGTTCTCAAAGGAATTTTTTCAAACTGTGTAAGATGTATTCATTGTAGTGAAGTTGGTCTGGAACTCTCCATAATAAAGCACGTAGGACTTGCTAGTGAAATACAACTGAAATGTGATAAGTGTTCATACATGACCACCTTTTGGAACAGTGTTGCAGTAACTGCAACTGAAGAAAATGGTAGCAAAATCTATGAACACAACAACGAGCGATGCTTGCTTTAGACAAGGAACGCCTTCGGGCTGCAGACAGGGCTGTAAAGAGTCTAGAAATACAAACAAGAGTAAACAGGATGAGGAACAAGAGGAAGCTGGAGGAGGAGTTTGCAGAGGATGAAGATAATCCATCCTATTGACCTGGAATGCACTAAAAAGTTAATCCAATCTTTGTCGCTCGATTCCCAAAACTTTTATTTTCTCATACTAATTACATGTTTTCTAAGAATCTTCCAAACATATTTGTTTCAAACTTTCAGTAAATGTTACACAGTACCTTCTGCATAATTTAACAGAGCCTTTTTCCAAAATAAACAAGATAATAAATATATATAAGAAAATAAATAAGATAAGAAATAATGTTCAACACTGACGTACGAGGAGAACATGCACTGTGATAAGAAAACTACACAAATGACCCACCCACCATCCCCACGCCTAATACCACCCTACAGATAAAGAAATTAATTAAAACATAAGTTGTTTATTAAATTAGATAATTAATAATAACAGAAAAGCATAAAGTATTTAATTTAATCAAGTTATAAAATGACCCACAAGCATAAAAATGATTTTCGGGCAACACGGGCTTAGAAAAACTAAAGCCCGTGTTGTTGCCCGTTCCCCTTTTTTCCCGTGCGCCAAGGCCAGCTGATAAGACGTCAAGCGCTCCTTATCATGACGTCACTTCCGGAACTTCTTATCAGCAGTTTGATTTTCCAGCAACACGGGCTAAGTAAATATATATAGCGGTGCCGGATGCGCTCAGCCAGCGCTGAATACTCTAAGTCCAGCGTAAGACAGAAGTACCCACCCACCATCCCCACACCAAATACCACCCAACACTGACTTATTTAATGACTTGTTTAACTACTGTGATCACCCAGAGTGGTCCCAGAGGTGCATCCCAGGGTGCCCCAGAGAGCTACAACACTAAGAAGAATCGCTTCTCGGCTTTTGGCAAGATCAATGTGTAGTCTTCTTTAATAAGAATAAACAAGATAATAAATATATATAAGAAAGTAAATAAGATAAGAAATAATGTTCAACACTGACGTACGAGGAGAACATGCACTTATCACAGACCAATAGATAACCTTTTTAAAAGTACTGGCGAAAATTTTAACACACCTAAAAAAGCAATCCAAACTTCATAAAATTTGTGACGAAAATTCAACACAGACTCCGCTGAAGGTGATTAAAGGGACCAGAAGGCAGTGGAACACTTATAACAATTACTCTTTTCCATGACTGCACAGAGGCTGCTTACTTTATTTAGTGAATCACACCGTTATAAAAATTTATCATTTACGAACAGGTATGCAAATTAAAAGAAAATCAAGGACTCATGAGCTGAGGGTTCTTAATTTAATAGAAGGGACTGGTATTCAATTACAATTGAACAAGTAATGCAAATTCAGCAAAAAGTTCACATGCAAGTCAGTTTCCCTGAAAATTGGACAGAAATCAACATACAGCGTTAAGAAATTATTCTATGAACATACGGAATAAAACAGAAATACCAAAGTGAATGAAATGCCAAATTTCAGCAAACTAAATGACAAATGCCTGTAGTAAATAAGGGTAAATAGTAAACTTAATTTTACATTCAATTGCAAGGACGATCAAAATCTAATCACCGTAGAAGGTTTCCGCTTATTAGTTACAATTTAAAATGTACTGTGATCTACCTGATTCCCAGCCAAAAGCTTATCCGCTCCAGTAACATCAGATTAATTGGGATGGAATGGCCACCCATCAAGATTCTCAAACGAACAATAATTATGTCAGACAACAGTCACCAGTACTACAACAGGTAAAAGACACAGTTACACACAGGCTTAAAATATAACTGTTAAACTCCATGGAATTAAGGCAGCAAATCTGGGGAAACACATATATCTAGTAAGTACACGTTAGATATATTAACTCGACCCACGAAGAAATGTTACTATCAGGATAGCCGAACTGCAGCATTATTTTGTTTTTGCCACTCGGTACTGAAGGTGAAACAGTTATTATTCTGATGAAGGAAACTAAAAATATCTGACATGCCGAAAATTATAAATCAGTCAGGTTAACTGGTAGAAGCCGACCTCGGGGAAGAACAGTTTGAATTCCATAAAAATGTTGGAACACGTGAGGCAAAACTGACCGTACGACTTCTCTTAGAAGAAAGATTAAGGAAAGGCAAACCTACGTTTCTAGCATTTGTAGACTTAGAGAAAGCTTTTGACAATGTTGACTGGAGTACTCTCTTTCAAATTGTAATGGTGTCAGGGGTAAAATACAGGGAGCGAAAGGCTATTTACAATTTGTACAGAAACCAGATGGCAGTTATAAGAGTCGAGGGGTATGAAATGGAAGCAGTGGTTGGGAAGGGAGTGAGACAGGGTTGTAGCCTCTCTCCGATGTTATTCAATCTGTATATTGAGCAAGCAGTAAAGGAAACAAAAGGAAAATTCGGAGTAGGTATTAAAATCCATGGAGAAGAAATAAAAACTTTGAGGTTCGCCGATGACATTGTAATTCTGTCAGAGACAGCGAAGGACTTGGAAGAGCAGTTGAACGGAATGGACAGTGTCTTGAAAGGAGGATATAAGATGAACATCAACAAAATCAAAACAAGGATAATGGAAAGTAGTCGAATTAAGTCGGGTGATGCTGAGGGAATTATATTAGGAAATGAGACCCTTAAAGTACTAAAGGAGTTTTGCTATTTGAGGAGCAAAATAACTGATGATGGTCGAAGTAGAGAGGATATAAAATGTAGATTGGCAATGGCAAGTAAAGCGTTTCTGAAGAAGAGAAATTTGTTAACATAGAGTATAGATTTAAGTGTCAGGAAGTGGTTTCTGAAAGTATTTGTATGGAGTGTAGCCATGTATGGAAGTGAAACATGTACTATAAATAGTATGCACAAGAAGAGAATAGAAGCTTTCGAAATGTGGTGCTACAGAAGAATGCTGAAGATTAGATGGGTAGATCACATCACTAATCAGGAGGTATTGAATAGAAATGAGGAGAAGAGGAGTTTGTGGTGATAGTGAAAACTCTAGACGACTCGAGCCAAGTATGAATGCTTGAATCAGGTATGCGTGTAAAATTTTGTTATTTGATGACTTCACTTCTTCCTACATTCATGTTGTTGCGGGCAGATACTGCTGACAGATGTGCAGCGTGATTTTCACACTCACTATTATTACATTGTATTATGATCAAGACCTTCAGAAATTAAAAGATATTTGTTTTCAAACTTCATTTGAGTTTTGACAATAATCTCTTCGCTTTTTTATTGCTTTTAACTGCTTGAATTCAGTCAACATACTACAAAAACTTCTACACTACTTGTATGACAAAGCTTGGTGACGTACTTACTAAGCAGAAAACAACAGACAAAAAAGTTCTACCCTCTAGGCCTTCATTTCACTGGCAGGAGAAAAAGAGAGGAAAGAATGAGAACGACGCAGCAGTTTGAAGCGAAAAGATTCTTTGAGTGGTTAGTTTCCTAACTGAGCAGCTCTTAACATTCTCACGGGTAAACTCAAAGACCTGAGGGTTGTTTGAAGTTCTACTCGAATACTACAGTGCGTACTGAATGCAGAAATTGAGAGAACATAAGTTGGTGCATTATGTTTTGGGCACAGATAGTTGGTAATTGCCTCCGCAGCGTGCCGTTCCGAGCAGATAATTAGCCTCATTACGCCACAGCAGGTTATTAATAAGAAGTTTGGGGGAATTTCTCTCTCGTGCAGCTTCTCTCTTGTGCAGAGTTTTCGAGAGAGCGTCAATTGATTGCGCCGGGAGCCTTTCTCGCTGCGACTGTATGCTTAATGCGATTTCTGAATGAAATTACCTTTCCCTTCATAAAAGAGAAATACACCGCGTTTGTGCTATCTGTGAGAGAAGCCTTTCATGCTCCGACGGAAAATCTGCAAATGCTGTAGGCCAGTGCTTTATGTCAAAAAATGAAAAAAAAAGAAACATCTCTGCGGAGTGCCGTGCCTAGCATTAATTTATTTCGTGCGTCATGCTGGTCATTAATTTATTAAAACTACCTCTCTGTTCTTATCTTATAACTTTATCGTTTGGTTTTACAACATGAAACACCTTTGTAATAAGGAATGTTGACATCAGGCGAATCGGACATCTATTGTCGTGTTACTGCTTACGAAAATGCAAACACACATTGTTGGAGTACCGTAACGTATGTTTTGAAAGGACATTAATCACATTAGAATAAAGGTTGAGGTAGGTGAAGTCAGTGACTTACAGTGAGGGGTAACAGTTCTTCATTTTGCGTCCACGGAACCACATTCTCACCCGTGTACACAACATTATCATCATGTATGCAAAAATGCAAGACTCATAAGCAGAAATAGCAAAGAAACAATTCTGCAGCGAGTATACAGCTGACTACAGTGGTCTTCAGATTGAAATTCAAGTGAAATGAAAACAGAAACTCTATAAAATGACTTTAACTGACAATTCAGTAACGAGCACAAGACTTTCTTCTCGAATTAATTGTTTACGTATGTGCAAAATTCAAACATTTTCACTATTGCCAGCAGTTAAAATCTCACATTTCAACTACACGTCCGTTAAAACCGTTTTAACGATTTCACTCAAAGTTAAGCTACTCTTATCCACATTTACTAAAGGCATATTCTTTTAATAAACTAGTGTTATCAGCTGAATGTCAGTAGTTCTTTGCATTTGACTCTGCGCTAGTTATTTTGGTACCTTTGGTATGCATTACATACTCGCTCTTGTTCTGTAAAATTACGGTTGTAAGGACGAGAAGTCAACCACCAAAGACAAGTCAGATATACTAGCACATTTGATTAATTTAATCACTTGTAAGCAATACAAAACTCTGAGAGCCGACTTTACAAAACTTTACATAAGTGTAGTGTAGTTCAGTGCATTGCTGTCGTTCACAACGATGTTTATAGTAGCGTCCCAATATTATCTGTCACTCAGTACATTATTCGTTTCACACTGACAACCACCGCTCACAGACTCGGACTGACTGTCTCTGAACTCTCCAGTTCCTAACAACAACATATACCTTTGACTTAAATTCTAACCTAGCACAGTATTCTCAGATAATGACAATATTTGACATTTATTCTCCCCCCTTCCACCTCAGACCGTAATTTCGGATGAGTATCCAAACTGGGATGAACAAACTGTTCATCGTGCAAGAAACCTGTATCTTGTCTAAATGCAAAGTAAAAATTGTGAAAAATATTTCCACCTCAATTTAAACACAAAATTTCTCAAATATTTAGTGTTAGCTAGTTCAAAACGGTGGTGATAGTGAAAACTCTAGACGACTCGAGCCAAGTATGAATGCTTGAATCAGGTATGCGTGTAAATTTTTTTTATTTGATGACTTCACTTCTTCCTACATTCATGTTGTTGCGGGCAGATACTGCTGACAGATGTGCAGCGTGATTTTCACACTCACTATTTACTTCAGTGCATTCTTAATCGCTGTTGCCCTCAACACCTTTCCTCAAACTTCAGGTACGTATCATGATTCCATAACTGCAATACCAGATGCGATACGTCCAGCATCTTTCTACACATTTGCACTACACTCAGTATTTCCACAACTCTTTTTGATTTCAGACGCACAAATATGCAACGAAAAACACTGTTTACATTTGATCGAAAACCACTGTGCATTGAAGAGGAAATTAAAGTTTTTTCCATTATCAACAGCGTAACTTCCCTCTTGGTATATACCAACTGTTTCTCTTCCGTGCTACAGGGAACCTATCCATGTTTTTCTCATCCCTTTGCACCCTGTGAATCTTAACCCCACCTAATAGCGGTGCATGTTAAGGCACCACTTCCAGGAAGGGACCTGCAACCTGTTATGATATTCTCAAGTAAAAGCTCATTGTGAAGTGCATCAATAAATTATCATTCCTTTTAGGGGGGAACATTCCTTGTTACTGTTGAATACATTATGGGAGTAACAGTGATCAATGTGTTACAAATATTTATTGTAAAACAGTCTTGATCACGATTTATTTATTAAGGTGACCGGTTTCGACCACTACTGTGGTCATCTTAATAAATAAATCGTGATCTAGACTGTTTTTTATAATAAAGATTTCTTGTTCTTCACCAACAGTTGGTGGTAATTTTAGCGAATGTTCCAGTGGCTCATTTTCGCCAAAGTGTGCTCTCTGCGCGTCTAATCAGTCTGAGTGATCTTTTGGCAACAACGTAACATATGATTGATCGTCTGCATTTTGGGTCATATTCTAATCTCTCCATTCTGGTTTTGAGGCATTAGTACTGATGGGTTCTTCCGGACCAACAAAAATCAGTTCTTTCACTTCCTTTTGCAAGGTTGGTTAATGAAGACTAGGCTGCTTCTCATCTACTACATTTTACGGTCGATCTACTCCGAAAATTGAGTTTACTTGCGTGCATAGAACACAATATAATGCTTGTGACAGTATTTTCCTCATGGACAGTTACTGAATTTGTTTATTCACGGTCAATTTTCCGTCCTGTTATACCGTTCTCAAGTAAGAGGTCATTACAAAGAGTATCAATACATAATCGTCCCTTTTAAGAGAACATGTTCCTCATTTCAGACACATTGTAAAGTGATTCAACTGCTCCTATCGATGTGGTTTATACAACACACAATACATCTGTATAAGGAAAGTATCCAGACAGGCGACAGCCAAACAAAGGATATACAATGAGGTGACAAAAGTGAGACACCTCCTAACATCGTGTCGGACTAATTCTTTCCCGGCTCGGTGGAGCAGCTCGACGTGGTACGGACTCAAAAATTCGTTTGAAGTCCCCTGCAGAAATTTTAAGCCGTGCTGGCTCTGTAGTTGTTTATAATGGCGAAGGTGTTGCCGGAGCAGGATTTCGAGCACGAACTGACCTTTAATCAATGCTAATGGTTCCCAAGTAGCTAAATATAACCATTTCCAGCCAGTGGTCTGTTCAAATGGCCCAGAAGATGAGAATTCAGCCCACATCATTATGGAACTACCAACAGCTCGCACAGTGCCTTGTTGACGACTTGAGTCCGTGGGTACATGTGAGCTGCGCCACATTCGAACCCTTTTATCAGCCCTTACCTACTGAAATCGGGACTTGTGACAAGGTCACGGTTTTCCAGTAGTCTAGGTTCCTACCGATACGGTCACGAGTCCAAGAGAGGTCCTGCAAGCGATGTCGTGCTGTTAGTAAAGGCATTCGCGTCCGTTATCTCCTGCCAAAGCCCATTGATATCGTCTCACTGTCCTAAAGGATACGTTCGTCGCATGTCCCACATTGACTCCTGTGGTGATTTCATGTCCTGTTGCTAGTCTGTTAGCGTTGACAACTCTAACCAAACGCCACTGCTGTCGGCCTTTAACTGAAGGTCTTCGTCCACTGCGTTATTCGTGTTGAGATTAACAACTGAAATTTGGTATTCTCAGCGCACTCTTGACAGTGTGGATCGCGGAACATTGAGCTGTCTAGCGATTTCCGAAACAGAGTGTCCCAAGCGTCTAGCTCCAACTATGATTATACGTCCAAAGTCTGCTAGTTCCCGTTGTGCGTGAATAATGACTTCGGAAATCTGCTCACAAGAATCGCCTGAGTAAAAATGACAGTTTTGCCAATGAACTGTCTTTTCATGTCTGGCGTAGCGATACTATCGCCTTCTGTACAAAAAAAATGGCTCTGAGCACTATGGGACTCAACTGCTGAGGTCATTAGTCCCCTAGAACTTAGAACTAGTTAAACCTAACTAACCTAAGGACATCACAAACATCCATGCCCGAGGCAGGATTCGAACCTGCGACCGTAGCGGTCTTGCGGTTCCAGACTGCAGCGCCTTCAACCGCACGGCCACGCCTTCTGTACATGTGCGTATCGCTATCACTTGACTTTTTCGACTCTGTGCAAGTTCTCTATCAGAGCCTTGGGGGACTGTTAGTCAAACGAATCGTACTGTAAAAAATACAAGTAAGGATTGACCATGAGTTATACAGTAGTTTTGGACCAAGATGTATATTACTATTGTCAAACTTATCCAAATGTCGCCAAGCTTTCTTTGTGTAATTAGCGGTGCAACCATACAGGTTTTGGATGTCTCTGTATGTTAATTACGCTTATATTACTTAATTTTTCGTAAATGGTTCGGAGACGTTGCCTTATAAAGTGTGTATCACCATCGAAAACAACGAGATTAACAGGAGATATCGAAGTGGATAGTGTGGAAGTAACAGCTTTCTGCCAGATAACACACAGGGGGGCATAAATACCTCAGTTCGTTACACACCCTCCGCCACCGGCCCCTCTTCATTCGCCCTTCCCTTCCACGAAATGTAACAAGCCGTGTTCCTCTGATAATGAGACACATATACTTACAACATTAATTACGTATGTACATTATTTGATCAAAAGTATCCAGACATCTGTTAGTGGACTTTAATTTGCGATGCGTCAATCCATGCGTCCATCCTTGACGGCTTGAGCCCTTTTGGAAACACTTTACATCAGGTGTCTGAATGTCTGGTTCCTCAAAAACCAAAACCAAAGAAGGTAGTTGTGTTGGACGGTAGGGAGCGAAGTCACGTTTTAAATCACCTCAATGTGTTCAGGTCAGGCCTCGGGACAGGTCAGTAAATTTCAGGAGTGTTACAGTCTACAAACCAATGTTTCACATATGCTGCTTTATGACAGCGTGCGGTGGCATGCTGGCACAAACGATCATCACTCCTGAACTGTAACCCTGCCGTATGTACGGCGAAGTGGTGTAAAACATATTCGTATCCTTCCGCATTTTGCGATTTCTTAAGAGCAATACTCCCTCGTTATTATGATTAACACTTTCCCGGATTAATATTAACTAAAATTATAAATTTAAAACTATGAAACGTTGTTAAGATCAAAATCATTTAATGATACAATGTGTATCTATATATCAGTTTTCAGTATAATATCATTTAACAATTTCATCGGAATATTCCTTCTACCTTTATAAGAATTAGCTATCTAGGGTTAACATTTGCAATTGCTTTGCCTACAGTATATGATTAAGGTACTTATTATTTGGAAGAATTAATCACACCAACTATATATTTCCAAGGTTTAGTATGTCAAGGTAAATCTTTTGCATTAATATTATTTCTTGATCTAATTGCAACAGTTAGAAATGAAAAACAAAAAACACCCCATACCGTAACACCGCCTCCTACGTGCTTCACTATTGTCACCACGCGGTGGCACGTAACGTTTACCAGGCATTCGCTAAAGCCAACTTCTTTCAGCGGATCGGCACAGAGTATAGCGTCATCCATGGTCCAGTGGCGTCGCTATTTACACCACATCAAGCGTCGGTTAGCGTTGAACAGAGAAATTTGTAGCGTATGAGGACCATTGTATCCCATTCCATTTAACTCTCCGCATTCAGCCATTGTGGTAATTGAACTGCTGGTGACGCTTTGGAACTCACGAATCATTTCTTCCGCTGATTTCATGCAATTTCTTACAGCTACCCTCAGCAGTAATTGACGCCGCCTGTCCGTCAGTACATGAGATCTGCTTGGTCTTTGTTTAACTGTGGTTGTTCCTTCACGTACACACACCAGCAAGAGTCCACTTGGGCAGCTTGAGATGGGTTGAAATGTCCCTGGTGGATTTGATACACGGGTGACATCCAATGGCAAGTTCATTTCCGAGGTCACTGAGCTCTCTTGATCGACCCATTCAACTGCTAATGTTTTTGTTCTGACAGCACAGTGGTCCGCAACTACTTTCATGCTGGGCTCTCATGACCTCTACTGCTCAATTCCGCAATACGTAGGGGTATCCTGATGTATTTGGCCACAAGGAAATTATATACTTACGACAATATTATGTGGCAAATACTTCAATATGGTGAAAATAATAAATTGTTTACATTGGTACATCGCTTTAGAATAACTTTCATAAAATTTCATTTCAGAGAAATACATAATTCTACATCTACATCTACATGGATATTCTGCAAATCACATTTAAGTGCCTGGCAGAGGGTTCATCGAACCACCTCCACAATTCTCTATTATACCAATCTCGTATAGCGCGCGGAAAGAATGAACACCTACGTCTTACCGTACGAGCTCTGATTTCCCTTATTTTATCGTGGTGATCGTTCCGGCCTATGTAGGTCGGTGTCAACAAAATATTTTCGCATTCGGAGGAGAAAGTTGGTGACTGTAATTTCGTGAGAAGATTCCGTCGCAACTAAAAACGCTTTTGTTTTAATGATTTCCATCCCAAATCCTGTATCATTTCTATGACACTCTCTTCCATATTTCGCGATAATACAAAATGTGCTGCCTTACTTTGAACTTTTTCGATGTACTCCGTTAGTCCTACTTGGTAAGGATCCCACACCGCGCAGCAATATTCTAAAAGAGGACGGACAAGCGTAGTGTAGGCAGTCTCCTTAGTAGGTCTGTTACATTTTCTAAGAGTCCTGCCAATAAAACGCAGTCTTTGGTTAGCCTTCCCCACAACATTTTCTGTGTGTTCTTTCCAATTGAAGTTGTTCGTAATTGTAATACCTAGGTATTTAGTTGAATTTACAGCTTTTATACTAGACTTATTTATCGTGTAACGGAAGTTTAACGAGTTATCTTTAGTACTCATGTGGATGACCTCACACTTTTCGTTATTTGGGATCAACTGCCACTTTTCGCACCATTCAGATATTTTTTCTAAATCGTTTCGCAGCTTTTTTTATCTTCTGATGACTTTATTAGTCGATAAACGACAGCGTCATCTGCAAACAACCGAAGACGGCTGCTCAGATTGTCTCCCAAATCGTTTATATACATAAGGAACAGCAAAAGGCCTATAACACTACCTTGGGGAACACCTGAAATCACTTCTGTTTTCATTGAAAACCATCTGACCGAAGGACATCTGTCGTGTCAGTGACTTAAGAAGTGTAATAGCAACAAATGCTAATAGCTTTGACTATTGATAATTTACATCAATAAAATTGAAATATGCACTCTCTATCATCGACACCTCACATTAAATACTCCTCCGCAAGGAGAAAGTAAATTGATGTTAGAGCCGGTCAAGCTAGGAAACAAATTTCCTGGACTGCAAGCGGCAGAATGTTTTGACAAAATCTTTCTTTTATTTGTATCACACGCAACTACACTAACACTTGGCTAAAATGATTAAGGAAAATATTTCCCACCAAAAACGCCACTATGCTTACAACACCCCCAGTGTTCAGCTAATTCTTTAAATTAAAATTTAAAATTTACCTTCCAAAATACAAAAAAAATAAAATAGCAATATAAGAAAACTGAGCCTCCTGCGGAATTAAATTACTGCTTGCTCCATTTCCTCGAAAACGGCTTCAGAATACTTAAATTTAATAAGAACAGAGCACGCACACTGAAATACAAGTATAAGCATAAACAGAACGGTGCTAGCAAAATGCAGTTATATGAATTAAGCCTTTGGCAGAATTAAATTGCTACCTGACCCAGGTTTCCAAGAACGACTTCAGGAAATTTAAAATTTAATATCAAACAGAGCAAGCACACCAAAATACAAGTATAAAAATGTAGAGAGCGAAGCCAGCAAAATGCAATTATAATAATTATGCCTGCTGTAGAATTAAATTAGGTTCTCAAGAACGACTTCAGAAAATTTTAAATTTAGTGTTTAACAGATCAAGTGCACCAAAATCTCAATATTAAAGTTTAATCTTCAGTCTCGGACAACTATGGTGGAGCTCGCACAGTATTCTTGCTAAAAAATGATAGGATAACAACCGGAATTGCATTTGAAACCAGCACGGCCATAACGGTAGACAATGATTTAAGGTACAGGTTAATATACAAAAATTTTCAACAGATACTCTTTGTTAGCGAACCTAACCGCATTTAATATTCGTCATGTGCCGAGCAGTTAAGCGGCCCACCTTAGAGAAACAGCTATTGAAATAAGAGGCTTACAAGAACACTAGCTCCACTACCTAATAACAACGTAGGGTGGCCTGCCACATTAAACAATTAAACACGATACAGCTACCGAATGCTGTAGCTCTTACAGTACCAGCAGACAACTGTTTTCCTGCCTAGTCCACTGATTGGAATGGCAGTGGCCTCACACACTCCACTTCGCCGGGAAGCAATTTAATTTTTCCAATGTTATTTATAATCCGTCTTGATTGCAAAAAATGTTTAGTCACATGACCGGTTTTGGTTCCTCTAGAACCATCTTCAGATCTGCAATTTCGGTTGCAGCAGTAACCCGTCCATACACAGCAACCTTCACATGCTGCGTCACATGACTAGAGGAACCGAAACCGCACGTGAATAAACATTTTTTGCAATCAAGACGGATTACAAATAACATAGGAAAAACCAGTGATTGCGGTTATCCCATCAGACATTATGTCTGTCTTTGCAAAATTTAATTCTTGTCTACAACATACAAAGAATATTTGATTGTGTGATTTTCCAGATGAATATTTCTCATCATGAACATTTTGCCATTAAAGATGCTATGTAACTTCTCACCACAATGCTCAATAAGAAAAACAGGCCTAGAAATAATTGCCGCATATGTGCCTTACGCTCTCCAAAGCGACAAACAGAATCGTGACAATTTTAGACACACGAGGGAACGTCTAGAGCTAAATTTTAATGCAGTGATGAATAAGTAGCCATACGATCTCATCACATTTTTCTTTTTAAAGGCCATTGGAAGTAAATCACAGATGTGAGTCCCCTCTCAAGTCGCCCATCAAGCCGCCGAACCCTGGCACACAAGCAGACTGCTGGCCGCGCAGCTCGCTTCTTCCCTGCTGCCCATTCTCTCTCCACAGCTGACTGTCTCCACGCCAGTGGCTCCACGGCAAGTGCTCACCGACTGCCTCCAGGCCACCACCTCCCAACTGCCGCCGTCGCTTCCCTTAAACACACATCAAAAGCAAGCGGCCACCGCGGCGGGCACGCCCCCTCGCTCGAAACAAGAGAAATCGATGCGTGCGAAATCGACCCGAAACTCCATTGATACGCATCAACACAGGGCTTTACACAACTGAATACAGTTAATGCAAAGCAGAGTTCTACGAGTGCGTAAATGAGGAGAATATTTTCCCTTAGAATTGATTCCGCCAATATTCAAGAACGTAGTTTTTCTGTTATAGTTTCTGTCCTGGCAAAGTTCCTGTCGCCTGCCTCTTCTACCTGTGGACTTCCTCTGTTGCTGGCAGTAGCTGCAGGCAGCCTGCGAATGTGCACATTTACTCGGCTGTACAGTTACTCATCAGACTACAAAGCCGTCAAGGTGCACACGAATCACCTAAACAACTGTAAACTATGCTCTATTAATCGTGGCTTGGGGTTCCTAGATACTATGGATTTTACGCCGCTTTATTGTCCAAAAGGTAGCTAAGAATTTGATACACATAAAAATACCAACGCTTTTACTGAATATGGCTCTGAAGGGGTAAATTTGAAACCTAGTCCCTAACTTAATCTTTAACCTATGGGTTCATAAGGTACTATGACACCGGTCTTAACGCCCTGAAACATTCCAGTTTAAATGAAATCGGAGCTATGAGTGAATGAGAACGCCATCTGAGTAAATTGCTGTAGTGACTAGGGACGTCAGCATAACTCAGCCCTGTAGTGAAACGGGGGATTTGAGATAAGGTAAGCCACGGGAACTTGAAACCATAACCTTTCAACACATCTCACCTAGCTACTCTCTGTGTGTTGGATTACTCATTGTAGGGGTAATTCGTGTAATACAAATGGAACAAATGTAACAAATGTAACAAATTGAAAATGAACTAATATGGCAGCTAAGTGTCGACGTCTTCGTCATTTCACAGTTACTACCTTTACGACAGGAGCGGGTATACAATGTAAAAGGCATATTACTATATTCATAACTAGGTCTAGATTGCGACTTAGCATCTATTCCACAATGCCCGGTCTTATAGGCGATGACATCTCGGTCGGCGAATGATTCCAATCCAGGTAAAGAGGCATTCTCACATCGGACGATGGCTAGAGTAAACCATCCACTTCCAGTATTCCCAGTGCCAGCATCAAGACTGAAATTCACTCGACCCTTGACGCTGCATCACAGACAGGAGCGCCTGCGATGATGATCTCAACGACGAACCTGGGTGCACGAATGGCAAAACGTAATGAATCCAGGTTCTGTTTACAGCATCATGATAGTCGCATCTGTGTTTGGCGACATCGCGGTTAACGCATACTGGAAGCGTGTATTCGTCATCGCCATAAAGGCGTATCACCCGGCGCGATGGTATGGGGTGCCATTGGTTACACGTCTCGGTCACCTCTTGTTCGCATTGACGGCACTTTGAACAGTGGACGCTACATTTCAGATGTGTTACCACCCATGGCTCTACCCTTCATTCGATCCCTGCGAAACCCTACATTTCATCAGGATAATGCACGACCGCATGTTGCAGGTCCTGTACGGGCCTTTCTGGATACAGAAAATGTTCGACTGCTGCCCTGGCCAGCACATTCTCCACATCTCTCACCAATTGAAAGCGTCTGTTTAATGGTGGCCCAGCAACTGGCTCGTCACAATACGCCAGTCACTACTCTTGATGAACTGTGGTATCGTGTTGAAGCTGAATGGGCAGCTGTACCTGTACACGCAATCCAAGCTCTGTTTGACTCTATGCCCAGGCGTATCAAGGCCGTTATTACGGCCGGAGGTGGTTGTTCTGGGTACTGATCTCTCAGGGTCTATGCACTCAAATTGCGTGAAAATGTAATCACATGTCAGCTGTAGTATAATGTATTTGTCCAATGAATACCCGTTTATCATCTGCATTTCTTCTTTGTGTAGCAATTTTAATGGCCAGTAGTGTATTAAGCCTCTGTGGTCTACTTTGGAGGTAACGGTGCGTGATCGCCATTCTGCTCCACCGTCGTTATCTGAACGTACCAGTATTTGGCAGGAAGAAGGTACCCCTGAAAACTTGATAGATATTCTAATAAGTTAATGCGGAATACATTCACGCCAGAAAAGAAAAATAGTTAAAATTTTGGTCACCTGGTGCAAGTATGGTCCTGTTAATGGAGGGTCGAACAACAGAGAAAAACCTAACGTCGATTTTATTACTAATCGCCGCTTACACATTTCCTCAGTATGAGCAATGCAGCGATGACGAAATGCTGTACGGAGCCAGATTTGCACCTGGTGGCCAAATTTTTTTTTAGACAAGACGAAAGATTAGCACAGGGTATGAAAGGACCGAAGACAGTATAAAACTAGTCGAGAGACGAGCGAGTTAAATGTGGGCAGGGATAAACCTACCGTATCGTGAGCATAGAGGCACGAAACCAACTGTGCAGCGGAAGTTGGCTTCCGAGCTAGCGATTATTGGCCCGAGTCGGTGAGACGCCCCGCCCCGGCTGGGGGAGTTGCTGAGAGAGCAGGACGAGCCGTTGACGCCGGCCGCTCTCTAAACACAAGGCGCGCGCTTATCCGGCCTGCGAAAGCAGCCTCCGGCCCGGGGACAGGGGCCGCAACTTGGCCAGCCGGCCGCCCAAACAGCGTTTACTACTCCCATGGGGCGGCGCCGGAGTCGATTGGCCACCACTGACGTCAGCCGAGGCCGATGAAATCCCATCTGCAAACTCTGGGCCGGCCCGGCCTTTTTATCCGCGTGTAGCCGCCGCCTGCCGCGGGCAGCTTGGCTCGCCTCCACGACGCCCCTCCCCCCCCCCCCCCCCCCCCCACCACGGCCGTCGGAATTCCTCTGTTTTTCGGCTGCCGGCAGTCGATGCGCGCGTGCTGTCCGCGTTCCTCGGCCGGCCAAAGTCCTCCCTCTCTGGACTCGGAGGAAGTTCCGCTAACTCACACACAAACCAACAAGAGGCGGAATGAACTGTTAGCTAAGCGTCACACTGGCGATTCCACTGCGTTCCTACCGGTTATGATGTTCATATGCCACTTAAGTATGGAATTGATGCATAACAGAGATACTATCCTCATCCATGTGTCTCTTATCCTTATCCGCACCAGGATGTAGAGCTGGGAAAGTAACAATTTCCTACCTCATATAATCGACTGCTTATTTGTTGTAAGGCATAAACAGAGTATTTGAGCCACACGAATATCTGTAAGTACACAAAGATTATGTGATAGTGATATGCATCGACATCTGCATCTATATAGATACTGTGCAAGCAACCGTACGGTGCGTGGTGAAGTACCCTGTACCACTACTAGACATTTCCATAACTGTTCCACTCACAAATAGAGCGAGGGAAAAATGACTATTTGCCTCCGCATGAGATCGAATTTCTCATATTTTATATTCGTTTTCCTTACGCGCACTGTAAGTTGGTGGCTGTAGAATCGTCGGCAGTCAGCTTCAAATGCCGGTTCTCTAAATTTTCTCAATAGCGTTTCTAGAAAAGAACGTCACCTTCCCACCAGGGATTCCCATCTGAGTTCCTGAAGCATCTCCGTAACACTTACGTGTTGTTCGATCCTACCATTAACAAACCTAGCAGCCCGTCGCTGAACTGCTTCGACGTCTTCCCTCAACCCGATCTGGTACGGATCCCAGAATCTCGAGCAGTACTAAAGAAAAGGTCTTATATGCTGTCTCCGTTACAGGTGAAACAATCTTTCCTAAAATTCTCCCGATAAATCGAATTCGACAATTCGCCTTCCCTACCACAGTTCAGTCGGCGGATGTAGCCGAGCGGTTCTAGACGCTTCAGTCCGGAACCGCGCTGCTGCTAACGTCGCAGGTTCGAATCCTGCCTCGGGCATGGATGTGTGTAATGTCCTTAGGTTAGGTAGGTTTAAATAGTTCTAAGTCTCGCGGACTGATGACCTCAGATGTTAAGTCCCATAGTGCTCAGAGCCATTTGAACCTACCACAGTTCTCACATGCTCGTACATTCTATATCGTTTTGCAACATTGCGCCCAGATATTTAAACGACTTGACTGTGTCAAGTAGGACACTAGTAATGCCGTATCCGAACATTACAGTTTGATCTTCCTACTCATCCAGATTAACTTACATTTTTCCACATTTAGGGATAACTGCCATTCATCAAACGAACTAAGAATTTTGTCTAAGTCGCATCCTTCTACGGTCACTCATCTCCGACACCTTACCGTACACCGCGGCATCATCAGCAACACAACCGCAGATTGTTGCCCACCTTATCCGCCAAATCATTTATGTATTTAGAGAACAACAGCGGTACTACCACACTTCGCTGGGGCACTGCTTGTCTATGATGAACACTCGCCGTCTAGGACAGTGTACTGGCTCCTATTATTTAAGAAGTCTTCGAGCCACTCACATATCTGACAACTTATTCCATATGCTACTACGTTCGTTAACGGCCTGCTGTGGGGTACCGTGTCATATGCTTTCCGGGAATCTAGATGTATGGAACACACAAACAGAGGGCGGTACTATCGCGTAAACAAGGTATAAAATGACGGTCCATTGGTGGAGCTGTCATTTGTACTCGGGGGATCCACGTAAGAAGGTGTGCGTCGTGATTACGGCCGCACGACGGAAATTAATAGACATCGAACTCTTAATGGCAACTGGAGCTAGAGTCTTGGTACATTGCACTTCAGTAGTCGTTTAAGGAGTTCACCATTCCGAGATTCCCCCTAATGCCTCTCGCTGAAGTTTGTTTACCCGAAACACAGTATGGAATCAGTCTCATCGAAGTAACACACGTATCATATTCCGTGCCGCACAAATACAGGAGAAATGAAAATCACAACAACATCCGCTATACAAGGCATTCATAGACCTTGTCACAGCTTTTACTCAGTCGAGAGGGATGCCTTGTGGAAGATCTTGGCTTAAATAGGCTGTTCTGTGTAGTTTATTAACATCCTTAGACTATTGCACGATAAGAGGAATAGCACTGTTCTTGGCGACAATATTCTTCGAGAGAATTTCGAAATCACAATGGGTGTGAAGCAAAGTTGTGTGATAGCTCCCACTTTGTATTCAATATTTGTTGGAACTACACTTCATCTTGTCCATGGAAGGCTGCCAAAGGGCATAGAAATAGAATACAGGACTGCTGGTGTTTTTTTTCGATCGCAGTATACTGCGGACCAAGACTAAAGTATCCACTACAATATGCAGATGGTAATGTCGTTCTTGACAACTCAGAAGAAGATCCGCAAACTATTCTAAATGCATAAAATGGTTCAAATGGCTCTGAGCACTATGGGAATTAACATCTATGGTCATCAGTCCCCTAAAACTTAGAACTACTTACACCTAACTAACCTAAGGACATCACATAACACCCAGTCATCACGAGGCAGAGAAAATCCCTGACCCCACCGGGAATCGAACCAGGGAACCGAGAACGCTGCCAGAAGACCACGAGCTGCGGACTTCTAAATGCATTTGATAAAGCATACACTAGTATTGGTCTAAGCGAACATCCAGAAAACGCAGATCCTACATCAACCTGCTCCCAACTCTATCGCCATATCCCCAAGAATCACTCCAAGGTAGAGTTCTACGGAACGTAGAACACTTTCCATACGTTGGCATAATTTCTTTGAGAAAATACAAATATTGATGCTGAAATACAATATCGTCTAAGATGTGCCAGTACAGCTTCTGGTCGTCTTCTGATAACGATCTTCGATAACTACAAAACCCTCGTTAAGGCCAAGATCGATGTATATAAGGCTACTGTTATACCATCTTTCACTTACGGGTTCAAAGCATGGAATACTTCCAGAAGACACGTACGATGCCTGAAAAAGTACTGTCGGCGCTGCCTGATATGGATCTAAGGTTCGAATACCTAAATCGGTGCACTAACATCAGTGTTCTAGAAACAGTAAACTCTAGTAGCATTGAAACCATGATCATCAAGCATCAACTCCGTTGGGCGGCCATATTGTTCGTACGCCTGAATCCCGTCTACCAAAAAAATTTTGTAATCCCAGCTATTGCACTTAACGGCGCAAAACACAAAATGACAAGCGTAATGCTAGGAAAAAACGGCAGCTCCTAAAGATAAGCAACGCTATGCAGCTAATCCCCACCAGAACAAATTTACGTCAACAGTGCAGAAAAATCTGCAGCTCCAGCATTGGCCTTTGCAGTCACTTAAGATCCCATAGAAACTGAGTTTCTAAGAAGACAATTATATTCTTCAGCAAGTGATAGCCCATCAATCGAGATCCACAGTGTCAAAGTGTGTCAAGAATACCATATTTCAGGCATTCTCTCTCACCACTGACGACGCAGTAACCGAGGGCCTTCACTTAGCGATCGAGAGCAGCGGTGACTGCGTAGAGTTGAAAATGAAAAAAGACAATCACTACTGCGTGAAGTAAATGCATATCTATGTGAGACGAATGCATCCGTTTGAGCAGTGCGGCGACATTTGCCATTAACTGGCTGTGGCAGTAGACGACGACGGGAATACCTTTGCTAACAGAGCGACACCGCCTGCAGCGCCGCTCCTGGATTCGTGACCATATCGGTTGGACCCTAAACTACTGAAAAATGATGGCCCGCTCAGATGAGTCCCAATTTCATCTGGTAAGAGCTGATAGTAGGATTTGAGTGTGGCAAAGGAAGTCACGGATCCGTCAGCAAGGCACTATGTGAGCTGGTGAAGCTCCATAATGGTGTGGGATGTGTTCCCATGAATGACTGGGTCCTCTGGTCCAGCTGAACTGATCATTGACGGAAAATGGTTGCGTCTGGCTACTTGGAAACCATTTGCAGCTCTTTCTAGACTTCATGTTCCCAAATAACGATGAAATTTATACGGATGCAATTGTTCGCGATGAAGAACATTCTGGACAATTCGAGCGAATGATTTGGCCACCCAGATCGTCCGACATGAATCCTATCGAACATTTATGGGACATAATCGGGACGTCAGTTCGTGTTAAAAATTCATACACCGGAAACACTTCCGCGATTATGGATGAGTATATAGCCAGCATGGTTCAATATTTCTGCAGGGGAGTTCAAATGACTTTTTGAGTCAATGCCACGGTTGGCAGACACTACATTAAGAGGTATACCACAGCTTTCGTCAACTCAGTGTAAACTATTTTATATCATCCTGTCAACACTGTTTCCAGCATAATATACAGCAACTGACAACGGCTATAAACGAATACGAAGATTTTTTTATGTAGTTCATCGCACCAGTGGTCGCTGTCAGGAAACTCTAAAAAGCAACCTTGTCGGTACATTTGGGACATGTTGATACGACTTTAACAACGGTCTGACGTTGCGCAGCCGAGTCAACAGGTGGCGCTGAAGAATTTTCCCGACTTGTGGAGAATGTCTGCTAATTTTCCACGGAGCGTTCGGAGGCGGTTCGGGGTGTTCTTAGTGACGGAGTCAAAAGAATGCACAACTCGGTACACCTGGACACAGGATTGAAACATCTGAAGCAGGCTGTCGACAAAAATGGTTACCCAGGGAAAGAAGTAAATAGGGTCCTGCGATCAAATAACAGTGGGTCAGGACAACGGTAAAACAACGGTGGAAGAAGGTTGTTTCCCTCCCCCTTATCACAACGTAACCTATCAGATAGGGAAGATTTTACCGGAACATGACATTAGACTTGTTTTTGGAGCATCTAAGAATCTGATCTGTAAAGGATAAACGCCTTCCTCTGTCGACATGTGCGGTATATAGGATTCCATGTATTTGTGGAAATGTCTGTATTGGAACTTCCATGAGGAGGATGAATACAAGACGAAAGGAACACAGAAGACTTTACGGACTAGATAAAATGGAAAAATCAACTGCTGCACGGCATGCTCTTCAGTCAGGAAATCATAAAGTAAACTTTTCCGAAAGCAAACTTTTATCTACACGGCTGTCCACGGCTGTATAAAGAAGCCATCGAAATTTATAAACATAGGGATATTTTTAAAGGAAAATCAGAAGTCATGGAGCTTTGTGGTATAAGGACTGTGGTTCTGCAGAATCGGTAGATAGTTTTTTACTCTTGACAGATGACAATCGATAGTTTAGTTTTACCTTTGACAAGGATTATCACTGCTAACTACGTGTAAACCCGACCATACCCGTTTTACACAGTATATACGTCTTCCTCCGGGTTCGACTCGTCAGTCGGAAAGGCTCAGATTCGCCAGAACCGCCTCCGAGGATGTCCAGCGCAGCTCTAGAGGGAGCGTCATGAACCTAAATGTTTCTTGGGCCACAGCCACACAACCCGGAAGGTTTTTTGCCATGTGAAACAATGGTGCATTTTCCGACAAAACTGCCCAAGCTTCCAGAAAACCTGAAGGTGAAATAGCTTTATAGACAAAACGGAAAATTGGCTGTAGTCTACTCCACTAACTTAGCAACAACAGTAATAATTAAACTTTTCCTACTGGAGAGGGCCCCCAGAAAAACGGGTATTCACAGGACAATGATAGTTGGTGCAAACATTTGAAAGGACGTGCGGAATAGGAATAACGAAGAAACCACTCAAAGATACACATTTTAGTTTCCACATGGGGAGTAACAATTGTTAATTGCGTACCATGTTGACATTCCAGGCTACAAACGTTGCTCAGTGTGATGAACATCTGTATCTAGTCAACCTGGAACCGCACTAGACACATCATTTCACAGTTGTTCGTAGCTATTTTCGAAAGGTTGCATTCCTCGTGCACTGCTTGATGATCGCACTTTGCTTCCAGCATTCTCTGCGCGGGGAACAGTAACTTCAACAATTTTTGGCGCGACTGGCCGTCGGCCTCTCCCAGGAGCAATTCCCAAACTGCCAGTTAATTCGAACTTCCGAATTAAATTCTCCAATCCCAGTGCAGAAAGAGGACTTCTCCGTATTCCGTTGTCCAGACCCATGTTGACTTTCTGCAACTGTAAAGCACACTGATGCTTGTGTTTTAGTCTTACGTCGCCGTATCAGTACAGGTGCCTAACTGCTAAACCTGCAGTGCAAAGTCTGAACACCAATTCTTCAACGTTAGGTACCCTTACGGTAAACTTTTTATGATGCAATTTGTCGCTTCAGTTACTCACCTTTTACACTACGTACTGTTTTATTTACTACGTAATGCTTAATTTTTTTTATGAATATAGAGTTCCACCACGTATTACACATTTGATTTTAAGTATGTGTTTTACTTCTACATTTTTTATTTTATGTTCAATTGTTATACATACTCTTCAGACATTTGAAATGATTTTAATTAAGGACGATTAATATTTGATTTTAACACATGTTCCTCTTGACAGGACATACATAAATGTTGTGTACAATATAGGTTTCTCATGACAGGTGACATCCGCAAACAGCTGTACTAAATTATATTTACCAATAAATGGAGAGCACAAACAGGTTTCAGGACAACAGTCTCATCTTCAGATACATAGAGTATCTGAAAAATTGATCTAAAAGGGTAATTTAGTGATTCCCTGATACATAACATGTAAGTAGAAAATTTATCCCATATATTCCAAAGCCTCGCAGAAAACCACTCGAAAAATTGGGCAACTATCCCGGCTTAAGTTTGTTTCTAACATACACCACATACAGCAAGGTAACCAGCCTCTCACACACAGTACTATTTACATGCCCATCGACTAGCCCATCAACCGCACACCTGACGTCGAAATCACTGAAACAGTAGTGCCGTGCGCAAACCGACATTAGCAGCGTTCCTTAGTTGCATACACTGAGCAGTTCTTTCCTGTGAAAAATCTTCACACCAAACCTAGCGGGCGGCCTGGCAAACCTATTCTGGAAAGCAGAAAGAAATCAGTACGTTGAAAACGTACGTTTGGAACACCTATTAAGCACTCTCACACTATAAGCTATCCTGGCCAGGCGGACACTCTGAACCGCGCGGCTTGGCCGCGCTGTTTGAGGCGCCCTCCGGAGGTTCGAGTCCTCCCTCGAGCATGGGTGTGTGTGTTGTCCTTAGCATAAGTTAAAGTAGTGTGTAAGTCTAGGGACCAACGACCTCAGCAGTTTGCTCCCCTAAGAATTCACACACATTTGAACATTTGAATACACTCGCTGCACTTGCACTTTGCCCTAATATTGCTCATATAACCCATCCTGCATACCTCAATCGCGTAACACATACAACCAATACAGCTATTTGTAAAGAAACGCAGAATCTAAATCAAAGAAAATTCAATGCACGTAAGAATCGACCTGGAGATCAGCTATTTCGAAAAGTTGTTTGTCAGTTGTACTGTTGTTGTAGTTTAATAATGTCGTACAGTTAATACTATGTAGGTACTTAAAACACATTGCTGATAGTGAAAAAAAAGAAGTGGAGTGCCCAGAATACATGGGCAGATGTCAATGTAGCTTCGTACACGTACACATCATAGTTGGCTATATAAATTATTAGGGTTGAAATTATCTGCGATAGGCAGAGCGGCCACCATAATATATTTTAATATTGAAAGATGCTAACTGAAATAGAGCTGTGAGTGCGGATTGTGTGTCCTGCTTAGATAGCTCAGTCGACAGAGTGCGAAAGGCAAAGGTCCCAGACTGGAATCACGGTCCGGCGCACAATCTATCAAGAAGTTTCTGTATAGTTCGCGTTTGATGGTGTTACCGGACGCGATGGGATGTGCACTGATACGACGAAAGATACCTCCTAATATAGTATCGGAATTCCTTTTCCACGGTGTAGTGCAGCAGCTCGACGTGGCATGGACTCAACAAGACGTTCAAAGTCCCCAGCAGAAATAGCGAGCATTGGAGTCTCGGTTGCCGTCTATAATTGCGAAAGTGTCACCGGTGCTTGATGTTTGCTTTGTCCCATGAATGGGATTCACGTCGGGCTATCTAGGAGACAAAATTAGTTGCTCGAATGGTTAAGGACGTACTGCAAAAAACACGTTCCCCTGTGACATGACAGCGTTGTTTGGGAACATTGTAAGTAGGCTGTTTAGGTTTTTTTATTGGTAACGCCACCTGTGTGCAGTCTGTGGCTAGTTTGCATTGTTGTCTGCCATTGTAGTGTTGGGCAGCGGCAGCTGGATGTGAACAGCGCATAGCGTCGCTCAGTTGGAGGTGAGCCGCCAGCAGTGGTGGATGTGGGGAGAGAGATGGCAGAGTTTTGTAATTTGTGATGAACTGCTATATATATTATGACTTTTGATGATATTAAGGTAAATACATTGTTTGTTCTCTATTAATATCTTTCATTTGCTAACTATCCCTATCAGTAGTTAGTGCCTTCCATAGTTTGAATCTTTTATTTAGCTGGCAGTAGTGGCGCTCGCTGTATTGCAGTAGCTTGAGCAGCGAAGATTTTTGTGAGGTAAGTGATTTGTGAAAGGTATAGTTTAATGTTAGTCAGGGCCATTCTTTTGTAGGGAATTTTGAAAGTCAGATTACATTGCGCTAACAAAATATTGTGTGTCAGTTTAAGCACAGTCATGTATAATTCTTCAAAGGGGACGTTTCAACATGAAGTCCAAGAATGGCTGCAAATAGCCTGAAAGTAGCCGAACATACCCTACATCAACTCTCACCAACTGAAACCGGGACTCACCTGAACACGCCACTATTATTTCGTCGTATAGGGTCCAACCGATATAACAGGAGCCCAGTAGAGGCGCTACAGGCGATATGTTGCCGACAGCAAAGGGCTTGCGTCAGTTGGCTGCGACAATTGCCCACTAATGCCACATTTCACCTCACTGTCCTAACGGATATGTTATTCACACGGTCCACATTGATTTCTGCGGTTATTTCACGCAGTGTTGTTTATCTGTTCGCAGTGACAACTCTACGAAAAGGCTGCTACTCTCGGTCGTTAGGTGAAGTCCATTTGCCGCCACGTTGTCCGTTGGGAAAGGTAATGCCTGACACTGTGAATCACGAAATATTGAATTCCTTAACGATTTCCGAAATGGAAGGCCCCATGCGTCTAGCTCTAGCTGCCGCTCCACATTGTAAGTCCACTAATTACCGTCGTGCGGGTATAATCTTGTAGCAAACCTTTTGACACGAATCACATGAGTACAAATGACAGCTTCGCCAATGAATCTATGCACTGCCCTTTTGTACCTTGCGTACGCGATACTATCGCAATCTGTATACGTGCACAAACACTAAAAATCAAAACATTGTGGCCACCGCCCACCGCTACGTTGCGGGCACATGACGCGGTACTAGAAGTGTGTAAGCGCAGTAAACACGGACGGGGGATCAGCCTAGCGAATATACGGGCTGCAAATGCGGAAGTAATGAAGTGATTTTGACGAACGGCGGGTTATTATTACCCAGAACCTGTGTACGAGTATCTCGAAAACGGTCAAGCTAGTCACATGGCTAAATGGTTCTGAACACTGAGGGACTTAACGTCTGATGCCATCACTTAAATCTAACTAACCTAAGGACATCACACACATCCATGCCCGAGGCATCATTCGTACCTGCGACAGTAGCGGTGGCGCGGTTCCAGACTGAAGCGCCAACAACAGCTCGGCCGCACTGGCCGGCCGGTACAACTATCGTGAGCATCTACTGAAAGAGATAGGACAGTGAAACTACCTCTAGGTACCATTTAGGTCTTCACAGACCGTGGAGTGCGGTGTCTCGTCGGCTCTATAAAGTCGGATAGATAGTGATCTGGGACATCTCTACCGAAAGAGCACAATGCTGGTGCACGCACAAGTGTTTCGGAGCACACCGTTCACCGTACATTGTTGAACATGGAGCTCCGCAGCAGACCACCGCTACATGATCACTTGTTGACGATCGAAGTGGGCACGGGACCATCGAGACTCGACTGTCAATCAATGGAAACGTGTCTGCCCTTTGGGTGAATCGCATTTTTGCTGTACGCTGTCATCGAGGTGAACGGCGGCTCGATAAGCAATGCGCCACGGACGCAGGATGGTTGAGCAGTATTATGCTACGAGAGACATTCTCCTGCCCTTGCATGGGACCTGTGCTAGTAATCGAAGACATGCTGACAGCTGCGTACCACCTGCGTCCCATCGTGCTTGATGTCTTCCGCGACAGCAGTGTCATCTGTCGGCAGAGTAATTGTCCGTGCTCGGAGCCATTTGGCTCATCAGTGTAGCTAACTCGTGACGTTTATCACCTCAGCGCATAAGAGACGTCGACGCTCTGAGAAGTTGAGTGATGATTGTAACGGGCAAGGGTATGTCACATAATTGTGTTAGACTGCGTTATCAGCACTTGACAATGTTTTAAAGGGGCCCCCCTTATCCCGCCTGTTCGACTGGTGCAATATTAAGATTTGTGGTGCACACAGATATGAAAGTAAGATGGTGTCGGACTGCATGCGAACATCAGGGTAGACAAACTGACTGTCAAGTTTTCGATTGACCGAGTCTACCACAATGGAGGTTCGCCGTATTTTGCATCAAACTCATATAATCTCTTCACAAGTGCTCCTGCACTCCGTGCAATATTCTGCGTAATCACACTACATTGATAGGTATCTGAGGCGAACTAGAGAATTTCAACCCATGCGTGGGCTGCTATTGACGCCGCTGGGTAAAGTGGGGACCTGGGGAGGTGTCCCTTTGTTCCAGTATTTTGGAGAGGCACAGCGCTGTTACTCCTGATGTCATGATTTGGAGAGCCATCGAACATGACTTCAGGTCGTGGCTGCTAATGAGGAGGTAAAGTCTCAGGGCACGACACGTCGCCTCACGTCACTGGCATACTGTGTCCTCATGCATCGATACAATAGAGGTTCCATCTTCTGTAGGTTAACACTCAGCCACTCATGGCCTACTGTTGAGGTACCTCCGTGGCCAGCAAGACACTGATCTGTCCGTTATAGAACTCATGTGGCATCAGCTCGTAAGTCAACCCCGTCTAGATGCCAGCAACCGGGACATCATGGATCAGAGTTACAGTTGTGGCCCTGCTTGTCGCGGGAGTGGATACGGCGGCGTTATGAGACCCTTCTCAACCGAATCATTGCGTGAGTACAGCCAGAGGACATACTGTGTCATACTGGTAAGGAGTCTAATATTGCCAAGTCCTTTTTAAATTTGAGTGTTTTGAAGTCACTGACATAATATCAGAAACCCTCTCGGACTGTGAGGTTTCATTTCGCGTCCTCCTCTCCTTCTGGTTGCTTCAGGTTTTTCGTCAGGCTTTTTATATCACTCGCCATGTCAACAGGTGCTCTCGCTTTCCAATGCAGTGGTTGTCGACAGTCTGTAATAGTACTTTTTATTCACATTTATTGTCATCGCATTTGGTAGAATTGCGACAGTTAACTATTTTCCACTCTAATGACACGTCATCAGAACCAGTATTTTGTAACCAAACTAACACACAAAGTCGTCATCTAAGCTACAGTTGATTCCAAGTGACCATGATCGTTCGATCACAACTTAAGGTGTTACATTCGTAAAAAGATATTGGTTGTTATGATGTCTCGGTACGGTTGAAACTGCGTATCATACCTTCACCAAATTCAATCCAGATACATGTGTAGATGTGAGTGAAAAACGTATTTTCCAAAATATATCGCTTGGTGCAGTTTATCAAGGTCAAATTTCATTGAATTTTATATTTTGAAGAAATAATCCCAAAAACATTTAATATGGAAAACATCTCTAAGAACTGAGCATGTTAACAGTGTACCCACAAGAGGAGAAATATAACACATATTCGTAAAGGTCATCATGGACTTCGTGTGTACATAGTTCCACGTAGTCAGCGCGTACACAACTTTCCCAATAGAGCGCGCCCCGCTAAGCACAACAGCGCAGGCGCAGCGCTCGTCCGTCTCTGCACTACGAGATGGCGCTGTCTTAGTGACGGACCAAATTCTGCTTCCGCCGATCCGAGTATTAATATGTAATGCAGCTGATGAGATTGCTGCTAACGTAGAACCTTTTCTCCTCACGGATCACTCTTGCGCAGTGATACCTGAACTCTCAAGGTATTATAACGAGTGTACAGACCTCTGATTAGTCAGTCTGCATTAGTCTGCATTTGTCTGTACCAGTCTATAGTCAAGTTTCAGTCTGCGCCTCATAAGATGATCATATTCCTGTTCATAGCCATGAAGATAAATGTATAGACACTTTTGTCAAGTATTGGAGATATGTGAGAATAAGATTAACGTACCAAGACCAAAGGAACTTCAGATTGTCAATTGTAAACAGCATCCAGAATCAAGTTAAGTAATTTATATGATTATTATTATTATTATTGTGTGCGATTGGACCCATACGGATCACGCAAAGCTTTTCCGATTCAATTTTTTAATTCTCCAAACTTCTCTCATTCTTTCCCCATGAATTCTCTTTCTTTCCTCTGTCCATTTTGTCCCCTGTCTCTTGCAAACTTCATTCTCGGGTTGTACTTTCCAACTATTGATTTTTTGCCTGTATGCATTTCTGTTTATAACTTCTGAAGGATTTATTTGTGCATTTGCTAGATCTGTTTTGGTTTCTTGTATCCAGGGTATGGTTTTCAATTTTTCAATGTATATTAAAATTTTGTGGGAGAGTCTGGGTGTTGGGAGTCTGTGGATATGACCGTAAGATTTTAGTCTTCTTTTCCAGATGTCTGCGGCGAGGTTAGATAATTTTTCTGTAGTTTTCCGAGACTGTAACCTGTATCCATCTTCCGTTCTTTTTGGGCCAAGAATCTTTCTGATAATTTTGCGTTCCTCCTTCAGCATGCCTTCCAGGTCGCCTTTTCTATGGAGTGTGAGTGTTTCGCTGGCATATAGTGCTTCGGGCTTGATTACTGTATTGTAGTGTCGTATTTTTGAGTGAATGGAGAGACACTTTTTATTGTAGATGTTGTGGGTTTTCCAGTATGCTATTTTCAGTTTTTGCAGTCGAACTTTTTGTGCAGTTTTCCCTCCCCCTGTGGGTTCTAGGACCTCGCCTAAGTATTTAAAGAATGGAACTCTCTCAATTTGTCCATATTTTGTAGTCAGTTTTTGAGTTTCAAATTTTGAGCAGATGAATTTGGTTTTTTGGAAGGAAATTTGTAGCCCAACTTTTTCGGCGCATTCTTTGAGAATGTCTATCTGTTTAATTGCTGTGGTCTCGTTTTCTGCTAGAATGGCCACGTCATCTGCAAATGCCAAGCATGAAATTTTAATACCATCTTTAGATATTCCTAGTTGTATAGGCTTCCAGTAATTTTGATTCTTCAGTTCTTTTTTCCATTCTCGGATGACTTTGTCTAAGACAAGGTTGAAGAGGAGTGGAGACAAGCCGTCACCTTGTCTGACGCCGGTTTTGATCAGGAAGGGCTCTGATATTTCACCCAGGAATTTTATCTTAGAAGTTGTGTTTGTGAGCGTTTCTTTGATAAGGTTTAGGGTTTTCGGATCGAGTCCTAGCTCCTCAAGGATAATAAAGAGAGATTGCCTATCGATTGAATCATAAGCCTTTGTGAAATCAACATCAACTGCTTTGTATTTTAGTGTTGTCTTCAAATTGAAAATTTGTTCTGCACAGGATCGGTGAGGGCGAAAGCCATCTTGGTATTCACCAATACTGTGTTCGAGTTGTTCTTGTGTTCGTTGAAGAAGACAAGCTGAGAGGATTTTATAAGTGATTTGGAGAAGGGAGATTCCTCGATAGTTGTTTATATCTGCCATGTCTCCCTTTTTATGCAGTGGATGAATTAGGGCGCATTTCCAATCTTCTGGTAGTTTTTCTGTCTGCCAAATGTCTGTGATGATTTGAGTGAGTTCTTTGAGGGAATTTGGTCCAAAATTTTTAAGTAGTTCTGCAGTGATATTATCTTCTCCGGATGCCTTGTTGTTTTTCAGTCTATGAATATGTCTTTGGATCTCCTCTAGTGTAGTTGGTGGGGATTCTGGATTTGTGTAGATAGCAGTTTCTTGAGGGAATCTTGAAGAAAGTTCAGGGCAATTGAGGAGTCCGGAAAAGTATCTTGCCAGCTCCTCACAATTTTCCCGATTTGTGAGCGCTAGTTTTCCATCTGGTTTTCTGAAACATCGATTTCGTGAGCCGTATCCATTGATTCTGCCAGCAAAGGTCTTATAGAAGTCTCGTACGTTATAGTTACGGAAATTTTCTTCAATAGACTCACACTGTTCCTTGAGGTACTTCCTCTTGACTTGTCTGATTGTTTTTGCCACTTGTCTTCTGGTGTTGTGGAAGTGATCTAGATTTTCTGGGGATTTTTTACTGTTATACTTCAGAAAGGCTTTCTTTCTTTCTTCCAGCGCTTTTTCACATCCAGAGTCCCACCAGGGGTGTTTTGTGTTCTTTTTCAATGGGATCAGTTCTTTTGCCTTCTTTGTAATTTTTGTTCGAAATTTTTCCCAAGAGTCAGCTGGTTCCTTTTCCCACTCCTCCTTCAGATTGGTTTCTTTGATTGTTCGTGTGTCAAATTTCATCATGTGTGTTTTCTTCGGATAGAATTTTTTTGGGGTGAATTTCACTTTAATGCGTGTTAAGTAGTGGTCTGAGTCAATGTTCGCCCCTCTGCGGACTTGGACATCATGGATCTCTTTCTGTACGAAATAGGAGATGGCAATGTGGTCAATCTGATATTCGCCGATCTCTTGTATGGGGGACCTCCAGGTCTTTTGTTTTCTAGGTTTTTTTCTCAAAGATGTAGACATTATTTTTAGATTATTTTGTTGGCATAGTTCAATAAATCTCAGTCCGTTTCTGTTGGTGAATCTGTGTGCTGGATATTTTCCTACAGTTTTTTGGTGTTCTTTCTCTCTGCCAATTTGTGCATTGAAATCTCCCATTAAGATTTTGATATCATCCCGGGGAATTTTGGCCATGATATCTTCAAGTTTAGTCCAGAATTTTTCAGTTTGTAGTTGGCGTTTTTTGTTGTCTATGTTTGTGGGTGCATGAACATTTATCAATGTGTATTTTTTGTTGGCGCACTGGGTACGCATGGTCATGAGGCGATTATTTATGGAAGAGACCTTTCTAATTGAGCCTAATATATTTCTGTGCACCGCAAATGCCATGCCCAGGAGTGGCGTACCATTGGCAATTCGTTTGTCAGTCTTGCTCTTGAAGATGCGATAGTTTCCATAGTCTATTGCATTTTCATCCGTGAATCTAGTTTCTTGTAACGCTAAGATCTTAATTTTTTGTTGGTCTAGCTCTGTTACTAAGTTGTGTAATTTTCCAGGTTGAATTAGGGTCTGAATGTTAAAGGTACCAATGTACATGGGAACCTTGGGACGAAGTTTGCTTGAGAACTCTGATCGTGATGGCCCGGGTTCCCCAGAATCCGAAAACCCAGTTGTCGTCTGTCGACGAGTGGATTGGTTACCACCTGGGGTAATTCTGTCATTACTCTCACGAATCATGATAGCTTGTAAGTTTTGGTCCAGTGTTTCCACTGGGTGTTTAGAACCAGGGATTGTCAGTTCCTGGAGCATATAATACAGCCGCACCTACTAGATGGACAGACGCTGACCTCGCTGCCGCTCGACTCGAGTACAGACGCATTGAGGATTTGGAATGTGAGATTTTTTTTTCAAGGTTTTCTCCTATAGATCCGCCGTGTTCTGCGTTAACAGGGTCACCTCGTGTAGCATGTGGCTCTTCACCACGCACGGACGGTCTTGGACGTAGCTTCCTCAGAGGCAAAGGTCTTGCATACCTCCTCAGCTCATCCCTGGGGTGGTGAGGACCAGTACTGAGTCAACCCCAAGCAAAGGTGCTACCTCTACCAACCACCTTGACCCCTATGATTTTTATTATTTTAATAAATTTGTGTGAAAATTAATCAAGTTCTCTTTAAAGTTGGTCACCATCAATCTGCTACTCTAAACATGCAAGTGGCATTTCTATCGTCTGACCTAACGGCAGAAGATAAACACGCCACGATAAGACCACGAGACATATTGCTGACACTCGCCTACTTCGTTAGAGCGACAAGTCAAATAATCTGATGGTGTGTGTACCGAAGGACTTACAGTACGCACACCACAGGACTTATGTTACTTTGATCGTTGTTTCTGTTTTCAAACAGAGGAATTTTTCAATGATTCATTCACCTCGGAAGTGCGAAACCGAAAGTGGTTACTTCTTGTTTGTGTGTGGGGAGGGGTAAGGGATGGGTGGCCACAACAGCTTCCGATATTCATTGGTCGCGTTAAACAAACATTTTAATGGCCTTAAGGATGTTGTTGACGAGGGAGTCGGATAAGGTTGTACGTGAGTGAGGATGCCTTTCATCCTGGCTGGCGCACGTGCTACAAGAATGAAGATAACCGAAGGGCAGTGGTGAGGAAAAAACGCCGTGGAAAGGGCCGGTGTCGCCTTTGCGGGTCGTGCACGCGAGAGACCCCGCTCTGTGACGTAACGGGCGCTCGCGGTTCGCCGGTCCGCAAAAATGTGCGGGCGTTGTGGGTGGGGGGGAGGGAGGGGGTGCTGGCTTTGTGTGGTCGGAGCGCAGCTCACGGCCAACTGACCGCCGCACCCTCCAGTATCGATAATCGGACCCGATGTTGCCGAGAGAACGTGACCAAGTGGACCACCTAGACGAATCATATTGGCGGAGGCTTCCCGTGGCTCGCGCTGATGCTCCGAGCCGATATGTGCAAACTGGAAACCGCAACTGTACACCTTCGAGCTTTGTAACGGCGGCAGTTCAGCTTCCAGTTTGTAAATTACAGAATGATTCCGCATGGATGATTCCAGGTATCTGGTCATCAACTGGAAAAATACGCCGCAGCTGAGAATAATTTCGGAATCTCATATTTACCACGACAGTCTTCCGCTCCTTCACATCACTGTACTGGGATAACAGATTTTTTTTTTTTCTGAAACTTCCAACAGTGCTCACATTTCACTAACTGTATGAACTAAGAAACCTATCTCACTGAGTTGACTTGCAGCCTGGACTGCTGCATAGTTTTTATTCTTTCACTTAGGTTCGTCGAGTGGCCTAATCTTCTGGGTGCAAAACGTATTAACTCTACAGTGGTTGAGAATCTTATACGTTGAAAGGGGCTACACTGAGTCACAGCGCCAGAGATTGCACCAAAGAGTATTATTCAGCCGCGCTTACTGGGGAGTAGTAGTTCAGAGGTTGCCGTTGGCAGTGCTTGTTGAGAGGATGTCGATAGCAGTACTAGTGCAGTTGTTCTGTTGGACGAGACAGCAGATGCTGTTTGATTGAGGATGTTGCGATGATCATAGTGTATTTTTCGTCAATATATATGAAGGTAACAAAAAATTTTTTATTTCAAATTTCCTAAATAACAATGCCTCTTGGTCACAGGTTCAGTCAACAAAGCATCTGGCTTGTGTTCATGTATTAGACTGTAATTTTGGTTTCTATATGCAGTTATAGTATTTCTGGTGTTTTAATTACTTCATTGTAAATGGTGTTTAAAATATCGTGTCGTATTGAGGAAGAACCGAGCCAGATGTGTACGTTGAATCACACTTCCAAACACAGAACAGTTACACTTGTGCTATGTTGTAGTTTTTATAGTTTCTGGGGGCTTAATTAATCAATTGTGTTAATGGAAATTTCCTTTCATTCTTTGTTGTTATTCTATGCAGTCAGATTGCATACTAATACTACTCATCGTCAACCGGTACGAGAGTCCGTAACCGGACATACAGCTACTAAAATTATTTTCATTTTATTTAATTAAGCCCCCATGCAACCAACGTACATTCCGATACATATAGGGTGATTCCGTAAGAGCGTGCAAAAATTTCACAGGACATAGAGGATGCTCCACTGAACAATTTGGGGTAGGGAACATGGGGTAGGAGAAGCCAGCTTAAGGAGATACTAGGGCTGGTTGGTTGATTTGGGGTAGGGAACCAAATAGTGAGGTCATCGATCCAATCGGATTACGGAGGGATAGGGAACGAAGTCATCCATGCCATTTCAAAGGAACAATTCCAACATTTGCATGAAGCGATTTAGGGAAATCACAGAAAACCTAAATGTGGATGGTCAGACGCGGTTTGAACCGTCGTCCTCTCGAATGCGAGTCCAGTGTGCTAATCACTGTGCCAGTAGCTCGGAGAGATGATAGTGATAAAATCACATTACTGTGTACTTTTCATTTACGTTAGTTACATTTAACTGCAAATACCATCATTGCCAAAATGAACTTAGCATTTGTATTGTATCTCACAAAATGTGCTGAAAATGACGGCCATCAACCTCAGTTCTAACATGATATCTGCGAACAATATTCTGACGCACCCTGACAAATATCCCTGGAGTGTTGCAAACCACATAATCGGAATCTACAATTATGGCAGCTAATTCTATCTACTTATTTACAGGGGTTTCATACATGAGTGGCTTTAGATATCCCAGTAGGAAATGATCAAAGGGATTCAGGTTAGGTGACCTCGTAGGCCATGGAATAAGACCTCACCTTGCAGCCCAGTAACCAAAAAATACAGCACTGAGGTCGTTGTGGACATGAATTCCTAGTAATTAGGCTCGTCGTCCTTGTTTCCTTGCAGGGAAAAATGAACATTTAAATAAACAGCACTGTACGTGTAAACTTGTACGCATGTTACTTGTAAATAAGCTGGCCAACAGTAATTCGAGACAAAGCAGTAGACAAGTTTACTTCCATATCTCCTTAAGTTGCCTTTCCCGACCCAAGATTCACAGCCTCAATTTGTTCAGTGGAGCATTCTCTATGTCCTGTTACATTTTTGCATGTTCTTGCTGTATACTACCAAATTGTATGTGTGGTTAATACAAGAGTGAATTTTGGATGAACGCAGCAATTCCCAACCACAATACTAGAAGTACTAGAAGTCCTAGAAGTCCTCGTAGACTATGCATCGCTCTTCACCGCTCAGAATGGAGTTCTATGCTCTGTTGCAAAAAGTGTAATGAGTGGCAGGAAATTTAAACTCCCAAATATTTTTAAAATAATTATCAGAATACTCAATAACGTAATTTCCCCGTTAATTCCAATATTTGCTTATGCGGACCTTGACATTGTCAGTATAAAAATAAGTGATAGTAGCCTGTGTGAAACTCCATAAATGCTTTATTCCATTGTAAGGGTCGGCGGAAGAGAGTGTTAACCGTCAATTTAGTAATGATTGCAAGCTAGACAGAGACACGGATTTTGTGAAATGGAACATACTGTACGATTACTGGTTGTCAATGAAATAATTTTAAACTATTTATTTGACATTTTACAACCCGACATAAATAACATTTCTGAACAATTACACTGTGTTCTACCACATCCTTGTTTGTGCTCTTAACTTTTAATGGATTTCCTACTTTATCAGAACTTTAAAATCTGATCATACCGAATGCATTTGAAACTATTAAAGCTTACTACAAGTTGTATGTACACGTACCAAGTCATATTAATCGAGCAACCCTCACAAAGATAAAGATAACATAAAGATCTTTCCGTAACTAAAATGAATTAAACTGATTTATCCACCTTTTAAAATAAAATAAGTTTAAGTTATCCTTAAAGTAGTAAGTTTAAAACAAAACCATTTACTGTTAGAGTACTGGAAAGTTCAATAAGCACTTTGATTATTAACAGGCTTATCTATATTTTCAGATACTTATACATTATGCCTTTAGCCTTAATCAATGCAGAAAAAAGTTAAGCTGAATTGTTAATATTTACCCTCTCTTTTAACCTGTTAGGTTCCCAACAGTTCTAGTATCGTCTCTGGTCATAACTTTCACAAGGTGCATTAGCGAATAGAACACAAAGTTCGGAGAAGCTCGTCTTACTACAGTTCTTAGTTATTAATAGATAGAGTGCACTAATTCTTTGGCAGATAGTTTCTCTTGTTTGGAAACACGTCTGGAACACAATTCAGTTACGTTCTTTAACATAAAGTGACGTAACATCGATACCCTTGCTTTCAGTCTTCTCAGTGCGTTTTGAAAATACCCAAGGTTAATTTACCATTTTCGTATACCACGTAGTCGACAACTTGCTGAAATATTCATCATTCATGATGGATGCACTCCGATGCCATGCACCTAGTCCTGTGGCGCAGCTACCAGCGGACTAGGCTTCCATCACATTAATAGGCCACCGCTCCTGCAGCTGCATAGTCCACACACTGCCCTTTGTCTTTGCGCGCAGAGGGATGGTTTGTCTCGCAGTAGAACGCTCTCTATTGGTGACCACACGTACTTACAGAGATTCACATCTTACTGTCTACCTGTCTATCTCACTCTGTGGCTATGCTTCTCTTACTCTGTTCAGAAATTATTCAAGATAATTCAGTTGCCCCTAACGATACCGGTTTATGCAACCCGCACTACGTCTGTATCAGGAATGATATCCAGACATGCGACAGCCACGTAATCGATAAAAGTTATTTCTTAGAGCTTTGGGCTACAGTTGGCAAACGGAATCTTACTGTTGAAAATACAAGTGAGCGTTGGCCCCAAGTTTCACGGTGCTTTTGGACCAATTCTTCTACCGTACTTATCCAGGTGTCTCCAACCCTTCTTTGTATACTAAGCGGTGCAGTCATGTTTTCAATATCTCTGTAAGTTTATTCCGTTTATAGCTCTTAATCTTCCGTAAATTGTTCAGAGACGTTTCCGTATAAAGTGCGTTTCATCGTAAGGAACAACGAAACTAATAGGATATATCAGAATCGGTAGTGTGGAAATAACTTTCCGGTATATAACCAAATGAAAAGTTTATTGTGTAATTTCCACGTTAACGTGCCATACTGGTTTTATAAAAAATTTGTACAATTGTTCTAAGGTGTCTTCGTATACTTTACCAGCTATTCTAAACTTTTTGACAATGTGCTTCGAATTACGAGAGCAAACTGGTGAAAAACTTTGTTCTGACATGGTGTTCCATAAAACGATATCGTTAGTGTAGGGGCAGCTGAATAACCGTGTCTATTGATCTTTTACTTTGGTTATATAAGGGAAAGATGTCATTTCTGTGCTTACCATTTTGACGTCTCCTTTTAGTTTCGTAGTTTCTGATAGTGAAACACCCTTTATAAGGTATCTTTTCTTAACCATTTATGATAGATTAACAACGGTAAACAGAATAAACTTAGAGACATCCAAAACCTGCATGACTTCATCGCTAGTTATATAAAGAAAGAATGGAAACACTTGAAGAAGGATGCCAGAAGTAAGGTATATCTTGGTTCAAACATGCTGTGCAACCCATGGCCAAAGCTCAATTGTACTTTTTACCGTATGGTTCCTTTTGCTATCAGTCGGTCAAAGCTCTTAGAGGGAATCTGTATTGATGACGTGGCAGTCAGCTGTCTGGATATCGTAGCTGATACAGACGTAGTGCAGGTTGCACAAAACGGCATCAGTAAGAGTAGCTGAATGAGCCTGTATATCTGCACCACACAGTCCATGTGTTTTATTACAGCCGAATGATGGCTCCATCATAACTTAGTGTACACGATAATATGACAAGGGTCAGATTGGTCTGACTACGTTACCTTTTTTATTTTTACCTCCATTACACGCTAGTAACTATTAGATACACATGAACCATTAGAAAACACTGTCGCCTGTATAAGCTTATCAGTCTTATGTTGTCATCCTTGAACTTAAATAAACATATAACACGCAAGAACTCAAAACCCACTCTTGTTGCAAAGCACATTTTGCCGCCGAAACCCCCAGTTTATTAAATGAGAACGGCATTTGAGTAGTATAGGAGATGAAGCAGTGGCTTTTTTGGAAAAAAGCTGTTTCTCTCGTAACACACACAGGCACAGTGTTTCACAACTCCTGTTACAGACTGATGGGGCTTATGGAGTACTTCACTGATAAGGCGTTAATAAGGCGTTGATAAGGGTCCCACGTCTATAGATGTACAATTAGAATATAAATTACGTTTGAATATTGAATTGCTTTCAAATCTGCCACTTCAAAGTACACAAACAAAATGAGAAAACAGCTCTGTCATCATTCCCACTTGTAATAACGACATCGTATATCATGTACATCCGACTACAACAAAGTCTGCGAGAAACTGGTATTTGTGCAACTCGGAGGTTAGGCTGTCGTGCTCCACACGCACACGCCGCACTCTCGACATTGAAGACTCACGTAGAAGAGAACCTGACGATTAATACTCGATACACTGCCCGTTTCATGGACTCCTGAGGAACACACAGGTCAGACACTGTCTTATCTGTGTGCATACCGTGACCTGTCCTGAGTAGTTTGCGTCCACACAGTTCATTTCCTGGCATGAGGTCCTTATCAAAACTTTACCCAAGAATCTCCCAAGAGTCCTAGAAGCCAGTAATTGGAATTGCAAAACACCCTGTATAAAGTAATCTACAATGAAGAGCCAAAGAAACTGGTACACCTGCATAATACCGTGTAGAGTCCCAGTGAGCACGCAGAAGCGCCGCAACACGAGGTGGCATGGACTCCACTAATGTCTGAAGTACTGCTGGAGGGAACTGACACCATTATAGAGCCTCCACCAGCTTCAACAGTCACATGCTTACATTCACGGTACAGGGATTCATGAGATTGTCACCATACCCGTACACTTCCATCTGCTCAATGCAATTTGAAACGAGACTCTTCCGACCAGTCAACATGTTTCCACTCATCAACAATACAATATCGGTACTGACGGACTCAAGCGAGGCGTGAACTTTGTGCCGTGCAGTGTACACGAGTGGGCCTTCGGCTCCGAAGGCCCATATCGATGATGTTTCGTTGAACGGTTCGCACGCTGACACTTGTTGATGACGCAGCATTGAAATCTGCAGCAATTTGCGGAAGGGTAGCACTTGATCACGCTGAACGATTCCCTTCTGTCGGCGTTGGTCCCTCTCTAGCAGGATCTTTTTATGGCTGCAGTGATGTCGGAGATTTGATGTTTTACCGAGTTCCTGATATTCACGGTATACTCGTGAAATAGTCGTACGTGAAAATCCCCACTCCATCGCTAGCTCGGGACTGCTGTGTCCTATAGCTCGTGCGCCGTCTATAACACCATGTCCAAAGTCAGTCAAATCTTGATAACCTGCCATTGTAGCCGCAGTAACTGATCTAAGATCTAACAACTGTGCCAGACACATGTTGTCTTATATAGGCGTTGTCAACCGCAGTTCCGTATTCCGCCTGTTTTACGTATCTCTGTATTTGAATATGCATGCCTGTACCATTTTCTTTAGCGCTTCAGTATACAAGTATTTGCCTTAACTGCCAGTCTGGCAACAAGCAGATTCGCGGTGATTGTAAATTATTGTTGATTTACATTGTATAAATAGTACTAGTGGTTGCATTTGCTTATTAATGCATTACTTGGCTCATTTCACATGCCTAAAGGCCTTGCTTCATGATGGGATTTATACAACACAATGCGGGAATGAATGAATGAAAAATTTCAAACAGTTAAACGAACACTCAGCTGCTCTTAATGACTGACGTTTAGTGAGCTTGAGCCTCACATGTTCGTAAATTTAATTCAAAGTTTATGGTTACGAAGAAAATAAAAATAATAATAAACAGTATCCACTGGATGTGGACACATTTTATTACGTTTTAGCTGTCCAACTTGTTTGGAAGATTCGGTTTTGAACGATTTATAGAGCAATACAGGTATAAATGCACATATTTCTATTGGTGACTGAGGGCAGAATACTGAACAAGATTACGTACGTATTTCCTCCATTTGCAAACTAATCATTATAGCTGTTAGGATTTATATGTTATTAGGTTGCTTAGTACCTCCAAGTACATGTGGCAGAGGCACACCATTAATGTTTATTTTCCGTTGGGCATCAGGTCAGGTATTGAAGTGTAGACAGAAAGCGGTTAGTCAGTACACTCATTACGATTTGTCACTATAGAGAAACTGACAAGTGTAGTCTATCTATTGGTGCAGTCACAATCATGCAGAAAAATAGATCGTAAAGTTTGTGACGTGTTTGTGGGAAGACTACTCGATGCAGAGAAACAACAACCAATACACTTATGTGTGTACATAGTAAGGTACCACATATAAAGATATCTGTACTTGTACCCCTTGCATTCTGTGTATCACAGGTTTTGTAGAAGATCATAAGCATTCAAAGACACTTGTCATTTCAGTGATTATGACATTGCGTTATCTCTCTCCCTCCAACTTCTCGTCCTTTCTTCTCCTTTCTAGTCTCTTCTGTGAACTTATGTGTGTTGTATTTTATCTTCACATTTTCTCTTGAAGTAGAAACGTAAATCATAATGAATTTTCATTCACTTTTCTCAGACTGTGAAATTCGTAGAAGGTAACATATCTCACATCCACCAAAGACAATAGTTAATCCTGTATCTTTAAAAGACAGACTTTGCAGTGGTAATTATTTCCCGCAACTTGCTCTTCCAATATAAATAAAGTAAGCAAAAATTCTGACTAAGTAATATTGATATTGAAAATGGCTAAACTGACTATAAAGTCAGTGATTTTCAAGGATCACCTTGTACGATCGCATTATGTGAATGAAATGAGCTGTTTTGAAAACTGACTGTTGATCAGTATGCTGAAATAAGGTATAATAGTTATACGAACCTAAATCTGTTAATCCAAAGTTGGCACACAGAACAGTGTGAAAAAACCATGGTAAAATGGGAACATTTGCAGTAATTACAGTTTTGGTACCAGAAGAACAGAACAAGTTAAAATCTTGACAGACAAGAAATTTCACGAAAAGGTGACGATAGTCTTAAGAACACTTGATAACCGTCAATAATGATGAGAGATGTGTCTCTTTTTTAGTACTGATGGCAAAAGATCCTAATATCTTTATTGGCAGAAATATGAAATGAAACAAAATGTGTAGTAAATTGGGCTTCGCCACTGGATGAAATGTGTAACGTAGGTTTAAACACTCAGTACGAACAAAATGAACAGTTATGGCGAAACAATGTGCCACAGTATACATAATTTCCAGCATCCATGTCGTTGTATAGTGCCTGTGCTGTGGGTATGTTATTGTTTCCTGCTCAGCTTCTGTCTCCAAAATGCATACATTAACAGTAACGTGTAGTAAGTAAACCTCATTGAATTAAAACCAGCTGTTAAACAAGAAATTTTGGAAATTTGTGGTAAGGTCTCATGGGACCAGGCTGCTGAGGTCATCGGTCACTAATCTTACTCACTACTTAATCTAACGTAAACTAACTTACGCTAAGGACAACACACACACACACACACACACACACACACACACACACACATCCATTCCCGAGGGAGGACTCGAACCTCCGACGGGGGGAACAGCGTGGACCGTGACAAGGCGCCCAGACCACGCGGCTACCCCGCGCGTCAAACAAGAAAGCAAAAGACGTTAAATACAAATTAGAAAATTAGACTTAAGAGTGTCATAGTTCACGCAGTGATAAAACATATACGTTTCTGGTAAATACAGTAGTATACTGGTGAACGTCGGTCAAACTATTGTTTTCTTATCCCATTCATCTCGATAGTGAAATATTTATTTCTGTCTGCGTCGCACGTTCATACCAACAAATTGTTAGAACACTACGTAAGACAGCCACTCTTGTTTTGTCTGGAATAAATTATTCTCTACATCTGCATCTATGTGTCTACTCTGTAATGCAGTTTCGGCAATGCAGTGCCTGGCCGAGGGTTCCTCGAACCACCTTCAGACTATATTTGTAGCGTTCCATGCTCTAACAGGACATTTCAGTCTATAACTAGCCACGGGAAATAAACACTTAAATCTTTCCGTGCGAGCTCTGATTTCTCTTATTTCCTTACGATGATCATTGCTCTCTATCTAGTTTTGCGGTAGTAAAATATTTTCGCATTTACAGGAGAATGTTAGTGATTAAAATTTAGCGAAAAAATCTCACCTCAACGAAAAACGCCTTTGTTTCAAAGATTGACACCCCAGTTCGTTTATTATGCCCGTGACATTCTTTCTCCTACTTCAAGCTAATGCAAAACGAGCTGCCATCCTCTGGACATTCTCAATGTTCTCCTTCAATCCTACTCGGCATGAATCTCATACCGCACAACATTAGTCTGGCAGAGGACGGACAAGCATGGCGTAGGCGGTCTCTTTAGTAGACCAGTTGAGCCTTTTAACTGTCCTGCCCAAAAATCGTTGTCTTTCATTCGCCTTCCCCACAACATTATCTATGTGATCGTTCCAATTTAAGTCGTTTGCAAACTCTCTAAGAGGGCTGCGCAGATTATCTTCTTAATCGTTTATACTGATGAGGAAGAGCACACGCCATATAACGTTTCCTTAGCGAACACCAGGTATCACCTCTCTTGCACTGATTGTTTTTCCGTCGATTACTACCTTTCTGACAGGATATAAGAAATCCAGTAGAATAACTGCATTGACTCTCCGTAGGTACGTAATTTAATTAGATGTCTCTTGTGAAGAACACGTGGAAACGAAAATTATGTAAATAAAGATGGTTTCTTAGAACCACTTGACGATGTTGTGTGTTAGGGCCGTTTAAGCCAACGTCTAGATGGACAGCGAGAAAAATAAATAACCATAGGAAGGCAAGGAGTGTTGCTGGTAAAGTAAATAACGCGTGTCTGAAAGAGAAAGTTTAGACTCAGTGTGTTTTACTAGTTCTGACTTATGCATAAAAAACAGAACTTTACCGGGGAACAATTTTATGAGACTTGTACGATGCCAATAATCTTGATCACCTTGTGCTTCATCTGCATCTACGTGTCTACTCAGCAACGCAGTTGAAGTAAATGATGATAAGAACAACTTCATCTATATTATAGGTACATTTATCATGGAAGAAGCTATTTCGTTCTAAATATACATTTTCAGGTAACTGGAAGTTCGACAACTGTCTTAATAACTAATTCTCGTAGAGTAGTAGAAGTGTGTTTGTTTCGTGACTCAAAATGTTTAATAGCCATACATTACCCTAAGAGGCACATTCTGCAACAAACTAAAACACTTTGACGATGGCCTCGCTCAAGCATAGCCATCAATATATGTAGGAAACTGGAACTGCACAGCGCAGCGATGTCTCATATTCCCTGCATCAACTTCTGGCTACGCTTCTGCCAAATGATCGTCGAAGTGTATCAATCAATGTGCTTCTCATGTTCCAGAACGCGCCTTTCAGGCTAATGTGCAGCAGCCAAAAATTTTTGTGTCATGTAACCAGCACACTGCCACCACTCTAAGAGAATTAATTGAAAAGAACGTTAGTGAACTTTTTGTTACCTGAAGATGGTCATTTAGAACGAAAACACTTGCTGCTTAATAAACATACTTCAAATAGAGATGTTATAATTTTTGTTAACATTTAGAAGACACAGGAATACAAATAAATGTATCAAGAAACAGTTTCAGCTGGGAGCATGTAAGGGAACAAAGCGATTCCATACCCATATTTACATAACATAATTTCTCCATCTACGTGTGAGGAATGTGTTCTGCAATTCTGTAATTTGTGCCATAGCCTCCAACAAGCAAACAGGAAATTAACTAAAAGGACCGGACTGATTGGGTTTAACATTGTTCAGCACTGTTTATTACAACATATTTATTTAAGGAAAATAACTGAAATCAGATAGGTTAAACGGATTACAAAAAACACTCTGACCTGACCAGATTTAAAAAATTGTACACCTTAGTTTAGTGACAATTTAAATAAGGCAACAGTCAAAGAAAAAAGCTGTCTCTGACAGCACTTCTTAGATTTCCGACTCAAAATTTCCATCTGTACGAACAACTCAGAAAATGATTCAACAAATGAACAAATATTTAACATTTGAAAAGCGATGTCTCTGTAAGACAACAAAGAATCATTACTCAACTCAAAGGTTGAAACCTTAACAGTTATACGGAAGACAAAGTAACTTATAGCTGCCCCGAGGTACCTTGGAAAAGGATATTCTTAAACTACACCTCCAAGGGCATCTAGATAATTTAATAAAGTAAAGAGGTGCACACATTTTTAGAGTTGCCTTCAGTGAGACAGAGAGAGTCTCCTTAAACCAACCCCCAATGCGCAGTTAAGTAATTAATCAGAGAGCGAGTGTGCAAAGAGTGATAGAACTGCCTTCAGATAGACCGTGAAAATTCTCTTCAGGTATACCCTAGGAAACACGTCAGTGATTCAGTAATGAATGAGAATGCATAGCTGCTCAAGGACGCCATTTAAAAAGGAGGAGAACCAATAATTAGTACTAAGAACCAATTTGTAGCAGAAGGTAAATACACAAATAATTACATAAATAAATAGCAGATGAGGAAAGGTCACACATAAAAACATTTAAATAACAAATAGCTGAACAACTAAATCTAATAAGCTGTAACTAGCCCTGAGACAGGGAATAACATTCTTTTACTCTTCAGCTCACAAATGGCTAGCGAACGAACACATAAGAAACCTTCAGAGAATAGTAACATGTAACAGTTTTACACCCTTTGTGCCAGTTAGTTACTATCAACGGGTTATATTTTCGTAAGTCTGGACAACCCCTCAATGTGATACGTGCGATTCATATACTAATACAAACACGTGGCCACCTTAACGGGGCTCTACACTATGTCCATTAAGAGCACCTGACTGAACAAAGCACCAAATATCAAACTGTACACAATTTTACTACAAATTTAGAGCAGCAATTCACATAACTTGAGTTAAGATAGCCCGAAGGTAGCCGGTGGTGGCACATTCCAAGAAGCCAATGTACAGTGGCGACGTTAACAGCCACAATACGATGAGCACGCACTGGGTCCGGGTCCTGCTCGAGGACAGAGTGCCACAAAAGTAGAGAGCGGGAACAACAAAGGGAGCTTCTGAATTCCACTGTCATTCTTGCTTAATACAACCCCGTGAGAACTTTACTTGTGCAGATCAACGAACGCTTCACATGATGCTCTCTAAAAACTTGTTCTAAGGCAAAACATGGTTTCACTTAAAACAATGTACAGGATTACCAAATCATCGAGTACACTTGTAAAGTGCCAGGACATGGGCACTTACACGATAGCTTACCAACATTAGTATTAATAATAAAGGGACTGGCAAGGGCATCAGATCATGACTATATTGAACTATGATAAATATGGGGCACTGTCGAGCAGTACTCCCTGCATGTCTGCGTGATTGAGCCACTAACTTAAAGCGTTGGTGAAAAGCGTCGGAAGTTGAGAATTGTGGAATGTAAAGTCTGCAGATGGCGGTAGCTCGCCGGGCCGCCGTGGGTGGCAGGTAGCGGTCACCGGAAACGCGGGACAATACGGCGCTTTTGGGGATAGCCCGGCATCCGGAGCCACCTGCGCTGGACAACATGTGGCGAAGACGGGAATTTCGTTTGCCTAGGGGCGTTATGACCTACTCGATTATTGGGTAGATCTCAGAAATGCCGTTGGAGGGATTTCGGCGATGATAGAGCGTTCGACATTGGCCGAAACAGTGTATTTTTTCGCCGCATTTTCGTACGCGTGAGAGACGGGAGATTTGTGGAGAGGTAGGACTTCGCCTTCAGCCATCGAGTGGTACGGACTTGGAGAGAGCGTCTTGGCCATCGTCTTCAAAGGGAGATATACGGCCTGTATCGCAGCACTGCCCCAACGCGTGTTCCGTGCAGAGTTCTGCGGTTAGAGCTCTTTGCGTGCTCAGAAGTGAGATTTTTCACCAACGCTTAACCACTTCCAACAACTTACCTAATATTCTTGATCTGGTAGTTATCCTTGCGAGGTGCCGAGTGTTTATCAACGCAGCTACCGGTAATAGGGGCTCGTAATTGTAAATTGTTAATGTGCCATTCTCAGGAGTGTGTGGGTGAACAAAGAGATTCACATTTTTTTTTGTAAATTTTGTCAGTTGTGGGGAATATCAAATTAAAATGCCAATATTACGATCGAATTATCGACTTCATTGTAGCTAGCATTTACCCTGTCCCAGTAAGCTTTACATGTACTCTAGTCACTGCACAGCTTGCCCAGACGGGAAGGAAAGAAGGTTTGCAGTCTTCTATGTCAGCGACGGACGATATAGGTTTACACACTGCTGAACGTGAAAAATTTAATTGCAATAACTAGTTGCTACACGTTACAATAACCTCTTCCAAGGCAACGCCACAACGTATGAAGTCGCGCAGTACGACTCAAATGAGGCAATTTATCGGAGTAGAAAGCTCCTTGCATAACCTGACCTCCACCGAGAAGAACCAACAGCAAATTCTAATAGCCAATACCACACCAATGTTGCGTCTTTTGATAACACCCGTGCCCACAGCTGTTAAATAGACCAAACGTTTAAAGGGCTACCAATCATTCCATGGCACGTCAAGTTCTGCGGAACGGCACGTACTGCCCCAGAGCCCTGCGTGGCTCGCCCTCCGGTCCTGCTTCAGAACACGGACTGCCCGTGCGATCCGCTGCCTCCGTCACAGCCCAGCGCGGCTCCACCACGACGCCTGGCGCCATAACCTCTGAGCCACGAGGAGTGACGTACACCATGCGCGCGGTATCCAAAGAGGGAGTCCACGATGGTCCAATAAAAAATGTACAAATTGCACGACACATTTCTTACACATACACTAAGAAATGTGTTTTATGAACATTGGTCTATAAACACTTGGTTTCCATGTTACAACTCATTTTCTCCAACTCACTAATCATGAGAAACGCGCAAGATCGGAACGTTGGAATCAAGGGGAACGTACAGTCTTTTTGACGTCTAGTTGCATTGTGCTCTGCAGGACTTTGTTTTAGACGACCCTGTTGCCAAGCGACGTACATCATTGCTTGTTTACAGGTAACATCAAATGTTGCAGCGTTCAGTACGACCGCTGCAAGCACGCGGGTTATTACGTAAAGTTAATCACAGACTTGGATCGTGCAATGGCTTTGTACACATATGCAGAGATGCCAGATGCCCATTTGATGTATGGATTAGCACATGTCAATAGCACTCGCGCTCAGCGCTTGCACCGGGAGAAATTTCCACAACGAAAGTGCCCGACAGGAAAACTTTTGACGCCATTGATCGTCGTCTTAGGGAGCATGACGATTTAAGCCTGATACTCGCGACCGGGCAAGGCCTACAGAGACGAGGACTCGGCAGTGGGAGGCGGCAGTTCTTCATGTGGTTGACAGCGGCCCTAGTGTCAGCACAAGACATGTAGCTGCAACACTGAATGTTGGCCTCATGACTGTCTGGCGCGTGTTCCACGAGGGCCAGCTGTATCCATACCATTGACAACGTGTGCAGGCACCATCAGTAGCAATTTTCTTGCATAGGTACTCTGCTGCGAATGGTTTATTCAACAAAGTTTCAACTCTGATTTTACTGAAAATGTGCTGTTCAATGATGAAACGCAGTTTCAGCGAGATCTTATTGTAGATATTCACAATCGACATTTGTGAGCAGATGTCAATACTCAAGCAACTGTTGAAGCAAATAATCAGCGAAGATTTTCCGTCAGTGTTTGGCCCAGCATTATTGACGACTGTTTTGTAAGTTCTTACTTTCTTCCATTCTGACTCAACAGATAAAGTTATCATAATTTCGCAGAGAATGTTCCACCTGATCTGTTAGCAGGCGTGCCTTTACTTGTGCGACAAAACATGTACTTCGTACACGATGTCCGTCGGCTTCTAAATAACAGATTCGGTGAAAGATGGATAGGTGGAGATGGACCAATTGCCTGGCCTCCCTACTCTCCGGACCTTAACCCACTGGACTTTTATTTGCTCTTGTGTATGAAAGCACAGTATAAAGTATTCAGAGTCCCTGTGGTCGTATTATTGAAGGCTGCGAAATCATACGCATTACTATAGGGGTACATCAGCGCATCCGACATTCACTGCAACGGCGGCTTGATGCATGAATCAGTGCCCACGGAGATCATATTGAACATCTCCTGTGAGAAAGAGCTGCATATGTTCATATAATATTTCTGAGTGGGGAATGTATCCTGAAACGTGTGCCATATACTTTCATTTTTGTTACACCCTATACAATATATATATATATATATATATATATATATATATATATATATATATATATATATATATATATATATATAAGTACGGGCTTAGCACACCGCTCTCCTAGCCGTTGCAGGCTCTCTGGACGTCCTAACTCAAGTAGTTGCACAACTGACATCACGAGGCTGAGTGCACTCCATTCCAGTCCTCCTATCACAGAAAATTCAGTAGTAGTATCAGGAACTTAATCCGGGTCCTCCGCATAACAGCCAGACATGCTGACCACTGAGCTACGGAGACGCATTCGATGAAATTGCGATATATACAAGAAAACCACCATGGATATGTACAGGTGGAGCCTGTAATACATAGGGATCTCTGCAGAAGATCTTACTCAATACACTGAAAATTTCTGATCAGCCAACTAGAACAGACATTTCTGTAATACACTACTGTACTATCTGCTTCTAGTCCAAACGACTCATCGAGGAAAATAACGACCGCTAATCACTTACCATCACGATAATTTGAAAGAATAGGCGTCATGCACAATCCAACAACTCAATAATATTTTTGGAGTGTCGCGACTTAAAAAAGAAAAAGCTCTCAATGCTAGAACTGAGCACTTGCCCAGTTTCCACAAGAAACTTATTTGACTAGGAATACAAGGAAATTTATAGCATATAGGTTCCTTTAAGTAATAACAGAGTATGCTGGTGAACGGCAAATTCATACATCGAAGGAATTTATCAATATGTAGCTGGGATGATTCAGTAGCCACTGCCGCTGGGCTTTGTGCAACATGAAATGCCTTGAAATATACGCACAAGATTTTCATGTTCTCTCACACGCTTCGTGCAAACTACTAGTCCCACAGAAAAAATGAGGAGGACCTTCGTGCAGGATAAGTAATGTAGTTAAATTTTTTACTGGCATAGGTTTTCACCAGAGGCTGTAATTTTCGAATTTGTACTTTTTTGGCACAAATTATATAAAATTTCTTAATAAACGGTCTTGGTCCTTTTTTTGTAGGACAATTAGTTTTAGTTTATTTTATTTCATTTGCTGTTTTTTTAGTTAGTTATCAATCCAAAGGAAAGTACCACATATTTCACATGAACGGACTTGAATATAGCGTATAACATTTTAATATAATTTCAAATACGTTAGAAATAACTAAGCAGTGTGCTGTTTAAGAGGGAAAGATCTGCATGGAATACCTACATAAAGAAAAGTATTAACAGAAATATACTATCATTGAGCCAGCTGGCACACAGATTTCTGCTCATCTGGAATCCAGAAGGCACACACTACTGGTCTGTTACACTGTTCTGAACTACACTACTATACAATAATACATTACACAGCACTAAATTACACCACACAATAATACACTACAGTACTGTTCTTGATATCAAAACAAACTGGATTTCTCGTTTGTCTTCTGATAGTTTGTGCGTGGCGAGCGAGAGAATATAAAAATCTTGCGCATTGAGTTTCAAGATATTGTAGGTTGCATAAAACCCAGCGGTAGAGGCAGCCGAATCACACTGTATGGCCTATATGGAAATGTAATGGGAACTTAAGGAAAGTGTAAGAGAACTACAACGGGAATCTTTGGAAGGAAGTCGACGTTTTACTTGTGATACAGTATTCTGCAAATGAAGAGAAACGGCTTATGAGGAATTTCAAAATTTTTGCGTCAGTCATATATTCTGTTCTTAGTATCGATTGAGGTGTTACGACTTTACTGCTTCAGTGACGCAAGTTGCAATCATCTGCCTCTTGACAGCTCCGAATTGTACCGTGCCACATGGAAGTATGTAACGTAACTATGTCGGTGTATGAGAAACAGCATGCTATATTCGAGTGTCGAAGAGTTTGTCTACACATGGAGCATTTCCTGCTTCAGCATGACAATGCCAGACCACACACGAATGCTGTGACGTCTGCAACAATCCGACGCCTTGAATTCACTGCCATCGGTCATCCTCCACACAGTCCCGACTTGGCCCCAACCGAATTTTAACTGTTTCCTAACCTTAAAGAACACCTTTGAGGTCCTCACTTTGATAGTGACGAAGCGGTGCTAGGAGGGGTGAAGTTGTGGCTCCACCAACGAAGTTAAACATGCTACAGTGACGACATCAACAAACTTCACTCTCGAAGTGAGAGACGTGCCAGGATTACTGTGTTCAGGAACAAATATGTAGATATGAAGAATGTATTAATAAAAATCTTCTCGGGCTTCCAGCCGTGACCGATGGTTAAAATCCCATCTGATGAAGCTGAAAGCTCGAGAAGGTTTTATTAATTCATATCGCCGAGAGACCAAGGTTTCATGCATCATGAAGAATGCAGATATAGAATGTTAATAAACTTTCTTTTCAGTATTTTAAACATAGCTGCACAACAGCAACGGTTCCACGTAATAAAATGATAAACAGCCGACCAGTTGCAATGGATAAAGAATTCTTTACCTAGGTTTCAACAAATTTAAATTTGTCTTGTTCAGAAGGTGGCAATTTTACATTAGTATAGACTGATGTATCTTCGCCGTTTTTACAAATGTCGGCATAGATCCATTTGTCAAATTAAAATATAGCACTAGAAATAGGGTTGTCACGTAAATATAAATTAGTACATGGATGTTGCAGAGCTCTTTTATTTAAAAAGCATTAAGTTTTCAACTAAAAATCTCGGAACATTAGGTTTCAGCACTCTCTTATATTTACCACAGAGATTACGTTTGGTTATGAGAAATACACAGTCATTTCATCATCACTACATATTTGACTCGGACAGAATAGAAATTGTATGATGTTATGAAGTAGTTTACATATTGTACATATGCAGGTGTAGTTGCGAGTGATTAGCAGACGACTGAAAAATTTTAAGACACTGGGCTCGAGTAATTCTCGACAACACTGTGCCGAGTAATCGAACATATCGCAATATTTTTAATTTTTTATTCACTCCGTCAAAAGGAGAATGGCGTACTTTATTTTATCAGGCTACGTACTGCTTTTAGACCTGTAATCCCGTCGACAGTGGAGCAGGGATTAGTCGATACTTCTGCGCTCTTCGTCTATTCCGGATGCTCCTCGTGACGTTATTGGTACTTTTAATGAGGCAGCCTTTTGTTCCCTCTGTGTTATAAAATATAAACTGTTGCTGATGCTCAGAATAGAGCCATCCAGCATAACAAAATGCCCAAGTGCTTGGGAAAGAGGCAGACATAGAGAGAGAGAGAGAGAGAGAGAGAGAGAGAGAGAGAGAGAGAGAGAGAGAGAGAGAGAGAGGCGCGCACACACCTTTTCATTCTTTGATTCATTCTGTTACGTTATACTGATGTCTCCTTCCCTCCGTTTGCTTTCCGCATAATTCGTAAGAAAGACAAGGGGAAAAGTGTCAGTACTCGAGCATACAAATCTACAACCGCCTTTAACAATACAAGTAACACCTTAAAAGCTATTTTCGGGAATAGCGCTGCCTCAGTTCCTAATATGTTATCAATAACTGCGACATTTCTGCTGACACCATCACCAGAACGAGACTTGGATTTCGTAAGACAGGGTTCAGTTCCAGACATCATAAAACGTATTCCTAAACATGGCGTCACCTGAGTTGACTGAACTGTGATATGATGATGGCATGCACCGAAACGTCGTAATATTGAGTGGTTTACTGCAAATTATTTCACTGAAAATTTCAAAAAGAAGCAAGAAATTCAGTTCTGCACATGTAGAGGTACTACACCAGTGATATATGTAACGCATGGTGAGGAGAAAGAAACTAGAGTGTAAACTTCAAACTTTTTAGGAATTTACTCGTGTGCGAGGAGAATATGAAATGGAGAAAACTGTTAGGTGCAAGCATTTACGATAATAAAAACTGGAAAAACATATTTTTCAACTCCTCTAACTATTCACTTCAACCACATGTCCACATGAAATCATTACAAATCTTGTTGAAAAACAAATCTGTTCTGATACTGGGAATGAGCACTAGTATCTTAAGAGGGGACAAACCAACTGGTCGTAGAGGAAGGGCTCGGGAAACCTATTGAACAGAAGTTGTTTCCAATTACTCTTTAAAACGATATATTAATCGATAGTAGTACCCTCAATAGCAACGAGATACAAAAATCAACTAAAAAGACACATTACAGAATATACTTAAGCTCTCATCCTTAAGAAAATACCTTAAATGTGAAATACCTGAAGCGAAATAGTTTATATTTTCTTTAAATAATTTTTATGCAGTTCATTGAAACATTAACTGTTAATAATTTACATTGACAGTCATAAAGTGGCACACCTTAACTTGAAAACTACAACAATATAGTAATGGAGCGGCCCCTTGTCGTGTCACGGCGCGAACCAGCAGACGACACAACAGACCCCACACATAGAACTCAGGACTCAGCCCCATGGCAACCAAGAGCCGAGAGAGGATAGCTAGTGCGGCACAACATATACGGAAAAGCTCTCTTAAGCACTGACCAGTTTAAATAAAACCAAAGCCCTTTGTCCTGGCTCTGAGAGAAATCATAAAATTAATATTATGCTTAAAGCGCCACCGAACGTTACCTCGCTCGTGATGCTACTTAAGCTTGACAAGTTCGAGAGGTGTACACATTTAAAGCTGGAATTGGTACCGGCCAAGGATAAAAAACTATTACTATGTTAAGTGTAGAATAAATATCACCACTAACTTAATAAATGGAGAAGCAATCTTCAGACTAGTATCCACAAACTGGAGTACACAAATGGCCTTTAAATACCTTAATGATGAAATGAGAGGTTCTCAAGCACTTCATCAGTCGTCATGAAATTGCTTTTAGAACAGTTTTACATATAATGTAACAGAGGCAAACAACATTTAAGCAACGTGTACAATAGTCAGCGTTTCTAATAAAGGTTTTTGTGCTATGTAAGAGGAAAAAGATGTTCCTGCCTGAAAGGAACATGTCAGTGCCACTAAATAAAGCGGATCTCTTTTCTTTAAGACCAACATAGTGACGAAATGTGGCTTAGAATATGGCAAAGGCCGCTAGGCCTTAAAATTAAATAACCAAAACAACAGTCTGCATTTCACTTAAAATTAGGCACTGGGCAGCTATTGTGGATGATACGTACTGTGGAGCCGTAGGGTCTTCCTGGAGAGCAATTGGTCAGCACTGCCGGTGCACAATTTTCCTAACGTGAAACCCTCGGGCAGAGGTGAAATATCGTCTAACTGTTCAATACTAGTGCCGCTGCTCAGTAATACAGTATGTGGAGTGAACAACACCTGAAACTAGACCTATTCTTGACCTTTCAGACACCATTTTATAGAACTGGATTGACTTTGGTTACAAATCTGTCAGTTGAACACTGAGTTGATGTGGCCACTAAAATATGAACATATCTTACAGCTGATGTTGGAGACCGATATAGACGTAATACCAATACAGGAGACCCATGGTGAAAGCTATTCAAATATTTAGATATTACTGACGAGTCAATAATAGAAAACAGTGTTGACTGAGCCAAATGAAATCACGCATGAAGGGAGAAGAAGAACCAGTGTTGGGCAGCATGGAAATGCTACATGTGTGAAGTCACAAAAAGCAGATTGCAAATTAATCAGGAAAAAAAAACAAGAAATATATTTGTACTGGCAAAACGCCGACTTAATATTCTTTGTGAGCATTGGGACCAGTTGGAGAAACGTTGATAATAACTTGAAACCAGTACGAGAGATTTGTGGTTACTTTAAAACGTAATGCTATAAAGCTCATAGCATGCATATGGACGCAAGATGTGATTAATTTTACGAACAGCAGTCAGATTCACATTAATATAATTGCTCAAGTTCTAAGGAGTGCTCTTAATCAGAACACGAGATAAAGATCACAAGACAGGAAGTGGACAGAATTTTATTGTAAACATTAGAACTTTACAAGGAAACTTCGTACAGATCCACATACTCCAAGAACAAATGTACATGTTGATACAGTTTTTGCACAACGAAAAAGAAAAGAAAAATTCCAAAGCGATACTGGGGAAAACACATAAAACAACTATAAAGAAATGACAGTGTGCAAAGAGATTGTATTTTCTATCTTGATTTCACTATGTATGTGATTATGTGTGACGAAAACACAAGTCCAGGCTCTGATAAAGTGCCATTGCTGTTTATTAAGGTTGTAGGTCCCCTCAAAGAACAAGGGCTTCTATAACTGAATGAAATATTGCGGACTTTACAAGTTCCTAACGAGTTGAATATGGAGTTTTTTGTCGGTGTTTTGACAGAACATAAGAGTATTAAATAGGGAACACTTTCCTAATATTCTGCAAATATTATTTTTTCGATCATGGCTCCCTAGATGACAAGTCGCAAACACAGATAAATACCGCGTTACTTATATTAATATTCCTTATACAGAAGATGCAAAAGATAAAAAATTATTATCATAATTATTGTTTATTTTATTGCTTTGCGGTGTTGTCGTCATACAAATATCGTCCATGCACACATTTACAGAAAATTGCGAATATCGTGATTAATTAAGATGGACCTACTTAATAGTTAATATAATGACAGTGAGTGTATAAACTCAATTTTTAAAATAATAACAAAATAATTATTGCTAAGGTACAAACACTACATATATAATTTTTCATTCATTGATTTATATTTTCTTAAATGAATGTGTACAAGGTCATTTCATAATGTGACATATATGCATGTGTGTATATAACGAAATATAATAGAGTGTTAACAATATATTCTATATTAACATGTACTTCACATCTGAGTTTGTATGAATTTTTATTTAATTACGCATAGAGGAAGAGTTTTACACAATTTTAACGTACCGACCTACAACTTACACACACGTCATTAGTTTCATGAAACGTTGACGAACTGCACTCTGCAGCTCCATGCATGTACGAGTTCACAATACTTTCATCTTATTTATGCTGTGTATGAGACAAGTGTTTGTATTACCACACTTCTGTAAATCATTATTGTCGCCGTCTTTTCGTTCCAACCTAGACCTGAAAACGATGTGCAACACAGACTGAAACACACTGCCGATAAATAAAAAAGAGTGACGAAGACTGTGTTTATTTAGGAAACAGTAGCCAGCTACAAAAATTAGAGCACCGGTCAATATTGGCGAAGTATCAGATATCTGCACAAATAAATTGAAATCTCGTAACTACAGGCTCGTTTTTACAATAACCAGACCATATAACATATTTTTTTTCAATAGTAAAACCTAACTGCGACTTATGGCATAGTCTGGTGTATGTAATATCACAATTATACATTGTGGGAAAGTTCATGTTGGTCAGTCAGGTAGAGGTATGGCAGTTATGTTATCGGAACATGGTAGAAACTGGATACTAGGAAAGACGGATTCAATCTTTGTAGAACATCTTTTAACAGGAAACCACCCATATAATACAGACTGTGAAGTTTTGCATACTGTTAAGGAAAGTGGAAAGCTTATTATGGCGGAAATACTTGAAATCAATAAACATATATTACAGAATTTGTTTCTCCATATGATACCTGTAGAAGTGGTTGTCACCTTTGTTGATTTCAAGAAGGCCTACGACTCTGTTGATAGAGAAACGCTTAACAAAATATTCTAGGAATTAGGATTAGGCAACAAAACACGCAGACTCATTCTAGAAACCTTGACAAACACAGATTCGAAGGTCAAATTTAGAGATGAGAACTCAAAAACTTTGAGATAAAAATTGGAGTTGTGAGAGAATGGCACAAAGAACTGACCAGTGTTGTCTACCTGGACCTGGCTTTTGCAGACGACATGACTGATCGCTGATTCTCTTGAAATGGCAACAATGCAGGTAAACTGCCTCAGAAAACAGGCAGCCAAAGTGGGTCTTGAAATGTCGCAGGAGGAAACAGAGTTCTTCACCAACAGCAAAGAAGCTAACAAAGGGATGTTACTAGACCAGGGAAAGATCAAAAGGACGGAAATAATTTAAGTATCTCGGCGAATGGATTGAACCCAACTTATCGGAAAATACGTCATTATTCATGAGAGTCTACAAGTTGGAACTGGCCTACCGACTGACAATGAACACCTATAACAAGAAATGCCTGTGTAACCTCCCCACCGCAATTTTTATAAGAAATGACAATACTCAATAGAAATGGGAGCCAAGTGTAACCTCCCTACAAAAATTTTAAAAGAAAATAACGATACTAATTAGAAATGCTGATGGACATGGCTCTAAGCGTAACCTGCCCACAATCAAATGTACTGACAATGGCAATAAAAATGTGAAATACGCAATCTGACTCAAATATAAATTCTTCACAAAATTTAAAGTCCGTTCAGTGACAAGAAATTACAATTAAACCGAAATATCGGTCTTTGGCCCTGTGTAAAAACAATCAGAATTAAAGTCTTACCTCAGAATAAATGGATGTCACATATCTGCTCTTGTTGTTGCGCACCGCTTGGAGGAACTGCATTGCAAATAATAATATTCTCTTTTTTTGTGATTTTAGTGGAATTTTTCTTCAAAAGAAGTGGAATGAAATGGGAAGTGCAACGAAATCTTGAGTTCAATAAAAAATTAAACTTTTGAGAAAATGCTTTTGAAATAAAAAATTATTATTGGGAGACTTGTTGGAGAATAATTACAATAAATAAAATTTTTCATTATCTAATGATTATATTAATTAACAGTATACCTTATTCCTCATCTTGACCATTGTTGCCGACTGCCTACATCACACAACCGCACTGGGCTGCTACTACTGACCGACCGCTCTGCATGACGACTACAGACTGAGTACTGCTCTCAACTAGACAGAGCTACAGACTCACAACGACTGAACTGACAGACTCGCAACGACTGACTGACTGCTACTCTGCATAGCGACAACTAACTCGCAAAGACTACTACTGACTGAGAACCGCTCGCAACACTCGCGCGGTCAAGCGCATACTCTCTGGTCACAGATGCTACAATGCCTCGCCATCGCTGCTGCGTTACATACGTGTTTCATAACCCTCCACTCGGGGGGCAAAAATTTGGCAGCGATGGTGAGTCATTTGGACTTGCCAAGCGCGGCAAAATTTTTCTTTAATTAACAAAATCCTACAACTTACAGAATATTTAAATGTTGTGCACACGCACTAAGTACAAAATATATCAGACAAGGACAAAATGTGAATACTAAACATAGTAGCAAATCAGAAAAAAGTATATACAAACTTTTTGACAGATAAAGTGCACAGGCACTGAAAAAATTCTTTAGCATATGCAGAACAAATAAACAGACTGGCAAGAATAATTAGATGTAGTACATAAAGTAAATGTTGTGCACACGCACTAAGTACAAAATATATCAGACAAAGACAAAATGTGAGTACAAAACATAGTAGCAAATCAGAAAAGTATATACAAATTATTTGACAGATAACAAAGTGCACAGGCACTGAAAAAATTCTTTAGCATATTCAGAACAAATAAACAGACTGGCAAAAAATATTATGTTGACAAGTGTACATGCACTGAAAAATGTCTTTAGCATTTTCACAACAAATAAACATAATGGCAAAAAAAAAAAATTCATGTCCAAAGTGCACATGCACTGAAAAATGTCTTTAGTATTTTCACAACAAATAAACATAATGGCAAACATCATGTCGACCAGTGACATGAGTGTACTCACACTGGAGTTTAGCGAATCGAAAAATGTATAACCTATGAACATAAATGATGTTACCAAAAAAAAATTTTTCTTTATGTGACAAGAATCAGGATAGGAAAGGGAAGGATTGCATCATGGTTGTAGCACTTTAGATTGCACACAGCTGCTCTGAAAGTCCATATCTTTCCACAGTAGTACAACACCAAGTGACACAACTTGAAGTTCTTTTCCCATCAGAATTTATCAGTGTAGCCAAGACACTGAACTGTCGTAGTAATGTTCCATGTTTTCATTTTGGCAGTACATTAGGTACACCAAACAGTGGGACCATAATAATGTCTTCATCGCTCATGGTGGTGGACAGCATGTCGTGTCAACACCACACTCTTACAAGGCACACCAACGTAGAATTAGTGCAAAACCAAATATAGTGCTCCATGATCACTGGGATAAACAGGACAAATGGACATTGCAGTAATTCAGGGTAGTCAGCTTATGAGGTGAAGGACATCAAGTCACATAATATTGACAATTACAGTCTTCATTGATAGTTCGTGGCATTCATAGCCCAGTTATTGAACATTTCTGTACCAAGTATGTAGTATTACAGAAAAATGTTCATTAATTGTTTTACATAGAATCAGTAGCCTTCTTTTCCTGGTTACAAAATATTATGAAATAATCGCATTCTTTTCAGTTACAGAGTATAATTAAGAATCATTAACCTTTTCCTAATTACAGTTAATTAATCATTTGTCATTAATTAATCATTTGTCTAATTACAGTTAATTAATCATTTGTATAATTACAGTTAATTAATCATTTGTCGTTAATTAATCATTTGTCTAATTACAGTTAATTAATCATTTGTATAATTACAGTTAATTAATCATTTGTCGTTAATTAATCATTTGTCTAATTACAGTTAATTAATTAATCATTTGTAGCCTTAATTAATTACAAAGCATTATTAAACAGTACCATAGTTAATTAATTATGTGTCATTCCAATCTATTAAGAATCATTAGTCTTTTCCTAATTACAAAGCATTATGAAACAGTCACATTCATTTCAAATTACAAAGTATCAACATTGGAAACAAGAGCTAATCAATGGCATAATTAATAACAATTCGTGGAGTGACATTAATTATTGGCACTCAGTGGCCATCAAGTATTGAATAGAATAAAACATAGTTCATCATTCAGTATTATTCAGATCATTACAAAGTCATTATTAAAAATCAGTTAATTACAGTCAAATCATTAGTAATCACAGGCATTACAATAAACAGTGGCAGTTATTAGCTAGTGACAAAGCATTATTTTGAATATAGTCTCATTACGAGGTCATTACTCGAGTGACATGCTATTCAGAGTTGATCAGTATTATTCAGAATTATCATAAACTAGTGACATTATGTGGGACTGGTAATACATTTTTTTTGGTAGCAATGCATTGCGTTGGGATCGATAATTAATTGCTGAGGCATAATACTTTTTGCTTTTGATCTATTGCTGCAAATGAGGATAGGTAACGTCATTCGTCATGAGTCAGCTGTAGCAAGATTATGTAACAAGGCAGTACATGTGATCACATTTATAAATGATAAACACAAATGGGTAAAAAATATAAAAATGCAAGTACTAGAACAGGTATAATAAGTAACAGGTTTAGTAAGTGTCATGAAAAACTTCTCCTGGAAAAAATACAAAAACGGATTATTGACCTGAAAGAAGAAACGCACACTATGCTGAAAAGTAGTGAACTTCGAATTAACAAGTAGTGAAATGTGTATAAAATGTGTTCCATAGCTGTCCTTTCCAAAACTTTCCGTCATCCTACTATGCAATGTAACACCTGCTGTCAAAGCAAACCGCAACAAATACTTAAATAACTACGTAGCATAAATACATAACTTCAACATTATCCTCATCTGTAAAGAAAAAAAACTTCATTATCTATCACTTCATTATCCATATTATCATAACTTCATTATTATCACCACCTGTAAAGAAAAACTTCATTATTCATAACAGCATATCCTTCATCATTATTCATCAGTATTCATTATCATCTGCAAAAAATCACTTCATTACTCATTACATAACTATTCCTTATCTCTAGCATATTTCATCACTAAAACTAAGATGTGTAGTTCAGTCTGACAGCCTGCATCAATCACCTTGTATTCTGAAAGAAAAAATTAGTTAAGACTGCTATTCTGTGATGAGTATAGTATATTCTTGTTAATGTTTGTTAATCCTGATCCATTTACTCTTCCTCATAAAGTTATTGCATCTCCTTTCGTTTATTCCGTAGGTGAAATTCCATTTATGTTAAATTTATTTCTTAGAATCATCATTCCTTTCTGAAATTGATGAACAAAGATTAATGTCTTGCATTTAAATCCTATACCCACTAAATAATGACTGGTTTATGGTGACACAATTAACCATACAGCATAACATGACAGAAAACGTAATATGTCCAAGACATTGACAGTGTTCGGATGCGAAAAAATGTACACAGAATAATACAATGCAGTAGCAAAAAAAAATGTGAAACAGTCACGATGTTGAGATGTCATAAGGCAAAAAAAATGTCAAAGTCGACTGGTGTGTGTTATATCTTAACTATTTCATAGTGCATACAAACAAAACTGGAGTACAGTCATATACACAAAAAAAATGGAAAATGTGCACGGTCTGATGTGTAACGACAAGAAAAGCGACCTGCTAACCTTACCTTGCCGGGCACTTGCCAAGAAAAAAAATACGATACTCATCAGTAATTAGTCACATAAATATAATTGCAGAAATAGTCATAAATGTGTAAATTCATCTGGAAAAATATGCATGGTCTGATGTGTAACGACAAGAAAAGCGACCTGCTAACCTTACCTTGCCGGGCACTTGCCAAGAAAAAAATACGATAATCATCAGTAATTAGTCACATAAATATAATTGCAGAAATAGTCATAAATGTGTAAATTCATCTGGAAAAATATGCATGGTCTGATGTGTAACGACAAGAAAAGCGACCTGCTAACCTTACCTTGCCGGGCACTTGCCAAGAAAAAAAATACGATAATCATCAATAATTAGTCAGGTGAATTAATTGCATTAGTAAATGGCATCATAGTGTGTTGAATCATACAGTGGTTTCACTCAATAAACGGTTTAATGTTTGAGATATGGTGATTGCCTTTCGATTTTCTGGTTCTCAAAGTTTCGACGTGTATAACATTGGGGTGAGGGATACTGCGAATCCGATACGGACCTGCGTATAGAAGTTCAAATTTACTGCACTTACCTTTTAATTTGCTGGATAAATAGTGTGTACGTACTAATATCTTCTGTCCAACGTGAAAGTCGCGGCGTGTACAAACCTGTTTTTGCTGTCTTCTCCGGCGCTCTGCGGCACGTTTGATGTTGTTCAGCGCAATGTCAATTATTTCGTGGTGTCGTAGGCGACGATTTTTGGGGAATTCTATTAATTCTTTAATTTTGTTCGGTGGTTCAACGTTTTTCAGTATAACAGTCGGAGATAGCATAGTGGATTCATTTGGAATGGAATTAATTACATCTTGGAATGAGAGTATGTGTGTATCCCAATCAATATGTCTTTTGTGGCAGTATATTCGGCACAGCTTACCAATTTCCTTCATTAATCTTTCACAAGGGTTCGAAGAAGCGTGGTACTTGGATATATAAATCGGAGAAATGTTTCTGGCTCGTAACATGCGTGTCCATACACTACTACGAAATTGAGATCCATTATCAGAAATTACTTTCATTACATGCCCTACATGAGATAGAAAATGTTTTACAAATGCTTTCGAAACAGTTTTAGCAGTAGCTTTGCGTAACGGAGTGAAAGTAACAAATTTTGAAGTGAGCTCAACAGCGACAAATATGTAGCAAAAACCTCTGTTAGTTCTGGGAATCGGACCAAAAATATCTACTGCGGCCATGTGTCTTAATTTAACAGGTATAATGGGATATAACGGAGGAATATGTGAAGTGGTGTCTGATTTAGCTTTCTGGCAAATTTTACAAGACGCTAAAACTCGTCGTATACGTTTCTCCATGTTGGCAAAATAACAGTTCTGTCTCAGTATAAGAAAACATTTTCGTGCTCCGTAATGTGCGTAACTTAAATGAGTGTACCAAATTAATTTGTTGACCAGTTCGTCAGGAATGCATAACAACCAATTGTTGCTGTCAGGATGAGAGCGGCGAAACAGAATGTCATTGCGTACAGTGTAGTGGTTTCTAATCGTAACATTATTCTTATCTTTCCAAAGGTGTTTAATTTCTTTCCACACATTGTCTTTATTTTGTTCTTGCGCTATGTCCTGTAATGACGATGAAATAAAGTTTTCAAATGCAACTTGCTGAATGTACATGACACTGAAATTTGCTTTGCAGAAGTGGGTTGCTACGTCTTGCTGATTGTTGCTGAGAGAACGCGATAGTGCGTCTGCTATAACATTTTGTGTGCCGGGAATGTGAACAATCGTAAAATTAAATTCCTGTAAATATAGTTTCCATCTGCTTAATCTATCGTGAGTAAATTTAGCTGAAAGCAAAAATTGTATTGCTCTGTGGTCTGTGTAGACGGTGGTATGTCTGCCATAAAGAAAGTGCCGAAATCTCGTAAAAGCCCATACAACACATAATGTTTCAAGTTCTGTAACAGAATAATTTCGTTCAGCGGGTGACAAAATGCGACTTGCAAATGCGATGTTTTTAATTACTGTAGAGCCATCTTCTTCAATTTCCTGAAAAATGTGTACGCCTAAAGCGGTATTGGAACTGTCGGTGGCAATGGAAAAATTTCTAGTAAGATCTGGGTGCGATAAAAGTGGTGCATTCAACAAAGCATGTTTCAGGTTCATGAATTCAGAGTGTGCTTGCTTATCCCAAGACCAAATACTGTTTTTACCTGTTAATTGACATAATCTAGGCGTGTCTAAAGCGGAGTGATGAATAAATTTGCGAAAAAAGTTAATTAAGCCCAAAAAACTGCGTAGTTGTTTCTTCGTCGTAGGAACACTAATGTCACGTAGAGCTTGAAGTTTTTCCGGATCGGGCGTAATGCCTTCTGCTGAAATTACGTGTCCAAGAAATTTTATAGAAGTTTTGCCAAAATGCGATTTACTGAGGTTAACTGTAAGTCCTTGTGCATGGAAAGTTTGTAACAGTTGTTCAAGAATCAGATTGTGTTCAGACCAGTTAGCTTCTGCGATAAGAATGTCGTCTACATACGTCGTAATTCTGTCTTTAAGTTCTGTCGGAAGTATTGTGTTCAAACCGCGAATAAAAGCTGCAGAAGAAATAGTTAAGCCGAATGGTAATTTGCAAAATTGATAACAGTCGCCAAAACAGAGAAAAGCTGTATATTTTCTGCAGTTCGGATGAAGTTGAATTTGCCAAAATCCCGATTTCAAATCTAATGTGGAATAAATAGCTGTACCGTGAAATTTCTGTAAAAGTTCCTCTAATGTCTGTGGTCGATCTGTTTCATTAATAATAATGTCATTAATGTGACGTGAATCAAGTACAAGGCGAAGTGAGCCATCTTTTTTCTTAACAATATGTAGCGGGTTTATGTACGGACTAACTGCTGGTTCTATAATTCCTTGGTCGAGCATATCCTGCAATTCTTTTTTAACCTGTTCTCTGTGAATGTATGGAATAGGATAATGCTTTGCTTTAAATGTGTCATGCGGTTTGACTTGAAATTCATACATAAAGCCGGACATAGTACCAGGAATGTTGTCAAAAACTGGAGCTTGCTGTAAAAGAATTTTGTGTAATTGCGTTCGTTCGTCGTCTGTACTTGCACTGCTCTCTTTAACCTTATCAGAAATCAATTGCATTACGTCGTAGTCAGCTTCGTCTGGAGTATTATAGTTGTGTACGTACGTATCCGTGAACAATGTGGGATTACAGTTTATGTTACGTGTTGCGGAAATGACCTCTGTGCGGTTAATTGTTTGTTCTTCCGTAGATAACGAGTGCTGAAATTCTAAAGCAAGTTGTACATTTTCATCCTTTAACATTAAATAAGAATTCTGAAAATCAATAACTGCGTCGTGTTGTACCAGAAAATTCGTACCTAAAATAATGTCTGTTGTCAATAAAGGCACAATCCAAAAATTAGAGTGAAAAGTATGACCTCCAATACAAAATGATAAATGCGTCTGTAATTTAACGTCTACACCTTTACTCGATACTGCTCCTTTCACTTTTGTTTTGCCTAAAGGTAACGTCGGATAAGTATTCTCTTTGTTGCACTCGTTGAAAGTCTCCTCATTAATTACTGATATAGGTGATCCGGAATCAATTACTGCTGAGAATTTCGATGAACCAATTTTAATTTCGATAACAGGATGTGAAATGGTTTTCTGAATAACTGGTCTTTCCTGTAAAAGAGTGTCTCTGATGTCGTCAAAAGTAATTACATTTTCGTGAACAACATTTTGCGTGTCTAAGGTAGTGCTTGTGTTATTAGAAGATGCGTCCTGTGCAGTATTTAGTCAGATTCTATCTGACGTGTTATTATTATTAGGAGGATTCTGTGGCATTTCGACTATTTGAACTGTCCTATTACTTCTTCCAGGCGTGTTACGCTCTGGATGGTACCTACTGTCGGGTTCATTCATGAGAATATGTTCTTGCGTATGATTTTGCTGTTGGTATGACCGACTGTTGTTAGATGTTCGCTGAAAATTGTCCTCATTATTTTTACGTCTGTCGTAATAGTCATTCCTATACGGTGCATTACGATAGGAATTGAAATACTGTCTTCTTTGTACGTAGTTGTTTCCTTGCTGACGTACGTTACTATTTATTGGACCAGGGGCTATACGTCCACGCGGCGAAACATTAAAGCCTGGTTGACCTTGTGTATTCCATTGTTGGTTAGGTATGTTAACCGGCTGGTTTTGATGTTGTTGTTGTGAAACACCTCTATTGTTACTAAAGTGTTGTTCCTGTTGCCGAAAATTTTGACGGTATTGATAATTAGAATTTTGCCTGTTATTAAAGTTTTGGTAGTTGTCGTTCCTAAAGCGTCTGTTATCTTTACGATTGAAATTACGTCCCTGATCATAATTGCAGTACTGTTGTTGACCTTGGTTGTTACTCGAAAAGTTTTTGTTTACAAAAGAATAATCGGATTGCTGTACCTCCAAGAGCTGTAAAAGATCTCTGAATGCTGAAATGTTTTCTTTTTGCTGGCCCGTTAGAAGTGACACTCGTAATGACCGTGGTAATTTAGAGATGCATAGTTGTATAAGTGCGGATTCACTGTACGGTTCACTTAGGTACTGGTTTTGTTGTACCATATGCTCAAAAAATTGCGTTACACTGGGAAAATTTGAGTTTTCATAGTTTGGCAAACTAATTAGTTGGTCTTTAATTCCGCGCTGTGTCGTCTTCGACCAGTACGCTGACAGAAAAGCATTCTGAAATTCCTCTACCGAGTAACACTGTCTCGCGATCGGTCTCATACGAGTTGCCGGTTCGCCTTCCAAAAAACTGCAAATAAATTCAAGTTTATGTGTTACAGGCCAAGTCGGTGGAAGAGCAAAACTAAACTGTTGAATCCAATCCAGTGGGTGAATCTGCGTTCTATCGTTTTTAAATATTTTGAACTTTCTTACTGACAGAAAATGTTTATAGTCGAAATTATCATCTCTGCATGATGGAACAGGTTCAGGATCGTAAGAGTATCTATTAAACTGTGGTTGTTCGGAATCTAAGTCCCGTACTCTCTGCAGATTACCCAAATTATACGCGCTGCGTGAGTCTGACACATGTTCATAAAGTGGCGTCTGTTGTGTATTATTAACAGAAGTGTTTTTCATTTCTGTTACTTCTTGTTGTAAATTTGATAACTTCCTACGTAACGTGTTGTTAGATGAATCGATCTCATTAATTGTCTGCTGTAAATTTTGAAATTCAGGCGTTTGGATAAATGAAACCGGTGCAGTATCGTCTGATTTATTGTCATTAGTATTTTCGATAACATCAATACGACTGGCCAATTCATCACATTTTTCAGTCAGTATTTTAACCTGATCATCGGTTTTAGAATCAGACGCATTAATCTGTTTTTGCAACTTGCGCGTAGTTTCGCTCAGTTTTTTAACATCAGCTTTGATGACATCGCAATCCTGTGTTAGATCTAGTTGTTCGAATCTATCTGTCACTGTTTGAATATTTACTGTGTGTGTATCTGTTTTTGCTTTAAGATCAGAAATTTCATCCCGTAATTCCGCGTTCAATTGTTCTATGGTATTAATTTTGTCGGACACTGTAGTAATATTATTGTCTACATACGTCTTCGCTTTCGCGAATAATTTACGTTTGTCCTCTTGTCTTTGTGCAGTGATTGTTTCCATGACGTGTCGTTTTACTTTGTTTTGATCCTGAATAAATCTGCGGAAACGCGTATCACTGTTCTGTATGTGCTGATTAAAGCGCTCGTTAATCTGAGTGTTCTGCTGTTTGAATTTCGCGTCTATCTTTGCGTCCATAGTGCGCGAAAGTTCTACCGTCATTGCTTTAAACTCGTCCCGTAATTGTGCAGCTTTTTCAGAGCATTGTTTAGCGACTCCGCTAATTTCGTCTCTGAGTGTATCTGTTGCGGCTGTTTGCATTTCCCTTAATTCTTGTGCAACAGACTTTATTTCTTCGCTATTTTTTCGTGAACAAGCCTCAATTTCCACGCGCAACTGTTCCTTAGTGTCATGGCACTGCGCGGCAACGGCTGTAATTTGTTCACTAAGTTGTTTGAAATTTTCGTCATTATTGTCAAGTTTTTCATTTAAGTGTTTGTTATCTTCCCTAAGTTGTTTGACCTGTTCATTAAGTTTGTCTTGTTTTTCGTCATTTTTATCAAATCTTTCATTAAACTGTTTGAAATTTTGCCGCAAAAATGCCATAATTGGATCCGATTCAAAATTAGCATTTCTATTCTCTGTGCTGTGTGGTGGTATATGTGCAATTGTCCCGTTCTGTGCGACCATTTGGTCATTCTGCATTTTAGAAAAAGGTTTACCAGTCAAATGTACATTATCAGTCATTGTTTCGGAATTAAATACATCTGTCCTACTTTGTGTGATCTGTTCATTTTCATTAGACAGATTTGACTGTACATTACTTGAATTTTCCAAATCGGGTGTGTTAAGCTCTACAGCGCTCATTACCATAGAGCATTCTGCGTCATCAATTGTCGTCAAGTTAACAGACGAGACAATTGAGTTCGTTTGTTCATCATCAAGGTAGAAGTCATCATTAGTGGTTGGAATGCACTGATTGTTAGTGAACGCAGGATTGTCATCATTACGTTGCGTATCACAATTACTATCGGTCACGTTGTTTAAGTCGGTAATTTCATTCACAATACTTCGCGATACACTATTCACAGTCTTTCGCGGCATTTTTACAATAGTCAAAATTTTTCACAAAACAAATAAGCACAATGCAAAAGCAACACACAAATACAACAAAGCAGCAAATTGCCGTTGACCTGTAGAAAGAAAGTCACAATATTATTAAAAGCGTTGCGCCAAATCCTAATTATCTAAGCAAATAAGAGCAGATATCTGACTGTCGCTCAAAAGACTCTCAACGAAATACGATCCTGGACTGGGTGTCGCCAAGTGTAACCTCCCCACCGCAATTTTTATAAGAAATGACAATACTCAATAGAAATGGGAGCCAAGTGTAACCTCCCTACAAAAATTTTAAAAGAAAATAACGATACTAATTAGAAATGCTGATGGACATGGCTCTAAGCGTAACCTGCCCACAATCAAATGTACTGACAATGGCAATAAAAATGTGAAATACGCAATCTGACTCAAATATAAATTCTTCACAAAATTTAAAGTCCGTTCAGTGACAAGAAATTACAATTAAACCGAAATATCGGTCTTTGGCCCTGTGTAAAAACAATCAGAATTAAAGTCTTACCTCAGAATAAATGGATGTCACATATCTGCTCTTGTTGTTGCGCACCGCTTGGAGGAACTGCATTGCAAATAATAATATTCTCTTTTTTTGTGATTTTAGTGGAATTTTTCTTCAAAAGAAGTGGAATGAAATGGGAAGTGCAACGAAATCTTGAGTTCAATAAAAAATTAAACTTTTGAGAAAATGCTTTTGAAATAAAAAATTATTATTGGGAGACTTGTTGGAGAATAATTACAATAAATAAAATTTTTCATTATCTAATGATTATATTAATTAACAGTATACCTTATTCCTCATCTTGACCATTGTTGCCGACTGCCTACATCACACAACCGCACTGGGCTGCTACTACTGACCGACCGCTCTGCATGACGACTACAGACTGAGTACTGCTCTCAACTAGACAGAGCTACAGACCCGCAACGACTGAACTGACAGACTCGCAACGACTGACTGACTGCTACTCTGCATAGCGACAACTAACTCGCAAAGACTACTACTGACTGAGAACCGCTCGCAACACTCGCGCGGTCAAGCGCATACTCTCTGGTCACAGATGCTACAATGCCTCGCCATCGCTGCTGCGTTACATACGTGTTTCACCTGTCACGCAACCTGAAACTGAAGCACTACACATCATCATATGACCACATCAGTCATACGACCCTGTACACCATGGAATGTCTTTCTATGAACCGGAGAGGTCTGATGGAGAAATTGGAAGTCAGAGAGAGGAGATTGCTCAGGAAGATCCTAGGCCTGGTAGACGAAGCTGGGGAATTCAGAAGGCGGCATAACTCGGAGCTCTACGAACATATCGAGAGGCTCTCTGACTGTGCAAGGAAAAGAAGGGTAGCTTTCTATAGGCATGTTGCAAGATTGCCTCCAAACAGATTGACCAACCGTCTGTTCTTCTGGCAAAATAAGAACGTTCGCACCACTTGGCTGACAGAAACCGAGTAGGACATTAAATAACTTGGAATAACTGATCTCCAGAACAGACAGTCTGTGAGACACACCCTGAAGGAGGTCCGAGGATTTCAGAAAAAGGCCCGAAAAAAAGGTAGTCCCTGGACAGAAGAAAGGAAAGAGTAACACTGACAGAGGATGCGACAGTACTGTGCAAAGCTCAAAGCCCAACAGTTGAACAAGTGTGGTCCAAAGTAGGCCCATTCGAAACAAGAAGAAGACTACTGACAACTCTGTGCGTCACACATTTTCGTTGTTATTCACGTGTTTTAAAAAGCCAGTGGAAAAGTACCTTACGCATCTCAGACTTCAAGAAATTTCTCTTCAGTTTAATTTCAGAGATAGAACACACTGGAGATCCTTAAGAAAGGAGAAAGCAAAAGCAGTGTAGTTACGAAACAGTCATAGCTATTTTTTTCCAAGCAATAAATTCCAATTACCGAAGGTGTTACGTCATAGTAGATCGAGAAGAGAGATGCCGCTATAGTGAGCAACCTACTAAAGCAGACTGCGTTGCGGACTATGCAGCATTGTATTTATGGATGTTGCAGGCTGCAGGCAGAACTGACAACCTTGCATCACGACCGATTAATATGACGAACACGTTCATGTTCCTGGAACGAGGAGAATATCAGTCATTATACACCTACTGTAGGACGTCATTATAAATATATGAGTAAGCCCCAAGGGAAAATTCATTCTGTTCATTAATATTCTTGTCAGGTTCTTTTCTTCCGGCAGTATAAATTCTACGTTCTTCAAGCACGTCAGGATACCACCCGCTGCTTTCTCTGCATGAAATCTACATACTATCATGAATGCTAGCGATTTAATGATTATGTGATGATAAACATGCAGCTAGTTTAGTTTCACTTCATGTGAGTGTATGTTCACTGAAGCGAGTTTTAAATGTTCTGTCCGATATAGTTGTTTTGGAAATAATGGTAAATTAGCTCATGAATACCACAATGTTAATATTTATTATTCACCTTTGAGTTACTATGTCCAACACTTTTCCCAAAAACTTTCGGTTCTAAAGACAACTTGTAAGATTTGCGTAGGGACCTTCAAATTTTGTCAGATTTTGTGCTAGGTATGTCATGCTGCTGAAAGTACATTTCTTCCTTACTCTAAATCCCTGTTATCTACGCTGTAATCTATTGTACAAGCATGTGATAGACGAGATGTCGTATCAATTTGGTTCTGCAGTCTGCTTCAGAAATTTCAACTTCCTTTTCGATGTCTTCCTGTGCTAACGGAAGTCGCATCATCATTCCCAAAAATAAGGAACAATCACTAGTCTGTTTGAGATATAGAATGAAATAAAGTGCTTTATATTGTTAGGAGTAGATTTCTTTGATACCAATAAATTCTGGGTGAAACAGTTTTTCCTCTTAGGAAAAGTGTGATTACATTTGGTATCATTCCAATAACTACTTGTTTTACGAGCTATGATGGAAGAAGATCCATGACATTCATAAATGAAACATTTCCTCTTCAGACATTTATAAGCTGGAAAGGAACGTCTGTTATAACAGGGATCTTTGGTATTTGCAAAGCAACGATGCACCGACGGACACACCCGAGAGCTCCTAAAACACTGATAGTCTCTGCATTACAGTGGAATTTACGTCAACGTAAGCTTACAGATTCCTCTTATACACACTATACATTAGTCATTTTGGGTTCCAGCGATATCTATAGACACGTGACGCAGTACTGACCCTACGACTCTCTTTAAGGGATAGGTTCATGAAAGACATACATATATTTGCAGCATTTGTAAATTTAGACAAAAATTTTGACAGAGTTGACTTGATCACATACCTTGAACTATCAGTTACCAGGAATAAAATTAAAGTGGCGGTAAGTTACATGTAAAGTGCCCATAAATCAGAGTAACAACCGTAGTCATCGTAACAATCGAATTACATAAATTGGGGACGGTAGTTGAGAAGAGTGTAGGACGTGGCTGCAGCCTATCACCCATAATATTCAATCATTGTGTAGAGGAAAGGGGAAATTTGGAAAAGGAATTAAAAATTCAGGAAGAAGAAATCAAACTATTAAGGTTTGTCGGTGACATTTTAATGCAGTCAGTAACGCAAAAGACTTGCAAGGAGAGATGGACAGAATGTATAGTATTTTGAAAAGAGATTATCAGACGAAATCAAAAAAGTAAAGCAATCACATAATGTTGAAGCAATCTGTTTTGGAAATGAGACATTGCAAGCAGCTTAGGCAGAAAATTAACTTGGGGCTGAAATAAAGATATAAAAGTCGGACTCGCAGAAGAAAGAAAACTTTTCTGAAAAAAAGGATGAAATCTAAAATGTAAGTTTTAGAAACATGAAAAAACTTATCAGGAGTGCTGCGTTTTGCTGCTGCTGTTGTTGTTGTTGTTGTGGTCTTCATTTCGAAGACTGGTTTGATGCAGCTCTCCACTCTACTCCCTCCTATAGCACCTCTATCTCCAAATAACAACTGCAACCTACAGCCTTCAGAGTCTGACTGTTGTATTCAACTCTTGGGGTCTGTCTTCGATTTGCACCCACTACACTTCACACCAATATTACACTAGTGACCCCTAGTCTACGAATGTGTCCTTTCAACAGACCCCCTCTTTTAGTCAGACTGTGCTACAATTTTGTTTTCTCCCCAATTCTATACGCTACCTCCTTATTAGTTACGTGATTACCCATTTAATGTTTAACCTTCTTATGTAGCACAACATTTCAAAAGCTTCTATTCTCTTGTTGAGTAAACTATTTACCGTCTATGTAACCCCTCCACACACTGCTGCACTCCAAACAAACACTTTCATGATAGACTTCCTGACGCTTAAATCTATATTCGATGTTAACAAATTTCTCTTCTTCAAAAACGCCTTCCTTGTTATTACCAACCTACATTTTACATCCTATCTACTTCGCCCATCAGTTGTTTTGCTGCCCAAATAGCAAAACTCAGCTACTACCTTAAGTGCCTCGTATCCTAATCCAATTTCCTCAGCATAACCTGATTTGATTCGACTACGTTCCATTATCCTTGCCTTGCTTTAGTTGATGCCTATTTCTCCCTTTCAGAATACAGTCCATTTCGTTCAACTGTTCTTCCAAATCCTTTGCTGCCTCTAACAGAATTATAATCTCAACGGCTGGCCTAAAAGCTTTTGTCTCTTCTCTCTGAAATTTAATTCATATTCCAAATTTTTTTTGGTTTACTTTACTGCTTGTTCCATGTACAGACTGAATGTCTGTATATATTGTGCCATCGCCACGTATAACTGCCGTCTGGATTCTGTACAAGCTGTAATTAGCTATTCGCTGTACGTTATGTGGAAGTTAAGCTGGTCTAATAATGCAGACGAGAAGAGAACAGAAGTTTTAAAATGGTGTGTTACAGAAGAAAGCTGAGGGTCAGATATGTATATCTGATAACGTTTACAGGTAACAATGAAGTACATAATCGAATCGAAAAAAAAAGTTGTTTACGGCATGTGTAAAGAAAGAGCAAGTTTGATGGGACACATCTAAGGCACCAAGGAATTAGTAGTTTGGTAATAGATTAAGGGATGTTGCTAAGGATTATAGAGGGAAACCAGATGATGATGATAATGATGACGATTATGACGATGATATCGACGGTCAATCCGTCTATGGATCCAGTTTAATTCAACTGCTAAATGAAACTTTCCTCAATACTACGCAGATGCAGTACTACGAAACATGATCCTCTGTTATTCTAAATCCCGAAATCCACTTATTTTGTGAATATATAAGTGAAATTACGGTCCTTCAAATATGTAGGAAAATTAAGGGCCTTCCATAGACGTAGCTGTGTTGTAATGGTGGAGAAGGAGAAGAATTGGGCCCTGTGCCATGCCGCTCCGCGATCGCATGACGTTGTCCAAAGCAGAAGCAGTCAGTGTAATGCATATTGCTTCGGTCGGAATAATCCTGCTACTGTTTAGCTGAAAGGAGTCCTCTGAGTGATTATAGCTGTGGGGGACCAGTTGGTCAGACTGTGGGTGATCGAAGTGTCAACGCAGTAAGTGTTTGATGGCAAAATTCAAAGAGTGGTCGTTCGGCTGAAGAAAGTTGCAGTGGAAAACCACTGCTAAGACTGTCGTGGGTGTCCTGAAAGGCTTTAACACCCGCCTTGATTTTGTCCCCTGTCCGATTTATTGCATGTTAAAACAGCACCTACACACAGTGTTCTCGTGTATTTATTGTGTACATTCCAGTCTCTGTCTTCCTCTCCATTTGTTTGCTCTCCAGTTCCCTCAAGTAATACAGAAGTGACTCTCTGATGTCGTAAAGCATGTCCTGTCATCCCTCCAGCCAAGGTTTTTCACTATTTCCTTTCTTATGCAGGCCACTAACGCTTTGAGTACCAATAGTTCCTATGTGAAACAACCACTTTATTTTGTTTTTTTAGTACCAGTGTCTTTATCACCGCCGATACTGGTGCAAGGCAGAGACGTCAAGTGATACAGAGAGGTACGTCTGTGGATGTAGTGCATTCTAGCAGTGACAACGTCAAAGCAATAGCTGGCGCAGAGATTGTGCTACGTGATTGTAGGTCATTTAGACATGCGCTTATTTATGTTGGACATATTGAGGAGATCATTCACAGTGAAAGGAGAAATATGAATTTCACTGTAACGTAAAGTTTTTCTTTTACTCATGGTTCTATGAGCAGTTTCGAAATGAAACCACTGGAGCAAATCAAAGCAAAGCTACAAGAGTTATAAAAAATGTAGACCCATGTTTGCTTGTTACTTACAAATGTAATTTTTTTTACGAGTTACCAGTTAAAGGAAGTTTCTAGACGTGGTACTGTGTGGGAGAAAAATGTGAATTTATGACCTTGTGAAGACAAAGTGAAATCACCTCCTCAAAATAATTGTTTGTTTACTTTTTGAGAGTTTCTTCTTGTGTTCGCTGCTTACTATCGTAATGATGCTTAATTTTATGAAAAAAATTGAAATTATATTCCAAAGTGGTCTCACCCACGTTTTATTGAGAACACACTTAGGGGTATTGCTGGCCAGGAAGTTCCTCAGTATCTAGCAGACTGTTCATAGAGGCCCAGAGACATGTGTGGATAGGCACTGTCCTCTTGAAAAATGGCGCCATGATACTGTCAAGTAAAATGTAACAATGAGTTCATAGAATGTGTATCATGTAGCGTTATGCCATCATAGTTCTCTCAATCACTACTAGCCGCGACCTGAGGTCATATACCATGATTCCCCCACACCACAGTGGCAGGAGTAACACTGCTATACCTTTGGAAAACACTTAAAGAATGGAATCTCACAGCAACTCACCACCATATTTGATGACGAGGGTCATCCAGAACCGCATTTCGTCTCTCAAAACAATGCGACATTAATCATCAGCAATCCACGCTTCCCAGTCATGGCACAACTCCTACAGCAGCCGTTTGTATTGTGTGGTGTAAAAAGCAGCCTATGTGTGGGATTATAGCTCCCGAATACGGTGGCTGCTAGTCTCTGACCAATGATTCGGGATGATGCAGAATATTTCAGGCAGTCACATACTTGTTCTCGAACGGCAGATCCCGGTGTGTGGTTGGTGTATAAGACGCCAATCTACCTTTGTGGTGGTCAGACGTGTTCAGCTGGAACCTTCACAACGAGTATGCCTGCCTATGAAATCCGACATCCGACCACTGTCACATCCTGCTGGCCAACTAGAGATCCGCAATGAGGAGCCTTTGCCTCTTGCTGAGAGCGCTGTTAGAAGTGTGTTCGGCTCCTCGACCTCCAACAACCAACCAACCAACGCACAAGCGTACGCGGCGTCTTCTTGTTTTCCACAGTGATCACTCAATACCTAACGCTTTTCACGCCGTTACACCCTCTACCAGACTTGGTATCAGCACTAAATACGAACAACTATAATACACTCTACTTGTAATTCTAATCATTAACGTACCCGCTGGTGGTGTGTTAGTGTTGAAACGCAACTGTTGTTTCGTATCATTAGTAGGTTCTCTCTTTAAATCAATTTGGGATCTTTAATCAAGACGTAAATAATTTTTTTCCCAGTTTCTATTGTCATACTTCTCCTGATGACAAGGAGGTCGGACTCATTCGTGTTTTAATTATGTAACACTCCTTTTGTTTCCGATTTTACAATTTTCCATCCTTGTGTATGTGAGTGCTTGAAAGTGTGAATGAAAATAAATGTATTTATACTATAAAATAACGATTATCCAAGGATACAGGAGTGGTAAAAGTTAGTGCCAACTTATCCAAGTAATCAAATTGAAGCAAAGTGAAACAAGGACAAAAAACGGTGTAACTTAACAGAGTAGGGTCTGTCAGGTTGGTCACTGCAGAATGAACACTCCCACCATTCTGTTTCAGTAGGTGGGTGGTTGAGCAGGAAAGGCAGCCATGTTAGTCTCACGGGGGCTGATGTAAAGACGGAAGGAGTCGAGGTGAGCTGCTCTGGATTGGTAACAAAACATGTAAGAATGTAACGTTTTGTTGTAAAAAATCGTCACAGTGGTTGTGTTAGAATTAATTTAGATTGGAAAGCTTTCAGTGAAGCTTCAGTTAAATTATTTTGATGAATCTGACTGAAAAACTAGCAGACTTAAACATGAGGCCATGTGTAATGTGAAATATCGGTTCACGGTCCTATTCACATTGAAAGGATGTTTCGGTATCTTTCAATTTGTCATATTTAGCAATTATATGCAACCACTCGCTCACAGAAAGATCCTACCGTAAGACTGGAAATTTGCTCAAGTCACACTAATACCCAAAAAAGGAAGTAGGAGTAATCGGTTGAATTACAGGCCTGTATCACTAATGTAGATTTGCAGTAGGGTTTTGGAACATTTACTGTGTTCGAACATTATGAAGTACCTCGAAGAAAACGATTCATTGACACATAGTCAGCACGGATTCAGAAAATATCGTTCTTGTGAAACACAACTATCTCTTTATACTCGTGAAGTAAGAAGTGCTATCGACAGGGGATGTCAAATTGATTCCATATTTTTAGATTTCCAGAAGCCTTTCGGTCTAGTTCCTCACAAGCGCCTTCTAACCAAACTGCGTGCCTACGGAGTGTCGCCTCATTTGTGCGACTGGATTCCTGATTTCCTGTCAGAATGGTCGTAGTTCGTAGTAATAGACTTTAATGAAATTAAATTTAAAAAAAGAATAGTTACTTTTTTAATGTTTTTTGTTATTTTATCTATTGTCTTGTTTTAGTACGAACTTTGTTGTAGAGCCCCTTATTTACGTGTGGTAATAAAAATTCCTTTAGACAGAATTAAGTACATTTGAAATTACGTGAACTTAGTCAACCCTCTCATGCTGATAAATTCATATTAACTGATTAAGAATATTTAGTTGAGAATTATATCTTTTACATAATTCGGCCTTGGCACACATTTTCTAAATGCAGTGGTTTTTTTTAAAATATTTACTGAATTCCTTCCCGGCGTTAGCTATGGAACACAAGACTGTCTCTATTAGCAGAAAATGGTTAAATATTGCCAAGCCGACGTTTAGTTATCATTGATAAAAGACACTTCACTATACATTTAAGTTATTTGAAATAACCAACAAATTGTTAAATTTCAACGTTAACTATCCGCCTATGAATGCACAAATGTGAAACTAGTAATAAATTCCGTCAGTCTCAGGATCGCTGTAAAAGAAAAATATTTTCTTAATTCACTGCTAATTTTTATCTGCTCCCGATTTACGGGTTTGGTTAATTTTCTTAGCGGAACAATTTTTTAAATGTGCCGCCGCTGCAAATCGTTCGGTCGCGGCACAGCCCAGCAACACCGCTAAAAATGCTGAAAATTCTTTAAAGAAATATTATAGATGACATGGGCAAGCTAATTTACATTAGTAATACACACTTTTGATAAATTATAATGTATTTAGACCACAACAATAATTCAACTTGCATTAGTTCGTAATTTCTCCTCTAATGGCGGTTAACTCTAGATACAGACAGAAGAAGTCTACCCATTCATAAAATGCTACGTCACAGGTTCCTCTCACTTTCAGCTCTCCAGAAAGACGACAAAGAAGACACACTACGTGGTGCTTTTTATACTACTGCTGACCATTAACATCTCTTTGTAATCTTACAACATTATTTTCCTCTGTGGCTGAATTTTACGTTTTTGTTATCGCAGATATTGACACATTTTGCAATTACATTATGAGTATAGAAATATTACAATCATAAATACATCGAGAATATTACTACAGAAAATATTACAATAATAACGAATGTCCTTTACACAAAATTAAGTAACGTTTTTTGTTAAATAATTACAGTATATACAAATTGCTTCATAGCGGCGTATATAGTACAACTAAATTTTAGTTTATTAATAGTGAGTATTGCCAGGGAACGTTACAAGACGAAAAGTCATCGAGTGAAACAGAAGTAATATCCGGCGTTCACCAAGGAAGATCCTTTATCATTTAACTACAATATAGCAGGTCAGCAACAGGAAGCCGTTAATGCCATAAATTATCTGGGAGTACGCATTAGGAGTGATTTAAAATGAAATGGTCATATAAATTTGATCGTCGGTAAAGCAGATGCCAGACTGAGATTCATTGGAAGAGTCCTAAGGAAATGTAATCCGAAAACAAAGGAAGTAGGTTACAGTACGCTTGTTCGCCCACTGTTTGAATACTCACCAGTGTGGGCTCCGCACCAGATAGGGCTGGTAGAAGAGATAGAGATGATCCAACGGAGAGCAGCGCGCTTCGTTACAGGATTATTTAGTAATCGCGAAAGCGTTACGGAGATGGTAGATAAACTCCAGTGGAAGACTCTGCAGGAGAAACGCTCAGTAGCTCGGTACGGGCTTTCGTTGAAGTTTCGAGAACATACCTTCACCGAGGAGTCAAGCAGTATATTGCTCCCTCCTACGTATATCTCGCGAAGAGAAGAGGGAGATTAGAGCCCACACAGAGGAATACCGACAATCCTTCTTTCCACGAACAATACGAGACTGGAATAGAAGAGAGAACAGATGGAGGTACTCAAGGTACCCTCCACCACACACCGTCAGGTGGATTTCGGATTATGGATGTAGATGTAGATGTATTATAGGCCCTCTATTGTTCCTGATCTATATTAACGACATAGGAGAGACACTGAGTAGCCGTCTTAGATTGTTTGCTGATGATGCTGTCATATACCGTCTTGTAGAGTCATCAGATGATCAAAACGACTTGAAAAATGATTTAGATAAGATATCTGTATGGTGCGAAAAGTGGCATTTGACCCGGAATAAAGAAAAGTGTGAAGTAATTCACATGAGTACTAAAAGAAATCAGCTAAATTTCGCATACATATCTGAATGCTGTAAATTCAGCTAAATACTTATGGATTACAGTTACAAATAACCTAAAATGGAACGATCACATAGATAATATTGAGGGTGGAGCAAACCAAAGACTGCGATTCATTGGCAGAACACTTAGAAGGTGCAACGGGTCTACTAAAGAGACCGCTTACACGACGATTGTCTGCCCTATTCTGGAGTATTGCTGTGTGGTGTGGGATCCGCATCAGGTGGAACTGACGGATGACATCGAAAAAGTACAAAGAAGGTCAGCTCGTTTTTTACTATCGCGAAATAGGGGAGATGGTGTCACAGACACGATACGTGAATTGGGGTGGCAATCATTAAAAAAAAGGCGTTTTTCGTTGCGACGGGTTTTCATGAAATTTCAATCACCAGTTTTCTCCTCAGATTGCGAAAACATTCTGTTGGCACCCACCTACATCACGATAAAAGAAGAGAAATCAGGGCTCGCACAGAAAAATTTAAGTGCTCGTTGTTCCCGCGTGCAGTTTGAGAGTGGAACGGTAGAGGGACAGCTTGAAGGTGGTTCATTGAACCGTCTGCCAAGCACTTTATTGTGAATAGCAGAGTAATCACGTAGATGTAGATGTAGAGGTTGAAGCTTTAATGGGAAGCTGCGTCCTTTCGCTCATAATTTTTCACTGTTCTGAATGTCCTAGATACAGCGTCTATGTCCATCGCACCGCATTGTTTTCAGCATTCGTCACAGGTGCAAGCCGGCAGTTGGCAGGCGCGGACGTTTGCGCTGCGCTTTTCAGAGCAGAGCTGAACTGTGGCGGCTAGGCCGGTGGCCGCTGAAGCCCAGGGGGCCCGTTCTTTGGAGTGGAGCCAAATGAACATGTACGCTTACTGGCTGTAGTGGGCCGGCGCTGGGAAGCCGCGGCTAGTATTTCACACGGGCTGGCCGGCAGCGACGGCGGCGCGCCGTTGCGCAGTTTTGAGAGCGGCCGGCCAGAACTGACAGTCCTCTTTATGGCGCGGTTGCCGCCGCCGTGTCGAGCAGGAGCACACATTTCGCTGCACCGCCCTGGCACGCAGGTCTCTGATATGAAACCGCTGTGCAGCCCAGTTTTATTGACACACACCTAAAGAATGGCTCTCTAAAAGTCTGACAATTTCATTTTTGCCCTCATGTGTTAGGAAATTTGTATGTCCGCTATTGTCGCTTCAGGTGAAGTGACCTTTTTTGTTTTACTCAATTCTTTGTCTTTAAAACTGACGTAAGTTTAAAAAAAATGTTCAAATGTGTGTGAAATCTTATGCGACTTATGGGACTTATGGGACTTAATTGCTACCTAACCTAAATTATCCTAAGGACAAACACACACATCCATGCCCGAGGGAGGACTCGAACCTCCACCGGGACCAGCCGCACAGTCCATGACTGCAGCGCATTAGACCGCTCGGCTAATCCCACGCGGTACGTAAGTTTCACTACTAAGTCTTCATCATCAGTTTGTAAGTAGTCTGTTTAGGTTTTTACATTGGTAACGCCACATAGTGATCTGTATGAAAATCACTGACTGTGCTGTGTGCAGTCTGTGGCTGGTGGGCATTGTTGAAATAGTCGCCTTAAGTAACTTAGGGAATTCACAGAATTCTTAAATTTGGATGAGCGTTTGGGGATCTGATACGCTGTCCTCCAGTCCCTTACCACTGCACTACCTTATTCTGTATTCTCTGTATCCGCAAGGCCAATCAGAATGCAGGTCAATACAGTTACATTTACTAGAGTGCATATAGGCAGAATGAAGCAATACTTGAATATATGTACGAAGGCCAGGATTCGAACTCGAGTCTCCTGTTCACTAGGAAGATGCGGTAACCACTACGCCACCTTGGCACTGGGGGAATACCAGGTGGGCTGAGGTGTGGATGTGAGTTTGGACTGAGGAGGGAGGCAGGCTAGAGCAGTCCACGCAGTTGTACAAAGCCACTGTGCGAGTATGCTGTGACTGCAGTATCAGCCTGGGCAGCAGGAAACCCAGGTTCGAGTCCCAGCCTTGGTACACATTTTCATTCATCTCTTCAGTCTGCATATAATCTAATGCATCAGATATATGTAAGGGTTTAAAAGGTCTCTGGAAACGTGTACTTTCACTTGATTAAAGCACCTATCACTGGGTTGCAGGTAATATCCCCCATTTCGTTTACTGCTGAGGTGATATTCCAGCACAGTTGAAGCGCAGTGGTGTTCGAGTTTTGGGCTAACACAAAGTGGGCTTTCACCTGAATGGGAATTTGAAATGAGGAGGTTAGATGTGCTAGTGTAGTCCTTGCAGTTGTGCAAAGGCAGTCTGCCAGGGTGGTGTAGTGCTCAGTTCATCTGTCTACTGAGGAGGAGACCAGGGTTCGAATCCGAGGCTTGATATAAATTTTCATTCATTTCTTCACTCTGTGTATATACATCATACATGTCTGAAACTTGAAAACGTCTCTGTAACCGTATACTTTCATTTTATTTACAAGAACGCCGTTTACACGTAATAATGGAGCAAGACTGAATCACTGGAAATGTTCCCTTGAGAGAGCGTGTCAGACAAGGAGACACGCTGTCAGTTCAATTATTCACACTGACTCTGGAGGATGTGTTCAGGCCGGCCGCGGTGGTATCGCGGTTCTAGGCGCGCAGTCCGGAACCGTGCGACTGCTACAGTCGCAGGTTCGAATCCTGCCTCGGGCATGGACGTGTGTGATGTCCTTAGGTTAGTTAGGTTTAATTAGTTCTAAGTTCTAGGGGACTAATGACCACAGCAGTTGAGTCCAATAGTGCTCAGAGCCATTTGAACCATTTTTGATGTGTTCAGGTGTGTATCCTGCGAATGGGTAGTTGTCATCATAGATGGGAAACGCGTCAATCATCGCCTGCTTCCAGAATTATACCATTCTCAGCAGCGATACAAACGAATTTTCAACAACTATTCGACACCTCAAAGATGGTTCCAAGCTACAGGTCTCAAAATTCATCTTCAAAGCCATTGGCCGTTTAAATATTACGGTCTCCGTCGTAAACCTTCCTCTGGAAGTAGTAGATGAATACATTCGTCTGGAATACAAAAACCAACTGGAAGAAAATAACCAGGCAGCAGAGATAGGAATGTTCTAGTTCAATTTAATGATAAATTGAAGATATTAGTTGATGGATCAAATGTTGAAAATAAGTTTGTTATCATTTTCAATTCAAGTTCTTTATATCAATTGTTCTTTTTTCTGCTCTTTTAATAAGGTTTGGTTTAAATGAGAAAAAGTTTATTTGATTAAATAAAATTAATGTAGTCGAAAATATAATAAATAGGTAGAATCATATGAGAGGGGATATTTGAGGGATTTGGATTGAATTCCCCATCAGAAGGGGTCTCACCTGATTTATACAAGAGGTAAAACAATTATTCTATCCAATAACTACGATTACACATACTAAGAAATGACCGATGAAGTATCGACGGTGATGGACATCTCATTTACAACGGATGACGCGTGATTGTTTCCCATGGTGGCCGTACTTTCATAAAATCAAAGAAGGACCAGAAGTTGTCCGGCCGTTAGAAGTAGCCAATATTTCCACTAGTTTCCAAAAGGAATTTTTAATCATCACTAACATGTGGAAAAAAGGAGAATAAAAGTCGTGTTTTCTTCTTTTATTTGAAAGAAAAGCCATCTTTGTTTCCTCCTATCCTTTCATTTAAAGCATACATTAGGACAGAGGGAAAGGGGTGGGGAGGAGATGGACAGCGAGGTGGGAGCATGAGATGGACAGAGAGAGTGGAGATAGGAGGAGATGGACGGAGAGATAGAGGCGATGATAGAGAGGAAAAGGAGGGAGAGGAGGGGATGTACAGAGAGAAGGCACAGGAGTAGACGGACGAGAGAGGGGGTGGACGGAAAGAGGTGGAGGGACATGTACAGAGAGAGGAGGAAGAGGAGGTGGAGGGTATGGGTAGAGAGAGGAGGAGGAGTTTTACAGAAAAAGGGGGACGAGTAGAGTTACGGAGAACGGTGGACTAAGAGCTGTGCCGGGAAAATGGGGGGGAGGAGATGGACACTGTCGCAGGAGGCGATGGACGGTGTGCTTTTTAGGCATTCTAGAATTTGACGTCATATCTCCTGAACTATATGACGTACAGCGAAGTATACTGAGATGAAAAAATCCTTAGTACCGTTTCGGTTCTCCTTTGCCCAGTGTAGTGCAGCAACTCGACGTGACATGGACTCAAGTCGCTGGATGCCACTGCAGAAATATTGAGCCGTCTTGTCTCAGGAGACTTCCATAATTACCAAAGTTTTACCGGAACGGGATTATGTGTTTTGTAAGTGAACTATCCTCTCGGTTACGTCTCACAACTAGTCGATGGAGGCCATATCTTCTGCTCGAACTGTCTAGAATGTTCTTCAAACCAAACGCGAACAGTTGTGGACTGCTGACATGGTACAATCATCCATAAAATGTTCATCGTTGTTTGGGAACATAATGTCTATGAATGGCTGAAAATGGTCTCCAAGAAGCCGAACATAACAATAGTGAAACCAGGTTCGTAGGTAGTCAGAGAGCGCGCAGGATAAGGTTATGATTGTGGATGAGGCCGTAAACAGTTATTGTGAGTTGCACAATCAGACACACCACTTTACTTTTTTAAGAACCACTCATTTACACATTGCTTTAAAAGATCACGACTAAACAATACAGCTGAAGGTGCAGTTAAAGAACGTGAGGCACTTTCTGGGCTGAAGGCCCAAACCACACCAAAAAGAACAACACCTGAATTCCTGTCTTTGAAATCCAATGCAATTAAAAATAGAAGGTATATTTTTTCTCATTTAGAAAAAAAATTAAACTGAAAATAATTGGCGGCTGAAGGCCAACACTACATGCTTGAAGGACAACTATAATTAAAACATATTAATAAACAATTTTTCGAACCAAGAAATTTCTTTTTAAACATAGAACAGAACGGCCGAAACCTAATTAAAGAAATATAAACTTACTGCACGGCTGAAGGTCATAAACAAATTTGAAACAACGGCTGAAGGCCTGAAGAACAACTCAGACAAACAATTGAAAATAAACCACTTCCTTCTTATAAAAAAAATTTTCCTTTGAAGAATACACACGGCTGAAGGCCTTATTACCAGAGTTTCACGTAAATCCACGGCTGAAGGCCACACGTAACACATCGAACAACTAACGGCTTAGGGCCTGAATTACAAACAATTTCAGATAGAACAAATTTGAAGGAAAAAACATTTTTTTAAAATGAAATTAATCTTCAAATTTTTAATTTAACACGGCTGAAGGCCCTTGTGCAAAATTTAAAAAGAACTGAATTAATATATGGCTGAAGGCCTCGCGCAGTACTTCAAACTAAAATGAAAACCACAATCAAATACAAACAGAATAATTGGTGTTCAGAAGTGTTACAAGGGTCAGCCTGAGAAGGTAGCTCAAACGTAAGGTCGGGTGAGACAGGCAGACCAAAGTTGAGGTTAATCAAATGGCAACCCAAACTAGGGACGGCCCAAGGACCGAGCAACAATTTAACCAATTCCCTTCCGTCCGACCAACGGCACAACGTTGGAAAATATCGGCCGAGGACGAGGATACGAAGGGCACAATGTCTTCATAAATTAGCGTTTAAAAACAGCCAAGGGAACAATAACTACTCTAAGCAAAATATGAACCAAAGAAGTTAAAAGGCTGTCGAACTACACGCCGTGCCGGGCAGCATTAACACGACGAGGAAAGGCACACTGCCGGAAAACTACGCTAACGACCAGGGCAGGTAACTTTGGCGTTAATGGCCACAAGGCAGAAAATACTGTTGGGCACTTCACTGGCAAGTAGCAGTGAATTTAATAATTAATCACAATATAGGAAGACGGCTGCAAGATTTCGCCGACTCTAAGACATCATACGTTGCTGATAGCGCGAACGGCCCAGAGAACAACAACCCGCAAATGAACGAAGAGGTGTCACAATAGTTGAGGTTTCATAACATGTTAACTGATCACTCAACTTCAGCGTCCAGGTTCGGTGGGCAACGAACTTTGTCGCTCTGGCAGCTAGAGCCTCACGATCCGACAGCGCGTGTACGTTCCCGGCGGACCTGTCCTGGCCTCGCGCCGTGGGGAGTTCCTCGCTGCTCCATTCGAACCGTTTCACCGCATGCAGCAGGCAGATAGCATCAGAATAGCTGCTCAGTCAAAACCACAGAAGCTACACACCGTTGCACGAAAACACTTCCACAAACAACTCGAACAATACTAAAGCCAGTGACTGTGGAACAACAAGGACGAATCACAAGTCAACACACACGGAGAACTCAGAAGCGGTCAGCGGCCAAATACACGTCGTCCGATGAGATGACCAACCGAACGACCAACCGAGGTCGTCGCCACTCGAGTCATGTGTGTCGGCAAAGGGCGGACGAGTCATGGCTGTCCAGACCTCGCTGCTGCTCCGTCCGACCCAACTCCCGACACACGATGACCTGGAAATACTAGCGGTCACTCCAAAGATAGTACGACAGTGCTCTTATCGATAAGCGCTGCTGCTTCCACTCACGGGCAGGCAAGCTAGCAACTTAGTGACGCCAGTAAATCGGATAAGAAACGTGACGGAATTACCGCCAAGACAAAATGTCAAGCAATAACGGCACGAACACCAGCCGCACACGGCTCAAAAGAGCCCTATCATAACAATTTCTATTTAATGATCGTTTCAGTTGGACCAGAGGATCCAGTCCATTCCATGCAAAACCATTATGAAGCCACTGCCAACTTGCATGGTGCCCTGTTGACAAATTGGCCCTGTGGCTTCGTGGGGTCTGCACCGTTCTCGAAGCCTACCACCAGATCTTACTAGTTTAAATCTGGCTCATCTGACCAGACCGCGGTTTCCCTGTTGTCTAGGGTACAATCGATACGGTCACGAGCCAAGGAGAGGCGCTGCAGGTGATGTCATGCTGTTAGCAAAGGCACTCTCGTCGGTCGTCTGTTACCATAGCGCATTTACTCCAGATTTTGCCATACTGTCCTAACGGATACTTTCGTCACACGTACCACGTTGGTTTCTGTGGTTATCTCAAGCGGCGTTGCCTAGCTGTTAGCGCTTACAGCTCTACGCAAACTGCCTTGCCTGTGCTGAGATGCAATGCCGGAAAATCGGTATTCTCCGCACACTCCTAACATTGTTGGCCTCGGAATATTTAATTCCCTAACGATTCCAGAAAAAGTATTTTCCATGCGTCTAACTCCAACTACCATTTCGTGTTTAGAGTCTGTTAATTCCCGTCTTGCGGCCATAATCACGTCGGAAGCGGTTTCACATGAATCACCTGAATACAAGTCACAGTTCCGCCAATGATTCTGCCCTTGTGTATGCGACACTACTACTATCTGTATAATGGCATATTTCTATCCCACGACTTTTAACGCGTTAGTGCATATTTTCAGGCACATTCAGCGACGTATGTGGATACTGTCTGCGAAATGTTTTGTTAATAGAATTCATAGCAACGACGTCATAAATTTACACATGTTGTACGACGCGGCAGTTTTTCGCGCATCTCAGAGTTAATGGCGTCATATCTCATGAACTAAGAGTCGTACAATGACATAATTCTGCTGCTACATTTAGCGGTATATAGGAATAGTGTCTGAAAAATTCGTCGCGTATACGTATAGTAGTAAAGAAATAATAAATTAAAACATCATGTTTCATGCGGCCGTTTTTCTGCATGAAAAGCGAAAATATAGTAAGCGATAAACTTTTTTTCCTCACTATTTTTGTGTGTTATCAGCGATAAATAGTTCTATAAATGTGTGTAAATTTGGTTCAAAATCGGTAAGTACTCTCATTATCAAATACTTGATGACTGATGTATGGGTATTAGAGCGTCATGAGCTACACTGCATTCAATCTCCATCCCCACCCCTTTGCCAGGTAAATGGTTCTTATCCATACAGCGATGATTTCCCGCCCCTTAGTGGTGATATATGCACCAAGTTTGACTGAAATAAATCTAGTAGTTAAGATTATATATATATATATATATATATATATATATATATATATATATATATATATGTGTGTGTGTGTGTGTGTGTGTGTGTAAATTTTCGATAACAAAGTTGCTTCTTTCGAAGTTATTTGTGATACCTTATTTTCTTTGGGTGATTGTTGGCGCTAAGTTCGGCAAATAGAGTTGTTCTGAATTGGGACTGTGGGAAATGTAATGAACTTCTGTTAATGTAACTATTTTAAGATTTTGGCAAGTTTGAATGAAAAGAGTCCCGGACATAATAGATGTAGGAGCAGAAGTTTTAATGTAAAATGTGGAGTTCTAAGAAAACTATTTAAGTCATTTCGTATCAAACCTAGATGTCATTTTTGGAGTACCTCAATGGAATTTAGCTGCCCCTGGTCACTGATTCCACAAACAGATAAGTTGACGTTTCGAGCTTTTTACCATCGATACTGTTATAATATTCACATCACTGCAATAAACGTGATAAACACAAAGTAGGCAATGCTGACAATTCATTTACGCAATTCGATACTAATTATTGCTCAAAAGTAGTGTTATATCCAGTCTTGACATCAAATATGTGGGGTCTAGGAAATCTGCTTTCTCGGATTGCTTGACATCATTCAAACAAATCATATTAATGAGTTTTATTACAAAATGTACAAATACGCTGCTTAACTTTGTATTACACAGATATGTCGCAAAGGGCGTCAGACAACATAAGAAATCTCTTCAGCAAAATAATTCCCAAGTCGTTGATACCCAAAAGTTACAAGCAAGTGATTAGAATTGACACTTCTATCACAGCTGTTAGTTTTAAAGGTGCTGTAAAACTGAGCCGCGACCAGTCGAGGGCGGCGCTTATGTCCTCGTCGCATAGGGGCCGCTGCTGTCACGTTGTCATCCCGGAGAGGGGTTGGTCAGCGTGCAATTGGCTAGCGTCTTCTCACAGCCCTCTGTGCCCCACCGTTCCGGACTGGCTTGCCGGCGCTTGGCTTTACGCCGTAACAAGTAGTCAGGATTTGAGACACTGAGGCTGCACTACTGCGTTTTCAGTCCAACTAGCCACGAACAGACAAAAGTCTAGACGATTGTATCATACAATGAATGCTTGAGCATGTGAAGTCCTTTTTTTAGATGCCAGTCGTTCACAAGCCCATATAGGTTGTTTTCAGACATACAAGTTAATCTGTGTCTGCTTTATCAGCTCGACACTGGGCATCCAAGCACAATATCTCGTATCACAAATAAAATATTTGTTCATCATCATAACTGCGAGAAAAAAATCTCACTTCTCTTGTATGACAGCTGCACCCAGTTATAAGAAAAAGCGCAAAATCCATCTCTGTTGCAACTATCAGTCTAAGTCTGCACAGTTCAAACTGTTTTGCATTTAAGGTAAGGCTAGAGCATTTCCTTTTATTAATAACAAATTTCTCCTATAACTAACGTAAGAGACTATGTCTTCTTCTCAAACAGTAAAGCAAATATATCTTATCCTAGGTAAGCTTATCTCTCTCTTCGTTTCTCAGTCAGTCACACTATTTTCTTTCGCTCTCTCCTCATTAGTTTTGTTATTTCCGATTCCCCTTTCTCTCCCTCTCCCTCCTCCTCCCTTCCAGCTCTCTTGTACAGCCACAAACAGAAAACAAACGCACACAAAATTAAAATAATGGCTATAGATAAATCGGAAAGACAGATAATACACTAATAGAAGTTAATGTATTTGTTACTTGGGAAGAGTAACGACACATAACACATATAATGGATATTAAAAGAGGCGTTTGAATGATAATTCCAATTCTTCAAACGTAAGAGTAATTTATTACGAAGGAGTCACCTTAATGCGTAAACAACAAATAAATTTATCAAGAAATTTACTCATATTTTGAGCATTTTGGGCGTGAAGGGTACATTCTGCGGAAAAAAGAAAACAAGAAATTGGAAACAAAAGAAATAGGGATATGGAGAAGAGCCTCAAAACTTTCTGAACAGAAACAAGATCCGATGAAGAAATGCTGAAAGAAATTAAAGAAAACATGTCACTGATTAACATGAGAAAGGGAAGAAAAACTGAGGTGACTGGCACCTAAGTTGATACAACAGCTTCATGATGACCGTCTTTGAAAAATGCAGGGAAAACACCAAGAAGCAGTCTAGAACATCCATGTTAGGGGAATGATCTGAAGCCACTGCTATTAAATGGTACGTACAGACGGCGAGGGACGGGGAAGGATGGCTGAATCACCAAGGCGTCGCATGTAGCGGTACAATCACATTAATGTAACCACCGGCCGTATTCGACGTCAACATGCAACAACTACTCACAGATGACAGGTGGCAGCACTGTTAATGGAGGGTGCATAAAATGTGTCGAAGGGGCGCGGGAAACAACAGTCATTGTCGTAATGCGGAAACGGAGTGATTTATCTGACGCCCGAAAGATCATGGCTTTCGGGCAGACGGTGGGAGCATTTCTGAAACGGCAAAGTTTGTAAAATGTTCGTGTGTCTCCTTGTTTAAGGTATATCATGCATTGCAAAATGGTGCAATCTAAAACCGGTGCTGAGACTGCAATGGTGTAACAAGTGCCACAGATGACGGCTGTGGAGGTAAGTGCACTTGTTGAGCAACTGACCGCCCATATGAACCTATGTGCTATCAGCAGTGTCTCATTAGCGACCATTCAGCGAACATTGCTGTGTATGGTGCTCCACAGCAGGAGCCTGGTTCATGCATGCATGCCAACTGCAGTTCATCGGCAATGAGAGCTGGCACCTGCACGCCAATACCGTTCAAAAATGGTTCAAATGGCTGTGAGCACAATGGGACTTAACATCTGAGGTCATCAGTCCTCTAGAACTTAGAACTACTTAAACCTAACTAACCTAAGGACATCACACACATCCATGCACGAGGCAGGATTCGAACCTGCGACCGTAGCGGTCGCGCGGTTCCAGACTGAAGTGCTTAGAACCGCTCGACGACTGCGGCCGGCGCCAATACCTTAACTGGACGTTCACAGAGTGGCGATAGGTTGCCATTCCAGATGAATCACGTCTCACGCTATGTCGGACAGATAGCCTTGGCGTGTACGGCGTGGAATATCCGGAAGAAACGACCTTACCACCAATTGGGAGACTTATCGCATGGGGAAAGTTTTGGGGCATTTTCTCGATGGTCTTGTCATTCTGGAAGGCACAAGCGTTCCTGGAGACCATGTCCAATCCTACAGGCAATTAATTTTTCCTCTATACTATGGCATCTACCAGCAGGACAATGTAACGTGTCACACAATTCGTAGTGTAGATGCGTGGTCACAAGAACACCGTGGTTGAGTTTGACGAACACGCTTGGCCAGCAAACTCCCAGCATTTAAACTCAACTGAGAATCTGTGGAACTACCTACATTTGGGTGTGTGCCATATGGCTCCTCAGTCGAGAAACCTACGACAGGTGGCAACGGCACTGGTCTCGGAATGTCTCGACGTCCCTCTCGGTACCTGCAATAACCTCGCTGACACTCTTCCTGTACGTCTCGCAGCAGTCCGCGCTGCGAAGGATGCTATTCAGGTTTTTGGGCATAACTGTTTACAAATTGTGGACGCCATCTCAGAGGTAAGACCTCTTACAAAATGCTAGTAGTGAGATATAAAATATAAGAATGACTTATTACATTTAAGAGAGTGCCTACTGTCACAAGCCTTGTCTGAGTAAAAAAAAAATTAGTAATAAGAGCTTGGTTACGTGCGACATTTAAAGCAGTTAATGATTTGAACTCTGGCACACGTACCTGACGCGATTCGTGACTTGCAGCTTTCGTTTCGCGAAGCAGCGGCACAGTCCCGGAGCCACTGAGACCGACGACGTTGACGTCATCAACCGAACTTTAATCCAGTGGACAGATATTGTCTGTATCTAGAAACGTCTCTGATACCTCCTTCACCTTTCACATTTTCGTTAGCTGCGGCTTTCGCCCACTCGCTGCAGACGGGCAGCCTGTTGTAGGATTGCGGTGCGCGAAACACGGTTTGGCGAGCGCGGGTAGCGTTGCAGTCGGCAGCTGTGTCGCCAATTAGCGGGCACGTGTTTCACGCGGCCGCGGCCGTAAATAATTCACGTGACGGCCGGGCTGGTCGCGTGGGGCGCAGCACGCCCGCCGCCCACCAGCGAGGTGCACCTTCGTGCGCCGCGCAGACTACTCCGTGTCGTTTTTGTGTTTGTTTCCTTTTTTGTATTGTTTTTGGCGTCCGTTCCCATCGTGTATGCCGTTTGTGCTTTATCCGTGTCCTAGTTTTAACACGGCCACTTTTTTTTATTCGGTTTGCTGTACATAAACGTGGAAAAGTCAGTTTGTTTTCGGTTTATGGAGGCGAAGAGATGCAAAAATTCTGATGTAGGGGAAGTTCAGCAGACCAGTTCGTTCCACTAAAACACCTTCACACACACACACACACACACACACACACACACACACACACACACACACACAAACGCTTTCATTCTCTCTCTCACACACATGCATGCGTCCGGCAATAGGCACCTATCTGTGCTGTACGAGGCTGAGTTGATCCCTTTTGCGTAATAATTTCAGAATTTTCTTACAGCATTTAGAGTGAATACAAACTAGACATTCTTTTATTCGTCCACAGATAGTTTTACGTTGATAGTAAACACGTCGGCTTAGTACAAACACAGTCGAAAGTTTAAAAGTCGAAATCTACTTACATACTCCGCAGCCACCATACTGTGCATGGCGGAGGGTACATCTACCACTACTAGTGAATCCCTTTCCTGTTGCATTTGCAAATGAAGCGAGGGATGATCGACTGTCTATACGTCACAGAAAAACCACCAAACAGCTGTACATTTGCAGCAGCTGTTTTATATAAACAGTTTTGGTACACCATTAGTGCAATACCTGGATTCCATTAGATTTGTGGCACTTGCTTGGGTTGTCAAGCTCCACAGAATACTCGCGACATCGGCTTTCGATGACTCCATTGACGCATGTATCAAAAATGGTTCAAATTGCTCTGAGCACTATGGGACTTAACATCTGAGGTCATCAGGCCCCTACAACTTAGCACTACTTAAATCTAACTAACCTAAGAACATTACACACATCCATGCCCGAGGCAGGATTCGAACCTGCGACCGTAGCAGCAGCGCTGTTCCGGACTGAAGCGCCTAGAACCACTAGGCCACAGCGGCCGGCTACGCATGTATCGATCTGTCCGAGTCTATATACTTGGCGTGCATAGCGGCCTAAAGATGGCATCAACGAGATGCCGAAACTGTCTAAATTAAACAATATCTGCGAATATGCGCCTGTTGGGCGGCATTTCTTTCGTAAATATCTGACCATCCACTGTACCTTACTCACTTTGGATGAACAGAGACTGTCTGTATGCTTCCATTCGATCCCTGATTTTTCTATTCTTCTCTTCGCGGTCCTTAAGAGAAATAAACGTTGCTGTCAGTAAAATGCTGGCGCTACAAATTTTTTCATTAGTGTTTCGCGAAAAGAATGTTGTCTTCCTTCTTGGAATCCCCATTTGAGTTCACGGAGCGTGTCCGTAAAACTCGCGTGTTCTTCGAATCCACTGGTAGCAAAACTAATAGTACTACTCTGAATTGCTACGACGTCTTCCTGTAACGCGACCTTATCGAGATCCCAAACACCCGAGTAGCACTTATGAATGGCTTGCGCACTTGTTCTGCATGCGGTCTCCTTTACAGATGGGTGGTACGCAATAACCGCGTCAGGTTGTCTGTGGTAGGGAGGAGAGGGCCAAAGGAGACTGAACATAATTCATGTTGTGAACTTCCTCCATATTTGAACAGAACACACTAAGTCAGATTTAATAAACATTTATTGGAAATCACCTCCACCGGGAATTATTTGCAATCACAAACTGTACCAGACTGTTCAGTAGCAAAAAGATTAATTATAATAACAGAAACTATAGCAGAACAACTAAAGGCGTAAAAATTCTTTCTCGACAAACTTTGAGATATACATTCCAAAATAGAACTACACTCCGCAAATAAGTGTCAGATAAGAAAATTACTATACCGCCGGATAGCGGAGGTACGACACGCACGAAAGAGAAATAACGAGACAAAGCTGATGGTAAATATCGCGTCCTGAATAGTACAAATAGTCAGTGAGGTCATTCATTATATTAACGGTCACTAAATCTCCTAGTGTTTGGCCATTTCAGAAACCAACAGTGCCTTTAAGGAGAAATATTAATAACCATTCACTTGGCCGAGCGATACTTACATATGCGCGTTTAAGTAAATAAATCTAGTAATTCCGCTACAGAATATTTGACTGTTTTCAGGAAATTCTCTTAAATAACTATGTCATTTTATGTTCCTAACATGCTTTATTCCTCTTGAATTTTAGTATTCTTTTATATAAATGGAAATGAAATTCAAATGTTTCTGAAAGCAAGCTAAAACGCTCCATTTGAGTCATGTGATACCTGTGACGTCACTCTACTCGCTACTCTCACTGTCGTAATGCTAATTTATAGTGCTATCCTATTTTGGAACATTACTTTCAGATAATGGGTTACAAATGGTGTGTAGCTCCAGACTGTATATCTATGAAAACGCCAGAAAATTTTTTTCAAGTGTTGTAGAAAAACAGAAGAGGTGTAAAATGTGGTTGCGCTGTATCGGCAAAGTGCCACCATGTTAACGCACAAGTTCACTAACATAAAAAAAAAATGTGTTGCACTGGGAAGTTAACATTAATTTACCTCCGAAATATGGTTTCCCACTGTTACAAGGAAGGATAACGCCGATCAACGAAATTAAATTCACATAAATTATTTGGTAGTTGAGTTGTTAGAGTGTTACACTCTCGAATTTAAGAAGATAATATCCATAGAATGCTGATTCGAATTCAACCAGAAAGAATATTTGAACTTATTTGAAAAGTGACTCGACAGTCGTCATGAAAACGAATCATAATTACAAAACTTCACCACACGGATCGAAAATAGAATATTCTTGTGTTTTCCTTGCTACTTACATGAAGTTATATTTGCAATTGATATTTTGAATTCGAAAAGATATTTTGTGGTTAATGTGACCACACAGTTTTTACTTTATTAGAAACAATGTTCCTACCTTCGTATTGTCCAGTTAGGATCCTTATTGTCCAAACTTTTGAAGCGCCATTAACTTACACAAAAGATGAAATAAGTGTGTTTCAGATACTGGCGTTAGTTTACACTCACAAACATAACGGACCTTGCGTTTCTGTTATCTGCATGTTGTTCATGCTTTATATCCCTCCGTACAGAAAACATCATCATCATACGCCTCTTTTTACTGTGGGAATATGGTGATATCTTCACAACTAACAATTCTTTAAAAAAATTAAGTGTCTGTTCGCAAAGTAATTGCATTTATCCTCTTTTGTCCATTTCTCAGACTAAGATTATTATGAAGCTATATATAATAACATCCTACCATCGAAACAACTGAGGGCCGGCCGTTGTGGCCGAGTGGTTCTAGGCGCTTCAGTCTGGAACCGCGCGACCGCTACGGTCGCAGGTTCGAATCCTGCCTTGGGCATGGATGCGTGTGATGTCCTTAGGTTAGTTGGTTTAAGTAGTTCTAAGTTCTACGGGACTGATGACTACAGATGGTAAGTACCATAGTGCTCAGAGCCATTTGAACCATTAGAAGGTAACTGATACAATCAGTTCTCTGTAACTCTAATTTCGTACTTCTTGTGAAACTTTCACAAATGCGTCAACCTACAAGGATTCAAACATGTGATTTCATTCTCCGCATTCAGAGCACTATCCGATGCGCTACTGAGCACCTCGTCCCAATTAGCATCTGCGGTGAGTGCCCTCTATGCAAATCAGCACTAAGATTTACAATTTATAATTTTATTGTGCTTTGGCATACGTATGCAAATACAGACATATATAAACGAGCAGAATACGGCGCTGCGGTCGTCAGTGCCTATATAAGACAAGACGTGTGTGGCGTGGTTGTTACATCGGTTACTGCTGACACAAAGGCAGGTTATCAAGATCTAAGTGACTGTGAACGTGGTGTTATAGTCGGCGCACGAGCTATAGGTCATGGCATCTCCGAGGTAGCAATGGACTCGGGATCATCCCGTACGACCCTTTCACGAGTGTAACGTGAGTATCAGGAATCTGGTAAAACGATACATCTCCGACATCGCTGAGACCGGAAAAAGATCTTGCAAGAACGGGACCAACAATGACCGAAGAGAATCGGTCAACGGACAGTAGTGCAATCCTTCCGCAAACTGTTGCAGATTTTAATGCTGCGTCCTCAAGTGTCAGGGCGCGAACCATTCAGCTAAACATGGATATGGACTTTCGGAGCCGAAGGCCCACTCGTGTACCCGTGATGACTGCATGACACAAAGCTTTACGCCTCACCTGAGCCGGTCGACATCGACACTGGACTGTTGAACCTCATGAATCTATGGACCTTGCATGTCTGCTGGTGGAGGTTATGTAATGGTGTGGGGCGTGTGCAGTTCGATTGATATGGGACCCCTGATACGTCTAGGTACGGCTATGACAGATGGCATGTACACAAGCACCCTTCGACCACCTGCATCCGTTCAAACTCCCCAGACAGGAACATTATTGAGTATATCTGGGATACCTTGCAACGTGCTGTTCAGAAGAGATCTACACCGTCTCGAACTCTTATGGATTTATGGACACTCGTGCAGGATTCATGGTGTCAATCTCCTCTAGCACTACTTCAGACATTAGTCGAGACCATACCACGTCGTATTGCGGAACTTCTGCGTGCTCGATTGGTTCAAATGGCTCTGAGCACTATGGGACTTTACATCTCAGGTCATCAGTCCCCTAGAACTTAGAACTACTTAAACCTAAGTAACCTAAGGGCATCACACACATCGATGCCCGAGGCAGGATCCTAACCTGCGACTGCAGCAGCAGCGCGGTTCCGGACTGAAGCGCCTAGAACCGCTCTTCCATAGCGGCCGGCTCTGCGTGCTCGTGGGGGCCCTACACGATGTTAGTAAGGTGTAAAAATTTCTTTGGCTCTTCAGTTCTACAATTCCTTACCTTTGAGCGAATTTAATGATATTGCAGAGAACATGGATAAGCATGTCCGTCGTTGCACATATCACCGCTCTAAATGGGTGGAGCATAAACGCATTGACTTTGGCAGGGTTTCCACTATCAACGTTCGGAAAGTTCCTTCCTATTGTTACCTAAAATAATCGTAATTGCGTTTCCTATAACTAAAAAGCCAAACTGTTTGCAGGAAAACTACGTATAAACCTCGTAGCTTTGTCAAAAATTCCTATAACACCCGTATAGCTTCGTCTTATTCCTATTCTGTGACGTCACCAGAGCAGCAACCAATAACAGAGCCTTTTCGTCCATATGACGAAATTTTGATATTTAATGCTTTTTAACCTCTAATTACATGAACATAAGAGATATTTTGTGAGAATATTGACCGTAAATGTTACCTGAATGTTCAAATGAATCAGATTAACAACAGTACGAACCGTATTTTTAACACAGGAAAATAGCCTACCGGCAAATTAGCCAGTTAACTGTTCTAGAATTTACGTGAGCTAGAACTAAAAAAAAAAAAAAAAAAGTTAGAAGGAGAAGGAAAGCTGCAGTAGGCTTGCAATGATTAAGACTCAAATAAATACATCACCGTGTTGCACAACCCTATCTTGGCAAGGCGTAGTGGGCTAGGAAGGAATAAGTTGTGCCTGACCACCTCCACAACTCTGGCCGTTCGGTCGAGTGCGAACTTGGTTCCGCCTTCGGACGCTGCACGTACTCTATCAAGCAGCAGATTTCACCCAAGTACCACCAAAAGAAACACAAATGGTAGCGTAATTAACAATGAGATAGGAAAGCCGCTCGGGGTGGCCGGGCGTTTTGAGGTGCCATGTCACGGATTGCGTGGCCGCTACCGCCGGAGGTTCGAGTCCCGCAGGGGCATGGGTGACTGTGTTGATCCTAGCATACGTCAGTTTAAGTTATTTTAAGTAATGTGTAAGTCTAGGGACCGATGACGTTATCAGTTTGGTCCCTTAGGAATTCCCACACATTTGAACATTTTTTTGAGATAGAAAATTTAGTGCAGCAATTGTGCCAGGCCTCAAACACAGACCGAACGCCGCTGCACGAAAGTCAAAATTACAGGAACTGGAAAAATAAGTAAATAACTTTTCAATGAGATATTGAAGTCAAATAAATGAAACTTGTGAGGGGCTAAACTCTAAACACAGTTCCAAACGCGGTTACCGAGCAGGAAGTTCGAATGTCAAAAAAAATGGTTCAAATGGCTCTGAGCACTATGGGACTTAACATCTATGGTCATCAGTCCCCTAGAACTTAGAACTACTTAAACCTAACTAACCTAAGGACATCACACAACACCCAGCCATCACGAGGCAGAGAAAACCCCTGACCCCGCCGGGAATCGAACCCGGGAACCCGGGCGTGGGAAGCGAGAACGCTACCGCACGACCACGAGCTGCGGGCGTTCGAATGTCAACCACACGTTGTAGCAAAGTCGCGCCACAAGTAACCGCTACGCGGATAGGAGCGCTAAACCCCAAGCAAACGCATGTGGATTGGTAACGAACCCTCAACTAACAGCAGATAGAACATGACCTTTTGAATAACATTACAACCACGTATAAGGTAGTAGTAACAAACGCAACATGAAGTCCTCACTGAGAGAGAGACTTCATAATTAAGATAAAGAGTCCGGCCATTACGAACAATAAACAAACGCAGTCAAACTTTATAATAAAAGCACCCAATAAGACAAGAAGTGAAATTGTGCCTTTCAGTAATAGTACATACATGCCATGGCACATGAAATGAACCTACTTAATATATAAATGCGTCGCGTCACAAATAAGATGCCTTACATTAGCCAACTAGGAAGTTGAGACCGCCGGCTGAAGTGGCCGAGCGGTTCTAAGCACTACAGTCTGGAACCGTGCGACCGCTACGGTCGCAGGTTCGAATCCTGCCTCGGGCATTGATGTGTGTGATGTCCTTAGGTTACTTACGTTTAAGTAGTTCTAAGTTCTAGGCGACTGATGACCTCAGATGTTAAGTCCCATAGTGCTCAGAGCCATTTGAACCATTTTTAAGTTGAGACCGAACTGTGGAAAATTACATTCAAATTGAAGAATTAAAGAAGAAACAACTTGAGTAGTTTGACTGGAGCGCGCACACACAAGTTTCCTGCCTAAAGACAGCGGCGGGATCAATAACCAGAAGTCTGATACGGAACGCGATGTGAACCTCGAAGAAACAGCCAGAAAATTACCAAACTAAACATTCACAGTACTGGCACAGGCTCACTCGCATCCGATAAACCAGATCGGAAGCTCAGCAGTCATAACATAACAGGATCCAGGAAGGATAGCGTGGAGCCTACACATAACTTCACCAAAGCGCTGGTCTCCAGGTCCGGTCTGTTGCCGAAGTAACCAACACTCTCCTTCCCTCGGTGCGCGCCACACACGTGCAAAGGCTTGCAGCCGGCCGCAATCCAGGTGCCTGCATGAGTCTCTCTTCCTGGAATCGCTGCTACGCTCAGAGACGATTCCTGTTAACTGCCGAACTAGTACTTGCCATCAACTGCTGCTACACTACTCACCTCTCCGTCAGTTTCCAATTCAGCGACCTCACCCCGAGAGAGCTGTTTCACCTTCCCGGACTGTCACTGCCTTCGCGCCTCCAATCTCCGAGCGAACCACGCCCTCCTAAGTAGAAGTGGTTGTACCAGAGACCCTGGGGCTCAGTGAGCCTCATTTTAGTAGAATTCTCCCAATAAAGAGAAGTAGACAATCGCCTTCCCTACACCCGAACTTCCGTGTTCTTTCCATTTTTTGTCGCTTTGCAACATTACGCCTATATATTCAATCGCCATGACTCTCTCATACAGCACCCCACTAACAATGTATTCGAAAATTGCGCGATTATTTTTCTTATTCATCTGCTTTAACTTACATTTTTCTGCATTTGGAGCAAGCTGTCATTCAATCACACCAAATAGTTATCCTGCCTAAGTCATCCACTATCCTTCTACGACTCACCCACAACACTTTTTCATACACTAAAGCAGCGTCAGCAAACTGTGGCTGATAGCTAGCTGCTCATCATGTGGTCAGATTGTTTGTGCCTACATCTACATCTACATCCATCCTCCGCAAGCCAACCGACGGTGTGTGGCGGAGGGTACTTTGAGTACCTCTATCGGTTCTCCCTTCTATTCCAGCCTCGCACTGTTCGCGGAAATAAAGACTATCGGTATACCTCTGTGTGGGCTCTAATCTCTCTGATTTTATCCTCATGGTCTCTTCGCGAGGTATACGTAGGAGGGAGCAATATACTGCTTGACTCCTCGGTGAAGGTATGTTCTCGAAACTTCAACAAAAGCCCGTACCGGGCTACTGAGCGTCTCTCCTGCAGAGTCTTCCACCGGAGTTTATCTATCATGTCCGTAACGCTTTTGCGATTACTAAATGATCCTGTAACGATGCGCGCTGCTCTCCGTTGGATCTTCTCTATCTCAACCCTATCTGGTACGGATCCCACACTGGTGAGCAATATTCAAGCAGTGGGCGAACAAGTGTACTGTAACCTACTTCCTTTGTTTTCGGATAGCATTTCCTTAGGATTCTTCCAATGAATCTCAGTCTGGCATCTGCTTTATCGACAATCAACTTTATATGATCATTCCATTTTAAATCACTCCCAATGCCTACTCCCAGATAATTTATGGAATTTACTGCTTCCAGTTGCTGACCTGCTATATTGTAGCTAAATGATAAAGGGTCTTTCTTTCTTTGTATTCGCAGCACATTACACTTGTCTACATTGAGATGCAACTGCCATTTCCTGCAACATGCGTCAATTGATTGCAGATTCTCCTGCATTTCAGTACAGTTTTCCATTGTTACAAACTCTCGGTATACTACAGCATCATCCGCAAAAAGCCTCAGTGAACTTCCGATGTTAGCCACAAGGTCATCTATGTATATTGTGAATAGCAACGGTCCTACGACACTCCCCTGTGGCACATCTGAAATCACTCTTACTTCGGAAGACTTCCCTCCATTGAGAATGACATGCTGCGTTCTGTTACCTAGGAACTGTTCAATCCATGCACACAATTGGTCTGATAGTCCCTATGGTTTTACTTTTTTCATTAAACGACTTTGGGGAACTGTATCGAACGCCTTGCGGAAGTCAAGAAGCACGGCATCTACCTGGGAACCCGTGTCTTAGGCCCTCTGAGTCTCGTGGACGAATAGCGCGAGCTGGGTTTCACACGATCGTCTTTTTCATCAGTCCTTGAGGAGATGATAAGGTGACCTTATTTGGAACAAGAAAAGTTAATTCAGTTTATTCGTATTCGTCACCTTTTTGAAGTTATATACACTCAAAAACGTCGAAAATAGAGCACACAGAGGGAAGATAGGTACAAACTCGAAACTTTGCAAATGAGACAATGAGATCCAATATGTAAGTGATCTAGGTGATGTGCCAATGTGCATGCCCATCAACCCTGCCGTGGCGCTGCAATCGCGAATGAGAGCTTGTTTCAACGGTGCATAGTGGACGATTCACACACGTGGCGATCTCATTCTGACTTTTAGGAGAACGTTAGTAGGTTCAGTTGGACGAAGTGTTAGGCAATTCTCACATTTAAGCCAGTTCCAGAGGGCAAGGAAACCACAGGCTCGTCGAAATCCTTGTGGCTCGCCAGTTCGATAGTTTGAAATCTTCCGTCAGACGACGTTGGGAGCAGTGGACGCGATCACCAGCGTGCGTCATTTCGGGTCTGGAGCGACCAGGAAGACAACGAAGCATGAAGATCGAAGCGTCATGCGGCAAACGATCAGGAATCCTACAGTGACTCGCTACACCATGCTAGCAGATGTACGGGTGGCAGTTATTGCACAGACCATTTCCAGACGTCTTGCAGATGCGAATTTGCTATACACCACCCTTGTCGTGTGCTTCCATTACCACCGAGGCTTCGACGACTCCCTCTATAGTGGTGCCATGCCAGAAAGACTTGGACCGCCAAATATTGACAAAACGTGGTTTTTACTGATGAATTCCGATTCGTTTTGGGGACCGAAGATAATGGAGTGTGGAGGCAACCTGGTGAACGGTATACTTCCACCCACACTGTCAGGTACCACATTGCCCGTGCAGCCCGAGTGATGGTCTGAAGTGCCTTGGTCAACGATAGCCGATTCTCTGTAATAGTGGTATGTGTAAACTTAACGGGCAAACATTATGTTGATGACATTCTTCGACTCCATGTGGAACCTTTCCTACAAGCCCTAGCAATGGCACTTTTCCAGCAAGTGAATCCTCGCCCACACACAGCTCGAGCTGCTCAAGACTTCCTACGTCATGTTCCGACTCTTCCACGGCCAACCTGCTCCACGGGCATTCCTATAAAGCATGTTTGAGACCAGTTGAAACATGAGATTCCGACATATGATTCTGTACATGGTTTGGTGGTGCCTGTTCAAGATCTGTGGGCGAATCCGCCTGTGTACAAAATCAGATATCTAATCTCTGCCAGACAGTGTTACGGCATATATAGCAGCAAAAGGTAGTCCAACGCATTATTGATATTGCACTGTATTTGTCTACTTGTAATCACTGTATTTGTTTGCATATCTTGCTTTTAGGATGAAATGAATCTATCTTCTGTATCATTATGTCTAATAAATTTCATTTAGATCCTATGGCCCCATCTTGCTGCGCTATTTTTAATGTTCCCTTGTGTACGTATCTCTAAACTGAGAAGTTTATCTTTCCTTTGAATTCCACTCTGAATTAACGCATTTCCCAAATTATTCATTTTACTGCATTCGTCTCATTCCTTTAATAATGAAATTAATGTGTGTCGTTGACGCTGGTTTACCTTAGTCGTATTGGAGCAGATGTACGAAATGTCCCTCTCTCGCACGAATACAAGGTTAAGCAAGAAGTCTCATCGCTCGCTGCAAGCTGCCAGTTTCCTGCTGACATATCACCAATGCCGCCGAATGAGTCTTTGCAACAAGTTCTTCGTTGCTTTCTACCTCCGAACTGTACACTTTGTCTTTGAGAAAACTCCAGATAAAGAATTCCAGTGGTGTTAGATCGGGGAACCGTGCTGGCCAAGGAACGTGATCGCCTCTTCCAGTCCCTGTGGCTGCCTAACTCGTAGTCGCAGAGCACCATGTAATTGATACCGTGGTTTTATCTTGTTGGAGGGACATATAATCCAGTATTGTTTTAAGAAATGCAGGTAAACAGCAACCCACATTGCGTCCTGCAGTACGAAAGGGCGAAACAGTGCACCACCGAGGATACTCAGCATTTCAGCACTGAACCCGTTTTAGAATGTGGATTCTTGTCAACATAGAAGTGTGTGTCGTGTCTGCTCATAATACCTTCTTGTGAACCCTGATTCGTCAATCCATAAGACGTTGTTCACGAACTCTGGTAGGTCATTAGTTATCTGTAATACCCGCTGAAGTTATGCTAGACGATGTAGATAGTTTTGTGGCTATAAGTCTTGCACAGTGTTCAGATGGCATAATGAAGGCCTTGCTGATGAAGTGAGGGAGTCCAACATTTCGCCCAAGGTGCCTTGTACTGATAGATTTACGTGCTTCTACAATATCAAGAATTTGTTCTTCACGATATGGAGCATGTCATGGTCGACCAACATGATGCGTATGGTGTGGAATTCCTGTGCCTCCATGGGCTGGTGAATTGCTTGATATTCCCGTCATCTTGGTCGGCGTCATTGTGGAAACCTCTCTCGGTATTATATTTCAGCCGCGGCTGTGTTATCATTACAGAAACTGTAAACAAATTGCACTGCTCGGTATTGCTTGTCAGTAAACATTGTTGCTGTCTATACATGGACTTCACCTTCGCAACTGATCGCTTCAAATATATCGTGCAGGAGCGCACAAGCTTAAGTAAAAGAAGCACATTACCAGTAACACTGAATGCTGTACTTAGCTATAGAATCGTATACAAATGGCAGATAAAGAGGCTAACGAAGTGGCTGGCAGTGTGTGACGCTCTATATGCGGTAAAAACACAGCCTCTCCTGAACTCTCCCTTTTTCGAGTACAGGGACGAAACCGCCGTAAAAGTGGTATTCACACTTTATGTTGCAAATATGGTCCTCTGTCATCTCCTCCAAGACTGACCTTACCTTTTGATACGCCTTGTAATAGCGAACAAGAGCGGTCGTGTCTCGCTTCATTGTGGTGACGATACTATTGTGTCGAACACTCGCCATCCACTTGAAAGGTCTTCAATCCACTAAAATAACTGAAAACCATTTAGTATGCTCTGACCTTCACTAACAGTCTGTAGTACGCCACTGTGTCAACTGTTTTCTATAAATTTATGGATATGGAATGTATGTCATTTCCCTCATCCATGGTTGGCCGGATATCGTGCGAGAGAAGGGCAAGCTGAACTTCGTTCGAGTGATGCTTTCTGGATTACTTATAATTACTTGCGGTTGTAATTAATTTGGAAATCGATGTCAAAGGTAGGAGAAATAGAACTGGACTGGAATAAGTTAAAGGAAAGTTTAATTAAGACGTCTTGAGAAACGCCTGGGACACAAAAATGGCGAAAGCCAAATCGATTGAAATTACTGAATGACGAACTCAAAAAGCTGTAATGGAAAGCAAGGAACTATACAGGGTGAAACTAGAAGTTCTAGTACTGTGTAAAAAGCAAAGAGCGATAGTTTGCAAACATGCTAAGGAAGCAACTAAAGCTTAGAAAAGATTTACAAAAATGGCTTTCTAAAAGTTCCGAGAAGATGATCCTGGGGAGCGACTAATTTGTTAACACTATTTTATCTGTGTACGACGAGTTTCTCCTAAGAGACAGTAAATATTTGTTTGATTTAAAAAAAAAAATACAAATTTATCAGATGGTTATACCTGTAAATAAAACGGAGGTAATGGCAATGGAGGAGAAACATCTATGCAGTGCAAAAATAGTTACAAACAAGAAGATAATAGAACTGATAAATTCATTTAAATATCGCATGGGAGTGATGGCAATATACAAAATTAATTAGGATATATCAGGTCTGATTCGAAGTGGAAACAGATGTGCCAACGACTGTATTAATTTCTAGTAATAAAGGGTACAGCAATCAGTTGTAAATAATGTTTATTGTAGATATAATATCGATCAATGGGTGGGCATCTTCAGTGAAGTAAGTTAAAACATTATAACCATTTATGTATAAACATAGTCCCAACTTGACTAATCGTGTCAACACGTTATGCTATAATTTGTTGCATAAGGAGGTATCTTGACAGAACTATGACAAAATATGTAACACTAGGAACGAACTTCGTGGTAGCTAAACCTGACCTTATGGATTCGCAAAAACTGGGTTTTAAGATAACGGGGCCGGCCGTAGTGGCCGTGCGGTTCTAGGCGGTACAGTCTGGAACCGAGCGACCGCTACGGTCACAGGTTCGAATCCTGCCTCGGGCATGGATGTGTGTGATGTCCTTAGGTTACTTAGGTTTAATTAGTTCTAAGTTCTAGGCGACTGATGACCTCAGAAGTTAAGTCACATAGTGCTCAGAGCCATTTTTAAAATAACGGGAGGAACAACAAACTAATGCAGACGGGGTTTTGGGGTCACTTCTTGACTGACATTAAGAGACAGAGAGCAACACAAGACAACAAGACATGAGACCAACTGTGACAGAAAAGAATAGGCACAGCCAAAGAAAAAGGTTGTATAACTACTACAAAAAGGGGACCACCTGATCACCTTGCATGGCAAGCACTACATTTTAACGGAAGGTGAGATATAGGACGGTCAATGAAGAGATGGAGACAACAGTTTTATTAAATTTCATTTGTTTCAGAAACGGGCAACACCCACTCCCTGAAATTAAAGAAGAAGAATATCTAATCACGAGTCACTACACATACACTGTGATCAAAAGTATCCGTACGCCTGGCTGAAAATGACTTACAAGTTCGTGGGGCCCTCCATCGGTAATGATAGGAATTAAGTATGGTGTTGGCCCACCCTTAGCCTTGACGACAGTTTCCACTCTTGCAGGCATCGGATCGCCACATTGCGTACCGTGATTCGTCACTCCACACAACGTTTTTCCACTGTTCAATCGACCCATGTTCACGCTCCATACACCAAGCGAGGCGTCGTTTGGCATTTACCGGCGTGATGTGTGGCTTATGAGCAGCCGCTCGACCATGGAATCCAATTTTTCTCACCTCCCACCTAACTCTCATAGCACTTGCAATGAACCCTGACGCAGTTTGGAATTCTTGTGTGATGGTATCGATAGATGTCTGCCTATTACACATTACGACCCTTTTCAAGAGTCTGTGGTCTCTGTCAGTCAACAGACGAGGTCGGCTCGTAAGCCTTTGTGCTGTACGTGTCCCTTCACGTTTCCATTTCACTATTATATCGGAAATAGTGGACCATGGTATATTAAGGAATGTGGAAATCTCACGTACAGACATATGCCACAAGTGAGACCCAATCAACTGACCACGTTCGAAGTCCATGAATTCCGCGGAGTGCCCCAGTCTGCTCTCTCACGATGTTTAATGACTACTGAGGCCGCTGATATGGAGTACCTGTCATTGGGTGGCAGCACAATCCACCTAACATGAAAAACGTTGTGTTTTTGGGGGTGTCCGGATAGTTTTGATGATATAGGGTATTGCACTCACTACATGCACTATATACACTACCTTCTGGCTGACTTCAGCGCCATGATTATGACCGCGCTTACCTGAAATTAAGAAAATTATTCATTCACTCAAAAATAACAGCTCATCAGGTTTTCATGAAGTTTCCAATAATGTACTAAAGGTTAATTCCCATATGAACCCAGTCTCATGTGAAGTATGTAATGCATTACTAACCCTAGACATTTTTCCAGAGAGACTGATATGTGCCATTGTTAAAACCCTTTTTAAAGAAACGTGATAAGAGAGATGTCAATGGCTACAGACCTGTTTCATAGCTGAGATCATTTTCGAGAACTTTTCAGAAGATGATGTATTCTAGAACAGTATCTCACCTTAGGAACAATAATATCTTCACTGAATCACAGGTTGGGTATCAGAAGGGTTTGTCTAATGAGAATACAATTTAAATGTTCACTCCCAAGATTCTACAAACTTTAAATAACAAAATAGGACCTATTGGTATCTTCTGCCAGCTATGTAGTGTATTTTGCTGTATGAATCACAGTATTGAACTTTTGTGGGTCTGGTGGCATAGCTAACAAATGGACGATGTCATATGTTTCCAAAAGACTGCAGAAAGTTATACTTATTAATTCAATCAATTTTGTTGGATGACATAATTATGACTGGGATAAATCACGTATGGAGCTCCACGAGGCTCAGGTCCACTACTGTTTCCCATACATGTAACTGATCTTCCATCTAATATATAGCAGCAGAATTAGATCTTTTTGCAGATGACACTAGTACTGTAATCAATCCAAACATACATACAGAAACAGAAGAAATGGCAAACAAAGTTCTTAAAAGTAACATTGACTGGGCTAGGAAGGGTCTATCAATTTTAAAAAGACACAACATACTCAGTTCTGCACAGCCAGGGGTACTACACCAAAGGTAAGTGTAGCACATGGCGAGGAAAGAATAAATTGGTGGGAATCTTAAAAACCCTTACGTCTCCAAGCTGATGAGATTTTGATTTGGAAATGGGACATCTATGGGCTCCTAAAACAACGTAGTTCAACCACATTTGCACTTGGAACCATAGCAAAGCTTGGGGAGATACAAATCAATAACCTGCCACATTTTACATATTTCCATTCCGTAGTGTCATACGGAATAATGTTCTGTGATAGCTTATCTTTAAGAATGAAAGGATTCATTGCACAAAAACTAGCTACATTAATAATATGTGGTGCTCACCCATTATCATCTTATTGACATCTGTTCCTCGTGATTTTTTTAACATCTGTTTAAGGAGTTGGGGAACCTGACTACTGCTTCATAGCATATTTATTACTTCATGAAGTTTGTAAATAATCCATTGCATTTTACATGATATACATAATTACAATATCAGAAGGAAAAATGACATTGATTACTCCACATTAAAGTTGTCTGTAGCGCAACTGATTCTAGTCTGTAGGAGAATTTCTATTACTGTTATGTATAAAAAAGGTTGGGTAGGACTCATTAACTTACAGTTGTATATTTTATAGCTTTCGAAAAACGATAGAAATGTTTAGAATTTAACCATGTGTTCAGATTAATTTACGATGTGAATGTCAAATGACGCATTGCATACGATTACGATTTATCGAGCAAAATGATGCATGGAACATGAAACTTACCGAGCTCAGTCATCTTACCTCCATAATGAACGAGATAATAAGTTCAGCATGATGAGAGAAGTTCAACATTTTCCAATACAGACCTTCTGCATATAAATTTACGGTAATATGTTCTACATTCTGAAGATGTATTGAGAAATAACAGAGATTTTATTTCTTACCACTTGTTACCCACATCTGCACTCACATATCAGTAACCTTGCCTCGATAAGAAAGCTAATTTGCGTGGAATAACGTCAGCTGCCCTCATGTGTCCAACTGTTTGGGTAAGGACTCCAGTGCCCTTGCCCGTCCATCTGCCCCAAAGTACAGTGACTCAGAAGGTTGAGCGTTATTTCCAAGCAGTGTGTGCAGAGGAGCATGGGCAGAAGTGTGCATCCTTGCCTTGTGCTATTGTGCAACAAATTTAATAAATTTTTGGCATAGTTTACGTTCACTGATGTAATTAATTCTCATTTTTTGGTTTGTAATGTAGCCTATGTTCTTCCTTAGGGTACAAGCTATCTCCATAACAAATTTAATCGAAATCGGTTCAGTGGTTTAGTCGTTGAAACGTAACACACATAATACTAATATGGGTTTTATCACCCCTCACAGAGTTAGGGTTCTATACCTCAATCAGTAAAAAAAGAACTCTAATAGGATCACATTGTTGTCAATCTGCCTGTCTGTCCGACTGCTAAAAATCCCTTTTCTCAGGAACGAGTCAAAGTATCAAGTTGAAATTTATGTCACCTACTAAGGGTTGTGGTGGTACAACAACCCTTAGGTTCTAAGTCAACATAGTCCCAAGATACAGCCATCTATGTCACAAGTTTTGTTAGTCACAAACTCACTAATTGAAACTTATAGGTACTTACCCTTGATATACATTCATTAAATTTGGCAAGAAGAAAGATTTCACAGTGCAAGTTAAGAAAAAAAGTAGGGAATTGTTGATTTGCATAATATCACACGAGAAATGTATCTTTTTGTCATTTTTTATCTGACTTCAAACTTGAAATTGTAAGATTCTCGACAGTCCTGGAATCCCTGGGAGCTATACTTTGCTAGTACCAATGTCGATGGGACGTTAAGCCCTGATGTTCTTTCATTTTTTTGTATGAAGGTAAGAGTGTGAAACAAATATTAAAATGCATTAGGTAGTTCCATGTAGAGACAACCACTTTTTTATTGATAGGAGCGATGACAAGATTCTGTGTCGACAATACACATATTTTCTACCACTTAATTCTTTTCTTCATATTTTAATTTTGGTTGACGGAAAACGATCTATGTAATTTCTCATTGTAGAGACAGGAAAGATACATAAGTTAATCACTACCCAACAGGCACGATCTGCCGGCGACAAAGCGTCCTTTGTAAATAACATGCAGTAAAACAGCCACATCGCCACATCGCATACAATTTGATGCTACAAGCGATTTCACCAGTCAAATAGGGGCATCATTATATCTGGAAAACCTAGAATGTTTAGCAACAACATCAAATAATTTAATCACTAAAAGTTAGCTTATGACGTAGTCACTTACTGTCGTTGCCATGGTGGCAACGCATTAGGGATTAAAAATAGCGTACAGTACGACAGGCATACACAAAGTGGTGTGTGTTGAATTTCTAATTCTATTATGTTTACTAAAGACTCATTGGCCAGATTTATGATCAAAGCACAGCTTTGGAGGCTTTCAAATTTCATTGGGGGTGTAAGAATTACTTCGATAGGTACAAACGAAGTACTATCGTTCTACAATACCTCTTTAAACAAGCGGAAAAGTCCTTACGGACGGATTTAAAACTGTTCATTTAATAATTGTTCTGTTTTTTTTTTTCTTTTCCTCTCACTTATTTTTGTCAACAAATCTACTACCACATTGAACGAGGTCTTACCTGCTGTATGGAATACGCTTAAGCTATCTTGAATTTCACATATGGTAAGCTTGGCCGCGTCTAAGGCTTAATGTAGATGTTACTGCAAATAATTTTGAAGCGTGATACATTTGGCACTTGTAATTAAGTGCACATTCGTTTTCTACCTTCTGCACTACTACGGCCTGAGGCACAGTCAGGGGCAAGTACCGGATCTAGCAAATTTGCAACTGTTCCCAGCCACCGGTGACGTTGATGTGCTGAAGAAACTGGAGAGAGGCACTTCCGTGTCGCCAAGCCACTGAGAGTCAATGTTCTGGGACACTGTCCAACATTTCGGAAATTTCTGCAGTCCGACCAAGTATAATGGGGCAATGGCTGCGTGTCGGTCCCAAGCCCCTGTTCTACGTAGATACTTCTGCGTGCCACAAAAACCGACCTCTTCTGCACTGTCAGCATCGGAAAGCAGTATTTAAGTCCGTCAGTGTGAACCCGTCATCATCGAGCAGCTGGGCAGCAGTATGTCTAGTCCGTGCTGGTTGGCGCTGTATCGATGGCACTTACTCGTACATCACCATCGTTGCTAGGCCTCGTATCACGGTTCGTCGTCTAACAACCTGGACATTTGGGCAGCTGAGCTCTATGGCATTTTCATGAGCCTATGACGCTGGGACACAGTACTGCCTGCATCTACCGAGGTCCTGAGGGGTTACATCTCCCTGTATCAGGGCGTGGGAGAGCGGAGGTGTCGAGACTCAGTCTGCCTGACAACAGCAGCCTGCAGTGGCTGGAAACATGATACTTCTCCTGGTGCAGTGGTGGTAGGCAAAGTATGTGCTCACTACCACCGACAGGGCCAGCGTGGGGAGGGTAACACGCCGGCAGACGCCTTGTCAGTGTAGAGTGTACAGAAAAGAACAACGTACCAATTATCTGAATGGGAAGGAAATCGGTAGACGTGGCACACATGAACAGACAAAAACACATTTACGATTTCAGAGAAATTGGATGATATATTCAAGGAAAAGTGTTTCACAACCCAGTGACGCAGTGGTCTACCTATGGTCCTTATGCAGCCAGTTATTCGTCTTAGCATGATTGATAGAGTTGTGGGACCTCCCCCAAGGGGATATCCTGACGGATTCGTCACGTTAGACCGTCAAAATCCCAAGTTGGTTGGAGGGTCCTGCCCAAAATGCTCCAAACGTTCTCAACTGCCGAGAGATCTGGCGACCTTTCTGGCTAAAGTAGGGTTCGGCAAGCACGGAGACAAGCAGCAGAAACTCTCTCCGTTTGCGGGAGGGCATTAGCTTGCTTAAATGTAAACCTAGGATGGCCTGTCAAGAATGGCAGGAAAACGAGGCTTGGTAACTTGGCGACGTACCGCTGTGCTGCAAGGGTACCGCAGGTAAGGACCAGAGGCGTCCTGCAATAAAAAAAAAATGGCACCCCCACACTATCAGTCCTGCTTGTCGGGTCGTACGGCGGCCTACGTTCAGATTGATATTTCACCGCTTTCCGGAGCGTCTCCATACGCATCCTCGCTAATCATCGTGGTTAAATCATCGTTGTTCATCGCTGAAAATTCTACTCCAGTCCATGAGATATCAGGCCGAATATTTCTGAATGTTATCATTTGTTTGACCGTATATTTGTACGCCCCATCTTCCGATTTACTTCCTATTCGGATGTTTTCTTCGTGGTGCGCCTTTTTTTTCCTGACAGTGTATTTGCCGTTCTTGCCGCGGTCGACACTAGCAGGATGGACGGACTTAATGACGTAAATGAGCAGTAATAAAGAGCTACCTTGTCTGCTGCACCAACATCCATCTCTGGCAGGGAATCCCTGCACACAACAACCCTTCCTAGCCACCCTATTACAAGATGTATCCGACGACCATTACTGATTGAAATCGTTTCGGAAATAGAATAAAAAACACTAGTAATCAAAGACTGAAGTAAATACTGCAACAGCCGGCCGGAGTGGCCGAGCGGTTAAAGGCGCTACAGTCTGGAACCGCACGACCGCTACGGTCGCAGGTTCGAATCCTGCTTCGGGCATGGATGTGTGTGATGTCCTTAGGTTAGTTAGGTTTAAGTAGTTCTAAGTTCTAGGGGACTTATGACCACAGCAGTTGAGTCCCATAGTGCTCAGAGCCATTTGAAATACTGCAACACAGAAATTGTACTTGTTTTCACTGCACTTTTATTCTTGTCCTGGAATTTTCTTTCAAATCAACATTTGTTTTACACTCTGACCGCCGTCTTACAGAAAGAATTAAGAAGAATGTTTAACAGCCCTTCGAGCACGCGGTCATTTGAGGCAGATTGTAGTAACCAATTAGATTAAAAGACCGTTGATGCATACTATCAAATAAGAAATGTAACATAAAAACTGTGAGGTCTGGTAAGAATAAGAAATTAAATGATCTGTTATTTCACAGTATACTTTCAGAATACTGAAAATGTTCCTTCAAAATTGCATGCGGAATGTCTGTGATGGAAAATGCTAATCTACTTTCATCATCCTTAACTGCTTTGACTAAATGTACCGATCAAGTAACAACCAGTTACGCTTCCGTACACTGTACTTATTAAGGCATTCTTCATTCTCCATCTATATTAAGAGAACAAGTCAACTAAGATGACTTTTATTTACAGCACAAGCTAACATGATTTATTGTCAACGTTAGTCTTCCACGTAGCTGTTTCATAAATAACGTATTTGATGATTATCCTTTGCTGTGATCAAGTTCTGTTTGTGGGGCAGGAAACGTAGGAAAGAAGGGCAGCGGCCCCTTCTAGTTTCGTTGTGCTTTCTTTTACTATGTAAATATGTTCACATGTGTATGTAGCCCAAAAGACTGAATCGAGTGCGGTGACTGTCACCTTGAGACATATCTTGGGTCTCTCTTACATGTTTAATACAACCAACAGCGATTATTTGTGTTTAGTCAAAGAAGAATAGTACATCAGCTTTCCATTTTGTTCCCAGACTTCTGCATTTTTAACTGAAAATGCATCATTTTCACGTGTACTGTTTGCAGCTACTGTCATGTTCAAAAGTATCTGGACGACCTGAATTGCGTTCCGCCTAGTTTTCATGCAGAACATATAACGTAATTTTCTTACAAAATCTTATAATCTATTTTTAGTATAATCGTTTGACTATACAAAATTGTTGCCACAAATGACAACTAGAGACCACTGCTCGGTACTGCAATGAGTCCAGATGTAAAGTAATACCACGTTACTGAAGAAATGAGGAAATATGTTATCAGAGACTTTAAAATCAAATTTTTTACAACAGGTGAAATTGCTCAAATGCTACCACTCTCATCATCATCCAAAATTAAATTTTTTGTCGATAAGTTACTTCAACAGAACTTTTAGATAACCAAAATCGTGTGTTACTTCTGATCATTCTTGCTCTCTAAAAGATTTTCCAATCATGTACAGGGGTTGCCTAGATATTAATGCACCACATTTTTTTCTTGAACAATTCTTTATTGAACATAATGAGAATTGCACACACGAAAGAAAATTCTTTTATCTACATATTCTTTTTTTCCACGTAATCCCAACCCATTTTATGGCCTTCCTCCTGCACGAAACGAGGTCGTGTATGCCCTGTCGGTACCAGTCCTTGTCCTTCATTGTCTGAATCACCTCCTCATCGTTCTCAAAATGTCTTCCACGAATGGAATCCTTTAATGGTGAATGACAACATCAACTCGCTACTACATGTTAGATGTGACAACCGTGGATGGTCTACCTGACCACTGCGAATCGTGGATCTCGGCTGAGCCGCCTTCTGATGACCTCACCATCCGTGCCCAGCGCCTAACTGTACTTCCGTCGACAGCCGATGCTCCACATATTTTACACATTCGTTTGTGAATATCCCCCACAGTTTCTTTCTCTGCAGTGAGAAATTCACTGACGGCACGTTGCTTGTAACGTACATCACTTACAGACGCCATTTTGAAGCTGTCCTTCCGCTACGTTAACTGGCGGAAGTGACGGAAAGTTGGTACGCTCATTCAGGAGTCTTCAAATAATACATACGTAACGTTTCGCATTCGTAACATTGTTTTCGGTTGAGAAAAAGATTGAAGTGCCGTACATTCTGCGCAACCGTCGCTTTAACCATCGCTCTGTTGGTAAGTGGCTTCTTACAAATTGGTTAACCAAGTAACAGTTTAAAAGAATCGAGATTGACAGTGTCAAACGCTGTGTGGAAATCTTACCATCAACAACTACCCCTAGTAATTTCCTGCACCCACGACGGAACATGAATGTACGTGTACTTCGGAAGTCACCTATCACCCATGTTATCCAATAAAAAATGACATTTAAGATCTAAGTTATTCCTGAGCGGCTAGTTTGTATTTGACTGAACTTTAAATGACACGAAAAATTGTTTTACTTCCTGGATATGGATTCAAATCAAGAACCTTTATTCACTACTAAGGAAGCAAAGGTTCCGTGCCTAACCGAGACTCAGCACAGCACTGATCATCATTATTGACTAGGCAGAAACACACCTGAAATACGTAATTTTTAGCCAGTATCAGGTGGCAATCTGAACTTGAAATTAAATGACGATAACTTTTGTACAGGACCAGGACTCCTCTCAGCAGCTATTGTTCCTGTTAAATAAACACGAAAGATGGTAGATATGGTTTCATTCACAAGTAACATACCTGAAATCCCACGACGTAAAATTTTGTGTTGAACTGGGATTTGAACATAGCACGTAATCGGATTGGTAGCTAAGTGCAATCTGAGTTCAGATTTTGCTGGTTCTTTTTTTTCCAGCAGTACCGAGATACTTGGAATACTTGAACCTAAAATTATGTGACGAAAGAATAATTTTTGCATTCCTGGGATTCAAACATGACACCTGTCACCAGCCGGCAGCTGTGGCCGAGCGGTTTAGGCGCTTCGGTTTGGAACCGCGCGACCGCTACGGTGCAGGTTCGAATCCTGCCTCTGGCATGGATGTGTGTGATGCCCTTAGGTTAGTTAGGTTTAAGTAGTTCTAAGTCTATGGGACTGACATATTCGAAGCAGTTATCGTCAGTAACGTCGGGAAGAGACATTAAAAATCAAAATTATTTTCTTTGAGCAGCTATTTGTTATTACATATAGCTTTTCCCCAAAACTGTCATGCTACGTATTCCAAAATATTATGTGCTCATACCCATGGTCAGTGTAGTCGATGTCTTATGCTGCATCATAGTTGCAAACAATTTTCAGTATTATCAGTGACTGGCCAACTGATTGCTTCTTCTTTTTCCTTCTTTTATTACAGTGAGAGAGGTGTTATTTCTTTGCAGAGTTGAAAGCATCCGAGCTAGATGGGCTCACAGAGAAGTAACTTAAAAGAGCGAGGAGAAGCCATAAACATGTTCAGGGACAAGGAGTTACTTACACACAGTTAGTTGAAGACAGAATTCACTGTGACAATTCCTGCAGTCTGTGTGATACAAAACATTTTCGTTTCAGACACTCATAAGAATCTTCAAATAACTTGATGTCATCGATAACCGTCGAAATTTTGGCAGGAGCACACGCTGTCATTTTCAGTCCAAAACTGCAGCAAGTAAGCGCTGTGTAAACGAATTTAATACGTCGGTTTTCGCACATACTTCATAAAGGTAACATACACTACTGGCCATTAAAGTTGCTACACCACGAAGATGACGTGCTACAGACGCGAAATTTAACCAACAGGAAGAAGATGCTGTGATATGCAAATGATTAGCTTTTCAGAGCATTCCCGAGCACGGGGTCCCGGGTTCGATTCCCGGCGGGGTCAAGGATTTTCCCTGCCTCGTGATGACTGGGTGTTGTGTGACGTCCTTAGGTTAGTTAGGTTTAAGTAGTTCTAAGTTCTAGGGGACTGATGACCATAGATGTTAAGTCCCATAGTGCTCAGAGCCATTTTTTTTTTCAGAGCATTCACGCAAGGCTGGTGCCGGTGGCGACACCTACAACGTGCTGACATGAGGAAAGTTTCCAACCGATTTCTCATACACAAACAGCAGTTGACCGGCGTTGCCTGGTGAAATGTTGTTGTGATGCCTCGTGTAAAGAGGAGAAATGGGTACCGTCACGCTTCCGACTTTGATAAAGGTCAATTTGTAGCATATCGCGATCGCGGTTTATCGTATCGGGACATTGCTGCTCGCGTTGGCCGAGATAAAATGGCTGTTAGCAGAATATGGAATCGGTGGGATCACGAAGGTAATACGGAACGCCGTGCTGGATCGCAACCGCATCGTATCACTAGCAGTCGAGATGACAGGCATCTTATCCGCATGGCTGTAACGGATCGTGCAGCTACGTCTCGATCCCTGAGTTAACAGATGGGGACGTTTGCAAGACAACAACCATCTGCACGAACAGTTCGACGACGTTTGCAGCAGCATGGACTATCAGCTCGGAGACCATGGCTGCGGTTACCCTTGACGCTGCATCACAGACAGGAGCGCCTGCGATGGTGTACGTAACGACGAAACTGTTTACAGCATCATAACGGGCGCATCCATGTTTGGCGACATCGCGGTGAACGCACATTGGAAGCAAGTATTCGTCATCGCCATACTGGTGTATCACCTGGCGTGATGATATGAGGTGCCATTGGTTACACGCCTCGGTCACCTCTTTTTCGCATTGACGGCACTTTGAACAGTGGACGTTACATTTCAGACGTGTTGCGACCCGGGGCTCTACCCTTCATTCGATTCCTGCGAAACCCTACATTTCAGCAGGATAATGCAAGAGCGCATGTTTCAGGTCCTGTACGGGCCTTTCTGGATACAAAAATTGTCCGACTGCTGCCCTGGCCAGCACATTCTCCAGATCTCTCATCAATTGAAAACATGTGGTCAATGGTGGGCGAGCAACTGGCTCGTCACAATACGCCAGTCACTACCCTTGATGAACTGTGGTATCATGTTGAAGCTGCATGGCAGCTGTACCTGTATACGCCATCCAAGCTCCGTTTGACTCAATACCCAGGCGTATCAAGGCCGTTATTACGGCCAGAGGTGGTTGTTCTCGGTACTGATTTCTCAGGATCTATGCACCCAAATTGCGTTAAAATGTAATCACATGTCAGTTTTAGCATAATATATTTGTCCAATGAATACGCGTTAATCATCTGCAATTCTGCTTGGTGTAGCAATTTTAATGGCCAGTAGTGTACATACACACTCTGTAAACACTAGCGCCCTCACAAACCAAGGATGACCGACATCAGAAGTTATTGATAGCGAAATTAATAATCAGTGGGTGAGGTAGTATAAACTTTGTAACTCTGTTTTTTGACAAGCGAGGGAGCAGAACGCCATGCAGAATTTAAGCAAAATCCTCCATCTCTCTTTCTAAGGTTACTTGATGATTTAACTTCAACTGCTTCCTTAATAATATTACCCCAATAGCTGGAAGAGGATGCCAGAATCTCCGTGTTGTTAATTCCATTGTATGATCGGTGCCAAAACAATGCTTGCAATGATGGATTTGCTTGGCTGTCGTAAGCTTGTGTGCCGCTTATGGCCAGTACACCGGGCCCCCACAGTCATGATGGTCTTGTCTTAGCCAAACCGACGGCATTTTTTACCGATCCTAAAAGGACTCTGATCTTAGATGGTGATTGGAAAACACACTACAGATCATGTTTTCGCAGAATACGACAAATCTTGTTATAAATGCTCCCTGCATAAGGCAAAAAGGCCATAGACCTTGGAGCCGCTGCGGTATTATAATCATTCACCAGGTGCACAGTTGATCGATAACGCAACGAGTGTCTAATCTTTCACTACAAAAATTGTGACGATAGGCTAACTCAGCTGATAAACCCTCAGGGTCTGGGATAACATAGGCTGTGTGCACCAAGGTACGAAGTACCCCCTTCAGTTGAGCCGGATGATGACAACTGCCAGCCTGCAGATACAGGTCAGCGTGAGTAGGTTTCCCTTAAACAGCATTTTCCAACGTACCATCCACATTCCTGCTGACCATCACATTAAGGAAAGGATGATAGCCGAATATTCGGATGGATTGTTTTCAGGTGCTCTAAAAGTCGTTCAATGTCTGCCACGAGGTCAAAAAACAAAAGGTCGTCTACATATCAGAAAAAACACCGAAATTTCAAAGTCGCCGACTCCACGACACGTTCCTCGAAATCTACCGTACAGAAATTGGCAGTGATTTACAATGGGCATCCTGTCGCAACTCCATCTGTCTGCTTGTAGTACTAATCGTTGAATAAAGTGTAAGTGGAAGTCAACACATGTCGAAATAGTTTCGATAATTTAGCACCAAACTTAAGTCAATCGTAACGATTCATAAAGTGGAGCAGGAGTGAAGAGAGAGGCCACATCAAAACTTACTAGAATATCAGAGGCATTCAAGCACATTACCTCTGACAGGCTTAAGAAATTGGCATCGGTCATCCAATGGAATAAAACAACATGGAGATTCTGACGTGCACTTCCAGCTATTGCGATAGTGCTATTGAGGAAACTGTTGACATTGAATTAGAAAATGACCTTATAAACAGAGACGGTGGTTTTTGTTTACATTCTGCATGGAATTCTACTTTCTCAGCTGTCAAAGAACAAGGGACACAGTTTATGCTACATCATCCGTCGATTATTAATTTCATTACCATTAACTTCTGACGTCCGTCATCTTTGTTTTATGGTGACGCCAGGCTTCACAGTGTGTGAATGTGTGTATGGTATCTTTACGCACTTTCTGGGAAAACCAAGGTATTAAATTCATTTGCACAACCCTTACTTGGTGCAGTTTTGCCTTGAAAATGGCAGGGTGTGCTCCTGAAAAATATCGGCGGTTGTCGACGACGTGACGCGTTTGCAGCCCCGTAAGGTATTTGAACATTGTACACGCTTAGAGAAACTATGGTCTCTCATAAGAATCCTCTTAAAAAAGATAGAAATCTAAGCCAGATAGAGCCCTTAACAGACGCTACAGCATGAGAAGCGCGTTTGCCACGTCAGCCACAAGATGGAAGAACGTTCGTTCAAAATTCTTGCAATAGACGTTCTGGTTGGTTCACAGTGACTATTTCTGTGGAGCACGTTCTTTTTCATGTGTGGTTACGTGTCAGCTTCAGAATCGTACCATGGCGTGGGAGAGTTTTTGTGGCTTCTTCCTCACACCACAGCACCAACGGGTAACCATAGCAAAATCCCAATGGATGGAACTCACAGTTTCTGCCACTACTGGCAAGCGACCTTGCTGCTCTGGCAAAAACAGTCAAGATTCAGAGCATTAAGACAGAGAGGCCCCCAGGGGCTCAGCATTCATATGCTGAGTACGGGCTTGGCGACCCCGGGGTCCTGAGCTGGGGACTGGTCGGCGCCGCCAGTCTCCTGTCACCGTAACCCCCGGTCATGCTTCAGCGACCACCGTATGGCGCGGCGGTGGAATGTTGTGTGCTGCGGGGAATGGTAATCTTGGCTTGACTGCCTGGATTGCGAGGAAGGCCGACCTCTCTAAAAACCCCTCAATCTTCCGGTGTGCTCCGCGCCTATGAGATGCATGGCTGTTAAGGTGGAACAGTCGCAAGCGGGCAACCTCTGGGGCACTTGCCGCACCCCAGTTGTATCAGGCTTACTCAGGCATGCGGGGCTCTGTCTGAGTGGACCTTTAGTTCCCTAGATGCTCGTGGGACCGCAATGGACCCTTCGACCTCTACATTTCCCCCTACCAGTGGCTTGGGTGGGCCACTGGTAGGAAAACACACCCCATCGAAGAAGCGACTTCGTGCTGCGAGTCCTCCAGCGCCTAGTGTTGATCGAGATTTGTCAGACTGTCGTAACAGAGCACATGCTGATAATCAGAATGTGTTTTTGATTATTAAACGGAAGGAGGGTAGCTTTGAGAGGGTTTCTTCCTTTTACATCCACAAGGGTCTTGAAGGAATTGCAGGAACACTTAAAGCTGTGAAGCGACTGCGCAATGGGACTCTGTTAGTTGAGACACCTAGTTCCCGTCGCTTCTCTTCGGAAAGCAACCTGTCTCGGTGAGTACGCTATCGAGACCGAGCTTCACTCCACTCTGAACTACAGTAAGGGTGTTGTGACATGTAGGGACCTCGTGGATATCCCCGCAGACGAGTTAAAATCTGAATGGGCTGATGAAGGTATTGTTGACGTGCAGCATATTATGAAACGTGTCGATGGGGACCTAGTCAAATCCGACTCGTTTATTCTCACGTTCAGTTGCCCACGACTCCCAGAGCATGTTAAAGCGGGGTTCTTACGTTTGCCAGTAAGGCCATATTTCCCTAATCCAATGCGCTGCTTTAAATGTCAGCGCTTTGGGCATACTACGTTGGGGTGCAACGGGATAGCCACTTGTGGTAAATGTGGTCAGCCTGCCCATGAAGGAGCTGATTGTTCATCGCCTGTGAAGTGCGTGAATTGCTCTGGGAGTCACCCTGTCTGGAGCCGGGTCTGCCCCATCTATCTCGACGAACGGAAGATACAGGAGATTAAAACATCTAAGCGCATCCCCTATGGTGAGGCCAAGAAGCTCTTTAAGGCCATGCAACCTTCTGTGTTTACTACATCTTTCGCTTCCGTTCTGAAAAAACCGGTACAAATGGCCACTGTTGCTACGCAAACGGAGGTTGCTAGTGTTAGCACTAATACCTGCATTTGCCAGTGCACTTGTGCTGCTGCGGTTGTTTTGCAACCTGCGGCTCTCCCCGCAACGTCGGACAAGGTTGTGGTTGCTGACATTGGGGTACTTCCTCCCTCTCCCCATATGGGGCCTTCTGCCCAGGCGAGTAATGCTCCACCTGTTGACAAGGCTCTGCCTTCTAAGCCCCCCAAGACAAAGACGCCGAAGCTGAAGGTTTTGCCACCTGCGGAGACTAGTCAGGGTCGGTCCGATGACGAGGTCATCGTACTGTCTGACGTCTCCCGTGGGTCGTCATCGGAGCTGATGGACATTGACGTCGACAGGGGGCGATCTTCTCGCCCCAGGAATAAATCTCCGGCCAGTACGGGCTCTCCTCCAAAGCACAGAGGCAGGGTGAGAGTTCAGCCCCCCTGATCACTGGCTCCCATATTACAGTGGAACCTGAATGGGTTCAGGACGCATGTGGCCGAATTACAGCTCCTTGTACGAGAGTGACCTTTGTGCTTATGTCTCCAAGAGACACATTTTCGGGCCACTGATGCTCCTTCTTTACGGGGCTATACCGTCTATCGGAAAGATGATCTGACGGGGGAAAGGGCAAAGGGTGGTGTTGCGGTTTTTGTCCGTGACATGCACCCCTCATCTGAGCTCCCTCTCGTTACAGACTTGCAAGCAGTTGCAGTTGACCTTCTTGTGGGTCGGAGGCTCACAGTCTGTTCACTTTACTTACCACCTCAGGATGCGATAGACTCTGAGGCTCTCGCAGACCTTATTAGCCAACTCCCCCGCCCATTTCATCTTCTGTGGGACTTCAATGCTCATAATGTCTTATGGGGCTCTTCGACTACTTGCCCCAGGGATCGCATTCTGGAAAGCCTCATGATGTCTGAAGAACTATGCATCCTCAACTCTGGTGCTCCCACTCATTTCTGTACTGCTTCTGGGTCGTCATCAGCTATTGACCTTTCCTTTTGCTCTCCAGCACTCGCGGATTCTGCTCTGTGGGAGGTTGCTGCAGACCTCCATTCTAGTGACCACTTCCCCCTTAGGATTCGCCTCCTGGCTGAGGCTATGGCATTACCAGTGCCGCCCCAGTGACACCTCTGCAGAGCTGACTGGACACTTTTCAGCCAACTGGCTGTTTTGGAACACCGTGCCAGCGTCCACGAATGGGTAGACCATGTTACAGCCGTGATCTCCCATGCTGCTGAATTGTCAATCCCACGGTCATCCGGTCATCCCAAGAGGCGTCCTGTCCCTTGGTGGACCACTGAGTGCCGCTCAGCCATCCGAGCCCGCCGTGCAGCTCTGCGCCGTCCCTCAGCTGACAATCTTGCGGCCTTTCGGGTGGCAAGGGCCAAAGCGCGGCGAGTGATTAAAGAGAGTAAACGACGGTCATGGCAATCGTTCTTGAACTCCATCTCCCGCTCCACTAGTTCTACGAAAGTATGGGAAGCCATCAGGAGAATTTCCGGGAAACTCGGCCAGCTATCTGTCACGGCATTGCTGCATCAGGGAAGTCTCCTCACGGCGCCGAGAGACATTGCCCAGACACTGGCCATGCATTTTGCGGAATCTACCGCTACTATTAACTGTGATCCAGATTTCTGCCGCTACCGCACTGCCATCGAGAGGAGTCACTTGGACTTCCGGTCTCCAAATTCTGAACCCTACAACTGCCCCTTCACAATGTGGGAACTGGATTCGGCGCTGTCTGAGGCTCATGATACTGCGCCTGGCCATGATCAAATCCGGTACAGCATGCTGCAGCACTTGTTACTGCCTTCCAAGGAAGTTCTCCTGAATTTTTTTAATATGATATGGTTATCTGGCACGTACCCTGACTCGTGGAAGGAGGCGATTTTGATCCCCCTCCTCAAACCGGGGAAGGACCGAACGCATCCCAGCAGTTACCGAAGTATTGCTTTGACGAACTGTGTCGGGAAGACGTTAGAACGCATGGTCAACCGTCGCCTGGTTTGGCTGCTCGCAACCAGGCAGCTCCTTAGCCCCTCGCAGTGTGGCTTTCGGAGATGTCGTTCAACTATAGACAACTTGACCCTGCTTGAGGCGGCCATCCAGCAGGCCTTCCTCCGGTGTCTTCTTTGACATTCATAAGGCGTATGACACTACTTGGCACCGCCTATCCTCAATCAGCTTCATGAGTGGGGTTTTCGTGGCCGTCTCCCCATCTTCCTTCTGTCCTTTCTTTCCCACCGCCTCTTTCGACATAGGGTTGGTAATGTGCTATCTGATTTGTATGTGCAGGAGAATGGTGTTCCTCAGGGAAGCGTTTTAAGTGTCACCCTCTTTGCCGTCGCCATTAACAGTATCACGTCCACTATCCGGAGTCCTGCCCAATGCTCCTTGTTTGTGGACGATTTTGCTGTTTTCTGTTCTTCCTCCAGTCTTGTCACTGCTAGTCGGCAGTTGCAGCTTACGATACAGCGATTAGAGGCATGGACTGCGAAGACGGGTTTTACCTTTTCTGCCGAGAAATGTGTGTGTGTTCATTTTAATCGTTCTCGACGTCTTTTTACCTCCCGTGAATTGCGTCTGAGGGACACCATTCTTCCTTTTAGCGACACTGTGCGGTTCCTGGGCCTCACTTTTGATTCCAAACTGTCGTGGTTGCCTCACCTTAAAGACCTCAAGGTGCGGGCCCTGAAGGCACTGAATATTTTGAAGTGTCTGAGCCATCGGTCCTGGGGAGCAGATCGGGCGCGTCTGCTGCAGTTTTATAGGGCTTTCGTCCGATCGCGTCTTGACTATGGTTGCACCGTGTATAGGTCAGCAAGGCCTTCGTATCTGAAGATACTTGACGCAGTACATCATGAGGGTATCAGGCTGGCCACTGGTGCCTTCCGTACCAGTCCCATCCCCAGCCTGTGTGCTGAGGCAGGGGAACCGCCGCTCGCCATCCGGCGGAAACTCCTCATGGTGCGACGGGTGTGTCAATTCCTTGCCTGTCCTACCTCCCCTGCGTACCCTACTGTTGCCCGACCGCCTATGGAACGTCTCTTTTCCAGTCGTCCCAGGGCAACGAGACCATTTGGGATTCGTACCAAGCATTTGCTTGAGTCCCTTGGTGTGGAGCGTGTGGCCCCCCAACGACAAGGTTTTACTCGCCTGCCTCCCTGGTTGCTCCAGAGGCCCAGCGTCCTTTTAGACTTGTCGGAGTACCGGAGGAGCTGCACTCCTGCGTTTGTTTTTACCTCCTTATTTTATGATATTTTAAACCAGCATCCCGACCATGTGCCAGTATTTACGGATGGCTCTAAACAGGGGGACTCTGTTGGTTGTGCTGTTGTTTTCCCTGATCGACTCGTCAAGTTACGGCTTCCTGCGGCGTTTTCCATCTTTGATGCCGAATTGTTTGCGATCTTGCGGGCATTGGAGCGGATGAGATGTGTTCCCAGTCGTAAGTTCCTCATCTGTTCTGACTCCCTGAGTGCCCTTCAGACCATGCAACACTTGTACCCAGCGGATACGCTCGTCCAGAACATCCATGATGCCCTACTCCACCTGCAGCGGCAGGGGAAGGAGGTTTCCTTCTGCTGGGTGCCGGGGCACGTGGGTATTAGGGGAAACGAACTGGCGGATGTGGCTGCCAAAGATGCATGTTCCCTCCCTCACGTTGTTGACTGTGCCGTCCCCCTCCATGCTGTTACCTCCTTCCTGCGTTTTCGCCTTATGCGTCAGTGGGAAGAGGAGTGGCTGGCAGTCGGTGAAAATAAGCTGCGTCCGGTCAAGGCCACCACGCGGCCATGGCGTACGTCCTACCAGTCAAGCAGGCGGGATGAGGTTCTCCTCACTCGCCTCCGCATCGGGCACAGTCCCTTCACACATGGTTTTTTACTTCGGCGGGAGGATCCCCCCTCTGCAGTGCTTGTGGCGTCCAGATTACTGTCCGCCACATTTTACTTGACTGTCTTTTATTCTCTGACCAGAGGGCGGTGGTTTCTTTGCCACCGGATTTGCCCTCTATTTTGAAAGACGACGCAACGCCTGTGTTTAAGGTTTTACGGTTTTGTGTCCTGTCCAATTTGTTGCCACGGCTTTTAGGGAGAGGTTTTTAATGTGCTGCTGGATGACTGGCTCACCCAGATTTTAGGTAAGAGGTCAACCAGTCACGTCTACCTCCTTGTTTCCCTTCGGTTTCTGTCCTCCCTTCCTTGTGTTTCCTTTCCTTTTTTAGTGCACTCCTTCTCCTCTTGTTTTGCCTCTGTATGTGAGGATTTGGAACTCCGTCAGGTCTGTGTCTTTTAGCTGTTCGCCTTGTTCGTTGTTCGTCTTAGTCCCTTCACTGCATGTGTTCCTGTTTTTATCCGTTTGGGCGCTGATGACCCCGCTGTTTAGCGCCCGTAAACCTCAAACACAAGACAGAGAGTACTTGCTGATGGGAGACCGAAGACGACACTTGGCGCTGGGAGACGGAAGAGTAATGACTTGGGCCTTCACGACTGCTAGGCGATCGGAGAGAGTAGAACTGCTACTGGGAATACTCGTTAAACGTAACAATATTCTCTTTGCAGAGGACTGTCTGCTGCAAAGATATAATGTCGTCTATAGAGAGGTGTAAGCATAGGCCGTATTGCTGTTACTATCCTTCACGGAGGCGATAAACAAGAGTAACACACTATCAGACCATTAATTTGTGTAAGTAACTGCGTATGACATTATGCTGAATAAAATTTACCTCTTTTTTGTCTCAGTTTAAATTTTCTGCACAATCCCTTCCAAAGAACAAACAAAAATATTGATTTAGCTTTAAACCTATGCCTAGCACCCATGGAAGGGTCTGATATGAGCTTCCAAAGAGCTTATGGTAGGCATATGGAAATATGTAACTAGCAAGCTTTACTATACAGTAGGCGATAAATTCCCCCAAATATTTTCATCGTAAATAACAAATTTATTTGCATTGTACACTGATGTTCCACTTGGATGATAGGGTTGCCTGGAGCATAGTTTCATATACTGCTTTTTCGAAACAGCACTGTCAGGACTAAGGGCGATTCACATTTGGGTGTGGGAGCTATCAAGCTGCATTATCACAGTTAACAAGTGGACACGATGAGTTATAATAAGAAATCTGTTTCCAGAACTGCAAGTACAAATGTATATGGATTCCCATATTCTGAATTGAAGTACTGAGCTCTATGGAAGCTTTAAGTTTTAGAGATGGTGAAGTGAACTTCTGAAAGAGATAAAACTATTCCGTACATGTATGAGTTACAATGGCAGGTTATCAAGATTTAAGTGAGTTTGAACGTGGTGTTATAGTCGGCGCACGAACGATGAGACACAGCATCTCCGAGGTAGTGATGAAGTGGGGATTTTCCCGAATGACGATTTCACTAGTGTACCGTGAATATCAGGAATCCGGTAAACATCAGATCTGCGACATCACTGCGGTCGTAAAAAGATCCTGCGAGAACTGTATCAACGACATACTGAAGTGAATCGTTCAACGTGACAGAAGTGCAAACCTTCCGCTAATTGCTGCAGATTCTAATCCAAGGCCATCAACAAGTGTCAGCGTGCGAACCATTCAACGAAGCATAATCGATATGGTCTTTCGGATCCGAAGGCCCACTCGTGTACTTTTGATGACTGCTTTACGCCTCGGCTGGGCCGTCAACACCGACGTTGGACTGTTGATGACTGGTAACATGTTTCCTGGTCGGACGAGTCTTGCTTCAAATCCTATTGAGCGGATGGACGTGTATGTGTACGGAGAAAACCTCATGAATCCATGTACCCTGAATGTCAGCAGGGGACTGTTCAAGTTGATGGAGGCTCTGTAATGGTGTTGGACGTGTGCAGTTCGGGTGCTATGGGACCGCTGATTCGTCTAGATACGACACTGACAGGTGGCATGTAACCATCTTATCTGATCACCTGCATGCATTCATCTCCATTGTGCATTCCGACGGAATTGGGTAAATCCAACACGACAGTGCGACGCCCTACACGTCCAAAATTGCTACAGTGTTGCTCCGGGAACACTCTTCTGAGTTTAAACACTTCCGCTAGCCACCAAACTCGCAAGAAATGAACATTATTGAGCATTTATGGGATGCATTGCAACGTGGTGTTCAGGAAAGACCTCCACCCCTCATACTCTTACGGATTTTGTAGACATCCCTGCAGGATTCATGGTATGAATAGCTCCAGCATTACTTCATACTTTAGTCGCGTAGATGCCAAGTCGTGTTGCGGCATTTATACGTGGTCGCCGGGGCTATACACGATATTAGGCAGGTGTACCAGTTTCTTTGTTTTTTTGTTTTTTTTTAGTGTAGGTTAACCGAATACTGAACAAGCGAAACTTTGCTTAAACGAAAGTGGTTCTGTTGGAAAGTTTAAAAGAGCACACTCGTCTTAAAGAAATACTACCAACGTTGGACTGATTAAATAATGTTTGGGATGTGAAGAAATCGATCAGAAATATACTCAAGACTAGCACAAAAAATGTTCAGATGTGTGTGAAATCTTATGGAACTTAACAGCTAAGGTCATCAGTCCCTAAGCTTACACACTACTTAACCTAAATTATCCTAAGGACAAACACACACACACCCATGCCCGAGGGAAGACTCGAACCTCCGCCGGGACCAGCCGCACAGTCCGTGTCTGCAGCGCCCTAGACCGCTCGGCTAACCCCGCGCGGCCAGACTAGCACGAATGTGATTTAGATAACACTGGCTAGCAAGCATTGACGATCGATGAAATTATTGCTAGAGTCATCGAGGACATAGACTCTTGCGAGGATAACGAAATGCTTAGTGACAAAAACTGTGCTGAAAAAGCATCATTCAATGAAGTAGCTTTCCACGGCCTTGAGACGGCCATAAAGTAGTTGGAACAAAAAGAAGAATGTGATGCTATCCAGCTGCCTTGTCTTTAAAACGTCTGGAAGATTTACCCGAAAAAGTCTCATCTTAGAAGGAAAAGTACTTTCCTGACCTATAGGTCTACTCTGATCTGCAACTCTGAACTTTTCAAACCAGGATACGTCGTCAGTGATACGAATCAGACATGTACAACTTTTAGCTTAATACGATGTTCCCTTTTTTCATGTTCGTATGAATAATGCTGCAATGTTGTTGTTGTTGTTGTGATCTTCAGTCCTGAGACTGGTTTGATGCAGCTCTCCATGCTACTCTATCCTGTGCAAGCATCTTCATCTCCCAGTAACTACTGCAACCTACATCCTTCTGAATTTGCTTAGTGTATTCATCTCTTGGTCTCCCCTTACGATTTTTACCCTCCACACTGTCCTCCAATACTAAATTGGTGATCCCTTGATGCCTCAACACATGTCCTACCAACCTATCCCTTCTTCTAGTCAAGTTGTGCCACAAACTTCTCTTCCCCCCAATCCTATTCAATACTTCCTCATTAGTTATGTGATCTAACCATCTAATCTTCAGCATTCTTCTGTAGCACCACATTTCAAAAGCTTCTATTCACTTCTTGTCCAAACTATTTATCGTCCATGTTTCACTTCCATACATGGCTACACTCTATACAAATACTTTCTGAAATAACTTCCTGACACTTAAATCTATACTCGATGTTAAATTTATCTTCTTCAGAAACGCTTTCCTTGCCATTGCCAGTCTACATTTTATATCCTCTCAACTTCGACCATCATCAGTTATTTTGCTCCCCAAAAAGCAAAACTCCTTTACTACTTTAAGTGTCTCATTTCCTAATCTAATTCCCTCAGCATCACCCGACTTAATTCGACTACATTCCATTATCCTCGTTTTGCTTTTGTTGATGTTCATCTTATACCCTCCTTTCAAGACACTATCCATTCCATTCAAGTGCTCTTCCAAGTCCTTTGTTGTCTCTGACAGAATTACAATGTCATCGGCGAACCTCAAACTTTTTATTTCTTCTCCATGGATTTTAATACCTACTCCGAATTCTTTCCTTCACTGCTTGCTCAATATACAGACTGAATAACATCGGGGAGAGGCTACAACCCTGTCTCACACCCTTCCCAACCATAGCTTCCCTTTCATGTCCCTCGACTCTTATAACTGCCATCTGGTTTCTGTACAAATTGTAAATAGCCTTTGCTCCCTGTATTTCACCCCTGCCACCTTTAGAATTTGAAAGAGAGTATTCCAGTCAACATTGTCAAAAGCTTTCTCCAAGTCTACAAATGCTAGAAACGTAAGTTTGCCTTTTCTTAATCTAGCTTCTAAGATAAGTCGTAGGGTCAGTATTACCTCATGTGTTCCAACATTTCTACGGAATCCAAACTGATGTTCCCCGAGGTCGGCTTCTAATAGTTTTTCCATTCATCTGTAAAGAATCCGCGTTAGTATTTTGCAGCCGTGACTTATTAAACTGGTAGTTCAGTACTTTTCACATTTGCTGACACCTGCTTTCTTTGGGATTGGAATTATTATATTCTTCTTGAAGTCTGAGGGTATTTCGCCTGTTTCATACATCTTGCTCGCCAGATGGTAGAGTTTCGTCAGAACTGGCTCTCCCAAGGCTGTCAGTAGTTCTAATGGAATGTTGTCTACCCCCGGGGCCTTGTTTCGACTCAGGTCTTTCAGTGCTCTGTCAAACTCTTCACGCAGTGTCATATCTCTCATTTCATCTTCATCTACATGCTCTTCCATTTCCATAATATTGTCCTCAAGTACATCGTCCTTGTATGGACCCTCTATATACTCCTCCCACCTTTCTGCTTTCCCTTCTTTGCTTAGAACTGGGTTTGCATCTGACCTTTTGATATTCATACAAGTGGTTCTCTTTTCTCCAAAGGTCTCTTTCATTTTCCTGTAGGCTGTATCTATCGTACCCCTAGTGAGATAAGCCTCTACATCCTTAAATTTTTCCTCTAGCCATGCCTGCTTAGCCATTTTGCACTTCCTGTCGATCTCATTTTTGAGACGTTTGCATTCCTTTTTGCCTGCTTCACTTACTGCATTTTTATATTTTCTCCTTTCATTAATTAAATTCAGTATTTCTTCTGTCACCTAAGGATTTCTACTAGCCCTCGTCTTTTTACCTACTTGGTCCTCTGCTGCCTTCACTACTTCATCCCTCAAAGCTACCCATTTTTCTTCTACTGTATTTCTTTCCCCCATTCCTGTCAATTGTTCCCTTATGCTCCCCCTGAAACTCTGTAGAACCTCTTTGCAGTTTCTTCAATTTTAATCTACAGGTCATAACCAATAGATTGTGGTCTGAATCCACATCTGCCCCTGGAAATGTCTTACAGTTTAAAACCTGGTTCCTAAATCTCTGTCTTACCATTATATAATCTATCTGATACCTTCTAGTATCTCCAGGATTCTTCCATGTATACAACCTTCTTTCATGATTCTTGAACCAAGTGTTAGCTATGATTAAGTTGTGCTCTGTGCAAAATTCTACCAGGCGGCTTCCTCTTTCATTTCTTACCACCAATCCATATTCACCTACTACGTTTCCTTCTCTCCCTTTTCCTACTGCCGAATTCCAGTCACCCATGACTATTAAATTTTCGTCTCCCTAGTTGGCATATAGACTTGCACTACTGTAGTAGGCGTGGGCTTCGTGTCTATCTTGGCCACAGTAATGCGTTCCCTATGCTGTTTGTAGTAGCTTACCCGCATTGCTATTTTCCTATTCATTATTAAACCTACTCCTGCATTACCCCTATTGGATTTTGTGTTTATAATCTTGTAGTCACCTGACCAGAAGTCTTGTTCCTCCTTCCACCGAACTTCACTAATTCCCTCTATATCTAACTTTAACCTATCCATTTCCCTTCTTAAATTTTCTAACCTAGCTGCCCGATTAAGGGATCTGACATTCCACGCTCCTATCCGTAGAACGCCAGTTTCCTTTCTCCTGATAACGACATCCTCTTGAGTAGTCCCCGCCCGGAGATCCGAATGGGGGACTATTTTTTTCTCCGGAATATTTTACCCAAGAGGACGCCATCATCATTTAACCATACAGTAAAGCTGCATGCCCTCGGGAAAAATTACGGCCGTAGTTTCCCCTTGCTTTCAGCCGTTCGCAGTACCAGCACAGCAAGGCCGTTTTGGTTAGTGTTACAAGGCCAGATCAGTCAATTATCCAGACTGTTGCCCTTGCAACTACTGAAAAGGCTGCTGCCCCTCTTCAGGAACCACACGTTTGTTTGGCCTCTCAACAAATACCCCTCCGTTGTGGTTGCACCTACGGTACGGCTATCTGTATCGCTGAGGCACGCAAGCCACCCCACCAACGGCAAGGTCCATGGTTCGTGGGGGGTATACGTATTCGTAAATTATGGGTTACCCGAAAAATCATTTATGTGAACACCTCCCAGTGTGGAGCTGCTCTATTGTATGTAGTTTATACTTTTTTTATGAATAAGCTGTTGAAGTTAGAGGAAATGGATAACAGGATCGTACATAAGTATGTATGGGGTATTATTGTATTAACTATTTCTTAACATGAATTGGTGGAATTTAGCTTTCAAAGTGCCTGAACTACAGAGTGATGTGTGTGTGTCTGTTGCAAATACTTCTCATCTTAAGGAAACCATATTTAACTTCGACTTCTTCCGACTGGTGAAGCAAGGCTCTTTGTACCAAATATCCATTCGCAGCATTAGTTTCACTCTTGATGAATCCTGAAATATTTGTTCCAGGAATACTTCCATCTCAACAGTAGGAGACAAATGCCTGCCTCTTCAAAACATTACCATCTTCAAATTTCATTTCTTTTCTGTTTCAGGTACGACCACTCTCCTTTTACTCAAACGACACTGCCGTGGCTTTGAAACATGTTGTGAAGAAGGGAAAAGGTGAGTTGAAAAGTTTCAGTTCCTACGCTTATACCTCTTACTAATACACACGTCGATTTGCGTAAGACAAGACCATCAGGACTGTGGAGGACCGGTGTACCGACAATAAGCGGCACACAAGCTTACAACAGCCAAGCAAATCCATCACTGCAAGCATAGTTTTGGCACCGGTCATACAATGGAAATAACGACACGGAGATCCTCGCATGCACTTCCAGTTATTGGGTTAGTATTATTAAGGAATGAGCTGAAGTTAAAATCATATCTGTGTTGCTACACTTCAATGTAAATGACATTTCTGAACTGATGGGTTCTACACTCTTCTGAAAATTTTCACTTACTGACTTGTTACTTCACAATAAACATATTAGTGATTGAGAGGAGCTTGTAACTATTGGATAACTATGCAGCTAGAATAGATCCGAATATCTTCTAAAGAAACGGTTATCATTATAAATGAAAGTGCAACTAGAAACTAAAATTAACATTATTAAACTAACAGTTGTCGCTGATACACACCACAACTTGATATCATGTAAAGCTTACATAGTTGCTATGTTCTAACATATCATTTACATGTCTGCTTTAATGAGAGTGGCAGATGGGAAAGAAACATAACCGCAGGGCATAGCCTATTGTAATTATGTAATACGTAACTGTAATTCCCCAAGTTCAGTATTTTGCTGCATAGAAATATTGGTTTCGTGTTGATAATTGCAAATTATTTATTTCTATTGTCTTCATTACAATAGAAACTCGTCACCTCAACTGGTTTCCACGATAATGGAATCTGAATGATAATACACTTTTCTTGGTCACCAAAATAAAGTTTTATTTATCATCTCATTACATCTTACGGGATAACACCATTATCAGATTCGTAAAGTCAACGCAGCCTCTCAACTCGTACTCCATTCCGTAAAGGTATCGTCTGAGAGACTTCTTGTCGAAAGTGATAAAATATGATGCAATCTGATTGTTTATACAGGCAGATAAATTTTATTTTGGTCGCATCTTGTGTTATGTTCACGGAAAAGAGTCCTGCTGAGAGGATTTTTTTATTTATGACTATATTGTCAATACTATATGAGCAAAATGTATTGGCCGCAAATGTCTACTGCTTCGTAGTAGAATCGTATTTCTTGAAAGACAGTATTAACTTTCAAAACAAAAGTCACTAATACATTAGTAACTACTTTTAAATTCCTTCCCAATACTGAGGATTGAGTGTAGAACAATTTCATAACATGGTGGTTATTATATTATTATCTGCTTTTAGACATTCTCGTCAAATTATTGAGAAAGGAAATAAACTATTTGTTAACTTCTCGAATAGAGTTACAATGCCTATATAACAGAAACAGTGAAACATAATTTTTGAGTCTACTACTAAAACTTAGATTCGTCTTTATCTCACCCAAGAGGATAAACATCACGCGGAAAGTTTCTAGAAGTTTGTCAGTCATCGGCTGATTCGTATCGTATGCTATAAATTTATCTAGTCTCAGTCTGAAGAGAAATATGATTACACAAATAGTACTAATTTATCACACGAAAGCTACATTTATATCTTACCAGAGCTATATAATACTGATACATTCTACAGCAAATTATTACTCAATGACCTGCTTCTCTAGGGCTATTACTTCAGATGTTGTTGAAACTAATTGAAAAGCTTTCCTAAAATCTGCGAATTTCAGTCGAAATGGCAAGTTGTATTAATTACTACGATACGTAATTTAGTTCACGGACCCTTGATGGTCGGGTATGCCCTGTTCAGTTCTAAATACTGTCCTTACGTTCGCTTGATTGAAATCTAACGTTGAACCTGTTCAGTTGTTTACAGCTATAGTGAACATTTATTATGGTTAGGATACGAGCCAGAAAGCTTGACAGATTTTTTTACGACATCTCAGTAAGTTTCCTTGTGATGGAGAGTAATTACAGTAGTTTCTGCATTTGGGGATCGCCTTTATCCGCAGACATCCCGTTAATATCTTTGCAAGGTTTCACCTCTAATGTTTAGTTCCAGCACGTCACTACTTTCATTTCAGCTATCTGTGTTTCTGTTTCGTGTATTAATCCACGCATTTTAAGGAACTACTGAATGTTCCTTCAGTTTTCTCTGTTCTGTCATTTTAATTTATGAAAGGTGTTATCTACCCAACACTACGTTTTGGCTTCTTTCATACTCTCGTTCTTTCAGTTTTTACACTTAACCAATTTTATTGTAGCTTCTCATATCAGCTTGAAGATATTTACGAATGGTTTTGATGAATTCAGTTAATTTGTTCCGGCTCTCACCTTATCTTTAAGAACTGTCTTATTCCATCTGAGATTTCTTTTCATAAGTTCTCGTACAAGCATCTTCTTTCGCTGTTTTCATAAATACTATTTTTACATAAATTGTTGCTAAATGGGCTCTGATGTACCCCTTACAACCCCATATTCTTAAACAAATTCCCATACTCTACAAAAAGAAAGGTAACACAGCTAAGTGATCTTCGGAGAATTAGATCAGGAAATGAGATGCAAAACGCTACACAAGGGATCTGTTATTTGGGCAGCAAAGCAACTGACGTTGGCGAAGTAAAGAGGGTATAAACAATATCATTTTTTACCTCCTACGATAATGATGATTGGTCATAAGCAATGTGCACTAATGCATTTAATCATGTACACAGCTTCACCAGGACGAAACTGTTAGGCAAAAATTCCTTGAATTAAAGTAAATACACAGTAATGACTTAAGATTGAAGCCCATAACCATACCACTATCTCTCCCCTGTTATACATTTTCACTGTTATCCAGTATATTTCGCGAGACTAGGACTCTTGAAACCAAAGATACTGAGCAGGAACTGGCTTAGCCACAGCCAGGGGAGTGGTTCCGCGAAGTTATAAACGAAGAAGGAGGTGCTGGTGGAAGTATCGCTGTGAGTGCTGATCGTGAGTTGTGCATGGTGAGCTCAGGCAGGAAGATATTTGCTGACGTAAGATACCGAGTTCGAGACCTGGTCAGAAATAATTTTGATCATCGAGGAAAATTTTAAACTGTGTGCACTCTCTTGCATTCTCAAAACATGTAATTCTTTTTAATGCTATTGGAAATATTACCACTGACTATATTTTTCATGTGTGTCTTATTATGTGACGAGGTGAAATTCAGAGATAAGCTATCTGCTGTGTTAAAAATGTGGATTTAGAAAAACCCTTAAAAGTCTAGATCGCAAATATAATTTCACTGATCACTAATTTCGGTTTATCTACAGGCCAGCTTCAGATCATAACACAGTACACAGTTTCGTGTACAGCGTTTGGCTGTTGTACGCTAATCAAAGTACTGTGACATGATCAGAAGCTGAATTGTAGATAAGACGAAACTAGTAATAGCACAGCAGTAGACTCACAAGAAGGCCACAGTAACCGTGGCCAAAATTTTGGTTTCTCCATTATAGCTATTTCTTTTTTATTTATTTGTTTATTTATTTACGTTATGAGACGATACGAGGCTGAGAAACCTTTATGCCAAACCACTCTGGCAGTGGAAACCTTCGAAATCCACATAGATTATAAAAATGGAGGTAAGTATGTATGTGTTTTTTGTTTGTTTGTTTGCATGCTGCACATCGTCCGGTACACCAATGACCCGATTTCAATAAAACTTGACACACACATCACTTACTGTCAGGCAACAATCGCTATTGGGGAAAGAGCCGTCTACCTATCGTACTTTAGTAGGTATGACGTCATAAGGAGACACGTGAAAAACTGCCACATCGTGCATGACCTTTAAATTTAATACTTCTGCGATACTGACTATAATCGCAATAAATTTTGCAAACAGTATCCACGTATGTTGCTAAAGTCACCAACAAAATTATATCTTGGTACCATATATACACTCCTGGAAATGGAAAAAAGAACACATTGACACCGGTGTGTCAGACCCACCATACTTGCTCCGGACACTGCGAGAGGGCTGTACAAGCAATGATCACACGCACGGCACAGCGGACACACCAGGAACCGCGGTGTTGGCCGTCGAATGGCGCTAGCTGCGCAGCATTTGTGCACCGCCGCCGTCAGTGTCAGCCAGTTTGCCGTGGCATACGGAGCTCCATCGCAGTCTTTAACACTGGTAGCATGCCGCGAAGGCGTGGACGTGAACCGTATGTGCAGTTGACGGACTTTGAGCGAGGGCGTATAGTGGGCATGCGGGAGGCCGGGTGGACGTACCGCCGAATTGCTCAACACGTGGGGCGTGAGGTCTCCACAGTACATCGATGTTGTCGCCAGTGGTCGGCGGAAGGTGCACGTGCCCGTTGACCTGGGACCGGACCGCAGCGACGCACGGATGCACGCCAAGACCGTAGGATCCTACGCAGTGCCGTAGGGGACCGCACCGCCACTTCCCAGCAAATTAGGGACACTGTTGCTCCTGGGGTATCGGCGAGGACCATTCGCAACCGTCTCCATGAAGCTGGGCTACGGTCCCGCACACCGTTAGGCCGTCTTCCGCTCACGCCCCAACATCGTGCAGCCCTCCTCCAGTGGTGTCGCGACAAGCGTGAATGGAGGGACGAATGGAGACGTGTCGTCTTCAGCGATGAGAGTCGCTTCTGCCTTGGTGCCAATGATGGTCGTATGCGTGTTTGGCGCCGTGCAGGTGAGCGCCACAATCAGGACTGCATACGACCGAGGCACACAGGGCCAACACCCGGCATCATGGTGTGGGGAGCGATCTCCTACACTGGCCGTACACCACTGGTGATCGTCGAGGGGACACTGAATAGTGCACGGTACATCCAAACCGTCATCGAACCCATCGTTCTACCATTCCTAGACCGGCAAGGGAACAGGACAATGCACGTCCGCATGTATCCCGTGCCACCCAACGTGCTCTAGAAGGTGTAAGTCAACTACCCTGGCCAGCAAGATCTCCGGATCTGTCCCCCATTGAGCATGTTTGGGACTGGATGAAGCGTCGTCTCACGCGGTCTGCACGTCCAGCACGAACGCTGGTCCAACTGAGGCGCCAGGTGGAAATGGCATGGCAAGCCGTTCCACAGTACTACATCCAGCATCTCTACGATCGTCTCCATGGGAGAGTAGCAGCCTGCATTGCTGCGAAAGGTGGATATACACTGTACTAGTGCCGACATTGAGCTTGCTCTGTTGCCTGTGTCTATGTGCCTGTGGTTCTGTCAGTGTGATCATGTGATGTATCTGACTCCAGGAATGTGTCAATAAAGTTTCCCCTTCCTGGGACAATGAATTCACGGTGTTCTTATTTCAATTTCCAGGAGTGTAGTTCAGGAATATGATGTCATAAACACTGAGATGCCTGAAAAATTGCAGCATTGCGCATGACGTTTAAATTTATTACCTTTCTGCTACTAACTCGTCTCCCAACACGTTTTGCAGACAGTTTTCACATGTTCCGCTAAATGTTCCTACAAAATTATATCGTTGAGTGAGACATAGATCAGGGGATACGAAGTCATAGACATTGAGATACGTAAAGAAATGACGGACCTTGCATGAAGTTTAATCACCTCTTTGCTACTATATTCGTAAATTTCGCAGACAGTATCCACATCTGCCGCTGAACATGCCTACACAAATAAATCATTGTACGACGTATATTTTAAGAGACATGACGTCATAAACAGATGCGTGAAAAAATGCCCCGCCATGCATGAAATTTCAATACATTTATTATTTACTCCTAAGACTCTCCTGCAGTCGAGTCACCTTAAGGAATTTGTGACATCTGCAGCGCTTAAAACAACAGCCATCTGTAGAGTTATAAAAAGACGTTGCAATAGAGACTTTACAAAATCGCACTGTAGACGCGCAAAGAAGCTGTACTTATTATTGATGTATATTCGTACATTATGCGTATTTCTTTGTACGATTGTTTCATAACTTCAAAGGTGTTTTCAAGGATACATGAAAATGTAATTTTTGCCATATTCCGCTAGAAACAAAGTTAATTACTTCCGTTTCTAATACAAATTTGGCAAAATAAATACTTAGACAATGTAGGGTTTGTCAGCTAGTTACACAGTATAATTATATTTGCGATCCTGACTATTAAGGGTTTTTCTGTCCACAGCTATAATCCTCACACACGTATTTTCGTCATAAATTCCAGCACGTGGATTCTGGGTCTGAACTGGAGTTTCAGGTACTGGCTCAGTGCTACAGTGCCGTTAATCAGCTAAAAGGGCATTGATAGAGTCACTCGTAACAAAACAGCAATTTGCGCGTCAGGTCTGTTCTCCACTTCTCTCTCTCTCTCTCTCTCTGTCACGTAATCAAATAATGGAAGAGTAAAGGACGGAAAAGGGGCAGCTGATGGTGATTTATAGACTGAATTGCGGTCCGGTCCATCTGCAGCATTACAAAGTTAATTAAGCGGAAGTGGCCAGTGTCCGTGTAATGTTTAAACACGTCACGCCACAGAGAGCGCGTGAAAAAAACGATCGTCAGGCATAATGCCATGGGGCCACAGGGGGAAATGGTTACGCGATCGAGGTGATGCTGGCGGTGTTGGGGGGGGGGGGGGGGAGAAGGGGAAGATATGTGGGTGGGGGTTTGCGGGTGTGCTGGTAGGGGTGGTGGCGGAGAAAGAGCACACAAGTCGTGTTTGCAGACCTCGTCACCGCCGACGCGGCCAGAGTCAATGGCCGAAACCAGGTCGGCATTTATTTATCGGCTTTCGCTGAGGGCTGCTACAGTATGCGGCTTGCGGGCGTAGCCGTGCGGCGGCAAACAGCATGCGCGCCTCTACACGGAAATTAAACACTGAGTGGTTGTGGGATGGGGGATAGAAAGGGGGGTTGGGGGGAATGGAGGGAGCCTCGGGAGTGGTGGGAGGAAATTCATAGCGCCAAAGGAAAACTGCGGAATACCGTCTGTAGCGTGAACTCCGCTCCAATCTATTATTAAAGGACCACTGCTAGACTTTTTTTTCATACGAATGCATCGTCTCGTTGCGATATGGACTAAAAAAATTTCTCGGGTTCCAGTTACGTCAGTTGGCTCGGTTCCTAAGAGCTTGGGCGAAGAGCTACTCGACTCTTGCAGGTCATAACACAGGTCCTTCACTGCTTGCTCAGTGTATAGATGGGATAACATTGAAGAGAGCCTTCAAGCCCTGTGACGAAGATTTTAGTCTTCTATACATCGTGTATGTTAATTTGACAGTAGTCTATATTTCCTTTAATTTTCTTTGGGTCTGATGTAAAGCGCTGCCTATGTATTTGTCGATTTTTGGTAATAAAAATGTAAAAATGTGAATGAATGTTTTCCAATGTATGAAACTTTATTTGTAAATGTGTTCCTTTTATAGTGCTTTTGTGTAAGGTGTGTAGGTCAAATACCAGTACTGTTTTCGTTGGGTAAAAATTGACGTCTGTAGTCTGTAATCGAGGGAGGGACAGGGAATATGACACTGAGCTGATCTTGAATAGATTTTGATGGTGGTATGTTAACGGAGGAACGGTTCATCTAGTAGAGAAGGAAGAAACACTATGAAACAATTTGGAGACAGTGGCATGTCGAGAAGACTGTGGAAGGAAGTACTGTAATAAGAAGAAGTTAAAACGAAACTGTTTTTAGAAATTGCCGACGTAATGAAGAATGTTTTAGTGGATGGTAATGGCGTCGTGATAGTAGGGGGTTGGGTTGTTTGGTGGAAGAGACCAAACAGCGGGGTCATCGACATCGGATTAGGGAAGGATGGAGAAGCGAGTCGTGCGTGCCCTTTCAAAGGAACCATCCCGGCATTTGCCTGGAGTGATTTTGGGACGTTACAGTACAGGATAAGGAACAGTAAGTAGATACATCACGTACGTAGTACTTGTTTCATCCAAGTAGTACTTGTTTTAAACAAGTAGTACTTGTTTTAAACAAGTACTACATACGTGATGTTTCTACTATTGTTCCTTATCCTGTACTATCACGACGCCCTTACCATCCACTACAACACTGTTCATTACTATGGAGGCGCATTAAGAAAAAAGAAAGGTGGATCGACAGACTGGAGAACAAGCTGAAATAATTTGATGAAGAAGATTTCAAAGAAAGAAGACAAGGGCCGAAGAGGAAGACAAGAGATTGAGAATTGTTTAATGACGGTAACTACGTCAAGTTGAAGTAGATTATTAACTCTTCAAAAACGTAGTGAGGATGTGTGGGTAGAAGGAGTGAAGAAAGGCTAATGGCCGTCTAATTAGGTTATGAGTCAATACATTCGTCATTGAAGACATTTGTTTACGCCGACTGTAGCAAATGAACGAATCATTTGTTTGAATCAGTGAATATTGCACTTACTTTCATAGGTTATAGATAATTTTGCTCTTTTTAATTATTTGTGAGAGCGTAGTATGCTTTCAATTACTGGAATGTGAACTCTCGATAAATGCCTGATACACATAATAGTGCGTGGACTCATTGTAGACGTTAACGTTTGTGATTTTATAAAAGACCTCAGTGAAACCTTTCATGTATCCTCTTATGTGTGTTCTGAAATGTTTAATGTACATCTGACTCTTGTTAGCAGTTTTAATTTTCAGTGGATTTAGTGAGTTTGAAGTGGACCATTTCGCAGCCATCTCTCTCAGCGACAGAAGAGCGCTCCATAAACTGCAATAGCAAGTTGTCTTCAGTCGGAGGTAGGAGACTGAAACATACACCTCTGACAGAATCTGCAACAATTACAAAAGCACGTTTACGATGACTCCGCGTGGCTCAATCATCACTAAATTAGTTTAGACAAGGGAATTAACTGAACCTAAAAACGTTCATGTATAGTAGGCAAGTGAATATTGAAGGTAAACTGAACGTGTGATGCAAGACCTGAGGTGTAGTAGTCTGTCCAACTTAAGTAAAACACAGTGACGCCACAATTTGTCTTGCTGTCTTTTACCATACAATTTCCGTAGACGATTATATATATTAAGTTACGTTGATCATCACTGCGAGAGATTTTTAAGATAGTTTCGACATTTTCTGTTATAGGCCAAGATGTAGAGCTAATGTTTGTTTGACGTCACATTAACTTGAACTGTGTGCAGAGTGTACGACATAGAAACTAATCTGAGCATAAAAGAAATTTTTACCTGACGTTAGTGCATTTAATTCTGCTACTGATTAGTAAATGACATATATTCACGTACATTGAATACAATAGTATATTATTATTATTAACGTTAGTCATTTGTTGTCTGATCTGTGTGGGGGAAAGCGTGTTCAGACTTTTCTACGTAGAGAGTGTAAGGCAGTGCAGTATTAGAGAAGTTTGTTCTTCAGTGTTTGATATCACTGATTAGATGAACATGAGAAATGTTTTAAGATATTCTATTGGCACTCAAATGAGTTTTAATGAAGCAATAAGCCAGTTAAATGTAGTTAAACAATGAGGTATGACGGATGGGTAATCCAGAGAGCTACATCGCTATTAGGCATATTAAAGAATACGGTAAAACAGATCCAGGGAAGATAGTAGAAATATAGTAAAGAGAACGAACAACTCTTTCTGTGTATTACATAAAACTGTAGAGACTGTGCTTTAATTTCCCACCTTTCTATTCTGTTTCATTACTTCTCAGTTACTGTTTCCATTTTACGACCTTCGATACGTATAACCACAGTATGGTTTCTGTAAAAGTTGTAGATAATTTTACGCTCCCTGTATTTAATCCCTGTTACATTAAGGAATTCAAATTGTTTTTCCTGTCGATGGTGTCTGAAGCCTTCGCTAAACTTAGGAAAACCATAAACGTCGGTTACAAATGCTATAAATGTAGCTTTTCTTCCACATTTCATCATTACCTTCTTTAGTTATTGTTGACTTGTTATTCATAAAGCACCTCTTTTTTAAAAAGAGGAGGTCTGTTATTTTCCTACAAGGTTTGCCTTTCTCCTTGATTCGCCCTCTAGTTATATTGTGCTTAGCCATTTTGCACTTTTTGTCAGTCTCACTTTTTCGAATTTTGTACTCACGTTTGTCTGCGTCAGTCATTTGCTGCATTTTTATATTTTCTCCTTTCGCCAATTAAATTTAATTACTCATTGTTATCAAAGGATGTCTCATAGCCTCTTATTTTCTGCCTTCTCTATTTCGTGTTTCAAAGCTCCCTATTCAACTTTTGTTGTATTTATTTTCCCTGTTTCTGTCAGTCGTCGCCTAATGCACACGTTTACACATTAATCCTTTATACCCTATAGAGAGAGGCCTCGAAGGATAATTTGAACTAACAAGTAAAGAAATTATGGACTTCCATCACTTTTTCGTCGGTTTTTGCTTGTAACATTATTTTAATATCAACTTTTAAATACACTTCACAATGAATCTTTCAGCAAATATTTCGACATTGGCGGGATATTTGTTTCGCATGTTTGAACCGTATATCTCACTACATGTACAGGGTGTTACAAATAGGTTCGTCCAGACTTTCAGGAAACATTCCTCACACACAAATAAAGAAAAGATTTTATGTGTACATGTGTCCGGAAACGCTTAATTTCCATGTTAGAGCTCATTTTAGTTTCGGCAGTATGTACCGTACTTCCTCGATTCACCGCCAGTTGGCCCAATTGAAGGAAGGTAATGTTGACTTCGGTGCTTGTGTTGAAATGCGACTCATTGCTCTACAGTACTACCATCAAGCACATCAGTACGTAGCATCAACAGGTTAGTGTTCATCACGAACGTGGTTTTGCAGTCAGTGCAATGTTTACAAATGCGGAGTTAGCAGATGCCCATTTGATGTATGGATTAGCACGGGGCAATAGCCGTGGCGCTGTACGTTTGTATCGAGACAGATTTCCAGAACGAAGGTGTCCCGACAGGAAGACGTTCGAAGCAATTGATCGACGTCTTAGGGAGCACGGAACATCCAGCCTATGACTCGCGACTGGGGAAGACTTAGAACGACGAGGACACCTGCAATGGACGAGGCAATTCTTCGTGCAGTTGACGATAACCCTAATGTCAGCGTCAGAGAAGTTGCTGCTGTACAGGGTAACGTTGACCACGTCACTGTATGGAGAATGCTACGGGAGAACCAGTTTCCGTAGCATGTACAGCGCGTGCAGGTACTATCAGCAGCTGATTGGCCTCCACGGGTACACTTCTGCGAATGGTTCATCCAACAATGTGTCAATCCTCATTTCAGTGCAAATGTTCTCTTTACGGATGAGCCTTCATTCCAACGTGATAAAATTGTAAATTTTCGCAATCAACATGTGTGGGCTGATGAGAATCCGCACGCAGTTGTGCAATCACATCATCAACACAGATTTTCTGAGAACGTTTGGGCAGGCATTGTTGGTGATGTCTTGATTGGGCCCCATGTTCTTCCACCTACGCTCAATGGAGCACGTTATCATGATTTCATACGGGGTACTCTACCTGTGCTGCTAGAACATGTGCCTTTACAAGTACGACACAACATGTGGTTCATGCACGATGGAGCTCCTGCACATTTCAGTCGAAGTGTTCGTACGCTTCTCAACAACAGATTCGGTGACCGATGGATTGGTAGAGGCGGACCAATTCCATGGCCTCCACGCTCTCCTGATCTCAACCCTCTTGACTTTCATTTATGGGGGCATTTGAAAGCTCTTGTCTACGCAATCCCGGTACCAAATGTAGAGACTCTTCTTGCTCGTATTGTGGACGGCTGTGATACAATACGCCATTCTCCAGGGCTGCATCAGCGCATCAGGGATTCCATGCGACGGAGGGTGGATGCATGTATCCTCGCTAACGGAGGACATTTTGAACATTTCCTGTAACAAAGTGTTTGAAGTCATGCTGGTACGTTCTGCTGTTGTGTGTTTCCATTCCATGATTAATGTGATTTGAAGAGAAGTAATAAAATGAGCTCTAACATGGAAAGTAAGCGTTTCCGGACACATGTCCACATAATATGTTTTCTTTCTTTGTGTGTGAAGAATGTTCCTGAAAGTTTGGCCGCATCTTTTTGTAACACCCTGTATATGAAAGTGGTACATACGTCATATGGAAAACGGCTAGAAGACTCTTGTGGCTAATGAAGCCTTTTATAATTCAATGTCGCATGCCGAAACGTACACTGGCGTAAAATTGTGGTTAGCGTCCGTAACAGAGGCTTTTGACATCCACTCTTGTTTCTTTCATAGTCTGATGAATATCTTAAGAATCTCAAACGACCACCTGGAAACCATTTTAAGGGACGGATCTGTTGTAGAAGAATTAACTCACAACTGAGGTAATTCGTAATCTTGTCCATCGTTTCAGGCGGGAAATGGGCCACAATTGACATAACAGTAAATGGAAATGTATGTGCAAACTTTGCTTTTGGCAAAAATTGGCACTCGCAATGTACACGACAGTTAACAGTAACCGTTTCGAAAATTACGTACTTTATACACATAATTGGATCCGACACGCTGTGGCGACGCTTGTAACCGTCCATCAAAGCAAACCGTAGCAGTTTGTTTACACAGCCCGTGCCTACTTCATTACGAGGAGGCCTGTCGTGTGTTATATGACAGCTGCTACTGCCGACGCAATGAGATTTTAATGCGTATGACATACGCCCACACACCGCTCGACAACGTGCCAAATTGTGATACGAATTATACGAATGTAGTGTTGTTGTAAAGAGCATTCATTATTTTTATTTTATATTTACATTTTAAATTTGATGAACTGCATGAGAAATGGGTTAATTTAGTGAAGCACAGATTTAGTGAGGTTGTCAACTAGATTACCGTAAATCGCAGTACAGAGGTTTTTTGTAGTTATCAGGTGGATATTTTATCGACGTCAATGGTTTTCAAATGCTCTGTAACATCTTTTGACATAGCTTCCAGGTTGCTGAAAACCCCTGGGACCACTTTCACTGGTTACGCCAGATTCGCTTCAGTTAGATTTTCAAGTCCTCGTCTCTGGCAAGTATTTCAAGCTGTGTCTTCTCGATACTGTTAGCAACTGCCATGACAATGTAAATGGCCGCCACCTTTTCTCCACAATTGTGATGTCTGCTGTACTATGCCCAGCCACTGATCTCTCTGGAGTTAGAGGTCCTACAGAAATTTGGCATCTTCGTTTACGATAAATATATCTGCCATTTTATTATTATTATTATTATTATTTCTTTCTTTTCTCAGACGTTATGTCTGGTCAAAAATGGAAAGTGACGTGGATCTTGATCAAGCGTGACTTCCTTTTAACTGTACGGTATATGTTAAATTGCATTTAGGAACTTTCGGGTAATTGAACATGTATCAATAATTATGGATTTCTGTAGTTGTATATATAAGTTTGGATGTAGCTGTATTGCGTTGATGAACTGGTGGATATTGTGTGGTATGACTCCTGTAGTTGGTAGTATAATTGGTATAATGTCAACTTTATCCTGATGCCATATGTCCTTGACTTCCTCAGCCAGTTGGATGTATTTTTCAATTTTTTCACCTGTTTTCTTTTGTATATTTGTTGTATTGGGTATGGATAGTTCGATTAGTTGTGTTAATTTCTTCTTTTTATTGGTGAGTATGATGTCAGGTTTGTTATGTGGTGCTGTTTTATCTGTTATAATGGTTCTGTTCCAGTATAATTTGTATTCATCGTTCTCCAGTACATTTTGTGGTGCATACTTGTATGTGGGAACATGTTGTTTTATAAGTTTATGTTGTAAGGCAAGCTGTTGATGTATTATTTTTGCTGCATTGTCATGTCTTCTGGGGTATTCTGTATTTGCTAGTATTGTACATCCGCTTGTGATGTGATCCACCGTTTCTATTTGTTGTTTTCAAAGTCTGTATTTATCTGTTGTGGTATTGGGATCTTTAATAATATGCTTGCTGTAATATCTGGTGTTTATTGTTTGATCCTGTATTGCAATCATGAATCCTTCCGTCTCACTGTACATATTGCCTTTTCTTAGCCATGTGTTGGATGCGTCTTGATCGATGTGTGGCTGTCTTAGATGATACGCGTGCTTCCCATGTAGTGTTTTCTTTTTCCAATTTACTTTCTTCGTATCTGTTGATGTTATGTGATCTAAAGGGTTGTAAAAGTGGTTACTAAATTGCAGTGGTGTAGCCGATGTATTTATATGAGTGATTTCTTTGTGTATTTTGCTAGTTTCTGTTCGTTCTGTAAAGAATTTTCTTAAATTGTCTACCTGTCCATAATGTAGGTCTTTTATGTCGATAAATCCCCTTCCTCCTTCCTTTCTGCTTAATGTGAATCTTTCAGTTGCTGAATGTATGTGATGTATTCTATATTTGTGTCATTGTGATCGTGTAAGTCTATTGAGTGCTTCTAGGTCTGTGTTACTCCATTTCACTCCTCCAAATGAGTAGGTCAGTATTGGTATAGCATAAGTATTTATAGCTTTGGTCTTGTTTCTTGCTGTCAATTCTGTTTGCGGTATTTTTGTTAGTCTTTGTCTATATTTTTCTTTTAGTTCTTCTTTATTATTTGTATTATCTATTCCTATTTTTGTCTGTATCCTAGATATTTATAGACATCTGTTTTTTCCATCGCTTCTATGCAGTCGCTGTGGTTATCCAATATGTAATCTTCTTGTTTAGTGTGTTTTCCCCTTGACTATGCTATTTTTTTTACATTTGTCTGTTCCAAAAGCCATATTTATATCACTGCTGAATACTTCTGTTATCTTTAGTAATTGGTTGAGTTGTTGATTTGTTGCTGCCAGTAGTTTTAGGTCATCCATGTATAGCAGATGTGTGATTTTGTGTGGGTATGTTCCAGTAATATTGTATCCATAATTTGTATTATTTAGCATGTTGGATAGTGGGTTCAGAGCAAGGCAGAACCAGAAAGGACTTAATGAGTCTCCTTGGTATATTCCACGCTTAATCTGTATTGGTTGTGATGTGATATAATTTGAATTTGTTTGGATATTAAGTGTGGTTTTCCAATTTTTCATCACTATGTTTAGGAACTGTATCAATTTAGGATCTACTTTGTATATTTCCAATATTTGTAGAAACCATGAGTGGGGTACACTATCAAAAGCTTTTTGGTAATCAATGTGTGCATAGTGTAGCGACCTTTGTTTAGTTTTAGCTTGATATGTCACCTCTGCATCTATTATCAGTTGCTCCTTTGCAACAACCTTTTGTTCTTCATTTATAATTTTGTGCTGTGTTATATGTGTCATTAATTTCTGTGTAATGACTGAAGTTAATATTTTGTATATTGTTGGTAGGCATGTTATGGGGCGATATTTACCTAAGCTTGCTGTGTCTGCAAAGTGTATGGGTCTGCAATGTAACTGTTAAATAATTTAGTTGGATGTGAATGTGTTGAGGTGAATTTCTTTAGCCAGAAATTTACTATTTTATCTTTTCCAGGGGCTTTCGAATTGTGAGTAGAATTAATTGCTTGGGTGACTTCATGTTGCAAAATTATCACTTCAGGCATTTGTGGTATCATCTTGTATGTATCTGTTTCTGCTTGTATCCACCGTGCATGCCTGTTATGTTGTCCCGGGTTTGACCATATGTTGCTCCAGAAGTGTTCCATGTCTGTTATGTTTGGTGGATTGTCTATTTTAATGTGTGTGTTATCTATTGTCTGGTAAAATTTCTTTTGGCTTGTGTTGAATGTTTGGTTTTGTTTCCTTCTATTTTCACTTTTTTTTATCTTCTAAGTCATTTGGCCAATGCTTGTAATTTCTGCTTCTTTTCATCTAATTGCTCTATCACTTCTTGTTGTGAGATTTTACCGAACCTTTTTCGTTTTTTTTCTGACATTTCATTTCTTATAAATTGTGTTAGCTGTTCGATGTCTTTTCTCAGTTTTTCTATTCTGATCTGTAGTCTGTGTTGCCATGCTGGTTTTGTGGGTTTCTTCTGTGTGTTGGTTGGTTCTGATCTCTGCCTAGTGTGTATATTTAGTGTAGTGAGTGCTCCTATATAAACCAGTAGTTGTAACTCTTCCATAGTTGTGTTTTCATTTACTTTGTTGTGTATGATTGTGTTGATGGTTTTTATTGTTGTTTCGACTTGTGGGTTATTTGGCGGTCTATGCAAGAATGGTCTAATGTCTGTATTCGTGTCTTTGTGTTCTATATACGTCAGCAGAAATTTTTCTTCTATATCTAACATGTGTGTCACCTCGTGTTCTATATGTGCTTGTTCTGATGGCTGTCTTAAGATTTCGTTTTCCTCTGACAACTTAATTGATGCGTGTTGTTCTTTGTTTATTTGCTCTGGGATGTTTGAGTCCATTACTGTATTTTCTTCTTCTTCTGATTGCACATTATTTTGTTCCAGTATTTGTTGTACTTGTTGTTTGATGTTTTCTAAATCTGACTGGGGTATCCTGTTATTTTTGATTATTACACGGATCTGATCAGCTAGTCATTGTTCCATTAAAAATTTTAATTCTGGGTATCTGGTAATAAATGTTGTGTATACTTGTGATCTGTATCCAGTTGTGTTGGTTCCTAGGTTTGTTGCTTGGTAATAACAGAACATGAGGTGTCGATTAACTTCATCTGACCATCTCATCCTCTGTCTTTGTTTTCCTTCTAGGGTGGTTGCAGGAAGCATATCCTGCAAAACACCTCTATTTGGATTTGAATCATTTTCCAGTTGGCTAGCAGTGTCGTTACCATTGTGGGCGGGCATAGGGTTCAAGCGTCGTCCCCGACCATGAAGGCGCTTGTCCGAGGCTTCTTCAGTTCTGTCCTGAACCAACCAATCACACTAAAAGGGGGCTTAGCCCTATTAGTGATTTGTTCTTTTCGTCGCCTTTTACGACTGGCAGAACATACCGGAGGCCAATTCATTTCACGGGTCTTATTATTATTATTATTATTATTATTATTGATAGAAAATACAATCACTCAGCATAGCTAAGGAGAGTGAAGCTGTGTGCCAAAACGTGTCTAAAACTAGGTATCCTATGAAACATCCTGGAACATCAAGAAATAATATAACTGGTGCTGGAGGGAACGATTGGTGACAAAAATTATAAAGGACAACCAATGCTTTACTACCGTAAGCAGGATCCGGTGGATTAAATTTGCAGTAATTACGCAGAGATAAGACTTTCACATGATGGAGTGTTGTGAAGAGCTGCATGAGGACAGTGGACTGATGACATCAAAGGAACGGTCTATGACAACAAAACAAAAAACAGTAGGAGAGAAAATCAGCATCAGCGTTAAAGAGATGGCAATGTGGTGCAAAGATAAAAACTAAGTACAAAACTGCTTCATCATACGAAATATCCAGTTAAAATCCTTGAGATTTTGTGTGTACTACCGGGTATTGCCTGCTTTCAACGTCATCAACTACGCCTTCAGTGATCTCATGTTCTTGCATATATTTAACTATGGACAAATAGGATAAAAATGATTGTTCAAGGATATGTTGACCTCTCTACTGAATGTGTCAGTGTGCGACTTTACTGTTTTGTGATAGGATAGTACCGCACTTGCAGAGGAAGTAAGTACACAATAATCCAGACAGCTACGTTTTATTTCTTAAGTCTCACTGTTTTCCTCGTAGTTTTGATGTTAAGAGACCTATTCATTAGAGAAAGCTTCGACTTTCCTACGAGAAAGTGTGCGTTCGAAAAAAAAAGCGTTCATGCATTACAGTAAGCTGGTAATTCTGACGTTCTCGAAGCATAGTTGACAACACTTCCTACCGACAAAAATACAAGGGGCGATCAACAAGTAAGAGAATGCATTTCTTCCCGGCCAGTTTCGGTTAAAAATGCCAAATTTGCTGTGGGATGTAGTGGAATATGGTCGTTTCAGCCTCTATATTGCAATAAAGTACTGTGGGTGCCGCTCTTTACGTCGTCTCCAAAATGGCGTCCGTAGCAGAGATGCGTTCCAAGCAGAGAGCTGCCATTGAGTTTATTTATGTGGAAAACCAGAGCACGCAGGTGTTCATAGGCTCTTCCAGAATGTCTAGTGAGATCTGGCAATGAACAAAACCACAATGAGTCGTTGGGCGAGGCTTCTGTCATCATCGCAACAACGTCGCGGAAAACTATCCCATCTCCCGCTTGCCGGCCTGTTGCACACAGCTGTGACTCCTGCAATGTCGCAACGTGCGGACACTCGGAGCCGAGGTGATCGACGGATCACATTCAGACACCTCGCAGCAAAGACGTCTCTGTCCGTAGCGCTCATATACTCATCCACGAGTTGGTGTACTCAACGGCGTGTGCCCTCTGGATTCCTCGCCGCCTAACAGAACTGACCGTCTGTGCGAAGTTTCTCGCGCATTACGAGGCTGATCTGATGACATCGAACATCTGTTTATCACTTCGAACCGTAAACGAAACAGTAACCCATGAAATGGCTTCTCCATACCACTTAAAGTCTGAAACAAGTCTGCGCACCAAAGAGGTGGTCAGAAAACTTCATTTTTCCTCACCTTCCCTTCAATCCGAACCTCGCACCTTCCCACTTCCATCTGTACGGTTCAATGAAGAATGCGTAGTACGGGAAGAAGTACTTGGATGATGGGGAGGCTGTTGATGCAGCAAAATGGTGGTTCCTGATTGGACCAGCAGAGTGGAATCATGTGGACATACAGGTCCTCACAGCAAGGTGGCGTAAGGCCATACCATTGAGATTATGTTCAAAAATAGGGTTTTGTAGCTGAAAAAGTGCGGATTAATATCGCATATTTGAATCCTGAGAAAACAAAGGCGAAAAGAAAGGGAACAACAACCTGCTTTCAGAAAAAGAGTGTTGCAGTATATATTTAACGTCTCTCATTGCTCAGCTCGATGATTACTGAATCCAGCAACAGTCAGATTCTTATTCCTTCGTACAGGATGAAATCAAACTCTATCTACAAATCTTCGGACATTTCTCGAGGACAGTTTCCGGAGTATTTTGCTATAAGGGAGCCACGGTTTCCGCTACCTCGCTACATAGTATTAATGTAACTATGATGTATTTGCCTTGCGGGCCAAATTTGTTTTGTTTTAATGAAAATACTTTCGCAGGGTAAAAAAAGCCTGTAATATGTGGTGTCTAAAGCGTATAGTATGAGGTATAGAGAAATTCCACAACCCTCTGATGAAAGACATCGATTTGTATCGCAGTTTGTGTAGCTTTCTCTGTCAGTGTTTAACATATATAGGACTGTTAACTTACGTATATTGTTCAAACTATCGACCGCCACCACCACCACCACCACCACCATGACAAGTTTTACAGCGATTCTCTCCGACATCTAAGCTCTGATTATCTCAGGAGTATGGCTTACTAATTCTAGGCCTCGTATGACAGCAAGTGTAACTCGACACCAGAACAATCTCACATGCAAGATGTTACTATGCCTTAACCAGAGTATCGAGTGCGAACCACATGAACGCTATCGATCCTACTAATCGAATGCTAAGAGCTAGTGGGCCTCGTGTATTATTTACGTTGCCAAGAAGAGGCTCTAATTTACGACGTCATTTCTCATGGAGGAATTTATTTTACTGTTCCAGAGTCGTGAGCGATCTTCGATCCCACTACATTTGCTTTACTAATTTGTTACTGGGTCTCTACTGGTTAGTCAAACCCTCTCTAGTCGTTGTTGTGTCCTACCTCGTGTCTCTTTGTAACGTTACAGAGGTAACGAAGGCGGCTCTGTCTACATTGTATTTCTGTGTATTGCTCGCAATATCTCTTAAGACTGGTGAGCTGGTTATTCTGCCTGATCCCGTAACAGAGTTGAAGAGTTTATGCTTCTCAGCTGGCGACTCTTCCCATGGTTGAGTAACGTGGCTGTTTTGAACTGAGAAAAATTTTTACTCCCGCAGTCCCTTACTAATCTTGCCACGTAACAGTGCTAGTAACTAGGTTCATGTTAGTATGGACGAGGATCCCATAAACGAAACTCCTCCGATGCCTCTAGAAGAAATAATCCTTTGGTGTCATGCTGATATTTTCACTCTACTGCTGAACTACGAAACCTCATGTTTCATTCGTGACATAATTCCAACAATGTGACTTAATAAATTTTTGAAGCTTCTAAGTAACCTTAGCGATTCACAGGATTAAGTCATTTACTTTTATTTTCATTCCTTCTCTTTTTTGGTGGCAAAACTGCCCAAGGACTCTTTAGCTCGGGCGCCTGAGTGTTGCGTTCTGGTAGTTTCTCCGATGAGTCGCTGGAGTCCAGGCCTCTATCAAAAGAAGTCGTTTAATGTGCCGTGAAGAACACCTGCACTTGCGCACATTTTGGCTCTTACAAGCTGTACCATCTGGTCAAAACACATTTCAGAAAACCTTTGTTTTTAGACGACTGGTTGCCTTCCTAGAATGCTGCGGATGTGTGAGTCAGTCGCAGATACAGAGCTCAAATTTTGTGAGAAGTGACCCAGGTACTTTGCGTTCAGGAATTCTTCTTTATCTTTGTAAAAGTGATGGACCGACATTCTGCCACCACTTAACGTGAGGTGAACACCCTCCTGTCTAGTCAGTTGTAAGAAGGCACCATATTCGTTTAATCTTATAAGAGTAGCACAGAAGGGGACGTCAAGATGCCAGTTCCCAATAAATTCAGACGAGGACATCAGCAGACTGACTGAAGTGCGAGTGTAACACATAATAGTTTAAGAACTGCGTACGTAGGAGTTAGATGATTGATTAACACGCTAAAACTTTTTCCACGTGGGGAGTTTATTATTATGTTAGCAACAATACGATTGACCAGTTTCCTGCTGAGCGTTTTTCACTGGTGCGTAGGAATTGCGTCAACCGCTGGAGAGAGTAGAGAGAAGTGTGTTTCGGTATGAAACTCTTGTTTTGGGGATCTTGAGGGAGGCCCTTGGTCCTCAGAGGCTGAGAATATTCAGGGTGTTATTGAAGTAACTGTAGATGTTCCTATTGGTGACTTAGGACTGTATATTATACAACATTACATCACTTTTTAAGGCATTTGCAGACTAATAATTACAGGTATCACAAGTTGTATGTTTTTAGGTTGGTTAATAGGTCCAGATATGTGTGGCAAGAGAAGGCCGTTAATGTCTATTTTCACCTCTGTAGCACGTCAGAGTTTGAAGTGTGGACGCATTGATACAAGACGGTTAGTCTATATTGACAGGCGTAGTTCATTTAGTGTTTGAATTACGACCATGCGGAAAACATTTTGTGACGTGCCTGTGGGAAGACTGTTCGTCACAGTCGTACATACTACGACACCAAATATAAAAATATTTGTATTCTACCTGTTACACCCTGTGTAGTTGCCAACATTTCCGATTTTTGGACAGTGGCTATAAAGAGGCGATTGAAATTAGGTTGGCGGATAATTTAATCAACAGAGACAATGGGTTTCCTCTTAGCAGAAAGTGGAATCATGTGCTATCTCACATCAAAATTGAATGCTCTTCGGTGCGGCTCCGAGTGCGATATATCGTTGCCACCAGTTTTCTACTAAGGGCGGCGTCACTTCCCTGTCTTGGAGGACAGCAACCGTGATGGGCGGCGCATGCGCCGTGTACTGAACGGTGGCCTGTATAGGACGTCGATTTGCAGCTTGGCGTCAGTTCTCAGCTGGACTCATCAGCAGAAGCTGCACTCTCCATGAAGATAGCGACCAGTTGGATCGCCGAAATATCGAGTCAAGTTGATTTTAGTATCTGGGAGCAAGAGACTTTCAAGACTTATTACGCCGGGAGAGCCTACGTAGTTACACCCTGTGTACTTTGCAGCAGATGTAGAGAATGAATGTTGCTGTAATCCGCTGATGCTGTGTTGCGGACTACAGCAGACCGCGGTGCCTGCAACTGCTTCACTACTACGTGCAGAATACGGTGAGGAATTGGATGATGATGTTTGGTTTGTGGGGCGCACAACTGCGCAGTCATCAGCGCCCGTACAAAGACCCAATAGTTACACAGTCCAGTATTTACACAGTCCAGTTTTTACAGAGTCCAGTGTAGGCATGATGAAATGATATGGACAACACAAACACCCAGGCCCTACGCAGAGAAAATCCCAAGTCCGGCTGAGAATCGAACCAGAGACCCATGACCCAGAGGCAGCAACTCTAGTCGCTAGACCACGAGCTGCGTACCGAGGAATTGGAGCTTAGGCGAGCAGGGTATGAGACTACCGTGCATTTGTAGGACTGTTTATGGGGACAAATAGGTTCAGGGAACGTTACATTCTTCTCGAGTGACTGGGGGTTAGTCATGACTCTATCAGTGATGTTATTTGCATTTAGTAGTTTTTCACTCTTACGGGGCAATCAGGCAGTCACATTGTGTCCATCGCAGATTTGCCCTTCCATAAATATTTCTAAGATGCCGGCTTTGCCCCATTCACCCAACCTATCCCATCTCGGCCAAGTCACTGAAGTGTTAGACTAGAAGTATTTCATAATATTAATTGCCAATTTTCTTGTTCTGTACATTTTTCAAGATCGAGTATAGTCTGTGGTATTCTTGCTAAAATATGTACTAATACAGAACAATATAAAAAGATGGGACTTTCATTTAATAGATAATCCCCTTTTTTATTATCTTTTATGAGAAGCAACTACCGTGTCTCAGGTTTTTCTGGTACTATCTCTGTCGTATTATTTATTTGTTGTGCTACAGTTCTACTAAAGCACACGTATTCATGGGAAGCGATCTGACCATCGGTCAGTCCAACCGATGCAAATCATTCTGATATCCTCAGCAGGATGTCAAAAGCTCAATTCACCCCTCAAGATGTGACCCAGATGCCTATGGAACAGGACAATCGCGACCTACCGTGATCTATGACTATAAAGGGAGTGATCACAGTTGGAGAAACTGAGACGGGAAACGTGAAGCGGGAACTCATACGGATGAACACAGAGTAGAAACGCACATTTTCTTATATTCTTCCTGTAGATCCCGCCGAGCATAATTCCATCCAGAGAAATGCAACGTTGGCTCACCTCATCAGAGTTGTCGATGACAGATTTTGCCTTAAAGTAATATTTCGTAATCTTTTCGACAAGTGGTACACTTTTTTGATGCTCAGTTTTGTCATTCAATACATGGTTTGTTTCTTTAGTATGTTTCCAACGCAACAATCTCTAAACCGGTTTCTTTGCAGCAAAATGTCTGTGAATCGTTGCGTGATCGATAGATCGCGCCACGGTTTGTGGTAGAATATCTTTGCCTTAGGACTGCGTGGTTCGCACGGGCATCGGATGTATGAGGGCAGTCTCAGTGAGAGCGGGAAAGAAAAATACACTCCTGGAAATGGAAAAAAGAACACTTTGACACCAGTGTGTCAGACCCACCATACTTGCTCCGGACACTGCGAGAGGGCTGTACAAGCAATGATCACACGCACGGCACAGCGGACACACCAGGAGCCGCGGTGTTGGCCGTCGAATGGCGCTAGCTGCGCAGCATTTGTGCACCGCCGCCGTCAGTGTCAGCCAGTTTGCCGTGGCATACGGAGCTCCATCGCAGTCTTTAACACTGGTAGCATGCCGTGACAGCGTGGACGTGAACCGTATGTGCAGTTGACGGACTTTGAGCGAGGGCGTATAGTGGGCATGCGGGAGGCCAGGTGGACGTACCGCCGAATTGCTCAACACGTGGGGCGTGAGGTCTCCACAGTACATCGATGTTGTCGCCAGTGGTCGGCGGAAGGTGCACGTGCCCGTCGACCTGGGACCGGACCGCAGCGACGCACGGATGCACGCCAAGACCGTAGGATCCTACGCAGTGCCGTAGGGGACCGCACCGCCACTTCCCAGCAAATTAGGGACACTGTTGCTCCTGGGGTATCGGCGAGGACCATTCGCAACCGTCTCCATGAAGCTGGGCTACGGTCCCGCACACCGTTAGGCAGTCTTCCGCTCACGCCCCAACATCGTGCAGCCCGCCTCCAGTGGTGTCGCGACAGGCGTGAATGGAGGGACGAATGGAGACGTGTCGTCTTCAGCGATGAGAGTCGCTTCTCCCTTGGTGCCAATGATGGTCGTATGCGTGTTTGGCGCCGTTCAGGTGAGCGCCACTATCAGGACTGCATACGACCGAGGCACACAGGGCCAACACCCGGCATCATGGTGTGGGGAGCGATCTCCTACACTGGCCGTACATCACTGGTGATCGTCGAGGGGACATTGAATAGTGCACGGTACATCCAAACCGTCATCGAACCCATCGTTCTACCATTCCTAGACCGGCAATGGAACTTGCTGTTCCAACAGGACAATGCACGTCCGCATGTATCCCGTGCCACCCAACGTGCTCTAGAAGGTGTAAGTCAACTACCCTGGCCAGCAGTATCACCGGATCTGTCCCCCATTGAGCATGTTTGGGACTGGATGAAGCGTCGTCTCACGCGGTCTGCACGTCCAGCACGAACGCTGGTCCAACTGAGGCGCCAGGTGGAAATGGCATGGCAAGCCGTTCCACAGTACTACATCCAGCATCTTTACGATCGTCTCCATGGGAGAATAGCAGCCTGCATTGCTGCGAAAGGTGGATATACACTGTACTAGTGCCGACATTGTGCATGCTCTGTTGCCTGTGTCTATGTGCCTGTGGTTCTGTCAGTGTGATCATGTGATGTATCTGACCCCAGGAATGTGTCAATAAAGTTTCCTCTTCCTGGGACAATGAATTCACGGTGTTCTTATTTCAATTTCCAGGAGTGTAGTTCGCTCGGGGTGAGGCGGCCGATTGGAACCTAGCCGCGAGGCGAGTAGTATGATGGCAGTTAATGACTAGTACAAGTTCAGCAGTTAACAGTCACCGGCTCTGAGCGTAGCAGCGATACCAGGAAGAGACTCTCAAACGGGCTCCTGGATTGCGAACCATTATTACCCCGGTTGCGGCAGACTGCAAACCTTTGTAAGTATGATGAGCGTACCGTGGAAAATAGTGTTTTGTATGCTTCAGCGACTTACAGCGACCATCCGGACCATTAGGCGGACCGCAGACCAGCGCTGTGGTGAAGTTATGGGTCGACTCCACGCTGTCCTTCCTGGAGCACTGTGTGGATAAGTTCTGGTGAGCTTCCGATTTGGTTCATAGGATGCGAGTGAGCAGAGCATCGGCAGTAACCACAGCTATAATTGCCACTTTCTGTACCAGTACAGCGACTGTTTAGTACGGTAGTTTCGTGGTTGTCTGTTTGAAGTTAACGTCCCGTTCCGCACCAGACTTCTGGTTATTGATCCTACTTCTGTCTCTCGGCCGGAAAGTTTTGTGTGCACTCCTATGATGTTACTGAATTTTTCTCTTTACTTAATGCTCCACTCTCACTGTTCCGTAACAGCTCTCTAGTTGGCTGCTGGATTTGTTCAAAAATGGTTCAAATGGCTCTGAGCACTATGGTACTTAACATCGGAGGTCACCAGTTCCCTAGAACTTAGAACTACTTAAACCTAACTAACCTAAGGACATCACACACATCCATGCCCGAGGCGGGATTAGAATCTGCGACCGTATCAGTTGTGCGTTTCAGGACTGAAGCTCCTAAAACCTCTCGGCTACAGCGGCCGGCTCGGATTTGTGCGGGAGCTCATGTACATATTAGGTCGATTCATTTCATGTGCCACGTCCTGCGCGTACTATTACTAGAGCGCAAAATTTCATCTATTGTCTTACTCGGTGTTTAGACTACTAAGTTTGTGTGTTATTTTTTAATTGTTCGTAAGGTTTGGGCCTCTTAACCTTTCTTATTGTCTCCCTCAAGGAGGACTTTATTTTGCGTTTGTTACTACTATCATATACATGGCTGCAATGTTATTCAAGAAGTTCTCTGTGTTGTAAGTCGAGGGTTCGTTGGCCACCCGAACGTGTTTTCTTGGGGTTTCGCGCTACGCTCCGCGTGGAGTTTACTTGTTTACAAGTCGCCCACGTGGCGCGAGTTAGGTAGAATGTGTGATTGGCAGTCGACTTCCTCTGGGTAACTGTATTTGAAACTGTGTTCATATTTTGGCCACCTTAGAAATTTCACCTATTTGATTCCGTTAACTCACTGAAAAATTTATTTGTTTTTCTTCTTGATGTAATTTTGACTGTTGTGCCGTGGCGTTCGGTCTATAGTAGACGCCTGGCCCAATTCCTGTACTAAATTCCGTAGTTCTCTATTAATTTGTCTCCAATTTGTCTCTCCTTCGGTGAGACTTTGGTGAAATCAGCCTGACTGATAGAGCACACTAAGGTAGTTGTTGAAACGATCGGTATTGTAGTTGTAAATTTTCGTACCTCTGTTGGGAAAGAACCAGATCTCTAAAAATTAATAGAAAGCATTGAAGCCCAAATAGTTACAGGTACAGAAAGCTGGATAAAGCCGAAAATACGTTCAGCAGAAACTTTTTCAAACAATCTAATAGTGTTCAGAAAGGACAGATTAAATACGGTTGGTGGTGGAGTATTTATTGCTGTCATAAGTAGTTTACCTTGTAGTGAAATTGAAGTAGATATTTTCTGCGAAATACTTGTGGTATGCATAGAGGTTATACTTTACAATAGGGCTAAACTATTAACTGGATCGTTTTACCGACCCTCCGACTCGGAAGATATAGGCGGATGAACAGTTGAAAGAAAACTTGAGTCTCATTTCAAACAGGTACCCCAGTCAATTATAGCGGTGGTGACTTCAATGTCCCCTCGACGTGCTGGAAAAATTATACGTTTAAAGCCAGCGGAAGGCATAAAATGTCGTCTGAAATTGTACTGAATGCTTTCTCAGGAAATTATTGAACAATTAGTTCCTCAGCCCAGTCGAAGCGTAAATGGTTGCGAAAGCATATTTCACCTCTTAGCAGCAAATAATCATGGACAAATACATCTACATCTACATCTACATTGATACTCCGCAAGCCACCCAACGGTGTGTGGCGGAGGGCACTTTACGTGCCACTGTCATTACCTCCCTTTCCTGTTCCAGTCGCGTATGGTTCGCGGGAAGAACGACTGTCTGAAAGCCTCCGTGCGCGCTCTAATCTCTCTAATTTTACATTCGTGATCTCCTCGGGAGGTATAAGTAGGGGGAAGCAATATATTCGATACCTCATCCAGAAACGCACCCTCTCGAAACCTGGCGAGCAAGCTACACCGCGATGCAGAGCGCCTCTCTTGCAGAGTCTGCCACTTGAGTTTATTAAACATCTCCGTAACGCTATCACGGTTACCAAATAACCCGGTGACGAAACGCGCCGCTCTTCTTTGGATCTTTTCTATCTCCTCCGTCAACCCGACCTGGTACGGATCCCACACTGATGAGCAATACTCAAGTATAGGTCGAACGAGTGTTTTGTAAGCCACCTCCTTTGTTGATGGACTACATTTTCTAAGCACTCTCCCAATGAATCTCAACCTCGTACCCGCCTTACCAACAGTTAATTTTATATGATCATTCCACTTCAAATTGTTCCGTACGCATACTCCCAGATATTTTACAGAAGTAACTGCTACCAGTGTTTGTTCCGCTATCATATAATCATACAATAAAGGATCCTTCTTTCTATGTATTCGCAATACATTACATTTGTCTATGTGCACCTCTTCAGGGTGCCACCAAACGGGCTTTATATGGCGGCGCACTGCCGGAGAAAGTCAGCTCGACACGCCGCTTGGAAGTGTACGGAGCTGCCATGCCGGCTCCCATGGCCAGACGCCTCTTCTAGCTGGTCGCCTCTTGTAGATGGACTTTGTTTAGTCGACGAACCTCTCTACATTGTAATAGGGAGTATAATGACGAATACAGAGATTAGTGACCACAAGGAAGTTGCTTCTAGGCTGAATACCGTAACGTGTACAACTATCAAAAGGAAGCACAAAGAATATCTACATACTAAAGTTGATAAAAATGCTCATAACATCATTTTAAGAGACAGTCCTCACTCTTTCCAATCTGATCATGTAAGCGTAAGAAAGATGCGGAATGATTTCGGAGAGATAGTATCAACGGAAATTGTGAGATATATACCATATAAATCAATAAGTAATGCTACTGATCCCCCATGGTACACAAAACGGATCATATCGCTGTTGCAGAAGCTGCTGTGGCCGGCCACTTCTTACATCGTAGCACCTATTGTCTCGGCAACCCCCATTTCATGTTCGATCAACACGGGATGCCTGCATGTCAGGGCTTATATTCACCAGGAAAACCTACGTCGTCTGTGTTGCCAACAAATATTTACCGGCGGCCACAACACTCACAACACAACACCAGGTCTCCACCAACGGTCGCCAACCCGTTCGCGGAGCCTGCAGAATAGCTTCACCGGAGTTCGCAGCTAGCTCAGGAACTATTTCGATACGCGAGGCATGTGATCGCAAAGAGTTCCGGCAGATACATCCACCAAACGGGCTTTATATGACGGCGCACTGCCGGAGAAAGTCAGCTCGACACGCCGCTTGGAAGTGTACGGAGCTGCCATCCCGGCTCCCATGGCCAGACGCCTGTTCTAGCTGGCCGCCTCTTGTAGATGGACTTCGTTTAGTCGACGAACCTCTCTACATTGTAGAATTTTCTTTATTTTTCTCGCTCCCCGTGAAGAGCAGATCTTTTCTATTATTATTATTTGTTATTTATATGTGTGTCGATCCGCAGTTCGATCGAATCTGTTGTTCTTTTGGGGACTGTATTATTGTTTCGTTTTGGTGGATACAATAAATTGTTTTCAGACTTGTGTTTTCATCATTTCCATTCTGCTAGCGCAGATACTTCAGTGGCAACGAGTTGGTTTACGATTTTTCGCATTTTCTCGGTTGTGGTCTGCTATGGCAAATGATATTTCAGGTATTGATGAAACCTCAGCGTGAGTCATAGATTTGTTGGAACGTTTGCAACAAACGAACGAGCTCATTATTCAGTTTTTACATCCCGCCGCCCCACCCCACCCCCCCCTCCCCCCATTGAGGTGCCTTTGCAAGGGTCCCACTCAACTTCCCCACTTTTGGGACTCCAATGTTGCACTCACTGCGTTTCTCAAGTTCGACAAATCTGTATAGTCCTGGGGTAACTACGTGGCTCGTCTGGAGCAACACTTCATTGCTCATGATGTCACTGGTGATGTTCAGCGTCGTGCATTTTTTCTCACCTATGAGGGCCCGGAAGTTACCACCTTCTGCAACAGTCGCATCCTGATACAGAACCTCATGCTCTCTCCTACAAGGTGTTGACATCTAGCCTATTGAATTTGACTCTCAGGTCCACATGGCGGCAGCACGTCACAAGTTTATCTGTTGTCAGATGCTTCCCGTGCAGTCACACAGGGAATGGATTGCTATACTGCAAGGTTTCTCCCATGACTGTCGTTAGGCAACCGCCATTGCAATCAGTCTTATGGTTCGGCACTCGTTCGTGATATGATTCTTCTCCATGCACCAAATGATACCTTACGGACAGATCTTCTGAAGCTGAAACATCCCTCTTTGGACACCTTTTATCCATTATCCGCCCTCATGAGCAGTCCTTTCACTCAGTTTCCAAGATGCAGTCCCCAGCGAAGGTCTTCGACGTCCACCCAAAGCGACACTGGTTCCCATCGCCGCAGCCGCCACAGCAGCGCTGGAGGACCCTTCCAGAGGCCGCGCCCATCTTCCAGGACGAGGGCGCCAGTCCCCACTTGCGCCAACGGCATCCACAGCAGCAGCAGAAGCGACAAAGGTTGCCAACCTGTAGTCATTACTTTGTCACACATCAGACTCGAGATTTCTGTTTCCAGTGGGTGATCGGTCTGTAGAAAGCAGGGTCACAAAGCCCAGGTCTGTCGGTCGTCATCGTTAATGTTCATGGACCACACTGCTGTGGACGCCTCTGACTCTGTGCTGGATGAGACGGAGCCACTGCTGCTAAGTTCCTTTGTGCAGTCAGTTTTTCGGCAACTATGGCAGCGATCACTCTGACTGTGTGATTAAATGGCACTCCTCTCCCTTTTCAAGCGGATACAGGGTCCTCAACCACCCGTATCAATGGGGATTTTCACCGTCAGTTTAGTTCACCATCGCTTCGTCCGTTCCATACTTCCCTGAAGAGCTACAGCATCGTCATCTGGCTACTGGGGTGGTTCTTAGCTCGGGTCCAGTACCTCACTCATAATGTCACAGCCCGGGTTTTCATCATTGCCACCAACTTACTGGGAATGGATCTTTTTCCCCTACTTGGGCTCGAGACACATTGTTTAGGCGCAGTTGTCCAGACGTTATCAGCTGAAAATTCACTTGCAGCAGCTTCTGAATGACTTCTCAGACGTATTCTCTGCCATATCTCCCTGGGTTTCCAGGTGTGAAACCCATATAGGACTCCTACCCTCGGGGGCCTGAAGCTCTGGAAAGCTCAGTCAGTACCGTTCGCCCTCTGTGACAAACTACAACAGGAATTCATGGCCCAAAGGCTGAAGGCATCCTGATGCTGGTCAGCCATAGTCGCTGGGCTACGCCCATCGAGGTCCTTGAGAAGCTGAATGAATCTCTTCGCATTTGTGGGATTTTAAGGCCACTGTCAATTCTCTGTTATTGACTCCTCTCCCATACCCAGGGTTCATGACATACTGTCTCAGTTGGCTAGCAGCAAGGTGTTTTCAGACATTGACCTGCAGAATGCCTACCTCCAGTTGCCTTTGGACAAGTCATCGAAAACGATGTTGGTAATCAATACCCTTTCAAGCTCTTCCGTTAAAATCGCCTCCCGTTCAGAGTCGCCAGTGCTTCAGCCATCTTCCAGCACTATTTGGGGACATTGACAAGAGACATTCTGTGGACAAAAAATGGTTCAAATGGCTGTGAGCACTATGGGACTTAACATCTATGGTCATCAGTCCCCTAGAACTTAGAACTACTTAAACCTAACTAACCTAAGGACATAACGAGGCAGAGAAAATCCCTGGCCCCGCCGGGAATCGAACTCGGGAACCCGGGCGTGGGAAGCGAGAACGCCACCGCACGACCACGAGCTGCGGACATTCTGGGGACAGCTAAGTACCTTGATGACATCTTAGTCGCTGGTATCTCCATAGCAGAATTGATGTGGAGCCTCTGGCGCCTCTTTCGGGTTCTTCAGGGTGCCAGCTTACGTTGCAACAAGGAGAAATGTCTTTTTTTGTTCCTCAGGTGATCTACCTCAGCCATGTTTTGAGCGCTAATGGCATTCGACCATACGTTGAGGCTATTCAGCAGCTTCTGGCCTCAAGGGACATCTCCCAGCCCAAGTCAGTCATAAGTCATCTCAATTACTACCACCGTTTTATCCCGTATTCCATGGCTCTGCTGGAACTTTTTCACTGTCTCCTCTATAAGAATGTTCCCTGCAATCGCTTACCAGTTTGTGATATGGAGTTCTGCCATCTGAAGTTTTCTCTCCTGATGCCAGTTTGCTGTGTCTCTTAGGACCCCACCAAGTCTCTCACCATGGCTGCTGATGCATCAGACTATGGTGTAGGGGCCGTCTTGTCTAACATCATTGACAGAGCACCTGGTGACTTCATCTCCAAAAGGTGTCCCAGCTCCGTGGAACTACAGCCAAATTCAATAGGGGGCCTTGGCCATCACCTTTTGGTTTACGAAATTCCACGATTTCATTTACGGCGCCGCTTTAACTTACATACCGTTCACAAGCCTCCGGCCTTGTTATTTAGTGCTAGGGCTGCCATCCGCACAAGGACTGCTCACCACATCCAGCGCTGGGCATTGTTCCTTGTGGAATATTCCTACTACATCCATTTTTGGGCTACAGCTCTTCATGCCAACGTGGATATTCTCTCAACTCCCAGTGGGTGCCAACCGGGAGTTTGAGGCTGAACAAGTTGCCTGTTTCCACCCGGATGACGTCACTGCTAAGGCAGTAGCTGATCTGCTGCTGGGTCCCACGCTAGTAGCACGTCACAAGGCAGACAACCCAACACTCCAGGCACTGATGCATCACATTCAGCGTCGGTGGCCATCAGACTGTCATCAGCTGCCGCAGCTTGAATTACGAGCCTACTGGCACCACCACCAGGACCTGTCTGTCAGAGATGGGGTCCTTCGCATTTTGGGTGATAATGATCATTGGTGGGTTGTGCTTCCACCTCCTTCCAGAGCAGGCCTTGGAGCTCCTGCTCGTTGGTCATAGGAGGATTGTCCTGATGAAACGGCTTGCCAGCCAGAATGTCTACTGCAGGGGGATGGATGCTGCCATCACCTGCATGGGGGGCCTCCTGCTCCTTCTCCTTGGCCACGTTTGCACTTGTGGACCCATTCCTTGGCGCTTGGCTTATCCTTGCGGTCGCAGGCAGTGAGTTTCCTTAAATCTCTCCCGCATATCCTCCATGACATCTGTCCATACCATCCAAGCTCTTTCCTGCATATTTGCCATTGAGGGGCTTCTGAAGATGTTGGTGACTGACAAAGGCTCTCAATTTACATCTGCTACATTTATTTCCCTCTGCACTTCTCAGGGCATCCAGTTGATTCAAATTGCTCCCCTTCATCCTGCATCTAACGGATTAGCAGAAAGGTTTGTCCATACATTCAAAGTCTAATGTCGAAATTGCGTCACCAACACTCCCTGGGCAACGCCCTTGACACCTTTCTTTCCTCCTACTGATCCACTGATCAGGACACAGAGAAACTTCATGGCCGCCCTCATTGGTCCTCCTTGTCTCTCCTGTTTCCGTCTTCTCCCCGCACAGCTCGTCTGCGCACGCCACTGGCCCATTTTTCTCTGCAGGATCCGGTCTGGTCGATGGTGTCCACCAGGAATCGTCCCCAGTGGGTCCCCGTCAGGGTCTCCTCGAACATCGACCGCGCTATGGCGGCAGTTACCGTCGACGACGGCACGGTATGCTGTAACACACCAACCAGCTTCTCTCCTTTGTGGTCTGCAGCCAGCTGCTCTGCTGCCTCCAGGGCTGTCAGCCTTTGGGGAAGATGGTGCTCCTCTCCCCGACAGACCGCCGCCTCCACCATTACCACTGGTCACACCCCAGGTGGAGCCTCCAGCTGATGTCCCTACGCCCATGGAGGTGGATACGGCACCTGCGACCATCCCCGGTCTCCTGTCGCCGAGAGTCCCGGTGTCCAACGTCGATATGAGCATTCCACTCACCGCTGTGGGGAGGGGCTGTGGAGAGAGGTCTGCTGTGGCGGTCCGCTTCATGCATCGTAGCACCTACTGCATCAGTATCCCACTTCATGTTCAACCAACACGGGATACCTGCATCACAGGGCGTATATTCACCAGAAAACCTACGTCGCCTGTGTTGTCAACAAATATTTACCGGCGGCCCCAGTACAACATAACACCATAAATCCATCAACGGCCAACAGGGACCACTACACGGAGCCTGCAGAACAGCTTCACCAGAGGTCGCAGCTAGCACAGGAACTAGTTCGATACGCCAGGCATGTGACCGCAAAGAGTTCCGGCAGCTACATCCACCAATCGGTCTTTATAAGGGGGCGAACCGCCAGAAAAGTCGGTTCGACGCACCACTTGGAAGTGTACAGAGCTGCCACCCGGGCAGCCATGGCCAGACGCCTCTTCTAGCTGGCCGATCTCTTGTAGATTAACTTGGTACCTTCGACAAATCCCTTTACATTGTAGAATTGGTTTTTTCATCGCTCCCCGTGAAAAGTCGGGTCATTTCTATTATTTGTTATTTGATATGTTTGTCGATACGCATTTGGAATCGAGTCTGTTTTTGTTTTGGGGATTTTGTTTCGGTGTGTACATTAATTTATTTTCGGACTTGTGTTTTCCGCATTTCTGTTCTACTAGCGCAGATACTCGTACTTCAGTTGCAACAAAAAAAGCATGCAGAATTTAAAAGAATGCAGAATCCCCAAGATTGGTGAAGCATTGCAGAAGTTCGAAATATAGCGCGTACGTCAATGCGAGATGCTTTTAATAATTTCCATAACGAAATTCAGTCTCGGAATCTGGCAGAAAACCAAAAGAGATTCTCATCATACATAAAGCACACCAATGGCAAGACGCAATGGATACCTTTGCTGCGCGATAAAAGCGGTGAAGTCACAGATAACAGTACCGTGAGATCAGAGTTATTAAACACGGTTTTCCGAAATTCCTTCACCAAATAAGACGTCGTAAATATTCCTGAATTCCAATCAAGAGCAACTGTCAAGATGAGAAACATAGAATTAGATACCCTCGGGGTAGCAAAGCAGCCTACATCACTTAATAAAGGCATGACTTCCGTTCCAAGTTGTATATCAGTCAGCTTTCTTTCAGAGTATGCTGATACAATATATCCGTATTTAGCAATTGTATACAACTGCTCGCTAACAGACCGAATCGTACGTAAATACTGGAAAATTGCTCAAGTCACACCAATACCCAAAAGGGAAGTAGGAGTAATCGGCTGCATTACCGGCCCATATCACTATCGTCGATTTTCACTAGGGTTTTAGAGCATGTACTGTGTCCGGAACACTGTGAAATACCTCGATGAAAACGATTTATTGACACATAGTCAGCACGGTCTTAGAAAATATCGTTGTTGTGGAACACAAATGTTTTTTTGTACTCATGAAGTAACGAGTGCTATGGACAGAGGATGTCAAATTGTTTCCATATTTTTAGATTTCCAGAAGGCTTTTGACACCGTTCTTCACAAGCGTCTACTAACCAAACTGCGTGCCCATGGAGTGTCTCCTGAGTTGTGCGACTGGATTCGTGATTTCTTGCCAGAAAGGTCACAGTTCGTAGTACTAGACGGAAAGCTATAGAGTAAAACAGAAGTAATATGCGGCGTTCCCAAGGAAGTGTTATTGGTCCCCTGTTGTTCCTGATCTATATTAACGACATTGGAGACAATCTGCGTAGCCGTCTTAGACCATTTGCAGATGATGCTGTAATTTACCGTCTTGTTAAGTCATCAGATGACCAAAACGATTTGCACAAATGATTTAGATAAGATATCTGTATGGTGCGAAAAGTGTCAATTGACCCTGAATAAAGAAAAGTGTGAAGTTATTCACATGAGTACTAAAAGAAATTTCGGTAACGCGTTAAGTCACAAATCTTAGTGCTGTAAATTCAACTAAATACTTAGATATTACAGTTAAAAATAATCTAAATTGGACTGATCACACTATGTTGTGGGCAGAGCAAACCAAAGACTGCGATTCACTGGCAGAACATTTAGAAGGCGCAGTAGGTCTACTAAAGAGTCTGCTTACTCCACGCTTGTCCGCCCTATTCTGGGTTGTTGCTGTGCGATGTGGGATCCGCATCAGGTGGGATTGACGGATGTCATCCCAAAAGTTCAAAGAAGGGCAGCTCGCTCTGTATTATCACGAAATAGGGGAGATGGGGACACAGATATGATACATCAGTTGGAGTGACAATCATTAAAACAAAGGAGTTTTCGTTGCGACAGGATCCTCTCATGAAATTTCAATCACCAGTTTTCTCGTCCGACTGCTAAAACACTATGTTGGCACCCACATACACAGGGAGGAACGATCATCACGATAAAAATAAGAGAAATTAGGGCTCGTTATTCCCGCGCTCCGTTCGAGAGTGGAATGGTGGAGAGACAGCTTGCAGGTTGTTCATTGAACCCTCTGCCAGGCACTTCATTGTGAATAGCAGAGTATACACGTAGATGTAGAAATCCTGTGAGGATGTCTTGTTTTTCGAGATAGGTTCTCTAGAAAATGTTCGTCGGAATTAATCCACGTTCAGGTCCGGTAGTATGCTCGCACGCAGTGAAACAGATGCAAGTAGGTCGCTAATTCAGAACTTTTTGGAAACTAGTGAGTGCGTTACATACTTACATTTCGCTTTCAATCTGTTATCTCTGCTGAAATTCAGTCTGTTATCTCTACTGAAATATAAAGATTACTTTTCTCAAGGATCTGTTAGTCAGAATTTAATGAATGATGTTACGTCTGTCTTTGAACTCAACACCTGAAATCATGAAATGAAAAGTTGTTTTCTGCATGCTTTTGACAGTATAACGCTGGTTAAAATCAGCACTATTTTCTTTCGCCGAGGAAACCACCATTATTTGTATACGATACATCTGAGTAAATCACACTGGCCAGTAAACGCCCGGTGTTCTCATAACCTAAGCGCCAAAGTTGCAATTTCTCGCCATATTCTACGTGCATTAGTGAAGAAAGTTCTAGTGGCTTGAACTGCTCCAGTTTACAATACAGCAACAGCGCACTACTTTCGCGAGCGATGGATGAATATGTGACACTGCAGCGCTATTTTACCACGCAGCTGGCAAGGATAGTTAACAGGGGATGTGTCGATACCAGGGTATAACTGGTCTGTGACTGTACCTTGCCGATAGGCGCGTGAACAATATACACAGATGCCAGCATTAGAGAGAGGACTTTTAGTTGGGCTCAAAGAAGCCAGTGGGTGTCATTGGCTCAATATTTGAATTCGATGGATGCCACTATCGTCGATATAGGCAAGAATGGATGAACCATAGCCGAGTACAGGGTCAAGAAAAAGCGATCGACTAACAGAGACCACAGAACGTGATGACCGAGCAATCCTCGGGGAGGCACTCAGACCCCGGACTCTTCACTATCAAAAATATGGGCAATTGGTTCTACAGTGATCACAAAGGCCATCAATAGGTGCCTCACGGAAAGGTGGATGAGCTCAAGAAGCCCCTTGTACCGACTACCGTTGACCCCCGTACATCAACAAGTCAGTTCTCAGTGGCGTCGGATGTATTCGGCCTGGAATCTCATCGACTGGAGTTGAATTATCTTCAGTGATGAGTCCCACTAGGAACTGACCCCCCAAGGAAGCGAAGGCGTGCCTGCAGACGCCCTGGAAAGTGGCTGAATACAACTTGCCTGTCGCCCGCCATATGGCTTGACAACCAGGAGTAATGGTCTGGGCTGTCATTTCATTTCATAACATAATCCCTTTGGTTGTCATGTACAGCACCGTTACACCACAGCGGTACGTTGTTGATATTCCACGCCACGTTTGTTGCCCGTCATGGCAAGTCTTTCTGAGCTTACATTTCAGCAAAATAATGCCCATCCGCAAACAGTGAGAGTTTATACAGCTTGTCTTCGTAAATGTCAAACGCTACCTTGGCCAGCGAGGTTGCTCATTTGAGAATGTATAGAGCATCACGGGGAAGGACCACTCTCCAACCATCTCAGGATTTTGACGATCTAACGTGCCAATTGGACTGAATGTGGCATGGCATCTCCCAGGACGATATTCACCAACTGTGTTAATCAATGTCAAGCATAATAACTGCTAGCATAAGTGACAGAGGTTGACCAACAAGCTACTGAACTTTCTCATGAATAAATCATCCAGTTTTCTGAAGCCGTGGTCATTTGTTCGTCTGTACATGTACGGTACATCATATCTACGGATTTCCGTCGCATTAGGATAATTACTTCGTGGTGTTTAGTTTTCTTTGATATAGAGTGTACTCTCTGCCTCTGAGGACCAAGTGCCTTCCTCAAGATCTCCAGAGGATATTTTCTCCTCAGAATCTCCAAGTGAATATCTCTCTCCCAATCCTCAGACCAAGTGTTCCTAGCCGAAACGAACTCTTTCCTCAACCAGTCCGCACTATTCCCATGCAACAATAAAAACCTCTCTGCAAAAAACTGGCCAGTGATACTGTTGTTAACAATACGTTACAGTCCTCCTCTTGAGCTGAGATTTTCACTTCAGGCAATATTGCTGTCTCCAGTTCCAAATTTTATGGAAACTGGAGTCGTGAATACCCTCCTTTACAATTTTTTAAGATTAAGTAATGTGGAACTCTCTTACAACTTCTCAGACAGAATTGCTTTCAACCTCCGTTAAACTAAAAAACGTGTTGTAATTGTAGCTCTGCAACAGGAAGGCTATTCTAGTGGGAAAATAGCAGCAAAACTTTCAAGCAGACTGGTGCCAATGCAAATGTTTCGACGTATGGAAAAGACCCCAAGTAAGATCATACAGGAAAGATCAGTTCATAGGGGTACGAATATCAGAGATCTCGTACCGCAACTAAAATTCACGAGGAAATGAATAGTATGCGAGCTAATTCAGTCTGTGTCTCAACAGCGCATCGTCGTCTTCGTGAACAAGGTTGAAAGGGGTACATCGCGGCCAAACGAATCCTTAATAAGCGAAGAAAATAAGGTGAAAAGCTTGCAATTGACACACAACATAAAAAACTTGAGCGTGCTAGAATGGTCCACAGTGTTGTACATGGCTGGAGCCAAGCTTGAAGTATTTGGAAGCAATCTTCCAATGTTTGTTCGGCGACTTCGTGGGGAACGTATGAAAACTCAGTGTGTGACGCAGACGATGAAGCGTAGAGGAGGGTTGGTCACGGTGTGGGGATGATTAGCGGATGACAATGTTGGTGATCTAATGTGAATTAATGTAATATTAAAGAAGGAAGAATATCACCTGATGCTGATCAACAATGCAATTCTATATGGCAAGAGAATTATTGACCGTGTGTTTATTATGAATCAGAACAATGATCACAACCATGAATCTTTTTTTTTCAGGAGTTATGTTAATAGAAAGAATGAATGTTAGGAACTGAAAAATATGATTTGGAAAAGTCACTCACCTGACATAAACCCCATTTAACAGAAAGGTAAAAAACTGAAGTCATCTAATGTTCAAGAGCTATAGATTGTATTTGCAGACGTGTTGGACTGCAATATCTATATAAACATTTCAAAATCTTATGTCCGGAACGCCAAGAGTTTTTACAGTTTCTCTGCAGGCAAAGGGTTGACACTCTGAAGAATCTAATACGTACTCCACTTTAAATTGTACTTAATGTTAGACAGGGAAGATATTTATTTTCCTCGTCTGTGTAGGTACGATAAGTTTGTTCAGCGAATTAAACTTTATAAATTCTATCATGGATGATCGACGGTCTTGTAGTTTGAGGAAATGAAGGCTCTGAGAAACAGTTAGCTCTGAGAAACAGCTAGCTGAGAAACAGTTGCCTCCACGGAAGAGAATAGTTCCACTTAACGCTATTAAAGAAACATTGCTTTAAGCGAAGGGTCTCCTTTGGTCACAGTTAATCAAGATCTGGTATATTTACGTGGATGCTAGCTTCCAATCGTGAGAACTCAAAACTCATTATTTTTCAAGGCTTGGGAACGCTGAGCAAAGGCGTTCGAGCATGGAGTCCATTCCAGCTCAGGAGATGTAAGAAAAATCAGACTCTTAGCACTGGAATTGCTTGTGCAGACCCTCTGTACCGTGTGCGTACATGTTTTATAGTTGATTATGCTCAAAAACAAGAAATAAATACTGAAGTACAGTGTTAGTTCATTGGGGTTTACCTTTTTTCGAAGATTTCTTCAATTAGCCAAGTCAGGCACGGGTATCCTTACTGTCAGTGTTAACCTTGCAACAGATACACGTTGACCGCCCACAATTAATGAAGGTGACGGCAAGCCTTCCGGCCACAACATAGCAAGCCACTGTCTTCCAAACGAAATGCTGTTATTCTCTAACGAGCCATCGGTAAGAAAATATCACGGAAGAACTTCTGAAATTTTGTCGATAGTGATTGTGTTTACCCAACATGTACCGAAGAAAGCGAGTTGTTCCTCAGTTTCTCGTTATTGCAGAGACATTATAAGATTTTTGTGTATATTTTAAGGAATGAAGTTTTCAACAGCTGAGGAGTCGTGTTTCTTGAGAGTACATTAGTAACGACCTAGTCATTCCAAGCCCTCGTTACCAATTTTAAATCGAGCATTCGGCTTCTTACATTCGGTGAAAGTTATCTCTGGTCATTCGAGTCAAAAATAAAAATTGCCTCAAATTATCAAGAGCGGCGCGGTTTCCCTCTCTCGAGGTAGCTTCCAGCTTCTGCCGATCCGTTGCTACAGAGTCATTAAAACGTACCCCAGCCGTTTATTTGGAGGAATGGAGAGATATGCTCCGTGATGCCTGGGCTCCTTTGAAAGTTAGTCCGGCTCGTTACGCCCATCGATCAACTGAAATAAGGGCCTAGAGCCAGGGAGAAGCACGGCACGGCGGAGAACTTGAGAGGCCGTCGCTGGCCTGATGGACAACGGAAGTGCGCGAATCGAAGTTGCCTTTAAACCGGCGCCGCAGTTTACAGCGGCAGTTTGGGCAACTTTCTGGCGGCCGCGCTCGTTAAGGACCACACCTAATTACTTCCGGTCGCCGCTTGCAGCACTATCGCGGGTACTAACGAGAGAACACCCGTCAGCCAGCCAGCCAAGGGTGTAACTTTATGGCTGCAGGCATAGCTGCCTGCTCCCAAGCCAAAGCCTATGCTGAACACCGGCTGGTGGACTCCGCTTCACTGGCTATCCGGATGGGGCTTATCGCGTCGGTAGGATAGCTGCGCCTTTTACTATATAAACAGGCTGAGGTCACCGGCAGGACGAATGATTGTTTTAGTTTGGCTTCAGGGATCAACGCAGTGCCTGCAGTTGTGAAACTAACGTAGGCTAACGAAGTGAGCCTTGAATACGGTGGTTTTAGTAGCAGCGTTGGTCAGTTAGGGTCACATGCACGTTACCTGTATGTTGGTGTGTTGCATGTCACTGGGCATTACGTCACTGACGATAGCTCTCGTATGCAGTCAGTGTCTTACTAAATTCGCCAAACACCGGAAGCGGTGGATCGGCTAGGAAATGAGCGAGGGTAACCTACAGAACATATTTGTTATACATAGTTACGCTCTTGTCTGTTACTTAAGGAGTATTTATAGCAAAACTGCAACTGTCTGATTCAGGTCTTATTCAATAATTTGTGGATTTGTGACATGAAACAGAGAGATGTTATAGTCAAATAAAGGAAACAGTCCACATTTATCATGTAGTGCTAGAAAACGCAGTTTTCCTGACAAAAAGGTGAAATAATAATAATAAAAAACGGAAAAAATATAGGAAACAACGCTTCAGTACTTCTTCAAAGTGATATAAAACCTGATTCTGTTATTCATAAGCAACTTTTGAATTGTGAGTAATAACAGGAAACGCTTTCCTTTCATCATAATGAAGAACGTTCTTTTGGGTACAAAATAACAGTAATAATTATTCATATTTCCTTATGTTTCTGTATACAGACTGCACTTACATTAAAAGTAATTGCTTTGTTACAAAAGACTGCAGAAGATAAGCGATAAGTTAATTTTTGTTACGTATCAAACGCAATTTTTATTGTTTACGGATATAAAATACACAACGGAATACTACTGAATGATATACGCTTCTAATTATGTGCAGAACGTCCAAAAAAGGAAACAGAAAGACGTAGAGGAGTTTTCGGCTCCCATTTTCTCTCTTACACTTTCGCTTATGTTTCTTTCCCTACAAACTCTATTAGCAGTGCAGAAAAGCTACCGACCCGTAGTTTCGGTAGATGGCCGAGTGGTTCTATGCGCTACAGTCTGGAACCGCGCGTCCGCTACGGTCGCAGGTTCGAATCCTGCCTCGGGCATGGATGTGTGTGATGTCCTTAGGTTAGTTAGGTTTAAGTAGTTCTACGTTCTAGGGGACTGATGACCTCAGAAGTTAAGTCCCATGGTGCTCAGAGCCATTTGAACTGTAGTGACGTAACAAGACTGTTACGCCACTTGAGGTAGCCGATAGAAAGGCACGCGTACACACACGCCGACTGGCGTCAATTCTGGAACAGGATAACTATTGAATGGTAGCAAGAAAAGTACGTAGCTGCTTTATACTAACTTTTATTATGTGATGAATACAGCGTTCTTCTTGAGACATTTATACTATAACTCTAAAAGTAGGTAAGGCTAATGGCGCCTTGCTAGGTCGTAGCCATGGACTTAGCAGAAGGCTATTCTGTCTCTCGGCAAATGAGAGGAAGGCTTCGTCCGTATTGTCGCTAGCCATGTCGTCGTACAACTGGGGCGAGTGCTCTATCGTATCTCGAGACCTGCCTTGTGGTGGCGCTAGGTCTGCGATCACACAGTGGCGACACGCGGGTCCGACATGTACTAAATGGACCGCGGCCGATTTAAGCTACCACCTAGCAAGTGTGGTGTCTGGCGGTGACACCACATTCCTCCCCCGAAAATCGGCGAACGGTCGTGTTATAAGGCTTCCGCCCGCCGTGGGGAGGACCCCATGTTGACGTATGCGATGAGGTGGGGAGCCTAACAACAGGCGAGGCTGTGCCACCCGCACCCGGCCATTCGGTCCGAGGGGAGCCAGGAAACGCCTGAAAACCTAGTCCAGGGTGCACGTCAACATGCGGTGTATGCGCCCGTAAAGAAACAGGAGGGGCCGAAGGGTCAACCTCCATTGCGTCGGGGTACCCGACGCGCGATGACGTCATGTGGTCCGGAGCGGGCAAGAGGTCCATGGCGGAGGACGGCTGGTCACGGGAAGCGATCGGCGGCGCGTGACCCAGGGAGGCGCTTGGCGGCTGCAGCGAAGCGTCGAATGCGGGCGGCGCCGGCGGGAGAACAGGCGGCGGCGGCGGCGGCGGCTGCTGCTGCGGCGGCGCGTCGCCATGGGGCAAAATGGAAGGCATCGTTGGTAACACCTGGGGATGAGGCGAGCCAGTAGATGGGTCCCCAGGGCGCTGACCGGACGGCACCGTCGCTGAAAGCAGACGGGGAGTGGCAGAACCCGTGCGACGACAGAGGCGCAGCTGATTGAGATGCCGACGCACCTCACCAGAGGCCCCCAAAACCAAATACATCGCGCGGCCGAGGCAGCGAAGAATGCGCCCTGCGAGCCAACGCCGTGAACCTCGATAATTGCGATAAAATACAACAACGCCTGGAGCAAAAGCAGGAGTCTGCCGCTGCACAGGAACCTGATGCGGCGGATGCAGCAAAGACATCAGGGTTCGATGAGGACGACCGTGGAGCAACTCAGCCGGCGAGCGACCATCTCGGGGCTGAGAGCGATACGAGGACAAAAAGAGCAACAACGCGTCCTCCCGAGAATGCGACTCTTTCAATTTCAACATCTGTGACTTGAAAGTCCGGACCAAACGTTCAGCGGCACCGTTTGACTGAGGCGAAAACGGCGCGGATGTCAGTTGTTGAATACCATTGGCCTGGCAGAATGACTGAAATTCTGCGGACATGAATTGTGGGCCATTGTCGGAAACAATAGTCTGCGGAAGACCTTCAATGCAAAAGATAGCAGACAACACTTGGATGGTGGCGGAGGACGTCGTGGAAGACATCCGGACAACAAAAGGAAAATTACTGAAGGCATCGACCAGAACCAACCATCGAGCATTCCAGAATGGACCAGCAAAATCAATGTGCAAGCGTTGCCAAGGGGAAGTGGCTTTTGGCCATGCAAAGACTTTCCGCGGCGGTGCGGATTGTTGTTCGGCACACGCCATGCAAGAAGAACACATATTCGTAATCGCAGCATCGATTCCGAACCAAGTACAGTGCTGACGAGCAAGTTGTTTCGTTCGCACTATACCCCAATGTCCTTGGTGAAGAAGCCGTAAAACAGAAGACTGTAACGAACGTGGGACCACGACTCTGGACTGATCATTATCAGAACGCAACAACAAAACACCACGTCGAACAAAGAGTCTCTCCTTGTGAGCGAAAAATCGGCGAACCAACGGATCCTCGATCCGAGACTTTGACAAAGTCCATTGCGTAGCAACAAAACGCAAAACAGTAGCAAGGACAGGGTCAGCAGCTGTGGCTGTAGCTACACGACGAAAATCAATCGGAAACGATTCGACTACTTCATCAGATTCCGCATCAATGAACATGCAAGCAAGTTCGGAAGAATCGAATGCTTTATCCTCAGCAACAGGCAAACGGGACAACGCATCGGCGTTTCCGTGCTTAGCAGTGGACCGATACAAGATATCGTAACGGTACTGCGAGAGGAAAATAGACCAGCGAATGAATTTCTGCGCCGTACGTGGAGGTACAGGCTTGGTCGGATGAAAAAGCGATGTCAAAGGTTTGTGGTCTGTGATGATGGTAAAGTGACGACCATACAAGAAATCATGGAACTTAGTAACACCAAACACGAGAGCCACATCTTCTTTCTCTATCTGTGAATAATTTCTTTGCGCAGACGATAGCAATTTGGACGCAAAGGCAATAGGGCGATCATGCGAGCCAACTTTGTGCGCAAGCACAGCACCGATCCCGAAATCCGATGCATCTACCATCAACAAAAGGGGTTTCTGGGGATCGAATGGCGTAAGGCAAGTATTAGAAAGCAACGCCGATTTCAACTGGCGAAAGGCGCGTTCGCATTCCGTCGTCCAGAGAAACGGAACACCTGTACGGCGTAAGCGAGGAAGCGGAGCTGAAATGGAAGAGGCATTGCGCACATTCACTTACACCTTGTGATTCTATATAGTTCAATGTTCGTGCGACCTCATCACGCAATGCGTGGGGAACATTGCGCGCTCTGAAAAATTTCGGTTGCGCGTTTACTTTCAGTTCCAAATGTGCTTCATAGTTTTTAGCGCAACCTAAGCCCGGCGCAAAAATGTCTGCAAATTCGTCACATAGACGAGAAACACTGACTGAAGGCACAGTTTGATTCACTGATAGCACCTGATTTACAATAGACATGTTAAACAACTGAAATAAATCTAAACCAAACAAGTTCACTGCAGAAGAAGAACGAAGAACGTAAAATGACACAAGTTTTGTTTGTCCCTTGTATGTTGCAATAAGGCTGCACTGTCCTAACACAGGAATTTTCTGTCCTGAATATGTGGTTAGCTTAACATTTGCGGAACGCAACGGAGGTTTGCCCAGTTGTTTGTACGTGTCGTGATTGAGCAATGAAACTGCAGCTCCGGTATCGAGCTGGAATGGTATGACCTTGCCATTAAAGTCCAAATCTACAAAAAGTTTATTGTCCTGCTGACGACAAAAGCGACTGTCTCGTGGAATTTGAACAGACACTGGTACAGAATCACTTGCTAATGGACGTGATTTCCAGCGACGTTGGCGCACTCTTTTTGCGGGACGAACACAGTCACTGTTAGAAAGAGTGGCACTGGACGAAGTGGAATTAACGACATGAATGTCCATGGGCGAAGGTCCACGAGCCTGAGTGTCCTTGGTTCGATTCCGGCGCGAAGCAAAGGGCCTGGAATGATTAAGAGTGTCTGATCTGAGCTTTTTCTGGCAAACACTTTGAACATGTCCTTTCCTATTGCAGAAAAAGCAAATAGCTTGGCGTGACGGGCAATGTTCACATGAATGTCTAGTAGCACACCGCGGGCATGATTTCATTGCATTTGTGTGCTGGCGCGGCACACCTGGCCTAGCGCGCGGCGGCAGCTGCGTCGACGTGCGCGAGGCCCGGTTACCGGGCCGCGCAGCGCGTCCGACGGGCCGGTTAATGTTACACATGGCTGGCGAAGTTTCAAAAGATTCCTGAGCACAGTCAAGTGTGTCCTGTCTATCCAATATGTCTATCACCTGTTGAAGGGAGGGATTAATTAGTTTCAAAATTTGCTCCCGTATGCGAACATCAGAAACGTTCTGTGCAATTGCATCACGCACCATTGTATCTGAATAAGAAAGACCACAGTCACATTCAAAGGCACAGTCCCTAGTAAGTCCTTGCAATGTTGCTACCCACTCCCTATTAGTTTGACCGGCCGTACGTTTCGTACGAAAAAACGTATACCGTTTTGCAACTACATTAACTGTTTCTTTGAAATAGGCATCTAATGCAGACAAAATTTCCTCATAGGACAGAGTTGCTACGTCGCGTCGGGGAAACAACTTCACTATCACACGGTAGGTGGACACACCGACACAAGAAAGCGAAAACGGCTGCCGCTCATTACCTTGAATTCTGTAGGCGGCGAGGTGGAAGGCGAATTGACGGGACCACTCTTGCCAGGACTCGTGGGTTGCATCAAAGGGTCGGAATTGAGGTGCAACAGCATGTTGTGGCTGCGGTAGCGATGAAGCGGCGGCGGCCGCATCGGTTTGAATGGCACGTTGACCCTGGACGAGCTGTCCAAGGGCATCCAATAACGCCTGCGTCTGCTGATTCTGCAAGCGAGAAAATTCGGACAGTACATCTGGAGATTGTGGCGAAGCCATGACACAAATTAATGTAAGCAAAGTAAAACACAAGATCCTTTGTAGACTCGTCGCCAATCTGTAGTGACGTAACAAGACTGTTACGCCACTTGAGGTAGCCGATAGAAAGGCACGCGTGCACACACGCCGACTGGCGTCAATTCTGGAACAGGATAACTATTGAATGGTAGCAAGAAAAGTACATAGCTGCTTTATACTTAACTTTTATTATGTGATGAATACAGCGTTCTTCTTGAGACATTTATACTATAACTCTAAAAGTAGGTAAGGCTAATGGCGCCTTGCTAGGTCGTAGCCATGGACTTAGCAGAAGGCTATTCTAACTGTCTCTCGGCAAATGAGAGGAAGGCTTCGTCCGTATTGTCGCTAGCAATGTCGTCGTACAACTGGGGCGAGTGCTCTATCGTATCTCGAGACCTGCCTTGTGGTGGCGCTAGGTCTGCGATCACACAGTGGCGACACGCGGGTCCGACATGTACTAAATGGACCGCGGCCGATTTAAGCTACCACCTAGCAAGTGTGGTGTCTGGCGGTGACACCACATGAACCATTTTCAGTTCCGGTAGAGGGCTACTTTGGCAGTGACGCTTTGTTTCCTTTGGGGACGCTATTGGTCTTATTTACCTGGTAGGTTTTTTTTTTCTTCTCTTCCCAAAAAGTCTACATCTTCTCGCTTAAGTTTCCATATCACAGCATCTTCTTCCTGTCAATTAAATTTCCCGTCTGTAGCATGTCATCTTCGTGGTGTAGCAATTTTAATGGCGAGTAGTGTAGCTTTTTTTCAAGACCACTTTCGCTGGTAAACCTCAACGTGTGCTGCCTTGGTAGCTCGTATAATGTCTAAGTGGTATTCCGGTTGCCGCCAGGTGTTTCGTAGCATGTGTTCTGTCAGTAACGAATGTGTAGTAGGGCATCAGACAGTTGTCAGGAATGTCTTCTTAACAGCATACGAAAGTTGGAACTCCAGTAGTGACAACTACTTGGTGGGGCAAAGAAAAGTAATCCTGACGAGTGGATAGGATTGAAAGAGCATGTATGACGAGCACCACTTGTACGCCCGCAGCGTGATCCTCACCTATTAAGAGCGTAGTACGGGCTGTGGCTGTGTAAGTGGAGCAGTGCAAAGGCGGCGATGGTATTCAAAGTGGAGCAACGGCTGTTCGTTGCGGAGAGTTACCTGACACCAAAGTCGTGGAAACTGTGTAGTCAGTTGTTTGATGAGAAGTTTAATCATGTAAAAGTGCAGCGAAGAGTGCCAAGCAACGCTTAGTCCAGAAATGGCGTAACACAGATTCTGTTTTGAACAAGCCAAGAAACTTTTCGAAACATGCCCAACTTAAAAATGTGCCTGCAGCTCACCAGAAAATTCACCAGAAAATGCTTCAGTCCTACCAAATTAATCCGACGCCTGTCTCAAGAGACCGGCATATTATGTCGATTATGTGGACGAATATTCCACCAGGACCTGCACATGCATCCTTTCCGCGAGTCTGTTGTTCACGCATTAAAATCAGCAGGTGCTCCTCAGCGCCTCCACTTTTACGAGTGACTGTTCACTGATATGAAAATGAAGGGCTTTTACATGAATCTCTTCTTTAGGTCTCATGAATAGTGGTTTCACCTTAGTGGTTATGTCAGCTCACAGAATCACAGGTTCTGGACAGCGGAGAATCCTCGTAACTTCCACGAAACACCATTGCATGATCAGAAGGTTGGGTTTGGTGAGCAGTGTCTGCAAGCCACATTACTCGTTCATCTACTTTCATGAACATTTTGAAACTATCTATGGCGTCATTAATAGAGGAAGAAAATACCGACAGTTACTGCGAACGGAATGGACGAACTGTTCATACAGCCGGCCGAACCTTGCAGCACCTTTACACAATCTTCAAACTGAGAGAGTTGCCCGTGGATGTCGGTGACCACCCAGGTCACCTAATTTTGTGTGGGGAGTCTTCAAGTCTAGGGTGCATTGCATCAACTCTCAGAGTCTTCAAGAACAGCAGTAGGACGTATTGGAGGAGACTGCAGCAATTCCTGCAGTCCAGCTTCGATTCGCCATCGGGAACGTCCTGAGCAGCACCCACAATTGCCAAGAGGTGAATGGTGGTCGCTTTCAACATCTGCTACAATCACGTTAGTGCTGTCTTTTCTCTGCTGTGTTCCTTTTTCACCTGAACTCTGTTCTTCGGGCGACTTATATTTGCCCCACCCTGTATTTATTTGAACTAATACAAAAGAGGTTCAATGTTTTACTGTCTCAGTCATTACCACTGTGTACAACCTGTTGCCAGCGAGGTGGGAGTCTTAGGATACAGTTATCAGCGCCATTTATGTTGCTAGGTCTAACGGCACGGTCTCTTGCGCGACGTCGTTCCACGATGGTGCTGATGCGAACGTAAGTAAGTAATTTATTCGTCTTAGCAATCAAGTGAAATTACAGGAGCTTAAGTTCGGGAAGTGTAGAGGATGCTACAGGACTCCACAGCCCCGTCAAACCAACAACGCAGTCACAACTAGCGCTATAAGCGGCAGAATATTGTCTGACATGAGAGCGTTCTGCAGAACATGTCACCGATTCATTCTCAAACTTACAACGAATCCATTGAGTGCTAACTCGCAAAAGACCAAAGATATTTACGGCATTGGACGCCACATGTATCTGTTCCACCAAGCAACCACAATATTGGCTGCTAATGATAACAGTGGGCGGGAATGAAGGTATCCAATTGTGAACATAGTATCGGTTACGGAGGGTAGTTGAAATGCTTAGTGCCGGCCAGAGTGGCCGAGCGGTTCTAGGCGCTTCAGTCTGGAACCGCGCGACCGCTACGGTCGCAGGTTCAAATCCTGCCTAGGGCATGCATGTGTGTGATGGCTCTGAGCACTATGCGACTTAACTTCTGGGGTCATCAGTCGCCTATAACTTAGAACTAATTAAAACTAACTAACGTAAGGACATCACACACATCCATGCCCGAGGCAGGATTCGAACCTGCGACCGTAGCGGTCGCTCGGCTCCAGAATGTAACGTCTAGAAGCGCACGGCCACTCCGGCCTGTGTGTGATGTCCTTAGGTTAGTTAGGTTTAAGTAGTTCTAAGTTCTAGGGGACTGATGACCTCAGATGTTAAGTCCCATCGTGCTCAGAGCCATTTGAACCATTTTTTTTTTTAAATGCTTGGTCGACTAGTAACAACAGTAGTGCAGTGCTAATGGTGTGGGTAAAAATCAAAGCAATAACAACGACAAACAAAGCAAACTTTCCATTATATCTACAACAATAGATGCCAATGTCGGCATTACGTCAGAAAGAAACCGTAGGAATTTCTCAGAGCGAGAAAGAAGGGGTAGATAAAATATTAGCGTTTTGGCAAAATGAGCGAGAGGAATGTGCGGTGTCCTGTAAGTTCAACTGTGCGGACAGTACACATGAGGAGTGCAATGATAACGAAACGTGTTTAACAACTGAAGGTGATATTAAAACACGTGTCGAAACGTCTTGTTCATCATCCTTGTCGGAAAGGGGTCACAAATGCCGTCTCCAATTAATTGTAGTAAAGAACAATCGTCGTCTAAGGAGCGTGTACTAAACATAATTTCGTACATGGAAAGTCATCCGCAGCATAGTAAAAAATAAATAAATAAATAAATACATTCGAATACGTCCTCATAAATATAACCGTGTAGTGCATAAATGAAACTACGGATATTCAAGGGAGGACAAGGAGCACTTCTTACAAAAATTAATGTTTGCGTGTTTCAAGGATGTTCGACAGAATTTCTAGGCTGTGCATGATAGTGACCTACTACGTTATGCACATCAAACTGCGCGCCACATGGACCACAGTAATTTCACGGGAAGCAGTGGATGGTTGCTTTACTTCAAAAAGTGTTAAAGAACTGGAAGATGAAATTTCAATCAAAGTGACAAATTGACCATGCACAGCAAACTGCGGATTCGGATCGAAAATTGGTAGATGAGATAAACAAACTTACCCCAGTGTGCAGTAGAGAATTTGTTTTCAACTCAGACCAATAGGAATCTGAAGAGGATGTGCACATGAGTATGAAAGGAACCATGGAAATCAGGAGTACCCGGTACCGAGACTGAACCAGAACAGAGTGTGCGATAAGAAACAGCCAAAACTGAGCTAAAATAGTGAGACAAACTCATCCATACGGTTGCAGCCGCCATCATATTTGAAATCTCATGTCAAACATATCATTGTTTGACACCTTTCTGTGCTACAATTAAATTATAATACGCGAACAATTTTCAGAAGGTTATATATGACAGACGAAACTACAAATTTCGTGAAGTTCTTAGACAATAATTTATTTCACAGTGTGCGTTTTACTAGTACAGATGTGCAAAGTCTTATCTCTGGATTACTTACTATCAATCATTAAGGATTTTTCTTATTTGTTTTAAAATTTTATCTATGCCTTCATGTGCACAATAATTAATTGTTAAATTCAGCCGGTTTGACACTGTTCCTCATTAATAAACGTGGGTCGTCACATAATGTAAAACAATGACTTACTCCCCACACATGAACTATAATTATCAATTGTTAATTATTCATAAACTGATATTTTAAGGCAAAATGAAACAACATTCAGACTTTCAATAAAAAAAGTTTTCATACACAATCATTACTTACTCATCATCTTCATTATCCTCATTTTTCTGGTATGTTAGCAGATCCTTTGCCTCTCCATTTTCTGCGATCCACTGCTCCCTTCTTAAGGCTGCTGTGTGTTGTACCGTCCATCACCTCATCCAGCACCTGAAATCTCTGCCTTCCTCGCTTCCCTTTTCCTTCTACATTATCTTCTAAAGCTGTTTTTGTCAGTCCGCCATTCTTTCTTAATATATGTCTAATCGAATTTCTTTTGCTTCTTTTTATTGCTCCTAGTAACTGTCTTTTCTCTGCCACTCTTCTCTTTACCTCTTCATTTTTTACTCTGTCAATCCAACTTATTCTTTCCATCCTCCGCCAAGTCCACATCTCAAAAGCCTCCAGCCTTTATCTGTCTATACTCCTCAAGGTCCATGTTTCAGCGCCATACGGAAGAACACTCCATAAAAAACATTTTGTGTGTCTTTTCCTCAGTTCTCTGTCCTGACTGATGCAGAAAATTCTCCTTTTCTTATAAAATCCCTCTTTTGCCATCGCTATCCTTGTTTTAATTTCTGTGCTGCAATTCCAGTCTGTGTCTATCCTTCTTCCAATATAGTTAAAATTTTGCACCCGTCCTAATACTTCTTCTTTCAGCATAATTTTTATTTCTTTATTTTCTCCTAGTGCCAATACTTTTGTTTTCTTTGTGTTAACTTTCATTCCATAATTTTTCCCGTTAGCTTCAATGGCATCCTCTAAATCCTGTAATTCTTTTTTCCCTGTGGCTAGAAGGACCATGTCATCAGCAAACCTCAAACACCCTACTTTCTTCCTCTAATTTCTACTCCTTTGTCTTCGAATGAGCATTGGTCAATCATATTTTCCAAGTAGAGTTTGAGAAGGGTAGGTGATAGACAGCATCCCTGTCTTACTCCTTTTCCTAGTCCGATCCGGTTTGTACTTTCTCCTTTCACCTTAACTGAGGCTTTCTGATTCAAATATAATGAGTTCACAAGTCACCTGATTTTCGAATGCCTTTTCTAGATCTATGAAGCACATATAGAGGTCTCTTCCTTTTTCAATAAACCTTTCTACCAAGATTCGTAGGAGCCCCATTACATCTCTGGTGGCTGTATTCCACCTAAAGCCATATTGCTCCTCGCCAAGATTCTCCTCCATTACTTTTCATTTCTGTTATTAATTATTCTTAACATCTCTTTGGCTTCATGTGAAATGAGACTGATTGTTCTGTGCTCACTGCATTTCTTGGTTCGTTGTTTTTTCGGCAATGGAATCATTACTGTTGTCAGAAAGTCCTCAGGCCATTCACCACTGTCATATATTTTATTACGCAACCTCAATATTTCTCTTCTTTCATCTTGGTTCAAACATTTTAATATTTCTCCCGGTATTGTATCTGTACCTGCTGCTTTGCTATTTTTCATTGCAGCTATGGCACACTTTACTTCTTCCATTACCATGGTTGGTCCTTTCTCGTCATCACTTACACTGTTGAGTGATTAAAGTTTCAGAGTTTCTGGTATGCGATCTGTGCAATACAGCTCTTTTGGACATTCTTCCCAACTCTGGAAGTCATCGTTACGATATTTGTAAACTACCTCTTCGTCTTTACTCAAAATTGCCATACTAGCACTTCCTGCTCTGTTTGATCCTATGCCATAGTCTTTACTCTGTTGTATAGTATGTCGTTCCTTCCCTTCCTTTCCAGTTTTACAGTTGCATCACATTTTTCTTTTAGCCATATTTTCCTAGCCTGCTCTGTTTCTCTTCGCAGTTCGTTATTTAACCTTCGGTACATCTTTCATGCATCTTTAATGTTCTTGTTTTTAAATTTTCTTCTCTCCTCCATCTTGGAAATCATTTCTCGTATGACCCACGGTTTTTTTGCCATTTTCCCTATTACATATCCTATATTTTGCTGTCCTACGTTAATGATTCCTTCATTCAGCACATTCAAGGACTCGTTGAATTATCAGGTGGTTCTTTCTTTCGTTATGTGTTTACATACTCAAGTGACAGCATTTCTGTAATTTGTTCTTTGTTGGATCTCATCTTCTCTAGATCCCACTTCTTCACCATGGTCACCTTCTTCACTTTTTTCATTCTTATTTCTATTTCTGCCATAAGTAACTTGTTGTCGCTATTAATAACCGCACCTGGTGATGTGTGCACCTTCTTGATTCCATTCCTAAATCTTTCTTCTACCAGTATAAAATCGATTTGGTTTCCAAGTATAGAGCCTCCTCTTGTTGTTCTTGAACTACATAATTGCTACTGTCAGCTGTCCTTCCCTGCAGAAGTCATTTCTCTTTCCAAGACCATGACTGCCTACTATGTTTCCCTCTTTCCCTTTTCCCACAATGGCGTTCTAATTCAAATGGTTCAAATGGCTCTGAGCACTATGGGACTTAACTTCTGAGGTCATCAGTCCCCTAGAACTTAGAACTACGTAAACCTACCTAACCTAAGGACATCACACACACATCCATGCCCGAGGCAGGATTCGAACCTGCGACCGTAGCGGTCTCGCCGTTCCAGACTGTAGCGCCTAGAACCGCTCGGCCACTCCGTCCGGCGGCGTTCCAGTCTCCCATTACTGTTTTGCAGCATTTTTCATTTTCGTCTATTATTTTTTCTATTACATTGTACTTTTCCTCCATAATTAGGTCATCATGTTCTGATGTTGAGATACACGCCTGGACAATCAGTAAATATTTTAGTGCTCCTTTCAACCTTACACTAATAACCCGGTCATTTGCGTAGACCACATATTCCACACATTTAGCCAATTCCGTTGTCATAATCATTCCTATTCCATTCATTCCTTTTACTTCTCCTCCTGAGTAGTACAGTACATATTCATGTGACTGCAACTCTCCACATCCATTCTATCTTGCCTCATCAACTCCTACGAGGTCTATATGAGTCTTTTCCATCTCTGCTTGTAGCAGAGTTCTAACATTCCATGTACCAATTCTCGTTTTGATTTTTTTCTCCTTTCAATTTGTCCTCCACGGAGGTCCGAATGGGGGACTATCTCCGGATACTGATTTAACATGAGAGGAAGCCACTTTTATGCATAAAATGGAGACTGCATTATGCGTGGAAGATAATCTGCGGTGGTATTCCGTTGCCTTCCGCAGTTCTGTAGGCCGTCCCTAATATGGGATAGAGGCGCCTTTCGCAGCCGCCCACTCTAGATCACACGCTGCACGAGAAGTATAGGTTGGAAAGTGAAAGACCAGTAGCCCTCGAAACCTAACTGCAGCAGTTGGCCTAGGTTGGCCCGAGGTTGCCAGTCATGTACTCACTACGTGTTAGACCCTGAGGTACATTAGTTACTACCATACTCTGAAGTAATAAATTACACGTACAAAATATTCGGGTGTAATGGGTTCTACACTAAACGACTAAGTTTAAAGATCTATGATTGTTACGTCACAATTACTACGTGTTTAGACCACAACTTCCCTGCTGAAACTGAACATGTTGTTCTTACTCCTGTGTTTATTAGAAGGGAATGGTAGGGCAACCATTTTTCCCACTATTCACCGTCACTTGTATTGCCAGGAAGCAGAACTGACAGTTGACCGCCATTAAATAGTATCGTAGTCCATTATTAACTATTAGAGATCACGATAGAAACTAAAATCTGTCGCACATATAAATTAGACCTATGGACAAAACAAAATGTAGGATGTTCACCTTATTCTGTGTCATACTGTACAACATAATGAAACACTGCTTGGCAGAAACTTATCTACGTCATCTCTAGTAGTGGAAGCTGGAAAAACAAAGCTGCGATATTGGACAAGAGAGATGAACACAATGTTATGTGTGTGCGCATTAAGGCATCGAAATATGGCAGAAAAACATCTTATGCCTGAACTCAAAATCTCTGAATATAACGTAGAACAGGATTGTTAAAGAAACAGCCTTACGTGAACTCGATGGTCATTAACCTCAATTTAAGCGCAAATCTGTCATATTGTGCGAATATTCCGGCTGTCCGACTCTTCTCATGGGCTCCCTACCTATACGTCTTTTGGTGCAGGGACACATCAATAAACGATTCTTAGAGGAGCATTGCTTAACTGTATAGCAAACAATATGAAACGACGACTATTTGGCACCAATTTGTAACAATGTTCAGCGGAGCAGAGTGGTGCAGGACATGTAAATAAAGGTCTTGTCCCGATTTGTAATATATGAAGTATATTCCAAATACTTCGAATGTATCGTTAAACGTTATAAAATGCCCAAAATGGGATTTCTGCGATCTGCAATTTCCAGTGCTTCAAATATACTGCACTACCATGTGCACATAAATGTGAAACGTGCCATTATTTTCAATTCAAAACCAAGAACACCTAATTTCCATCAGAAATATCAGGCTGTGAGCCTGCATGGCCCGTAACAGCAGCGAGTCCATAATTTATATTAAGAACGTCTGATTCTCTAGCATTTTTACTCAGAATAGTGGAGGAAAATTTACTTTAGAATGTATTTTGTCTAGACAGTTTTTTGTACGTAGTCTGGAGAGTTACATTAGCTTTCCCAAGCCGTGAGCATATCTAGTTACTGCTAAATTTTTGAACCAATCAGAAACGTCCTTTTTCGTGTCATTGGCATTTCCGTAGTGCTTTTTGCCATGAAATTCTTACGATATGGGAGACAGATGGTAATCATTGGAGGCCATGTGTGGTCTACAAGTCGGATGTCTAAAAATTTCTCACTAAAATTACCAAATCAGGTCCCACATCAACGGAGAAAAATGCGGGCTGCGTTATCGTAAAAAAGTACAATGCCGCTGGATAACAATACACGGCGTTTGTTTTGTCCGACTCGGCGTATTCGGAAATGGGAATGACAGTAGGCCGCTGCAATTTCATCTGTCCTCTCCGCACAAACTCGATGCGAAGGACGCCATTTCGATCCCAAAATACCGATGCCATGGCTTTTGTGGTGCTGAGAATTTATTTGCCTTTTTCTTTCTTTTTTCGAGAATTAAGAGCTATAATGTTCGAATGACTACCTCCTGGTTTCTGGATTTTTACGTTAAACTCAGCTGCCTTATTAGTAGCAATATGGTGATAAAACTCCTCGACATCTTTCACTTAGTGGTTGGTAAAAGGCAGTGTTGCTCCCATTATTTTGCATTTTGTGTCCATTCGTCAAAATTTACGGAACGAACATGACACATACTTCTCTGTAGCCCAAATCAACTGTTTAACAGGGAGCTGCTGATGTTGAAGTTTTGAGACCACAAGATTTTCTTCGTCCTGGGCATTCGTTCGTCGAACTTAAGCAAGATGCAACATTTTGAACTGAGACTTCATAACATTTCCATAAATTACGCTTATCTGTGTGTAAATTTTGATAGAATGGCCGTTTTCTGAATTTAGAAACGGTATTATACTACGAAACTCACATTTAGAGTGCTCGGTAATTTTGTCACACATTTGAAAATCGCACAAGTTTGCTCGGCGTTAGCATCATTCTGCTACCAACGAATGTTGTTGTTGTTGGTGTTGTTGTGGTCTTCAGTCCTGAAACTGGTTTGATGCAGCTCTCCATGCTACTCTATCCTGTGCAAGCTTCTTCAGCTCCCAGTACCTACTGCAGCCTACATCCTTCTGATTCTGCTTAATGTATTCATCTCTTGGTCTCCCTCTACGATTTTTACCCTCCACGCTGCCCTCCAGTACTAAATTAGTGATCCCTTGATGCCTCAGAACATGTCCTACCAACCGATCCCTTCTTCTAGTCAAGTTGTGCCACAAACTCCTCTTCTCCCCAATTTTATTCAATACCTCCTCATTAGTTATGTGATCTACCCATCTAATCTCCAGTATTCTTCTGTAGCACCACATTTCGAAAGCTTCTATTCTCTTCTTGTGTAAACTATTTATCGCCCATGTTTCACTTCCATACATGGCTACACTCCGTACAAATACTTTCAGAAACGACTTCCTGACACTTAAATCTATACTCGATGTTAACAAATTTCTCTTCTTCAGAAAGGCTTTCCTTGCCATTGCCAGTCAACATTTTATATCCTCTCTACTTCAACCATCATGTGTTATTTTGCTCCCCAAACAGCAAAACTCCTTTCCTACTTTAAGTGTATCATTTCCTAATCTAATTCCCTCAGCATCACCCCATTTAATTCGACTACATTCCATTATCCTCGTTCTGCTTTTGTTGATGTTCATCTTATACCCTCCTTTCAAGACACTGTCCATTCCGTTCAACTGCTCTTCCAAGTCCTTTGCTGTCCCTGACAGAATTACAATGTCATCGGCGAGCCTCAAAGTTTTTATTTCTCCTCCATAGATTTTAATACCTACTCCGAACTTTTCTTTTGTTTCCTTTATTGCTTGCTCAGCATACAGATTGAATAACATCGGGGAGAGGCTACAGCCCTGTCTCACTCCCTTCCCAACCACTGCTTCCCTTGCATGTCCCTCGACTCTTATAACTGCCATTTGGTTTCTGTACAAATTGTAAATAGCCTTTCGCTCCCTGTATTTTACCCCTGCCACCTTCAGAATTTGAAAAAGAGTATTCTACTCAACATTGTCGAATAGCAATGTTTATTTCACGGTGGTGGGAGTGAAGGGGAATTGTGCATCTCGACAAATCACTATTTTCACCTCCTATAAGGAAAAATCGGCTCTGTTGAGCAACTTGCGGAACGTACCTGTTTATTATTATTATTCACGCATGAGCCCTATTGGACTACTCGAAGTACAACGAATCAGTGTCGCTTTTGATGGTTGGCCTTCCTTTGTATCCAAATTTGTTTCATCCTTTCAGAATGAAGTCTCTTTCTTTTATCAGACCGTGGTGTTCCAGTCCGTTTTCTAACTTCCCTCTGATCAACATTCCAATCACATATCCGTTATCTGAATGTTTCTCTATCTGTAACGTCTGCCTGCGTAATACCGGCTATTTTAAGATTCTCCTTAATCGCGATCCATGTATTTGGCTCAGTTTTGGCCTTGCTTCCATTTTAGTAGAATTCTACTATTTGTTTTGTCAACGTAGTGTATGACATTCTTTTAATGTGCCCATGAAATTTAAGCCTTTTTTTCTCGTGTCACCATGTATGTCTGTGCATTTTTCTATTTTCCTTTTTCAGCCTATAAGTTTCTTCATCATTAATTTTGGGGCCCAATATTTTCCTAATAATCTTTGTTTCTTTCTTTTGAATTTCTTCATTATCGCTCTTACTATCTGAAATTGGAGTTTCTGCTCCATAAAGACATTCAGGTTTGATTACAGTGCTGTAATACTTACGTTGCCGAGAATTCTTCCGGGTTGTGTGGCTGTAGTCCATGGAACTCTTCTATCCCTGACGTTTGGACATCTTCGGAGGTGCTCCTGGTTGTGCTGAGTCTTGTCGACTGACGAGTCGGACGTCGAAGAACGCCCTAAATACCGTGGAAAGTGGGCGTGGTCTGGATTTCACGTGATAGGAGAGATAAACCTTGTCACGGATTAAATATAACTATCGTTCATACTACGTCAAAGGTAGAAACTTCTCATCGATTCTGCAGTGTTACTGTCCATATATCGCTGAGTTTCATGGCTTCCTCTTTTCTGTTAAAATTATCCTCATAGTTATATATTTCGATGGCTTCTCTACATAGCCGTGGATAATAGTTTGTCATAGTACATAAAACTTCAGTTTCCAAAAATTTCATTACGTGATCACCCGACGGCAGAGCATGTTTCGCCACAGCTGACTTATCTGTTTCCCTAGTCGGCAAAGACTTTGCTGTGTATTCACACTTCTCTTTTTAGCTCCAATGTAGACCATACCACATGTACACGGAATTTTGTATACACCACTTGCAGACAGAGGGGGACGTTTGTCCTTAACGGAACGAAGGGCTTGGCTTATTTTCTTAGTTGATCTGAAAGCCGGTCGAACGTTACGTTTCCTTAAAATCTTGCCAATTTGATCCGTTTCTCTCTTGATGAAGCCTTATGTACTATGACGAACTATTATCCATAGCTATATAGAGGAGCCATCGAAATATATAAACATGGGGACAATTTTAAAAGAAAAGAAGGAGCCATGAAACTCAGTGACATACAGACAGTTGCGCTAGAGAATCGATTAAAAGTTTTTATCTTTGACGTACTGTGATCCACATTTATATTTTATTCGTGACAAGGTTTGTCTCTACTATCACGTGAAATCCAGACCAAGCCCACTTTCCACGGTATTTAGGAACTCCTTTCACGTCCGACTCGTCAGTCGGAAAGACTCAGCGCAACCAGGAACACCTCCGAAGATGTCCAACATAGCTTTGGAAGAAACGTCAGGGATAGAAAAGTTCCATGGACCACGGCCATACAACCCGGAAGAATTCTCGGCAGTTGAAACATCCGGTCGTGAAAGCTTTCATTGTATGAATATTTAAGTTAACTGAATTTAGAAAGTGATTTTTATTGTAAATATTTTGTGTGTTAATCTGAATGCAGCTGCCGTTTTTTGACGCCGAATTTCGTTCGCAGCTTTTTCCAGAACGTTTTCTTGTATGATTTCCCCAAGTATTTAAATTGAGAAACCGTTTAAATTTTTCCATATTTCGTGTTCATAAACTTTGGTGATTTTTGATTGCATGTCATATATTCCGTTTTTTCGAATGTTTCTAGTCCGACAGCTGTGGTTAGATCCCCAGTTAAACTTGCCAGATCATCGGCAAAGGCTAGAAAATCTACTCTGATATTACTTCTACCTAACTTCATTGAATGCTCCATATTTTGACTCGGCTTTTGCTTTCGCCATTCTGTAATTACGTTTTCCAAAACATCGTTAAATAACAGTGGGGAGAGTCCATCTCCCTGTCTAACACCACATTATATCTAATGATTCAGAAATTTCTCCAATGAATTTAACTTTAGAGCTAGTGTCGTTTAACGTTTCCTTAATCAGTGTTAGAATTATATTATGTAGCCCTCGCTCCTTTAAAATCTGAAAAAGAGATTCACGATCAACTGAGTCGTAGGGCTTTTTAAAATCCACAAATGTACATACAACGTTGTTACTAGAAATCCTTTAAGGCCTAAGGATTGGTTTTAAATTAAGAATTTGTTCTGGACTAGGTCTGTTTGGTCTAATGCCTACTTCGTATTCACCAATTTTAGTTTCTAGCCGGCCAGAGTGGCCGAGTGGTTCTAGGCGCTATGCGACTTCACTTCTGAGGTCATCAGTCGCCTAGAACTTAGAACTAATTGAACCTAACTAACCTAAGGACATCACACACATCCATGCCCGAGGCAGGATTTGAACCTGTGACCGGAGCGGTCACTCGGCTCCAGACTGGAGCGCCTAGAACCGCACGGCCACTCCGGCCGGCGTAGCTACAACAGTAGAACTATTTAAAGAACTAACAACGGTGGTCTCGACATTCTTTCTCACTAAGAAAGCAACTACCATTATCAATTATACTAAACCCAACCAATACCAACACCACCGAAACTTCAGGCAATTTTTAAGCTAAAACCAGAAATTCAATCTGGAACACTGAACGAAATTAAAAATCTGATGTTCAAATGACTCTAAGAACTATGGGACTTAACATCTGCAGTGATCAGTCCCCTACACTTAGAACTACTTAAACGTAACTAGCCTAAGGACATCACACACGTCCATGCCCGAGGCACGATTCGAACCTGCGACCGTAGCAGCTGCGTTTAACGAAATTGCTATGAAATTATTTCGTTAAAGAATAATAAATTTTTGCTTTTAAGTTAATTTTCTTTTCTTTTCTGTACGTACGAACTTTGTTGTAGAACCTGTCTCTTATTTACGTGTGGTAATAAAAATTTTCACTTTCAAAAGAATTACGTACATTTAAAATTTACGTGAACTAATATTAACTGATTAAGAATATTTATTTGAAAATTAAATATTTTACATCATTCGGCCTTGGCACACATTTTCTGAATGCAGTGGATTTTTTGTTAAATATTTACTGAATTCTATCCCGGCGTTAGCTTTTGAACACAAGATTATCACTATTAGCAGAAAATGGTTAATTATTACCAAGCCGACATTTAATTATCACTGATCAAATCTACTTCGCTATACATTTAAGTTATTTGAAAGAACCAAAATTGTTAGATTTCAACATTAACTATCCGTCTAAGAATGCACAAATGTGTAACTATTTTTAAAATCTCAGTCAGTCTCTGGATCGCTGTAAAAGAAGAACATTCTCTTAGTTCACTGTTAATGTTTTATCTATCTGTTCCCGATTTACGGGTTTGGTTGATTTTTCCTTTAGCGGAACAATTTTTTAAATGTGCCGCCGCTGCAAATCGATCGGTCGCGGCACAGCCCAGCAACATCGCTAAAAAATGCTGAAAACTCTTTAAAGAAATATTATAGATGACATAGGCAAGCTAATTTACATTAATAATACACACTTTTCATAAATTTAAATATATTTTTACCACAACAAATATTCAACTCACATTAGTTCGTAATTTCTCCTTCAATGGCGGCTAAATCTAGATACAGACAAATGACGTCTACCCTTTCACCAAATACATCGACACAGCTTCCTACCGCTTTCAGCTCTAAACGAGGAAGACCAAAGAATACATAGAGCATTGTGCTTTTATAGTATTGCTGACTATTAACATTTCTTTGTAATTTCACGACATTATTTTCGACTGACTGAATTTCACATCTCTGTTATCGCAGATATTGACACATTTTGCAATTACATTATTAATATAGAAATATTACCATCCTAAATACAGAGAGAATATTACTACAAAAAATATTACAATAATAACAAATGTCTTTTACACAAAATTCAATAATATTTTTTGTTAAATAATTACATTATATACAGATTTCTCAGAGCGGCGTATATGGTACAAATAAATTTTAGTTTGTTAATGTGTGAGTTTGCCAGGGAACGTTACATGCGCTGTTCCGGACTGAAGCGCCTATAACCTCTCGGACACAGCGGCCGGAAGAAACTAAACACAGTGAATGAAAATGTTACTGAAATATTTCACTACAAACGATAAGAAACGTCAGCTGAAAGCTACCGTACGGAATTTAATAAATGACTTCAACGCACAAACAACTCTAGAAAACACAATGGGCGGAAGTTTCCCAAAGTTTATTAAACAGTTATTTCGCCAGAAGTAGCACGAGACACCGTTGAAAACTACTAAATTTAATAACTGAATAATAGTGCACAAACAACTTCGTCAGAACTTGGCTTCAGAATCGCTACAGCTGCAACTGCACTCCGGGAAATTTATACACGCTACTAATATTTGGATGAACGATTAAAAACTACTAAATTTAATATCTAAATACAGTGCACAAACAACTTGGCCAGAATCGGTACAGCTGCAAACACACGCCGCGAAATGTGAACACCTGCTAAGACTTCGATGAACGACGGAAACGCACTCACGAATAACAGACCACTCGAATCAATAACACATAAGGTAAGATTGAAATGAATGAAAATTCACTAATAAGTTGCTTTTAAAGCAACACCAATTAGTTTTAAAATAAGTATCTGAACTCTAAAACTTTTAAAATATTAGCGAGCGATTTGAACAGCAGTCCAGCAAATGTGACGCCACACGAAAGATGTATGTGCAAATGACGTAATGGATAATGTCGGAAACTTCATCACGCTGTTCGCGGATGATGCTGCTCTATACCTAAAAATAGCGACGCTAGAAATCTGTTGCGAAATGGAGGAAGACCTGCAGATAATTGACGCTTGGTGCAAGGATTTGCAGTTTAACCTCTGCATAAGCAAATCTAACGTACAGCGCGTATATATGCAGAGAAACCAGTACTGCACGAATGCACTAGAAACAATCACACCCGTTAGTCATCTGATAGTACGCATGGAGCTTAGACTCATGACTACTCTTCGTCAGCCTGGGAGTCGTACCAGACAGGACTGAAAGAGGAAACGAGGTCCAAGACATTGCATTACGTTTTGCCACGTTTATTTAGACGCGCCAAAGGGCCACGGAGATGCTGGTCCAACTCCAGTGGCAGGAGCTACGGAAGAGTAGTTCCACACCAGAGCGCGGTTTACTCATTAAATTGTGAGAGTATATATTATTTATGTATTACATCCTCCTACGAACATCTCGCGAAAATCTCATGAAAGTTAACTTAGAGAGATGCGATTTCATTTGGAGGCTTACCAGCGATTTCCTTCCCACGCACTATTCGACAATTCAATAGGAAAGGATGGGGGTTAGGAGGGTGGCGGGTGGGAAGGGGTAGGGGGAGTGACCACAGCTGCCTCTGCCGTAAGCCGTAAAGTGATTTTCGGAGTATATATGAAATTTGGGAATGTATGGGTGAGGATTTTAAGTTCAGAATTTCGTCTCGTGCAAGTAAAACGTCCTGAACTTCTTGATGGAAAGCATAGGAGGGCAACTGTTTTTAATTACGGTTTTTGTAGAATTAGTTGTATCGCTATGAGAAGAGACACGTGGATTAAGCAAGTGCCATTACTTATGTGCACAGCAGACAACATAGCCTAAGACTTGGTCACTGTATTTTGTTAGGTGTTTGATTACAACGATCTGCCTAGAATAAAAATCTACCTATTGTTTCCACTGTCCCTGACGCGTTCAGAAGCTATATTGCAATTTCAAGGGCCACTGTTCCGATATTCAGCTCATATACATTTATTTATCCCCCTAGAGATAAATAAACTCGAAGCAGTAATTAATTTCGCGAATGTGATCTACCTAATGAACATTAACCCCAAAATGTTTGTGAATATGAACTTCCGCTAATCACTCTGCTTTCCGACTACACAGGAGAAAAATCTCCTTGTTTGGACTCAAGATTAGCAGAGTTGACAGTGCAAACACGCAGCTTTTTCTCCCCTGATGCATAATGCGAGTATTTAAATAGGCGGAAAGAAGGTAAATATCGCCAGTTCATAATCACAATTAGAGTAACAGTGTCTGTCTCCACGTCAAAAAATGAAGTAAAATTAAGATCAAATCTCAGAATTCTTTAAAGGGTAATTTAGCTCAGAACGATGGGAGGTGGTATCTAATTACTAAATTTAAGAGTCTCGGCAGCAGTATGCCCGCTGAGAAAAATGCAGTTAATTCTCTTTCCTTCTTGCTTTGAATCAACTCCCAATTTAAAAATGTCTTCCAAAGGTAAGGATCGCTTATCCATTATTTGTAATCTGAAATCTGTTTGTACAGAGAAATTACGAAGTGAAAAGCTATTATACAGAATAGGAGATTAAAAAAGTTGAAAATCTATTACAATGCAGGACCGCATGATATGTTCTGACGATTAAAACATAGTGCTCGATGGTGACTCGAACACAGAATTTCTTGCTTACGAAAAAAAAAGTAGCTTTATTCTTTACCATTGCACCGAGGCTGACTATGCTATTCTTACAGAACTGGTTCTTGACATCAACAACAAAGGAAACTACACTGCAGTAATGGGATGCTAAAAAATTTGAAATAAAGTTCGTATTCATAATTTAAGTTCTAATTCATCAAATAAGTTAACCCTTGACAAAAAAAGAGAACAAGGAAAAATTAAAGGAAAATCGTCAGATGGTAGCGTTGCCTCCTTTGCACCTTTTACATTTGTGTCCTAAAATATAAGAAAGTTTTTGTAAAATATGTACCGCAGAAAATTGTTATATTTCAGGACACAAACGTAAAACTTCAAAGAAGTCAACGTTACCACCCGACGATGGAATCAGGCCCGAATCTAGAAATGGTGCAATAAAATCACTTCAAAAATATGTTGCAGTGCTTCTTAGAGTGTGATGTTCTCTAAAAAAAATGTATAAAATAATTATTGTTAAATATTGCTACATTATTTTTTTTTGTATCTTTCAGCTGCTAGAATGATATTCTCTTCCATAAGACGTCATTGGTAGTATTCTAGGGTGGATACTTGATAGAATGTTGTATAACGTACTTAGAGCACCATATAGTGCACCTTCAGCCAAGTTCATTTATAATCTTTTACTTTTGGGAATAGGTTTCTGTGATGTAAGGCATCTCTTCTTCTTCTTCTTCTTCTTCTTCTTCGTCTAGCATCTCTGTCCTGTATCGGTGCAGGGTCAGCGTAATTATTAACGGATTTGTCGTAGTTAATTTTTTACAGGGTGGCCGGAATGTGGGTGCCTCAACTGTCTGCATGTGTCCGCCCTCTGAACAGAGGTGTGGACTTGCCGAACGCTGAGAAGAAAAAAGCGTTTCTGCACATGGGCCAAGTTATCATGAGCGAGATCTACTCAACAATGCTACACCAGATGTCATTACGCCGTGTCACGTATGGTAGAACACGGCATAGCCGGTTTTCTGGCAGCCTGAGCGCAGTTCTCATCAGTATTGTTAGAGCGCCCATCTGCGGTATTGCGACTGCTTCTGACTTGTTTACAGCAGTGGAAATGAGTATGAAGGCAAGGTTCTACGTAAGTAACAATCCAATGTCTGAATCATTCATGTATCGAGTTTACTAAGAAAGCAGTAGATACGAACAAGATGTAAACAATCATGACGAAGTTACGTAGTATGCTTCATAAAACGAGTTACAAAATAAGTCTTTTGCATTTCCTGAGTGGGAACTGGCATAAAGGATCAACTTTCGTGTGGAGTTATTGCATTGTTATCACTTTGTACAACTTCAGTTTTTCGTGATTACGTCCAAATTCTCTTAGGCACTGATTTGGTTACGGTAGTTCTTACAGTGAAATTGTCATCCGCTTCTATCGTTTCACTCTTTTCGGATGACTCACGGCCTCAGATTGCCTTCCATTGCTATAAACACGCCATGCAAATGTTCCCCAAAGGCTTTACATGGGATTCAAATCCGGGCTACTTGCAGGCCGGTGCAAGACATCGAAGTCTTTATCTTCAAACCACTTTTTAGTTGTATCAGAAACATACACAGTTACGTTAATTAGAGTAACCTCTGGCGCGAAACTCGCTGAAGTGAGAAGTACACTTTGAAATTACAACTTTTGGTTACAAAAACTGAAATAAATACAACCTCTGAGAAAACTTTAGAACAGTAAGGTATCAAGGAGAGGGGAAAATTAGCGACACGGAGTAAGGGGAGTAGCTTACAATTGGTTCACCTCTTACTTTAAGAACAGAAAGCAGAAGGTAATTCTCCGCAATATTGAGAGTGGTAGTGATGTTCAGTCCCAATGGGGCACTGTTAAGTGGGGCGTTCCCCAAGGGTCGGTGCTGGGGCCGCTGCTGTCTCTTATTTATATAAATATGCCTTCTAGTATTACAGGTAATTCAAAAATATTTCTGTTTGCTGATGACACCAGCTTGGTAGTGAGGGATCTTGTGTGTAATATTGAAACATTATCAAATAATGTAGTTCATGAAATAAGTTCGTGGCTTGTGGGAGATAACTTGATGCTAAATCACAGTAAGACTCAGTTTTCACAGTTTCTAACTCACAATTCAACAAGATCTGATATTTTGATCAGACAGAATGGGAATATTATAAGCAAGACGGAACAGTTCAAGTTCCTAGGCGTTCGGATAGATAGTAAGCTGTTGTGGAAAGCCCATGTTCAGAATCTTGTTCAGAAACTAAATGCTACTTTATTTACCATTAGAACAGTATCTGAAATAAGTGACAGTTCAACGCGAAAAGTAATCTACTTCGCATATTTTCATACGCTTATGTCATATGGTATTATTTTTTGGGGTAATTCTTCTGATTCAAAAAGGGTATTTTTGGCTCAAAAACGGGCTGTTCGAGCTATATGTGGTGTAAGCTCGAGAACCTCTTGTCGACCCCTATTCAATAGTCTGGTAATTCTGACATTGCCCTCACAGTATATATTTCCTTTAATGTCGTTTGTTGTTAGCAATATTAGCTTATTCCCAAGAGTTAGCAGCTTTCATTCAGTTAATACTAGGCAGAAATCAAATCTGCATGTGGAATGCACTTTCTTGACTCTTGTGCAGAAAGGAGCGCACTATTCTGCTGCATCCATTTTCAATAAGCTACCACAAGAACTCAAAAATCTTAGCAGTAGCCCAAACGTTTTAAGTCTAAACTGAAGAGTTTCCTCATGGCTCTCTCCTTCTATTCTGTAGGGGAGCTCCTAGAAGAGCTAAAAAATTAAGCAAATTCCAGTGTTACATTGTTGATATTCTTTATTTAAACTTACGAATTGTCACCTGAATACGTTTCTTGTATTTCATTTTATCTGTTTCTGATATCGTGTTATAATTTCATGTATTGACGCGTTCCATGACCATGGAGACATCTCCTTAATTTGGTCCCACGGAACAATAAATAAATAACGATACTGATAAATCGTTGGCAGTCCCCTCACGAGCAGCAGGTGCTTTGACGTCACGATCCTATGACGCTGAGAGCTCGTAGGAAGTCTACTGGCAACGATGCGGTCCCACGAGGCGATGGCCACAACAAATACTGCGAAGCATTGCCCTCGAAGCGGCTGCTGGAAGCGCAGAGTCGGACGTGGCCCAGAACGAGGTGGCACGGCAATTTGGCGGGCAGCTATGTGGCAGCAACAGGCGGTGTCCGTAGCGGAGACTCGAGGTGGATGATGATTGCTCGCTGCTCGGGGCGTAACTGGCTCTGCGTGAGTGTAGTGCCGATTTAATTATACGCCTGCGGAAGGGTACATACGTGGTATCCAGTGACCATGTGACCGTGCGGACGTAAATTAGTACCCGTGACTGCAGCGCTGTGTGCTGCTACTTGCACGCTACGTAGTCGCGAGACTGGCGCCACTCGCCGCTGTGGCTACTGCTGGTGCCTTGCCTCTTCTGTTTACAAATATCCTCCTAGGTGAGGCAGCGCTCGTACCTGACCTGTGAAGCATAATCATAAGTGTGGTGGCCGAAATATAAATGGAGCAACCCACAGTCTGAACAGAAAGAAAAGTAGAAAGATTTATTCGTTTTGAAGGGAAACCAGAGTACTGAACAGAAACATTAGACTTTCCTGCACTAGGTACTCATACATTGTGATTAATTCTGACTCTAGCATCTCAGCGCGTCCACGTCAGAGTTCGTTCTAGTGTTCAGCCAAACAGTGCATGAACTACTCTTAGGGCGGAAGGCTGCCCAAGAGATCATGCCTGAGTTCAGCCAAGGAATGCAGAAGTGTGGCGAAATCATAACACTTGCACCATCAAAATTTCTGCTTAATCTTACCTGCTTCTCGGTTCTCAGATCAAGCCAATAGTACTGAAATCCATCCTGTCCGTCTAAATTAAACTTCTTATCATTATTGAACATCACTTTATCCCATTCTGAAATCAATGGCGTACGTTTTTCAGCAAACTCTAATCGAGCCTGTTTATATTTCGGTGTTACAGCAGGTTTCTGCAGTCTATTTTTGAGTGAAATATGTTCGTCATGTGACAGAATTTGGCATACACATCTGGCAGTTACTGGCAGTTGCAATTCAGCAACAAATTAACAAACTGAGGGGAATAACTGTTCGTGGCCCTTGCTTTCTACAAAAGTAGCCCTTTCTATCGCTCAAATATTTCTCTACTTTGCCCATGTTTTCCGTTCTCTGTATGTTGCGAGACCTCTCTAACGAAATTATCAATCACTGGAACAGTACTGTTGTGTCGGTATCTGGGCCGACACCGTGAAGTTGAGATGGCTGAAAATGCACGCTAGACTAACGCAGACGGGCGTGAAGTACTGGAACAGGCTACGTAATTAATGTTAGGAAGAAAAGTACGGAGCAGGATTAATACTTATCTTTAATATCATTGTGGTACATCGATCTTGACGATACACAGGAGACTTTAAGTACAATCACTGTATGGCTAATGGCGCCTTGCTAGTTCGTAGCCATTAACTTAGCTGAAGGCTATTCTGTCTCTCGGCTAATGAGAGAGAAAGGCTTCGTACATCTGGTCGGTAGCTAGGTTCTCGTACAACTGGGGCGAGTGCTCTCTCGTATCACGAGACCTGCCTTGGTGGTGGCGCTAGGTCTGCGATTACACAGTGGCGACACGCGGGTCCGACATGTACTAAATGGACCGCGGCCGATTTAAGCTACCACCTAGCAAGTGTGGTGTCTGGCGGTGACACCACATTCCTCCCCCGCAAATCGGCGAACGGTCGTGTGATAAGGCTTCCGCCCGCCGTGGGGAGGACCACATGTTGACGTATGCGATGAGGTGGGGAGCCTAACAACAGGCGAGGCTGTGCCACCCGCACCCGGCCATTCGGTCCGAGGGGAGCTAGGAAACGCCTGAAAAACTAGTCCAGGGTGCACGTCAACATGCGGTGTATGCGCCCGTAAAGAGACAGGAGGGACCGAAGGATCAACCTCCATTGCGTCGGGGTAGCCGACGCGCGATGACGTCATGTGGTCCGGAGCGGGCGGGAGTTCCATGGCGGAGGACAGCTGGTCACGGGAAGCGATCGGCGGCGCGTGACCCTGGGAGGCGCTTGGCGGCTGCAACGAAGCGTCGAATGCGGGCGGCGCCGGCGGGAGAACAAGCGGCGGCGGCGGCGGCGGCTGCTGCTGCTGCGGCGGCGGCGGCGCGTCGCCATGGGGCAAAATGGAAGGCATCGTCGGTAACACCTGGGGATGAGGCGAGCCAGTAGATGGGTCCCCAGGGCGCTGACCGGACGGCACCGTCGCTGAAAGCAGACGGGGAGCGGCAGAACCCGAGCGACGACAGAGGCGCAGCTGATTGAGATGCCGACGCACCTCACCAGAGGCCCCCAAAACCAAATACATCGCGCGGCCGAGGCAGCGAAGAATGCGCCCTGCGAGCCAACGCCGTGAACCTCGATAGTTGCGATAAAATACAACGTCGCCTGGAGCAAAAGCAGGAGTCTGCCGCTGCACAGGAACCTGATGCGGCGGATGCAGCAAAGACATCAAGGTGCGATGAGGACGACCGTGGAGCAACTCAGCCGGCGAGCGACCATCTCGGGGCTGAGAGCGATACGAAGACAAAAAGAGCAACAATGCGTCCTCCCGAGAATGCGACTCTTTCAATTTCAACATCTGTGACTTGAAAGTCCGGACCAATCGTTCAGCGGCACCGTTGGACTGAGGCGAAAACGGCGCAGATGTCAGATGTTGAATACCATTGGCCTGGCAGAATGACTGAAATTCTGCGGACATGAATTGTGGGCCATTGTCGGAAACAATAGACTGCGGAAGACCTTCAATGCAAAAGATAGCAGACAACGCTTGGATGGTGGCGGAGGACGTCGTGGAAGACATCCGGACAACAAAAGGAAAATTACTGAAGGCGTCGACCAGAACCAACCATCGAGCATTCCAGAATGGACCAGCAAAATCAATGTGCAAGCGTTGCCAAGGGGAAGTGGCTTTTGGCCACGCAAAGACTTTCCGCGGCGGTGCGGACTGTTGTTCGGCACACGCCGGGCACGAAGAACACATATTCGTAATCGCAGCATCGATTCCGAACCAAGTACAGTGCTGACGAGTAAGTTGTTTCGTTCGCACTATACCCCAATGTCCTTGGTGAAGAAGCCGTAAAACAGAGGACTGTAACGAACGTGGGACCACGACTCTGGACTGATCATTATCAGAACGCAACAACAAAACACCACGTCGAACAAAAAGTCTCTCCTTGTGAGCAAAAAATCGGCGAACCAACGGATCCTCGATCCGAGACTTTGACAAAGGCCATTGCGTAGCAACAAAACGTAAAACAGTAGCAAGGACAGGGTCAGCAGCTGTGGCTGTAGCGACACGACGAAAATCAATCGGAAACGATTCAACCACTTCATCGGTTTCCGAATCAATGAACATGCAAGCAAGTTCGGAAGAATCGAATGCTTTATCCTCAGCAACAGGCAAACGGGACAACGCATCGGCGTTTCCGTGCTTAGCAGTGGACCGATACAAGATATCGTTGCGGTACTGCGAGAGGAAAATAGACCAGCGAATGAATTTCTGCGCTGTACGTGGAGGTACAGGCTTGGTCGGATGAAAAAGCGATGTCAAAGGTTTGTGGTCTGTGATGATGGTAAAGTGACGACCAAACAAGAAATCATGGAACTTAGTAACACCAAACACGAGAGCCAAAGCTTCTTTCTCTATCTGTGAATAATTTCTTTGCGTAGACGAGAGCAATTTGGACGCAAAGGCAATAGGGCGATCATGGGAGCCAACTTTGTGCGCAAGCACAGCACCGATCCCGAAATCCGATGCATCTACCATCAACAAAAGGGGTTTCTGGGGATCGAACGGCGTAAGGCAAGTATTAGAAAGCAACGCCGATTTCAACTGGCGAAAGGCGCGTTCGCATTCCGTCGTCCAGAGAAACGGAACACCTGTACGGCGTAAGCGATGAAGCGGAGCTGAAATGAAAGAGGCATTGCGCACATTCACTCACACCTTGTGATTCGACATTGTGCAATGTTCTTGCGACCTCCTGACGCAATGCGTGGGGAACATTGCGCGCTCTGAAAAATTTCGGTTGCGCGTTTCCTTCCAGTTCCAAATGTGCTTCATAGTTTTTAGCGCAACCTAAGCCCGGTGCAAAAATGTCTGCAAATTCGTCACACACTAGAAACACTGTCTGAAGGCACAGTTTGATTCACTGATAGCACCTGATTTACAATAGATATGTTAAACAACTGAAACAAATCTAGACCCAACAAGTTCACTGCAGAAGAAGAACGAAGAACGTAAAATGACACAAGTTTTGTTTGTCCCTTGTATGTTGCAAGAAGGCTGCACTGTCCTAACACAGGAATTTTCTGTCCGGAATATGTAGTTAGCTTAACATTTGCGGAACGCAACGGAGGTTTGCCCAGTTGTTTGTACGTGTCGTGATTGAGCAATGAAACTGCAGCTCCGGTATCGAGCTGGAATGGTATCACTTTGCCTTCAAAGTCTAAGTCCACAATAAGTTTATTGTTCCGCTGACGACAAAAGCGACTGTTTTGTGCAATTTGAATAGACACTGGTACAGAATCACTTGCTAATTGACGTGATTTCCGGCGACGTCGACGCACAGTTTTTGTGGGACGATCACAGTCACTGTTAGAGAAAGTGTCACTGGACGAAGTGGAATTAACGACATGAATGTCCATAGGCGAAGGTCCACGAGCCTGAGTGTCCTCGGTTTGATCCCGGCGCGAAGCAAAGGGCCTGGAATGATTGTGATTGTCTGATCTGAGCTTTTTCTGGCAAACACTTTGAACATGTCCTTTCGTATTGCAGAAAAAGCAAAGAGCTTGGCGTGACGGGCAACGTTCACGCGAATGTCTAGTAGCACACCGCGGGCACGATTTCACTACATTTGTGGGCTGGCGCGGCACACGTGGCTTAGCGCGCGGCGGCAGCTGTGCGGACGTGCGCGAGGCCCGGTTACCGGGCCGCGCAGCGCGTCCAGCGGGCCGGTTAATGTTACACACGGCTGGCGAAGTTTCAAAAGATTCCTGAGCACAGTCAAGTGTGTCCTGTCTATCCAATATGTCTATCACTTGTTGAAGGGAGGGATTAACTAGTTTCAAAATTTGCTCCCGTATGCGAACATCAGAAACGTTCTGTGCAATTGCATCACGCACCATTGTATCTGAATAAGAAAGACCACAGTCACATTCAAAGGCACAGTCCCTAGTAAGTCCTTGCAATGTTGCTACCCACTCCCTATTAGTTTGACCGGCCGTACGTTTTGTACGAAAGAACGTATACCGTTTTGCAACCACATTAACTGTTTCTTTGAAATAGGCATCTAATGCAGACAAAATTTCCTCGTAGGACAGAGTTGCTACGTCGCGTCGGGGAAACAATTTCACTATCACACGGTATGTGGACACACCGACACAAGAAAGCAAAAACGGCTGCCGCTCTTTACCTTGAATTCTGTAGGCTGCTAGATGAAAGTTGAACTGGCGAGACCACTCGTGCCAGGTCTCATCGGCTGCCACGTATGGTCGAAAGGGAGGTGCAACAGCGTTTAGTGGCAGTGGTAGCGAAGAAGCGGCGGCGGCCGCATCGGTTTGAATGGTACGTTGACCCTGGACGAGCTGTCCAAGGGCATCCAGTAACGCCTGCGTCTGCTGATTCTGCAAGCGATAAAATTCGGACAGTACATCTGGAGAATGTGGCGAAGCCATGACACAATTAAATGTAAGCAATCAGAAAGAACTCATCCCATCCTCGTCGCCAATGTTGTGTCGGTATCTGGGCCGACACCGTGAAGTTGAGATGGCTGAAAATGCACGCTAGACTAACGCAGACGGGCGTGAAGTACTGGAACAGGCTACGTAATTAATGTTAGGAAGAAAAGTACGGAGCAGGATTAATACTTATCTTTAATATCATTGTGGTACATCGATCTTGACGATACACAGGAGACTTTAAGTACAATCACTGTATGGCTAATGGCGCCTTGCTAGTTCGTAGCTATTAACTTAGCTGAGGGCTATTCTGTCTCTCGGCTAATGAGAGAGAAAGGCTTCGTACATCTGGTCGGTAGCTAGGTTCTCGTACAACTGGGGCGAGTGCTCTCTCGTATCACGAGACCTGCCTTGGTGGTGGCGCTAGGTCTGCGATTACACAGTGGCGACACGCGGGTCCGACATGTACTAAATGGACCGCGGCCGATTTAAGCTACCACCTAGCAAGTGTGGTGTCTGGCGGTGACACCACAAGTACAACTTCTTGAAAATTGATTGGAGAGTCCCTTTTCCTTGTGCGTACCGATTTTTGCATTTTCACCACCTGACAACACTTTTCGTCGTGCCATTGTCACAATCGTGGTTTATATACACAACTCGCGGTTTCTCTAATCGTGTCAGTTTCCTATTTGCAGTGAAAGCACGATATAGTGCTTTCATATTGTTGCATTTACATTGCGCAGCAGTATTCCAGCAGTGTTAATTTTCCTGGCAATACCCACGCCTTTATACTCATTTCCACTACTGCGTAGCTCTGCTGGCTGTGAAGGCGTGCTTGGGGCTTGGGTTGCAACAGAACAGAGAAAGAAACTCGCAGTAGGGAGGAACGGAGGACGGCATTGAACTAGTCGAAAAATTTGGGAGAAGTAGTAGCGAAGTAGAAAGAGTTTGAGAGTAATTTGCCGCTTTTTAGCGGAAGGTAACAAAGGCAGTACGGGGTGAAGAGGCGACAGGACAGCAGAGCGCCGCCCTGACACGCGTCAACTGGCGACGCGCCAGCCGAGGCGCGGATAACAGAGGCGTCGCCCGGCGCAGCGCCACGGCGCGTGACGTGTGACGCCCCCATTGAGTCCGCGGCGGGCTGACACGGGGCGTCCGGGCGGCGGCCCAGCACAAAGAGGCGCCGCCCGCGCACGGCGCGCTCTGCAGTCTGCAGGTGCTCCGTGCGGTAGGCAGCGAGCGGGCAGAGCATTCAGCAGTGGCGCTGGTCAGGGACATCTAGCGGGCGGCGAGTCACGAGGGCCGACACGCTTCACCGACGGCCTGTCAGGGACTGGCAGTGTAAGTGATAGCACTCTTCTCGTGTGAGACGCGTATGCTGTCTAAACAGAGCTTCCCGTCACAAGGTCGGTGTAAAGGATGCTTTGGGTGAGATTGCGTTTCTCGAGATACACACGCAGATGGCATCTGCTGACAACAAAGAATCAAGGTTATAATACGCTACTGGCCATTAAAATTGCTACTCCAAGAAGAAATGCAGTTGATAAACGGGTATTCATTGGACAAATATGTTATACTAGAACTGACAAGTGATTACATTTTCACGCAATTTCGATGCATAGATCCTGAGAAATCAGTACCCAGAACAACCACCTCTGGCCGTAATAACGGCCTTGATACGCCTGGGCATTGAGTCAAACAGAGCTTGGATGGCGTGCACAGGTATAGCTGCCCATGCAGCTTCAACACGATACCACAGTTCATCACGATTAGTGACTGCCGTATTGTGACGAGCCAGTTACTCGGCCACCATTGACCAGACGTTTTCAATTGGTGAGAGATCTGTAGAATGTGCTGGCCAGGGCAACAGACGAATATTATCCAGAAAGGCCCTTAGAGGACCGGCAACATGCAGTCGTGCATTATCCTGCTGAAATGTTAGTTTCGCAGGGATCGAATGAAGGGTAGAGCCACGGGCCGTAACACATTTGGAATGTAACGTCCACTGTTCTAAGTGCCGTCAATGCGAACAAGAGGTGACCGAGACGTGTAACCAATAGCACCCCATACCATCACGCCGGGTGATATGCCAGTGTGGCGATAACGAATACACGCTTCCAATGTGTGTGTCACCGCGATGTCGCCAAACACGGATGAGACCATCATGATGCTGTAAACAGTACCTGGATTCACCCGAAAAAATGACGTTTTGCCATTCGTGCACCAAGGTTCGTCGTTGAGTACACTATCGCACGCGCTCCTGTCTGTGATGCAGCGTCAAGGGCCACCGCAGCCATGGTCTCCGAGCTGATAGTCCATGCTGCTGCAAACGTCGTCGAACTGTTCGTGCAGATGGTTGTTGTCTTGCAAACGTCCTCATCTGTTGACTCAGGGATCGAGACGTAGCTGCACGATCCGTTACAGCCATGCGCATAAGATGCCTGTCATCTCGACTGCTAGTTATACGAGGCCGTGGGGATCCAGTAGGGCGTTCCGTATTACCCTCCTCAACCCACCGATTCCATATTCTGCTAACAGTCATTGCATCTCGACCAACGCGAGCAGCAATGTCGCGATACGATAAACCGCAATCCCGATAGGCTGCAATCCGACCTCTATCAATGACAGAAACGTGATGGTACGCATTTCTCCTCCTTACACGAGGCATCACAACAACGTTTCACCAGGCAACGCCAGTCAACTGCTGTTTGTGTATGAGAAATCGGTTGGAAACTTTCCTCATGCCAGCACGTTGTAGGTGTCGCCACCGGCGTCAACCTTGTGTGAATGCTCTGAATAGCTAATCATTTGCATATCACAGCATCTTCTTCCTGTCAGTTAAATTTCGCGTCTGTAGCACGTCATCTTCGTGGTGTAGCAATTTTAATGGCCAGTAGTGTATACCCGTCTTAGAGCCATAGATCTCGTTCCATGTATCTTTAGTGAGGAGACCCTCAAGAATGTAAAACATGTAACACGAATACAAATGCACTGAAGGAAAAACAATTGTGTTACCAAGAAATATTTGTGCGACATAAGTGAAAGGTGGCAGCCGTATTTCTACATCTGAACGAAGGCCTCTATCCAAAATTCACGCCAGTCACGTATGAGCGGCGCCTCTATTAGGATGAATATCAGGTTTGCCTTACATACAAGGTGTAATGCTCGTAAGCCATAGTTAACACAGATGTTGGACGTGGTGAGTTGATGTTGGTCAGGAATGCCCTTAAAGCGACAAAGCCGCCAATATCAACACCAAACTGAGTTCGGACGAGGTCGTGCAGTAGGGGTACGAATAACTGGATGTTCCTTCTGACCTTAAGTAAGTCCGTAACTTAAACAGTAACAAGCCCAACAATGATCAGTCCGTTTGAAGACTTCATTAGCCTTTCTTAATGTGGTTCGTACGTAGATGACAGATTACGCTAGGAGCCTGAAGATGATGCTTTTTGGGAAAGAAATTGGCAGCATGTTTTGAATAACCGATTTCTGATTACAGTACAACTCTGGGTTTCAATTACCATTAAGTATTTAAAGTCTGGTTGCTGTTCCACAGTCCTCGATGGATTACTAGAAACTCGCACTAGGCCGGCAGTGCGTGGTAGCGATGTTCTGCCGAACACAGTTTTCGTAGTTGCACAGGTGTCAAATTTAAAGATCCCACCGAATCCGTGCTTTACACCGATAGCGATTGAGTCGCCTTGCTATGATTGTTTGGCGCTCTGAATTAAGCATGCCACAACTTCAGCAAGTTACCACATATCACGATAAAAAAAGAAAATGAACGTAATAAAAAAACGCTCCACAGGTATAGATAAACGCATCTATCCAAAGGACACTTTGAAATATACTCAAAATAGGTAAAATTAAAACAAAAGAGTAAAATGGAAGTAACAAATAGTAATGACTACTGTTAACGGTTGATCAACAATGTCAACATGGATTACAAACACACTATACAGAAACTACATTCATTTAAAGAAAAAAAATATTCGGAAAAGTTTGTCACAGAAGAAAAAAAAAACTTCAACTGATCTCTTAGAGAGTATATGTTTTAGTCTCTAGGAGCAGTTTATTGATTTTGCTGTCTACCTGCCAGTTTCGGCACACAGTTCCATCTTCAGGACATCCCCTGGGACGCAGTCATCACAATGGCTTGGCAAGTCAGGGTATAGCCTGAAGATGGTAATGTGTGTGTGTACGTGCGAGCGCATGGCCGTAGCGATGTGACGTCGACGGCTGCTCTTCGTGGTGGTGGCGTAACCGAAGTAGCTCCATCAGTCGTGTAGTTACAACGAATATATCTTTCGCTTGGAATACGATTCCCCACGCGGTGATATTACCTTCTGTATCATTCCTTTGGTCACAGGCCGGTCAGATGTATTTGTTACCATCGCGAAACTATAGGTCATCGGCCGCGCGGGATTAGCCGAGGGGTCTTAGGCGCTGCAGTCAAGGACTGTGCAGCTGCTCCCGGCGGAGATTCGAGTCCTCCCTCGGGCATGGGGGTGTGTGTTTGTCCTTAGGGTAATTTAGGTTAAGTAGTGTGTAAGCTTAGGGACTGATGACCTTAGCAGTCCCATAAGATTTCACACACATTTTTTTACAGTTCATCGAGCAAAGTATATCCCGATCGCGATTCATAATTACGATGAAAACAGCCCCACAAGTCGCAAACAGTTTAAATGTCTCCACAGCGGCGATTAATATTTTAACTCTCGCAGCAGTTTATTACGTTGAAAACGAGATCAAAATTTTGAAATAAATTAGTTTATGAAATTCTGTGACATACAGTCAGTTCGTTTCTAACAACGACAATCGCCGTTCATTCGCCTATACATTGTCGCAGCTATTTATCGTACTCCACGAAGCACGCAGGCTTCAGGTAGTCTAATGATAGTCTAATCTTTTCTTTCATATCGAAATTTTGTTTTAACCATGACCAAAAAATAGGAACGATGCCATAAATTTTGTGTGCTTCCGTGTAGCACGATTACAGAAGACACGCGCGTACATAACCACGACATTGCACACACACACTGACTGCACCTGTCGATACCGCCCTCGCTTCAGTTTCTGTCTGACAGTTCCGCACATTACATTTGGTATTACTCAGTGCTTTAACATAAACATTTCAAAAAAGATCAGACACTAGTTGAAATATTGCGAAGTCTGTCAATAAGAGATTGCTGTAGCAATGTATATAAAGCGAAACATAGTCACATTTCATACTGTCCAACAAAACACAGTTTTAATCTGCCAGGAAGTTTCAAAACAACGATACATGTACAGGTTAAATGAAGCAAAATAAAGAAACGTCACACTAATGTTTCCACCACCTATGTTCAACGTCAATGTGCACCAAACACTTCTAGACTGAATGAGGCAGAAGTAGCAGTTCAGGATGTACAAAATGTGCCGGGGAGTATAGGGGGCAAGGCACGCAGTGAACAGTGTAATCATTGTCGTAATGCGGAAAACGGAGCGATTCATCTGACGTCCACAAGGTCATGATCAGTGGTTTTCGGGCAAAGGGCGGAAGGATTTCCGAAACGGCTAAGTTTATAAACTGTTCGTGTGCCGCCGTGGCTAACACACACATGGCAAAATGATGCAATCCGAAGCCAGTGCCGAGGCAACTGCGGTACACCATGGGCAAAAGACGAAAAGGTTGAACGATGGCTGCAGAGATGTGTGCGGGTGAATAGACGCTCAACCGTAGAACATCTATCTGACCGTACAGATAAACCAAGGGGCTACGAAAAGTGTCTCCTCAGTGACAGTTTGGCTCCGCAGCAGACGCCAGTTTCATGTACCCTTGCTGACTTGCTGTTCACGGCGACGAGGGCTGGAATTTGCACGCCAATACCGCAACTGGACCGTGTGGCGACAGGTGACGTTTTATGCTTTATCGGGAAGATGGCCGTTAGCGTGTACGCCCCCACAACAATCACTGGAAGGCAGGAGGAGTGAGTGTTACGGTCTGCGGAATGTATTCATGTCATTCCCTAGATGACCTCATAGTTCTGGAAGGCTCATTGGATCGACACAAAACATACATCTATCCTTGGGAACCATGCCCTCTCCCCCCCCCCCCCCAACACACACACACACACACACACAGTTTGTTATTCTTCGCCACGATGGGATATACCAGCAGGACAATGCAACGTGTCATACGGCTCGCAGTCTACGTCTGTGCTTCGAAGAGCACCAGGGTGAGTTTACCGAACTCCCCTGGTAACCATACTCCCAAATTTAAACCAAATCGAATATCAGTGGGAACACCTCGCTTGTGCTGTTCACTCCATGGATTCAACCGTGAAACCTAGCGCAAAGCCACACCACTTGAGTTGGCATGACTATGTCCTTGTCAGTACCTTCCAGAAAGTCACTCTCTTCCTGCACGTCCGCGTTGCAAATGGTGGTTATTCAGTCTTTTAACAGGTGGTCACAGCAAAAACAAAGAGTATGGTCATCAGTACAAGACGCGGACTGTCCAATATTAAAATAGGACAATCTACCATTAGCCAAGTAAGTACATTTAAATATCTTGGAAGCACAATAACTGAAGACTTGGGATGTCACCAGAAGGTGAAAACTCGAATTGCCATAGCGAAGTAGGCATTGAACAGAAAGAGGAGACTCTTATGTGAAAATTAGATAAACGTCTATGGAAGAGGATTGGCAAATGTTTTGTCTGGAGTGTGACACTATATGGGGTAGAAACATGGACGCTGAGACGAGAGGATAAGAAAAGGTTAGAAGCATTTGAGATGTGGGTGGGGACGACAATGGAAAGATTAAGCTGGATGGTAAGAGTGAGTAATGAAAGAGTATTGGAAAGGGTTGGCGAGAGAAGATGTCTGCTGAAGATTGTAAGAGAAAGGAAAAAGAATTGGTTGAGACATTCATTGAGAAGCTAGCAGATGCTATGAAAGGATTGGTTTGTGGGAGAAGACTGAGAGGAAGAGGGAGATACAAGATGATAGACGACATAAAGGGAAGAAGAAATTACGCAGACCTGAAGAGGATGGCTGAAGACCGGACAACCTGAAGAAATACCATGTGAAAACCTGTCTTTTGGCAACACATTGATGATGAAGATGATGACAATATTCATGGGGCCATGTGGCAGGAACAGGAAGTTACTAGGAATAGGTGGGCTAAATATGGTGTTAGGTACATAGGATGCCACGCACATCCATACTCCAGCACAAAATAGCAGTGCTAAGAATCTCACATTTGTGTACCCGGAATCCTACACACTTACCACCATGTTTTATTTGTTCTTGCTATTCCAACTCTGCTAAATCGGGATCACGGCATTTGCATGAAAGGTTATATTTATTCAAGCATGTTCATCTGAAGATGCCCTTTATAAGGCGAAACGCGTCTTTGGAGGATAAGTAAAACAAAAAAATCCAATTTTGATACCAAAACTGTTTGTTCTTTCATATTGCTGCTACTGGTGCTGTACCACACCGCCAAGGATTGGAAAAAAGTGTTGTTGTGATTTTTCTCGTGTGTGTAAGTTGCTAGAACTATCTAGTGTACATTTTTGCAGATGTAATGTGGGGCTAAAAGAGTCATTCGACATAAATGACAGACGTGGCTACAGCAAAATAGAATATTTGCCGATTCCTGCGTGTAATACGAGGATTAGCACTACACTTCTCTGTCAACGCAGTTCGCCTTTTCCATTATGACTAAACTTGTTCTGATGTCACCACAACGTCTAGCCAAGCGATATGTTCGGAATGGTTGATTTAAGAGAGTAAGTACTGATCTGGCAACAGCATCACCGTCAGATGATGTAGTACAGACAGAAACACAACCAATAAGAAATGAGCAATAAACGTCAACAGGAAGTCAATACCAGAGTGTACTGACTGTTCTCCTCACAATTGAAATGGCCCATATCTCAATAAGCATTACTTTCCGGCCGCCCTTTTAAAAAGTATCATAGTCTTACGGATATTTTATTAAACAAAATTGTGAAACAAAAAGGAAGATAAAGGGTTGATATGCCGTCGAAGTAGCGACCATTAAAGACGGTGCACAAGCTCGGACAGCACAAGCACTGTAAAAGAGACCCACCATGTTTTCTCTTAGGAATCATCCAAGGTTTTAGGGAAACAATGGAAAACATAAACTGGTCATTTGAACAACCCCTGTTTCATTTAATAGACGATTATTAGTTTAAAAGTACAGTGTGAGAGAAATTCTCCACTTGACCAATTTTCAAATATGCATGCATCGGTGTAATGTAATAGAATATACGTAAGTGTGTACATTATCCGGTAAAAGACGAGGGCCTGGCTGTATTTATTTGGTTTACTTAATGTTAAGACAATATAATTATCTGGTCTACAGGGGAAAAATTCTGAGTTACCCTGATATACTTGTGCGTGTGTGCGTGTGTGTGTGTGTGTGTGTGTGTGTGTGTGTGTGTGTGTGTATATTACATGTGGGCTACTGGTACTATTACATGTTAGCCCACTTTCCTTTGATAATAATCTAAAACGGGTAGTTGACAGTGGAAACAAGTTCGCACTGCAGAACACTGCGACGGACTGGGAATCTTAACGAGGATTAGAGCCTTCCATTGGCAAGTACTTTCGTGAATGAGTTATCCAAGCAACCGCCGTAACAGCTTCACTTCGTTCTACAATGTAAACTTCAAAACAGTTTTTCTGCTCGGAGAAATTGATTAGCCACAGTCTGTTTCCAGAGCAAATTTCCACTCTGCAATGGAGTGTCAGCTGATTTGAAACTTGTGGGCAGATTAAAACTGCTCGCCACTAAGCCGTGGCTAAGCCGTTACTCCGCACTATCGTTTCGGAGAAGTGCTCGTACCGGAAGGTATACAAGAGAACTGCAAAGCCTGGTAGTGCAGGAGAGGAAGTACGGGTGGAAATGAAGCTACGAGGATCGGTCATGAGTCCTGCTCAAACGGAAACATGAATCGATACCGAATACGCAGCAGGTGGCACGTTTGGCACCGTTTGACACAGTTCAAAGTCGTGTAAGATTATGGTATTTGTTGTGTTGGCAGAAGAGCCAACACCGGGTTACTAGTGGAGGCCGAAATGCACGCGTTTTAGCTCACGCAGGCTGGCGTGAGGAGGGAAGAATTATACTGACGTGAGGTCTGGAACATGACAAGGAATTAGAATTCAGAAAGCGGACGTAATTAGTTTGATACTTAACTTTAATCCATTAATGATGAACGTCGCTCTTGACGGTACATGATTCACAATTTTATCGGTTCAGAATACATTCTAGTAACTGAATATGGCGCCTTGCTAGGTCGCAGCAAATGACGTAGCTGAAGGCTATGCTAAACTGTCCTCTCTGCAAATGAGAACGTATGTATACAATGAACCATCGCTAGCAAAGTCGGCTGTACAACTGGGGCGAGTGCTAGGGAGCCTCTCTAGACTAGACCTACCGTGTGGCGGCGCTCGGTCTGCAATCACTGATAGTGGCGACACGGCGGGTCCGACGTATACTAACGGACCGCGGCCGATTTAAAGGCTACCACCTAGCAAGTGTGGTGTTTGGCGGTGACACCACAGTATTATCTGAATATTATACTACGTACTGTCTTCTTACTAATCTGCTCTGAAACAGCTTGACTCACGGCTCACAACCTACCCTCACAGCTTCACCTCCACCAAACCTTCCTCTCCTACATTCCAGTCTTCGTATTGCTCTATCATACTTAGAGGATGTAGCATCCTTAAAAGAAAGGATGCAGTGCAAAGCCTTAGCTACAGCAGAAGGGGAAGCAGTATTAAGCTCCTGAGAGGTTTCAAATATGCTCCAGTGCAAAGTGGAATTTACTCCAGAAACAATCCCTTAGACTGTGACTAAGACATGTCTCCGCAATATCCTTTCATCCAAGATACAGAATATGCAGGAAGACTTTGGTGAATACTTCAATATTACTCCACAGCCTGGGATCCGTAACAGATTATACTGATGAAGAAAATAGGTAAGATTCAAAGAACAGCAGCACGTTTCATTATAGGTTCATATAAACATAAAAAAAATTTGCATCACCTCGGTTCAGAGAGTTCCGGAACGTCTACAGAAATTTGAAATAGAGATCAACACAAACATCATGGCGTTTGGCGGTTATGGATTGAAGCGGCGTCCAAATATTTTACTTTTCCCTCCATGCCTGGGCGGTAATGTTGAATATACGCCCAGTGTATAAGAACACACGGCTTTGTGCACGTTATGAAAAAACTGGGAGGAAGACTGAAGAAAGAAAAGAACATAACGGGAAAGTACCACAGACATTCCGAGGAGAGGGTACTTTATTGGGAAAGATCTAGCAAATGCCAACCAGGCAACAAAATAATAGTAATGCTCTGCTAATGGTGTGAACTTCAGATGTCGCAGGCTCAACTAGAATACGGAACTTGCGACCAAAGCAGAATGATGTAGTTGGTTAGAACAACACTCTTTTTTCTCAAACCCGTTATTCTAACTTTTAAGATCACTGTACGCATTGTAAGTGAGAGATTTTGTGTCACTAATGACTCATTTCCCAGAAGATCATTGTTGAGATTGTTCCACCACCTAGTTAAATGTTCCACATTTTTGTAACGTCGCTCAGTAGACGTAGCACCCTAGACCTAAGTGTGTAGGCTGAAAAAGCTTTTTCCAACAGCTGCCGGTGTACCTGGCGACTGTCCAGAATTCTCTCTCCTGGCGGAACACATGTGGTCAGGGGATCCGGTGATTTATTGCAGGTGAAGCTTCACCCGGAAAATTGGTGAGGGTGTCACGTTTGTTCTCGTTCCAGCACTTCCTCTGAAAATAAACTTCACATTTTGTATTACAACAAAGAATAGACATTGCCTTACCTCTCTATAGATAAAGTTTATCACAATCAGCTCGGAAACTTAGTTTCAGTATAGTTACCTGCTAAATATACACTCACGTGTATCGGCGTGTCGAAGTTGATCTTTCTAGACTTGACGCAATGTGAAACTAAAATGATAATCATGAAGATGTAAACGTCAAAAATATGGATTCATGTGAAAATACAAGTCTGTTACCACCTTCGCTACATTTTTCTTTATCAAAAGAAAACATTGTCTGTCGTGGGCCGTAGAATTTCTTATTTCCTACTGGCCATTTTTCACTTTATGGTCATTAATCAGATAACCTCTGTGCAAGATGTCGCAACAGATGTGCGTACAAAGTCAATCATCTTGCCCACGTGTGGAATCATTTATGAACATTATAATGATATATATCAAACAGGAACAGAAAGTCAACTATACAGTTATATGGGAGAACCACGTACAATGTAACTTAATTCGAATTCTACTTAAGTACTGTATTAACTGGTAATGAGCGAGCCAGTTACACAAACGATCAACTGCTATGTGCAAATCTCAATCTCAACTGTGTATCATTAGTTATCGTCATTGCAGAGTAGGCATAAAGGGACATGAAATGTCTGTTTTGCCAGTTCTAGACACAAGCTTCAGTTCGAAATAATTTGAAAAATAATCTTTTCACTGTACTGGGACTTCTATCCAGCAATTGCCGTCCCTGTTGAACAACCAGCAAAGGTGTGAAATCTGGTTTCATTCAATAAAAGCAAACGGTACACATGTTTAAATTGGAAATGACGTGACATAAAGCTTTCTGTTGGATGAGATCTGGAACCTAGCGCATAATAGTATTGTTAAGTAAGCACAGTCAAATGTTAAACATCGAAGATTTTTATTAGTAGCTAGATGCCTGAACTTGAAATAGCAATACGGAAATGTTTTGCCTTACTGGGACACTAACCTGACACCTATCAAAGTAGTTTCCTTCCACAATTCTAGGTGCCTTTCACAGTAGCGAAACAGGCGTCAGTGTCAAATAGAAATAACGTGTCTGATTTGATTCATTATAAATGGTTTTTGAAAGCCTGCGACTGTAGATACAATAGGTTTGTTTATAAATAAATAAATCTTCTGCTACCAGTCACGATTTTTCTTTGTTTTACTATTCGCACGACGCTTTTCGAGAAATAATTCTCATTTTCAAGTGCGTTTTTTATGTGTGTTAAGCCATTTCTTTTGATATTGTCAGTGTGTGTGAGTCTACTTCATTTTGTTGACTTTTACTGTAATACATAAGAAACGCGATTTTTAGTTGGGTATCAATTCCTTCTGTGAGGTTAGTGGCTAAAGTTTGAGAACAATTTGTACTTACAGTTTTCTAATGGTCCATTTGTGTAGAGTCTCACACACACTTAACATCACACACAACTTGTACATTTTACACATCGTAAATATCTTATATAAACAAAACAGTTACAAAGATCTTTTTACAGGTAGTTCACAGAGATAACATTATATGTCTTCCACAGATTATGATATGCTTTTTTACAGAGGTTATTTATCCTAACAATGTTAAATAACCTCTCATATTAAACGTATCTGCTCCACTTGGTTGGGACATTATGTTCAGCGTGGCCTTAAAACCACAGTGGAAACCGATGTACTTCATTTGGCATTACCAGATGTGAAGAATGTGTATTCGTGCTTGTTAAAAGTGATCGCCTGAAGTGGTAATCGAACCCAGGCCTCAGAAATATCTAGCAGGCATCGGTTCAGCGGGCCCCCAAATTCCACACTTACATTCATGTTTATGTCGTAAAGGAGGATGCGTCACACTGAAAGAGAATTCTGACACCCTAGAGATGGATAGAGATAGATTATAGCCTGTTCAATACAGTAATTTCTTAGTTTGACCGCATCGTTATTCACAAGGGGCCTTAGCTGCCGAATGCATGCTTTGGACTTGAATCTGTAACCACTAAAATAAAATGGCATCACAGCTACCTGAGCCGTGCCGGCCTTCGTGATGGCTGGCGCATGATCTTATTGGCGCCACTTGTCCGCACGCTGCATCGGCTCTGGCCGTCGTCCTATCAGCCATGCTGGGTTGTGTGTTCTCTCTGGAGGCTGTATAGTGGCTTGTGGTTTGTCAGACACGGATCTGGACGGATGTGCCTGAGTACTCGGCGTCTTGGCGATTGCAGCGAGTTAACACCGTTGACTGTTGGGCTACGGGGGTCTTGCGTTTTCCTGGAACGTTGACTGTTGCTACCGGCGAGTTCAGTGGGAAGGGACGGCTCTCGTCACGTGCTGCTTGGTTACTACATACGTTAGTCAATTGTGGTGTGCAAAATACGCTGTGATGTATTGAACAACTTCAATAAATTTTTTTCTGGTTTTGTGACCGCATTGTCAATATGCAAAACTATCTTCGTTTCGGTCACTGTTGCAAGTGATCTTAGGCAGGATGGTTTTGTTTGCAAGGTCCGCAGCTTTAAATATTGACAATGCGGCCACAAACCCCAAAAAAATTTTATTGATTGTGTCAACGACCACGGAAGCCTATCTTTATATTGAGCAACTTGTTAGCAGCCACGAGCAGTGAACGATATTATCCAGTGCCTACCTGGAGTCCTGAAACTACTGCCCTCCTTTGCACCTGTATGAAATTATCTATGAAGACTGTTTAGAAACTACTTTACTTAAAGATGACCAATTCTGCCAGGTGTGAGCTGGCAGTTTCATTGTGCCTTTCGGTGACCCCTTTGGGTCTCTGTATTTGGTTCAAATGGCTCTGAGCACTATGGGACTTAACATCTGTGGTCATCAGTCCCCTAGAACTTAGAACTACTTAACCCTAACCAACCTAAGGACATCACACACATCCATGCCCGAGGCCGGATTCGAACCTGCGACCGTAGCGGTCACGCAGTTCCAGACTGTAACGCCTAGAACCGCACGGCCACACCGGCCGCCCCCCTCTGTATTTACCAAGCTAGTATCCGCAGTGTTAACTTGTACTTGAAATGATTATTAAATCGGCACTCTAGCTGCCAACAGGCGTTGATATACATCATTGGGGACATGTTGTAAATGTGTGCCCCGACCAGGATTCGAACCCAGGATTTTCTGCTTACATGGCAGACGATCTATCCATCTGAGCCGCCGAGGGCACAGAGGATAGTGCGCCTGCAGGAACTTATCCGTTGCACGCTCTCCGTGAGACCCACATTCCCAACATGTCCACACCACTACATTCGTAGTGGCAAAGGTGTTGGTTTAATTATCACTCCATTCTAGAGAAGCTGCACGGTCATCAATGATACCTGTTCTTTCGGGAACAGATACTACCTTCATATATAGTTAACTTGTACGTGACATCGTGGTATGTTATTATTATTTGGTACTACTGAGTGCAATTTCTGTTTAAAGTAGCCCTATTGGCCCTTCCTGAGGCAGTTTATTGGATTTGGCCGGTAACTAAAGTTGTGTGAGCTCAGCCTAAAGGTGCGCACGTGTGGGTCATATGTGTGTGCATGCTTGTATTTGCGCACTCTCTTACTCTGTGTTGAGAAGCCCTTCAGGTTATAGGTGTACAGTTTAACCGGACGTCTGCCGTTTGGTGCGCATCCCAATGCAATGTGCACCTAAGAGGTCCCAGTAAAGGTATACCTTGATTTTTTATAAATTTTGTTTCAAATATTATTATTCTGTTAAATGTCCTTGTACATTGATTCTTGTTATGGCTGGGAAGGTTAACTTGCAATGTTATGAGCGGGCCGCTCCCATACTAAAGTATACTAGTTGAATCTTCATTTGACCGTTTGAGTATTATTGGGTATGTTGATTTTTATCAAACTTGTTTTGCTGTTTGGTATTTGGTATATGTTAACTGCCTTGTGTCGACAGCTGTTGACGCGTTGCTGTTCTGCTGGTCCGGAGTAGGGGCGTGTTTTTCTTCTGCTTCGGCGGCCTTTTCGTCATCGCATGAGACCTAAGTGTTGGCAGGCCACAAACTATTCTGCGAATCTCCCGTGCCAGACTCGAGTAGTTTGTTGTTATTCTTTGGGTGTCGTGCCACGGCGCGGGTACCGATGGATTAGGAAGTAGTTGAATCAGTATTTCTGTTGCTGTAAGGCCCTTGTGGGTGTGTGATGGATGTCTTCTGGCCGACTGAGCACTGAGCTTCTTGATTTCTTTAAAAATTAAGCGTTTAATTGTCATTAGCATTTAAATTGTGTTTTAGGATCCCAGTAGTTTATTTTTACGTGATTTATGTGAAACAGGCTTGTGGTCAATCAGTGAAGTACTACTGCTGCTTCTATTTTATTTATTTTATTTAATGCTTGTTGAACTTTTATTCAAGTCCTATTGTGGTATTAGTCCACCATTGGGATCTAGTTGCCGGGACCGAGTGCCGACGCATGTTTATTTAATGAAATAACTGCTTGTAGTTGGGCCACCATTGTGTTACACAGTTGACATTTTGGAATACTATCTGTAATTTTAAGTATAATACCAATGTCCTAATACATTGTGAATTTAATTTAAAACTTTTGTAACTTCACAGTTTGTTTCTATACTGTCAGTTGATTCATCACTGGATGGTTATTAAATAAAAATATTTGTTTGTAAATGATAAATGACGCATCAAGTTTGGCCACGCTGCCACGTGTTTTCTTTAAATTAATCCCAATCCTTGTTCTTGGTCTCACTATCCATGTGAAATGGCAGCACTGTAAAATGCGGAACATCTTACAGGAACTGTTGCGTTCCAGATGAGCTTTTCTGGTGATGTGTGTGCTTGTGGCCTAATAGTAAACGTCGCTCAGTGTGAACGCATGGCCGAGATGTCAGGCGCACTATTTATTTAACCCTATTTTCATGCGGTATAATTTCTTAGGTAAGAGTGTTGCAACCGTTGCCCATTGCGAGCAAAATTTATTTGATCAAACTAGGGTGGTCCGAAGTTCGTGGAGATTTAGTCTGGCGTGATGCCACGCAGGTTGCTGTTAAGACTGCTCAGCAATCATGATTTTATTGGAGATTATAGTATTTCCTTTGCAGTTTCTTTTGGAATGTTGTATGTTTGAAGGTTATCAGGAGTGTTGTTGAGGCAGCGTGAAACACAAAAATGCCTTAATAGTTGTAACATTTTCACTCTTTGAATTTAACACAGAAGTGAAAGCAATTCGAAATAATTGTGCTGAGTGTGGGGTGAGTACCATCCAGGAAATCACGGCAAAAAACGGTATATTACGTCGAGGAGAATTATTCGCCACCAGCGGATATTTACAAAGACGCTCTTATGGTTTGTTACTGTGATCCATGCCAGTGTACCCTGTAATTGGCATATGTGATGAACTGCAAGCATTTAATTTTGGTGGAGGCATTGCATTCAGTTGGAAATGTTGGATAAAGAGCAAGGACGATTAGGGCTAAACGTTCAGTTGACGATAAGATCATTAGAATCAAAGCAAAACATTGGGTTTTCGAAGGATGGGGAATCGGCTGTGGCTTTTCAAAGAAAAGAGCATTTGCATGGTTAAGAATAATATTCGTACACCCCGAATGAAACTTGAACATCATCAGGTTCTTTGGGAATAACTTGGGCATCCCTCCCCTTAAGCAGCTGTCTTAGCTAATTTTGTTTATCTTAAGCGTACTGCACAGTAAAACTACATTCACCAAAAAAGCGATTCCTTTTTTTCAGCTCCACTAGACGCTAAAGAGTAAACAAAATAAGTACACAATATTTTCCGTTCCTCTGAATATTATCGACTTCCAATAAGAAGTTCTGCATATGAGTTCCTTGGTAGCACTAATGCAGAACAACACAAATGAGAATACTACACATCACGTATTAGGGTTCCGCCAACCGCAAACATCCAAAAAGAAAATTCTGAAGTAATGAATAATTTTAAAATTTGAAATCGATAAAGGAAGCCGTACAACAACTGCAATGATAGAGAACGCCGTGAAGAAAATGAAACATGCGAACCAGTGCAAAGCAAGTTCCATTCCAGCTTCAGCAAGCATCAAAATTTGTGACGAGGTGACGAGAACGTGGATTAAGGAATATAAAAAGCTGTAGTAACGTCTCGAATATGTCTTCTTAGCAGTCCAGCACACTGATTTCATTTTCTTTCAGATTATCATGGAAATGAAGTATGCAGTATATCCAGAACAAGGGAAGGTGGAACAGAGGTGGAAGTAGGGGCGTTGACAGTTGTACAAGATTATAATTAATACGTGGGTGGCGTATGTTGTAACGTCCCCTTAGAAAAATTAATGAATTACTGTGCTGATAAACCTCTTACATTATTTGCTTTTCAAACATCTGAGCAAAATTGAACGTACTCAGACATTTCTCTCTTTACTTATTCTGATTAACACTAAACTGACACACAATATTTTTAGCGCAACGCAGTCTGACTTTTAATAATCCCTACAAAAGAATGGCCCTGACTAACATTAAACTATACCGTTCACAAATCACTTACCTCACAAAAATCTTCGTTACTCGAACTAGTGCAATACAGCGAGCGCCACTACTGCCAGCTAGATAAAAGATTCAAACTACTGAATGCACTAACTACTGATAGGCATAGTTAGCAAATGAAAGATTTTGTTAGGGAACAAACAATGTATTTACCTTAGTAGTGTTCAAAGGTCATGATATATAGCAGTTCAATACATCCAGTCTTACAAATTTACCGTCTCTGATGGACACACGTCCGCTCTCAAAACTCCGCCATCTCTCTCCCCACATCCACCACTGCTGGTGGCCCACCTCCAACTGCGAAACGCTACGCACTGTTAACAGCCAACTGCCCAACACTACAATTGCCAACAACAATGGAAACCAGCCACAGACTGCACGCAGCACAGACAGTGATTTTCATACAGAGCGCTACGTGGTGGTGGCGTTACCAATATAAGAACCTAAACAGCCTACTTACTTAGCCCCCATGCCCACCACATAAATTTTTACAAATTGTTTTGGGCAGTGGCCAATAATGATTTCATAAAATTTTTCATAATTGCAATAGCAAAGATATCAAATGTACACACTTATTGATACAATGTTGGTCAAAAGCTAAAATTTTCTCACAGTCCATAAAGACAGTCCTGATCATTCATCACAGTATTAATTACAATTTTATGCACAAAGTCTGAGCAATAAAAGAAAATGCACTTGGAAGTAGTGGATTTCCATGCAGTCTTGAAGAAGTAGTGTTGTCCTTCCAACAGAAAGACAGTTCTGACTCTTGACATGCAGACAGGTAATAGGCCACAACAGAGCAATCCTACCGCAGAGTCAGTCGAAGTTTTGAAAAATATTGGTAGGTATGTCATCACAGAGTAGACCCACTGTAGTCCTGGTAGAGATTAAGGTATTGGTGGTGGGCCACAAGAGGTGCAAAACCACTGTAGTACTTGTAGCAATAATGGTATTGGTGGGCCATCAAAGGTGCAAACCCACTACATCTACATCTACATCTACATTGATACTCCGCAAGCCACCCAACGGTGTGTGGCGGAGGGCACTTTACGTGCCACTGTCATTACCTCCCTTTCCGGTTCCAGTCGCGTATGGTTCGCGGGAAGAACGACTGCCTGAAAGCCTCCGTGCGCGCTCTAATCTCTCTAATTTTACATTCGTGATCTCCTCGGGAAGTATAAGTAGGGGGAAGCAATATATTCGATACCTCATCCAGAAACGCACCCTCTCGAAACCTGGCGAGCAAGCTACACCGCGATGCAGAGCGCCTCTCTTGCAGAGTCTGCCACTTGAGTTTATTAAACATCTCCGTAACGCTATCACGGTTACCAAATAACCCGGTGACGAAACGCGCCGCTCTTCTTTGGATCTTCTCTATCTTCTCCGTCAACCCGACCTGGTACGGATCCCACACTGATGAGCAATACTCAAGTACAGGTCGAACGAGTGTTTTGTAAGCCACCTCCTTTGTTGATGGACTACATTTTCTAAGCACTCTCCCAATGAATCTCAACCTGGTACCCGCCTTACCAACAATTAATTTTATATGATCATTCCACTTCAAATCCTTCCGTACGCATACTCCCAGATATTTTACAGAAGTAACTGCTACCAGTGTTTGTTCCGCTATCATATAATCATACAATAAAGTATCCTTCTTTCTATGTATTCGCAATACATTACATTTGTCTATGTTAAGGGTCAGTTGCCACTCCCTGCACCAAGTGCCTATCCGCTGCAGATCTTCCTGTATTTCGCTACAATTTTCTAATGCAGCAACTTCTCTGTATACTACAGCATCATCCGCGAAAAGCCGCATGGAACTTCCGACACTATCTACTAAGTCATTTATATACACTCCTGGAAATTGAAATAAGAACACCGTGAATTCATTGTCCCAGGAAGGGGAAACTTTATTGACACATTCATGGGGTCAGATACATCACATGATCACACTGACAGAACCACAGGCACATAGACACAGGCAACAGAGCATGCACAATGTCGGCACTAGTACAGTGTATATCCACCTTTCGCAGCAATGCAGGCTGCTATTCTCCCATGGAGACGATCGTAGAGATGCTGGATGTAGTCCTGTGGAACGGCTTGCCATGCCATTTCCACCTGGCGCCTCAGTTGGACCAGCGTTCGTGCTGGACGTGCAGACCGCGTGAGACGACGCTTCATCCAGACCCAAACATGCTCAATGGGGGACAGATCCGGAGATCTTGCAGGCCAGGGTAGTTGACTTACACCTTCCAGAGCATGTTGGGTGGCACAGGATACATGCGGACGTGCATTGTCCTGTTGGAACAGCAAGTTCCCTTGCCGGTCTAGGAATGGTAGAACGATGGGTTCGATGACGGTTTGGATGTACCGCGCACTATTCAGTGTCCCCTCGACGATCACCAGTGGTGTACGGCCAGTGTAGGAGATCGCTCCCCACACCATGATGCCGGGTGTTGGCCCAGTGTGCCTCGGTCGTATGCCGTCCTGATTGTGGCGCTCACCTGCACGGCGCCAAACACGCATACGACCATCATTGGCACCAAGGCAGAAGCGACTCTCATCGCTGAAGACGACACGTCTCCATTCGTCCCTCCATTCACGCCTGTCGCGACAACACTGGAGGCGGGCTGCACGATGTTGGGGCGTGAGCGGAAGACGGCCTAACGGTGTGCGGGACCGTAGCCCAGCTTCATGGAGATGGTTGCGAATGGTCCTCGCCGATACCCCAGGAGCAACAGTGTCCCTAATTTGCTGGGAAGTGGCGGTGCGGTCCCCTATGGCACTGTGTAGGATCCTACGGTCTTAGCGTGCATCCGTGCGTCGCTGCGGTCCGGTCCCAGGTCGACGGGCACGTGCACCTTCCGCCGACCACTGGCGACAACATCGATGTACTGTGGAGACCTCACGCCCCACGTGTTGAGCAATTCGGCGGTACGTCCACCCGGCCTCCCGCATGTCCACTATATGCCCTCGCTCAAAGTCCGTCAACTGCACATACTGTTCACGTCCACGCTGTCGCGGCATGCTACCAGTGTTAAAGACTGCGATGGAGCTCCGTATGCCACGGCAAACTGGCTGACACTGACGGCGGCGGTGCACAAATGCTGCGCAGCTAGCGCCATTCGACGGCCATCACCGCGGTTCCTGGTGTGTCCGCTGTGCCGTGCGTGTGATCATTGCTTGTACAGCCCTCTCGCAGTGTCCGGAGCAAGTATGGTGGGTCTGACACACCGGTGTCAATGTGTTCTTTTTTCCATTTCCAGGAGTGTATATAGCAGTTCATGACATACAGTCTTACAAATTTACATTGTTTGTTCCCTATCAAAATCTTTCATTTGCTAACTATGCCTATCGGTAGTTAGTGCCTTCAGAAGTTTGAATCTTCTATTTAGCTGACAGTAGTGGCGCTCGCTGTATTGCAGTAGGGTGTAAAGCTAGCTCGCCTCCACGTGGTGCACGCCGGGTAACGCTAAATGAGCCAGCACATAATGGCAGTCAGACAAACTGTGAAAGGTTCTCCTGACTATGCAAGTAGACACAAAAAACGTCCTCCTAAGGATATGCCAACAAGGAAACTTGGACCTACGGTCCGAATCGGCCATCTCAACATAGAGAGCATAAGCTATTCTATGTGCCAATACTTATCAAAACTACTGAAGAAAGACAACATTGATCTGATCGCCATTCAGGAAACACATTGTAGTACTGAAGTACAACTGCGGAAAAGGGGCAAAATACCCGGATTTGAATTACTTGGTGCTACTTACCACCATACCCATGGTGTTGCAACCTACATCAGACATGATATAGAAATGCCTCCCTTATCTCCACGGCGTCAGGTGATGGAATGCATAATGTCACAGTAAAAATTGGGAGCGTAACCGTTACAAATATTTATAAACCTCCAACCACTCCATGGCCAAGATCAGTAATTCAGGCTCAACCTCACCCAGCAATCTATCTGGGAGACTTCAATAACCACCACGAACAGTGGAAATATAAGGAGTGTGATGCTAATGGTGAAACCTTGGTGAAATGGGCTGAAAATGAAAATCTTAACCTTATCTTTGATGCGAAAGACCGTTACACATTCAGATCAGCTGCCTGGGAGCAGGAATACAACCCGGATCTATGCTTCACCTCAAATGACGGAAATAACCAACCACTACCAGCTACCCGTAAAGTCCTGTGCGACTTTCCTCATAGCACCGACCAGTCATTATTGAAATTGGCAGCCAAATCCCACTGGTGACTTCCATGCCTTGCCCCAGATGGAATTTCAAGAACGCAAATTGGGAAAAGTACTCTCGAGACCTTGATAAATGTCTAGGATGGATACCACCTACCCATAAAAACTATAAAAGATTCATCGGAGCAGTAGTAAGCACTGCCAAGAAGCACATCCCTAGGGGATACCGACGAGAGTATGTCCCAGGGTGGTCCAAAAACAGTGACGAGCTCTACCAGCGCTTCCTCAAGACGGGCGACAAAGAACTGGCTGATGACTTTCTCCACAGTCTTGATACTGCAAGACAACGTAAATGGACAGAAGCAATGGAGAGCCTGAATTTCCAGACTTCAAGCCGACAAGCATGGACCCTGTTAAGGAAATTAGGAAGTGGAGCACCTATTCAAAGACAGACAGCAAACGTCTCCCCAAACACCATGGCATCTCATATAGTGGCCACGACCAGAGCCCCTAGTGACAGAGCACACACGATCAAGATAAAACGAGAACTCAGGAATCTGAGGAATAAGGTGACAGAAACTGAATACACTCTCCCTTTCTCACTCGAAGAAATAGAAACAACACTCAAAGAGGTCAAGCCAGGGAAAGCACCAGGACTCGACAGCATTAACCCAGAACTCCTGATACACTGCGGTAAATACACAAAACTCTGGCTGGCGAGATTCTTCACCGACATCATCCAAACCGGTAATGTGCCTAGTGACCTCAAAAGATCGAAAATAATAGCCATCTTAAAACCAGGGAAACCAACAAACTCACCGAAGAGCTACAGGCCCATAGCACTACTGTCAGTAATATATAAATTGTTAGAAAGGCTCATCTACAATAGAATCTGCCAGAAAATACTCAATGCTGTACCAATCGAACAAGCAGGTTTCAGACCAAACCGCATCTGTGTCGATCAAGTTCTCTCACTCACGACGTACATTGAAGCTGGGTTCCAAAGTAAGCTTAAAACCTCTGCAGCATTCATAGACCTGTCAGCTGCCTACGACACAGTCTGGAGAGAAGGCATGATTTATAAGTTCCTCCACATAATCCCATGTAAACTAACAGCTCGCCTACTAAACAACATGCTGAATGACAGAACGATCCAAGTCACCATGGGTTCAGATATTAGTTCACCGAGGAAATTAAAAAATGGCCTACCTCAAGGATCGGTGCTTACACCACTCCTCTTCAATCTCTACATTGCAGACATACCGGAAACAAGATCAAAGAAGTTTGGCTACGCCGATGACTGGGTCCTTGCAACGAGAAGTCAGTCATTTGAAGGGGCAGAGGAGACCCTAACAGCTGACTTGGAGAAGATGGGAGAATATTTCCGAAAATGGCACCTGCAACCTAACGCCAACAAAACAGAAGTATCATGTTTTCACCTAAACAATAAAGCGGCTAAGAGGGAGCTCAGAATAAAATTCGAGACCACATGGCTTACCCACAATAAAACCCCAAAGTACCTAGGTGTGACCCTCGATAGAACACTCTCTTTCAAAGGTCACCTAATGAAAACAGCAGAGAAACTAAAAACAAGGAATAACATTACACAGAAGCTCTGTGGAACGACATGGGGAGCGGCAGCTACTACGTTACGGACATCAGCCTTAAGTCTCGTCTTCTCAGCTGCCGAATATTGTGCGCCGGTATGGCTAAACAGCCCCCACACCCATAGAATCGATGCACAGCTCAATAACACAATGAGAATGATCGCTGGTGTAATAAAGACTACACCCGTGGAATGGCTCCCAGTACTAAGCCACATACCACCCCCTAACCTACGCCGCACAAACGCTCTTATAAGAGAGTACAAAAAGATAATGAGCAATCGGAATCTACCCATCCATGAGAATTTTGAAGATGCCACCCAAAGCCGCCTCCGCTCCAGAAGGTCACCCATCAGAACCGCAATAGCCACATCTGCAACAGAGGAAGAATTCAACATAACCAGCGCCTGGCACCAAGAATGGTCCTTAAAGAACATCAGCAAACTTCCATGTATCTCCCAGAAGCCTCCAGGTTTTGACTTATCACGCAAAACCTGGGCAACTTTAAACAGAATTAGAACTAAACATGGCAGATGCGCCTATTCCCTCTACCAGTGGGGCATGACAGAATCGCCGCTATGTCAATGTGGAGAAAATCAAACTATCCAGCACATAATAGAAGACTGCCCCAGGACAGCCTATGATGGGACTCCAGAAGATTTCCTGATGGCGACTCCAGAATCAATTGCATATATTAACTCCAAACTACTATAACTTTGTATAACTACTGTAACATGTGTATTATGTGTAATTTTGTATAAATTTGTATAATTCTGTATAACTATTGTAATAACTGTAAGAATATCTAATGCCAAATTATCACAATTTTGCATATTGATTGTAATAACAATTGTGTCTAAATGCCATACGCTAAAACCGTCTCTGATGGACACACGTCCGCTCTCAAAACTCCGCCATCTCTCTCCCCACATCCACCACTGCTGGCGGCTCACCTCCAACTGCGAAACGCTACGCACTGTTAACAGCCAACTGCCCAACACTACAATAGCCAACAACAATGCAAACCAGCCACAGACTGCACGCAGCACAGCCAGTGATTTTCATACAGAGCGCTACGTGGCAGTGGCGTTACCAGTATAAGAACCTAAACAGCCTACTTACAAGGTAAAGTTGAAATATTGAGGTGTCCTTACGAAACAGATAGAAAGTCAAAACTTAGTAGCACGGACTGCATTATCCAACAGTGGAAATGACCCTTGTGATTTCCTGTGTTTCATACTGTGACATAAAAGGGACACTTCCATTGATTTATTTCAAACGTAGATCTACACTTGGTGTACTCACACTTGGAAAGCAAATATCCAGAAAAAGCGAATTTACAAGAAAGATCCAAATTCTCCTGTTCCACCTCCAAAGGGATGAAAGACACCATTTTCGGTACCAAGCGACTTGCGTTTTCTAAATATAACATCTGCCGATTGAAGAGGCATGTGTGAACTGTGATTATCTACAAAGGTGGAAGCTAGACTTGATTCATAGTGTTCAGAGATTTTTTTGTGTGTTAGTGAGAAAATAACTTTTCCTGTAAGTATCACCAGAAGCAATAATCCCACCTGTGTAGTTCTTTTGGGACGTTTCAATCCATAATATACTTAGCCTGTATGACCCAGTCGGAACTACAAGACCTCTGAACACTGTATGCATTTTAATTTGCATCCTTTTTCAAATAAAGTAATTTGCTATTAATTCAACAACAGTTCATCAAGTATTAAAGTAAAAATATTGATCCCTGATTTTATACCTTTTTACAATTACGGTAATTAAAGTGTTAAGCAAACTGGTCATTCACTCTGTAGAAACCAAAGAAACGAAAAGTATCTACTCGTTACGATTAAAATGAAAAGACGGTGGTACTTTGTAAATAAAAGCGACGACTGAGTGATCGAATTCTGAGAACACTTATCACAAAGCGAAACATAAAACAACGGGAAGGGATTCATCTATGTGAGACTGGGACGAGATTTCTTTGCAGCTCCTCACAATTGGGTTCGTCTTGGTAGTAGTTTAGTTCTTTAATGACTTAGGTTTGTTGGCGAAGTTTGGGAAAAGTGCAGAACTCGAAAAATACAACTACTTGTAGATTACCACGAGAGCGTTTGAAGACCTTACTAAGCATCCATCACAGCAGATATCAAAGACGCTCTGTGTGAATAGTAACAGTGCGATGTTGTACAAACGAAAGTATCACATATATGCTTAGGGAACTTAAATGAGAATCTTTTGAAAAAAGACGTTATCATGAAACCCTTTTGGTTAAATTTTGAGAGCCGGTGTTAATGGAAGACTGTAGAGTGTATGGGACTAACGTTATCGGGCGTACCGGAATTGATATGCAGCTGTGGTAATGTTATGTTCTGATACAAAGTTACTTTCCCTCTCTGCATATACCGGAACAGGACAGAATATCGCTAATAACAGCACATAATTTCCGATGGCTTCCGCAATATGTAGATGCAGTAACTGCAGTAACAATTGATGTGACTAAGAATCAAGTTAACCAGCAGCGATTGTGGTTACAATCATAATACCGTATATGAATCTGGTCTAAATTTAATTACAAGACGGCAAGAGAAGTAACCAAAGCACTGGACGCAGGCGGAGCACCAGGGGATACTTATGTTAGGTACATTATTGCCCTGTTCACCGGTAACGTGTCTAGTGCACAGACTTCAGAGAGTTGATGGAAACTCGGAGATGAAGACACGTATTATCATTCAGTGGTAGGAACAGGCAATACCGGTTATTGTACTTCAAATTAATTTTCGATGCCACTTATTTTTGCTACAATTAATAATACGTATTCGTGCTGCGATTCGCTGACAGAAAAAAGAACGAAGCAGAGAGCATGCGTGACCGTATCATTCTGAAGGATAAGTGGCGAATTTTGGTGACTGTCTTATAAATTACGTGATACGTCAGAGAAGATCTTTGTTTAGCCGCCAGCTTGTTAAAGACCTGTCACAGACTATTTGGTTTTATATTACGTCTTAAAATATAATAGCAGGAAATAAGTTGTCGGTAGATAGAACCGTTACATTTACTAGTATTAACTAGCTTTCTGTATTCAGAACTCAAAGTTTCAATGTTTCTGCTGTAAAATTGCTATTAAAAATGTAGTGCAGTGGAATAACACACAGTTACTTGAGGAAAGAGCAGATTTAATTACTCCTGTGTCAAACAGACTGTAAGGACGGCATTAAATTTTTAAAGGGTAAAATACAAGCTACTCAGTTCCGTCACCGGAGGCACTATATTTCATAGTGTGATGATTGTATTACATTCGCAGGACTAAAGTACTAATTTCATTAGGTCAAAAACTAGAAACAAGGCGCCTGCTTTGGAAGAGTAATATCTAGCTATTTTGTCTGGAAGCAGCAATAAATAAATGACGTCACCCAATTCCGTATGCAAAATTTACGGCTAAAGATACAGAAGTATCTTTTAGCATACTCTCGATATAGTGTAATCCTTAGCTGTCAACTCTGAAATTTTGTAATGGATCATTCATTCTACGTGTAACTTAATGATGTGCGGATAATATGGATGAAGCGGTGCCTGCAGCCGACAAATTGCTGCCGTTGTCGAGACTCATCAATGATACCGTCAGTTTTAATATCCATATCCATGGCATAAATGTCCATCACTTTGCAAATCGCTTGTCAGCCTGTCTATTCAACCTTTTCATGAATATTCCATAAGTTTTGAAGTATTTATATTACGGAAACAAGGAGTAAAATCAATAGGCAGAAACGACAGGCGAACATTGTACGGAACCTTCGCTAAAACCATAGCATGTTACTTCGGCATAAACCCTAATAACACTGTTTGATGTTTAAGAAAGGTAACTATAAGATTATTATGAGGCAGGAACGTAGAACGAAGCTCTGTATTCCGCCACAAACATTACTACTATCCCTGCTGCAAAAAATTGAGGTCGTATTGCAATTGAAAATATTAACACAATGTTTTCTGATGTAAATAATATTTGGTGACATCTTTTTGTACCATACTAAAGTAAGTCAGTGGATGGTCAGACTGAAGCATCTTCACGTGGCATTAACCTCTCGAACAACTTAAGCGGTAACTGGATTTCCATAGGATTACAATCTGTCAGTTAACCGCGTAATTCAGTAAATTTGTCTATGTGGAGTTAGCGGTTGATTCCCAAAAGGTCAGAGTTAACTGTGAGCGATATGTTCTGATATTGTTACCTCCGTTTCAAGGATTTTTTCCCCACAAATTTAAGAGCACTCGGACGCGTATGTAACTCTATGAAAATACCGCATAGCCATTGCGTTCATATAACTGCTAGCGAAAAATGCTCCTGTCGGAGCACAAAAAAATGTGTAATAAGTTCCAGTTTATTTAAAAGACTCTGGCTGAAAAGTGGGGTCCTAGCAGCCACATTCTACCTTCCTCAGCAGCTTTAAAAATTTCCCCAAAAATTTTGGCATGCGAACATATTCGTGCTTTTTTTTAACGTACAGTTCATCTCAAACTCCCACAAGCTCCCGTAACTGTAACTCACCTGCACACGCACTAGTCCATCGCTATAAGTAGCTCTTACCTATCCATTCCCAGTTGTCCTTTTTCAATCATTCATTCAGCACATCTCATTGTCATTATCTCTTTCTGTCTCCCTGTCAATGTCTCTCGTATCACGCACACAGTCCCCTTCGTCCTGTCCCATCACTACAGTCTCCACTCACTGCCACTCACTCCCCTATTGCTCATTCTTACTGCTGAAATTTCGTTGCTTCCGCCCTGTTGCTGCTCTCTCTTCTCACTGTCAATACCGTCCTCTTCCTCGGGATCATTGTCATAGACTGTCTCTCATTATCACTGTCTCTCACCCACTTCCACTTTTACCTTCTGACTCCTTCACAAGCGCCCCCCTCCCCCCCCCCTAACCCCCTCCATCACGACACTGTCTCCGTCACTCTTTTCCTAGCACCTTTCTCTCACTGTCAACTATGTTTCACTGCCACTGTGTCTCTCTCTTTCTCTCACACTGGCATTGTCTCCTTCGTTCCTCCTATAACGCAACCACTTTCTACTGTCTTCTGTATTTTTTACTTTCCCATCGCTTCGCCAGTGTCACTTTTTGCTTGTCTCTCAGCATAAAAAGCGCGAATATGTTGGCAAGCAGAAATTTTTTTTGAAAAATTTTAAAGAGGCTGAAGAAGGTAGAGTGAGGCAGCTAGTACCCCACTTTTCAGTCAGAGTCATTTAAATAAACAGGGACATATTGGCATTTTGTGCTCCGATAGGAGCATTTTTCCGCTGGTTCCCTTCTTTTCCTTGCTGCAGCAGGGCATGTAACTCATACGAAACGAAATGTATTGGAAAGTAAAATTTCGGTTATTAACTTACGTGAAATTTAAAAAAACGCAAAACTAATTTTACAACTCTGCCCGTATTCTAAGTGCAAAAATATTTTGCGTATGCTTCAGTAGTACAACATAGGGTTCTCAGATGATACACCATATATATCCGTGCTACGGCACTTCATAAACCTCATTTTCGTCTCACACCGGACTTTACGTGCGTACTTTCCGTTTGCAGGTAGATTAACTGTGAACTTCTGTATCTTAGAAACGGGTAACTGTATCAAGAAAATTTGCAAGGTTGTTCGAGATGGGGATCTTAGAAATATATCGTAAAACTTCCAGCCGTATGTTGTGTATTGCCATCTTGGAATCTTCGCTTTGGTTTTGGTCCACATGTGACAGTGAAAATGTGCCAAAAAAAAATTGGCGGTTTTTCGAGAAATGCCCATGAACTAATGGTGCCTTCGTAAGTCCCATCAAGCCCATCGTAGACCACAGCTTATGCAAATGGAAAAGGAACAAACCAATTTACTCCGTTTGCCTCTGGAGGAGGAAGCGTGTATGTTTGACCCAGTACTTTAGGATAGCAACAGAGGTGATCCTTGTGTTGGGTACACGAACAGTACCTGGGGCGAGGACTCTCGAAAATACTTGACCCTACCTTTTTATCAGCAATAGATCCCGAAAAGTACGATCAATGGAAAATCCCGTTTTTTGCGGGGCGTCGTGTGCATACGGATAGGCAGATGGCGCGAGGAGTAATGAATTTCCTCTCGGTTTAATTTCTATCACTTCTTCAAATTCCTGGAACACACTCGTGCCTTGGCCGTGATTTCTCTTTCCTATGTAGCGCTCCCCCTTACCTCCCCCTCCTCCTCCCCTTCACTCGCCGTCTCTCTCTCTCTCTCTCTCTCTCTCTCTCTCTCTCTCTCTCTCTCTCTCTCTCTCTCATGCACACACACACACACACACACACACACACACACACACACACAGCTTCTCCGAATCAGATTTCTTACGTTTCACGCGCATTGTTCCAACCCTGATTGTGAGCCCTCGTATTTTTCTATGCTTGTACCAACACATTATATCACCTACCCCACAACTGTAAACCTGAACACCTTGCACATTCTTTACAAACGAAACCTAAACAACCTTCACCCACCTGTCACAATATCGGACCAAAGATTCCCCATTGCTTCCAGTACTTACAGAACATTAATTATAGCTCTCCTTAATATCCTCTCCTGCCTCTAATTCTGACCTTCCCTTTGCAATTGCTCAGTTCAGAAGTCTGCTCCCCATCCGTTCTTTTCTTTTCAGAATACTCAAAACATTATTCCACAAAGATCCAGTGCTGACACTATGCCAACAGCCTTGCCTGGTTGAATACAGATTACCGAAGTTAAGCAACGGTAGGAGTTGCCAGAACTTGCATGGGTAACCGCGAGGGTTCACCAAGTGATGCTGGCTACTTTCCCTTTTCCTCTGTGGCAAGAAGGAGGAGAGATCACGACATAAAGCTCCTGATCATCAGACTTAACGCAAGTGTTCTGGAATAAATGCCAAACTTCTTCAGAATTGCGTATCAGGTGATGCCCTGCGGTACTTGTGATGGTGGTACGTCCGTCAGATGGAAGCGCTAGGCTTGGTGGGTCCCTTGGTGCTATTTTGAGAGGACCGCTTTTCACCCTCTCCCTTCCGTCATATCCAACACAAACAAACAGCCATTGCACTCCCCTGCACTTATCAGACACACTTACAGCACCCAACTCGCACACTTAGTGAAAGAAATGTGCGATTCCAATAAGGTGGCCGAAAGTGATGTTTGGGGCTTCCATGTCAACAATGCCACAACTTTACTGCTGCAAAATACGAATATGCACTACACAACATCATTAAAGCGTGACTTATTCAAACACCTTGTAGCTGTCTCCCACTGAGTATTCAAAAGTGTGTCGCCTTGCAACGTTATGCTACGGCTCGGCAACACTTCAAATGTGCAATGTATCGAGATACACACTCACACTCACTCACACACACACACACACACACACACACACACACACACACACACACACACACACACACACACACACTCACACACAGAAGAGAGCCGAGAAGTTAGGGGCGAGATGGGAGAGGTTAATTTCAACAGATTCTATCCAGCATCACATTTGGACGCGTCACCCAGTTAGAGGTTCATCACACCTAATTTGGGTTTAAGTCACTCCTTCTACTGACGGTTCTCCGACAGAGATCATAACCGCGTCACCAAGCGTTGAAATTAGAAGGTTTTATTATGGATAGCTGAGGAAAAAGTAATTTCGATCACAGCTCTCACACCGTGTGCATAGTGTTATGTTTTTCTTTCACTGTTTTCAGAGCATTCTAAGTAGTTGATGAAAGTGTGTTTCTTAAGCTCTGCCTCTTCTCAGCATAGAGGAACTGGAACGTTTGTTTTATTTTACAGAATTTTTATAGATGGCGGTTAGCCAAGCCACTGCTCTGTCTCGAGACGGTAGGTCATTTATTGCAAATGACCTATGCATGTGACAAAGTGTGGTAGGAAGGGTGCTGCAGTGACATCAGCAAACGGGCTTTACTGCACAATGTCCAGGTCAGGACTAACACCGTGGCACTTCCCTGTTGCAGGATCACAGTCGCAGTGCTGCTACTCCCTCTGCATGAGACGTGCACACCATGTCTCCACGTTCAGTTTAATAGACAGCACATGTCGTGGGGTACGGAGTGTTAGCACTGGACGCTCATCATAGGCAAGTCATCCTTTTCCTGGGAGGAAGATGACAGTGGGATCCGTATTTGCCGTTGCAGTGTGGTGGCAATGAATTATCTGGACGTAATTTCCCTGCATACTGCACTTACGAACAGACCCATCACCATTTGAGGAGGCATCAGACTAAACAGAAAAACGCTCCTCATCGTTGTACCGCCTCCATCACTGAATGCTCAGCACTACCGGGATGAGAGAAGCTGTTAATCATTCCAGAGGCTGCTGCATATCGACCATACTTCACCCTGAAAGGGGAAATCTCGGCCTTACATGACCTGGGTCATCCGAGGTAGCCTCAGTGCAGGCAACCAGTGGCTATGACTTAAACCCAATGAACATGTGCAGGATTTTGTGGGTTAAAGGCTGAGATGCATAAATGTAATTGCATCTGCAGGAACAGTCGAGGAACTGGCCGACGCGTTACAGAAGACATGGAACAATAGCCCCTCTGCCTATGTCAATTCCCTAATTTACAACTATAGTCGCCAATGCCAGGCGGTCGTTAATTCTTGATCTAGGGACACCTGTTACTGCATTTTGTTCTGGGCGTTAAATTAATAGATAAAATCAAAACGTTTACCATTTATTTGCCCTGAAAACGATATAATGATGCCTCAAAACAAGACAGCTGAGTGTTGCTGCGCCACTCCACATGCGAAATTTGACTGACGTCGAATGGGCAACCTACCTCGATGACTCTGGAATCAGTGTATGGGTGTGTCTATACAGGGACATTCTGTAGTGCCCAATAAAGGTGACCGAGAGAGGTGGTGCAATGGTTAGCACACTGGACTTGCATTCGCGAGGACGACGGTTCAATCCCGCGTCCGGCAATCCTGATTTAGATTTTCCGTGATTTCCATAAATCGCTCCAGGAAAGTGCCTGGATGGTTCCTTTGAAAGGACACGGTTGACTTCCTTTACCGTCCTTCCCTAATCCGATGAGAAAGATGTTCTCGCTGTTTGGTCTCCTCCCCCAAACAACCCAACCCCAACAACAACGAAGGAATGCTGGTGGCTTCGAGAATTTTGCTGAACTGGGGTCTCTTACTGGGAATCTCTGCTGTCTTAATCATGAACACATTCCACAGGGGTGGGGGAGATAGAGGATGGAAGAGGCAGCATAAGCCTCTTTTGCTGCTCCGAATGTCATTCAGATTTAGTCGAATGGCTCTGGACTGTCCGAAGTAGTTCCAACATGTATAAAAGAGCAAAATTTGCCATGCCCTTCTCTCCAATGGAGTAAAATCACGTCTGGAGCGCAGCATCACGATGTCCTTAGAAAAGGGTTTGAATCGTCTGGGGAGTGTCAGCATTTTCAAATGGAGTCGAGAATTTCGTTCTATTGTGCAGTGCGTAGGAAAATGATATTTTAGACCGCGATCTATGTGAAAATGAACCACCAAGGGGAAGCGTGATTTTTTTCACGCCCTTCATGACGATACCTGAGACCATTTCGCGTCCGAAAAGTTTTCCTCGGTCTTCCCTTAAAACCTCATGCTTTCAACATTGGGTGTCTTGTCAGATCTCTGTCGCAGAGTCGTAAAGAGTAGGATTGACTTGAGCCCAAATGAGGTGTGATGACCTTCGAATGGTGTGACACAACCACAGTAGTGTAGGGCAGAATATTATGGAATGTGATACAAATGTGACATCTTTAAGTTCCCTTAAACTCATCTCATCTTCTGAACTTTGAGATTTTTTTCTCTTTTTTCATGTCTGAACAGCTTGTTCGGATCATTGCCAAATCCTAGGGTAACGTCGCGGGGCGTCACGATTCCGGACCACTATAGAGGAAATTTGGCACTTTTGAGCGTAATTTTAAATTTATGGGAAGGTGGAGGGGATGAGTAATTAATTCTGTTGTGCAGTTTATACGTTAAAATATTTGTATCGGTTACAATTTTATCAAGGCAGCTAATAAATTCAGTTACTGAAACAACAGAAACTAATTAATTTCTTCTTTCTGCAAAGGCTACATCACACAGCTTTCTGTTCCAGTAGATGCTAGGAAAACATCCTACCCATTCTCACCCCTCATTGTTGAGTCGATAGTGGAGATATACATCAAAATCTTCCCAGCTTGAAGAAGTTGAAACCTTGCCCTCTCCTTCTGTAACTTACTACCTATTTTCAACGTCCGATTTATTATTCTGAGCCGCATTGTTCGATTCTGCATTTAACATTCGTTTGAACGAGACGAACAGAGCCTGAATGCTTTTTTTGTAGAGTGGAGAAAAAACGTTAGTTTAAGATTTTAGTTTGGTACTCAGTTATAAACAGGAATAAATTTCCACAATTCCTTTTATTCCATATTAATAACGGTTTTCAAAACAGCTTCATGAGAGCTTTGGACCGTACTGTACCATATGATGTACAAAGTTGCGTTCTAGATTTTCTTTGTGTCCCCGTTTCTTACATTCTCCCAGAATGGTCTCTTTGTGGGCTGGTCAGTCCAAGATGTTCCGGTTTTCCTGGTTCTTTCTTCCAGTTGAGAATTTTCTGCCAAATTTTTTCTGTGTCCTTAACCTGTCTTTTTAATCTCGTTGGTTCCATTCGTTCAACATGTCCAGGGAGCTTTATGCTGCATGTTTTACTATCCGAATAAATGCTGATAGACTTTATAGTTTCTTTATTTCTTCATAGTCAGTATGTTACTTCTTCAGTATAATCTCGACCTAAAACTTACTTTTCGTGCTCTCTTTTGAATTTATTACTGTTTAAAATGAGAATTTCAGCACCATAAAGGCACAAAGTTTGTGACTGTGTTACAGGATCACAGTTTGGCGTATTCTGAAATTCATTTTTTGTTGTAGATGCCTTTTCGTAAACGCGAAAGTTGTTTCCACTTCGTGACGGCAAATTTTGTAAGCAGTTTTTCTAGACCACTTTTCTGAATGGTTTCATCAAAGTACGAGTGCGTGCTGAAAAGTCATTTTTATGTAAAAACCCTTATAGCTTTTTAAATAGAGCAAACGTCACTGCCATTGTACATCTTTAGTCTTTATGTGTACGTATTTGCAACCCTCTCCCGCTAGAGCGCTCCCAATTGTACCACGGAACATGACTGTGTGTAAGGTAATCATTCCGGTGTATGAGAAACAGCTTGCTGTAATTAAGTTTCGTATTCAAAGAATTTATTCACACGTTGGAGATGTAGAAATGATGCAAATGAAGATACCTAGCCGGCATTTTGCGCTTGACAGTAATGGGCACGGAAGAGATGTGTGAAACGGACACATACACACCCAGTGTCTACACAAATCTTTCAGTGAGTGTACCAGCAGTGACAGCAATGAAGTTCCATGAACGATTAGCAAGTATCACTAACGGAGTAGCAGCTGGTGCTCTACGTTCACGCTAGCATAGGCAGCAGCCAGGCGCAGCCCGCGGTGCATAACAAACAGAGCAGAAAGTCTGTGCAGAGTCCCTAAGGTCGCATAAACGGCTACCGGCTGCTTCGTGAAATTCAATTCACGGGCAGCGATTCCACCGTGGGCAGTGGGGATGGGCAGGGTGCGCTTGCATATTCATCAGAGCGGCTGGGCGCCAGCAGAGGGTGGTGAAAGTGCGTAGCGGTAGCGGCTGTGCTGCCGTGTGCTTCCGCCGCCAGAGGCCCGCTAACTGCACTCCACCCACAGCCCGACCGCAGCGGTCCGAATGGACACTCCTCTTGTGCTGCGTCCAGCAAGCGATTTTTTTTTTTTTTATTTCTTCAGTCACTCAGCGATCGACAGCCTCCTCAGAACCTCGCAGACGTGCAAGTAAATGTGGCATTGCATGCATTGAGCAAATACTGGCAGTGATGAGAAACCCTCCACGTACTACCTCCGTGTTCTCCATAGGTACCATTTTAAAATAAGAATATTACTGAAATAGAATATATTTTGATTAATTTACACAGGCGAATGGTTACACACCCGTAACTAGCTTCACAATTCCACAAATTCTGCGGATGGATATATCTTGTGATTGATGATTTTAAATTAACCAATGCATTTTTACGCTTGTGGAGATATTGGCTTCATAAATAACTGGCGAACTCGGCAATACTTCGCGATTGATAAATTTGTACTATTGCTAAATATGTACTGGAATTGGATATACTTCCTCCCCTACATGTCTATCTCTTGCTCCCCCCCCCCCCCCCCCTCTTTGGTCTTTGACCGTCAGCCAATCCTCCGGGCCTCTTTCTGTGCATCACCTCTCTCTGTCCATTTCCTCCTTCCTCCTCACTATGACCAAATTCATCCTCCCCCCCCCCCCCGCCCATCTCCATCCAACTCTTTTCCACTCTCTCTGCCCTTCAGCCGTCTTTATTGTTATTGGAAACGAAACCTTGGTTGGGAATTGAAGTCACTTAAACAGAACTGGTAAATCGATTGGGATCGTTGCCATGCACTATACAGGGCATGGGAGAGTCGTGTCCAGCTGCTGGATCTGAGATGATAGTAGTTTCAATGACAATAATTCGCGCACTTTTCATCTGTGAATGGGTGGTATTTCAAAGTTTTGGACGTTTCACATTGCGTAGTAGTATTCTAATCACAAGCCGGTAGGTCATAAGTAAGGTTTTTACTATTTTCTGTGAAGAGAACTGCGAGGAAGAAGTCAAAACAGCACATCTAAAACTAAACATCGTCCGAACAGGCCTTGGAGGGCCTAACGGTACCGACCGGCCGCCGTGCCACCCTCAACCCACAAGCGTCAATGGATGCGGATATGGAGGGGCATGTGGTCAGCACACCGCTCTCCCGATCGAATGTCACTTTACGAGACCGGAGCCGCTACTTCTCAGTTAAGTAGCTCCTCGGTTTGCCTCATAAGGGCTGAGTGCATACCGCTTGCGAATAGCGCTTGGAAGACCGGATGGTCACCCATCCAAGTGCTATCCCAGACCGACAACGCTTAACTTCGGTGATCTGACGGGAACCGATGTTACCACTGCGGCAAGCACGTTAGCCAAAGCAGCACATCGTCTACACAATTTTTGTCTGAAATTGTAAATGCGGAGAAAGAATAAAATGGAAAAGACAATGTGTCTAATGGTTTACACACATAATCGTAGTTACAAATGACTGCGAGAAAGAAAACAAAACCGCACATTTTCACAGCATAGTATAGCACAGCATTTTCCTTCTGCTTTTAGTTTCTCCAATTTTTTGAGTTTCGTTCCCATTGCTGCTGGTTTCCATTTTCGTTTCTTACCTTTTCCTAAGTCACAAACCGGGCGCTAATGACCATAGCAGTTTTGCGCCCTAAAACCAAACAAAAAATAAATAAATAAATTCCGTCATGCTGTCGCTTTTAATAGAAAACTTGTAAATTGTACATTGCCGTTTACATACCTTGTGTCCATCTCAATGTTCGTATCGTGTAAAACGTTGAAGTAAGTCGTATAAACTTTTAGAGGTTTTTGTTACCATCGTTTCCTCTTATACACGTATGGTGTTCGGAACTTCCCGTTACAAACTTCTAGGAATTGTAGAGGGGAATGGGCAAATAATATTTTGAAAATGAACGCTTGTCCGGGAACGCACCATGTCCATTCTACGACGGTTTCAATTCAATGTTTAACTCATCTGCTTGTGCTTGAGGAACTGAATTAGGCATGACGCAGTAAAATTACAAGGTAATAATTCGAAAGGAAGCATAAAGTATCATCTATTTATCGCTTAAGCACATTTGTCTCTATTAACACTTAAACATTAAATGTTAACATTATTTCAGAACAATGAGGAATCTAGCATACTGTACGTGCAGAACAATACTGATGCATTATAGCAGCGGCTCGACGTGGGGGCCATCAACATTGTTACGTTGTACCTACGAAGCATGTTCTGATACACATTCGCAATCGCACCTGACATATTTTCAGTTCCTAGTGCAGCGGCCAAATCTGGTTCGAGTCGATCTTCCTTTATCTCTACAGGAGACACGTAAATGAAACTTCGCATACGTCCCCACAAGAAGTAGTCCATAGGACTGTCTATCCTACAGCGTACCAGGACAATCAACTCTAAGACTTAACTCTTTCCCTCAGCAGACGTGGACACGCTACGCGTCTTAATTGAGACTGTCGTACAGTAGAAAGGGTACGTTTCTGGACAAGTGTCCCTATTCAAAATATTATGCACTCACTCCCCTCTACAAGTCCTTCATATACCATATATATGATAAAGTAAATACAAGCAAATATACTATGTGGAAAGAGATAATTTAGTGCAATTTTATGCAGTGGCCGAACTATTATGCCACATCGAAACCGACTTCTATGATGTAGAACTTTAGGTTATCGTTTTAAAATCAATTTTTATCCGAAGCAGTCGATATAGAATACATGTATTTGTTACAATCGATCCGTGCCGAGAGTAGCCGCAGGGCTAGAGAAGGCGGCAGTAAAGCGGGCAACATGGGTTTAATCGTCACATCAAAGAGGCAGTCATTATAGACGAAGACTGTTTAGAGCCTTCAAGGAAGTGTTTCGAATACGTTTATATGCTTTAGCTTACAAAGTCATGGAAGATCTGTCGACATCAGCTGCTAACACTTTTAAAGGGCAAAAGGTGTACTATTTAGAGCTATTTTATTTCTCTATGGAAAAAGCTGCATTTCCTGCTATCGTACCCACAAATCCCGTCTTTCAAAATAAGATGCGGGTATCACCGTTGCGTACGTGCACAAGTATAGCATTTGAATGCGAGGAAGCCTACCTAGACATAAGATAAATGAATAGTTTTCATAAAAGCTTTTTCAGCATCGTAAGACGGCACGATACTCAGAAAATTTTTGTGCCAACTGACACTGGCCGCGGAAGCCTATACAACAGTAAAACGAATATTATTTGCTTTGCACTGTGAAAGTATATTTGTGTGTTACTGACATTAAATTTAGTCCTCCATGCTTCCTGATTTATACAATGCAACATGATTTCCACGTCTAGTGTGAATTCTAGTATGATCCTTTGGGCTGCTCCGCACTGTAATATAAAATGGTACAGTAGTAGAAAATGAGTCTCATGTAAACAGCTTTTCTTAGGACGTTCACAAATGATGGGCAGAACTAAGAACATCAAGGGCCCAAATTGAATGAGGACTGGGTAACGACTACTATTACAACCTAGTCGTTAGGACTATTTCTTTGCCAGCCATCTATAATGACGAGAAATAACAATGCGGCTTTACCTAATGGCGTACAGGCTAAATAATTTTGGGAATTTTGGAGTTAAATGGGAAATAAAGCGTGTTTAGCACTTCTGTCGCAATAAACTTTTAAAGCATTGTTGCTATTGTTACAAGACTTGAGATAGTCAAGGTCAGCCGGCCGCGGTGGTCGTGCGGTTCTAGGCGCTCCAGTCCGGAGCCGCGCTGCTGCTACGGTCGCAGGTTCGAATCCTGCCTCGGGCATGGATGTGTGTGATGTCCTTAGGTTAGTTAGGTTTAATTAGTTCTAAGTTCTAGGGGACTGATGACCACAGCAGTTGAGTCCCATAGTGCTCAGAGCCATTTGAACCATAGTCAAGGTCATGCAATATGGCTCTGAGCACTATGGGACTTAACTTCTGAGGTTATCAGTCCCCTAGAACTTAGAACTACTTAAATCTAACTAACCTAAGGACATCACACTCATCCATGCCCGAGGCAGGATTCGAACCTGCGACCGTAGCGGTCACGCGGTTCCAGACTGTAGCGCCTAGAACCGCTCGGCCACCCAGGCCGGCGATCATGCAATAGACAACGTAAATTTTCTTGTTCTTCTGGTCACAAAATTATACAGGTGTGGTCGGTTGAAATTGATTAGGCACTCATCTTAAAATCTTCGACAAACAGTGAAAAGAATAGTTTTGAACGGTTCTAACTCCATGCAATGTCCGCCCCCGGTAGCTGAGCGATCAGCGCGACAGAATATCAAACCTTAGGACTCGGGTTCGATTCCCGGCTGGGTCGGAGAATTTCTCCGCTCAGGGACTGGGTGTTGTGTTCTCCTACTCATCATCATTCCATCCCCATGGACGCGCAAGTCGCCGAAGTGGCGTCAAATCGAAAGACTTGCACCCGGCGAACGGTCTAGCCGACGGTAGGCCCTTGTCACACGGCATTTATTTATTTTTACTACATGCAATAATTTATTTACATTGAGTATATCGTCAAATGTAGATTCACTTCAAACAGGGTGAAAGGCTGAATGTACTTATAGATTTATAAATAATTGAAATTAACGGTCGAGCGTGACAATGATGTCTTTCAAGCAAGAAGTATTACGAAAAAATGGTACAAGAAGGAAATTGTGTAAGACAGTTCAAATGGCTCTGAGCACTATGGGACTTAACATCTGTGGTCATCAGTCCCCTAGAACTTAGAACTACTTAAACCTAACTAACCTAAGGACATCACACACATCCATGCCCGAGGCAGGATTCGAACGTGTGACCGTAGCGATCAAGCGGTTCCAGACTGAAGCGCCTAGAACCGCACGGCCACACCGGCCGGCTCTGTGTAAGACACTGCGAATTTCTTGCTAGGAATGCACACACACACACACACACACACACACACACACACACACACACACACACACACACACACACGTGATGGTCAGTATTCAGAGCATACACACACACACACACACGCGTGATGGTCAGTATTCAGAGACATAACAGGAGAGATCATTCGAAACAAAAACGTTAAGTAAACGTGGCCTCTAAAACGCATACCTTAAGAGTTATGAGCAGTTCTTGATATTCGATACTGTGAAACAAATCTCTCTTGCTCCAAGATCTTTGCTTTCCATATTTTGTGAAGTAATAGAACGGACCAAAAAAAAAAAAAAAGAAATCCTGTAAACATGGGCTCTAAAATGCATACCTTAAGAGCAAAAAATGGTTCAAATGGCTCTGAGCACTATGGGACTTAACATCTATGGTCATCAGTTCCCTAGAACTCAGAACTACTTAAACCTAACCAACCTAAGGACAGCACACAACACCCAGTCATCACGAGGCAGAGAAAATCCCTGACCCCGCCGGGAATCGAACCCGGGAACCCGGGCGTGGGCCTTAAGAGCAATGAGCAAGTGTTAATCTTCGCTGCTTTCGAAACACAGCTCTTCTAATGGACAACTGCTCATAACTTTTAAGGTGTGCCGTTTAGAGAACATGTTTGCTGGACATTTTTCTCTTGTTTTGGTCTATACTACTACTTCTCAAAACACGGAAAGCAAAGAGCTTACAGCAGAACAGATTTTCTTCACAGTATCGAAGATAAACAATTGTTCATAGCTCTTAAGCTATTCTTTGTAGAGTCCATATTTACTTCACTTTTTTGTTTCGAGTCATCATTCTTGTCGCATCACTGACTATTAACCATTACTTGTGACAAAATTGTTGAAGCTCTCGTGGCCACTTGTTGACAAACTGCCTACTGGCTTCTGTCTCGGGTTCTTCGGCCGACGTTCATCTAATGATTTTTCTGACGTTTCGCCAGCACGAGTGGCTGGCATTCTCAAAGCTTCACCCTCCACTGCCGGTGGTGAACTGGTGCCGAGCTCGCGGGCGCAGACTACATGTACTTGGCGCGCCAACGTCCGAGGCCTTCTTCGCGGTCATTTCCGGTGCGGTTCTCCTCTTGCTACCTGCGACGGTCAAACGAGAATTGCAACACCTGGAAACTGTCCTTAGGAGCAATGGGTACTCCACAAATTATATTAGAAGTGTAACAGAGCCAAACACTCGGCGAAGTAAGGAACCAGAAAAAGAAATGTCGGGTACGGTCTTTCTGCCCTACATTTCCAGAGTGACGGACAGAATCGGTCGTATATTGCGCAAACGTGGCGTAAAGATGATTTTCAAAGCGACAAGGAAGGTCAAAGAGTATCTTAGATCGGCGAAGGAGAAAAGAGACCCACTTGCAATGTCGGGAATATACCGTATACCATGCACATGCGGAAATGTTTATGTCGGAATGACTGGACGATACATTAACACCAGGATCAAAGAGCATAAACGACATTGCAGGTTGGGGCAGGTGGAGAAATCGGCCGTGGCAGAGCACGCACTGAATGAGACCGACCACGTAATAAAATTCGCCGACCCGGAAGTTCTGGCTGTAGAGAAGCACTATCACACGCGCTTGTTCAGAGAAGCTGTGGAAATACAAAAACACGCGAATAGTTTGAACAAGAAAGAGGAAAGCCTTAAGTTAAACGGATCCTGGCTTCCCGTACTGCAGCGAACGACCGTCGCAGGTAGCAAGAGGAGAACCGCACCGGAAATGACCGCGGAGAAGCCCTCGGACGTTGGCTCGCCAGGTACATATAGTCTGCGCCCGCGAGCTCGGCTCCAGTTCACCACCGGCAACGGAGGGTGAAGCTTTGACAATGCCAGCCACTCGTGCTGGCGAAACGTCAGAAAAATCATTAGACGAACGTCTGCCGAAGAACCCGAGACAGAAGCCAGTAGGCAGTTTGTCATTACTTCTGAGACACCCTAAATCTTCACCGATAACCCCCCATGTTTCACTCTTGCAACGTAAAGCCGGCCTGAAGTAGGATAAGACTCGTCCAAGCAAATGATATCCTTCCATTGCTCCGTAATCCTGGTTTTACGGCTTCGACCGACATCTTCCTGTTACGGCCATTTGTATCGCCGATGAGTAATTTTGAAATTTTAGCTCGCACTACAATTCTCTAGGAATGGAACTCCGTTCGCATTGTTTTGGTGCTGCCAGGATTCTGGAGTGCAACAATTAGTTACACAGTGACTTCTGCAGCTGTCGTTCTCTTAGGTTTCGTCACGATCCTTCCCAATGACTGTCTGCAACCATGACAAAACACACACACTTTCGTCCCCGTGGTGACAAAGAGGATGATGTCTTTCCGCTCTATCCAGGAAAACTGTAATAGTCGTAATCAATGAAATGTTGTGTAAAGAATTGTTAAGAATCTTTCTCCTACCAAAGAGGAGTTAATTTATGGACTTGGTTGGTGCAGTGAGTACGGACTGCAACTGGATGAATCCACAGATGTCACAGGACAAGCTGTACTACTCGTGGGCAAATATTTACACGAGATAAGGAGAATATATATATTGCATTATATTAACGATTACATTGTAAAACATTAGATGAGTTGGGGAATGTGTAGATATTTCCACAGATTATGCTACAAGACATGGTAGGAAAAACCACGGGAGCTGTGTGACATACGCTGCACGTGGCGACAAGTGCTACTAGCAGTCTCTTTATTTTGCGTAGGCAAGCTGTAGTAACGAAAAAAATTGCCTGCTGTTTTAAGAGAAGGGGATATGGGTAACGAACACATCGCATTTTTACTGTGTTCGAAAGCGAGGTGGTATTCCAGAGAAAATGCACTATTGAGGTTTTATGAACAACGAAACTATTGTTCTCCGTCTTTAATGCACAGAATAATTTAGTGCAAACTTTTATTGCATTTTTAAGAAGTCTTTTATGGTTGATAAAACTCGTATGTCTGGAAGAAATTTTTACAAAGAGCAATGAAATTAATGAAATTAACTTGACACTGCAATGAAAGACCAGATTGCATCTCTAGAGAGAAAATTAAAATTTGAGATTTCCTCATTTCAAGAAAACAATTTTAATTGCATTGGCTCTTTACACGAATGTTTCACTGAGAACAGTTTTAAAATTGTTGAAGAATTTTCTTAGCTATGTATGGAGAAAGTACATGAGACGTACAAAACTATTTTGCAATGTTTTCCGAAGAAAAGTCTAGACGGTTTTTTGGTTCGAAATTCATTTTCCATAATAGCTAAGTCAGCAGGCTTAAGTGCAAGAGGCTATGAAAAAAAGATTTAGTTAATAAATGACCATGATTTAAAGTAAAAGCAGAAAGATCAGCCATTATATAATTTCTGACCAAATTTATGGGAAGAATATTTGAGTTTATCAAAAGAAGTTGTTATTGTTTTGCTTCTGTTTATCACAATCTTTTTTTGAAGCAAAATTTTTTTATTGTGGTGAAAGAAGGCGAGCTTTAGGAACAATCTTGAGCCTGTACCTGATATCAGAATCAACTTTATGCTATATTGACTGATATCAAGAAGGTTTGTAATTTACGAACCCAGAATTACTCAAGTTGCTGAAAACTTTAATCCACTTTACTTTTATTTCAGAAAAAAGCGATGAATAATATATTTTTTATATTTTCTGAAATTTTGCTTTGATTTCTGTGTTATTCGTTATGATTTAAAACTGAAATAACCGCTGAAAAAAAAAACAAGGTTATATCGCCTTTTAAAATTTGTTAACATTCGGTACAAGCGAGATGTTCCATGAAAGTACCAGCAGTCTCGATTGTTCCGTGGAAGGAAAAGTTTGGGAACCTCTGCTATAGAGGGTCCGTAGTTGGTGCAGAGACTGGCAGATAATCATGAACTTAAATAAATGTAAAGTATTGCACACTAATACGCAAAGGAATCTACTACAGTTCGATCACACTATTGATGACAAATCACTGGAGACAATAACTATTGTGAAACAATATATATTTTGCAGGAATGTGTACACATCGTGAGTATCGTGTAAGCAGAGAGAACTGCATACTCAAGGACGGAATTTTATTTCGGCAATGTACGAAGGTGAACTAACAATACATTTTTTCTTAAGATGGTATACTGTATTTTACTATTGACGGCAGTGTGTCAGGATGGTACTCACTCTATTTTATGCAGCAGCAAGGAAATGTCTACAAAGGAGATGTCCACGATTTTATGATTCCTGAAGGTGATCGAATGAGAGAAACCGGTAGTTATTAAATATTTGTTTCATAAATGCCGACTCTGTAGTGTGCCATTTATTTCAGAAAACTGTAAAATATATATTAACAGTGTGGAGAGACCTAAAGGAGAATAGCCTCGCAAAAGCAGTTTTAGGAAGAGCAGAACCTAGCTGAGATTCTCCGAAAGAATATTAGGTACAGTCGGTGATCCAAGTCCGTGACTGGGTTGCTGGACTGACTTCAGGTAGAGTACAGATTTTCGTCGCCACGGCAGTAGGAGCGGGAGGGTGGCGCGTCTATCATCCCGGCCGCCTTTTACCGTCGGGAAAGATACTCAGCAGTCATTTGGTAGCAGGCTGTGTAGACCTGTGGGCATCCTGGATGCTGCTAATCTTTATTGAACCCTGGATCTTCAGAACAGAGTCCGCTAGTGGAATTGCTACAAGTTTCTTAAGGAAATATAATTCATTCACGAAAGTAGTGACCTACATAACACCTGTTTGACCGATGCGTGAGTATTGCTCGTCAGTCAGGGACCTCTACCAGATTCCGTACATACCAGGTGGTTAAAACTGAACTGACGGTGTTGCGAGTGCTGCAGTGCAGGACGCTGAAATTTCGTAGGTACGTTCATTACTCGGTGCTTGCAAAGAATGTTCAAAAAAAATAGTTCCAGTTTCAGCCACCAGGTGAAAATGTGGCACTGAAAGCAGTGAGAATATGGTGTTTGTTCGGGAAGAGTGGAGGAAAGATCAAAAGCATGATGAAGGTGGTTCTGGCACGTTTATAATGATATGATCAAAATAAATAAGATGTTTTTAATATGGTGTCTTGACTCAGCATCACGCTGCATCCGTAATATGAGATGGTCGACAGTGTCTCGCAGCAAATCCTTTGTAGCCAGAACGACTTCGTCACATCCTGATAGACAAGAGCCGTCACATATTCTCACAACCAGGAGTGACAGGTGTTTAGGTCGTGGGATCTGGAAGGACACATATCTTGGAATTGCCTATAGATGAGATGGCTGTTATCGAAATGCTAGTGAAGCAAATCTCTTAACTGGCAAGCGACATGTAGTGTCACCAGTGTCACCCTATCTTGCATGGAAATAGTGGCGTGGATACAGTTGCGCTTTCGTAAAGCTGGAATATATTTTGCGCAAGGAGGTCCTTATAACGTGCAGATGTCACTGTGCATCTAAAAGGCTCGCGAGGTATCATCCCCTCGAAGAAAAATGGACCGAGAATGAAGGAACTTGTGAAGCCTCGCCACACAATCACATAAGATGAGTGCAGTGGATGTTTCTGCACAACATTTGGCGGATTACAAACCCATATACGACCGTTCTGTGTTCACGGCACCATGCAGAGTACAATGTACGTCGTTGTCACAAGAATATTTCTCAGCCACCTGTAATTCATTTGCCGGTCGGAGTGGCCGAGCGGTTCTAGGCGCTACAGTCTGGAACCGCGCGACCGCTACGGTCGCAGGTTCGAATCCGGCCTCGGGCATGGATGTGTGTGATGTCCTTAGGTTAGTTAGGTTTAGGTGGTTCTAACTTCTAGTGGGCTGATCATCTCAGAGCCATTTTTGTAATTCATTTCTATGCTTGCAAAAAATATCTAAAGGTGAAGTCACGGCGTGTTTCGGTACTTCAGAAGTTTATCCTCGCCTTTTTGCTAGCTGCAAGTGTAAATATAGGCAGTCTGCAGCTCAGTTGTCATTTATTCTGAACAGCCAATTGCATGGTTTATTGAGGTATCACCGACCCCTCTTTACACCTCAGGATGGTGACACGTTGCTTACCTAGGTGTCTGCCAGTTTTCACTGTTTACTCTCCAGTTAGTATTTCTAGGTTGGGTAATACGTGTGCCTGCTGTATGCGGGTGCAGGAGAAACTAGCCACAGTTAGCGAGCAATTGAATGTGGTTTTTGATGCATGGGGAGGTTTACTGTTGAAATTCAGACAGAGTATATATGAAGAAGAGTCGAGTCACGTATTACTTCCTCCCCACTGCGTCTCGCGAAATAACCGGAAATCAAATTAGAGTTGAAACGGATGGTTACCGTCATTCTTCCCATGTATCAATAGGGACACGAACAGGGAAGGGGGAAAAAGAATATGAAGTACCCCCGTCACACCCCGTAATGTGGATTTCGAAACATAGATTTGTGGATATAGCATGAGGACTGCGCCAGATCGCTCTGTATGATATAAGGGAAATGTTTCCCTCGTTGTTTCAGTTACGTATCAAATAAATCAATATATCTGAAATTAATTTGTGTAAGAAGAAACTTTCACCGGAAACAGAGGTACACACGGGTCCCGCTACTCGAGCTCATCGCGGAGCGAAGCAGCAGCGGCAGATGAAACAATCTAGCGCAAACAGGTTGAAAGTAGCGTGATTTCCAATGCAGGAGGCAGCTGGCGATTAGCATGCTGATTCGATGGTAATTGTGACGTGACACGTGTTAAGGGCGCATCTCATTAGAGAGACCTGACCAGGGCCGATCGGGATCACCACGACCGCTAAACATAGCCTACCCCAGCGGGAGTCCCACCCACCATTCACGCTGCCAAAGTGAATGCCATTGCCATAAATTACAGTACAGTTGCCTCAAGTGGCAGTGATAGCTACAAGTAACAGTACCGTTACTTCAGAAGTCCACAGATTTTTGATGAGCTAAAACAGTCATTAATTCTAAAATTATAACAATCTTTAAAACTGTCTATGAAACTTTTAAAAACTTTGTTTTTTGGTATATATATTGTCACAATAGCATCTAACACTAAAAATTATTTACATATTGGCGAACAGTTTCGGCAAGTTAACTGTCATCTTCAGGTCACGTGTAGTATTAGAAATGCACTGACAGTGAACAAGACTGTTGCATCGCTCATAACATTCTTTCTTGTAAATAACCAGGTAAAATGTGCGCACAGCCACTAGTGCATTTATAATACTGCACCGATTTAAAGATGATAGTTAAGCTACCGAAACTGGTCATCACTTCCTCCTTAATTTTTGAATGTTAAATGAAGTTCAGACAATATACAGAAAAATTTTGAAAGTTTTAAAAAGTTTTATACAAACTTTTTAAAATTTGTATAATTTTACAGTTAATTATCCGTTAACGACCGCTTTGTGTGTGTGTGTGTGTGTGTGTGTGTGTGTGTGTGTTTGTGTGTGTGTGTGTGTTTTACTTTGTTTAATGTATTTCCCCGATTTTCTGTGTTTTAAAGCTTTGTACCTTTTCGAATATTTATTTGTTTGGAGTGAACACTTGCTTTCTTTTATTATCTAATACCGTTGGAGAGGTTCTACAATTTTATGCTTTTCGAGTTTAGGATGAATGCCAGGTGAGCTGAGATGTGAATGGGAGTTATAATTGAGGACGGAGGCGTGCCAGGGTATTCCATGTAGTTATGCAAAGCCACAGCGAAGGATGGTATAGTGGTGCCTAGTGAGTAAGAGACCTGGATTCGAATCGTCACCTAGGTATAAATTTTCATTCGGCGACTAAGCCTGCGTGTATACATCACATAGCTGTCTATAGCTGAACTTCTACTATTGCAGTTAAATTTTAAGTCGCAAAAGTGCATATTCGATTCTTCTTAGAATATTCTTTTTATGTGTAAGTGAATTATTTATTTAGTATCAATTTAAAATCTTTGTAAAAACCTTTGACTATGTTGACCGCAAAAGTTGAAATAACCAATCCGTGAAGGGAGAAGAACAAGATAAACGTTCGAAATCAGATTTCTTATTAAAGTAACGTATTTCATTATTGATTATTAATCTGATGAAAAATGAGATTTAATTTATTGAATATATTATTTGTAGTTGAATATTTATAGTACACTAAAATTCGAGTTCTATTTGTATGTGTATGCACATAAATGTTGGTCAGAAACAGTCTGAAGAGCTTGTTAGAGTGTGGCAGAATAGGTTGTGCTGAGAAATGATTGTTAAGAAAAATTTCGATACGTTTTGCCTATCTCGTGTTAATTAGCATTACAGTTAGTCAATCATGCTGTTGCACACACAATTCAAGCGGCCCGCCAGATGCAGTTAGTGTCAGTTGTTAACTTAGCATATATGGTAGCACACGAGACTGCTCAGCCTTTGGCTAGAGTTCGATTCTTACTACCGTCCCATTTCGAATTTTTATATCGCACTCTTATTGGGTTGTAGAAAACCAAACGAAGTACACGTCTGGGGACACTGTCTCTGGCGTGGCCCTTGGATTCACCAACGCAGCGGTCTGATTAGCTGAATTCAATGCTAATTAGTTTGATGTAGAAAACAGACAGAGTTGCGAAAATCAAATGTTCAAACGCGTGTGAAATCTTACGGGACTTAACTGCTAAGGTCATCAGTCCCAAAGCTTACACACTACTTAACCTAAATTATCCTAAGGACAAAAACACACACCCATGCCCGAGGGAGGGCTCGAACCTCTGCCGGGACCAGCTACACAGTCCATGACTGCAGCGCCTTAGACCGCTCGGTTAATCCCTGCGAAATTCAGTTCTTTTCATTTAAATGATGACCAGTTTCGGGTATCAGAACCTATTCTCATATTATCCTGAGAGACAAGAATTTAAAATTACCATTTATCCAATACACAGTTACAAAAATAAGTATAACTGGATATAGATATATCATACGAGGATGTACGTACCAAACAGAAGAAATTGTGTATTCCGTCATACCACGCAAACCATGTTAAAATTGTACACATTTGTGTCTAAGTCAAGTTTTTTAGTGACTATCGGCAGGACTAACATGCAGCTGAAAGTCTACTTCCTGCGCTGCTACAAGGAAACATCAGGTACGGGGCGTCCTATCAGGATACAGGGAGGAATGTGCAAAGAAACAGCATATGCTATGGCGAGACATAGCAATGCGGAAAGAAACGTAGTATGACAATGGAAAACATCACCTTTCGAATTACTTCAAGTTTTTAAAACATTGAATCGTAAGCGAATGTAACAGAATATATAGCAATAATTTTTTTTTAATGACAGCTCATGGATAAAACAGAAACTAATCCACAATGGTACCTCTCCCACCCTGCAATTGGATTAATACGTCTAGATATGACACTGACAGGTAACACGTATGTCTCGTCAGCTGCATCCATTCTCATCCATTGTGCATTCCGACGGACTTGGTCAATTCCAGCAAGACAATGCGACACCTCTCACGCTCAGAATTGCTACAGAAAGGCTCCAGGAACCCTCTTCTGAATTTAAACACTTCCGCTGGCCATGAAACTCCTAGGACATTGAAAATTATTGAGCATATCTGGGATTCCTTGCAATGTGATATTCAGAAGAGATCTCCAACCCATCTTACTCTTACGGTTTCATAGACAGCCCTGCAGGGTTTATGTTCAGAAGGGATCTCTACTCCTTTGCATTCTTACAGATTTATGGACAGCCCTGCAGGATTCATGGTGTGTATTCCCTCCAGCACTACGTCAGACATTAGTCGAGTCCAGGCCACGTCGTGTTGCGTCACTTCTGCGTGCTTTTCAGACTGTTTCTGACATCCCTGTATATACAGAATAAACTGGTACTAAATTCGTACAGGAACATATCCGTTGTATCTATGGCTGTAAACGTACACTAGCTAGAGTGCTGCTGCTGGCGGACCGTGCCCAACAGGCTGCAGGCGGCTGGAAGGGCTCCACGTCCTCCAGGGGCATGGCAGGCCACTCCAGCATCCACCGCCGCCAAATGCCGTCGCCCCAGCGGCTGCTCTCTACCGGTATCACTTTTACAATTCCCTTGACCCACCGCCACTATCGTCGAACTGGGCAGCCCTCCAAAATCCGTGAGAAACTGTTCTGCAGAGAATGTGACGGAAATTATACATCATGATCATCGTCAATCATTTCATTTCAGTCGCTGCATAAAATACGCATCTTGTCCATGAGCTACGGTCTGTATATCCATGTTGCTCGTGCATAAAGTCTAATTTGGCCTAATTATTTTCCACTGCGTCTTTTCTTCAGGTTATTCCTAATAGTCGGCAAGCTACGAAGAAAATCTCTGATTATTTCCTTGGTTTAACAAAAGTACAACTACGTAGAATCTCAAATATAATTTATGGTTTGGCTGAGCATTTCTTGGTATGGAGAACGCAGTGCGCCAACGGCATTGCCGCAGTGGTAACAACGGTTCCCGTTAGATTACCGAAGTTAAGCGCTGTCGGGCTTCTCTAGCACTTCGATGGGTGACCATCCGGGTCTGCTGAGAGAGCAGGATGCACTCAGCGCTTATGAGGCCAATTGAGGAACTACCTGAATGAGAAGTAGTGGCTCCGGTCACGAAAGCTGACAACGGTTTGGAATGCTGATCACACGCCTCTCCATATCCACATCCAATGACGCCTGTCAGCTAAAGATGACACGACGGTCTGTCTGCCCCGTTAGGTCTTCCGAGTCCTATTCGGATGAAGAGGACGCAGTACGTTATCTTGAAACAAGCATTCATCGTTTACTTCAGATATCCCCTCGGCAGTGTTTAGGCGCCCTTGTTGTTAATACTGTATGTTACGCTAATAGTAAACTCAGATTTTACGCAGATGATGCATTTGATTACAGAGAAATGCTATCTGAAAAATCTGCGGAAATATCCAGGCAGATCTTGATAAGATTTGACAGCACTAGACAGATTGGCAACTCATTTTACACCTTTGGACTTCTAAAGCTTTGCCCTTGATTTGATTTAATTTGATTTTGACAGAGAAGCTAAAACAGCTTAGGTCTAACCCGCCACTGCCCGCACCAAAACCGAGTTTATTGTGCGGTGTCGCTCCTTCTATATCCAGTAAGGCCAACCAATGCCCTTAAATAGTGCAAGGAGTCCCTTTACCAGTTTCTTGTTAGACACAAGATATAGTTGTCCAGAAGATTCTGTATCTTTTGCTCTCCAGTGCCATGCATTCGAATATTAGGTGCTTTTCACCCTCAACACAGTTCCTATATTTAGGGTCATCTTTCGTTATGCCCATTGTCTGTAGGTGTTTTCTGAAATTCCCATGGCCGGTCATCAGTCCAGTCATGAGTTTGATCTCTTTCCTGTTCAATACCAGGACTACAGAGCTCCTTTTGAAGCATGGCTGGAGCATCATTATCTTACCATCTTTTTGTTTATGGAACTTGGTCCAATATTCTGTGTGTTGTTTCCTAAGCCAGTTGCAGTCTGATCATAGCCTTGGAGATTGCCAGGACAGGTTCCGGTCCAGTAAATGGAGTCGTTGCCCCATCCTGGCCAATCCGTCGCCATTTTCATTGCCACAGGTTCCTGAATGCCCAGGGACACACACAAGGTTTCCCCTATGGCTTCTCCCTAGCCCCAACAGAACCCTGTGGCATTCTGCAAAAATCTTAGATCTCGTTGCAGGAGCCGCCAGTGATTTCAGGGCTGCCTGGCTGCCTGAATACATGTAGATGCTACGGTCCTTGTAGCACCTATGCATATTCTTCTCCACACATGCCTTGATTGAAGTAATTTCAGTTTGGAATACTGAGGCCAGTTTTCCTAGAGAGATAATGCCCTTCAGTTTTGGCTGAACCTCGTGCATCCCTGTCCTGACGCCTTGGTCTGATTTCGACCCATCGGTAAACCAATCAACGTTCCCTGTTTGGTGTCGATTTGTTTGTTCCCACTGCTCGCTGATTCCAATTATTATATTGTAAGGCGTGTTGAAGCAGTTGGGAGTTATTATATAGTGAGCCGGCATTTCCCCAGACATTTCTATATTTACCTCTTAGTGTGTGACTCTGGGTATCCTGATGAGATGCAGTTTTTATCAGTCTTAAGTCTGCATGCCCCAGTTACTGCCTCCATCTTGACCCAAGGGTGTTGCGGAGGCTTTCATCCCAGCAGTTGGCGTGGTGCTAATTCCGCCTGGTATGGCTAAGCAGGCCAGCCTCTGCACATGAGCAATCCCCTTAGCCGAAACCCGCTGTTTTAACGTCTTGCACGACACTACAGCCCCGTAGGAAATACTAGGTCTAACCACTGTAGTGTATATCCAGTGCATACCTCTGGGTCTTAGGCCCCAGTTTCTACCACCAGCCCTTCTGGTACTCACTAGAGTCCTTTTCGTCTCGGAGCAGATGATCTTAATGTGAGGGGTCCATGTTAGTTCATCATCTAAGGTTACCCCTAGATATTTCACTATCCCCTTCACAGGTAGAGTATCATCGAAGAGCTTTAGATTCCCACTTGGGTGTTCGATATGCCTCCTGATAGATGGCACGACAGCAGTCTTCTTAAGATTAGATCCTGTTTAAGGCACCAGTCTTGCCTAATGTCCAATTCTCCTTTTGCCATATTCCTAACTGTGGATTATTATGACAAGGTCATCTGTGTATCCTTGGCAGAAGCGTTGTCTGGAATTTAGTTCCTCAATGAGTTTTTTCACCACTGGATTCCACAATAAAGGAGACAGAACTCCTCCCTGTGGGCAACCTCTGATGGTGTTAATTACCATCTTTTCAATCCTCATGGTAGCCTCTACTTTTCTTCCACTAAGCATGGCCCTGGTCCACCTACATATAGTGGTCCCTAGGTCACGCACCTCTGCTAGCCTTACCGTGGAATTGAAGGTCGTGTTGCTGAAGGCGCCCTCAATATCCAGGAAGATGCAGAGGGCTATTTCTTGGAAGTGGAGTGCTTTCTCCACCCTACCAACGAGTTGATAGAGAGCTGTCTCACATGATTTACCCGGTTGATATGTGTGTTGGTTTGAATGTAGAGGGGCCCTAATTAACCTCCTCTCCCCAACGTTTACATGAACCACTTTTTCCAACAATTTTGAGAATGAAGGAGGACAGACTGATTGGTCTCATATCCTTGGCCTTGGTATGATCAGTTCTCTCTGGCTTTGGAATGAAGACAGCCTTACTGCCCTTGAAGCGTTGAAAATAATTCCTACTGTTAGTCTAACCATGAATAACCTGCATAGGGCTCTTATGAGATTCTGTCCTGCCTGTTTCAGGAGAGCTGGAAAGATTCCATCTGCGCCAGGCGACTTGAACTGTTGGAATGTTCCCACTGTCCATTAGATTTTATTGAAGTCCACACACACTCCTTGACTGTTTCCCAGTCCTCTCTTCGAGTGCCTGAGAACCACTATCAATCTGGGATCACATTCTGGTCTGTGTTGTCCGGAAGAGCATATTGAGGAACGTGAGTTTTCAGGTGCAGTTCTAGCATCTCATGTGCTGTCTTTTTATATTCCCCATCCTACTTCCTCAGTGTACCTCCTAGATTGTACTCTAGTGAGGATTCTGCGAAGTCCGGATTGTGCAGCTGTGTTCTCTACTTCTTCATACAATGTCTTCCAGGATGCTTCCTTTGATTGTCTGATTGCAAGGTTGTAGTTGACAAAGGCCTCACGATATTTTGCCCACTGTCCTTTACATCTCACAATGTTAAACAGTCGTCATATCTGTTTTCTTTGCGTGTCCAAGTTATTATTCCACCAAGGCACACTCCTATTTGTGCACTTCGTGGTGATTGCGCAGTTGTCCTGTTATGAGGTCACTGTGGCAGAGGTAATAGCCTCTGCCACTTACTCAAACTCTAATTGATTTGTTATTGAGGTTTTAATTTCCGATAAGCCCAAGTCAAGGTCTCTCCTGTGTGTCTCCCAGTCTGCTTTGCTGGGATTCCTACGGGTCATGGTCTGTCTGATTCCCAATTCAACCTTGAATGTAATGTACATGTGGTCCAATGAGGATGGCTCTAACGCTACCTGCCATTGTTTGACATAGCTGCCCATCATCGTGGAACCAAAGGTTATGTCAATTACTTCGTCCCTTCCGCAATTCCTGGATTAGGTTCATTGCCCCTATTCAGGACCTCCAAGTTGTCAGCTAAGAGAAATTCCAGAAGGTACACACCTATTCCGTCGGTGCCCTTGCTGCCCCACACTAGGTTGTGTGGGCTGGCATCACATCCCACCAACAGTTGGTCACCTCGCCGATGGCAAGCTTGTACCAGTCTACTCACCTCCAAAGGAGGAGGAGAGCTGTCTTTGTAAGGAAGGTATGCTGAGGCTAAAACAATTTCCCTCATGATACCTTCCTCACATTGCTCGATCCTAATGGTCACTAGATCACTGGAGTAGAAATCCGTCATTGGCATGAAAGAAATCCCATTTCTTACATAGATTCATTTCTAGCATACATCAGCTTACCTCCAGTGCCACCGAGGCCTGATACACCCCCTTTGTATAAAGAGGGTTCTTGTATCAGGGCCACATCCAATTTCTGTCTCCCCAGGCAGTGGCTCAGGGCAGCAGAGTCCCCTTTACTGTACTGTAAAATAATCTGCAGCATCTCCAGTCCTCGTCTTGCTGCCATAATTGTCTTTGAGGTCATTGATAACCATGACGGTGACTGATGAGGACCCTAAAAACAATTTCAGGTCTTGCATTGCCTTCAGGGCCTTCTCGACGACCTACACCACCAGGGTTCGTCCTTCCAGTACAATCTTCTGATTGATCACTCTCCAGCCTTCTGTCGAGGCTTTTGGGCCCCTATTTTCTTCAACAGAGCCTAAGGGGAGACATCCTTAATGATCTCTGGTAACCATATTGATACCTTTGCTGTCTGAAGAAGCTCTGCAGCTCGTCTTGACCATCAGCTTCGCATCTTCCCATGGGGACATCATTTACACCTTGTCCTTAAGCCATTCCACAGCGTGCACCCCTCACAGACAAAAATGAAGGCACCGCGATCTAGATAGGCTCTTCTGAAACTGGGTTCTGGAACAGCGTCTCTCCCAGTCTTTTCAAAGAGGACCATCGGTACAAGTTCCCCCTGCTGTGAGGTGATGGCTGCCAGTGGATAACCTTCTTGGATAACTGCCATGTTAAAAAGCGAGACTGCAGTACTATAGGTCTGTTCCCATATTTCTTGCTTTGGTTTTCTCTGGGCTCGCTTTTTCAGGGAGTAGGGAGTCTTAGATTCCTCCCTTATCCTCTTGCTGCCTGTCTTTGACGTTGTGGGGGTCTGCACATCCCCTTCTACCTGAGACAGTTTTCTCTTGGTGGTCTTAGGTTCGAGCCACTTTAATTCCATCGACTTGTCCTTAGGAAGCCATTCTTTCCCTTTTGTCTTTCTCTGTTCCCTGAGCAGTTTCCTCCTCTGGGCCTCTGGTTAAACTTCTCGGTTACAGTTCCCACTTCTGGATCAGGTCTAGACCCTGATTCAGTTGTGGTAATGTCTTCCATCGGTCCTGATCCCGATGTTTGGGTGTCTGAGGTCTCAGTTTGCCCGTCCAATATTTTCTGTTCGTGTCCACATTAGTCCCACGACATTTGGGAATCTACACAGTCCACACCACAGTGTAAGAGTATTTACTCATGGAGGTCGGCCGCTATCCCTGAAGCTCCGTTTGCGACACATCTTCCCTTGTGCCACGCACCCCTCGGCATGGATCTCATCACACCTTTGGTTGGGAACGGGAATTGGGTAAGGACTAGGAGTGGATAGGAAAGATGGGACGTTGTGGGACACTTAGTCTGGTCCATCAGGTGAGGCCTTTCCGGCAGTACATCCTGTATCTTTGGCACAGCCATCAGCTTCACACGGATACGCAAGCCTCTCCACCCACATGGACAGTGCTTCGTCAAGGTGGTGGAGAGGAAGCTTTGCCCCTTGCATAACACAGGAGTTTCCTAGGGGCTACAACATCACTGAGTCACAAGCGAGATCAGTCGGCTGATACTACTAAGCATGTGTAATAATTTTTATGGGATGATCACAGGAGCTCAGTTATAGGTGAAGTAGATGGCAATCTTTGGTTCGTTGGTAGTATACTGATAAACGCAGTTCATCTACGAAGGAGACTCCTTGTAATTCGCTTTTCCGTCCAATCTTACAATGTTGCTCAGGTGTGTCTGATATATAAAAAAGTGGAAGTTAAAGTACATTTAGAACGGTCTCACGATTAGTGACTGGTTTATTAGACGCACGGGAGAGCTCCACGAAATATGTAAAACCAGAAATTTGTAGTTGCTTCAAGATAGACACCAATTTCTCCTCGAAAGGTTTCAAGGACCAGTGTTAAGTGAAGTATAAACCCTGTAGAGGTCACAGACACAAGATTAGACTCATTACAGCGCACACAGGGACATTTAAGCTGTCATTCTTCCTCCACTGCTAACAAAAGTGAGACCGAAAGTAATGCTAACATATGGTACAGTACTAAGTATCGACTACCATGCACTTCATAGTAGTTCGTAAATCTAGATGTATAGGTTCAAGGTAAAAATATCGAACCACAAAACATTTCCATGCCTAATGCAGTGTGGAAAAACCGCTGGTGCTCTAAACTGCTTTCAGTAGTTGTGTAGAGAATCTATGCCAATCTTCGTGCAAATTAGTGGCAAGTGCAAACGATGATGGAAGTTGATACACCACGCACACTTCTCCCCAAAGTAGACCGCAAAGGCTCAATAATATTCAGAGTGGGGTCCTCGTGCTCACAAAACCAGTAGCAGACTATGCAAGGTATATGAACGGGGTTCCTTGTAAGCTTTTCATGTGTCTAAAAAGAAGGTCCACGGTCGGGTTTGATAAGAAGTTTTGAATACATATGTGAGATTGGGACGTTTAATCCAAAACGAATATTTGAGATACTGAAAGCTAATCTGTATGTCCTTTCCGAGGAGAGATAGCAAATCGGATCGCGGAAAAAACCTTAATGTTAAACTTAATGAACTTTCAAATGAAAATGAAATATATGTGGGTGGAACATGCTTCCAGGCGAATATATAGTAGATGTAGAATTGTTGGACAAAAATATGGGAACATGCTTAACCATATATGCAGATGCTAGCCAAGCCCCCAGTTGGTATTTGACCAAGAACTTCACCTACGCAATGCCCTTAATTCGTAACGAGGATCGGTCACCCTCAGAACAATGTTAGGTATAATTGTGAGGGCATTGTATCATAGCTAATTGAAGTTCAGCTTGTGTAAATTGTTGGTCAGTGCTTCCGTAAGGCAGGTTGCGAAGTGTTTGGAGTTTCAAGAGGTACTTTGTCAAAGATTTATATCTCATACAGGGGAAAAAGAAAAGCACCATCCATAAAGTCACAATGTGAATTATCGTGGCAGCCGGTCGCTGACGAGGGTTGTGACGAAAAACCTGTTGATGACAGCTGCAGTATATGCAGACGAACTGACTGTCACACTCGCGAACTCTGTCAGCACCAGAACAACACGAAGAGAGCTCCAGAAGCAGGAAAATGCAGGGCGAGTTGGAATTTTAAAACCATTCATCAACGATGCAAATACTCGTAACACGAAAATATGGTGCGGTGGTGCAGAGTCATTAAACAACGACTTTTCAGCATTGGGAGAAAGCTGAAAAGTCAATTCAGAAGCTAACGTCGCACTTTAAAAAAAAAAAAAAAAAAAAAAAAAGAGATGTCGTTAGCTGGGAATTACAGGACATGCTGCCATTCCAAATTCACACACCAGTGCTGCAAATGGTCGTAACTGGTAAACGTGCTACTGAAGCCATAAAACTTTTATGGAGCAATGGAAGAAAGTAACTTAGTGGGATGAATCTTGTCTTACGATGTTACAAGTTCTCGCCGAGTTTACGTCTGGTGCAAGCCGTCCTAAGCCTCCGATTCAGAAAGTTTGCTGCCAAGAGTGAAGCATGGCATGAGTTCGGCCATTAGTTTTGCAACCATAACATGGCAATTCCATGAGCTCAAGTGGTAGAGTATACGCCCACCAAAAGAAAAGTTTCAGTTTCGAGCCTCTCTCCGGCACACAGCTTTAATCGGTCATGCCATGACGCCTCAGCACAGTGTTAAATCTTTTTTTTTTTAATTCCAAACTTCCATTCAGAACATGTAGGTAAAATAAATTCTGATCGTTCATAACTAGTCAAGTAGTATGAACGTCATAAAACGTGGGCGTTATGCCGTTACAACCTAGTGACACAATTTAATCAGTATTTGTATCATTGTACTACAGAGGTCATCTTAACGTCTTAGATTTATGATTTTCATTGTACTAGAGTCGTTACGAGCGATGTAAAATTACTTTACCCATACGGTCTGTAAGGATGTCATTTAAAAGAACAAAGATTTTAATGACGTTTTGAGCCATCATGGCAATTCCACTAATCAAGAATGGTTTTATGATCTGCAGGTGGCTCGTGTGTAGCTGAAACTATTAACCAAAATAGAGAACAAGTTTGCGATCTTGGCTTTGGGTATTTTCAACACTTCATATGAAATTACGCAGACCACTTGTCTCCAATATTGAAGAAGTAAACCAACACGTTTGAGGTTCTGTGCAATCGCAAAGTGTGGGTACAAAGAAGGGGGTCAGATGGGCTATATTCTGGAGATGAGACTGAGGTGAACTGGAAGGAACTGTGGTCTCTCTGTTCACTAAAATTTCACTTTTCGTTTTTCCAAGCTGCTTAGGTATTACTGTCCTGTAAAACCTTTAGTTCGGAGTTACTATTGAAGTTGGAAAGACTGAGTAGGGTGTTCCACAATGAGAGACACCGTCATCAAGTAAAATTATTAAAAAAGGCATAATAAATTGAAGGACGGTATTCTTGAATTCCTTTATTGGTTGTAAAAAGAGCGACTCTCAATGAATAGCCAAAGAACTGACCACTGTTCGTTACAATAGGAGTCTGTGAGTGAATCATACTTCCAGTGACGTCCTTTCACGTTCGGTGCCCAATTATTTCGTTTCAGACTATCGGGTTTCTGGACTAATTACTGCATCGGCTGCTGCATTCGCGTTGCACTCTGCCTTGCTCAGTAACTAGTACGTTAAGTGATTGGCTGGAAACCGCTAATCCAGTTATCGACCGGGATGCGGTACGCTCGTTGTGTTGAGTGCAGTTTAAGGGACGCTCTTCTGGACCTGCAGGGGATTTATTGACTGATTGCCCAATCAGGAGTAAAACACAGGGCGGAGCTCGACCACAATAAAGAAATAAGGAAATAACTACAAAAGAACTGGCAACAACAAAATATTAAGTACTAAAGCCTTTAAGCTCCTAGGCTCATGTATCTATTCAAATTGTAAGGCAAAATAGTCGAAAGAGTCTACGGAACATAAAACAGAAACGTCATTTCCGTTAAAAAGAATAATGACAACAAAAATGGATCATAGAACCCAGATATATGTAACAGAAGCTCTCACATACACTTAGTCTCCAACATAAAACATTTAAAAAGAGGCTACATATACCATCCTGATTGTTACTGAGTTAGTTTACTTGACGGTCGCGATTCTCATGTGATAACATGCGGTACGTCGTTTCATATGCTGTACACATTCCGAAACTGAAATGATGATGTAAATACCAGTCCAAGCGGCAGATTTTGTTTCCAAAATACTGTAGTACTGTTAAAGCAAGTAAACAGTAAATAGAAGAGAGACTGTAAGTGAAATAATGTAAAGATACAAGAAAAAATTTCGGGCCTAGAATGAAAGGTTGAATACTTTACACAAAACATAATACAGAAACCTTGACGAAATCCGTAAACTCCGCAAACTCAGCGTCATAATACGTATGTGGAAAATAGGGGAACTCAAAACAGACTAAGCCACAGAAATCATATAGTCTTGGGAAAAAAAGTGCTACAAATGCAAGTAGCGTTAAGGATTTGGTAGCACTATATCTGCAAGACCAACCAACGCCCTTGCCGCGGTGGTAACGCCGGTTCCCGTCAGATCACAGAAGTTAAGCGCTGCTGGGCTTTGCTAGCACTTGGATGGGTGACCTTCCGGTCTGTCGACCGCTGTTGGCAAGCGCGGTGCACTCAGCATTTGTGAGGCCAACTGAGGAGCTACTTGATAGAGAAGTAGCGGCTCCGATTTCGTAAACTGACTTACGGCTGGGAAAGCAGAATGCTGACCACATCCCCCTCCATATCCTAATCTAGTGACGCCTGTTTTTTGAGGATGACACGGCCGCCGGTCAGAACCGTTGAGTCTTCCAAAGCCTATTCGGAGTTTAGTTTTATATCTGAAAGACCGATGGAAATCTCACAGATATGGCCTACCGGGGACCAGGAGAGGAAGACCAAATAACAGAAGTAAACGGGAAGAATGTAGGGATAAATCAAAGGTCCGAAAGTTCGAAATTAACTTGGGACCCATACGAATAATTTGCGCAAATCACATTTTACCAGAAAAAAAGAAATGAAAAATCGAAGGGATGAATTTATGTTAGGTCTCTATCAGCGTGTACAAGAATCATTTAAGTCACTTTGGAAATTTGATGACATATCTAACGTATTTCATTGTGACACATGTCATTGTCACCATGTATGTCATTGCTATGTAAATTTTAAAATGTTGTAGTACTGTTGACAAATGACATTCTTGGATTATTATCACGACCGGTTTCCGGCTCTCTTAAGCCCATCAGGTGTCGCAACTGTGCTGTGGCCCCCGAGCGCCGTGGTGGACGTGGACTTAGACGGCGGGGGATACTTTTGAACCGCTAACTGAGCCCTCCAACCCTGATCCACTAGTGAATAGCACGTGGGAAGAATTATTGTCGGTAAGCCTCTGTCTTTAATTCCTCGAATTTCCTCTTCGAGGAGGATAAGCGAGACATATGTGGTGGGGGAGTAAATGTTGTCAGACTCTTGCCGGAAAGTTCGCCCACGAAATTACAATAGTAAAACCCTCCGTGATGTTCAACGCCTCTCTTGTAACGTCTGCCAATGAAGTTCGTCGAGCTCTGGCCTAGATAAACGATCCCGTGATGAAACGTGCCGCTCTTCGTTGGATATTATCTTTTCTACCAGTCCTACCTTGTAGGGATCCAAGATAGATGAACAATACTCGAGAATAGGTCGAACAAGCGCCTTATAAGCCACTTCCTTCTGGATGAGGTACAATACCATAAGACTCTTCTTGTGAATCTGAGTCGGGCACCTGCTTTTTCCACTATTTGTTTTATGTGGTCATTCCACTTACGATCGCTCTGGATAGTTACTCCTGGATATTTTACGGTAGATACTGTTTCCAGTGGTTTGTCTTCAAAAGGGTACCTATACAGAAGTGGATATCTTTTTTATGAATGAGCAATATGTTAAATTTTCTTTACGTTCAGGGCCAACTGCCAGAGCCTGCATCATTCATCAGATGTCTGGAGGTAATTCTGCAAATCGTTACTGCCTTCTGACGTTGCTACTTTGTTATAGATAACCGCATCATCTGCTTCAAGAGTATTCGACACTTTCTACTTTGTCATTTATATATATGGTAAACAGTAAGGTCCTTGGAATACTCCGGGAATTACGTTTAAATCTGTCGATTTTGTTCTGTTTGGAGCGAGGTGTTGAGTTCTATCTGCAACTAAGTTTTGAATCCATTCACAAATCTGCTACGAAACTCGATAAGCTCCAATTTTTCAGTAAACGGCAGTGCGGAACGCTGTCAAATGCCTTTCTGAAGTTATGGAACACGGCATCGACCTGGGCTCCATTGTCTACGGCGCTATGGATCTCATGGAGGAGAGCCGAGTTTCGCGTGATGTCTGTTTGCGCCGGCCGGGGTGACCGAGCGGTTCTAGGCGCTACAGTCTGGAACCGCGCGACCGCTATGGTCGCAGGTTCTAATCCTGCCTCGGGCATGGATGTGTTTGATGTCCTTAGGTTAATTAGGTTTAAGCAGTTCTAAGTTCTATGGGACTAATTGTTGTGGACTGGCAAGACAGCCAATCCACAATGACGGGTAGCCGAAAGGGCACGCGTTAAGCTCACGCAGGATGGCGTGAGGTCTGGAACAGGTAAAGTAATTATACTAGCAAGAAAAGTACTTAGCTGCTGGAATACTTAACTTTAATCCATAATTGGTGAACATCGGTCTGACGGTACATGCATCACAAGATAAATAGCAATTGATAATGGCGCCTTGCTAGGTCGTAGCAAATGACGTAGCTGAAGGCTATGCTAACTTTCGTCTCGGCAAATGAGAGCGTAATTTGTCAGTGAACCATCTCTAGCAAAGTCGGCTGTACAACTGGGGCGAGTGCTAGGAAGTCTCTCTAGACCTGCCGTGTGGCGACGCTCGGTCTGCAATCACTGATAGTGGCGACACGCGGGTCCGACGTATACTAACGGACCGCGGCCGATTTAAAGGCTACCACCTAGCAAGTGTGGTGTCTGGCGGTGACACCACACTAATGACCTTAGAAGTTAAGTCCCATGGTACTCAGAGCCAATTGAACCATTTTGTCTGTTTGCGGAATCCTTGGTGAGTTTTGTGCGGAGATTTTCATTTTCCAGAAACCTCATAATTCTTGAGAATGAAACATATTCCATAGCCGGCCGGTGTGGCCGTGCGGTTAAAGGCGCTTAAGTCTGGAACCGCGTGACCGCTCCGGTCGCAGGTTCGAATCCTGCGTCGGGCATGGATGTGTGTGATGTCCTTATGTTAGTTAGGTTTAAGTAGGTCTAAGTTCTAGGGGACTGATGACCACAGATGTTAAGTCCCATAGTGCTCAGAGCTATTTGAACATATTCCATAATTTTATATAACCTACACTCCTTTTCTACGATCGTCATATAATCATTGAATGGGTGGAGGGAAATTCATTAAGTACTGTCGAGTTTTATTTCTCGCTTTCTGATTTTGTTATGAGATTGGTTAGTATTTTAAGATTTCTAAAGCTGTGTTAGATGTAAAATTTTATAATAAGTTGTGTTTTAGACACACAGATAATGAGATTAACTGATAGCGGATTCAATAAACACATTGTAAGTAATAACGTTGCTATGGCAGTTTCCTACACGCATGTAAAAAGCAGCTAATTGTCCTCCATCTCCGCTTGTGAAATGTAACATACGTATAGTCATAACTTTATGAATCTGTCGGCGTCACTAGAATGTCAGGCAGCCAGTCACCAGAGGCAGTGCAGAAATTCTAGATAGAGAGTGCACGTGGCACATCATAGGCAGCAGATAAGTGTAAACCGGACATCAGCGATGACTGTAACAGCTAGACGGGTTGCTTCAGACTTACCATTCGGGCATTGATTCTCCGAAAGGTTGCTTCTTGGTAATATGTGCTTTATGAAAACCGATCAGAGCAAACAGAAGCGTGAAACTTAACACGTGGAGCCGGCCGTAGTGGCCGAGCGGTTCTAGGCGCTCTAGTCCGGAACCGCGCGACTGCTACGGTCGCAGGTTCGAATCCCGCCTTGGGCTTGTATGTGTGTGATGTCCTTAGTTTAGTTAGGTTTAAGTAGTTCTAAGTTCTAGGTTGTACAGAGGTTGTACAGAGTTTCAGGGAGAGCATAAGGGAACAATTGACAGGAATGAGGGAAAGAAATACAGTAGAAGAAGAATGGGTAGCTCTGAGGGATGAAATAGTGAAGGCAGCAGAGGATCAAGTAGGTAAAAAGATGAGGGCTAGTAGAAATCCTTGGGTAACAGAAGAAATATTGAATTTAATTGATGAAAGGAGAAAATATAAAAATGCAGTAAATGAAGCAGGCAAAAAGGAATACAAACATCTCAAAAATAAGATCGACAGGAAGTGCAAAATGGCTAAGCAGGGATGGCTAGAGGACAAATGTAAGGATGTAGAGGCTTGTCTCACCAAGGGTAAGATAGATACTGCCTACAGGAAAATTAGAGAGACCTTTGGAGAAAAGAGAGCCACTTGTATGAATATCAAGAGCTCAGATGGAAACCCAGTTCTAAGCAAAGAAGGGAAGGCAGAAAGGTGGAAGGAGTATATAGAGGGTCTATACAAGGGCGATGTACTTGAGGACAATATTATGGAAATGGAAGAGAATATAGATGAAGATGAAATGGGAGATGCGATACCGTGTGAAGAGTTTGACAGAGCACTGAAAGACCTGAGCCGAAACAAGGCCCTGGGAGTAGACAACATTCCATTAGAACTACTGACGGCCTTGGGAGAGCCAGTCCTGACAAAACTCTGCCATCTGGTGAGCAAGATGTATAAAACAGGCGAAATACCCTCAAACTTCAAGAAGAATATAATAATTCCAATCCTAAGGAAAGCAGGTGTTGACTGATGTGAAAATTACGGAACTATCAGTTTAATAAGTCACAACTGCAAAATACTAACGCGAGTTCTGTACAGATGAATGCAAAAAGTGGTAGAAGCGGACCTCAGGGAAGATCAGTTTGGATTCCGTAGAAATATTGGAACACGTGAGGCAATACTGACCTTACAACTTATCTTAGAAGAAAAATTAAGGAAAGGTAAACCTACATTTCTAGCATTTGTAGACTTAGAAAAAGCTTTTGACAATGTTGACTGGAATACTCTCTTTCAAGTTCTGAAAGTGGCAGGGGTAAAATACAAGGAGCGAAAGGCTATTTACAATTTGTACAGAAACCAGATGGCAGTTACAGGAGTTGAGGGGTATGAACGGGAAGCAGTGGTTGGGAAGGGAGTGAGACAGCGTTGTAGCCTATCCCCGATGTTATTCAATCTGTATATTGAGCAAGCAGTAACGGAAACAAAAGAAAAATTCGGAGTAGGTATTAAAATCCATGGAGAAGAAATAAAAACTATGAGGTTCGCCGATGACATTGTAATTCTGTCAGAGACAGCAAAGGACTTGGAAGAGCAGTTGAACGGAATGGACATTGTCTTGAAAGGAGGATATAAGATGAACATCAACAAAAGCAAAACGAGGATAATGGAATGTAGTCGAATTACGTCGGGTGATGCTGAGGGAATTAGATTAGGAAATGAGACACTTACAGTAGTAAATGAGTATTGCTATTTGGGGAACAAAATAACTGATGATGGTCGAAGTAGAGATGATATAAAATGTAGACTGGCAATGGCAAGGAAAGCGTTTCTGAAGAAGAGAAATTTGTTAACATTGAGTATAGATTTAAGGGTCAGGAATTTGTTTCTGAAAGTATTTGTATGGAGTGTAGCCATGTATGGAAGTGAATCATAGATGATAAATAGTTTGGATAGGAAGAGAATAGAAGCTTTCGAAATGTGGTGCTACAGAAGAATGCTGAAGATTAGATGGGTAGATCACATAACTAATGAGGAGGTATTGAATAGAATTGGGGAGAAGAGGAGTTTGTGGCACAACTTGACAAAAAGAAGGGACCGGTTGGTAGGACATGTTCTGAGGCATCAAGGGATCACAAATTAAGCATTGGAGGGCAGCGTGGAGGGTAAAAATCGTAGAGGGAGACAAAGAGATGAATACACTAAGCAGATTCAGAAGGATGTAGGTTGCAGTAGTTACTGGGAGATGAATAAGCTTGCACAGGATAGGGTAAGCATGGAGAGCTGCATCAAACCAGTCTCAGGACTGAAGACCACAACAAACAACAAGTTCTAGGGGACTGATGACCTCCGCTGTTAAGTCCCATGGTGCTCAGAGCCATTTGAACCTTAACGCTTGGAAGCTGTTGGAAAAAGGAGGAAACCGACTCGAAATTCAAATGGACAGTGGAGGGAAACGTTGAAGTACTTAGTAGGAAAAGCAGTTGAATACCAAAAAACCAGTACTTCATTTAATGAATAAAACTATTTCCTCATCAGATGGTACACATAATAGAATATTTTTAACTCTTCTCATACATTCACTCAGAAAACTTAAAGAGTTTTGTGGCATAAGTATTCCAGAAACGTTGCTTTAAGTGTACTGAAATACGTTACTTTTCTGTGCAAAATGTTAAAAATAACAATAATGCAAAATATCAATAAATGAGTTTACGACAATAACGTACATTACACATTTAAACACGCTTAGACACTTTCACCACCGATCGAGGTAGCGCAGTGGTTAGACACTGGACTCGCATTCGGGAGGACGACGGTTCAATCCCGCGTCCGGCCATCCTGATTTAGGTTTTCCGTGATTTCCCTAAATCGCTCCAGGCAAATGCCGGGATGGTTCCTTTCAAAGGGCACGGCCGACTTCCTTCCCCGTCCTTCCCTAATCCGATGAGACCGATGACCTCGCTGTCTGGTCTCCTTCCCCCAAAAACCACCACCACATTTTCACTCATTTAATAATCAGTCATTTTTCCCATCGAATACGACTTCGGCAGAAGACCACGACCATCGCCTCCACGGAAATCATTAGGAAATGCAATATTTCGAGATCTACAGCGTCAAGTGTGTGCAGAGAATACCAAATTTCAGGCATTACCTTTCACCACGGACTGTGAACTGGCCGACAGCCTTCACTTGTAAGTAGGCTGTGTAGGTTTTTTTTTTATTGGTAACGCCACGTAGCGCTCTGTATGAAAATCACTGGCTGTGCTGTGTGCAGTCTGTGGCTGGTTTGCATTGTTGTTGGCTATTGTAGTGTTGGGCAGCTGGATGTTAACAGCGCGTAGCGTTGCGCAGTTGAAGGTGAGCCGCCAGCAGTGGTGGCTGTGGGGAAGTGAGATGGCGAATTTTTGAGGGCGGATGATCTGGACGTGTGTCCATCAGAAACAGTACATTTGTAAGAATGGATGTCATGAAGTGCTATATATATTATGACTTTTGAACACTATTAAGGTAAATACATTGTTTGTTCTCTATCAAAATCTTTCATTTGCTAACTATGCCTATCAGTAGTTAGTGCCTTCAGTAGTTTGAATCTTTTATTTAGCTGGCAGTAGTAGCGCTCTCTGTATTGGAGTAGTTCGAGTAACGAAGATTTTTGTGAGGTAAGTGATTTGTGAAACGTATAGGTTAATGTTAGTCAGGGCCATTCTTTTGTAGGGATTATTATTGAAAGTCAGATTGCGTTGCACTAAAAAAATATTGTGTGTCAGTTTAAGAACAGTCATGGATAATTTTTCTAAGGGGACGTTTCACACTTAACGACGGAGAGTATAGGCATTTGCGTAGAGTTGTCAGTGCTGACAGTCAAGCAGCACTGCATGAAGTAACGGCAGAAATAGATGTGGGCGTAAGACGAACGTATCGGTTAGGACGCTGCAGCGAAATTTGGCGTTCATGCGCTTGGCAGCGAACGGCCGATGCGAGTGTCTTTACCAACTGCACGATATCGCCTCCAGCGCGTCTCCTGTGCTCGTGACCATATCTGTTGGACACTAGACCACTAGAAAACCGTGGTCAGATGAGTCAGAATTTCAGCCGATAAGAGCTGATGGTCGGGTTCGAGTATGTCACAGACACTACAATACCATGGACCCAAGTTGTCAACAAGGCACTGTGCAAGATGTTGATGCCTCCATGGTGCGAGCTGTGTTTGCGTGGAATGGACTGCATCGTCTGGTTCAGCTGAACAAATTATTGACTGTAAATGATCATGTTCGGCTACTTAGGAAAGATTTGCAGCCATTCATGAACGTTTTGTTCACAAACAACGATGGAATTTTAACTGATGACTCTGGCTACATCATCAGACCATTATTGTTCACTATTAGTTTGAAGAACATTTTGGACGATTAGAGAGAATGATTTGGCCTTCGGGTCGCCCGACAGGAATCCCATCGAATATTTATGGAACATAACTGAGAGTCCAGTTCTTACACAAAATTCTGTACTGGAAACACCTTTGTTTCCATATTATCGAACTCATTATTGCATCTTCTAATTGCTTGGAGCCTCTTCGGCTAGTTGTTCAATTTTTGTATTTTTGTTATGTGTGGGCAGAGAAGAGCCTAATGATCTCAGTATCCGCATTTCCATGACATGTAGTGAGTACCCTGAACTTCTAGGTACTGGCTGACACTCGGTACCATATAATGCAACTGGCCTCGCCATTTGCTTCATATATTTGATTTTAGGGGGACAGGCATCTTCTTACGACAAACAACAGTGACATCCCTGAACCGGAAACAGGTAGCTTTGATACTTGCTTTCACGTCCACGTTCACATTCGTGAGAGGACGCCATTAGTTTTTATAGTTTCTGGAGATGGAATCGTTCCGAGATATTTAGTCTTTCACTAGTTCAAACTTCGTCCAAACCTTTCCAATTTCCACATCCTTCCTGGTATCTTTTCAGTCTTATTAAACGCCACCAACAGCCTTATACTTTAAGATTAATTTATCCTGAAAGCAACTCCTGCTGTCTCGTCTTCGTATGAAGCAATTGTATAATGATTGGAATTCACGATATCCATTGATTTATGGCGCTATGCGAAAAGTTCGTTTGTTAGGATAATAGGGTGTGGGGCATGAAGATGGTAAAAGGAAATGCTGAAAATGGTTTCTTTCAGAGTAAAATAAAATATCTTAAAGTATACAGCTGTCTGTGGAGTTTATTGACGTTGAAAATTACTTACCAGCCGATGTCCCCTGGCAATGATGGGCCAGCAGTGATTCCTCGTAACTGTCGCAAGCACAACTTCATCCATTGTATAGCATTATCCATGGTACACATTTCAGTAGGTCGCACGTGATGGTATCCATTAAAGTAACGAAGGGTACCAGAAACAGAGCTGATCGTTGTGAAAGCCAACTGTCACAAGGAAGCTGTCAGTCAGTTCTGCTGAGCATCGTTCCTGGCTGCTGGATTTGTTGTACACCTTTTTTTACCCATTAATTTAAGTTTCTGGAACTTGGTGACCACGAACTTCCAGGAACATACTGGGTAAAAAAACTATAGAACGAAATCAGTTGCCACACGTGATGCTCTGCAAGACTGACTGACGACTTTTCTGTGACAGATGGCGTTCATCGACGCTCAGCTCTGTCTCTGCTGCTTTTCGTTACTGTACTTGAACAGTTACTTTGTAAATTATTTTCTTTTTTTCAGTTTTGGAAGTTTCTCTGGTATTCTGCTACAACTGGTGCGTAAGTCAATACCTCGGGTGATGTTGTTGGGTTGTCGATGCAAGAGTCTTCTCATACCGACACACCTTGGGCATAGGTGAGCAATTAAAATGAAATATCGTGTGGCTAGGGCCTCCCGTCGGGTAGACCATTAGCCTGGTGCAGGTCGTCCAAGTTGACGCCACTTCGGCAACCTGCGCGTCGATGGGGATGAAATGATGATGATTAGGACAACACAACACCCAGTCCCTGAGTGGAGAAAATCTCCGACCCAGCCGGGAATCGAACCAGGGTCCTTTGGATTAACATTCCGTCACGCTGACCACTCAGCTACCGGGGCTGGACAGGTGAGCAATGGCTCGGTGGGATACGGTCTGTTCAATGCACAAAAATGTTAAGAATATATTGTGAACCAAAAAGCGTTTATTGTTCCTAAATACACAGTACTGTCCATTCAAGGCTGAGAGGAACCGGAAGTAACGCTTGTTACACAGGAATTTGTTGACACCCGTGCACCCACGCCATCTCAGTTTCTGCTGTGGTGGAGGCACGGATTCAGGTTCCTGGCCACATATCGACCAATGTTGTCTGCACTTCCTCGGGAGCTACAGCAAATGGGAGGGGGGTAACCATAGCGCTCTCATTGACATTATAGATAACGACCTGACAAATACGACTGGCTCTGATGGAGTGTATGGATTTGTGTTGTGTCACACTGCAGTCTCTGACAGGAATAAGGCCCATAGCACTGAAGTTACGCACGGGAACCCAAGGCAGATGCGACCACGCCCCCTTAACAGCAATTGTTGATTGCTCGAAGGACCCACTGGTTAGGCTGGTGAAGGCCTGCTGGCTGATGTTACTCACAGCTCCCCATCAGCCTTGACTCATGAGGCAGCAATGCAGTGGCATTGTCAACAAGGTAGGACTGGCTGTTCTCTCAGATATAGAAGATGGTCTCCGTGAGCAGAGGACAGACCAGAGTGTCCAACCTCCAGGATGGATGGCTGTGAATAGGGTAGTAGTCCATGTTCCTCTTGATTGGACATACGCAAATGTTATTCATCATCTATGATAAAATCTGCTACAGCTGTAAAAATTACTTGTTTCTTAAAAGTAAAGTCAACCCGATTTCAGGACAATTGTCCCATCTTCCGGTGCATATTACAATGTGAGTCTACAAATGACGGATAACTGAGGGTAAAATAGGTTAAAATATGTTGAAACATGTTATTTTAGCTTGTAATACTACATTGACAACAGTTACCATCCATTATGCTCCTGAATGTGGGACATTATCCTGAGATCAGGCTGTGCTTTCCTATTTAGAAATAAATAATTTTTACAACTGTAACAGATTTTGACATTGACAGTGACATGAAGTCAATGCGCATTAGAAACATTCATAGAGAAACTCACGTGCATTGGTAATGGGAGGGGCAATGACTTCACTTGGCTTGCTTTTCTTGAGAGGCCAGCTTTCTGGATGCTCCGGTTGTAGCTAAATGGCATCTCGGCTTTGCCTTTCAGAAGCAGTGCTTGATATATTATACAGTGGCAATGGTCTGAGTAACCGTTCTTACATTCGACTTATGTCTTCTTACTCCACTCTGCATGGTCAACACAATTTACGTCTTGAGACCGTATTACATGCGAAATCAGCGATCCTTAGTATTCCTTAGTATTCCGCCATTCTGCTGTGTGTGGACCTGCTTCGCTAGTCTCTAGTGTTATCAGGAGAAAATTTCTTATAATTCACTCAACTGCCAAGCGTGTTACTTCGGGGCGCTTCAGCACTTTAAACTCGAGGTAAACACCCTGCATTCACTTCACGTAGTAGCCTGAGGCGCGGCGCCAGCGGCAGCAGCAGCAGCAGCAGTAGCCTCGCGCCCTGCCTCTGTCACGGCGGCGGCCGTCCCTCCTGGGTGTCGCAGCTGTCGGCCGGGGTTAGCGCTGCCGGCGGCCAGCCTTCTCGTCACGTTTTCCGGGCCAGCGCGCCCGCCGCCGCCGCCGCTGCCCCCTCCCGGGCGCGACACCCCGCGCTGCCGCAGTGGCTCTCGTCTGTTACGTCCTCGCCGTGTGTGCGAGAGAGTCGCGAAATTGCAGTAGCTGCTCCGACACAAGCACCGCTCCAACCTGTTTTCTAACCTCGTACCATAATTATTAACTACGATGTCGTCTAGCTCTGTTCAGAGAATTCACCAGACAATGAAATCGCCTGAATTAATGGCAGGTCTCTTTCCTACGAGCTGTAAGAAGCGTTTTCTCCGTTGTTTCGCTATATATCTGCAATTTAGTTTGTGCATTGAGTTTGGTACACGAGAAGGTTTGGAAAGTCGAGCTTGTAGGTTTTTCTACTTCCACTGTACAGTGGTAAAAGAACGGTTACCATATGTCTTTTTTATTGAAACAAGAAATAGAAACTGCTACCGCTACGGTCGCAGGTTCGAATCCTGCCTCGGACATGGATGTGTGTGATATCCTTAGTTAGGTTTAAGTAGTTCTAAGTTCTAGGGGACTGATGACCTCAGAAGGTAAGTCCTATAGTGCTCAGAACCATTTGAACCATTTTAGAAACTGCTGGACACGTGTCTAAAGTTTACAGTGATTGTATTGCCATGACCAATCCCTTATCGGAAAGATGTCCTGTAATGGCTTCATAATTGCTCTTCCAGCAAATTTGAAGAAAAAAATTAATTTAAAAATTTCTTATGTTAAAATAAGTGCATCTGGTAAACTCTTAGCGTACATAAATTTACATTGTTTTCAGTGGCACAAATATTACATCGCAAGTGTACAACAAGATTTAAATCTCAAAGCTACTGAACTAAAAGAAAGGAGAAACAAAATACTTTGAAACGTACAAACATAAAATAACGAAGATATACGAGTAAAAGAGTTGATCAACCAGAGGATTCTCATAATCTTACACACACACACACACACACACACACACACACACACACACACACGCACACGCACACAAGATCTACTACGTTCATTTATTATATGCAACTGCGCCGCCGGTAGCTGAAGAAGAACGTAATGCCGCCACATCTGACACACCACTGCCGGGGTATGCAAGGTATTGGCAGCAGCAATCACCGTCTTCGCGACAGCGCTTCTTTCCACCCTGAGCCACAATATCGACGCCTGACCTCACTCGTGGAACATGTATGCCTTATTCTAGGTCGAGCTTCCTGACGAGGGCGCACATCAGCAACTGCTTTGGCTTTTTCAAATACACCAGCTGTTTTTCTGCAGTTACCTTCACCTCCGACAGACCACTGTGGCACTTGCAAATGCGGGTTGCCCTTGCCAACTCACAATGCCTAGGTGAGGGACCTACTGTCATTGCGACTACTAGGGGAATGGGACTTCCACACCTTCGTGGTTGTCATTGCACCTCAGCCCCCTGCAGCACAAACAAATGCTGCTCATCGAATGTCTCATGCGACTCCTGTTGTGAACAAAAAGGATCATTAGTTCCTCTCAAAAAAATAAATCGGAATCTCACTAACATTTCTCTATAGAAAATAAGTACGTGACCTATGTAACAACATAGTACACAAAGATGTTTCACGGACGTCACTCCACCTAGAACTAAGTATAACAAAATAATAATATCTCTGAGTTCTTTTACATAGGCGTAGAATAAAATTAGACGCTTACAAGAAATAAACAATTTGCAGATAATTTTTTATTGTACGGAAGGTGTCTTATTATGACCTTATGCAAGCTGCAGATGCAACAGACAAGAACAAATAACTGAATGAGGAAACAAGCACATTGACGGCGGGACTTCCCTTCGGGACAACAAACTCCAGCTTTCAGCATACAGCACTCGCGTTTGAAATTTTTTCGTCGTCGTCTTTGATTCGACTTTGATCTGCAACAGACAAACCATACAATAGTGTTTAACATGATCTACTCTAGTTTAGATCAATAAACATTGCCGCACTTTAGATGCGGGACTTACTACAGTCTTAAACAATACTAGCACAAGAGCTAACTTATCCCTTTCAGATGCAAAATAAATAAAATAATTTTGCAAGCTTTTTTGTTTTCTTAGGATATACCTTATACAATATTATGGAAAAATGTGAAAAAAGTTTTTTTGTGCAGTATTTCAGCAGGTACAGGGTGGTTTCAAATGAAAACACTGCACACTAAATGCGGTGGCTTCAAATGAGATCACTACCATAAACTTCATTACTTTCCGTGATAGGGCACAAAACAGTTCCTTTCTGCTGATAAACACAAAGGAACTTGGCAGGAAGAACATGTGCATCTGCTTCTATGTGGATTACTTTTTGTGCTGCATTATACACATCGCATCGATGTGCCATGTACTGGAAGATGTTTTGATTCTGTCGTGCGTTTTTCCACTGGAACAACAGTTGTACACTTTTTGGCACATGGTTCAGATGATGCGCTTGGGTGACCACTGGATCCTACAAGGCCAGCTACAACACACCGCCGAAATTCCTTTAGCTTTTTCTTTTCATTCGGCTTGGTTAGTCGAAACAATTTAAATGCATTTCCAATAGAAATATCAATCAACAACCAAAACAGTGTGAGCCACCAGCGTCTAGATTTTCTGTCAATTGCTTAGAAACTATTCATCATGTCCGCTTTATCTACACATCCCATGTTTGAATTATAAAGTGTCACTCTCTGTGGGCCAGGTACTTTTGTAATTCTGCCATCCTTTTGTTTCGCACCGACTTCTTTTTAAGTTACAGGTGAGTCAAGTGTTGACAGTAACGTGACAACACGTTTATCTTTCCATTTCATGCATGCAATCCCATAAAAACTGACCAGTCACTTTCTCCTCTTCGCAACTCTTTGTCCGGTTTCAGAGAAGGAAGTCCTTTCTGTGGGCTCTAATGGTAACACAGGCTAGGATACCATCAAGTTTTAGTGTCTGCAAAATTGGAACACTAGTAAAAAAAATTGTCAAAATATATGTGATATCTTTTGCCTTCTAAGCCTTTACACAAATCTCTTACAATCCTCTCTCCCAATCATTTCTCCACTGCACCATCTGATTTCCCAGCATATACCTCAAAATCGCAGATATATCCCATTTTGTCAGCTATGACCCATATTTTCTACTCCCTCTTGGTGGGCTTTCGAGGCATATACTCTTTGAATGACATTCGCCCTTTGAATTTCAACATGCATTCGTCAATAGATTGCTCCTTAGTTGGAGCATAAAATTCTTTTAACCTTGTCAGTAATTGATTTATTAGCGGTCGAATTTTAAATAATTTGTCGTAACATTTATTCCCTTTTTGTGCTGTAAGGGAATTTTCATTTGCATGTATATGAGATAAAATCCAGCTGAACTTTTTCAATGACATAAGTGAAGAAATGTACTGATCTCTCAGTTCGTTGTGTGATGACCAGCAATCAAGATATGCGCAAGGTTGTTTCATTCCCATTAGAATATTTATAGCCAAAAACACCTTGAGTTCATCTTTTTCAAGAGGTCTGTAATCCTTACAATTCTGAGTCGCATAAAGATTAGTCTGGAATACTATGTGTTCCAGCATATTGTCCCCAAATAGATATAAAAAGAAATCAACTGGCAGCATACCTTCACCTTCTGTTTTAGTTTTCCTTTGACATCAACTTCCTCTAAAAAATCGACAGAATGCATCGTACTGTCATCCCTTGCCCATGTAAAATTCACAGACCTTATTAGTGGCACGTTATCTTCAGAACTGAAACTCTAATCACTGTCATTTTCAGAACGATTATCACTTTCACTTTCTGGAAAAACATTAGATATTACTGGTCTTGGCACTTGTTAGTCAAGGTCAAGGTCTTCAGCCAAAATATCACTTCCATTATCACTGGTACTGTCAATCTCAGAGTCCACATCAGAAGGATTTTTTTCTGAAAGACACACCAGAAGTTCCTCATCCATTAATTTGCGAGAAAACATTTCGCGAAACTGAAATTTAAAAAAAAAAATGAGAAGCTTCTGTTACTACCCCTGCAGCCGCAGTGGTTTCAAACGAAACCACCACAGTAAATACGGAAAAAGTACATGATTTTCATTATTGTCGCAATACATATAGCATGTACTTATATAAGAAAGTATTATGAATTTTTTTCATGTGTGAAACTTACATTTCAAAGACAAATTCAATCACAAATCAAGAAAAAGAGAACCAGCACACCACAAACAATAATGGCACTTATACTTGAATCGCTAACTGCAACCACGTGAGAAATATTGACATGTTTCAAATTTTCATCGCTAGATGGCAGCACCATCTACGTCCAGAAGCGTGGTCTTCCCACAAAATCAAAATATCATGGGTGGCTTCAAATGAAATCACATCGTCACAAAGGGTTAAGGGCGACGATATTAAGTCAGCGCCGTGGAGTGCTCACATGATCCTTGGCGAGACATGAAGGAGACGGTTGTTTAGCTGCGGAGGCGAAGAGATTACCCACACTTCCGAGTTCACTTCGAAGCACTGCACGTGTCAATTTCCTAATGGACGTCATTTTCTGCGCTAGGATCTGCTAGTGCATTCTACGAGGGGCTTTCAATAAGCAATGGAACACATCTTTTTCTGATGGCGGGCTGGTTTTATTCACGATTCCAGTACACCGTATTATCTCTCACTCTTCTGGCTACAAAATCCCATTTTTCAACATAATCTCCGTTCAATGCCACGGCTTTGCGTACGGTAAGGGGAGGGCCTGCAGGCCCGCATAGTCGACATCAACGTCTCGCCGCATCAGTTGCCGTCCCATCATTCACATGCTGCTTGCCGTGGAGTGCATACCTCACTGGACCAAACAGATGGAAGTCGAAAGGCGCGAGATCCGGGCAGTACGGTTGATGAGGAAGAGTAGTCCAATAAAATTTTGTGAGCACAGAAAACAGAGATGTCCAATGAGCAGCGAAGTGTTTCATTGTGATCCATCGAGCACCATGAATGAGAGTATCCGCACGTTCCAAGATTGCAGGACTCACGGCAGCGTGCAGGCCGCCAGCACGCGTAGGAGCAGACTGGCCTGTGAGACCTTATTTCGATGAAGACAGACAACTCGCACATCAACTCATCGTGCTTTTTCTCCATGGATTTCCGGAAGCACCTAGGGAAGATCTGCGATGCTCTGGTTTCCGAACGAAACTAAGTGAGAGTTCTCTGCTTGGAGCGCATCTCCGTTAAGGACGCCATTTTGAAGGCTACGCTTAGCATGACCACCTATAGGTACTTCATGAAACCATAGGGACTGATGCAGAAATATTCCAAGATGTGCCACAACAAATTCATCATTATTTACATCGAAATTGGCCGAGAAAAAAAATGTGCTGCGTTGCTTATTGTATGCCCGACGTCCATGACATTTTGGAAGCTTGTTGGAAATTCCAGCAACAATAAAACGACTCTACTGTCTTATACCAACTGTAAATGAAGTGCTAACAGCGAACAAAGTGCCGTGACCTTTCTCAGGAGTAAGCCTCAGCCCTTGGCTTTAACGATGAAAGCGTGAATGGCCCCATAAAAGAGACCAGGGAAAGCAGCGAAGGCGATTTTACGACTGCGAGACCGCGTAACTAGATACTTCTTGTAAATTCTGTAGAAGGGGAGCGGATTAAATGAAAATTTCTGCAACAAGACCCTGACACAAGGGCAAGAACGGGCACGAAAAACACGGCTTCGCCGGTAGAACGAGGGCGCACAATGGCGGGCAGCGTCAGACAATCGCGGAGCCGCTGTGCAGAAGGGCCCCTTTCTTTGCTTCCTGTCCGCGTGCGGCTTTGTAGCGGAGAAAAATTACGTCCAAAAAAGGCGTACCTCCGACGCATAATGCGAATTCTGGATTTAGGAACTGCTCGGCTCGCGCGGGCCTTGTTCCCACATAATAAAGGCAATGCGCGGGAAAGGCGGCACAGATGAAGGACGCCAACAGCGTTCGCTCTTGCCGACGCCAACTCGCCTGTCTTTGTGGCGCCGCGAGTCCACAAAGTGGCCAAACTTTAGCTGTCGCTTCCAGGCTAGATAACAATTCCTTGTCAAGTGTTACACCGAATTCACTGTTAAAATCGAAAATCACACGTCTGCATGCCATTTGCACGACTAATTTCAAAGGTGGAATGTAAAGTTCCTAAGCTTTTTCGCTGCTTTTTTTTTATTCCGTGTGAAAATGTTTGAGGGATAAATAGAAAAGAAAACAGCTTTTGAATGTCAAATAAATATGGTTTCATATCTACATTAACGGAAAAGAATGGCAACAGCAAGTAGAAGTTGTGCGACATAAAGCTAGTAGGCATGTTTCTATATCTGATGTAGATTCAAATTTAGCGTCATCCGCATAATAATGGCGCTAGTAACGCCACTATTAGTATGAAAATCACATTCGCTTTTAAATACGTGCTCTAATGGTCGTAAGCGTTAGTTACCTTTGAAATTGAACGAGGTGAGTTGATGTTAGACAAGAGTGACTTTAAGGCCCCTCACTCAGTTTTAACGAAGTCTTTTAACACGGCTAAGAGAAGCTGAATGCGATATTGCAGAAAGACTTGGGAGGAATGCAGCCACTGCACGTAGTTGCTGGCAGCATTGGTCACGGGAATGTGCGGTCGCCAGAAGATCGGATTCCGGACGGACCAGTGGGACTACCGAGAAGGAAGACCATCGTGTTCAGCGTATGGCTCTGGTGCATCACACTGCATCTGCTGCAGCAGTTTCAGAAATTTCAGGAACATAAAGAAGTGTTACAAATCGGTTACTTCAAGAACAGCTCCAAGCCAGACGTCGTTTACTGTGCATTCCACTGAACCCAAACCAATGTCATCTGTGACATTATTGGTGTCAAGCGAGACCTCATTGGAGGGCAATGTGAAGGTCTGTTATGTTTTCTATTGAAATCTGATTCCAACTCGTTCGTTGCCAAAAAAATGGCTCTGAGCACTATGGGACTTGACTGCTGAGGTCATCAGCCCCCTAAAACTTAGAACTACTTAAACCTAACTAATCTAAGGACATCACAAACATCCATGCCTGAGGCAGGATTCGAACCTGCGACCGTAGCGGTCGCGCGGTTCCAGACTGTAGCGCCTAGAACCGCTCGGCCACCCCAGCCGTCTTGACCGAGTACACTCACTCCTGGAATTATGGCCTGGGGTGGGATTTCATATGACAGCAGGAGCATTTTCGCGGTTTACGCCACCCACCCTGGCTATAAATTTGTATGTCAATCTGAAGATCTGACCTGCTGTGATGCCATTCATGAACACCATTACAGGTGGTGTTTTCCAACACGACGACAGTCACTTACATACCACTCTTGTAACCCAAGATGCTCTGCAGAGTTTCGAGATGTTGCCTTGACCTGCTCGGTCACCAGGTCTGTCCCCAATCGAGCACGTATGGGGCAACATCGGACAACAGCTCCGGCGTCAACCACAACTAGCATTAATCGTCCCTTCATTGACCGACCAAGTGCAACAGGCATCTAACTCCATCTCACAAACTGACACCCAGCACTTGTACAACACAATGCATGAACGTTTGGATGGTTACATTCAACATTGAAGTAGTTACAATGGTTGTTAATGTATCAGTATTTCCCATTTACTATGGATTACTTCTCGCTTTCATTAATCTGCTATATTGCAAGGTTAATCCCTTAAGTAAGCTACCTACACAAATGTATTCCCAAAGTTTCATTTCTGTTCATTAATTATTTTTTGGCATTGCCACTTTTCCCGTCTGCATAGCTACCCTATGCAGCATGTAGGAAGATAGGTCATACCCATTTCATTGATTTTCTAACCTATTCCCTTCGCGTATTCAGCGAGAGAAACATAACTCCTCTGTAACCGCTGTCATCTTTCTCATCTTAGTGTCGTGATTCCTACACGAGATGTGCAATGCTTGCAATAGAAATCTCGCACACTCGTCATCGAATACCGGCTTTATAAATCTACCTAGCAAAGAGAACCTCGTTATCTGTCGTCCAAGGATTCCCATTTCAATTCTTCGAGAATTTATGTTACACGTCTGTTGGGGAAAGCGGGGCAAAACGAGATACCTGCGTACATTCAAAAATACGAAACTAATCCACTTCCATATTAAAATGAGCCATCTCAGCGTAAAAAATAAGAACCCCGATAGATAAGGAACACCTGCTTCTGCACTACCTGTGGGGTAAAATGGGATACCCATTTAAATGTATGGAAAACACTTGAAAACAAGGAAAAAACCTTTCTCTACTGCAAAAGTAAGTGAAAATATATAGAAATCATAAGAATACTACCAACGGACACAGTAAATCCACTTCAAGTACCAAAATTGGTTTTTAAGAAGAATTTCTAATTTTCTAATTATTACACTTCTAACTAGAAGAGAAATTATGGACGAAGCAGTTCTCTGCCTTCTCAGAATTGGAACATTGTTCATGAGTTCAGCCAAGACAAGAGAGAAATTGCATCTCTACCTCCTTCGAAAAAGAGTCTACATATAGACTATTACAGAATATACAGATGTTCGAAATTCTGAGAAAAATCTGAGTAAGCCGTAGGGAAAGGCTTCTACCTGTTTCGACCGATGAAAGTCAATCTAAGTAGTTACACATTCAGTGACTTGCATGAGGCTGAAACAGCAATAAACTCATGGGTCACGAACAAAACACTGAATTTTTCCAAACTGATTTTTACGCCTGGGCTCAAACTGGTGCAACTGTGTACAAATCCATGGTGACTGTTTTCAACGGTTGTGTTTTGTAAATGACACTTCAGGTTATGTTCGGTACTAATTCCGCTGTTCTACACAGTGGCACAAAAAATCAAGGGATATCGATATACACGTATATAGACGGCGGCAATATCGTGTACACAAGGTATAAAAGGGTGGTGGATTGGCGGAGCTGTCGTTCGCACTCAGGTGATTTGTGTGAAAAAGTTTCCGACGTGATTATGGTCACATAGCCGGAATTAATAGACTTTGAACGTGGAATGGTACTTGGAGCTAGACGCATGGGGCACTCAATTTCAGAAATCGTTAGCGAACCTAATATTCCGAGGTCCACAGTGTCAAGAGTGTGCGACGTTTTTATGGAATTGTCGATACTGACAGACAAGCAACGCTACATGAAGTAACCACAGAAATCAATGTGGGGCGTATGACGAACGTATCCGTTAGGACAGTGAGGCGAATTTGGCGTTAATGCGCTATGGCAGCAGACGACCGTCGCGAGTGCCTTTGCTAACAGCACGACATCGCTTGCGGCGCCTCTACTGCACTCGTGATCAAATCGGTTGGCCCTGAACGACTGGAAAACCGTAGGCTGGTTAGATGATCCCCGAGTTCAGTTGCTAAGCCCCGATTGTTGGGTTCGAGTGTGATGCAGACCACACGAAGTTATGGATCAAGGTTGCCAACAAAGCACTGTGCAAGATGATGGTGGTTTCCTAATAGAGTCGTCTGTGTTTACATGGAATAGATTGAGTCCTCTTGTCCAACTGAACCGATCATTGGCTGGAAATCTGTTCAGCTACTAAGAGGCCGTTTACAGCCACTCATGGACTTCATTTTCCAAAACAGCGGTAGATTTTTTCTGCATGAAAATGCGCCATGTCACCCGGCCACATTTGTTCGCGAGTGGTTTGAACAACATTCCCCACAGTTCGAGTGATTGGTTTGGCCACACAGATCGCCGACTGGAATCCCATGATACATTTATGGAACATACTCTAGAGGTCAGTTCGTGCTGAAAATCTTGCATCGGCAATACTTTAGCATTTATCGACGACTGTAGAGGGAACATGGCTCAGAATTTCTGCAGGGGACTTCAACAACTTGCTGACTTTATACCACGTTATGTCGCTGCGCTACGCAGGCCAAAAGGAGGTGCGACACGATATTAGATGTCACATGATTTTTCTCACCCCAGCGTACATTCATTACAGATGTTTTTTTTTCATTTTGGCACACAGGAATTATTGCTTTATGGTCAATCGTCGTATTTTTAATAGGAACTTGTGAAGTATTTAGAGCGCCCGTCTCAAACAATTTTGATTGTCAAAATAAATGTTTGTGATGCTCTGATTATATTCTTGTGGTTGGCACTTCCAATCTCTTTATATAGTAACCCAATTCTGCACTCAGCTATAAGCAAAAACTATATATTTATTGCAATGTCAACCCAAAAATCTAGTCACACTGCAGGTCACTTAAATATGAACGTTGTTTGGTGCAATGCAAGCTTGCATGTCCCCGCACAATGGAACAGAATGTTTGCGAGATATCACATGTTGACGCCGACGCTGGAGTGAGCGGTCAGCAGCAGCAGACGTAGTAAATGGCGCGCCTCACAGCAGTCAGTCCAGCTACTTGTGCCGCGCCGTGTGTGGCAAAGGGCCGAGTGTCGCCGCTTGGCGTGTAAATCGTGAGCGTAAGCCGCTGCAGCCAGAACGCAGCCGCCACTGTAGCCGCCGCTTCGCTTTGGCCACGCGGCGAGATGAAAGCGCCGCCGCTGGAGGAGGCGTGGGTGGCGCCTCAATGGCAGCGCTGGAGAGCTTCTGGACAACGCGAGAGGCCGCTGGCGTAAAGAGTTTCCAGCCGCGTCGCGTCACCTGGTCCACACGTCCGGCATTCAACTCTGAGCCTCGTTACAATGTACAATTGTGCATGTAGGTAAAGACTTTCTAAAGCTAGGGTCGCATAAATATTTATTTATTTAAAAAACGAATGGTTCCGACATACTTTGTTGTCACCTTCAGGCCTGTACAAGCCCTATAAAGCACATAACCAAGGCATTTTGCTTTACACATCCTGTTGTTGACACTCGCAACTAATGCGATAGGTATAACCTTCTGAGGAAGGGCACTAAGTGACCGAAACTGGCCAAGAAATTAAACTTCTTTTATGCAACTAATTGCTGATTATTTCGATATATACAACTACTGTTGCTGAGGATGGATAAAATACTATTCTTCAGCAGCATCGCAGCTTAATTGTTTCGATTCTCTTGTTCCGGTTTCCCACAGCCCATGTTTCACCATCGTACAATGCTGTACTGCAAACGACCATTCTCAGAAATTTCTTCCTCAAATTAAAGCCCGTCCTTGATACTAATAGTTTTACATATAGGCAAAAGTACTGGATATATGTGATATTTAAATTTTATCTTTCATTTTTCAACCCTAGACGTATGTCTCAGTTTTCTTTTTTAGGTACCTGTTGAAACTTGTCACTTCATTCTGTATATTTTTGTCATATTCAACCATTATAACACAACAACTTCTTTTATAATGACTTCTTTTATAATTCTTCTTTTATAATTTCACTGTTAACAATTTTAGTCGATGTCATTTTATCCGTGCGGTATATCGTGAACTACGTACCCTTTAATGACTGTTGGAGAATGACGCAACCACCTAACACTTCTTCCGTAATGCTTTATTTTAGTGACATAGTCGTTTTTGAAATTTCAAAATCACGCGGCATCACACTCTCGCTATCCAAGGGTGAAATGTGAGCCCAATACAGGGGCACTGAATGGAAAAGATTATATTTTAAACACTTCTCTCATCCATAAGACAGTATTTCATACCGGCGTCAATGACGACTCGTAAAATTTCGTTATTTTGGCGTGTTTTCTATGATCTAATCACTGAAGATGCTTGAAAATGGCTTCTAATTGGGCAAAAACTGATTATCTGAATATAAATACTGCGTAGTTACAATCGGGATCATTTGATAGTAAACATGCGGTCACCAGCTGCAGGTTGATTGCTGTGCTTCGAGGTGTAACAGCACGAAGACTCCATAAGCAACATAAGACAAGAGTAATCTTGAATAATATTATTAAAAGAAACGAATTTCCTGAATGAGCGTACAATCATTGTGAATATTTTATTAAAAAAGCTGTCTAGATCGCTTAATGTACGGCTTTGTTTATATGCCGTTTCGGATACTGCCGTCATCAAACCAAAACTTAGAACTTGTAAAACAACATTCAGTATCAACAAAACCTGTGCCTAAGCTGTTGTTGACGCCCTGCTGTCGCATGGTTTTCATTTATACAGGCCGTCAATGTTGTGTTACTAGTTTGAAGCTTTGGTCAGATGACAGCAGTTGCAGAAACCAAGGTTTAAGTAAACATATGTATGAAATGATCTAGATGTTTTTATTCAGAAAGTAATCTTCAAGATATAGCGCCGTACTTCCTACTATGTCTGTCTTACTGCGTAAGAAAGCATTTCCTTTGCCGGCAGGTGAGTTTTCAGAGGTTTACGCTGTAATACGGCGATGAAGTTCCTTTTCGTGTGGAGCAACAGCAATTTGCAGCACAAGGCTAACATGCGGGTTAAATGTAAGCGTAGGCTTCCGCGGCCGTTGTCTTCTTCAATAAAATTCTTCAGGGTATCAGACCGCATCGTCATAATTTTAAATTGCGCCAACGTTTCGGCCAGCGTTGCAGCTAGCCTTCATCAGGGCCTTACGTTGGCGCAATTTAAAATTATGACGATGCGGTCTGATACCCTGAAGAATTTTATTGAAGAACATGCGGGTTGTCCACAATTCAGGCGTTCTCGCGGAGTCACACTAGTGTCAGATTCAAAAGGGGGCAACGCCTATGCGTCATCAATCATTTCGTTCAAATTTTTGATTTGTGCAGATCATGGGTAGAAACAATCAGAAGTGGGAGCTCCAGATAGTCAAGCGTTTAGAAAAATATTTTGGTGCAGTTCGGGCGAGGCATGAGCCATACATGTTAGCACAGTTTCCAGGCAGAGCCTGACGCAGCGCAAAGTATAAGGAACAGTAATCGAACGGTCGTGGTGCCGGTGCCTATGCAGAAACTTTTTTTATTAGTTTTAGTGTTTACGTTACACAAAGCCACCCTCCATTACTTCACTCCCGCCGATCGTCGACTTCTTCGGATGAAACAAGTCCACCGCAGCACACAAACGAATAATTTGATAAAATATTTACTACTTTCTCGTGTATTTTAGTGCTATTTGAACGTATTTTCCAATTATTAGTGCAGAACTTTCTGATGTGATCAGAACGTTTTCGCCCAAAAGATGTAAATTATAATCCAGCCGTCGTTGTCAGTCACTGCTTCGATACTTCGTTGTGCCCGCTATCATGGCGTGGCTCCTGCATTTTTTCTATCGATCTTCCAGGTACATAAATATCTGCACTTGTCAGAAAATTTCGGTCTAATCGATATTTTCCACAGTATTTTCAATGATACCACAATATTATCGAAAAATTCACGTTACTCTGTCAAGAGACAGCAAGAGAATGAGCTCCGTAGCTGCAGTTCACGTTCCCCCAAAGCAAAATGGGCCATTTTTGCTGCGTCATGTACCTGTTGTTCGCATGCAACTTCCAAAGGTCAAAACGAAACTAACGGAAAACCAACTTGGAACACTTTAATTATAATTATTTCGTAAACATTTACTAGCAATTGCAAATTTGCCTTTGCCATTCCTTTCCGAATCTTTTGCGAAAATATTAACAAATACAATATACTGAGCTTTATTTTAGTTTAACGCAAAAGCTGAGAAACAAACAGAAAAGTTTTCACATGGGGACTGGACCCCGTGATATTCCTACTACCGTTTTGTACTCTTGCTGATGTGCCAACATAAATCGTCAATTCCTCATTTTTGAGATAGAAATGCTTGGGAGTCTGGGGCACGGCTTCTGTCTTTTTCATTTCTTGCCCAGTCCTGCATTTCCTATACATTTTGACAAATGGACGAAATTGATGACCATGAATAGGTGCGGTGCATTTTTCAGTAGCGTTCATTTACTGTTCCAGTACAAATAAACTCGTCAAAAGGAATCTGCCCCAAAAATATTCGTAACTCTTAATTATGGTAGGCTGCTGAATGAAAGGGTGTTAACATTTTTAGAAATATCTTTACAAGGGGTAAACTTGACGTGGTGAATTATATTACTTACAGCCACATTTTAAGGTCGTCTTTCCCTTCACTGAGTAATCGAGTATGAAGCGAATTTTGGTCTTGCGCAGGCTGTAGGTGACCGGATGGTCTCTCCCTGCTTCGTCGGAAGGAGTCCATTAGCTTGGCTTATGGACTAGCGACTTTCACATGACATCACGTGATTCCCGTCACGGTTTTTGGAAATGTACTTACGAAGCGTCCGCTCTGGATGGAATAGTTTACATAGAGACGCTGTCAACCAGAGAAGGAAATGACCAATTGGCAGCAAATTCGCAATTTCTAAATATTTCTCGTATGTTATTGGGAGCCTGGGAAATAGTGGAGTTTGCGCTTCCCGTGATTGTAAAAGACAAACAACTTTCTATCTGGAGCGGAAATGGTGCTTAAAGGTGTTCAATGTTTATGATGTCAATTTAAGCAAGAAAGCTGAAATCTAGACTTGTTTTCTGAGCGTACAAAGCTGGCCTTAAAATCTGGCGCAGGGGCGTAGTGAAAGGGTGGAGGGGGGAGGGGCGTATTTGTCTGCCCAGAGAAAGCTGGTGCACCCCTACCTAGGCACCTTTCAGCCTTTTACCTCGAAGAAGCCGATACGGAACGGGTGTCATTCTTCACTTAATCCCTTGATCCCCGCGCAACGAATCCTAAATTACTCATTACTAGCATATTTGGCAATCTGAAGTAAAAAATATTATAAAAAAGCCCCCACTGAAAGGAGATGGATGATATCTGAACAAGAGAATTTCGCCTGACGTGCCGCTGAAGATCTAACGAACACAGAGCGACTCAATCCAGAATAGTGCAGTTCGATGTGGACGCCAACACGCTAAAGCCACCGTGCAGGAAATCACTCTCTTTCGCTAAGTGATAAGATGAAGGATGTGCCTTATGTGCTGTACAAGACAGGGCTGAATACAGCCGATGGATGAATATCTAGGATCATCTATGTAGATATTCGGTGTTATTTATATCCCTGTTTTAATATTTCTAAGACGGTTTGGTCTGTATGTATTAAAAAACTTCTAAGTAACAAAAAAAGCTATCCTCTTACGCGCTGTTCAGTCTGTTTACGCTGCATTACACAGTTACTAGCTGACTTCCTACAAAACCTTATTTAACGATAATTTATCAGTCTGTGAGACAGTGTAGAAAAAGAATAGAAGGTAGTAATATAACAAAGAAGATGGTAATGTGAGTGGCAGTATATTATATAACCAGTCTCCAAAAAGAACGTGGCTCCACAAAGTCCTCCTTGAATATTAAAACGGGCCAATGGGAGGCGTTGTAATAGATCTTGGTTTTGTTCACTTTCCGGTTTAGTGGCAATACGTTGAAACCAGTCACCAATTAGATAGCTACGAAGTATTTAGTGTTAGTGTTCTCTTAGTTACCAGTTTAACGCTGCCTCACGGGTGAAAGCGAGGCTTGCGCCCAGTATTCATACTTCCACAAGATTCATTAAATTGAGCCATATCCGCAGACAATCATATTCTAGTTACGGCATAATCGGCGTTAGAGCACGTCACGTAATACGTACTAAGCATCGCATACTGTTAATTGAGCGTTGTTACGGATACTCCTGACACCAGATGAACGAACGTTCTGTGAGTGGTCAAAGCTTCCACTACTAATGGAAATTATGTCTGAGAAAAATACTTCCCTGTAAGATTTATGAATGGTACAACAGAAGACCCTACAGGATGCACAGAATCATGCAATATTCTCTATTGTAAATTATTAAAATTTGTTAATCATCTTGCTTCAGCTGTAAGTTCTGCAAGAGAGCTTGGAAATACATAACTATGATGATTCGTAACTCTAATGACTACTCTCGTGCCAAAATTTTCCGACCGTGAAAACAACACCTTTTTACCATCCACAAAGTCCGCTCCCGGTAGCTGAGTGGTCAGCGAGACTGAATGTCGATCCAAAGGGCCCGGGTTCGATTCCCGGCAGGGTCTGAGATTTTCGCCGCTCAGGGACTGGGTGTTGTGTTGTCCTAATCATCCTCATTCCATCCTCATCGACGCGCAAGTCGCCGAAGTGGCGTCAAATCAAAGTACTTGCACCCGGCGAACGGTCTACCCGACGAGACCATCCACAAAGCTGAAACCAAGAGGAAGACACAGCGGATCAGTTAAGCTCCGTTTCTAGTCTTTAAAAAAAGGAGCTTAATTATGCCAGTCATCCCCATCTTGCCTTAGATTTATTTCGTAAAACGGGAATGAATTGATTCATCTATACTACGCTGGTGATCGAGTGATGCGAGTATCTTATTTTCATTCGTCCAGTCTAATACACATTAGCTTCATTTTCTTACAGAGACGCAGATTTTTAAAAAATCAGTTAAACAAGGAGCATCTCCGAGGGAGAGAGAAGCTGGGCTCCAGCCGGACGGGAAAAACCTGTTTTTCCCTACTGGCCACAATAAAAACTGTTAATGGGCTCAAGTATGATCTTCTCATCCTGACAAGTTACCTGTGACTCAGCGCACCTAGCGATTCCACAATCTGAACCAAAGTCTATAAGCTGACATTTGACCTGACCCAGTTTTAAAATACTAAACCATCTGCTCCTCGTGTAGTATTTTTCAAAAAGCCAGGTTGTTGGGGGAACTTGATTGTTAATTATATTATATCATGAATGTCAATGACTCAAAACGTCTATATTGCGGCGGCGCGGACCCAAGCCGGTGCCCGATGCCGAAATCCAGGCACCTGCAGACACCTGCAAGCTCAACAGTTACCCAATGGGCGCAGCTCTGTGCCTGTGGCTTAGGCCCTGAGCCAATAAGCGTGCACGTATCCAGAAGCAGCTACATTATTTTATTTAGTATTGACGAAGAAAAGGCTGAAGTTTAAGAGACTCGGCCGGAAGAATCAAAGTGCAAAGAGATGCTTCTGGAGTTCTTTCGGCTAAAGATACTGCTGTAACAGACACAAAGTAGACAGTTCGGTTGAAGAGGAATGGACATCTCGAATAACGGCAACCACAGAAGTTGAAAAAGCAAATCCTGGTACAAGGAATGCAAGGCCAAAAACCGCAGAGTGACAGAAGAAGTACTTCAACATTGACGGAGTACAGAAAATTTCAAGGAAATTTAGCTATCAAACAATATAAGTCACCTAGGAATAAGGTAAATAGGAAGTTCACGACAGTGAGATGCTACTGATGCAGAAAAAATGTGAAGAAATCGAAGAATAAATGGATATTGGAACGACTAATTCAGTATGTAGCAGTCAAAACAAAGTTCGGTCAAATTCAAGGAAGGAAAGTGGTCTGCATTGAGTTGAGTAGGAAAGTTCACTATTAAGCGTACGGCAGGGAGTTGATATGTGGGAAAACTACTCTGCAGGCTTCTATTAGAGAGGGAACTTGTCTGGGCTGTGATTGAGGAAGAAACTGGATTACATAGCGGATCCAATATACACTCCTGGAAATTGAAATAAGAACACCGTGAATTTATTGTCCCAGGAAGGGGAAACTTTATTGACACATTCCTAGGGTCAGATACATCACATGATCACACTGACAGAACCACAGGCACATAGACACAGGCAACAGAGCATGCACAATGTCGGCACTAGTACAGTTGGACCAGCGTTCGTGCTGGACGTGCAGACCGCGTGAGACGACGCTTCATTCAGTCCCAAACATGCTCAATGGGGGACAGATCCGGAGATCTTGCTGGCCAGGGTAGTTGGCTTACACCTTCTAGAGCACGTTGGGTGGCACGGGATACATGCGGACGTGCATTGTCCTGTTGGAACAGCAAGTTCCCTTGCCGGTCTAGGAATGGTAGAACGATGGGTTCGATGACGGTTTGGATGTACCGTGCACTATTCAGTGTCCCCTCGACGATCACCAGTGGTGTACGGCCAGTGTAGGAGATCGCTCCCCACACCATGATGCCGGGTGTTGGCCCTGTGTGCCTCGGTCGTATGCAGTCCTGATTGTGGCGCTCACCTGCACGGCGCCAAACACGCATACGACCATCATTGGCACCAAGGCAGAAGCGACTCTCATCGCTGAAGACGACACGTCTCCATTCGTCCCTCCATTCACGCCTGTCGCGACACCACTGGAGGCGGGCTGCACGATGTTGGGGCGTGAGCGGAAGACGGCCTAACGGTGTGCGGGACCGTAGCCCAGCTTCATGGAGACGGTTGCGAATGGTCCTCGCCGATACCCCAGGAGCAACAGTGTCCCTAATTTGCTGGGAAGTGGCGGTGCGGTCCCCTACGGCACTGCGTAGGATCCTACGGTCTTGGCGTGCATCCGTGCGTCGCTGCGGTCCGGTCCCAGGTCGACGGGCACGTGCACCTTCCGCCGACCACTGGCGACAACATCGATGTACTGTGGAGACCTCACGCCCCCACGTGTTGAGCAATTCGGCGGTACGTCCACCCGGCCTCCCGCATGCCCACTATACGCACTCGCTCAAAGTCCGTCAACTGCACATACGGTTCACGTCCACGCTGTCGCGGCATGCTACCAGTGTTAAAGACTGCGATGGAGCTCCGTATGCCACGGCAAACTGGCTGACACTGACGGCGGCGGTGCACAAATGCTGCGCAGCTAGCGCCATTCGACGGCCAACACCGCGGTTCCTGGTGTGTCCGCTGTGCCGTGCGTGTGATCATTGCTTGTACAGCCCTCTCGCAGTGTCCGGAGCAAGTATGGTGGGTCTGACACACCGGTGTCAATGTGTTCTTTTTTCCATTTCCAGGAGTGTAGAAGTTGAACACAGCTTGAAAGGCATGCGACCATATAAGGCCGAAGGGACATTTCTTCATAATTTCTGAAGTAATTCGGCGGGTGGATGGGGGGAGCGGGGGGGGGGGGGGGGGATACAGTAAAGGGTAGAGGGGCAGGGGATTTGAGAACCAAGCAACTATTAAGTTAGTAGACTTTAGACATAACCCTAGAGCTCAGCCGCCCAGAGTGGCCGAGCGGTTCTAGGCGCTTCAGTCCGGAACCGCGCGACCGCTACGGTCGCAGGTTCGAATCTTGCCTCCGGCATGGATTGTGTGATGTCCTTAGGTTAGTTAGGTTTAAGTAGTTCTAAGTTCTAGGGCACTGATGACCTCAGATATTAAGTCCCATAGTGCTCAGAGCCATTTGAACCAGAGTTTAGGAGAAATAACATCCACGCAATCTTAAGGATAGTGAGGGCAGATAAATACGAGGTCTAGCTGCTAACAAGAAAAATATTCAGATGAATGGAAAATAAAACTGTGGATCTATTAGACAACGCTCAGTTTGGCTTTGGCTGTAGGAAAGGTAAAGGCACCAGAAGGGCACTTCTGACATTGCGACTATTAATGAGAACAAGAAAAATCAAGACGCATTGATATGATTTGAAGATCTCGAAAAAGCGTGAGACAAAATAAAATGGTGCTATGTTCGAAATTATAGAAAAGGAATATGATTAAGCTAAAGGTAAAACGGAACTGTTATTATTGACCCGAAACTGTTGTTACTGACCTGCACTACACAAAACGTAGAGCACAAAATGCCTTCTGTTCTCTTGACACTGTTTTTAGTAGAAATGAAGTGGGCGCACGCTGCTGATATATAGTGGGAACCATGTAAAACTCGAGAGTTTCCTCTTTCCAACAGCACGTTGTTCACGGAAATATCTCAAATAACATAATAGTTATAATTTTTTTAAGTCGGGTGATTCTTTTTCATAAACCATGTCGTGTTCGGCCCACTCGTCCAATATAGGGTGCCTATGAAGCTGTTTTCTTGGATAGCTCGACAACAGTAGAAGCAAATAGAGTTTGTTACAGTAAACTGAACTGACAAAATTTAACTTAGCCGATTTACAGTGAGGTTTCGCAGGCAAACGGCGACATGCAAATAATCAGTGTCCTTCAATGTATACAGCAACTAAATGATACTGTTCACAAGTAACGGTTCGTCTTCCAGTTCGCTGCGGCTAGCTGCAGGGGCGCGTGTATTCTCTTCGTGTAGGGACCGCTCCCGTCGTGGTGCGGTCCCAGTCAGCGTACTGTTGCCTGACGTCGTCTCGCAGCCTTCTCTGCGGTTACATTCCAGACCGAAGTGGAAGCGCTTGATGTTACGCCTGAGCACACTCTGTATACTACATGTACAAGGTCGAAGAATGAACGACCAAGAACGAGTTGCCCGGATTAAAAAGGGTGTGACACAGGAATTTACTCTTTCGACACTTCAGTTAGTTACATGTTCCTTAGAGCATTTGAACGATGCTTTTAAGGTTGTGGAACGAGTCAATTTGTGGGATAAGTACACATGATTAGTGTTAACATTTATGAACACATTGGTTTTTTAGTCCGACTCATGCAGCTACACTAAAAAACAAATATTTACTCTGGCTAAAAATTTTTGTTGCTGCTTATTGAACCTCTCGGTCAAGCAATCCTTCTGGAATTCAGGTTGTGGTATTCTAAGTAAATTGTATTCACTTAAGTTTAAAAATGGCTCTGAGCACTATATGATTTAACGGTTCCGGACTGAAGCGCCTAGAACCGCACGGCCACACCGGCCGGCTTCACTTGAGTCATAATTCTATTAATTTTAATGAAGGTCGTTGGTGCTCGAAGTTTTGTACAATGACATAAAAGTACAGAATATATATTTAGAATTAAACGAGGAAATATGGAATTAATGAGGGGTGTCTGAAATGAGATTAGTGATAAACACACCATCGAAGCCGGCCGGAGTGGCCGTGCGGTTCTAGGCGCTACAATCTGGAGCCGAGCGACCGCTACGGTCGCAGGTTCGAATCCGGCCTCGGGCATGGATGTGTGTGATGTCCTTAGGTTAGTTAGGTTTAATTAGTTCTAAGTTCTAGACGACTGATGACCTTAGAAGTTAAGACGCATAGTGCTCCGAGCCATTTGAACCATCTGAACGCCATCAAATTTGGGGACCGCGAAGTAAAAGAATCTTGGTGCCTTGGATATAGAGGTACACACGATGGACAAATCGTTCTCCGGCAGCCGTTTCACCCTGGCTTTCGTGCACTTCCTACCTGTTTCATTCCTAAGTGTCTCGTGCTGCTGTGTTCCTGCCCCTCTTTGAACATAATGTACCTCCCTCTTTCGTCGGCCAATTGAAGCACTCCGTCTGTTACCTGTCGTTTCTTCACAGTTGCCTTCCTTGTACCTATGGCTGTCTGTCCAGCTTCTCTGATGGCCTTTCTTAGAGATGTCCATATCTCCTCAAACGAATATATTCTGCGCTATTCACTATTCCTGTATCTACGACTTCTGAGAATTTCAGACTCATCTCATTGTACCTGAGACTTCAGTATCCCACTTGACTCCACACCTGTTCTTCCAGACTATTCTCTTTCAGTCCACTCTTCATTTTCCTCTGTGGTCACCAGTAATCTACCTAGTTTGGCGCGGCCCGCTACAATTTACTATCCAGTGTCAGTCTTTTCATTTCAGAGATAGTAGAGCTGAAAAATCATAAACACACTTTACTCCTTCGGATAGGTTCAAATTTCATCTAATGGTTTTGAATAGTTTCTATTGATTTTACCCTGTGTACCTGTGCAAAACCTGCGATCGCCCTAGGCTTCAGAGGGATGCGATCATGTTCAATTGAGTTGCAACCTCGCGATGTCCTTCCCGAAGGGGTTAATCGTCTGGGTGATGTCAGCAGTGTCAGAGTTGTCACGAAAGTTATCCGGTAACTCATCGCACTGTGAACTGCGTGGGAATCAACGCCCGAAAGAAGGGGGTGATTACATTAACCCCCGAGGCTTCTTGATGTCAATACTCAGCGTTGGCGAGTCTGAAATGTTTTCCTCGTCCACCCATAAGAAATCCGCGTAATTTCAACACTGGTCATCGCTGTTGGAATCTCGATCACGGAGACTTCAAAAAAAAAAAAAAAAAAAAAAGGGATGAAATATGGTTCAAATGGCTCTGAGCACTATGGGACTTAACATCTGTGGTCATCAGTCCCCTAGAACTTAGAACTACTTAAACCTAACTAACCTAAAGACATCACACACATCCATGCCCGAGGCAGGATTCGAACCTGCGACCGTAGCGGTCACGCGGCTCCAGACTGAAGCGCCTAAAACCGCACGGTCACACCGGCCGGCTGAAATATGGTATGAGGAGATGTGACGCCCTTTCCGTCATGTAACCTTCGGCAAAACTGTTTTGATATCTGGTGCCAATGTGACATCATTAACCCACCTCACATGAACTTCTACTGTGGCACTTTCTTCACGTGTGTTGGCACCTTTCTGTTTGAAGAGTAACTGAGGATGAGTATGATGCTATGCTACTATGCAACCTTCGTTATTTCTGGAGTTCCAAATCGCCGGACGACGTTTTCTAACACTTTATGCCTTCCCGGCAATCCGTATCAAGAGCATTTATTTCATGTTCGCCCGTTTAGCGCTTCCTCTCAGGGCGTTTAAAAAAGATGTCACGCGTGTGGAAGACATCAGTGGTTATGGGGATATTACTGCGTCTTATAATCAGTGTAGTCGGTTCGTATTAGAATCCATTAATGAGGATTAAGGACACATCAGCCCATCATATTAATGGAAAACAAAAATTCCTTTCCGCTGCATCGTGATACTGACTATCGGACATGAAAGTCCAGTAACAATATGTTACAAATCAATATAAACTGAAAACTAATTGTTAAAAATAATATATACTTAACATAAGACAGAGTTAAACAGGACCTAAAAGTGTAAAATAATTTCTCGTATGCGCATATAGATTCCTAACCCATACAGGTAAAGCTTAAACATGACTGCGTTGATGACTACCATTACAAGGTAAAAAAAAATTGTAGCCCTCGGTCGCGAAAATGTCGGCATAAGGATGCAGAAGGCAATGGAAACTACTGAATTAGAGACACATAACGTCTACCCAAAGGGCATGTGGACTGTAATTGAAAAACTGTCATGATGATCTCTTCATTGGCAGAAGATTCCGGACAACTCCCTCAAACAGATCTCTGGTAGAGAACTGCCAATGGATATTGAGAGAAAGATCGAATAACCAACGAAATTCTTACATGCATTACTTCAAAATCTAATAAAATCTGTAATTTTTTATATGGAAGGCTGTGGATTGCTATGTCATAAAGGTTATGCCCAGAAGAGGATGGGCATCAGTTTGAGGAAGTTAGAACAAAGTTTGAGAGACAAGAAACATTCTGATGGTAATACCATAGGAGGCAAGCTGACAGACAAAATGATTGATGAACTACAACAGTATTATGGGATGGCCATGAGAAATAATATTAAGGATTTCCACAGACTGTGAACTGATGAAAAACCGGTACACCACCTTTACCCTGTTGGACTTGATTCATGGTGTAATTACCGCAATGCACAGAACTCAAACAGTTCATACAGTCATAAACATTTCACCCCAGCAGCAATCATGGATATCATAAAACCTATTTACAGAGACCGGGCAAATCCTGAATTACGGTCAGACTCAAAATCCTAATGGGTCGTTCAATAATCTTATATGGACTCGCTTACCAAAAAATGTTTTTGTAGGAATGAAGACACAGAAGTGGGGTTCAGTGATGCCGCTATTGCTTTTAACGATGGAAACATTGGTAGGGTGAAAGTGCTACATCATATGGGAATTAATCCTGGAGCAAACTGCATCAGAGAACTTGAACGGATGGACAAGGTTCGCATTGATAAAGCAGAGTATGCAGCACAGTCGGCCACTAAGGAGTCTTGAAAGAAGAAAAGCAGAACAAAATGGAAAAAGATCAAGAGGATAATATACAGTATGGAGCAGGGTGAATCTCAGAAACCACTTCGAGCAGAGTATCGAAAAATATGGTTCAAATGGCTCTGAGCGTTATGGGACTTAACATCTGAGGTCATCAGACCCCAAGAACTTAGAGCTACTTAAACCTAACTAACCTAAGGGCATCACACACATCCATGCCCGAGGAACGATTCGAAACTGCGACCGTAGCGGTCGCGCGGTTCCAGACTGAAGCGCTGAGAACCGCTAGGCCACAATGGCCGGCAGAGTATTCAAATTTTCAGGGAGTAATAAAAAACATAGCCTGCTGAACTAAAAAAGAACATAATGTTACATATATTTAAAATTATTCAGGATAACGCACAAAAAAGTACACAAAATTTTAACCGTGTAATTAAAAAATTGTATTTCCGAAAGCAGTGGGTGAAATGCAATTATTGTAGTTTAGTATACTCCGAACATATAGTTTAATGCCCTGTAAAAGGTTCATGTCAATGGCTGCTGTGGTTCCTTAAATACAGGGAAGTCAAGTCACTAAATTTAACATTGTTGGGATAGGGCGTTCAAACTTCCCTTAACATCAGAATTGCTGAACACGAAGTGGACGAAGGCAGCAAAATAACCCATTACAGACAGAGCAAGGAGGACATAAAAGGACATTCCTGGAAAAGAGAGGTTTACTAGTATCAAATGTCTGTCTTAACTTGAGGAAGAAATTCGAGAATGTACGTTTGCAGCACTGCTTTGTATATTAGTAAAATACGGCCTATGGGAAAACAGGAGAAGAGAATTTGACATGTAGTGCTACAGGAGAATGTTGATTTCTCCGCAGAATTGGCGAGGAAAGGAACATGTATGGAAAACACTTACGAGAAGAAAGGACAGGATGATAGGGCATTTAAGACGCCACGGTGCAAGTTCGATGGTAGCACAGGGAACTGTAGAGGACAGAAACTGTAGAAGAAGACAGAGATTGGAATACATCAAGCAAATAATTCAAATAATTGTGGACGTTAGTTGCAAGTGCTACACTGAGATTAAAAGCTTAGCTGAGGAGAGGAATTCGTAGCGGACCGTATCAAACTACTCAGAAAATTAATGACAAATAAAGTGTATCTCCAAGCGTAATTGTGATGTTACCATGCACTTACTGCTGTTTAACAGCAATCTCAATAATTTTCGATTCACTCGTTAAAAGTAAATACAAATTTCAGTTGATTCTGATAGTCATTGATGAAAGCTACGTACCAATCACTGGCTTGCCCTGAGCAGGCAAGCGTCGAACTTTACGGATACCTCACTATTTTCCTCTGTTCGTTTCCAGAGGAGGCAATACTTGAGTTCGTGTGTTAAACGGATCTCGCGCTAAGAGGGAATAATTTACTAAAATTGCCTTGGGAGATGTGCTTGTTCGAGCTTCTGTTAATCTCGTGTCAATTCTAAGACCGTGTGTGAGGGACTTTTTTAGTGACTTATGCACTTCTGTAGAAATAATTAGCATCCGGAAACACTGCTATGAATAATAATAGTAGATTGTCTTTCAGACTCTTTTTATAAGTTCCTGGTACTATTATTAGGAATAACATCAATTGGTGGCCCAGTACTCCGTAATTTCGTTTTCAATAGTACTGTATTCTTTTTCACGTGCCACTTCGTTATGCAGTGTTTGCTGTATGCACATTAGAACTAGCGGCCTGTGGAGAAGGCATCAATCGGGATCGCGTTTACGGGACATCTTAGCAAAACGAAACATAAGCAAGTTGCCTCCAGTTGTGCTACGGGAAAGTGAGAGCGGACAATATTTACTTAAATGCACCGTGTTTGTCGATTCTAGCACATCTTATTGGTGGTGAGCTTTATGTTCAGGAATCCGTCGTGGCATGTGAGGGTTAAAATTTGGATTTGACACGAGACTGTTAATAGTAGGAACATTGAAGCCATTAATCACTGACCTTAGCATGTCCCGAAGGAGTGTTACATGTTTCATCCCTTGTGTAAGTAAAATGGCGTTAAATACTGGTTAATTTCAATAGGATGTAACTACCTCAATCGAAATGTTACACTTGACATCACTCTGCGTGGATGTGCTGCTAAAGTGGCAGAGTACATTTTCAAAATGATCCTTTATAAAACCTATTTAATAGTTACAACAGCAGTACCAAAAACGCAGTCCCACAATTACAATTTATTTTTGTTATAAATCCATTCACACATCACAAAAATTATATTAATGACGTAATTAATTTCGGTTAGCTATGGCAATCTTCAGACCTGAGTGACTCCAGTACATTCCATAACTCGTGTCATTGCGTATATACCTGGAGATGTGCAGTCAGATTAAGCAGCCACAAAAGCTTCCTCTTAAAATCTAAAAGTTTTGCTCAGTAAACTGAGAACAAAAATATATTTTATGACGAACTTGCCTGGATGATTAATTCGACTATACCTTCACTGTACACAATGGTACGAATTATATAATGTACTGGATTCAGTCGGGTCTCAAGATGGACACAGCTGACCGAAACTAATTACTAATTTAGTAATATTTTTGTGATCCATGACTGGATTTAAGATAAATATTTCCTTGATCGCTGTGAAGCCTTACTGCATATATGTTGCAACGCGTGATGCACGATTTAGGTTTTCTGTGATTTCCCAAAAACACTTAAGGCGAAGCCAGGGACAGTGCGTTTGTAAAGATGACGGCGTATTTCCTTCGCAACCTTTCCCAATCTGAGATTATTGTCTGCCTCTTCTTCGACAAGACGTTAAACCGTACTCGTCTTTCTTTTGATAAATATTCACACTGTGCACTCTCTATATCAGTGTAGAATGAAATCACAAAAAACTAATCGAATAAACATTCCGGGCCTTTCAGCGCGCTTGTTCAGCTAGAATGAGGTGGAGAGCGAAGCCTCGCCTCACGCACCCCTTTAGGCGGCCTACCCTCGCCGGACGCTGCGGGGCCACTGTGTAGCGAATTCCATTAGTCCACCGCTGCGTCGGCGAGAGAATAAATTTCGAATGCCAATCGCGGGTCGGCGCCGGTCGGCACAGGACGCTCTTTAAAGTGAGCGGCTCGCTCGTGGCGCCGCAAATAAACCTTTTAGCGTGGCGGACGCGTATCCGTTTAGCTGTAAGCGAGGAAGGGCGCCGAATAATCCACGTGCAGCGGATCACACGTGGAGGTGGAGCTGGTGGCAGGAGCCCTACCTGTGTGCACGCTTAGGAGTCGGTGGCTTACGGCTAACGCCAGGTGCATTTTGTGGAGTAGTAGCGTCTGCCAGTGATCAAACCATTGTTCTCTTAATTAGTACAATTAGTCCAATTAAGAATATGAGAAGTGTTACACCGTGAAGCACATATTCGATATCAAACTTTTTTGGAAATGTTCATCACATTTCCTATTTTTCTTGTTTTTTACTAGCCGCATCTATTAGTGCAAGTCCTCCTTTTCCCTCTCTCCATCCATCATCTCCTTCCTTCTCTCGTTCGTTCTCTCCCTCTCTCGCCGTTCTCGTCCAGCCTCCACTCTTTGTTATCTCCTCCTGCCCAACATACATCTGCTACCCCTTCCCTCTCTCTGTCCATCCCCTTCTCTCTCTTCTATCCATCTGCTCCTCCCCCATCTGTCCTTGTACTCCTGCCTCCAGTATTTCCTCCTCCTTCCCTCTGCCCATCTGTTCCTCTAAACCCCTCTCCTCTCTCTGTCCATATACTCCTCGCTCTGTACCACCTCCTTCCGTTTGGCTATCTCCTCCTACCCACTGTCTGTCCGTACACTTCTCTCTTTCTGCCTACACCTCTTTCTGCCTACACCTCTTTCTGCCCATCACCTCTTCCCTTTTCGTGTCCGTATCATCCTTTCCATCTGTCAGTACTTATCCTCCTCCCACGTATCTTTGTCGATCGCGCTCTTTTCCCATCTCTGTTTGTCTGTTCCTGCCCCCTGCTCTCTCTCCACGTTATCAAGCCCACCCCCAATAGGAGGTTTCTGGTTCTTACCCCCACAGTATTTCTAGTCGTGCAGTACACTCGTACGAAGGTTAGATGAAATCAAGTCAGGGGTTTACGAGTAGCTTTTCGTCGACTCGTACACACATGTCACGTATATTTAACATATTTGACACGTATCTGTAGATGCATTTGCCCTATATCACTAGAGAATTACGACCTGTTGTTTCACTTTCACACAGCTCAATGTTTATGATGTCATGTCTTCGGATCTATGTGTCGTACAATGAATTAACTTTGTACGTACTTCCAGTGGACACCACCTGCACTTTTGATTTCGACACAAAAAGTAGAAGGTATAAAAAAATAGGTATTCAAGAAACGTTGCAGACAAGTAACACTCTCACAGAAAGGATGGAAGTTCTGCAATGTTTAAAAATATTTTGGGGGAGAGAAATTTTAGATACCTTGAAAGAGTGTAGCGTGTAGATAGAAGGATAGGAGATGAGGGTAGCTGCTGGGATGGAAGTTAGATTTTAACGTCTTAGTAATGGACCCTATCAGCTACTAAATAACAGCAATGTGTCTCCTTACGCGCTTATTTCAAGGAAAACGTTACTCGTTGGATTCAGACGATGAAGTTCGCTAACTGCGCAGGAGCCCAGTGGGGAGGTAATTGTCGTCGCGAGTCGTGTGTGCACAAGTGGCAAGCATTGGTTCTCATTCGATATCCACTCCCTGATAACTTGATATTCAGCGACGTACTTGTGCTAGGTGGCCTCTCGGTGCCGTACTACTTCCCACTCGGTCGGTCGGCCAAAGAAAGTATGGTATCTTGGAACCTCCCTCACAATGGGCCATGTGTCGGGAACACATTCGAAAAAAAGAAAGAAGGTTAGTGTTCAACGTCCCATCAAGAATGTGGCTGTCAAAAACGAAGTACAACCTGCGGTTTGAGAAGGACGCAGCATCATCGTCAAAGGGGCAATCATCTTATTTCTTTCAAGCGATTTCCAGAACAGAAGCTGAGTAACTTACAACTGATCTACCATGCCTGGTCTGGGATTCAAACGTTCCTTTCCGCGGGCTATACTTTTATCGACTCAGCTATACATATACTACTCATTCCATCATAGCAGTCCAGCCAGTATCATTCTCCTACTCTCCAAACTCTAGCCGTATACATTTCCAGTTCTTATTTATTTAACATGGTGGTAATGGCCAGCCTGTAGTTATGCAAGTAGTCCCGGTAACTCTCCCTGCTTCAATAAAGCGCAGTGAAATGAAACCGAGAAGATGGAAAACAACTAAGTATTTTTACTCTGCAGCGGAGTGTTCGCTAATATGAAACTTTCTGGCAGATTAAAGTTTGCCGCACTGAGACTCGAAATTGGGACCTTTGCTTTTCGCGGGCAAGCGCTCTACCATCTGAGCTACCGAAGCACGACTCACGCCCCGTCCTCACAGCTTCAATTCTGCCAGTACCTCGTCTCCGACCTTCCAAACTTCACAGAGGCCCTTCTGGGAAACTTGCAGAACTAGCACTCCTGGAAGGAACGATATTGCGAAGACTTGGCTTAGCCGTAGCCGGGGGGATGTTTCCTGAATGAGATTTACACTCTGTAGCCGAGTGTGCGCTGATATGAAACCTCCTGGCAGATTAAAACTCTGAGCCGCACCGAAACTTGAACTCGGGACCTTTACCTTTCACGGGCAAGCGCTCTACCAACTGAGCTACGGAAGCACGACTCACGCCCCGTCCTCACAGCTTCAATTCTGCCAGTACCTCGTCTCCTACCTTCCAAACTTCACAGAGGCCCTTCTGGGAAACTTGCAGAACTAGCACTCCTGGAAAAAGTATATTGCGGAGACTTGGCTTAGCCATAGCAAGAGGGATGTTTCCTGAATGAGGTTTACACTCTGCAGAGGAGTTTGCACTGATATGAAACTTCCTGTCAGATTAAAACTGTTTGCCGCACCGAGACTCAAAAATCGCGAACTTTGCTTTTCGCGAACAAGCGCTCTACCAACTGAGCTAAACAAGTAAAACTCACGCCTCGTCCTCACACCTTCAATTCCGCCAGTATCTCGTCCACTACCTTCCAAACTTCACAGAAGCTCTTCTGCGAACCTTGCAGCACTAGCGTTCCTGGAAGAAACGATATTGCGGAGACTTGGCATAGCCTGGTGGATGTTTCCTGGAGGAGATTTACACTCTGCAGAGGAGGCTGCGCTGATATGAAACCTCCTGGCAGATTAAAATTGTGTTTCACACCGAGACTCGAACTCGGGACCTTTGCCTTTCACGGGAAAGCGCTCTACCAACTGAGCTACCCAAGCACGACTCACGCCTCGTCCTCACAGCTTCAATTCTGCCAGTACCGCCTTCTCCTACCTTCTAATCTTCACAGAAGCTCTTCTGCGAACCTAGCAGAACTATCACTCAGAAGAAAGGATATTGCGGAGACGATGTGAGGAGGGGTCGTGAGTCGTGCTTGGTCTACAACGGCGATATGTTGGCGCGCGTTATCCTGTTGGAAGACACCACCTGGATTACTATTCATGAATGGCAGCACAAGAAGTCGAATCGCGAGTCTGACGCACAAATTGTAATCAGTGTGCGCGGAATAAGAACGAGAATACTCCTGCTGTCATATGAAATTCCTCCCCAGACCATAACTCCAAGGGCAGGCCCAGACTGTTTGTCACGCAAGCCCTCAACTTGTTTCGTTCTAACCAACACATTGCCGTCACTGGCATCGATGCAGAACCAGCTTTTCCGAGAAAGCACAACAGTCATCATCCACCACACCCTCCAATGAGCTATCGCTTGACACCATTGATGCCGCAAACGGCAGTGGTTTGAGGCTAGTGGAGTGCACGTTTCAGCGCTTTTTGCTCGGACCTGTCCTTCAATAATCGATTTTACAACAGTTCTTTGTGTCACTGTGGTGTGAACTGCTGCTAAAACTGTAGATGCAGTACGATGCGCCAGAACCATACACCGAACAACATGGTATTCCCTTTCGTTAGTGCTACATGGCCGTGCAAAGCCCGGTCTTCAAGCGTTCGTACGTTCTTGTGACCACCGCTGTCAGCAATAGAATACAGTGGCTACATTCCTGCCAAGTCTTCCTCTGGTATTTCGTAGCCCTATTATACACTCCTGGAAATGGAAAAAAGAACACATTGACACCGGTGTGTCAGACCCACCATACTAGCTCCGGACACTGCGAGAGGGCTGTACAAGCAATGATCACACGCACGGCACAGCGGACACACCATGAACCGCGGTGTTGGCCGTCGAATGGCGCTAGCTGCGCAGCATTTGTGCACCGCCGCCGTCAGTGTCAGCCAGTTTGCCGTGGCATACGGAGCTCCATCGCAGTCTTTAACACTGGTAGCATGCCGCGACAGCGTGGACGTGAACCGTATGTGCAGTTGACAGACTTTGAGCGAGTGCGTATAGTGGGCATGCGGGAGGCCGGGTGGACGTACCGCCGAATTGCTCAACACGTGGGGCGTGAGGTCTCCACAGTACATCGATGTTGTCGCCAGTGGTCGGCGGAAGGTGCACGTGCCCGTCGACCTGGGACCGGACCGCAGCGACGCACGGATGCACGCCAAGACCGTAGGATCCTACGCAGTGCCGTAGGGGACCGCACCGCCACTTCCCAGCAAATTAGGGACACTGTTGCTCCTGGGGTATCGGCGAGGACCATTCGCAACCGTCTCCATGAAGCTGGGCTACGGTCCCGCACACCGTTAGGCCGTCTTCCGCTCACGCCCCAACATCGTGCAGCCCGCCTCCAGTGGTGTCGCGACAGGCGTGAATGGAGGGACGAATGGAGACGTGTCGTCTTCAGCGATGAGAGTCGCTTCTGCCTTGGTGCCAATGATGGTCGTATGCGTGTTTGGCGCCGTGCAGGTGAGCGCCACAATCAGGACTGCATACGACCGAGGCACACAGGGCCAACACCGGGCATCATGGTGTGGGGAGCGATCTCCTACACTGGCCGTACACCACTGGTGATCTTCGAGGGGACACTGAATAGTGCACGGTACGTCCAAACCGTCATCGAACCCATCGTCTACCATTCCTAGACCGGCAAGGGAACTTGCTGTTCCAACAGGACAATGCACGTCCACATGTATCCCGTGCCACCCAACGTGCTCTAGAAGGTGTAAGTCAACTACCCTGGCCAGCAAGATCTCCGGATCTGTCCCCCATTGAGCATGTTTGGGACTGGATGAAGCGTCGTCTCACGCGGTCTGCACGTCCAGCACGAACGCTGGTTCAACTGAGGCGCCAGGTGGAAATGGCATGGCAAGCCGTTCCACAGGACTACATCCAGCATGTCTACGATCGTCTCCATGGGAGAATAGCAGCCTGCATTGCTGCGAAAGGTGGATATGCACTGTACTAGTGCCGACATTGTGCATGCTCTGTTGCCTGTGTCTATGTGCCTGTGGTTCTGTCAGTGTGATCATGTGATGTATCTGACCCCAGGAATGTGTCAATAAAGTTTCCCCTTCCTGGGACAATGAATTCACGGTGTTCTTATTTCAATTTCCAGATGTTCCCATTCAAAGTCAGTCAGGTGTTGATAACGGCATCTGTGTCGCCTTAACGGCATTGTTGTCTAACAAAGAACCACGTCCAGTCTCAAACTTAACTTACTCTCACGACTGTTACAGTATCATTTAAAGTGTTCTCAAAGAGGTGATATTAGGGCCACTCTTTCGTGCTGGCGCGACATTTGAATAGACATCATCTACCAGATGTAGAAACACCCCTAAAATTTTTTGTTTATGTTGTGCAACACCTTCCTGGTGTTGCGATTGTTTTTCCGTGTAACTTGTATAGCCTGTAATATTTACAAAAGCTACACAAAACAAAACCACGTGCCTCACAACCACAAAGTCAGCAGAATATGCCGCAAACAGCTTATGGCCCTCTCGAGTGCGCGTAACTTTATGTGATTCTAAAATGGGCCTCTAAATTTAAACACAGACTAGGAAACATCATGTGTTACAAAGGTCACTGTCCTGCAGGTAGAACACCTTCCCATAGTATTATTCACAGCTGCGTGAAGCAGAGTTAGTTAATTTCGAGACTGGTAGGGGAGCAACTCCAAGATCAGTATCTACGTGCCTGTCTCGTGTACACACAGCTCTGCAGCAGTTCCGAAGCGTAGGACGGAATGATAAGCTGTCTGCCACTGCCCCTTAGAAACACTGCATGCAAACAAAACCCGAAATCACTTATATCAAAATACATAGTGGTGATATGAGGCTTACGAGTGGTGATATGAGGCAGGAAGGACAGCAAGCTAAAGAAAACACACCTCGCTTAATGTAGGGCATTCATCTCAAAAGTAGGGTCCATCCCAATTCGGGAGTAACGAAAGAAAAGAGCAATGAGAACGGTTCAGGGAGAGCAGAAAACGTGTGTCTTAACTTTTGTACTGACTAAAGTGGAACAGAGTGTGAGCTTCACAGTTTAATTGTTGTTCTATTGGAATGCAGTACCATTTCTGTCTCTTGCAGCCATCACTCGCTTATTACCGATATTGTGGTAGTCAGCTGGAATCAATGGATAGTATCAATCGGCTTATGCGACCATGAAATGGAACGCGTGTCATTCATACGTGAGACCATAGTTTGGTATACACATTTGTTTGGTTGATGTGGAAACGCACCAAAACTGATAACTGCATTACTTATTGTTTGCTAACTAAAACGTCAAGTCGGAATTGTTAGTATGAAGGGTCTCTCCATCAATGAATTCATTATGAAGCACTGGTGGAAATAATCTGAGAGTAACATTTAAAACGTAAGAATTGTTATGAGCAGCCTGAATCACTTCGTGCCTTGCAATTTTTTTGCGTACGGTGTGATATGGGAGTAATGCACGCTGCAGTTAGTAGAGTTCAAGTCTTCCCGACAGCAGGTAACGGTGAGTATTGGCGGACGATGCCATTAGATTTCAAATTTGGTCGACAGTCTGTAGAATGTATCTACCTTCCGGGTCTTCGAGCAATGCAGTTACGTACGAGGAATGTTTATCTTCTGCTTTTTGGTGTAAGAAAAGCACTTTCATTACATGTGTGGATTATTTCGGGTGTGAATGTGTAGATCACCTTTCCATTCGGGAGTGCATCATTGTAATGTTATTTTAACCAATTTTAACTTCCGGCAATAGTAACTTTCGCATGTTGTCTCACTACCAAGTTACACAGCGCGATGAAACTTCACCCGTATATTGAAAGAACTGTTTCAGTTTAATTCAGAAGGCAAGTGAAATAAAAATGAAATGAGACGAACGGAAATGTCACTTTTATTTAAAGACAATAATTTCATTGAAGAGACCACGATTTATTATAGTCCCTTGAGAATTACAAATTAGTCCGCAGCTCGTGGTCTCGATGTCGCGTTCTCGCTTTCCGAGCACGGAGTACCGGGATCGGTTCCCTGCGGGGTCAGAGATTTTCAGTTGCCTCGAGATGACTGGGTGTTTGTATTGTCCTCATCATTTCATCATCATTCATGAAAGTGGCGAGATCAGACTGAGCAAAGGTTGTGAATTTGTAGGGGCGCTGATAACCGCGCAGTTTAGCGCCCCACAAATCAAACGTCATCATCATCATCAGTACAAATTACATCCCATTCCACTGTTAGCACGATTGACAGCTGCTGTATGGACGTTGGTGCACGTGGACGTGCTGCAATACGTCGCTCCATCGCAACCCATGTGAGCTCGAGGGAGTTTAAATCGGGGGACGACAGGCCAGTCCAGTCCATTCGCCGAATATCCTATCGTTCCTAGCGCACCTCCACCTCCGCTGTTCGATGCGGTCGCCTACTGTCATCCATGAAAACGAAATTAAGTCCCAATCCACTCCTGAAAATACGTAGCGGGGAAGCAGTACAGCGTAACAGTAGCGTTGACTGGTGAATGCACGTCTTCAAAGACCTGGAGGTCAGTAGACCACTACAACATTATACACCGTAACAAATTGACCATCAAAAGGATCATGTTCGACAATGCTAGCCGTACGCATATATGCGGAGTGGCGGGACTACCTAATACATCCAGCAACACTGTAAAACACGAGCGTTATTTTAAAGTATGGGGTAGTTATAAATTATGTGAAGCTACTCACAGAGGCCCAGTGTGGGCTGTAATTATCGTATGGCAGCGAAACTTAGTAGATACGCTAATGGGTCAATGAGGAACTGGTTTACCTTGAAAAAAGTTGTCTTGAAATGATAAATTTCATCATATTGCCATTATAAACTTTCTAAAAAGATCAAATCTTTATTTGCATAGAAGTTTCGACCAGCAACAGCAAATCTGGCTCCGTAATTGCAATAAAGACGTATAGAAATTGACATTTGGGATATTCGGGAATCCAGACGGATATTCGCGTCGTTTTCGCGGTCTTCTTCAGGTGCTACCTGAGACAGTCTCAGGTAGAACCTGAAGAAGACAGCGAGGCACGCTGTTGAAATATCGTGCGAGAACGACGCGAATATCCTGCTGGATTCCCCAATATCCAAGATGTCAACAGACGGCCGCGGTAGCCGAGAAGTTCTATGCCCTTCAGTCCGGAACCGCGCGACTGCTACTGTCACATGTTCGAGTCCTGCCTCGGGCATGGATGTTTGTGATGTCCTTAGATTTGTTAGGTTTAAGTAGTTCTAAGTTCTAGGGGACTGATGACCTCAGATGTTAAGTCCCATACTGCTCAGAGCCATTTGTACCATTTTCGAACCACGTGGAGTCCGCAGCTATAATACGTTTTATGTAAATTGAAGGTGGAGGGGGGAGAAAGGAAAGGAAGTGAATGGAGCTACCGTTGTTAGCTGCATTGAGATATTGTGCGGAATCAGTGGTGACGAGTGAAAGTGAGTGCTGGAACAGGATTCGAACCAGGAACTACTGCTTACCAGTCAGTTGCGTTAACTACTGCGCCACTCGGACACAGTGAAAGATCATCCTAAACTTCTTCAACGATTCCAGTGAAATTTGTTATACATATTATCTGCATTCTGGAAATAAATGCTGCGAAGCCAAAAAGAACAGCTTCATATTGGCGTGAGGGTGATGATGTAGAGTGAGGACCGTAATAGACGAAGAGGGAAAGAAGGAGATAGATGGAGGGGAGGGGCAGTAAGAGACGTACAAAAGATGGGCAGACAGAGGGGTGAGGAGGAGAAGGACGGAGAGTGGTAGTGGAGGAAATGGGGAGAGAGACGGATTGGAGGAAATGGACAGAAGGAGCTAGAGGACACGGACAGAGTACAGGCAGTTCTAAAGCAGATAAGATAATGATAAATCATAGTGTGAAACATGGAAGTAGCATGTCACCGAGTGTTATTTAAAACAAATTGAGGGAATTCCATGAGGGTGTATAGCTGAAAAGCAACTATCATCTAAATTCTGTGGTGTGTGTAGGTGATGCATTACAAAAAGCAGAGATAAACTTAAAAACCTGTGTGCATAAGTTATGTGAGTTAAGAAGAACACATTACAATACAAAAATATTTGCTAGTAAAACAAAGCTATGGCCACTACAGAAAATGCCCTGTTCGATCTAAGATTGTTATGAAAAGAAGGTAGGTCTCCAGGTTCAGTTATTTAGGCAATAACGTATGGACATAGACACAGACATAGTAAGGAAAACGAACAAATTTCACTTGTGCAACTATAAAAAAAGCATTAAGAAATATAGTTATCAAAGCCACACACTTGAAACTCTATAAAACAATGACCTTATGGCAGCGAATCCTAGACTGAGAGAAAAAGAGATAAAAGTAACATGTAATAGTCAACAGAAATGAGGTTTTTATGAACTAATAAAGGTTGCTAAAAGAGGCACCACGTAAAAATTGATGCAATCTGAGCGGAAATAGGAATTTATTATTTAAATGAGAAAATTGAAGTAGGCTATAGAGAGAAGAACGGAGACAACACCTCAAGTGGATGGAGGAAGACAGAATTCAGTCGTCGTAAAGAAGTACAAGCCATCAGAAAAAAGAGAGATAGGACCTTGGAGAAAGACACTAATTATGTGAAGTCAGAATAAGCACATTGCCTAAGTCTTGAAGTGCAGATGAAAAAGAAGAATGAGAAGAGACTAGAATGATTCGCGGGAAGGTTACTTCTCGTCCGGCTGTACATACTTACTGCTGCTACTGCGAAACCGGTGCGGTCGCTATTTTATTACAGGATGGGGAAAATAAAAGTACCCCGACCATTTGTGGCAGCATTAATGGAGGAGTAAAACACCTACAGTTACTTCCAGCAGGATGGAGTATACAGCCGGCAGAACCTTGAAGCCCATTTCCACACTCTTCACGCCTGACAGTTGTTAGGGGAAGTCAGTCTCGTCGTGGCCACACAGGTCACGTGATCTTCAGTGTGCGATTACTTTATGTGGGGGACTTTGAAGTCTAAGGTGTACTTTAACAACCATCATAGTCTTCAAGAACTGCAGCAGAACGTTTCGGATTAGACTGCAAAAATTCCAGCAGTCCAGCTTCGATTCGAATTCAGCAACTTGCTGACCAGGGTCCAAAAGTTCCAAGACACGAATGGCGGTCTCCGTTAACAACTGCTACAGTGAGATTAGTACTTATTTCCTTTTCTCAGTTTTTTTTAAATCCGGGAACGGTGTTCTATGGGCCACTTATATTTCCCAATCCCGTTTTATTATCAAATTTAGTTCACTTCCCTTCAAGGATTCTAGTTGGTCATCAGGAAGGCCCTGAAGGTCCTATTTTTACTAGTAAAAATAAGCGGGGATCTTTCTCTCGCGGGTCTTTCGACAGAATTTCTGTTCTCTAATTGAGTTTATTGTTTTATTTTGCGTCAGTAAACCAATGTAGTTCATGATGTGAAATGTGTGAAACACGTGGTATCAAAATAAATGACTCGGAGAAGTATTCTTATGTTTGCAACATATTTCAATTGTTCTGATGTTTCTTGGATGATCAATCGAGAAGTTTCTATATATGACCGACGTTTAAGTGATATTTTTGAGTTACATATCTCCCCAGAACGTGCTTTCATGACGTATTTTCCAACCAACCAGTATAATTTTGAAAGATTTTATTGGTCAGTGATGCTATATCGTAACAATATCGGTAAAATCAAACTTTCTGGTAGACTGAAACTGCGTGCCAGATCGGAACTTGAGTCTGAGTCCGTTCTTTCTTCGGGAGAGCGTTCTACCAACCTTTTTACAATGGTCTGTACCGCGACTGCAACTGAGAACCCGTGCCGCCCTTACGTCACAAGCCGTGTGTGGAACCACTTTTTTTCGGGTTGGTGCCCAAAACAAGCGCCTTACACCGCTTTTCTTTAATTCCGCGAGGAGGCTTCCTGGCTTCGAAAGAGAGGGATGGAGACAAAGTAGGCAGGTGTCGCAACCCGAAGCCTGGCCTCCACGTCCGTTTCTTCCACCAAGGAAAGCTCATGAACCGTGAATTAGAGGTGTAAAGCATACCACAGATTTATTTCTTTATTTTTTAATACCGCAGAGGATATCAGCAAATAGACGTCGCGAGAAGAAGGCAGAGGCAAGTCACCACTCTCGGCGAGACTATCGACACATAGTTTTTCGAAGTTTTCCGTCACCACCTCGGAGAGGAATGTTGAATTTTCGCGGCGGCGACTCGAACTGGGTGGCGCATAGGAGTTGATGATCCTGACGGCACTAAACGTGAGGGTGATAGCTCTGGCATCAGCGAGATAGGCAACTTTATCAGCGAGGATACCATCACGTAAGCGGGGAAAGCATGGGATATGTGTCGTAAATCCGTAGGTGGCGCATAAGGTTGGAACATGCACCTCCTGAAGGAGGACAATGTGATCGTCCGCAGTTTGCAGCATTTCATGGAACAATGACACTATATGGTGTGTGCGAATGGTATTGACACTGCGTGGCTATTCCATAAGTAAGATAATCTGCTCTCGCCAGGAGGGCGGGCAATATAAGTACGGAAGACCAGCGAGCTGCCTGTTAAGCCCCCGTGGAATTGCGCATTACTTTAACTGGAAGAGAGCCAACACCACCAAGGGGTTTCCATCACTCTGTTTACCTCGAAAACGTCTATCCTCAGGACCGACGTCTTCTGGCCAGCAGATAGCGTCTCAAGGACTGGTTCAGTGGGATATTATCAGAGGTGCGCCAACAGGTATCATCAGACAATGAAAGGGTCAGCCACATCAGACGCAGCCGGGAAGCTCCGTTTCCTTAGGTTAATAATAACTAGAAACGCATCCTGGGTATGACGTCACGTCGTCCGGTACCAGGGCGCTGGAGGACAGCCCATCATCAGCAGGAGGATCGTCACTATGTGCGCACTTCACGTGGGGGCAGTTATCAGAAGTAGCACGCGCTGTCTCTTCCGTTTCCTCAGCACCGTTGCTTCCTAACATGTTGTTCCGTGTCAGATGGCCGTCCGCCATCAGCTAGATAAGTGGAGGACGGTACGGCTCCATGGTCAGTAACCATGGTGTAGGGAAGCAGCCTACTCACGCCATATAAAATTCACATCAGTCTTTCCATTGTGTGCCAGCCAGTCTGCTGTAACTAGCTCTGACGTCATAAACGTTGCGCAATACTTTAAAAATCAAGTAAATAACCTGGAACGTTTCTAGCATGTCAGGAGTAATACTAAATCAATGTGTGTTGAATATCAGTTCAATAACTTTAACCATTATCGACATTTGGACGATTTTATGTAAAAATCATTGGCGCAACAGCAAAGAGATAGAAACTTAAAAATTTATATTTAGATTCCTTTTTCATAATAATTTAGTAGAAACAGTATTCTGGATCTCACAAATTAAAATTTTAGTTGAGATTCATGATTTTCTGGTTTTTGTCTTAAAAATTAAGGAAGCAAGATAGATCAAGTAGGCGAATAAATAAAGCTAGGATGTTTAAATTTAAGTCGAAGACAGATCCGCTATAATCATAAAGATATGAGAAGATTCAACTGAATAACTATAAAACTATAGCGATAGCGTATCTCCAAAGGGCAAGTTCAGAGTTCGTCTACTGCGTGTAGTGTAATTAAATTAATTCTTTCGCCCAAAATATTTGACTTAGCCACGTGAGACTTTTATTATGATTACTTACCTGTGTGCTGATTGCACATTTAAAGTGAGAGCTTCATCGGCCATCAGCAAAGGAAGCAATGATTTATTCGATAACTTAAAGTGGTGGATTACTAGCCCAGCGGCTAGTCGGGGGAGCCGATTTGATCAGGTGTTCCCTTAGCCGTCCACACCGCGGCTTTATATATAAGAACGCTGCGTGAGAAAGAAAGGCCCCAGTTCTCTCCAGACGCTGATTAGCGCACCATCTGTGCTGGGAGTCGCGTCGCATCGGTATCATTGCTATAAACAGCCTAGGATGCCGTAATAAGTTACTCGGGATACACGTAACCATGAAATCGTTTTCGAGTGATGTGTTAATTCTGGGATGACTTTAATGATCTATCTTCAGTTTGCGTATGTCGTATTTTCATGTGCCATTGCGGGACAGACATTCTACCATTATTTAGCGTGGCGTTTGATGAACATTATCATCAAATTATGGCGAGCGAGAACAGTTATAGTTGCATCAGCACATTAGACTCTGAACTGCTCTGGTAGTTGGATTGTGTGGATTCTTTTTGGTCTGTGACTTTCAGAATATAGTGAACCTTTTATAGAGAATGGTTTTTTGATTATGAATACCAGACAATCTCCTAATTCCTCAGAGCAATAAGCTGTAGCTATAAGTGTTTTTCTCAGATGAAGTGGGCACTAGGAATTCTAATTACATGTTTCACGTTTTGCTAATCACTTTCTGGTTGCCAATATTGGAGATAGAGAGCCAGTGTTGAGAACGGCAAACAACAGCATAAATAATAGGAACAATTATATAACAACAATTCCACCTGCCGCCCCACATATGTTGCTAATCGGCCGGGAAATCCATCTTTTCTACATTCTACATTTATATATAACAATGAACTCCACCTGCCGCCCCACATATCGTGCATCGGCCGGGAAAGAAGTTGAGTAAAAGTGAGAGTGATCTTCAAATATTCGGATTTGGGAGTGAAATGCGACACGCAACTAAGTAATAGAACAGTGGTAGTGTTACGTGTGCATGTGGTCGGCGCAATTGGATTAACAACACATCTGGATTGACGGAGCTGGCACTGAGTCTAGCGGCACTGCCGGCATCACGAGAAACCAGTTTCGCCTCACCGCAGTCGTTCGCCGGAGTAACCAGAGCCGCGCCTGCAGTTGCGGGCCACACAAACACACAGCAGCCGTCGAAGTGCCGTCTGCAGTTCAAGGCACCACGTTGCATCAGTAATCCTAGTACGCCGCGCCGGCAACGCCATACGTCGTGCAGAAGGAACTAAGTTAAGTGAAAAGCTGTTAAATATTTTACTAATCAGCACTAAAAGACTGTTGGCGATGGAACTGCCAGAAGAAACCGAGGTTAAACTTAAATCAGAACCTATGTCTGTAAAGTAGCTTTAGTAACTTCTGGTAATGGTAGTATGCAACAAGTTGTAGCTGCAAACGCCGCTTTTATCGGGTGTCGGCAGTTCTTGTGGTTCGATCCAGATAAAAATATCCACCCGCTAGATTTCTGGAACGATTTTGAAGATGTGATTCGACCAACTTGGTCTGAACGAGAGAAAATCTCATTTATTAGAAGCCATTTAGCAGGTGACGCCATGCGTTGGTCAGCTGATGTTATGTTGAAGTGTAGAACATTGGCGGAATTTAAAACAGCTTTCATTAATGAGTATTGGTATATCAATAAGCAAAATGAAGTGTTGAGAGAATTTTGGAGTGGAAAACGTTTCAATGCAGGCAAGGAATCTATTAAAGAGTTTGCCAGGTCATGGATCTCACGTTTGTCACATTTGGCCGAAAAGCTAAAACCTGATACGATAATACTAGGTCTTGAAGCCAAACTGCCATGGTATTGGCAAACTAGAATTATATCTGCCCCTAGAGACAATCTGGATTGTTTCATTGAATATTGGGAACGTGTAGAGCGTGTTGCTGCCAATGAGGAGCAAGCACGTAATAACAGAAATGCTAATAACACTAGTAGTAATTTTAAGAACGATCAGAATGGCAATGTAAACATCAGAACAGTAGGTGTTCGTTATCCTAAAAGAGGTAGGAATTGGTGAAATAATTATCAGAACCAACAATGGCATCCAAATGATAGTAATTTTGTTCTGAAAAAAATTATGCAGGTAAACAACAGTGCAGAAAGCAATGCTGTGCCAGTTAACTATAATGGAAATAAAGGAAACAGTAGTAGGCCGAACCAGAAAAACTGGTTCCCGTATATGAGGACACTGGCGCCCACCAGGCGGTTATTTTTCCTAAGCCAGTAGTTACAGTAATTGGTAAGACAGATCAGAGTACTCAGATTGAACATGTGGATGAGGGGTCGGTAGCATCTAAGGATACAGCAGAAGTATTAGATCACTCACAGTATTTGATAGATACCATGTTAGAGACGCTTTCTAAGTGGGAAGAGAAAGAGAAGGCGCAGCAGTGTAACGGTAGGGAAGAGCTACAAAATATTGAATTGTCAGGTGAAGAAGTAGAAGAAATTCATGCTTATATTTGCGATGAGGATGATGCGCTCTTATCTAAAGTGCCTGTGCGGGATGATGATACTGTACTAATAGATTTAGGACAGGAGGTAGGTGAGAATGTAGAGGATAGCCTGTTGGGGGACGATGAACCCAGTAGCTGTGACCAGTTGTCACTTGAGAAGGAACCTGACGATAATAGTGAAAGTGGTTTAGCGGTAACTAGTGTTATGCCCGGTCTGGAGGCGCAGAATCGCTTAGACTACAGCAATTTGGGACATGTTCAGCAAACTAAATGTAATGAAGTCGTGAGGTGTTTCGATTTGAAATTAATAGATCGACTGGAAAAGGCAGCTGAAAATGTAATTCAGGAGACCCCTACACACTTTGACCTAAATGTAATGAAGACAGATGTCGATCACTTTAGTTGGAGACAAATAAAAAAGGAAATATTGGATGAGTTTGAGGAACCACCTGTACAAACTAGAATAAGCCACCTTATAATAATAGTGAATATGTTGAGTATCAATGTACGTTGTCTCTTAGACAGTGGAAGTGAGGTGAGTGCAATATCTGAGTCCTTCTTTGATGCATTACCTGGTAAAGACAAGCTTACAGTAATGAGGGTATCTGCACTAAGAATAATTGGTGCTACTGGCAAGGTGTCAAAAACGGTAAAGCAAGAAGCTTTGCTGCCCTTTGATATTAATGGTAATTTAATTGATCATCCATGCTTAATTGTAAATAATCTCAGTTTTGAGGTTTTAATTGGCATAGATTTCTTGTCAAAATATCAGAATGTTGTTGACTTTGAAAGAAGCCAGTTAAAAATGGTCTTGCCGATAACCGGAGTAATTACAATACCTTTTATTGCTAAACATGTAGTAACTAATGATGAAACTTTGGAGCTGCCTATACGAGTTCTGAAAAATAGGAGATATTGGGACGAAGGTGTTAATCTTAGTAAATACCACGGACCTTTCAGGATCATAGAAAAACCACATGCCAATGCATATAGGCTAGAGTACCCTAGGAGTAAAAAGATATTAGGTCTCAGGAACGTGATCGACCTAAAGAAGTTCATAGGTAGTGAATGAATTCTGTATGGAAGTGGTTGTTCTGTAACCTCTACACAGTGTGGAAGCTGTGCAGTCCCAGCTGTGTGAGATCTTCTTTCCTTTTCAGGTCTCACTTATTCTTCATCTTTTCTATCCACCTGAAATTTCGACCTCTTCTTTGCAATACAAAAATTTTCCGTCATGGCTATCAAGCCATGAGTTCTGTAACCATTCTATCCACCGATTGGTGAAAAAAAAAACCTAATGTCACAAACCTAACAGTGACATAAACAATAGAGAAGTATGATGTAATTAAGACACAAATGTATTTGAGTAACAAGTATGTATAGAACCCTGGTAAAATTATAAGTACAAAGTTGTTGTTTTATTGGAAATGGTCCACCAACAGTAATTTAAAAAGATGTACAAATTCTTGTACAAGCAGGATCCGAAGTGGCAGTGAAACCTGTTGTATGCTGTAGAGCTAACTAGTTAATAGTAAAAAAGATTGCTTAGTGTTATGAAAAATATGTAGATAAGTTGTAAGAATGAACTCACCTTGTGCAGCAAGGAATGGCAGTGTAATATAATTGAACAGTGTATGTGGTTGAGACGTGAAGGACACGTCCCTGAAGTTTTTATAAGGTTGGAGCTGGCAATTATTTTGGTGCTGGGTGTGTGGTGACACACGTACAGGTACTGAGGTTATGAGTTGGTAGCGTGAATATGACCATAGGTACTCTTATGTTAGACTAGACAGAGTAGCTCATGGTGTCCTATAGGTTTAAGGAATTTAGCATAACGCTCATCCACAAGTACTTAATGCACTTCAGTGGTAGGTCGAGAGAGACTACCTGTGGTTTCAGCATCCGATCGAGTGGAAATGGATTGGAATGTGAGCAAACTAATAAGCTGCAATACACTATACATATGAAATAAATGTGCTATCCTATGCTTTAAATTTTAATGAAATGAGTATTACTTAAGTTCATACACTAGCAAAGTAAGTAAGTACATAATTGCAGATGTGGAACTGACACAGCAGCAGAGGACCAATAAGTGGATTTAGTAGTCAACTAAACGTAGTGTGTTTTGAACACTCAGAACTGTACTATTACCACAAGATACTCACATGTACAAAGAAGCTGAGAAGACAACTACTATTCAACTATACTCATACTATCTCTAAGAATACGGTAATCGAAGTGGAGTCATCTAAGCAAATAAAATACAATTGTATCAGGAATGGACCGAGCATTGGTTCAGTGCTCCGGCCCAGAAATAATAAATTGAAATTAAATAGGACTTATGATTGTAAGCCTTGAGCATAAATTTTCTCTAGTACGTGACTAACGGCGTTTTGAGCCATTTGTTTACCGATTTTATGACAGTTAAGTAACCACGAGAGTAAAATTGATAAAGTTCTGTTAACTTTGTTCCAGTAACATATTGAAAGGTCCCCATTTCATTGTGATCCTCCCTTAGATATTAAGTGGACAGAGTCTGAGGAACTCTTTTTGTTTGTTCTACAGGACAAACCAGATAATGGCAACCTGGTAGCTGCGTGAAAGCGTGGAATGACTTGGACACAACTCACAGTGACCCCTCCCCTTTCCCCATGTAATTTAGAGTGAACGTGAAGGACGCACACCATAGTAACTTCCCCTCCTCTACCCTTGTGAATGGAAGTGTAGACCGCCAGCCAAAGCGGCTACAACCACGTGTGTAAAAATGAAATTGTCATGATGTGTGAAATCTTCTTTCAGGTTTAGAAAAGACTACTAAGATATAATTATCTGTTCATGTATCGTGAATAACTGTTATTTTCTTTGAATTTGTGTATGTAAAAATGTATTTAATGGATTTAAGACTTTCATGATTTTACATATTTTGTGTGTTTGTCTGTCTAAGGAAATATGTATGCCAAAGTGTTTCATTGATTTTGCTTATATTTTGAGTGATAATGTTGCTTAAGAGGTAGTGGACATGCCAGAAATTTAAATAATTGAAGTAGGTAATCAGTTTCCTTTTAATATTTCTATATGTTTACATTTCATTTTAATTTTTATAGGGAGTTAAGCTGTACTCTTGCTTCCATTTTTGTATTAAATTTTTTTCATTTACATTAAAAAAAATTAAGTAGAGGGTGATGTAGGGAAGCAGCCTACTCACGCCACATAAAATTTACATCATTCTTTCCATTGTGTGCCAGCCAGTCCGCTTTAACTAGCTCTGACGTCATAAATGTTGCACAATACTTTAAAAATCAAGTAAATAACCTGGAACGTTTCTAGCATGTCAGGAGTAATACTAAATCAATGTGTGTTGAATATCAGTTTAATAACTTTACCCATTTTCGAAATTTGGACGTTTTTCTGTAAAAATCATTGGCGCAACAGAAAAGAGCTAGAAACTTAAAAAATTATATTTAGATTCCTTTTTCATAATAATTTAGTAGAAACAGTATTCTGGATCTCACAAATTAAAATTTTAGTTGAAATTCATGATTTTCTGGTTTTTGTCTTAAAAATTAAGGAAGCAAGATAGATTAAGTAGGCGAATAAATAAAATTTAAGTCGAAGGCAGATCCGCTATAATCATAAAGATATGAGAAGTTTCAACTGAATAACTATAAAACTATAGCGATAGCGTATCTCCAAAGGGCAAGTTCAGAGCTCGTCTACTGCGTGTAGTGTATTAAATTAATTCTCTCGCCCAAAATATTTGACTTAGCCACATGAGACTTTTATTATGATTACTTACCTGTGTGCTGATTGCACATTTAAAGTGAGAGCTTCATCGGCCATCAGCAAAGGAAGCAATGATTTATTCGATAACTTAAAGTAGTGCATTACTAGCCCAGCGGCTAGTCGGGAGAGCGGATTTGATCAGTCGTTCCCTTAGCCGTCCGCACCACGGCTTTATATATAAAAACGCTGTGTGAGAAAGAAAGGCCCCAGTTCTCTCCAGACGCTGATTAGCGCACCTTCTGTGCCAGGAGTCGCGTCGCATCGGTATCATTGCTATAAACAGCCTAGGATGCCGTAATAAGTTAATCGGGATACACGTAACCATGAAATCGTTTTCGAGTGATGTGTTAATTCTGGGATGACTTTAATGATCTATCTTCAGTTTGCGTATGTCGTATTTTCATGTGCCGCCGCGGGACAGACATTCTACCATTATTTAGCGTGGCGTTTGATGAACATTATCATCAAATCATGGCGAGCATTCACTTAAACATTTAATTTGAACAGTTATAGTTGCATCAGCGCATTAGACTCTGAACTGCTCTGGTAGTTGGATTGTGTGGATTCTTTTTGGTCTTTGACTTTCAGAATATAGTGAACCTTTTATAGAAAATGGTTTTTGATTATGAATCCCAGACAATCTCCTAATTCCTCAGAGCTATAAGCTGTAGCTATAAGTGTATTTCTCAGATGAAGTGGGCAGTAGGAATTCTAATTACACGTTTCACATTTTGCTAATCACTTTCTGGTTGCCAATATTGGAGATAGAGAGCCAGTGTTGAGAATGGCAAACAACAGCATAAATAATAGGAACAATTATATAACAACAATTCCACCCACCGCCCCACATATGTTGCCAATCGGCCGGGAAATGCACCTTTTCTACATTATATTCTACATTTTATATACAATTAATTCCACCCACCGCCCCACAATGGGGTCCAGACAGACTGCTTCTGTACGCTGACTGCCTTCATCTTTTGGTACCGCCTCCGGCGGTAGTGTAGGAGAAATGTGCAGAAGTCCATCGAGTTGTGGAGAAGAGGTGACGTCCGTGGCGGCAGATGCAGAGTGGGCGCTAAAGAACGCTCAGTACTGTGGAACACTCAGTATAATGTCGTTTGTTGAAACTGTACTACACTTCTCGAACAATCACTATACACACATAAAGAAAATAAATAACATGTAGACGACTATCCATCAAGAGCGTCGGTGAGGTCCGTCCTGGCTCGGTGAAGAACTGGCTGTACTGCTGCTGCGCTGGCCTTATAAAGCCGGCGGAGTTCGGCGGAGTACTCCTACTTTCCCTGTGTCTGTGAGGCGACTTCTGCAGAAAAAGGTTCACATTAGTCTATAGCAAGTTCTGTTTATTTTGAAGATTTGTTTTCCTCTTGGTTGCTCCTGCAAGTGCTTGTGTATGTTATATGGTACACAGGGGTGTCTTGAGTGTAGTCTGCTTGACAGGGGCCGTCTGTGGCAGACGTAACAGGCGCAGTAAGCAGTCCCTCTGCGGAGGCTTAGGAGAGAGGTAGCACAGTGGGTGCTGCAGGGAAAGCGACGTTGCCGATCGTCGTCTGAACCAGTATACGTCAGAGACATTCAGAACTGACGTGGCCTTCCTTCCCACAGTGTAAAACATTGTACAGCTGTGCATCGTACATTATGACTGTCCTGCAGCCGGCAATAACCAAGAAAAAAGGTACCTGTTTCCTCAGTTCAATTTTTACCTGACGGACACAACTAAGGACAAGGTAGGTTTCGAGCGTCTCCCACTTTCAGCAGTGTGACTGACGACATTGACGTAAGGTTTAAAGGCAGCCATCACAACGTCCGTCGGCACCTCAAACGGAATTCAAAGACCCTCAAGGTTCAGAGCCCAAAACCAGCATCATCAACTACAACAGCCCCTATTTTGCCAACAGAGTATCAGAGTTAGAGATAGTTAGTATGGTGCCTCACAAAGTCAGTGCACAGCTCTTCATTCACCAGTTCTATCTACACAAATGTACTATGAATCGCTACATAAATTCGAGGAGATGCATTTCGTTCCATTTAAACCGTTCTATGTGATACCGTTTTGGTTGTTCATGATGAAGAGGAGAGGTTAGCTTAATCCTGTCTTGGCTATTGGAAAGCGCCATGATGGTCAATGAATTTGGACACGAAGACAGGCAGCAAAGCGGAAATAAACAACTGGGCGCTCTCTCCTAGGCAGCACAACAGGCTTGACGCAAACGAAGCATGCTCACCTCATCACTGACATCTGAACAGCCTGAGCTATAACCCCTCACAGATTCACTTGAGTCAATATCTCTTCTACTACCTTCCGTACTTCACAGAAGTTCTCCTGCATACGTTGCAGAATTAGCACTACTGAAAGAAAGGATATCTGCTGAGACGTGGTTTAGAGCAGCTTGGGGGATAGATTAAATTTTTCACTCTGCAGCGTAGTGTGCCCTGATATGAAACTTCTGTTAGATGATTCGTTGATTCGTCTGCAATATTCCTTTTTCCAGGTACCCGAGTCCTGCAAATCTCGCAGGACAACTTCAGTGGTGTTTTGAAGGTAGGAGAGGAGTTACTGGCGGAAGAAAAGCGTAAGAGCGAGTAACCCAGCTGGTCGCAGTCGGCTGTCAGACGTGTTGTGAAACGGACGAGCGAGAGGCTCTGTGGTGCGGCGCTCCGCAAGCGGGCGGTTGCTTACTCGCGTGGGTAGTGGTATTACAGTGAAAACAGATCACCTCGAATGACGATGGCGCATTCTTATAGAAAGGCCACGATTCAAGTAGCGTTCGAAGCCCAGTACGCACGTCCTAAGGCATAAGAAGTAGAGTGTTTCCTTTGTGAAGTAACGCACGTCGAACCACAGGAACATATCGGTATACATCTTTCGATCGTCCCCAGCACAGTTTCCCTGAAACTTGTCAATGAAGCAGCGTGCGAACGACTTCTTCGCCATTCCACCGATGGATATCGTTTCCACCAGTGACTGTAGACCATTCAGGACTCGGAGTTCGGAACATACGAATCTTCGAGCTACCGTTTGAAGTTTCGGCCACGCTTGTCGTGAACGAGCTGTGGCCTTACGGGGAAGTATTAAGTCACGTGGAAGAAAAGTGGCGTACGTTCGAGACGTATCCTGTACTGAATGGAATGCTTCAGGTGCGTATCAAAATGCGTAAACACATCCCATCGTACGTGAACGTTTTTGGCTGTCGGCGATCGTCATTTATAATGGTCAACTGCTGACTTGTCCAGGGTGCGGACAGGAGGTTCATGTACGCTCTGAATGTCTGCAGCGACGCCTCGTCCAGATACCACTTGCAGTCACGACACCTCCCTCGCAACCGATAACGCTGCCTGTTACATACGTTGAGGCATCGAGGAACATGTCGGACGCGGACGTTGTTCTGTTCCAGTTGCCGACTCCCGCAGGCCCGGTTTCCGCGCCCATGACGACGCAGCCTCCATCGGTGCCGTCGCCGTGCTCGACAGCAGCGACCACGTCTGCACCTCAGCCGTGTGAGGAAGGAGAGCATCAGCAAATCGATTCGAGCTCGGACACGGAGATGCGGGAGGTGCCTACTGTTCGTCGTGATCCGCTGGACGTGGACATGCGTTCCCGCAAGCAAATGTCACCCAAGTGGCGAAAGAAGAGGAGGCTGTCCGCAGGACACAAGAATGATTCGCGGGGTGGTGACACGTTGAAGGAGGATGAAGAAAATCCATCTGCAGCCAGGGCTGTGGACCTCACACCAACGGTCGTTGCTGGCAACGTCCGCCCAAGGACATTGCCAAGTTGACGATGCTCTGCTCACCGACGAGCCCCCTCACGATTTTGCGGCTAAGACATCGGATGAACGTCATGCATTTCCTAACGTACCACATCTACTGCTTGGTGATTGGGCGTCCGAGATGGAGATAGAAAGAATGATACCAGACTCGAGCGACAACCAAATGCCCGCGGCCGGCGGATCGTCGGACATATATCTTGTCTCAGCCGATCAGTAATACATACGGTGCGGCTGACAGGGACGGTCGGACGGCCGACGATGCACATACTGGCGTAAGCGACTGCAGGATACGTCATCTTACTGTCAAATGACCCAGGTGTATCGGATAGGTACAGTCAATGTCAACAGCATAAGTTCCACGATAAAAACTCAGTTTTTAAAAGACATTGATATCGTGTTTCTTCAAAAGGTACGGCCTGCTCTGCGCCTGGATGTTTATAGATACGCGTCTTACGTCAACCCAACTTCCGACGGTGATGGTCGTATGGCTATACTACTACGCAATGGCATCGAACCAACGGATATTCAGTTTTTGCCATCAGTGAGAGGCATTGTGCTCACCATCGGCATAGTCCGCCTCGTGAATATTTTTTATGCCCCGTCTGGTACTGCGAAGCGTCGAGAATGAACAATGTATTACTACACTGAGGTAGCTCCATTGTTTCAAGGCCCTACAGAGCACCTGGTGGTGGGTGCGGAATTTAATAGTGTCTTATGCACTGAGGATCAGATCCCTCACCAAGTCCCATAACCAGCCCTTCATGGTATGCTCAGAGATCTCGCTTTGCATGATACATGGACGCTAATCCACGGTGACCGACGCGGATATACACACTTCACCAGCCACTCGGCCAGCAAGTTGGACAGAATTTATGTCTCCCGAGGTATTCGGGCAGCAACTGTCGGTACTGAGCTGTGGCCCACTGCATTGACCGACCATCAGGTCTTCATCTGCGCCGTGACTCTGCCACGACAACAGACAGGTTGTAGTAGAGAACCTTGGACTCTTAACGTTAACATTCTCCAGGAAGAGGTTTGCCGTGTAGCCGACACCGATACCTGGCACAAATGTGTGCGACGGCGTCATAGCCGGCAGCGGTGGCCAAGCGGTTAAAGGCGCTACAGTCTGGAACCGCGTGGCCACTACGGTCGCAGGTTCGAATCCTGCCTCGGGCATGGATGTGTGTGATGTCCTTAGGTTAGTTAGGTTTAAGTAGTTCTAAGTTCTAGGGGCTGATGACCTTAGAAGTTAAGTCCCATAGTGCTCAGAGCCATTTGAACCATTTTCAACGGCGTCATACTTATGATTCCACGACACGATGGTGGACATACTGCGCCAAACCAGCTCTTAGCAGCACGCTCATGGCGTATGGAAGAGACAGGGCGCTTTGGCTCCGATCCACCTCTGAGTTTTACCACACGGTATCGTGAGAACTTGCGTCGCAACAACCTTCACCAGAGCGCCAAATGGCAGTCCACCGAACACAGGCACGGCTTCTGCAGATCACGGCTGACAGACTGGACGGCTCGCGGGTTCGATCGACACTACAAGATTCCATCCCAGAGGAATGTGTCTCTTTTTATCACATCGTCAGAGAACGCAGCCACCGTAATAGACAACTCTTCACGGCAGTTATTTCTGCGGACGGGCAACGCGCAGAGACAAGCAACGACATCTCCCGTGCCTTCCCAGATTATTAAATGTGTGTGAAATCTTATGGGACTTAACTGTTAAGGTCATCAGTCCCTAAGCTTACACACTACTTAACCTAAATTATCCTAAGTACAAATACCCCCACCCATACCCGAGGGAGGACTCAAACCTCCGCCGGGACCAGCCGCACAGTCCATACAGATTATTACCGCACTCTCTGTCTAGCAGATCAACAACGTGACAATAACAAGGAGGACGTCCTGCACGACCTGCCACCTTCGGGTAGGGCGCAAGGCGACGCCACATTCTTGGAGGCTGTAACGTGGGAAGAAATGCGCATGGCGCGAGAAACAAATCACCTGGACCTGGTGGTCTTCCGCTTGAATTTTATATCACCTTTTCTGACCTGATGGGGGAAGTTTGGCAGCAGATGTGCTGCGAATTCCTCGATCTGGACTTCCGTGCCGCCCCCCCTCCCCCCCCCCCCCCCCCCCCCCCCCCCGAATTTCTGGAGGGCGTGATCATCCCTGAGAGAAAACAAACGGGGGCGCAGACCGCAAGACTTCCGACCGTTGACGTTATTGAATTCGGATTACAAGCTGTTCGCCTGCATTCTTCGTGCTCGTCCTCTCGCTATTGTCAAAGATGCCATTCATGCTGACCAAACATATCTGGGATGTGGCAGTAACATATACACGGCGTTAAGCTGTTACAGAGATGTGGCGCTCATGTCGGCATGCCGCTTAGAAGGCGCTCTCATGGCGGTTGACCTTGATCACGTATTTGACTGAGCACAGTTTCTTGCACGCTGTATTAGAGGAGATGGGACTTTCCCCAATATCGGCATTTGTGGTTCTCCGTCTCATCCACTGAGCCCCTTCCATAGTTCTGGTCAATGGTTACCTTTCGCCACTGTTCACTATTGAGCGCTCAGTGTGACAAGGATGTCCCTGTCAGTCTTTCTCTTCGCCGTCGCCCTCGAGCCTGCATTTCGTGGTCTACGACAGCGTTTGAGGACATTCGCTTCCGTGATGTGCATTTTAAATGTTGTGCATATGCGGAAGATGTAGTATTCTTGGCGAGGTCGGCCGAAGATATATGTAGAGCGATCGCGTGGCTTCAGCAATACGGAGAGGTGGTCGGGAGCCGTATCAATCTGCAAAAGTCGCACAACATTGATATGGGCAGAGGATTGCATTTGAGTACGCCAGTGACCATTACCAAAGTCCCGGCGATGAAGTGTTTGGGTGTGACCTTCGATGGGAACGTGCAGCGTACAGTAGCAGATACGTACTGCAGACTACTTAATGTGATCCGCATGCAAGTTCCTCTCCATTACTTTCGAACACTTGACTTGATCATGCGGGTACATTTTGACAACGTTTACCTCGCTCCGAAAGTTAATCATTACACACACGTTCTCCCTATGGGCGCTAAGGTAGCAGCTAAGGTCCAGGCGGCCTTCTGTCATTTCGTCAACGAGGGTAGTGTGTTCAAGAACCGTTACGAAATGCTAACGTTGCCCACACATCCAGGTGGCATTGGAATGATGAACGTACACTACACGGCTCGCGCTCACTTCTGCGGACGATGCATCGCCTACGCACTTCGGACAGACACACCCTTCTTAGTGCAATGATTCAGGAGCTGGTGCCTCAGTCCCTCCGTCCGCATATCACTCCAGCAGTGCGTCACATTCGCAACTATCTGGTAGACATTAATTATCTGTTGGATGTCTTGCCTACCACGCGGGAACCAATCACCAAGGACTTCTACCGCTACTTTGAACGGACGCTGCCTGCTAATGTGATTGAACGCCGACATGCGGAGGTTGGCTGCAGGCGGGTGTGGAGTAACAGACACTCGCCTTTCCTTCCCACCACGGTCAGGGCGCTGTGGTATGTGATAACGACTGAAAAATTCCCCACCCGACAACGTTTGCACATAATACATCTTGCAGAGGATCCTCTGCCCCATATATGCCGCTGTCGACACCGACACGCACCATTTCATTTGTGATACGGTTACCGACTGCTCGCTCACCGGCCGGAGTGGCCGAGCGGTTCTAGGCGCTACAGTCTGGAACCGCATGACCACTACTCTCGCAGGTTCGAATCCTGCCTCGGGCATGGATGTGTGTGATGTCCTTACGTTAGTTAGGTTTCAGTAATTCTAAGTTCTAGGGGACTGATTACCTCAGATGTTAAGTCCCATAGTGCTCAGAGCCATATTTGAACTGCTGGCTCTTCACACGGCGCATTTTGGCATTGATGCTACGATCGACGCCTCAGTCCGTAGACCCCACCGAACTGATACATCCCGACGTCACTTGCTTCCCTGCTATTCGTCATAATGGTGTGGGTTAAGGATATGGCATTGTCATACTTTTTTAATGAGAGCATTGCAGGGTGGTTGAATTACTGGTATTATCTAACGAGTAATTATACGATTTCAGGGCGCAAAGCGTCGTATGGTACGCTCTTTGCGAATTACTTGGGGTCGTTGTTTACGCGTGTTCCAGATCATTGGGGTGTACCGGGTGTGAGAAGAGACAGATATCGCACATGATGCACTGATGAGAGACATCAGCGGTAATTATAGGGTATTTCACCCTCACTGAACGAGAAAATGACCAGGACATACCACCGTCTGGCTGCTGTGGACACCTCCGAGAAAAAAAATGATAGAACAAAAAAAACAATAAAAACGTAAGAACAAAATGAACAACACATAAAATATAAAGCAATGTAGCCCTTCCTTTATCCTTTTATTTTTTTTAATAAAGAAGCTGGTAGAGCTCGTGGGAGGCAAGGGTCCTGGTTTCGACCACCGTTCCAGGCACCTGATTTTAATTTGCCAGAAAGTTTCGGAACAGTACACACCCCACTGCACAGTGGGGACTAGAAATTTGCCATTAGGTGTGAGTACATCACAGTAATTCTCATTTTTATGAGGTGCTGGACACCGCGTGAAGTGACCACTTAGGAAAGGATACCGGCGACGCCTCTCAGTGAAAAGCAATGCTGAAAGTGAAAGCCGAAAATCGAACGGCGAACTGGAGAATGGACCGAGAGAAGAAAGTTCTCCGCGTTTTTAGAAGTTGGGCGAGTGGGGGACGGGTGATCAGAAGGAAGTGGTGGGCGGCGGCGAGAAAGACGGCAGACAGCAACTGGAGCCGACGAACTCGCCGCCCCGCCAATGTTTTAAAACTTGGCACACCGGCCGAGACGGGCCAAGTTGGCTACCTCTCGCCGGCTGGCCGTAATTTTAAATTTAATGGCGCGTCGTTAACACGGCGCACCACCGGCTAAACAGGCGACCGTATGGGCCCCCACTCTAATTTTCCTGCCCGAAACGCTGTTAGCAGACAACTTGTAAGTGGGTTCCGCAGTTTGTCTTCGGGCTAAAACTAGACGTACTGAAGAAAACATAGTAGCAACACCAACGCGGTCGAAGGAAGTTTTGCAACTCTCTGCGATACTGAAAACGTCTCACTTGTCGCTAACAACTTGGCTACCTTAAGGCGTCTTCAGTCCGGTGTCAGTTTATCACGTCGTTCACCCTCAACGCAGTTTCGACGAAATTGAGTCTTTAATTGCAGGTGAAATCGACATAACTAAGAAAGCGTTATACATAGTTGATTTTAAGTTCACGCGAATGTGATAATACAATGAATCGTTTCCCTTTACAAAGTAGAAGACTGCGCATTTAGAAGAAAGCGACGAAGAACTACAGGACAAACCGATTAGGATTAACAGTCAGTCTATGGCTTGAGAGTAATTCGTACAAGTAAGAGGAATCTTAGAAATGAGATTAATGATGAACTATACCTCAAAATTGCCAAAGGCCTCTCCGCAGTGGTAACAGCGGTTCCCTTCCGAACATCAAAGTTAAGCGCTGTTGGGCTGGACTGGCCCTTGAATGGGTGACCATCCGGTCTGTCGAGCGCTGTTGGCAAGCGGGGTGCACTCAGCCTCGTGAGATAAACTGAGAATCTGCTTGACTAAGAAGTACCTTCTCCGGTCGCGTAAACTGACATACGGCCGGGAGAGCGGTGTACAGACCACATACCCCTCCAAGTCCGCATCCAGTGACGCTTGCAGGTTGATGATGACACGGCGGCCGGTCGGTAACCTTGGACGTTTATAGCCTGCTCCCGCGGTGTTTAGTTTTATACCTCAAAACAGGAGCCCACCAAGTAGAAGAAATGAAAGAAGACCGCTATCTCATGAAACAAGGGAGATTTGAAAAATAGACAATCTCAGGTACGGGAGGTATTTCTGGATAAAAGAAGTCTAGTTGAAACAAGTCTTGGTCTTAATTTGAGGGAGACGTTTCTATGAATATATTCATAGAGCACAGTATTGTATGGAAGTGAATCATGGACTGAGGCGAAAGCTGAGAAGGTTATCGAACCGTTTGAGGCGTGGTGCTATAGAAGGATGCTGCAAATTAGATTGACTGAAAACAAGAAATGAGGAGAGTCTTTGGAGAATAGTTGATGGACATAATATATGGAAAGCACTGGCAAGAAGAAGGGCTAGGATAATAGGGAAAGTGTTAAGATGATGGTAGTAGAGGGTATTGTGGGGGTGGACAGAGACATGGTTAATTCAAAAATAATTGGTAAAGTATCATCGTACAGGGCATTTTTTCCGTTGACAATGATACGATGTACGAACCTCCCTCGGGCATGGGTGTGTGTGTGTGTTTGTGTGTGTGTGTGTGTGTGTGTGTGTGTGTGTGTGTGTGTGTGTGTGTGTGTTTTCTTAGCGTAAGTTAGTTTATGTAGTGTGTAAGTTAGGGACCGATGACCTCAATAGGTTGGTCCATTAGGAATTCACACACATTTGAAAATTTGAAAGCATTCTACCTGTTACGATGATATGATGTACCAATCTATGCCACCGACAGTTACCTTTTATCCTTAGACTTCGTTGTACCACATCGACCACTTTCTCTGACTCTGTGTGTGTTCCGTTATTTTCAAATCTTCGAAATAAATATTCTAATAACGAATTCATGGAATCCAAATATCGATGGCTGCATTTGTGCAAGTACCGATATATCTGGATAGACGGAGTGCGTGGGGGTCTGAAGATAGCGTTAAAGACATGCCGAAACTCTTTGTCTAAATAAAATAACTTCTCGAGACATTCGGCTGTTTGCCGAATTCCCTTGGTAAATCAGAAGGCCAAGGCTGTGACGTCAGCGACGCTGCATGTTGTGCTGCGGTGGCGCTCCTTTGGGAAAGAGCCATGCCTTCCGACTCGGACCTGCACGTGTTTACCGCTATTTCTTGTGGAGACTGCTGTGCGCGGGATGCGATCCACTACCCTTCGGCAGGATTTGGACAGCGGCTGGTGCTTAGGGACCAAGTTCCGCAAGAAACTCACAACGGTAGGCCACAATTTTGGGATCAAAACTTTAAACTTTGTACGTTTTCGTAGGCCATTAAAACAACATAAAGCACAAATTGTAAGGCGCACTGCTCTGGCAATTCCGAGAAAATAGGGAGAGAAGTTTTAAGCTTCTATTTTGGAACTGATGTATTTGTGCAAAGGGGCGGCAGTAAGAGATCATTGCGGTCAAGTAGTGCATAAGAACAATAAAGTATTTGCAATTTTTGGAGGATTGAGAAAGGAAGCCGGCAAGGTAGCTCAGTGTGTTCGGTCAGTGGGTTAGCTGCCCTCTGTAATAGATGAACTGAGTGAGTGGGTCATCGACGAAATTAAACGGGTCTTAGGACTTCCGCTCCGAACAAATGCAACGAACAGAAACAAAATTAAATAAATGCGATTAGTGTTCGCGCTTAGCATGAGGGTTGGTGACGAAGCGACTGTTCGAATCCCTGTAACGTTTATTTTTTGGTCTATATTTTTTCATCACTGGCCACATTATTGAATTTATATGACACTTGAGAGGTAATATAATGAAAAATAAACACTCACATTTTCATGAAATTTCAGGGAATTACATATGTTATTTGACTAACTACTCATCTGTAATTAAATTTTCGAGGAGAGGGACAGGCGAATTATTTTCACAATCAGTAATGTAATAAGTCCCAATGTGCCAAACCACAAGAGTAATAATGTAGAATTACACGCCGTATGTGCCCTCGACACCACACGTTGCAGGATGGTATATGTCCTACAGACATGGAAAACATAAATGGAAACTTCATACAAATACTTCATGCAAATGCAAGTGGTTTTTTTCATGATATTACCTCTCAAATTTCATATAAATTAAATAATGTAACTAGTGAGGAGAAAGAAAGTAGATTCATATTTAAGTTTCAGCGTGTAACACCAGTATCGGTAGTAAGTAGATTATACTGTGCAATTGCGTATATGTAACTACGAAGTATTTGTTCTTTACCAAGGCCATTGAATTGTCAGAGAGAAATTTGAAATTTGTAATATATGCATTGTAACAACTAAAGGATATTTAAAAATAATGGGTTTTTCTAATATATGTCTTCTCATAAAAGAGAAATTGTACTTTGAATTCTGGTTCAAGCTTAGGGAATTCTTATTTATACTAGTGTTGGGAACCCCACTCCGCTATGTAGGGAACCCCCTCCCCCACTATGGAAGTGGCCTGCTGCGCTAAAAGGTGGTTTTGACGGTCGATCTGGGCGGCTACAGGTTGAGCACGCTACGCAGTCAGTGGTTAGCCGTTGTACGGTTAACATCGAGCGTGAAAAGTGAGGCATTTGAAAGCCAAATCATAACGAAATTTCCTCGGATGTGGTTTCGGCTATGGTATGGTGCTCTTGTTATTATGAAAAGGCTCTAAAACGAGGGCAATACACCGCCAAGAAGAATTTGTAAAGAGCATTCAACATCAAGTGTGTGAGACCAGAGAACCGCCACTTCTCCGCCAACGTCAGAAACTCAGATATGTATCATACTGTGAACCAGTATGTTTGTGTGAGTGTTTTTCAATAATAACTCCAGTGATACAAACACGTCTTTGTACCTTAAAATTGTCCTGATCATGAAACCAATGCAGGGTCCCACCCTAAATGTGCATAAACCGAGTATCCTGTTTCTAATCAATTAATGATTTGTTTCTGTACTAAACGTACTAAAGTTCAGTGCCAAGGTGTGTAGTGTTACCGTAAAAGTACCTGCTTCACAGGTAATGGATGAGGCACACAAATTGAACCTATATTAAAAGTAATTTTGCTTTGATTATTACCATGAACTAATTTTTGAAGTTAATTGAACTTAATATGTGAATTACTTGCTTTAAAGTATGAACATTAAATTATTTCAAGTGTGGTTGAAATTCAGTATTGGAAAACTGCAATTTGTTTCTGAAATAGTCACTGAAACTGCCTGTAAAGACAGTTTCTGATTATGGGGACGCACAATATTCTTCTCTGTTATAAGAAAGATAAAATAAATATTGCTTATGCTAAAGAAATCTGAAGAATTTCCCTAAAAGTGTGAGTATAAAAAGTGTCTTTGTAATGTTATTTAACCTCAATTGTGATGTCTGTATGTTAGTTAAGCCAGGATACTTATCATGCCCAATTTTAATCTCGCGAAGTCTTCAGGAACATCTTAGTGCTGAGTTAGTTATTCGTTGCAACAATAACTATGATTATCATGATTGGAATAACTTTTAAATTTCCTATGATTGCTGATCTGTGTTAATAGTAAGTACTGCTACCCACTACTCAGTTCGTTCGGTAGGTGTGTGTATTCATTGCACTATTTAAAAGGAGTATTAATAAAGTCAATTTAGTAACTCATATTCATGTTTCTCGAAACATAATGTTTCAAATTATTATGCCTAATTAGGCTGGCGATCGTTTATAGTTTCATTTGTATGAACCTTTCGACTTTCGTTACTCCCAGAGCAAAGCCTGTTCAGTTTTCTATTAATAATTAATACGAAATTACTTGTTGATACCCTCTGCCCATTAGGTAAACACACGGTCAAAACATTTCTTAAATTCCTCGCTGAGGGTAACGCTAGTCTGCAAGAGCGTTGTGTTGGGCGCGATCTTGCAGCTTTCGTGTCATAAGCGGGAGTCGAACCTTCGCCTCATGCACGTTCGTCTTACGAAGCTCGAACCTTCATGAACTCTTAAGGCATGGAGCCTTCGCACAGTTACATGAGCCACATAAATGGTTCAAATGGCTCTGAGCACTATGGGACTTAACTTCTAAGGTCATCAGTCCCCTAGAACTTAGAACTACTTAAACTTAACTAACCTAAGGACATTACACACATCCATGCCCGAGGCAGGATTCGAACCTGCGACCGTAGCGGTCACGCGGTTCCAGACTGTAGCGCCTTTAACCGCTTGGCCACACCGACCGGCATGAGCCACATAATGAACACTTAGAACTTCTCTTGAGATTTTCTCGGAATTGTTAAAATATTGCACGTTCCTACTTGCATATTATGTTGCTTTAGTGTCCTACTAAATGTGCACAAAGTTTGAAGTAAATCTGTGAGCCCAACGTCTTGGCCTCCCCTTGCCAGTGCTGGCGGTGGCTGACGTGGATGGCAGGTCGGCAGTGCTGTGGTACCAATTCCCACAAGGGACTCAGTACTGGCGGCGACTGACCCAACCCGGACTCGGGTGCATAGGTGCTACTGGTGAGGCCCAATCGCATCATGTCCGGGGTGGCGCTGGCGTCGTGGTGCTGCTGCTGGGCTTGAAATAAGAAGCATCTCTGCCTCAAAATTAGACCTATTTATACCACAAACCATAAGTTCCGTAAGGAACATTGCATTGTACTTCTTCACAACTAAGGCACTGTAATATCGTATTTACCGGTCGATGTCGGGCCTGGGAGTTACAAGTAAATGAAACCTGTCTTGTAGGTACTCAGAGAGTGCACAGGATAAGGTTACGATTGTGGATGGGGCCGTAAACAGTTACTGCGAGTTGCACAATCAAACACACAACTTTATTTTTCTAAGGACCACTTATTTACACATTGCTTTAAGAGATCACTGTTAGACAATACGGCTGAAACCCTAGTTAACAAAATTTTGAGATGCTTTCTGGGCTGAACGCTCAAACCCACACCAAAAACAAGAACGGCTGAAGGCTTGGCTTAGAAATCAAAAGCAATTAAAAATGAAAGGTAAAATTAAAATGCCACTCACGGGCATGCAAACCAGCAACTTAATGACGCCAGTACACCAAACAGGAAAGGAAATGACAAGCAATAAAAGGCATGAACACGAGCTGCGCACTGATCAGTAAAATCTCTATCCTGTATGATAGTAGGTGTATAGGTATGACACACGGACGACTACAGATGAGAGTTTTTTGTCTGAGTATGTCATACTCGGACAACGGAGGCAATCACAGTCCAGCAGAAGTTTTCATTGTAGTCATTCCATTGCACAGCTGGGTATAACTCATATGTGCAACTGTGAATAGATTTCATGTCCGCTATTAATCGGTCGATTACCCCACACCAGTCCTTCCAAAAAGGAAAAATCCTTGGCAGAACCCATGTTCCTTGCATGGCATCCAACAGCGCCGATTATTCAACTATGGAGTAAAGTGAAGCAGTTCTGATGGAAGAGAAAGTTATTTACTTCCAGTGTACGGTTTAGAAACTCTTTTTTTGAATTGATGAGAAGTGTAGCCTTTCCTGCAGTTTGCACAAGAAGAAATGTGTCGCTTTTTAGATGGGTTATGCAATAAATTGTGTAGCGTAATAATTATAGAGGGATGCCAGGCTTGAATACAGTCGGGGGTTCAAACTGATCTAAACTGCAGTAGCTACTCGAAGAGTAAGAGGTTACTCAGGAAAGACGAGAATGGAGAGTTGCACCAAACCAACTTTCGGAGTGACGATCGCTATTACAACGAGAAAAATGTAGCTAGATATTGCTGGGTGTTGGAAATATCGTCACAAGGACAAGCTCCGACTGGCCAAGGATGGGGATGTAAATGTTAAGCGGCTTCATGTTGCGTTAAGAACTGCACCAGCATTTGATTCAAGTACCCTGGGTGCGCAGTAAGAAATGTTCAGGGACAGGCTTGCATTTCAGTAAGTAACCTCATTATGACAGGTGCACTATGTTACCTTGCTCAAACTTTAAATTAAGAAAAAGGGCCTCACCGCATTTGTATTGTTTTGCCATCGAGTGTGTGTGTGACCCGATGCCAACAGTTAAAAGATAATAATCTTAAACAATGCCCACATATCGGCCTAAAATAAGGCGTGTTTCCGTCTTTCCCTCAATATTGATACACAAAGCAGCAAGAAAAAAAATTGCACACCCTTTTAGGGGTTTCCAACTCACTCCATATTAATGTTGCAAATGTTTATACACATTACATGAAATATCACAGTTACAAGTCAGTAGCACAAGTGGTTCTGAGGGACCAGGTATCGACCCATGCTGAAACATCCGTATTTGTACGTGCTGTAGCTCCACGAGTGACAATGCAGGCGCTGATTCTGGCATCCAATCGATCATACAGAGGGTGAATACCGTCCTGGGATAAGTTATACCACGCCTGCTCAACCTGTTCATGTAACTCTGTAACACTCTTGACGAGCCGCACAAGTCACTTCTCGACCCATCATATCCCACACGTTCTCCATTGGAGACAAGTCCAGAGATTGTAATGGTCATGGAAACGGTTGCACGTCATGCAAGCACGTTGAGTTTCACAGGCAGTGTGTTGGCGAGCATTATCCTGTTGGAACAATACATCACCTACCTGTTTCAGGAACGGCACAAGAAATGGTCTAACGAGTTCTGAACCTGCCGAATAGTGGTTAGCAGCCCCTTCGGGAGCACTGAAGGTGAACGAGAGTTGCACATTCTCGCACGCCAGACCATAAGGCTTGGGATGGAACCAGGTGTCTTGGACGAATGCACTGTATGAGACAGCACCCACGAAGTCTACGTCGTACTCTAAAATGGCCATCACTTGCGCGCACGTGGAATTTGCTTTCATCGCTCAATGCCAGGTGTGCCATTCCACCAAGTGAACCTTTGTCGGCACTAGTCGAGCAGTATACGTCGATGGCCAGCCCTGTGGCCGAGCGGTTCTAGGCACTTCAGTCCGGAACCGCGCTGCTGCTACGGTCGCAGGTTCGAATCCTGCCTCGGGAAGGATGTGTGTGATGTCCTTAGGTTAGTTAGGTTTAAGTAGTTCTAAGTCTAGGAGACTGATGACACAGCGGCCGGCACGGCACGGTTCAGTAGATACTAAAGGGAAACAGTTATTGTAAATCTTACATAAAGTTTACCTTGAATATATGAAAGAAATTTATGACTGAACGCAAACATAATGTAAGTTTACGTACTTGGTAAACTGATTCACAATTAAATACCAAGCGTACTCGAAATACAGTGATCGACTGTTTACATCTGAATGTGGGTAGCTCAGAAAAAAATTTGGAAGGATGTAGCGCTACGGTATTTATTGATTGCTAACGAATTCATAGAAGTCATCATCTTGATTCATTAATAATTTGACTATGAGTTCATCAGGAACTGCGTCTGTAAGTCTACAGTAATGAGTGAAAGTAAAAATAGAGAGTGATGTCGAGATTTTAAAATTGGCCGTACGAATGCGCCTATTGCAGTAACAAGCTCAGCATACAGGTCGATGAAATTGTGCAAATGGATCAAATATGCGATGTGATCGTCAATTGACGATGGTTGCTCTTGCTGGTGGATTTCCCAATGTTGGATGCGTCACAGTTTACAAAATTATCGTAGAAAAAGTTCGTGTATCACAAATTATGTGCAAAGTAGGTACCTAAAATGCTTTCTTACAATCATAAAGAGCGAAGAAGGTCAAACGAGCCCACATTTTATGCTTTGCTGTTGACAAAAGGGATTTATTCTTCCACATTGTGATGTACGAAGAGACGTACATATGCTACACCTACACTGGATCGAAACAGCAGTCAATGCAGAAGCGCAATTCAGCTTCACCAAAATCAAAAGAATTCAAGTCTCTTACCCGAGATGATACGAAACGGCTACCATTTACAAAGACGAAAAGAGCATTCTGTAGGTGTTTCTGTGGATGCAAAATCGACAGCACGTAAATAGCCATCCTCCAAAAAAACGAGTGTACGTGCATGCACTTTTTCCCGAACCAGGGATGACATTGGGCACCTGTGTGCCACCCACCCACTCTACCTTCCTGACCGTGCACTCAAGCATTATTAACTTATTACTTGAGCACTGTTATGGTACACAACTGTTTGAAATGATTAACTTAAGACGGTCATTCTCAAGGGTTTATTTCCCAAGAACTAAAAATTAATGCAGAGGTGCTGCAGAAGCTGATACAACGTTACGAAATAAGTTTAGCAAGAAGGGCTGTTACGTATGAATGAAAAGTAGATCCTTGGGAAACTACAGGGACGAATAAAAGCTTTTTCAATCGAAACGTAGGTTTTTTTATTGCAGAAAGATTCTTACTTTCGAAGAAGAATAGCAGAAATGTATATTTTGCTCTCCCAGCATTTGAAACGCTTCCACTTTACACGGAAAATTATTACGTGAAGATGAGTTAATCGTAAACCTTACCTATAATTTTATAGTTTCTTATTTGACAAGTGAGTAGAAAAGAGTTTGCTCTACGAGAAGTCCCGATGAGTCATTCTTGCTTTAGTTAGTCGTCTGTAATTCAAAATCTGATGGTAAACTTTACAAACAAAAGTAAAAAATGTTAAATATATGCCTCCTTGAGTCCACAACATTTGTTCTAACAATATCAAAGGCGATCAGAAGAAGAACTTAATTTCCAAGTAACATGTGTTCGTTATCTGACATTAAACACGCCAGTCATTTATTGTCTGACTCTATTTATTATTACCGCAGAATGTTTTGCCTGATACGATTTATTTGTAATCAATGCACAGTTCAAACCAACAACTATTTATCGTCATTCATTTCAGATTACATCTACATATGTAGCCAGTACAAATACTTAGAAAGGAAATAATCGCTATCAAGTACTGACAAGTTGTAGCTTATTCCGCATAGTGTGGAATTGCATGACAGGTATTCATGGCATTTCGACATTTCAAACGTCAATAAAACGTTCTTTGCCCCATTGCTTGTGTATACATTATAATCGTTTCGAGCTCTCTTGCGGAATTCATTCGAAATAGTGTGTGGACCTCAGAAAGTCATGTGTTTATGTCACGATCTACTTCTAAATTGTGTGAAAACTTTAGCAGCCAGCACAAAAGTTATTTGAAGCGTCGTGAAATAGTTTGAATCGTTGTTACGAGTAATGTGGTTATATTTCCAGACCGTTGATTTTTTAATGTCAGATTGAACTAATATACCCTTAGAAAAAAGCTAAAGAGGCTTGAAAATAAAGAATTTTCAACAAAACAGTAAGTTTCTCAAAGCGAAGAGTCGACCACTTACATCGTTTCACCTACTGTGAATTTTTGGATTCGCGCCAAAGGCACACAGAGCTTGAAGCAGTTAAAAGCACTGTTTAAGTGCGATGCACCTTTTCGCGAGCTGAAACCCGAGACGTCAGGCAGAAAGTCATAAAGGAGCCAAGAATTAACTAGTGCAATGAAACTGCAAAATAATGCGGCCCTCGCGTATAATTCTCTGGACTTGGGACAAAACGAGGTCTTGGAGACTCATAAATTCCAATGGGTAAATTAAAGAATCATAAATGTCGATGGATACACCGACAGAGGAAACATTTTTCCATTTGGTAAAGGGAACAAATCTGAATGGCTATCCATAGTGATTCTGATTTTTCCTGTCTTTTTACGTCTATACAGAGACACTGAAATAGAGGTTCTAGACCACTAGAGGCCGGGATACCAAGGTTTCAACTTAGTGACAAAACCGTGTACTGTTGCGCCCTCCATCCAGTTATAGAAAAATCGCATATACAGTGTGTCCCTCCCTGGCCATATATGTGCAATTTGGTTCCTGCAGTGTGTAGCTTGAGTCGGAGAAAACGAATACTGTTCATCGTGTGTTTCATGAGACTCCAAGTGTTAACGAATAGCGTCGGTTTGTTTCGTAGTATAATCTATTTTTAAAGTGAATCCTACGGGACGGTTCGATAGAGCGGTCCCAGATTAGTCACGTGCGATATTCAGCTTAGCAATATGTGTAAACAGGGGCAGTAAAACACGAAGAATAACCGTTACTCCAATTGTACAGCCTCTCTAGCAGCAAGGTTCCTAATCTTTTAGACAACATAGTTGTGTGGAGCTAACAGCGATTAATTTACTTATAATCATCATCATCATCATTTAAGACTGATTATGCCTTTCAGCGTTCAGTCTGGAGCATTGCCCCCCCTTATAAAATTCCTCCATGATCCCCTATTCACTGCTAACATTGGTGCCTCTTCTGATGTTAAGCCTATTACTTCAAAATCATTCTTAACCGAATCCAGGTACCTTCTCCTTGGTCTGCCCCGACTCCTCCTACCCTCTACTGCTGAAACCATGAGTCTCTTGGGTAACCTTGCTTCTCCCATGCGTGTAACATGACCCCACCATCTAAGCCGGTTCGCCCTGACTGCTACATCTATAGAGTTCATTCCCAGTTTTTCTTAGATTTCCTCATTGTGGACACCCTCCTGCTATTGTTCCCATCTACTAGTACCTGCAATCAACCTAGCTAGTTTCGTATCCGTAACCTCAACCTTGTTGATTAGGTAACCTGAATCCACCCAGCTTTCGCTCCCATACAACAAAGTTGGTCGAAAGATTGAACGGTGCACAGATAACTTAGTCTTGGTACTGACTTCCTTCTTGCAGAAGAGAGTAGATCGTAGCTGAGCGCTCACTGCATTAGCTTTGCTACACCTCGCTTCCAGTTCTTTCACTATGTTGCCATCCTGTGAGAATATGCATCCTAAGTACTTCAAACCGTCCACCTGTTCTAACTTTGTTCCTCATATTTGACACTCAACCGGTTTATATTTCTTTCCCACTGACATTACTTTCGTTTTGGAGATGCTAATCTTTATACCATAGTCCTTACATTTCTGATCTAGCTCTGAAATATTACTTTGCAAACTTTCAATCGAATCTGCCATCACAACTAAGTCATCCGCATATGCAAGGCTGCTTATTTTGTGTTCACATATCTTAATCTCACACAGCCAGTGTATTGTTTTCAACATATGATCCATAAATAATATGAACAACAATGGAGACAGGTTGCAGCCTTGTCTTACCCCTGAAACTACTCTGAACCATGAACTCAATTTACCGTGAACTCTAACTGCTGCCTGACTATCCATGTAAGGACCTTTAATTGCTTGCAAAAGTTTGCCTCCTATTCCATAATCTCGTAGAACAGACAATAACTTCCTCCTAGGAACCCGGTCATATGCCTTTTCTAGATGTATAAAGCATAGATACAATTCCCTGTTCCACTCATAACACTTCTCCATTATTTGCCGTAAGCTAAAGATCTGGTCCTGACAACCTCTAAGAGGCCTAAAACCACACTGATTTTCATCCAATTGGTCCTCAACTAATACTCGCACTTTCCTTTCAACAATACCTGAGAAGATTTTACCCACCACGCTGATTAAAGAGATACCTCTGTAGTTGTTACAAACTTTTCTGTTTCCATGTTTAATGACTGGTGTAATTACTGCTTTTGTCCAGTCTGATGGAACCTGTCCCGACTCCCAGGCCATTTCAATTATCCTCTGTAGCCATTTAAGACCTGACATTCCACTGTATTTGATGAGTTCCGACTTAATTTCATCCACCCCAGCTGCTTTATTGCACTGCAATCTATTGACCATTTTCTCCACTTCCTCAAATGTGATCCTATTTCCATCATCATTCCTATCCCATTGTACTTCGAAATCTGAAACATTACTGATCGTATTTTGACCTACATTGAGCAACTCTTCAAAATATTCCGTCCATCTGCCCGAGGCATCCACAGGGTTCACCAGCAGTTTTCCTGACCTGTCCAAAATACTTGTCATTTCCTTCTTACCTCCCTTTCGAGGACTGCTAATTACACTCCAGAATGGTTTTCCAGCAGCTTGACCCATAGTCTCCAACCTGTTTCCAAAGCCTTCCCAAGATATCTTCTTGGATGCTGCAATTATCTGTCTGCCTTTGTTTCTTTCTTCAACATAACTTTCTTCAACATAACTTTCTTCAACATAACTTTCTTCAACATAACTTTCTTCAACATAACTTTCTTCAACATAACTTTCTCTGTCTACCTGAGTTCTAGTATGTAGCCATTTTTGATATGCCTTCTTTTTCCTTTTACAGGCTCCCTTGACTGTGTCATTCCACCAAGCTGTTTGCTTCATCCTACTTTTACACACTACTGTTCGAAGACATTCTTTAGCCACTGCTAGTACTGTGTCCCTGTACCTTGTCCATTCCTTTTCCAATCACTGTAATTGACTACATTCAACTAAATGGTATCTTTCTGAGATCTCTATTATGTACTTGTGCCTGATTTCCTTATCCTGAAGTTTCTCCACTCTTATCCTCCTACATATGGACCTGACCTCCTGCACTTTCAGCCCAATTTCACTGCAGATTAAATAATGATCAGTTTCATCAAAGAATCCCCTGAATTCACGTGTGTCCCTCACAGCCTTCCTGATTTCCTGATCTGTTATTTTATAGTCAGTGACAGATTTGGTTCCCCTGCCTTCCCAAGTATACCGGTGAATGTTCTTATGTTTAAAAAAGGAGTTTGTGATTACTAAGCCCATACTGGCACAGAAATCCAAGAGTTGTTTCCCGTTCCCTGTTGGCCTCCATATCCTCTCCAAATTTACCCATAACCTTTTCATACCCTTCTGTTCGATTTCCAATCCTGGCGTTAAAATCACCCATGAGCAGAACACTGTCCTTGTCCAACAACTACATCACTGAGTGCCTCATAAAAACTATGCATCTTATCTTGATCTGTCCCTTCACAATGCGAATATATTGACACAATCCTAATTTTCTTGCTACACACTTATAATCAATTATTCAAAATGACAGTCACAATCGCATTACTTATTTTGCCGCCAACCGGTTTCAATCAGCGATGGTGTCATCTTCAGGGCAATTTACACCATTTGGTCGCTCTCTGGAGTTGACACCCTTCCTGTGCACGGTTGGTAACTATCAATCTCGTTACCCCATCGCCGGTTGAAACCGGTTGGCTCGTTCAAATGGCTCTGAGCACTATGGGACTCAACTGCTGAGGTCATTAGTCCCCTAGAACTTAGAACTAGTTAATCCTAACTAACCTAAGGACATAACAAACATCCATGCCCGAGGCAGGATTCGAACCCGCGACCGTAGCGGTCTTGCGGTTCCAGACTGCAGCGCCTTTAACCGCACGGCCACTTCGGCCGGCTGAAACCGGTTGGCGGCAAAGTAAATAATGTGATTGTGACTGTCGTTTTTAATAATTAGATATCAACCTGCCAATGTTCAGAAGTGGTGGCCGGCACTGTCTGCCACTACCATGCGGCAACGCTTCTCGTTCGCTACTGGAGTACTGGTTATTCTTCCTGTTTTAATGTCCCTATTTATATTTATCGCTAACCCAAATACCGTGCTAGACTAATTTCTGATTGCTATATCGAATGTGCACATTAAATACCTCTTTAAGTACAGTTTTGTTCGTAAAGGGAAACGGATAGACGCTTGTTGCTGACCCTGGGCAACGCATGAAATATTTCTTGAGCAGCATTTGTTTGGGCTAACTCCATCTATACTTTACAATACCGAAATTTCGAAATTCTGGTGAAACAGCAGAGAAAAGGTGCATGACGACTCATGGGTTAGACAGTCTAAAACTGGAAAGACGAAAGACGGGAGCTGAATCCCACTACTGGAGTTCATTTGTCTCTCGAAAGACGACACGGGAACCATTTGGATTTACGTCGAGATACTCGTAAGAAGTTCGTGATACTGTGTTCTAATTGAGGACATCAGTCTGGACTACTCAACTACGATATCATTGCACTTGCAGTTATTTGCCGCTACAATAAATCAGTGGTGACTAAGGAAAACACTTTGTAGTGTCAGTCCCTTCAGGTAATTTTTTTATAAGCTGTCAACCACAATTACTCGCTGACTTAACGAAATTCCCTCCGAAGCGTCCACACTCCATCATGCAATAATATTGTGATCGACTATTAACAACTGTACTTATACCTTTTCCCATAACAACTGTCAAGGTATGAAGAGGAAAGGCTCTGCTAGAGGGTAAGTACTCAGTGGCCTTATAGAGACGAGGTTGCTAAAGCACGTCTGTGGGGTGGCGCTGGTCCCTGAGGTAAACCGATTCGAATGCTAGTGGTGTATGAAAGTTTCACTGCCAGTACTTGGTCGACAAGGGGAGGAGAGGTAGCGGTGTAAGGTTTTTCATCGTCAGTCCTTTCGCCTATATCCTGGATTTAATGCAAAGCCTTTTCACAGTGAGTCATGACGTAAAAAATGGAAATGAGCGTTTGGCGTCATTGGCCGGGAGGCCCCGTACGGGGCAGGTTCGGCCGCCTTGGTGCAGGTCTTATTACATTCGTCGCCATAGTGGGCGACCTGCGCGCCGGATAGGGATGAAATGATGATTAAGACAACACAACACCCAGTCTCTAAGCGGAGAGAATCCCCGACCCAGCCGAGAATCGAAACCGGGCCCGCAGGACGGCAATCAGTTTCGCTGACTACTCTGCTATCGGGGAGGACTAGTGTGTCATGGAGTTAGAGCATGTGGCACTGTCGATGGTGATCGAGCCTTTGGATGGGACCTTAAGCTCGGCTGCCCGCTTGGTGCTATTCGCGAGGAGTAGGCCATTTGCTGGCACAGGGTTCCACCCCGTCCTTTCTCTCATCATCTCCTACAAGAACGTGACGTTACACTACGCCCACTACAGTCGCCTACATTTTTACAGATGCACTCCTGCAGGCAGTTCTCACTCTTTGGAAGAAAAAGTGCTTGCGAACGCGAAGGATAGAAGCAGTCTTTCCATTTAGGCAGCTGAACCTGACCTTCGGGTTTTCGCAGCCATTCAAACCATATGACTTTACTCTTATTATGACAATGATGATGCTGAAGAGAAGAAGAATAAAAAAAATATGCTGTCAATATGGAAGGATAATATATCCTACGTGGAAGGATAGTCGATCTGCTATCTAGCTGCCTTTATTTACGTTCTCAGTGCCGTCCCTAAATCGATCAAGAGAAATGAGAGAATTGTTCCTTTGGAAAAAGGCATGACTGTCCTTCCCCTTCCAAGTCCACATTTTGCTCTTCGTATAATGGTATCATCAGTGTCACGTTCAAACCCTAACCCCTAATCTCCTCCTCCCCCAATAATTTTATGTTCTCAGCCATATTCAGTCTCCAAATTTAGCAATAAATGGAAATGTATTTTGCAGCGACACAGATCTAGTATATTAGTCCTTTAAGTGACCATCGACAAACTTGTACAATGAAATGATTTTTATTAATGCTACATTTGGCTTCCCACGACCTATTTCTGATACGCTTTTCTAGCTCTTTTCGGATTTTATTTGTTCTAGCTAGTCTTGTACTTCCTACCTTTATTTGTTCCACAATATATTGCTGACTCTTCGTAATTGTACAATATTTTTGGTCTGTCGTTATGCAAGCTATACAGAAAAATAAAGAGAAAGACAGCTGAGCTTCGAAAGGAGTAATGTTCTCGGTTCATCTTTATCCACTAACTAGGCAGTAATCACCCGTGTACTCCAGTGCTCAATACTTGTACTCATACGTCGTTAACGAGTTGTATTGAGACCGCTTCGTAGAATAGTAATAGCGTAGTAGCCGTCCTCCTATCCATCGCTCCTCATTTGAAACCTCTTGTTTCATAAAATAAATAATTTACATAAAGAAACATAGCTAACCATAGTAGCCATAAGCAAGAAATACGCTACAATTGCCTCCGGATGTTGTACATGCCATCTTACATAGGAAGGGTGATACGAATGTTTCCTGATATCTGTTGCTATGGTAACTGCAATGCAAGCAAGTAGGTACCCATCACACTGCTCGTTGTAAGACACTGTGGATATGTATTTCCTTAACCCTTCCAGACCCTCTTGCTGCAAATTGTGTACATTAGCTTTTTCTGTATCTTAACTGTAACAGAAATAATGTTCCAAAATAGCAGCCTGAGGTACACATTTGTAATGCTTAACCTTTTTATTATGTATAAGTGATGTCCATTGTTGGGAATCACTATGAAAATATCAGCAAGTCAGTGTAGCAACGCACAGCAGCTCGTGACCACCAGAATACACAGTTGTGGTTGGTTCGCTGTATTCCACTGTATAACTGAATATTGTTATTGTCATTTTGCATTGGGTAATTACTGACTGATCATTTTATTTATAACATCAGAGAAAACTTGATAATTAATTGTTTAAGTCCGTAAAATCAATCAAGTGTACAAAGTATATTTTGAAAACGGGTGAAAAGTTTTGGATAAATCTTGCATCTAAAATTATTAAAAGATCACCTACGAGCATTACCACATAAAGAAAAAGTCTCTTTCCTCCAGAAAAAATTCAGGTCTGAGAGGGTTAGGGTGTGTTCATTATCCTAAGCGTTTAACATTGACTTTCACTTGCACACCTTGCTTTAGGAGATCTGATTCTGATTTTCAGCTGTTCTTTGTCACAACTTTGAATAGATGGTAACAGAAGATGTACGCACTAATATTTCCCAAGCGGCAAATCAGAAGTAGCCCCTAGTCAAAATTTTTACTTTTATTTAAGGGTATCCGAGTTTATGACTTCTTTATTACTGATCGGGCAGTTACAGCAATTGTTATATATCCCATACTGTCTGATTTCTCAGATCTTACCGCTAAGATTCAGGAGACTGCTATATGTTAATAACATATCGGAAACAATATGTTATTTGACTCTTCTTGGAAACTACTGTCACGTAATTTCAACAGCAAACCTGCGCCTTGAGGATCTTGTTCACCACATCTAGCGGCTTCTGTTTGGTAAGGGTATACAAGCGACAGTTGTAAAGCGCCATGCTGGATGCTGGAAAAGTGTCACTGTCAAAATGTAAACTAATATAGCTTGTGCGAAAGTGTTCTGGACATCAAAATGGAGGCAGACAGATCCGAAAAAAGCCGCCTATACTGTCACAAACCAGCACCCAGCATTATGCTACTATCAGTAATGATGTAACTTCCCGTATCCTCCCGAAACCATCTGATGATGAACCTGAAAATGTTCGAAAACCGGTTCATGGAATAAAGCGTTATTACTAAAAAAAAAGTGACTGGTTGCAGTTGTGTATAACTTATTTACATTCGATATACAGTCACGGTTCTAAAATATCCGTAATGGGTAAGCATAATCAGATACATTTTCTAGGAAGTCTGCAGTATGATGACAGAACTGGATCCCTAAGTGGTAGTTCTATTGTGGGAGTAGTATCAGCCTGTTTTATTGAACTGTATTGCGAGGCTACACGTATTACCGTGCGTGGTGACAGGTTGAGATAGAGGAGGGGATGCACAGGGCGAGAGTAGGAGGAGGAAATGGGCACACACAGAAGAGAGGGAGAGAGAGAGAGAGAGAGAGAGAGAGAGAGAGAGAGAGAGAGAGAGAGAGAGAGAGGAAGGGTAGATGCATGAAAGTTGTACATGGGTGGTGCGCAGGTGGATAAGGAAGAGGGGGCGAGAAGATGGAAAGAGAGAGGAGGAGAAGGACATGGTCAGAGAAAGGTAGAACTGAGTTATGGTCAGAGAGAGGGTGTGGAGGAAATGTACAAAGAGAGAGGGGAGATAGATGTTTGAGGATGAGGAGGGCAGGTAGAAAGTTGGAGGAGTAGGAGAAGGTGTGCTCAACGTATGTGTCAAACGCAGCTGTGGAAAAGACTAGGCAATAATATTGGTGTCAGGTGTGTTTTCAATAGGATCAGAAACCATATGTTTTCTTCGATCCCTTGCATATTGGGAAAAATAAAACAAAAAACATCTGTCTATAACACATGAAGTTTCCATGAGTGCAGGTATGTGCTGTAAGAGCGCAACAAGTATTCTCCAGTCAACGGATCCCCGCCCAGAGAAAGGGTGTGGGGAGGACCTTTGGCAGCGCAGCGCAGTGCAACGCGGCCGCCCCTGCCCGGCCACGCGCGCAGCCGGTGCTCGCTTTCGCGGTTTCACGCACGGCCCGGTTGCGCCCTCTTGAGCCCCCTGCGGTCGTTGGCGCTGAGCCTCTTGCTGTGGCTCGTTCGGCTGCCGGCTACCTCACGCTCGCCGCACAAAGGGCATTACACCCCGGCCGACCGGTCCCAGAACTCCACCTTCCGCTTACTGTGTGGTCGCCCTCCACTAGCGCCGTGTGTTCACTGCTGAGGATTTAGTATTGCATTTCTCAACTCATTTCGCCGCACTTCCAGCGCCGCGTCACTGACGAAGTGGATGCTGAAACGGTCCGTGGAAAACAAGCTGTGCTTAACGTATGACTTCGTACTACCCCAAAGAATGTCCTGGCGCTTCACTATTTTGTATCTGTCCTTCGGAGAAAACAATAAAATTTTCTTCATTTGTAATCTGCCAAACTGTGACTGATGATACGTCTAATCATCTGACCAGTCGAGTCTTTAGCTGGCAGCTGCATACTTTTCCTAAGCAAAATAACGATATTGCAGCGTAAGTTCAAACATTTCGTAGGGTAAATCATACACACCGCAAAAAGCAATTTTAGTATCATGCTCATTTACAGCCTTTTCATGGAAGTAAGCATAGAATAAAAACTTCCTGGCAGATTAAAACTTTGTGCCCGACCGAGACCCGAACTCGGGACCTTTGCCTTTCGCTGGCAGGTGCTCTACCATCTGAGCTACCGAAGCACGACTCACGGCCGGTCCTCACAGCTTTACTTCTACCAGTATCTCAGGAGTGCTAGTTCTGCAAGGTTCGCAGAAGAGCTTCTGTAAAGATTGGAAGGTAGGAGACGAGATACTGGCAGAAGTAAAGCTGTAAGGACCGGGCGTGAGTCGTGCATCGGTAGCTCAGATGGTAGAGCACCTGCCCGCGAAAGGCAAAGGTGCCGAGTTCGAGTCTCGGTCGGGCACACAGTTTTAATCTGCCAGGAAGTTTCATATCAGCGCACACTCCGCTGCAGAGTGAAAATCTCATTCTGGAAACATCCCCCATGCTGTGGCTAAGCCATGTCTCCGCAGCATCCTTTCTTTCAGTTGTGCTAGTTCTGCAAGGTTCGCAGAAGAACTTCTGTAAAGTTTGGAAGGTAGGAGACGAGATACTGGCAGAAGTAAAGCTGGGAGGACCGGGCGTGAGTCGTGCTTCAGTAGCTCAGATGGTAGAGCACTTGCCCGAGAAAGGCAAAGGTCCCGAGTTCGAGTCTCGGTAGGGCACACAGATTTAATCTGCCAGGAAGTTTCATATCAGCGCACACTCCGCTGAAGAGCGAAAATCTCATTCTGGAAGCATAGAATAACTTTTTTAAAAAAATGACTCGTATATGCTGAGAGTTGCTTGCTCCACTCCTTTGAAAACCTGTCAGTCATAATTACGGTAAGCTAATACCGACTTGTGGTTTATATGCCACTAAACATGTATAACCTACAATCCTTGCCTTCCCAACGAATAAGTTTTCTACTTACCTCATCATAGTTCAGTAGTAAATAAATACTTCTTCAGTGGGTTACAAATAACACCCAACCAGTTGCAAAACTGATATTTAAATGTAAAATGTGGCGTAGAATCTTATAGATCGTACATATGTCACGTTCAGAGTTAGTGTCATGCGCCGGTGCATACTGTATGTGACATACTACATGTTGTGGTAACCAATTTCAAATATGCGATATTTTAAAATGTTTTAAGATAAAGCGCTAACTAGACGGCTACTACTTTTGTATAATGTGTTCTAAATGATGATTAAGGGGATGGCAGTATTACACAGAGTCAACGACTCCCACATTGTTTATACACTCCTGGAAATTGAAATAAGAACACCGTGAATTCATTGTCCCAGGAAGGGGAAACTTTATTGACACATTCCTGGGGTCAGATACATCACATGATCACACTGACAGAACCACAGGCACATAGACACAGGCAACAGATCATGCACAATGTCGGCACTAGTACAGTGTATATCCACCTTTCGCAGCAATGCAGGCTGCTATTCTCCCATGGAGACGATCGTAGATGCTGGATGTAGTCCTGTGGAACGGCTTGCCATGCCATTTCCACCTGGCGCCTCAGTTGGACCAGCGTTCGTGCTGGACGTGCAGACCGCGTGAGACGACGCTTCATCCAGTCCCAAACATGCTCAATGGGGGACAGATCCGGAGATCTTGCTGGCCATGGTAGTTGACTTACACCTTCTAGAGCACGTTGGGTGGCACGGGATACATGCGGACGGGCATTGTCCTTTTGGAACAGCAAGTTCCCTTGCCGGTCTAGGAATGGTAGAACGATGGGTTCGATGACGGTTTGGATGTACCGTGTACCATTCAGTGTCCCCTCGACGATCACCAGTGGTGTACGGCCAGTGTAGGAGATCGCTCCCCACACCATGATGCCGTGTGTTGGCCCTGTGTGCCTCGGTCGTATGCAGTCCTGATTGTGGCGCTCACCTGCACGGTGCCAAACACGCATACGACCATCATTGGCACCAAGGCAGAAGCGACTCTCATCGCTGAAGACGACACGTCTCCATTCGTCCCTCCATTCACGCCTGTCGCGACACCACTGGAGGCGGGCTGCACGATGTTGGGGCGTGAGCGGAAGACGGCCTAACAGTGTGCGGGACCGTAGCCCAGCTTCATGGAGACGGTTGCGAATGGTCCTCAACGATACCCCAGGAGCAACAGTGTCCCTAATTTGCTGGGAAGTGGCGGTGCGGTCCCCTACGGCACTGCGTAGGATCCTACGGTCTTGGCGTGCATCCGTGCGTCGCTGCGATCCGGTCCCAGGTCGACGGGCACGTGCACCTTCCGCCGACCACTGGCGACAACATCGATGTACTGTGGAGACCTCACGCCCCACGTGTTGAGCAATTCGGCGGAACGTCCACCCGGCCTCCCGCATGCCCACTATACGCCCTCGCTCAAAGTCCGTCAACTGCACATACGGTTCACGTCCACGCTGTCGCGGCATGCTACCAGTGTTAAAGACTGCGATGGAGCTCCGTATGCCACGGCAAACTGGCTGACACTGACGGCGGCGGTGCACAATTGCTGCGCAGCTAGCGCCATTCGACGGCCAACACCGCGGTTCCTGGTGTGTCCGCTGTGCCGTGCGTGTGATCATTGCTTGTACAGCCCTCTCGCAGTGTCCGGAGCAAGTATGGTGGGTCTGACACACCGGTGTCAATGTGTTCTTTTTTCCATTTCCAGGAGTGTAGATAATGTAATTCTACGTACAACATCTTCTGGAGAAGACGGTTTTGAAATAGTTGAAACCATGGTAAAGGCTTAATAAAACTTTGTTTTGCTCATGTTGGCTGTTATTTCTAATCCACTGAAGCTCTTGCAAGAACAGTTGTTGAAGCGCAGCCATGTTCAAAATCTTGAAATATTTCTTTCAGGTATTAACGAATGAACATTACGAAAACCTGATACGAGCATTTACTTAATAAATTGTTTGTTTGACAGAGAAACGTAACAATGATACAGGGATTTTATCCTAATCACCTCCCCATTCAGGGGTGACTCGCACTAACTTCTGGTTACATATTAACAAGATTATTTTAATTACTTTACATATGAGTGCATACTTTACATTCATATTTCTTAATCTCGACGTTAAATATGAGTTAGTAAATTCTCTCATATCCATGTGTAAAATCACATTTTTTTTGTCGCTGTCTTTTATGTTTTAAGGTTTTTTATAGCCTTCTATTTCTGTTATTCTTTCTCTGGAGCACAATATCTACTTTTGGAGTAGCTAGAAATATGGTATAGAAGTTATATATTAGTACTGGAATCCGAAGTTAAGTTTATTTACATAGCAAGAAGATACTATCAATCACAGATTTCATTAATTGATCTTATCCACTTCGCCGCGCGGGATTAGCCGCTGCAGTCATGGACTGTGTGGCTAGTCTCGGCGGACGATCGAGACCTCCCTCGGGATTGGGTGTGTGTGTTTGTCCTTAGGGTAATTTAGGTTAAGGGGAGCCGGTGATGCCTATGCTGCCCACGTTAAAATCACTAAGTTTGAGGAACATTTATGAATAAACTACCAAATAGAAAAATTTGAATTAATTTTTACATATAGAGTGGTTTAGTATTGCAGTTATGACACAGGGATTTTGAAGTATCTTTTCTAGTTTCCTTCCAATTATTTTTTTTATTAATGACCCAAATTTTTTACAAATAATTGCTTTATAATTAAACTGAAATGAAACTACTGAACATATTGCCAAATGGCTGTGTTAAAATGTAAGTTTGACCACTAGGAGTGCTGTATAAAAATTTCATCTCTCTAGCTTGAGTGGACTTTGAGAAAATGTTCCTTATATTCGAAAAATTCAAATTTACGGGAAATGGCTATCAAAGTATCTCAATACAGTCACGCACTATAGGTTGGATTATCAGGGTCTTCTTCTTCATCCTCCAAAAGCTTCCTCTTCTGTCTTCTTTTCTGGCCTGTTGTTCCATCATACTTCATATGCCTTTCTCTTCTTTCTGCTCCTCTTATCCTTTCTCTGTCAATATTTCTTAGTGCTCGTACAGTGTTCACCCCAGCTGTAAATCCTAATGCCTTCAGAACTTCACACTTCACACTGTTCCCTTGGTTGTAGGTTTCTATTGCATCATAAATGCCAAAGTACAGTGTTTTTATGCTTACAAACACCCTTTTACGAATCACTTTCCAAATAAAATTGTTTACGCCCTCATTAGGATTCTGCGTCTTTCTGTGTAGACATTTGTGAAACAATTCTGGCTGTGCTAAGTTATGAAAAATTGGTTTATATTAGTGATCATAGTCCTTTTTTGCATTATATTTGTACCAGGAATCTTTTGGGCACAGGCTGTGTTAAGGGTATTCATTGGAAGAAGCAGTATGAAGGAACAATGCCCACACTGCTTTTCGTATGTCGCTAACATTACTAGTATTTTGCCTTATAGTATACCCATAGTATCTCTGTAGACATTCAATCACCTCATCTGTAAGCCTGCCTCTCCCTCCTATTGTCTTTCCATCACTGAGTTTACTTGAAGCCAAAGTTTGTTTGAGCCTTCGAAGCCGTGCACCCATACGCTTCTGCACATGCCCAATGCACTCCAACTTTTCAACTACAAATTCATTTCCATATGGTTTCAGTTCCTCTATAGTCTTGAAACGTTTGGAGTCACCATCCCCAAGGTAGTATTTGTACCTAACGTTGTATCTGGGAACTGAACGTTCAAAAATTTGTTTCACTCCATCCACTTCCACTGCTCCACTTGATCCACTAAAATTTGCCTCACAGGTTCCACTGTGCCTTCCTTTGATTTTATTTTTGCACCTACAATGTTTTGATAATATTGCAACATCTATCACTTTTGCACTATCACCACAAGTAGCAGTTACAACCCCATTCAGGGATTTATGACCCCTCTTTTGCCAGGAACCATCTAATGCCACTACCAAATCCCTAGAGCCACCGTTCATTTCTACAGATTGCTCCACTGCTTCCTTCATGGTTTTCAAAGCCACATCTTCAACAGAGGATCCTACCAGTTCACAGTAGTACCCAAATTTGCTTGGAGGCGATGGCAAGTTCATAATACCACAAAACAGTTCACCAGCAGCAGACACTTTTGCAATGGATCGAAGACCATACACAAGTCGAACATTCACATCAAACACTCTAGATCGCCCATTTTCACCAAAGAGACTGGCATGTGAATTAGAGAAAGTCACTTGATACTTGCAACATGCACAGATTATCTTCATCTGACAAGCTAAACCAAAGTGCTTTGTTATCTCTAGTCCCACTCCTACACTTGAACACATTTTGCACAGAACACTTTCTTTCAGCACAGAAGATAATAATCCAATATTCAGTACTTCGTTAATATCATCACTGTCACTAACATATTCACGAACTCTGTCACTTTCACCAGTCAGCTTCTTGCGAGATGATGTCACAGGGCTATGGCCGGTCATGTGTTGCTTAGCATAAGAACGCACTTTTTCAGTAATTGTAGTATCGCAACTTGGTATTAGTGTTAATTTTCTTTTCCCTACGTTCTTCCTCTTTTTATATACACGGTTACTAAAACGTGGCATCGTAACCAGAACAACGCTTTACAAAAGAAGTATAATACTACCAACAACAGGCGCAACACTGAACTAATTCAAAACGGTAAACAGCAAAGAGACCATGTTACGCGCTCTTAGCGCTTCATTTGTCACAGAAAACAATGTAGCCAACCCTTGCACACTCTCTGTATGCGTAACATAAGGCGCTGTATGTGTAACAGGCCCAGAAAATCCCAAGCAGCTCGCCAGGAAGTCACGACAGGGTGTTAGATGCATTCAGCGGCTGCCCATTTCCTCTGCAGGCGTGGGGGAAAATGGTAATAACTCCACTTCTAGGGCGAGTAGAACAATAATTCTAAGTTTACATTAAAGAGGAATGTTCCAATTAATTTTCGGTAGCAAAAAAAGAATCGTAATTTTTTGGATTTGACCACCTCCGGCTCCCCTTAAGTAGTGTGTAAGCTTAGGGACTAATGAGCATAGCAGTTAAGTCCCATAAGATTTCACACACGTTTGAACATTTTAACTTACCCACTTCAGGCACTAGCGTCTACCTAACAAAGCTCAATACAATAAATCTGTTACAGTAGTTTATCGATACTTGAAGCAGCTCCTTCCGTAAATTGTAAATAACAATATTTCCAGTTTTTCTAATGTTTCTCAGTACCATTACAAAATAGGTAGTTTTTAATTTCGCTTCGCCTGGACCCGTCAACATACACATTGAACTATTGATGACGGGAAACATATTGCCTGGTCGGACGAGTCTCGTTTTAAATTGTATCGAACAGATGGGCGTTTGCAAGTATGGAGATAACCTCACGAATCCATAGACCCCGCATGTCAGCAGGGGACTGTTCAAGCTGGTGGAGGCTCTGTATTAGTGTGGAGCGTTTGCATTTGGAGTGATATGGGACCTCTGATAGGTGTAGATACCACTCTGACAGGTGACACGTACGTACGCATCCTGTCTGATCACCTGCATTCATTCATGTCCATTGCGCGTTCCGAAGGACTTGGGAAATTCCAGCAGGACAATGTGACACCCCACACGTCCACACAGTGGAAACTTGTGGTAAGTTCCTATGGGACCAAACTGCTGAGGTCATGGGTCCCTAGGATTACACACTACTTAATCTAACTTAATCTCACTTGAGCTAAATATAACACACACACACACACACACACACACACACACACACACACACACACACTATCCACGCCCGAGTGAGGAATCGAATCTTCAACGGCGGGAGACGCGCGAACCTAGGCAAGGCGCCCTAGACGTGCGGCTACCTCGCGCGGCAAATATTCGAATAGCAAATATCTGGACAAACTGACCGAAATCGTCCAAAATGATTTGTTAATAGAAGTGATTCTTCCACTTTATCTTCGATAAGGATAGAAACTAAAGTAGTGAATTATAATTTTTCCCAAGGCCAGGTCTTGAACCCGGGTCACTTGCTTACTTCATTACGTCAGGTTCTATCCTTACCGAGTATAAATTTGACGCTCAGTATATGTCCAGGAAAATGTAGTTCCATCAGGTCAATAAATCACCCACGCTTGAGGTACAGGCAGGATCTCCCCATTATGCACTAAGCTGGGGTGCCATTTCATTACTGAAGAGCCTCGAGAATACTGACGTTTTGAAGTTTGTGTTAGGGAGGGCATTGGACTAGAATAGTCCGTTCAGCTGTGTTAGCCACAACACCAGGATGGTGTAGTGATAACACATCTGCCTAGTAAGTAGGAGACCCGGATTCAAATCCCCGCCTTCGCACAAAATTGTAACTCTTTACTTCATCTTCTATCCGTACTGAAAACTTTAAATATTCTTCAGAATCCTTAAGAACGACTGCCATTCAGAAAGAAAGTGCAAGAGCCCGATGGTTTCCATGAAGAACGCAAGAGGAAGACTGGAGCACCTTGTATCGAAGAAGGAATAGAGACACATGGAGAATTTGTTATAGAAACGCGAAGGAGAAAAAAGGAAAAATAGTTGAAATAAACATAACTCACAGTGGTTCATACGTAAAAGAGGAAGAAGGAGAAGCAGCTTGTACCAGGGAACGCTAGTATAATGTATTTCAACATGACAGTGAAACAAGATGGCGCATACACAAGTGAATGTCTATCCCTAAATTGTACGTTATACGAACTAAAAGATATTAGAGACTAAAGTATGAGAGAACTAGCAGGTCCAGGAAGAAGCAAGTAAGTCTGTGAATTAACAAGTACTGATGAAATATATCTAAACATACGAAAAAATAACATAATCAATAAGATGAAAAGGAATGATATATTTTTGGACATTTAAACAATCACTGTAGCCTAAGGAAACAAATCTTCTAGTTGTAATGTTATGGTCTTCATGTGTGGAGTGTTTAAAGCTTCATGTGAGCCGTCTGAGGTACGGCAGTAGTGAATGCAATCTGCCCGCCACAATTGCTGACTCAGAACACGATTGATTCTACCAGCTATTCGACACCTTGTAGGCTTACAACGCCACAGAACGACATTGTCAATAAAAATCATTAATACTGTCCATTGTAGATAGAAATGAAGTTCCATATTCAATAAAGGAATGCAAAAATTGTTTTTCCTGATTAATGAAATAATGTTTCAGATAATGGCAATTGTTTTACAATAGAATTCTGGAGAGCTGTATGATGATATTTATCTAGAGAAAATGGTCGCCTCGCCCAACGATTGTAGCACAGAAAAAACGATTATGATCGTTAAAGTTAATCATTGAGTTATTGATTCAAAAATATGATCCACAGATCAAGGGAAAGCATAGGAACAGCTCACCATGCAATGGATGGTGAAATTACTGCACATCAAATAATAAACAGAAAGATATAGCCCAGCCATGAGATAAAATTCCCGCATATGTTGACTGTACTGAAGAAGTGTTGGAAGCACCTAAAGGCTCTGCGGTAGATTGTGACTGAACAAGCCAGTAACCAAAGTTTCGCAGCTCGCGAATGCAGTGATACTGGAAACCTTCGACTCACGACCCCAGTGCAACAAATCCACTATAAAAATAGAACTCACGTCGTGAAATACATACGCGAATTGTGAGTTGCTTAGAGGAAAACCAGCATAAGTTATATCTGAGATACTGTAACTTCCCCACAGAAAAATGAATGACTTAAAATTAATAAATAGGAGCCGTGCGTAACCTCCCTGCAATTAAATCTACTGACAAAGACAATTAAATGTGAAAAATCGCAATCTGACCCAAGTATAAGCTCCCACAAAAAATAATGAAAGACAATTCAATGCTAATGAAACTTCAGTGACAATGAAAACTAAATTAGACAGAAATATCCGTCTTTGGCCCTGTGCAAAAAACTAGAATTAATTTCTTACCTCATTCAAACTGCATGTCAAATTTCTGCTCTTATTGTTGGCCACGGCTTGGAGGAAATGCATGACAAGCATTTTTTTTTAAATTTAATTGAAACTTTTCTTTAAAGGAAATCGAAGGAAATCATTCGTTCAATTAAATAGTTCTTTTGTTAAAGAAATTGCTTTGAAAGCAAAATTATTATTGGGGCAGTTGTTGAAAATTAATTACAATGAATAAACTTTACATTATCTGATGTGCCCAATGCAGCTTAGTTACCTTAATTAACAATATACCTCATTCAGCATCTTGACCAGAGAGACCCATGTCGACGCCTGCGACTGCATCCCGCTCGCGACCGTACAACACCACTATTGCCGACAGACTACCCACAGACTACACTGGGCTACTGCTACCGACAGACTGCTGCTCGCAACTCTCGCGCGGTCAAGCGCAGACTAGGAACGACAAATAGCTCTCTGGTCAGAGACTCTGCAATGCCTCGCCATCGCCGCCACACAACATACGTGTTTCATAACCCTCCACTGGGGGGGCAAAAATTTGGCAGCGATGGTGAGTCATTTGGACTTGCCATCGCAAGAAATTTTTTTTTTAAATAATTAACTTTACAGTTACAGCATATATACAGATATAGTACATGAATTAAATGTGGTGCACATGCACCGAGTACAAAACATTAGAAAATGACAAAAAATGTATACAATGAGTACAGAGCGTATTAGCAAATCAGAAAAATGTATATACAGATTATATTGATAAATGACAAAAGTGCACAGTTACTGCAGCACAAAACATATTAACATATGACATAAGTGCACATGTACTGTAGTTCAGAACATATCAGCAAAATAAAATTGTATGTACAATATAAAAGACAAGAGTGCACATATACTGTACGTCAGAACAAATCGAAAAAATGTCTTTAGCATTTTCACAACAAATAAACATAATGGCAAAAATCATACCGACAAGTGACATAAGTGTACTCGCACTGGAGTTCAGCAAATCGAAAGAAAATGTATAGCCCATGAACATAAATGATGTTAGTAAAAAATGATTTTCACTATTAGGATAGGAAAGGGAAGGATTGCATCATGGTTGTAGCACTTTAGATTGCACACAGCTGTTCTGAAACTCCATATCTTTCCACAGAAGTACAACACCAAGTGACACAATTTGAAGTTCTTTTCCCATCAGAATTTATCAGCGTAGCCAAGACACTGAACTGTCGTAGTAATATTCCATGTTTTCATTTGGCAGTACATTAGGTACACCAAACATTGGGACCATAATAATGTCTTCATCGCTCACGGTGGTGGACAGCATGTCGTGTCAACACCACGCTCTTACAAGGCACACCAACGTAGAATTAGTGCAGAAACCAAATATAGTGCTCCATGATCATGAGGATGTACAGGACAAATGGATATTGCAGTTATTCAGGGTAGTGAGGTCAGAAGGTGAAGGACATTACGTCACATACTAGTCTTCATTAGGAATTGCATTAGTAGTTCGCGGCATTCATAGCCTAGTTATTGAACATTTCTGTACCATGTATTTAGTATTACAGAATAATGTTCATAAAATTAAATGATTGGCATCATGGGTAATCATATTACAATAAACAGCGGCAGTCTTTGGCCAGTTACAAAGCATATTTATTATGACAGAATAATGTTCATCAGAAGTCTTCATTGAAAAAAAAGAGTCAATTATTGGCCTAGCATTAACATAATACATTGAGTTATACAAATTATTGGCACTCATTGGCCAGGTACCAAAACATGAAAAGTCATCATTGAAAACAGGAGCTAATTAATGGCATAATTAATAACATAATTCATTTAGTGACAATAATTATTGGCACTCAGTGGCCAGTTATAGAACATGAAAAATCATCATTGAAAACAGGAGCTATTTAATGGCATAATTAATAACATAATTCATTTAGTGACATTAATTATTGGCACTCAGTGGCCAACAAGTATTGAATAGTATAAAACATTGTTCATCATTCAGTATTATTCAGATCATTAAGAAGTCATTAATAAAAATAAGTTAATTACAGTCATAGCATTAATAATCATGGGCATTATAAGTAGTCTCATTACAATAAACAGTGACAGTTATTAGCCAGTTACAAAGCATTATTTTATATATTTTTTTTGTATCATTAAGAAGTCGTTACTGAAGTGACATATTATTCAGAGCTGATCAGCATTACTCGGAACTCTCTTAAACTGGTATCATTATTTGGGACTGGTAATACATTTTTTGTTAGCAATGCATTACTTGGGGTAGTTATAGGGGAAAGCAAGAAGAAAAAATTTGTTTCTGGTTTGTTGGTATAAATGAAAATGTGTAACGTCATTCGTCATAAGTCAGCTGTGGCAAGATTATGAAACAAGTAGAGTATATGTAATCACATTCATAGATTTAATGAACAACTGTTTATAGCACATTAATCTCATAAATAATGTCTCCTGCAAAACAATATTATAAATGGATTATTAAGCTGAAAATAGAAATGCATTTTATGCTGAAAAGTAGTGAACTTAGAATTAACGGGTAGTGAAATGTGTATAAAAAATGTGTTCCATAGGTGCCCTTTCCAAAACCTTCAGTCAATATACAATGCAATATAACACCTGCTGTCAAAACGAACTGCAACTAATACTTAAATAACTACATAGCATAAATATAACTTCAACATTATCCTCATCTGCAAAGAAAACTTCATTCTCCATATCATCATAACTCCATTATCATCATCACCTGTAAAGAAAAACTTCATTATTCATAGTAGCATATCCTTCATCATTACTCTTCATCAGCATTCATTATCATCTGCAAAAATCACTTCATTATTCATTACACAACTATTCCTTATCTCTCGCATATTTCATCACTAAAACTAAGATGTGTAGTTCTGTCTGACAGCTTGCATCAATCACCTTGTATTCTGAAAGAAAAATTTAGTTAAGACTGCTATTCTACGATGTGTATAGTATATTCTTGTTAGTGCTTGTTAATCCTGATCCATTTACTCTTCCTCATAAAGTTATTGCATCTTCTTTCGATCATTCCGTAGGTGAAGTTCCCATTTCTGTGTAATTTATTTCCTTTACACGTTATTTTTTCTGAAAATGATGAACAGAGATTAATATCGTGCATTTACATCATATACTCACTAAATAATGACTGGTTTAAGGTAACATAATTAAGCATACAGCATATCATGACAGAAAACGTAATATGTCAAAGACATTGACAGTGTTCAGATGCAAAAATGTACACAGAATATCACAATGCAGCAGCAAAAAATTAAAACAGTCACGATCTTGAGATGTCATAAGGCAAAAAATGTCAAAGTCGACTGGTGTTTGCTATGTCTTCACCATTTCATAATGCATACGAATAAAACATGAAATAATCGTATATATATAAGAAAGAAAAAATGTGATGTTCGTTGTGTTCAGCTTGTATGTAGTGTAGTTAATAGAGGCGATAATTAAAGCCTTTAATGGAGAAAAAATGTAATGAAATTAACATGTCATTAGATAACATTGCATAATTAGTCATAAAATACGTAAGTGTCTCTGGAAAAAAATGTGCACAGTCTGATATATAACGACAAGAAAAGCGACCTACTAACCTTACCTTGCCGGGCACTTGCCAAGAAAAAATACGATAATCATCAGTAATTAGTCATGTGAATATAATTGCATAAGTGGTCATAAAGATAAGTAAATGGCATCATATCATGTTACATCATAAAGTGGTTTCATTCAATAAACGGTTTAATGTTTGAGATATGGTGATTGCCTTTCGATTTTCTTGTTCTCAAAGTTTCGACGTGTACAACATTGGGGTGAGGGATGCTGCGAATCCGATATGGACCTGCGTATAGAAGATCAAATTTACTGCACTTACCTTTTATTCTGCTGGATAAATAGTGTGTAGGTACTAATATCTTCTGTCCAACGTGAAAGTCTCGGCACGTACAAACCTGTTTTTGTTGTCTTCTCCGGCGCTCTGCGGCACGTTTGATGTTGTTCAGCGCAATGTTAATTATTTCATGGTGACGTAGGCGACGACATTTAGGGAAGTTTACTAATTCTGTAATTTTGTTAGGTGGTTCAACATTTTGCAGTATAACAGACGGGGATATCATAGTGGATTCATTTGGAATCGAATTAATTACATCTTGGAATGAGAATATGTGCGTGTCCCAATCAATATGTCTTTTGTGGCAGTATATTCTACACAGTTTACCAATTTCTTTCATTAATCTTTCACAGGGGTTCGAAGAAGCATGGTACTTGGATATGTAGATCGGAGATATTTTTCTAGCTCGTAACATACGTGTCCACGTAGCAGAACGAAATTGTGATCCATTATCGGAAATTACTTTCAACACATGCCCTACATGAAATAGAAAATGTTTTACAAATGCTTTCGAAACAGTTTTAGTAGTAGCTTTGCGTAACGGAGTGAAAGTAACAAATTTTGAAGTGAGCTCAACAGCGACAAATATGTAGCAAAAACTTCTGTTAGTTCTCGGAATCGGACCAAAAATGTCTACAGCGGCCATATGTTTTAATTTAACAGGTACAATGGGATATAAAGGAGGAATATGTGAAGTGGTGTCTGACTTAGCTTTCTGGCAAATTTTACAAGACGCTAAAACTCGTCGTATACGTTTTTCCATGTTGGTAAAATAACAGTTCTGTCTCAGTATAAGAAAACATTTTCTTGCTCCGTAATGTGCATAACTTAAATGAGTGTACCAGATTAATTTGTTAATCCGTTCGTCAGGAATGCATAATAACCAATTGTTGCTGTCAGGATGAGAGCGGCGAAACAGAATGTCATTGCGTACAGTGTAATGGTGTCTAATCGTAACATTATTCTTATCTTGCCAAAGGTGTTTAATTTCTTTCCACACGTTGTCTTTATTTTGTTCTTGTGCTATGTCCTGTAATGACGACAAAATAAAATTTTCAAATGCAACTTGCTGAATGTACATAACACTGAAATTTGCTTTGCAGAAGTTGGTTGCTACGTCTTGCTGACTGTTGCTCAGAGAACGCGATAGTGCGTCTGCTATAACATTTTGTGTGCCGGGAATGTGAACAATCGTAAAATTAAATTCCTGTAAATAAAGTTTCCATCTACTTAATCTATCGTGTGTGAATTTAACTGAAAGTAAGAATTGTATCGCTCTGTGGTCTGTATAAACGGTGGTATGTCTGCCATAAAGAAAGTGTCTAAATCTCGTAAAAGCCCATACAACACATAATGTTTCAAGTTCTGTAACAGAATAATTTCGCTCAGCAGGTGACAGAATGCGGCTTGCAAATGCGATGTTTTTAATTACTGTAGAACCATCTTCTTCAATTTCCTGGAAAACATGTACGCCTAAAGCGGTGTTAGAACTGTCGGTGGCAATGGAAAAATTTCTGGTAAGGTCTGGGTGCGATAAAAGTGGTGCATTCAACAAAGCATGTTTCAGGTTCACGAATTCAGAGTGTGCTTGCTTATCCCATGACCAATTAGTGTTTTTACCTGTTAATTGACATTATCTAGGCGTGTCTAAGGTACAGTGATGAATAAATTTGCGAAAAAAGTTAATTAAGTCCAAAAAACTGCGTAATTGCTTTTTTGTCGTAGGAACAGTAATATCACGTAGAGCTTGAAGTTTTTCCGGATCAGGTGCAATGTCTTCTGCTGAAATTACGTGTCCAAGAAATTTTATAGAAGTTTTACCAAAATGCGATTTACTGAGATTAACTGTGAGTCCTTGTGCATGAAAAGTTTGTAACAGACGTTCAAGAATCATATTGTGTTCAGACCAGTTAGCTTCTGCGATAAGAATGTCGTCTACGTACGTCGTAATTCTGTCCTTAAGTTCTGTTGGAAGTATTGTGTTCATGCCGCGAATAAAAGCTGCTGAAGAAATAGTTAATCCGAATGGTAATTTGCAAAATTGATAACAGTCGCCAAAACAGAGAAAAGCTGTGTATTTTCTGCATTTCGGATGAAGTTGAATTTGCCAAAATCCCGATTTCAAATCTAATGTCGAATAAATAGCAGTACCATGAAATTTCTGTAAAAGTTCCTCTAAAGTCTGTGGTCGATCTGTTTCATTAATAATAATGTCATTAATGTGACGTGAATCAAGTACGAGGCGAAGTGAGCCATCTTTTTTCTTAACAATATGTAGCGGGTTTATGTACGGACTAGCTGCCGGTTCAATAATTCCTTGGTCGAGCATAGCTTGCAACTCTTTTTTAACTTGTTCTCTGTGGATATATGGAATGGGATAGTGCTTAGCTTTAAATGTGTCGTGCTGTTTGACTTGAAATTCATACATAAAGCCGGACATAGAACCAGGAACATTGTCAAAAACTGGAGTTTGTTCTAAAAGAATTTTGTGTAATTGCGTTCGTTCGTCGTCTGTATTTGCACTGCTCTGTTTAACTTTATCAGTAATCATTTGCATTACGTCGTAGTCAGCTTCGTCTGGAGTATTATAGTTATGTACGTACGTATTCGTGAACAATGTGGGATTACAGTCTATGTTACGTGATACGGAAATGACCTCTGTGCGATTAATTGTTTGCTCTTCCGCAGATAGTGAGTGCTGAAATTCTATAGCAAATTGTATATTTTCATCCTTCAACATTAAATAAGAATTCTGAAAATCAATAACTGCGTCGTGTTGTACCAGAAAATTCGTACCTAAAATAACGTCTGTTGTCAATAAAGGAACAATCGAAAAATTTGAGTGGAAAGTATGACCTCCAATACAAAATGATAAATGCGTCTGTAATTTAACGTCTACTCCTTTACTCGATACTGCTCCTTTCACTTTTGTTTTGCCTAATGGTAATGTCGGATAGGTATTCTCTTTGTTACACTCGTTAAAAGTTTCTTCATTGATAACTGATATAGGTGATCCGGAATCAATTACTGCTGAAAATTTCGATGAACCAATTTTAATTTCGATGACAGGATGTGAAATAGTTTTCTGAACAAATGGTCTTACCTGCAAAAGAGTATCTCTTATATCGTCAAAAGTAATTACATTTTCGTGAATAACATTCTGTGTGTCTAAAGTATTGCTTGTGTTACTGGAAGATACGACCTGTACAGTATCTAGTCAGATTCTATCTGACGTGTTACTATTTCCAGGACGATGTTGTGACATTTCTACTATTTGAACTGTTCTATTACTTCTTCCAGACGTATTACGTTGTGGATGCTACCTACTGTCGGGTTCATTCATAAGAATATGTTCTTGCGGATGATTTTGCTGTTGGTAAGACCGACTGTTGTTATATGTACGCTGATAATTGTGCTCATCGTTTTTACGTCTGTCGTGATAGTCATTCCTATACGGTGCATTACGATAGGAATTGAAATACAGTCTTCTCTGTACGTAGTTGTTTCCTTGCTGCCGTGCGTTACTATTTGTTGGATCTGGGACTAGACGTGCACGCGGCGGAACATAAAGCCTGGTTGACCTTGTGTATTCCATTGTTGGTTACGTATACTAACCGGCTGGTTTAGTTGCTGTTGTTGTGAGAAACCTTTATTGTTACTAAAATATGGTTCCTGCTGCTGATGATTTTGACGGAATTGATAATTGGAATTTTGTCTGTTATTAAAGCTTTGGGAGTTGTCGTTCCTAAAGCGTCTGTTACTTTTACTATTAAAATTGCGTGACTGATCGTAATTACTGTAAGTTGGATGGCCCTGGTTATTATATGAAAAATTTTTGTTCACAAAAGAATAATCAGATTGCTGTACTTCCAAGAGCTGTAAAAGATCTCTGAATGCTGAAATGTTTTCTTTTTGCTGGCCCGTTAGAAGTGACACCCTTAATGACCGTGGTAATTTAGAGATGCATAATTGTATAAGTGCGGATTCACTGTACGGTTCTCGTAGGTACTGGTTTTGTTGCACCATGTGCTCAAAAAATTGCGTCACACTGGAAAAATTTGAGTTCTCGTAATTTGGCAAACTAATTAACTGATCTTTAATTCCGCGCTGTGTCGTCTTCGACCAATATGCTGACAGAAAAGCATTCTGAAACTCTTCTACTGAATAGCATTGCCTCGCGATCGGTCTCATACGAGTTGCCGGTTCGCCTTCCAAAAAACTGCAAATAAATTTAAGTTTGTGTCTTACAGGCCAAGTCCGTGGAAAAGCAAAACTAAACTGTTGTATCCAATCAAGCGGATGACTCTGTGTTCTGTCATTCCTAAACACTTTAAATTTCCTCACAGATAGAAAATGTTTCTAATCGAAATTATCCTCTCTGTATGACGGTACAGGTTCTGTATTGCAAGAAAATCTATTTGTCTGTGTCCGTTCTGAATCTAAGTCCCGTACTCTTTGTAGATTGCCCAAATTATACGCGCTCCGTAAGTCTGACAAATGTTCGCAAAGTGGCGTCTGCTGTGTTGAGTTATTAACTGAAATATTTTTCATATCTGTTACCTCTTGCTGTAAATTTGACAAATTTCTCCGTAATGAATTATTAGCTGAATCGATCTCATTGACTGTCTGTTTTAAATTTTGGAATTCCGGTGTTTGACTGAATGAAACCGGTGAAGTATCGTCTGATTTATTGTCATTAGTACTTTCGATAACATCAATACGACTGGCCAATTCATCACATTTTTCAGTCAGTATTTTTACCTGATCATCGGTTTTAGTGTCTGAGCCATTAATCTGTTTTTGCAATTTACGTGTTGTTTCGTTCAGTTTTTTAACGTCAGCTTTGACGACATCTGAATCTGTGTTACTTCTAATTGTTCGAGTCTATCGGTCACTGTTTGAAAATCGGTTGTGTATGTGTCTGTTTTCGATTTAAGGTCAGAAATCTCATCACGTAATTCTGCGTTCAACTGTTCGATGGTATTAATTTTGTCGGACACTGTAGCAATATTGTTGTCTACATATGTCTTCGCTTTCGTGAACAGTTTACGTTTGTCTTCCTGTCTCTGAGCAGTGATTGTTTCCATTACCTGACGTTTTACTTTATTTTGATCCTGAATAAATTTGCGGAAACGCGTATCACTGTTTTGTATGTGAAGATTAAAACGTTCGTCAATTTGAGTGTTCTGTTGTTCGAATTTCGCGTCAATCTTTTCATCCATTGTGCGCGAAAGTTCTGCTGTCATTGCTTTAAACTCGTCGCATAATTGTGTAGCTTTTTCAGAACATTGTTTAGCGACTGTACTAATTTCCGCTCTAAGTGTTTCTGTTGCGGCTGTTTGCATTTCCCTTAATTCCTGAGCAACAGACCTAATTTCTTCGCTACTTTTTCTTGAAAAAGCCTCAATTTCCTCGCGCAACTGTTACTTAGTGTCATGACACTGCGCGGCAACAGCTATAATTTGTTCACTAAGCTGCCTGGAATTATTGTCTAACTTTTAATTTAACTGTTCGTCCTGTTCACTAAGTTGTTGTTTGAGATCTTCACTCTGTTGTTTGAAATTGTTGTCTGTTTTCTCACTTTGTTGTTTGATATCTACACTAAGTTCGTTCTTAAACTGTAGCATTATTGCCATAAATTGATCCAAACCAAAAGTAACTGTTGCATTCTCAGTGCTCTGTGAAGGAGTACATGCAATTGTCACGTTTTGTGTGACCATTTGGTCATTCTGTAATTTACAAAAAGGTTTATAAGTCAAATGTACACCGTCAGTCACTGTTTCGGAATTAAATAAATCCGTCCTACTTTGAGTATCCTGATCACTTTCATTACAAAAATTTGTCTGTACATCATTTGAATTTTCCAAACCGGGTGTGTTAAGCTGGGCAGCGTTCATTACAACAGAGCTCCCCGCGTCATCAATTGTCGTCAAATTAACACAGGAGACAATTGAGTTCGCTTGTTCATTATTAACGTAATAGTCATCATTAGTGGTTGGAACGCACTGGTTGTCAGTGAACGCAGGATTGTCATCATTACACTGCGTGTCACAATTACTATCGGTCATGTTGTTTAAGTCAGTGATTTCATTTATAATACCTCGCGATACACTAATCACAGCCTTTCGCGGAATTTTTACAATAGTCACAAATATTCACAAAACAAATAAGCACAAATGCAAAAGGCAACAAACACAAATACAACAGAGCAACGAATTGCCGATGATCTGAGGAAAGAAAGCCACACAATTAGTAAAAGCGTTGCACCAAATCCTAATTATATCTAAGCAAATAAGAGCAGATATCTGACTGTTTTTCAAAAGATTCTGAACGAAATTCGATCCTGGCACGGTCGCCAAGTGTAACTTCCCCACAGAAAAATGAATGACTTAAAATTAATAAATGGGAGCCGTGCGTAACCTCCCTGCAATTAAATCTACTGACAAAGACAATTAAATGTGAAAAATCGCAATCTGACCCAAGTATAAGCTCCCACAAAAAATAATGAAAGACAATTCAATGCTAATGAAACTTCAGTGACAATGAAAACTAAATTAGACAGAAATATCAGTCTTTGGCCCTGTGCAAAAAATCAGAATTAATTTCTTACCTCATTTAAACTGCATGTCAAATTTCTGCTCTTATTGTTGGCCACGGCTTGGAGGAAATGCATCACAAGTATTTTTTTTTTTTTTTGAAATTTAACTGAAACTTTTCTTTAAAGGAAATCGAAGGAAATCGTTCGTTCAATTAAATAGTTCTATTGTTAAAGAAATTGCTTTGAAATCAAAATTATTATTGGGGCTGTTGTTGAAAATTAATTACAATGAATAAACTTTAAATTATCTGATGTGCGCAATGCAGCTTAGTTACCTTAATTAACAATATACCTCATTCAGCATCTTGACCAGAGAGACCCATGTCGACGCCTGCGACTGCATCCCGCTCGCGACTGTCTCGCGACCGTACAACACCACTACTGCCGACAGACTACCCACAGACTGCACTGGCCTACTGCTACCGACAGACTGCTGCTCGCAACTCTTGCGCGGTCAAACGCAGACTAGGAACGACAAATAGCTCTCTGGTCAGAGACTCTACAATGCCTCGCCATCGCCGCCACACAACATACGTGTTTCAATACTTACTAAGAAAGAACAGCGAAAGAGATGTCAGAGTGGGATGGACGCCTCGTGATGTCTCTCTGAGGAGACGTCAACAATACTGTGAACGTTACGTCCTCGAACCCAACACTGATTGTCTTCTACGTTCCTCACCATTGCTTTGCGCAACCAGTGGAGGGAACGGATCACAAGTTTTGACACCGAGAGAAAGCAGACTTTCTGCTCACATTCAAAACTGTAGAGGATTTCTGCAGCATTTTCTCCAAAGGCGCTCGTATTTCAGTAAACTATCTAGAAGTTGGTAGTGGATAGTATTTCACCCCGATTCGCTGAAATTACGTGTAGGTGCAAAGCACAGCTTGCTCCCATGCTGTTTGCGGTAATTTGGCGGTGGCTCTTTGTCTGCGTGCGCTTCGAGAAAATACCGAGGGTATTTCTGGCTACCTCCTTTCCAGGGAACACTTCTCTTCCACACAGCTCTGAGAACGTAATTTATGGCACGTGCCCTGGGAGCAGTATTACTAGTAACTATATTTGTGGTCACTCAGCGACACATGACTGAACAGTTAGGTCAGAAAATATTTGAGAAAAGAAGTTTGACGAGAAAAATGGAAAATAATATTTACATATACACTACATAAAGCCAGAAAAACAGCAGGAAAATATATTTTCAGAAGAGAAATATTAAAATTACGATATCAAGTTAGAAACAATAAGAGGAAAAATGTGGTCTAAAAACGAAAAAGAAAGACATGGGCAAGAGATAAAATAACATTGGAAGGAAAGGAAACAGCAAATTAGAAGGCACTGCAATACTCATGTCCTCATCTACATCTACACAGACACTCTGCAACCCACCGTAGGGCGCGTGACGGAGGGTATCCCAAACCACAACTAGTCACTTTCTTTCTTGTTCCACTCGCAAATAGAGAGGGGAACAAATTACTTTCTATATGCTTCCGTATTATCCGTAATTTTCGTATAACTTCGTGGTGCTATCGCGTAATGTATGTTATCGACAGTAGAATCGTTCTACAGTCAGCTCCAAATGACGGTTCTCTAAATGTTCTCAATAGTTCCTCGAAAAGAATGTGTCTTCTCCTCCAAGGACTGCTATCTGAGTTCGCAAAACGTTTCCGTGTTTGCGTGTTGTTCGGACCTATCGGTAACAAATCTAGCAGTCCACCTGTGAACTACCTCGGTGTCGTCCTTTAATCCTGACTGGCACGGATCTCAAACACTCGAGCAGTACTCAAGAATAGGTCACAACAACGTCTTCTTTGTTGTGTCCTTTACAGATGAACCACACGTTTCTAAAATTCATCAACTAACCGAAGTCGACCATTCACCTTATGTCTTTCACGTCCTTAATTGGGCAAAATATATGGGGGAAAGGACGAGAGAGAGAGAGAGAGAGAGAGAGAGAGAGAGAGCAAGATTAATATAGCGGCCAACTGCCAAACTGTCCGTGCCTGATCGGTATACAGTACAGTACATCTGATACAGGGCATCTGTTGCATCTGATCGCAGGGTATCTGTTACCTTACAGCAGCTACGCAGATACGCGGAGCTGCATGCCGCTACCCCTGCTCGCCCCTCTGTTCTTCGCCTCCGAGCGTTGTCTCCGCTCGGCACAGTATTAAGCGCTAACCTGTTGGCAGTGACAAACGAGTGCTGCAGGAGGTTTTTTGTGCCTGATTTTTTGTCCTCCCATCCGTCCTTCGCGGTGGGCCTCAAGTTTCCGCAAGCCTTCCGCCTGCCTCCTCCTCCTCCTCCTCCTCCTCCAGATCCACCCCTCCCCCCCATCCATCCAACCACACTGATGTTAGCAGCTCCAGACACAGAGAATGGCGCTTCCGCACAAACCTGAGACGTCCCGCACGCGAAACCTTCAACGGCAGCCTCATGAATTTTCAATTTGTTGTATATTTTTATGTAAATACTGATGTGCTGCCGCAAAGTGGGGAATTATCATACAGAATTCTCGCAGAGCGGTTCCCCTTTTAGTTCCGCCTCATTTGTCAGTGCGGAGAAGCTTTAGAGTAGCTACGGACAAGGACGATGTCTGTGTCGAAAGACAATGCAATTTCTGAAATCGTATCCGCTTTCTACTCGTTACAAACACGTGCAGTAATCCGCCAAATGGATCATTTAATAATCCGTGAGTGTGTTTTTCTTATAACCACAAGGGCTTCACGAGGGAGGCTGCCAAATCTCCTGAGACATGAAACTCGGTTTTCTTCAACAACAACAAACAGAAAGTTAATGATATTTGTTCAGGATGTATTGTAAGCTGCGTTGCAGCGTGGTGAATGAATTCCGAAATGTGACTAGAATAAATGCAATTCTGTAGAAAGTTTGACGTATAGCTTTCATATCTGGGCAATCGCACAGATTCCCAGATGGCGTGTCGACAGGGCTGTACGGGTATTTTAATATAGGTATTACTGTCAGGCACTTTGATTGATGGTAATAGAAACTAAATTCAGTGATAATGCTACCAAGCAAAATTATGTTTGTCCTTTTACTCCTTTCTCCGACCCTGAGCCTTGTAAGTTGTTTTGCAAATGAAACTTTCTTTGGGAATTAAAGCCGCGTACAATGAATGGGTAAATCAGTTTGGATTATTGGTATACGTGATATGAGAGACACCTCTCCAGTGATTGGGTCTGTGAGGGTAGAGGCTACACTGGGAGCATTTTACATAATTTTAGTCTGCGAATCGGTAGTATAGTATTCTAAAGCCGATAAGCCATAAATAAACCCTTCCTGTTTTCTCTTAAACCGAAGACAAGAAAGAAAAGAAAACAGCGCGTTGTTGTGTACATTGTCTTTATTTGAAGTTATATATGAGGAGAAAGGACACTATGCGAAACACAATTCTTTCTCGTAGTCGGTTTTAACAAAATATCTGTGCGTTGTCGTTACATAACATTACCTTAATACTTGTTCCATAGATCATGAATACGATATTTCGTAATTTTGTGGAACATGGCAGTTAAACAAAAGTTTTCTTTACACAATATTTTTGTTTTACAGTTACTACATCATATCTAAAAAGTCATTCATTGAGTAGGAGATGCTGTCATTCAGAAATTCTTTTAATTTGTTTTTAAATGTTGGTTGGATATCTGTTAGACTTTCAGTGCTATTTGGCAAATGAGTAAAGATTTTAGTGACGACATAATTCACACCTTTCTGTGCCAAAGACAGATTTAAACCAGATTAGTGAAGATCATTCTTTCTCCTAGTGTTGTAGCTATGCACTTCGCTATTAGTTTTAAACTGGGGTACTATGAATATCCCGAGTTCCTTAAATAAATGTCTGCAAGGTGGTCTTGGGTGGGCTCCAGCTATTGTTCTGATTACCCGCTTTTGTGCAATGAATACTTTTTCTCTTAATGATGAATTACCCCAAAGTATTACGCCATATGAAAACAGTGAATGAAAACAGCCATAGTAAGCTAATTTACTGATATATTTATCAACAAAATTCGCAATAACCCTAATAACATAAGTAACTGAACCTAACCGTTTCATCAGATCATCAGTGTGTTTCTTCCAATTCAATTTCTCATCAGTACACACACTCAGAAATTTCGAATATTCTGCCTTGGCAACAGACTTCTGTTCATGGTTTTCATTTATTTATTTACACGTCAAGTTCCGTAGCAGCAAACTGAGGAGAAAATCTCCAAGGTCATGGAACGCGTCAGTACATGAAATTAAAAGGTAAAATTAAAAATAGATAAAAACAGACTGTTTGTGAACCCAAAAATGTCAAGCCATAAGTTTAAGTAAAAGCACTCAACAATACAACAGGAATCAGCTTAATTTCTCAGGGATCTTCTAGACAGTATAGATGGAGTGACCCATGAGGAAACTCAGCAGTAATCCACGAGCTTTCAAAACGAAACTTCAAAGATTTTTGAATTCTTGTGGTAGCTTACTGAAATTGGATGCAGCAGCATACTGCACACCTTTCTGCACAACAGTTAAGAAAGTCCGAACCAAAAGCAGGTTTGATTTCTTCCGAGTATTGACTGAGTAAAAGCTGCTTATTCTTGGGAATAAGTTGTAATTATCAACAAGAAATGACAGTAAAGAGTATATATATTGAGAGGCCAATGTCAAAATTCCCAGGCTAGTGAACAGGGGTCGACAAGAGGGTTCGCAAACGTGCATCACTTATTGCCCGAACCGCTCGCTTCTGAGCCAACAAAAGTTCTTAAAATGGCAAAAATAAAAATTTCAGAGTTATCCGTAATACTAGAGGCATACCATTTATATAAATAAGGAACAGGAGTGGCCTCAACACTGATCACTGGGTCACCCATCATTTGGCAGTACCTCATTCAGACCCCACATCACAGCCATTCTTAACACTGCGAGTAATGACCATTTTCTGTCTGTGGCTAAAGTAAGAGGTGAATCAGTTTTGAGCTACTCCCCGTATTCCGTAATGGTCCAACTTCTGGAACAATATTTTGTGATCAACACAATGAAACGCCTTAGATAAATCAAAAAACATGCCTAGCGTTCGAAACCTTTTGTTTAACCCATCCAGTACCTCACAGAGAAAAAAGAATATAGCATTTTCAGTAGTTAAACGACTTCTAAAGCCGAATTGTACATTTGATAGCAAATTGTGTGAAATAAAATTATGAATTATCGTTACACACATAGCCTTTTCAGTGACTTTAGCAAACACTGATGGCATGGAAATAGGCCTAAATAGTCTGCATTATCCCTTTCTCGCTTTTTACAAAGCGGCTTTACTACTGAGTACTTAATCGCTCAGGAAACGGACCCTTCCTAAGAGAAATATTACAAATGTGGCTAAATACAGGGCTAAAATGTGCAGCACAGTACTTTCATATTCTGCTAGGCCCTACATCATATTCACGAGTGTCCTTAGTCTTGAGTGATTTAGTTATTGACTCATCTCCCCCTTGTCCGTATCACAGAGGAGTATTTCAGACATCAATCTCAGAAAGGCATTTGCCAAGAGAGTTACATGATTCCCTGTAGAAACTAAATTTTTATTTAATTCTCCAGCAATGCTCGGAAGATGATTCTTAAATACTGTAAAATTTTTTTGATTTCTAATAAAGCAACTCTCAAAGAGAGTGGGAAATGTGTTAAGGAAAGCCTTATATTTGTCATCTATGTTATCGGCACTATGAACGTCCTGCCACTCTTGTTCCTTGACGAGGTTTAATAAACTAGCTACTGCCATTGTATTAACTTCCCCACATTGTTTGTAATTATATGTGACATTTGTTTGAGTACAAAAGCCTGTTAGTGTTAAAATTTGTGCACCATTGTCTGAAGGCCATTCACCCTTTACTAACAGAATGCCCATCTAGTAATGAAGAAAGAATAAAAATATTGTCTATGGCTGTACTACTGTTCCCCTGCACCCTAGCTGAAAAAAAAAAACACAATCTGCATCAGATCGTGTGAATTTAGGAGCTCTACCAACATCCTTTTTTTTGCACGTCATATACAAAATTAATATTGAAGTCACCACATACAACTAATTTCTGGTACTTCCTATAAAGTGATCCAAGAGCCCTCTCTAGGTTGAGCAGAAATGCTCTTAAGTCAGAGTTAGGGAATCTATTAACAACAACAACAACTAAAGCTTTAGGTTCACTAAATTCAACTGCCTCTGCACAACAATCGTGTTACGTCATTTGCTGTACAGAATTGTATTTACTGCGTTTTCTCAGAATTTACAGAGAGTCGATTTGCAGAGAACCACTTAATAATTTTCTGAAAGACTTTATTTACAATTTCCTCCGCTGATTGTTGTTTGTTGGAAGTGATTACTGTATTTATACCATCAGCAAAAAGAACTAGCTTTGTGTCTTCATAGAACATAGAATGTCAAATCTTTAATATACATTAAGAACAATAAAGGACACAAGACTGCACCCTATGGGCCACAGGGTGCAGTAAAAAAGATACAAGTTGATGTAAAAATGTTGCACTTGAAGGTCAGCATGCGATTCCTAATCCAGCTTCAAGCCAAATCTAGTAAAATCAGATTGTATGCATTTTGAAAAGACACGTATGAATAGGAGGAGCTGGCAACGCTGTCACATCATGCAGCACATCAGATTCTACAGAGGAACGAGTATCACCCAGCGCTATCGTGACAGCCGTCGTAGCTCACTGACTAAATTGCTTGGCATCAAACCCACATCCACCATGGAGCTATGGGACGAATTACCGTCAGGTTCCCTTCCTGATTTTCTTACACATCCGTTTCCTAGTTGTCGTTGTTTGTAAGCAGTGAGTCATTTTGTCACATGAAAATAACCTATCACATGAGAGTGGGATCCATTAAACTCCATTAAACTACTGAGTGCGCGACCATAACTGTTGTTGTCAAGTTCATGTAGGGCAGCTTCCCTATGAAGTATACAAAGGATAATAACGTCGATATGCTTTTGATGCAGCGTGCATCCGATAGCCAAGCTGCTGCTGCTGCCCGCAGACATGCTGCATCGTACGCTCAAATGCCCTCGGGATCGTCCACAATTAACGGACAGAGGTCGTCCAAGTACTAGACGCACTCCACAAAGAGAGGACGACATTTATCAAACCGTGCACCACTCATCTCGGAGATGTACATGTGATACTGCAAGGCAGTTCCATTATCTCAAAGGCTGGCTGTTGCACTGCGGTTGTTGAACTGTTGCACTGAGACGAACTGCTTCCATATCATTGCACGTTAACTCAAGACCATCGGCCAGAGGACTGCATTCGATGAATGCAGTTTTTTAAATGACTTCTACACCAAATGGAAGATAACATTTCATAAGCAACGTGATGTGGAATATTGAACCTAGCTTTACTCGTTAATGTATTTTCATCCTCCACAACAGCTATTCTGCAGCTATTCTGCATAGCACCACCCACATGTCATACGTGAACATGGCTTTCAGGCAAGTTTTGACATAAACGTTAAGGACTGGATTTGTATGAGGAGCGCTTTTGGACCCTTACATTTTGCTGAACAAGTAGAATGTATACCTGTATCGTACATTTCTTTGCAACACCTCGTCTGACGCGTTAGAAAATTTTTCCCTCCCTCTTTGACGACATGTATGGTTTCAGTATGACGGTACACCGTCACTTCTTGAAATGAATGTGCGGAAATATTTCAATGGAGAGTTTCCAGCGAAATGGATTGGTCGTGCAGGTCCAATATTCTGGCCTCCACGTTCTCCGGATCTAAATCCACCAAATTTCCATTTGTGGAGACACTTAAAGAAACAAGTTTATAGCACTCCACACACGGATGTTCACGACGTAATTGCTCGTGTGCATGCCGTTTCGGCAATGGTGTAAGCAGGTGTGTTCATTAGGGTGCAGCAAAGTTTGATCCAGAGAGTGGCGTAGTGTTTCGAAATGCTAGGTGGTCGCTTTTAAAGTCTTCTCTAAAGATAATGTTGCTTGTATGTGTGGGTACCGGCTTTGTGAATATAAGCCACCACGTCAGACGTACAGAATTGAACTATACTGCATGCCATAATGATCATAGCATAGCGTAGCCTATTTATTTAGATTTTGTACTGCATTGGATGCAGACCATGTTGCTGTATCCACTATCATCTCCCATTTGCTTAATTTGTATCACGGACGGAACAAGGTGGTCGTATACGCCTGTAAGAAGTTTATGTAATGTCTTAGTGTTTAAGCAAAGGTAACAATAACAGAAAGAAATATCAAAAATATTGCACTGTGGAGATCGAAATCGAATACAGTTCTATACTTTAACCCAAGAAAGCCTGATGCGAAAGCGACTGGAACATCGACGAGTCTGAACATCCGTTCCCCATGGAATAGCATAATCTCACTGAAGTAACCGCACAGATCAGGCAACGCACAGAGTTCATGCTACCTATTCCCGGCCACCTAGTTACCGCATTGCCAGAATCTTGTTTTCTAAATCGCATTTCTGTTATACCTATTGGTGGGACTAGCTTTTGGTCCTGATTTGGGACGAGGAATCGCATTCCAGTCACCCAACGAAACACTTTTTCTTCACGCTGTGCGTCCCATGTTGGTCGGAATGGTCATTACAGCATCTCGAAAGTACTGGACGTTAATCGGTCAAGAACTTACTACGAGATTTTCGGTAACATTGTTCTTCAATTACCTATTGCATGTATATTACATGTATTGAAAAATATACAGCTTCTATCCATCTTAATGTTAATTATAAAATCGGGGAAGAGCTTTCCGTAACTTTTGCCACCACACAGCGAGATCTTCAGAGGTGGTGGTCAAGATTGCTGTACACACCGGTGCCTCTAATACCCCGTAGCACGTCCTCCTGCACTGATGAGTGCCTATATTCGTCGTTGCATACTATCCACAAGATCATCAAGGAACAGTTAGTCCAGATTGTCCCACTCCTTAACTGCGATTCTGCATAGATCCCTCAGAGTGGTTGGTGGGTCACGTCGTCCATAATCAGCCGTTTTCAATCGATCCTAGTTATGTCCGATAGGATTCATGTCTGGAGAACATGCTGGCCACTCTAGTCATGTCGTTATCCTGAGGGAAGTCATTCACAAGATGTGCACGATGGGGGCGCGAATTGTCGTCTATGAAGACGAATGTCTCACCAATATGCTGCCCATATGGTTCTACTATCGGTCGGACGATGGCACCCACGTATTCTACAGCCGTTACGGTGCCATGACCACCAGCGGTGTACGGCTCCACATAATGCCAGCCCAAAAAAGTAGGTAACCTCCACCTTGCTGCACTCGCTGGAAAGTGGGTCTAAGGCGTTCAGCCTGACCTGGTTGCCTCTAAACACGTCTCCGACGATTGTCTGGTTCATGGCATACGCGACAGTCTTCGGTGAAAAGAACGTGATGCCAATCCTGAGCGGTCCATTCGGCATGTTGTTGGGTCCATATGTACTACGCTGCATGGTGTCATATTTGCAAAGTTGGACCTCGCCATGGACGTCGGGAGTGAAGTTGTGCATCATGCACCCTATTGCGCACAGATTGAGTTGTAACACGATGTCCTGTGGCTGCACGAAAAGCATCATTCAACACGGTGGCGTTCCTCCGAGCCATAATCCTTAGGTAGCGGTCGTCCACTGCAGTAGTGGCCCTTGGGCGGTCTGAGCGAGGCATGTCATTGACAGTTCCTGTCTCTCTGTATCTCTTCCATGTCTGAGCAACATCGCTTCGGTTCACTCCGAGACACCTGTACACTTCCCTTGTTGAGAGCCCTTCCTGGCACAAAGTAAAAATGCTGACGCGATCCAACAGCGGTATTGACCATCAAGCTATAGTTGAACTACAGACAACACGAGCCGTGTACCATCTTCCTGGTGGAATTGAACTGTTTGGTTGTCAGACCCCGTCCTTGTAATAGACGATGCTCATGCATGGTTGTTTACATCTTTGGGTGAGTTTAGTGACCTCTCTGAACTGTCAAAGTGACTGTGTCTGTGATACAGTATCCACAGTCAACGTCTGTGTTCAGGAGTTCTGGGATCCGGGGTGATGCAAACACGTTTTTGATGTGTGTATTAGAAGTTGAAAGGAACCTTAACTGCCGGTGTTCTGTGCCTTGACCATGGAGGCATCAGAATTCTGACCAAGCAAATGTTTTCTGTTGCTAAAATAAATGATATAATATTGGAAAGATGGTGACAACGAAAAAGTTAGATACAAGCAGCAAATTAATGGAACAGACTACCATTAACAAATAAGATTATGCGAGGTACCTACGTTACAGCATCAAATCAGAATACTGTATTACTCGGCGATAAGCCGTTCTTCCGTAGTAAATACAAATAACACAGGGAACACAACTGAACAAGAAATAACAGAACGTCATGTTACTAGAGAGTCCTGTATATTAAAGCGTGATGAACAGTCATAAGTAACGCGGAGTCGTAGTTGGCCATGAGGAATATGATATGCAGACACAAAGGGCGCAAAGCGCGCCGCTCCATAGCAGATCTGCATCGCTGAACATTTGGTGCAGGCAATTCGCAGCGCAAGCTGCGTACTCGAGTAATTACGGTGGGCAAAGCAGACGGGTACATTCTGTCACCGAGCGAGGTGGCGCAGTGGTTAGCACACTGGACTCGCATTCGGGAGGACGACGGTTCAATCCCGTCTCCAGCCATCCTGATTTAGGTTTTCCGTGATTTCCCTAAATCGTTTCAGGCAAATGCCGGGATGGTTCCTTTGAAAGGGCACGGCCGATTTCCTTCCCAATCCTTCCCTAACCCGAGCTTGCGCTCCGTCTCTAATGACCTCGTTGTCGACGGGACGTTAAATACTAACCACCACCACCACCTACATTCTGTCGTAGCGGGACAGCAATTACACTGTTGAGACTATAATTAATGCTAGTTCTAAAGTAACGGAAGCCAGTGCATGATAAATAAGGTGGCACCAACTTCCACAGTGTTTATCCAGAAACACAATAGTGAACAAGTTTATGAACGAACATCGGCTGCGACCCGCAACCGGTTGGGGATAGGAGACTTTCTGTCCTTGGTTTTATGGTCTCTAAGGAAGCACACTCTGAGAAAAAGTATTCGTGTAGCCAAACTTCAACATCTTACTGTTGTTGCACGGCGGGTGTCGGCAGCGGGAGGGTGGCATTGACCGTTCCAGCGACTTTTTGACCGGAATAACGGAAAAACAACGGCTGGGTGCCGTGTGATGGAGACAGAAGAGCGGCTTCAGTATAAAACGGTCTGCTTTCATACTGGCGAGTCTGGGACAAATACTTGGATGCATCTGTCCCCACTTTTACCAATCTGTGCCTTCTTGTGGTTTTCTTAATTTAACCGTTCGGCTGACAAAATCCCACGGTAATATTTTGTAATGGAATTATGAGAACGTGAGGCCTATTTTCATGTGACTTGATAGATTTCCATGAATATCTTTTATCTATTTTTAAAACTTATCCTGCTATTCTATCTAAGGTATCTGAAGGATCTGTAACATTGCTATTACTTTTCCTTTTTACAGTAAAATATACGACAAAAGGTCTTTCGTGGGGTGCTCCTCTACAGTAATGCTATTTGTCTGTTTTATCGTTGCACTTCCGCTAACCCATATGTATCCGATTTTATTTTAAGTAACTCCTCCATCTGTACTAATCGTAGGAGCCTTGAGTTCTAATAAATACTATCCCGACACTCCAGGAAATGGCACCTATCCGTAAGTGCCTTGTTCGAAAGGGTTTGTAGAGCCACGATGATAGTGATCTACCGGTGTCTGAGCTCTGCTGACACCAGTCTCAGCCCATAATTTTGTGAACCTGATTGGTGTCAACCAGTACGTACGCTGATCAAGTGTCAGCAGAGCCATCAAGCCTGGAGTCAATACTGTTGAGTCTTAGCATTTCTAAATGGAATTCTACATCGCTGACGTGCAGTGTCATTTTGACTGATCATATTAATTGGTACTTATGCCAAATTTACTTAAATTGTACTGCTTAGCATTCTAAGAGAAACTGAGATATTTCTTATTCTTGAACTGTTCGCTAGCAAGAGAGATGTACACTTTACCGTAGCAACAAGCAATCTTAAAATGTAGCAGTATCAGTTACTATAAACTTCAAAACCCTTTACATAACATGGTTACAAGTACTTTAAACCGATAACAAATTTATATTAAGTAAAGGATGGATGAGTTTCAGTTTCAGTTAGTTTATGTCTATAAACTGTCATCTGGGAACTGAACCATAGTTGTACATATATGGTAACATTATATCATACAATTCCTCATATTATGTATGCTAATACGGTGTAGCAATTATTGTGAATATATGATGAAGAAACGAAGCAGAATGTTGTTAATATTATTAAATGACACACATTAAATCAAAATAAATACAGTTAAAATCCTAAGTGACTAATTCTCGAATTACTGCGGCTCTTACTCGCTACCTCGGACGAGCTCGAGGTTTGCTAACTGCAACTATGACACATTGCGGAATGGTGTGGGTTTTACATACATACTTTTCAGTAACGTAGTACGTAATTATACTGCTTAGCGATGTACGAAAAGCTGAGATATTTCTTATACTTGAAGTGTACAGTAGCAAGAGAGGTATTTTCTGTTCCGTTCGCTAACGGTGCGCGTCTAGAGATTAATGCTCTAGAACCGTAGACACGTCGCTCTTCAAGACGTTATGTTCAGAATTCAAATATCAATTACCAAAGTAGTTCTATGCAACTCTCAAAATTTCTGGAAATAATCGAATTTGAAATTTCCTGACACTCCTTAATACCCTAATGTAAGATTCACTTCTTGTCAGGCAGTGTTGTGGTAGAATGCTTGTCTGCCTATAAGGGGTCTTGGAGTCGATTCCCATCAAATGCAAATTTTTAATTAAAAGTATATATGGGAATGAAATATGCGGTTCAATTTTCTCCTTCGCTTTCCCTCCTCGTGACAGTTATCTTTGCTAAGAGACATACAATTATTGGACTGAAATCAACAAAACCATCGATAGTGTGTTGAATGTTGCCGGCTGGTTGTGCACTGGCATGTAGATGAAAATGCGGCGAGCTCCAACAAAGGATACACGTGTCGAATACGTTGCTGGTAGTCATCTGTCACGCGCTGGAGTCTGACACAGATATATCTCCAGAATGTCAACACGTCTTTGCGTCAGATGTGTGCTTTAAAATACACACGCCAGTATGCATTGGCACTTCGTTCTAGAAAACGAAGATTTGTTTGGCTTATTGCAGTAGTTACGGTACAAGAAAGTTTAAAAATTAAAGTACCTGCTAAACAGTTAACGGATACCGTGATGAGTGTGGGTAACCTGGTGGAATGATTTACTGACTCTGCCCACGTGAAACCGTACCATAAAAACACTTGTGGTCTTTAACCTGTTCTTTCAGCAACATTTCGTATGTTATGATATGAAGAGACAGGTCGGAACGACGTCACTAAGGCAAAAATAAGTAAATATTACAAAAGTTCTATATTACTTGGATCATTTCCTAATTATGCCCATGTAAAGATGAAATACATGTTCGTATTCTTAAATTCTCCTTGATGTTCCTTAAGCATGGAAGAGTGGAACATAACATTCATGTTTCTTTTTCCTCGCTGCTCTTCAGGAAATGCTTGCACAATGAGATCGGCACACGTTAAGGACGGTAATCAATGGAATGGGCAGTACACAAATATTGATGAACCTTAAAATGGACACTGGACTAGTTACTGTCCTAGACCATTTAATTTTACTGCAGCACAGTGATTTGATCATTGGTTTATTTTCTTAAAAATGGTTCAAATGACTCTGAGCACTATGGGACTTAACTTCTGAGGTCATCAGTCCCCTATAACTTAGAACTACTTAAACCTAACTAACCTAAGGACATCACACACATCCATGCCCGAGGCAGGATTCGAACCTGCGACCTTAGCGGTCGCGGTTCCACACTGTAGCGCCTAGAACCGCTCGACCACTCCGGGCGGCTTATTTTCTTATATACATTTTCGTATCACAGAACAAATTAAATTGAACTTTAATCGTAGTTCTAATTTTACAATTTAGAAGGGATAAGTACGCTGGTGTATGAAAAACCTTCCGGAAAGAAAAGAGATTTTCACTGAAGATTTACACCTCACTGGGTAATAAAATTAATGCTCCAGAACCGTAGACACGTCACTCTTGAAGACGTGAAGTTCAGAATTCAAATATCAATTACCAAAGCAGTTCTATGTAACTCTCAAAAATTCTGGAGAAAATCGAATTTGAAATTTCCTGACACTCCTTAATACCATAATGTGAGATTCACTTCTTGTCAGGCAGGGATGTGGTAGAATGCTTGTCTGCCTATAAGGGGTCCTGGAGTCGATTCCCATCAAATGCAAATTTTTTATCAAAACTGTATGAGCTGTGAACATTTCCGCTGAAGTGTAAAACATGCAGAGGTGAAAAAAAAACAATCAGTAGCATTTGAGACTGGTAATTGCTGGTTCGAGTCGCACTTAGTTCATACTGTTTTTCGCTTTTTATCTTTCTGTTCGAGAATCTATGCCCAAGTTAGATGAAGGTTTTCTGCCAAGAAGTCGCTCTCTGACCCTCACCGCACCGCAAGAGCACCTCACCTTAGGTAATTAGGCAATGCACTGCTCTGTTTAAGAAAATTAGCTCTGTAGTAGCGTAGGGTAGCTTGTAGCTGTGATCCTGTAGTCGAATTATGTATGAATTTGCTAGAACTGCAAATAAATAAAATAAACAGACATATTAAATAAAGATAAATCAATAATTAATAGAACGTGCTCTATTCTAACGTCTATAATTAATGTAGACGACTGAAAATTACTCAGGATACTGTTTATGCAAGAGAGTAAATAAAATAGACGGGAAGCATAATCAAAGACTAGTGAAACCTGAGTCAATTGCGTAATCACAGTATGCTTAATGTTCACCAGCTCAAAATAGTTCAGAGCTCTCTCTCTTGCCAGATAACGAATCGAAACTCATACTCTGCGTGTTCTCAATTCCGTAATGCATTCAGAAAAGAAGATGTAGTACTTAGCGGCCGTTCAAAGCCCAGAATCATTTGCCTGCACTATGAAATATTACACGATAACACAGGCAAGTCAGCTTTCTTCGAGAACTCGAAAAAAAGTACCAAGGGTCGCTTCCTTGAGCACACTGCCTGATTTTCACAGGCTTAGGGCCATCACAACCAAAAATACATCATTCTTAAGTTGCTAAGTACTTGCGAAGTACTTTGCAAATGCGTGGACTGTGTCCTCACACTATCTGACCGACCCACAATTCCACTTAGCGCCACCTATGTGCAGTTCGCTTCCATATCCTACATACTTGCTGAATTTAGATTCTGGAGGTCGAACATAAATGTACATGTACACTGAATTATGCGGACTCATTGCCCATCGAGGCGAATCAGTTACATGAGTGCGGGACATGTGTTTTCCGACATGCCCGAGACGTGTCTCCAACGTTAAACCCTCCCCCCCCCCCCCCCCTTACTTCTGCCTGTTATCCGAGCCTGATTCCATACAGCAAACGACCTTCCTAACCAAGAAAAGTAAAAGAGATAGAGAGAGAGAGAGAAGAAAAGAAAGAAAGCTAATGGTTGTGAATTTGGGGACGTACAAGTTGATGAGAGATGATGTGTTATAAAACGCGTTCCAGATTCTGCTGTTCGACGAAGTTCCACTATTGTAGTCTGCGGAACAGTTTTTGGGTGAACACGGTTCAACCACAGTACGGTTACACTACTGTAAGGTCAAATTATTTTGGTAAGGTTCGCTAGCGTCGCTTTAACCGGCCAGGCATATATCAAAATTTGCGACTTCGGCATAGCCTATTTAACTCCTGGCGCAGTCCGACTGCCGTAAGACAAATGCCAAGATCCCGCTACAGGACGGGACGTTATCAACTCCTGTTTAAGCTAGATAGCTCTCTGGATAACAGTTAAGAGATGGACTGTTCAGAAAGTGACACCTAAATCAAACAAATAAAACTAGATATCCCACCTAAGTGGGCACAGTCACTATACAACGACTATTTTCTACCAATAGAACCAACATAATCTCTGCTAACATTTACCTCCTTAATTAAAGAAACTGTGGTAGGATATCGACACTTTTCTCGTGTTCTTCAGTCCAAAGACAGATTCACGTTGCTCTCGAAGCTACACTTACCTGTGAAAGCCTCTTTATCTCCGAATAACTATTGCAACCCATGATCATTTTCACATGCTTACTATACTTGTCTCTTCGTCTCCATGTGCAATTTTTATTCCCCGCTTCTCCGAAAAAAATACGCTTCCTTCCAACATTAAACTGACGATTCTTGATGCTTTAGAATGTATCCAATTAACGAATGGACCTTTTAGTCAAGTTATTCCAGAAATTTGTATTGTGCCAAATTCTTTTCAGTAACTCATTAGTTAACCGATCTACCTGCCTAATTTTTAATATTTTCCTACAGCAGTCATTTTTACAGTTTCGATGCTCTACTAGTCTGAACCGCTTATTGTCCATTTTTGACTTCCATGCAAGGCTACGCTCCAGACAAATGCTTACATAAACGACTTTCTGAGAGAGAAATTTATGTTTAGTGTTAACAAACTTCTATTCTCCAAACTCTTTTCTTGCCGTCACCATTCTACATTTTACATCCTCACTGTTTCCCCATCACCAATTATTTTACTACCAAATAGCAGAACTCACCTACTACGGTCTCATTCCTTAATGTAATTTTTTCGACAAGATTCCGTTACCTTTGTTTTGCTTTTAACACTGATTATTTTATAGTTGCCTTTAAAAACACCGTTTAGTTCGTTCAACTGCTCTTACAAGTTATTAGCTGTCACAGAGAGAGTTAAAATGTCATCTGCAAAAGAAAACTTTTTTATTTATTCTCCCTGAACCTTATGTCATCCTCCAGATCTATCTTAGGCCCCCTTTCTAACTTGCTCGTTGTATAGATTGGACATCATCTGGAGGAGGCTACAGCCCAGTCCCGCAACCTTCTCAACCACTGCTTCTCTTTTATACTCTTCGACTCTTATAACTCTCGTCTTATTTCTGAATAACCTTTATATTCGTTTATTTTACTCCTTGCTATTTTCAGAATTCCATTCAAAAGCGTTTCCGAAGTCTTTCTCTATGCCCGCCTCCTCTCTCTCTCTCTCTCTCTCTCTCTCTCTCTCTCTCTCTCTCTCTCTCTCTCTGGTTTGATGCTGCCCGCAAGGAATTCCATTTCTGTACCAACCTCTTCAATTCAGACTTGCAACCTAAATCCTCTATCTGCTGTAAGTATTTCAAACTTCATTTTTCTCTATAGTTTTACACTCTACAACTCCCTCCATTACCATGGAGGTTGATCCGTGATATCTTAATAGATGTCCTACTTCGCTATCCGCTGTCCTCGTCAGTGATTTCCATGTATTCCTTCCCTCGCCGGTTATCCAGAGAGACCCTTAATCGCTTACCTTATCAGTCCACCTAATTTTCAACACTCTTGTGTAGCACCGCATCTCGTATGGTTCGATGCTCTTCTCTTCTGGTTTTCCAACAGTCCATATTTCACTACCCTACCGTGCTGTGCTCCAAACGTACATCGTCAAATTAAAGCCCGTGTTTCATACTAATAGACTTCTATTGGCGAGGAACGCCACTTTTTCCAATGGTAGTCTGCTTCCTACGCCATCCGTGCTCCGACTGTCACGGGTTAATATGCAGGCTAGGTAGCAGAATTCAACTACAGCTACTTCGTGATTACCAATACCGATGCTAATTTTCTCGCTGTTCTCATTTTTGCTATTTCTCCTTGCTTTCGTTTTCTTTCTATTTACTCTCACTTCATGTTCTTTACTGATTAGAATGTCCATTCCTTTTAGCAGATCCTGTAATTCTTCTTCATTTTTACTGAGGATAGCGATGTCATCAGCGAATCTTTTCATTGATATACTTTAACCTTGAATTTTAATTGCACTCTTCAGCCTTTTTTTATTTCCGTCATATATTGAACAGTAGGCCGAAAGAATACATCCCTTTCTTACTCACTTTTTAACCCGAGCACTTCTTCCTCCCTCTTAGCTCCTGTACATATTGTATATTACCCGTCTTTCCCTATCTCTTACCCCTATTTTTCTCAGAATTTCGAACATATTGGCCCATTTTTCAGAGTAGAAAGCTTTTTTCAAGTCGATAAATCCTATGAACGTGTCTTGATTTTTCTCTTCCTACATATCCGTTCTCTCCTCTGCATTTAATACCGACATTACCATTGCACTCTAACTGTTGCCACCCTAGCATTTAATTTTCTCGAAGTCTGATTTGAATTTTGTATACGCTGGATCAATCCTCCCGACAATCATTCCTTATTCGAGTTCTTCATGTTTTTCCGGTGATTATTTCGCCCTATCTTTCCTGAATTTTCTATTTATTTCATTCAAATGACTTTTATGTCTGTGTTCTCGAATTTCCATGTCTTTGTACTTCCTTCTTTCACTGATCAACAGAAGTATTTCTTCTGTTAACCGTGGTTTCTTTGCAGTTACCTTCCTTGTACCTATGTTTTTCTTTCCAACTTCTGTGATTGCACTTTTCAGAGATGTCTATTCCTCTTCAACTGCACTGCTTACTGAACTATTTCTTATTGCTGTATCCATCGCCTTACAGAACTTCAAGTCTATCTCGTCATTTCTTAGTACTTCCTTATCCCACTTCTTTGTGTACTGACACCACCTGACTAATCTCTTAAACTTCAACCTACTCTTCATCACTACTATACTGTCATCTGAGTCTATATCTGTTGCTTTACAGTCCAGTATCTGATTTCGGAGTCTGTATGACCATGATATAATACATTTGAAATATTCCTTATCATCCGGCCATTTCCAAGTATACCTCCTCCTCTTGTGATTCTTGAGAAGGATATTCGCTATTACTAATTGATATTTAATGCAAAACTCAATTATTCTTTCAGATCCCTCATTGCTACGAACAATCCCACGTTCTCCCGTATGGATCACCCCTTCAATATCCTCACAAAATGTCTCCATACCTTCATCTTCTCCATGCGACGTCGGCAAGTATACTTGAAGTATTGTTGTCGATGTTGGTTTGCTGTCTATGTCTGATGAGGACAACCATATCACTTAACAGTAACTCACTCTCCGCAGTACTTTTTTATTCATAAATAAGCCTGCTCATAGTACACCATTGTCTGCTGCTTTTGATATTACCCTGTATTCATCTGACCAGAAATCCTTTTCCTCTTTATTTCGCTATACTGATCCCCAGTACCTCTAGACAGAACCTTAGCATTTGACGTTGCAGATTTTCTAGCTTCTCTATCACTTTCAAACTTTTGACATTTCACGCCACTACTCATATTACGTTATCCTTTCATTGGTTATTCAGTCTTTTTCTCATGGTCACCTTCCCTTTGGCAGTCTCCTCCTAGAGATCCAAATGGGGGGACTAGTCTGGAATCTTCTGGCGATTGAAAGATCATCGTGATACTTTTTCAGTTAGGTGCCACATACAAAGGAACATTGTCAAGAAAGAAAAATAAACACTCACTAAACTTAGCTTATTTAACAGCTATTGTCAATTAAGAAGCGTTAAAAATATTTAAAGATTTAGGATAAATGAACTTCGTGTTGACAGTACATGGGTTGCCCTCTCAGGCCTGTTAGTGAACCATTTGGAAAGACTGGTTGCCATGGTGAAGTTGGACGCCGTTCCAAAGATGAGGCAACAGGCTTCTTTCCTCTGAAGTTGTTGTAAAGTCGATAGGCAAAGCAGTGGTTGTCATGGTGAGGATAAACGTTGTTGCTCAATAGTATATCGTCTGAAGCGACAGTCTTTGCCATTCTACTTTGCAACAACTTCGTTAGAAAGAAGCCTGATGCCACACCTTTGCACTGGCGTCAAATATGCTAAGTTTAGTGTGTGTTTATTTTTCTTTCTTGACAATGTTCTTTTAACTAACAAATTTTACTTTGTTATTCGACTTATAACTCATTGGTTAGTAATGACATCTTTCAGTAAGAAGTGGATGGAGCTTCCATTATATATGGTAAGACCTGCATGGGTTTCTCCATTAGTGATTCTCCAGCAGAAGGAGGCTCTTATTCACTAGCAATTCATCGTCCTATAGCTTTATAACTTTATGTATTTTCTTTAATGTATATAGCTTTCTAATTAAAGCGTTGTATACGACTTATACGTCTGAAGATGACTACAGTAGTGGTCTAAACCGGTCACCGTAACAAATAAATTGTGATCAAGACTGTTTTTGATAGTAAATATTTGTAACAAACTGATCACTGTTCACTCCTATAGTGTATTCAAAAGTACTGAAAGAAGATTGTAACGGAGCGTTGAAAGACCTAAGTCAAAAGAAAGACACTGGAGTAGACGCCATTCACTCAGGAACATTGATATCCTTTGGGGAGCCAGCCATGACGATATTATTCCATCTGAGACAGGTGAAATACCCTCTGACATCAAGAAGAATGTAGTAATTCCAGTTCCAAAGAAGTCAGGTACTGGCTGGTGTGAGTACTACTACGGAGCCATAAGTTTAATTATCCGTAGTTTCAGAATACTAAGACGAATTATTTTAAGAACAGAAAAACTAAATGAAACCGATCTCGGTGAAGATCACTTTGGGTTCCGGAGAAATGTAGAAACGTGCAAGACAGTACTGATTCTACGACTTAGCTTAGCAGGTAGGTTAACGAGAAAAGATCTACGGTTATAGCATTTCTAGATTTACAGAAAGCTTTGGCCCTTATTGATTGGGCTGCAGTGTCCGAAATTTTTTCTAAATCAGGGATAAAAAGCAGGACGTGCAGAAACCAGGCTGCAATTTATGAACGGTAGTACAGAAGAGGGAAGCAATGGTTGAGAAGTGACTGCAGCCCGTACTTGATATTTAGTATGCACAATGAGTGAGCAGTAAAGGAAACAAAGGATAAATTTGGAAAGAGATTTACAGTTCATGGCCAATGGGTGCGAAGATTGACGTTCGCCGATGACAAAGACAGTAAAGGTCTTGAATGAGGAGTTGAGCGTAATGGATAGTATCTTGATACAGATACGAAGATCTGGTCGCCAGCTCTGAAGGAGCAACTGAACCTAAATTTACCTTAAACTCAAGAGTAACAGTGGTTACTTTGAAGGACTTTCACTTAATCCAAGATGGATCAATGCTTCTGAATTATTATTTAACACTGTGGCCACCATATTGAGGTTGAAGTTAAGCAACAAGTGAAATAATTAGTTACCAGCGGAGAAACCAGCCGTTGACCAGGTATTTATTTATGGCTATTCGTCCACGCCCATATCGTATAGCGTCCGGCCTTGTGCTTAATATTTATAATATCATATCTACTGCACTGTGTGTCGTACGATGATATAATTTTGTACTTACATTCAGCGACATATGTGGATACCATCTGTAATCTGTGTTAGAAATGGAGCTAATATCAACGAAACAATATGTTTAAAGGTTGCACGATGTGGCATTTTCTCAGGCATCTCAATGTTTATGAAGCCATATCTCCCGAACTGTGTGTCGTACAGTGATATACACTACTGGCCATTAAAACTGCTATACCAAGAAGATATGCAGATGATAAACGGGTATTCATTGGACAATTATGTTATACTAGAACTGACATGTGATTTCATTTTCATGCAATTTGGGTGCATAGATCCTGAGAAATCAGTACCCAGAACAACCACCTCTGGCCGTAATAACGGCCTTGATACGCCTGGGCATTGAGTCAAACAGAGCTTGGATGGCGTGTACAGGTACAGCTGCCCATCCACCTTCAACACGATACCACAGTTCATCAAGAGTAGTTACTGGCGTATTGTGACGAGCCAGTTGCTCGGCCACCATTGACCAGACGTTTTCAATTGGTGAGAGATCTGGAGAATGTGCTCGCCAGGGCGGCAGTCGAATATTTTCTGTATCCAGAAAGGCCCGTACACGACTTGCAACATGCGGTCGTACATTATCCTGCTGAAATGTAGGATTTCACAGGGATCGATTGAAGGGTAGAGCCACGGGTCGTAACACATCTCAAATGTAACGTCCACTGTCCAAAGTGCCGTCAAAGCGAACAACAGGTGACCGAGCCGTGTGACCAAAGGCACCCCATACCATCACGCCGGCTGATACACGATTATGGACGAATACACGCTTCCAATATGCGTTCACCGCGATGTCGCCAAACACGGATGCGACCTTCATAATGCTGTAAACAGAACCTGGATTCATCCGAAAAAATGACGTTTTGCCATTCGTGCAGCCAGGTTCGTCGTTGAGTACACCATCGCAGGCACTCCTGTCTGTGATGCAGCGTCAAGGGTAACCGCAGCCATGGTCTCCGAGCTGATAGTCCATGGTGCTGCAAACGTCGTCGAACTGTTGATGTAGATGGTTGTCTCGCAAACGTCCCCATCTGTTAACTCAGGGATCGAGACGTGGCCGCACGATCTGTTACAGCCATGCGGATAAGATGCCTGTAATCTTGACTGCTAGTGATACGAAGCCGTTGGGATCGATGGTGTTGCGTATTACCTTCCTGAACCCACCGATTCCATATTATATTCTGCTAACAGTCATTGCATCTCGACCAACACGAACAGCAATGTCGCGATACGATAAACCGCAATCGCGATAGGCTACAATCCGACCTTTATCAAAGTTGGAAACGTGATGGTACGCATTTCTCCTCCTTACACGAGGCATCACAACAACGTTTCACCAGGCAACGCTGGCCAACTGCTATTTGTGTATGAGATATCGGTTGGAAACTTTCCTCAAGTCAGCACGTTGTAGATGTCGCCACCAGCGCCAACCTTGTGTGAATGCTCTGGAAAGCTAATCATTTGCATATCACATCATCTTCTTCCTGTCGCTTAAATTTCGCGTCTGTAGCGCGCCATCTTCGTGGTGTAGCGATTTTAATGGCCATTAGTGTAATTTTGTTCTTACATTCAGTGGTATAGACGTGCATACTGCCAGTAAAATGTGTCGCAAATACAGTTACTAGTAAATAAGAAATAAATTATAACGTCATGCCTCATGCGGTACTTTTATTGCGCGAACGGCGGAAAAGTTGTAATCCACAAACATTTTTTCTTTCATCATTTTGTAGGAGTTGTCGGCGAGAAGAAACTCCGTAAAGATCTGAAATTTTTCGTAAAGTCTGTTGTAAGTCACTAAGTGCTCTCAGTCATAAGTAATGCATGTATAAACTCTGTGAATTCGAGAGTCAAAGACTACGCTATTTTTTCACTCCCACTCACACCAATTTGAACGGTAGGTGGTTCTCACCCTCACAGCGATAGCCGCCTGATAGTAAGGTGTAAGTCTACCATGTTAGGTTGAAATCAGTCCAGTGATTTTGGAGGTCACGGCTCTAACACTTTTGGTGTAACATCTTTATCAATTAGGTACTTTGGCATATTCATGTCTTCCAAACATTCCCATGTCTTGTTTCGAGGAAAACTGTGTTACATCTGTGTCAGAATGGTTTGAAACAAGGAGAGGTGTTCAACGAGGAACTGTTTGTAACAGTGATGAACAAGATTATAAAATCTATCAAGAAAATAGACAGTGAATCAAATGCCTTGGTTGTTGCTGATGATTTGATTGAGTGGGTAGAGTCAGAAGGTGAATCACAGAAGAAATATAATTATTGGAGCAGCACTTTCGAAAATTCTGGGCGAAAAATAAGTAAAACATAGACGATAGAAATAAACATCAACAGGCAAGAAACAAGCTCAAATATATTTCTAGAAGGGGTCAAAGTAGAATCTGTGTCCCATTTCAAGTACCTAGGAAGCAGGACCTCGAAAGACAACACCATTAATCATAAATTACTGAGCAGGACACAGAAAGCATCCAATTTTTACAGTCAAATCAGAAATCTTCTCAGGGACGATAAAATGCCATGAAAAACAAAAGCGACGGTGTACCACACCTATTTCGTACCAGTCCTTACATATGGTTTGCAAACATGTGCCCTGTTAAACAAAGACCTCACCAGAATTCAGACAACAGAAACGAGGCGGCTCTTCTAGCTTTCCTGGCGGATATGTTGTAAATAGTCTTCACGAGTTCGCCGCCGGATGACATTGTGTACCAGCAAGGTTCAACAACCTGAAAATGTCGTACAATTGCTCCGAGAAAATTTGGTGGAGTTTCTATAACGTCATCTGGAAGACTATTTAGAACAGAAATGAGATTGATTAGAGCTATGAATCATAGAACTAGAAAGAAAAAAAGGAGTGAGATGATTAGAAAAGTAGCTGATATTGAAGTCCGTGTTGCCAGTGTCATACAGAAACGCAGGCTTTAGTGGTATGGGCACATAATGAGAACGAACAGCGAAAGGTCTGCGGAAAAGTATTTCAGCCTAAACCTCGTAAGAAGAAGACACGGAGAAGACTAAGAAAACACCGGATAGATAGTGTAACCTCAGACGTGGGGGAGAAAGGACACAAATGGGAACTTGCACTTGAACGGAAGATGTCTGAAAGCAGAAGACGATGGCGACCACTTTTACACCACATCCGGGAATCTGTAGTAGGAAAACAATGATTCTTATGACGATTATGATGCACACACACACACACACACACACACACACACACACACACAGAGGGAGAGAGAGAGAGAGAGAGAGAGAGAGAGAGAGAGAGAGAGAGAGAGAGAGAGAAGTATGTCTGGATTGGAAACTACTAATTTGAATTCTCAAATGTTATCACTCAGTGACAAAACAGCAACGAAACATTGTGACAATACATGCAAATAGAACAGATTAGTGCTGGAGGAGCAGTCGTGTTATGACTGAAGACTGAGCTTACGACCAATAAGCACTGTCGTAACAATTTCAACTTTAAAAACACAGATCGTTTATAAAATATTATGGCCAGAAAGCAAGATCTTTATTAACTTTAGGTAAGTAACTTTGTAAATAATTTGAAGAAATTGCACCTATTCATTAGGTTACTGAATTTATTCATAATAGAATTACACCACATGAGTCAAAATGAGTGACTCTACTTCTCAGCACAACTAAGTTACCTAAAATTACCCGAAAGTTGTTGCCTTGTATGCTGGTGGTGCTGTAGTGCTGTCGACACAGTTTAGTGCCTGGTGGTTGAGTCTTGACGTCTCAGTAGTGGTGGAAGAGAATGAAATGTCCTTTTTGATCCTCGCCGCCATTTCGATTGACTAGTTGCGTCCAATATTTCCATCTACACGAAGTCCGGAAAATCTTGCGTCCCGCGACCTGTTGATATGAAAGACGATTGTTCCGTGGATATGATGTAGCCGCACAATATATTGCAGTCGAGGGTACTCAATAGGCAAATGCAGCATTTCACCTCAGAGAGTGTGGATGGACAGACGCCCACGTCCGCACTCTTTCCAAGCCCGCCTGCGAGTATTAGTATTCCTCGTTAGGTTGGCACATGGAGCTGCTATGTCATCCAGACAATGCGGACCAAAAACCCGCAATGAATACCCGAGTTTATTTTCCTTTATACATAATTCTTCTTGTATTTTGCTAGATCAGGACTTGAATACATAAGCATTTTCCAGTTGATGCAGGTTGGAGTAGTTATTCAGAGATGGTGTGACATGTACAGGATAGACTAGCTTGAAGAGTTGCTTCAATCTTCTGGCTCAAGACTAAAACACACACAGTGACTGCCAGCGATAGAAATTATCAATGTAGACACTATTTCTTCATGGGCCTGAAGATTCTGTTGAAGTTTGAGTACACCAAATGGATATAACGCTGAGCCACATCTGTGTGCTAGTAGCGCCTGACACTAACATTAAAGGGGAAATACGCCTGCAGTGTATGTTAATTAATTTATTAACATTTACAAAAGACTATACTGTATGTGGAATCATACCGCTTAACTCTGAACTGAACTGTCTGGAATATTCTCTTGGTCTGTTTTACGCTTTACTGCGACCCGGAGCAGAATGGATTTGTGACCTATCGAGTCATTACAATGTATCCATATCTTCCTATCTAATAAAGAATGAGTTACTTCGCAGCAGGTTTAACACATGGTCTTCTTCCTCAATAACATAAGCTCTTTTGAAACAGCCAGCCAGATTATTCCGAAATACTTTGCCTTTGGAAAGGGTGATGTCATTCGTGACAGATAATTTTACATCAAAGCCGGCAAAATTGATACGCGCTCTGAGTATTTTCTCTATACATATTGTTTCTTTGACGTCCGTATTTCACACATACATACACCAAAGAATTGCGTGGGTATTCGTGCTTTTCATTTATGCAGGAATTGAAAGAGATTACAAACTACTGTCCAGTCGTGTTGCACGATGTTAAAAATCAGAGTGGTATATGGAATCGTATTGTTGTACGATGAAGTAAGTCAGAATGACAAATAATTGTCATCTATTTCATAACGTATTACGGAACCATTGCTTTTGGTAAAAGCTACTTTCTTTGATATATTTCCAATTATTTTTTAGATTCTAACACGTAAGATACGGAGTAGCATGATAGTTCACTTTTATCTATTTAACAGGGCCTCTGAACAAATATTAAGACTTCTGAACTGATACACATACACTATGTGATCAAAAGTGTCCGGACACCTGGTTGAATATGGCATACAAGTTCGTGGCGCCCTCAGTCGGTAATGCTGGAATTCAATATGGTGTTGACCCATCCTTAGCCTTGATGACAGCTTCCACTCTCGCAGGCAAACGTTCAATCAGGTGCTGGAAGGTTTCTTGGGGAAAGGCAGAACATTTTTCACGGAGTGCTACACTGAGGAGGGGTATTGATATCGGTTGGTGAGGCCTGGCACGAAGTCAGCGTTCCAAAACGTACCAAAGGTGTTCTATAGGATTCCGGTCATGACTCCGTGGAGGCCTGTCTATTTCAAGGATGTTATTCTCGTGTAACCATTCCGCCACAGGCTGTGCATTGTGAACAGGTGCTCTATCGTGTTGAAAGATGGAATCGTCATCCCTGAATTGCTCTTCAACAGTGGAAAGCAAGAAGGTGCTTAAAACATCAATGTAGGCCTGTGCTGTAATAGTGCCATGCAAAACAATGAGTGCAAGCCCCCTGTATGAAAAACACGACCACACCAAAACACCACGGTCTCCGAATTTTACTGTTGGCACTAAACTCGCTGGCAGATGACGCTCACTGGCCATTCGCCATACCCACACTTTGCCATAGGATCGCCACACAGTGTAACGTGAATCGTTAGTCCACATAACGTTTTTCCACTGTTCAATCGTCCAATGTTCACGGATTTACTGGTGTGATGTGTGGATTATGAGCAGCTGCTCGCCCATGAAATCCAAGTTCTCTCACCTCCCGTCTAAATATTATAGTACTTGCGGTGGATCCTGATGCAGTTTGGAATTCCTGTGTGATGGTCTGGATAGGTGTCTGCCTATTACCCATTACGACTCTCTTCAACTGTCGGCTGTCTCTGTCACCCAACAGACGAGGTCGGCGTGTACGTTTTTGTGCTGCACGTGTCCCTTCTCATTTCCACTTCGCTATCACATCGGAAACGGTGGACCTAGCGATGTCTGGCAGTGTGGAAATCTCCCGTACAGACGTATGACACAATTGATACCCAGACACCTGACCACGTTCGAAGTCCGTGAGTTCCGCATAACTCCACAGTCTGCTCTCTCACGATGTCTAATGACTACTGAGGTGGCTGATATGGAGTACCTGACAGTAGGTGGCAGCACAATTCACCTAATATGAAAAACGTATGTTTTTGGGGTGTCCGGATACTTTTGATCACATAGTGTATTATAAAGAGTCGCTACTTTCTGATTAAGGCATTTAATGAAAGCTACAGAAAATACATCTTCACGATTTATATAAATTTCTTCCCAATTAGAAAAAATGTGAAAAAGAATGTATCATTTTGAAGATGTGCCTAAAACTGGGATACTTTTCGGCTGAAATAACTACGCACTAACGCGAAAATGGTTTCAGTAAGCGATCCGATATGCTGATATCACGCGCACGCTGATATCCAGTCCGACTTATCACTGATTAACATAGAATTCTATCTCAACTTCTTCGTTAGCTTAGGTTCGTGGCAGGCAGGGACATTTCATACAGATCTTCGTTATACTGAAACTCTGTTGAAACGTCTTTGCGTATTGATAATGTGACAAGACTAGTAACTTACAGACCAAAATTACACAAGTGTAAAGTTTTATCTCTATATATAAATTGCGTGGATAAGGACCTAAATGAATCACTACTGCCATAAAGCTCAATCAGCAAAGAAATTATTTATACTAGTTTAATATGTGGCAAACGAGTTTGGCGCCGTAAACTGCTCAATTAGTTTTGATTTTGTTTGTTTACTGGTAGTTGTCTCTCGCAAATGACGCAATCTTGGCCAAGAAAAATTCATGTTCCATTGAAAGTATGTGGTAAGTCGAAATACTTTATGCGGGAGTTTGACTGCAGAGAATTTCATTGTTTATTTTTCTTATTTAGTTGATTTAAAATTTTCATGAAACCTGGCGTCCTTCCATGACATTTTGATCTCATTAATGTATTTTTCACTTTTATTTTCCTTTAGACTGTATAGCTATTTCGAAAACGATACGTCTACTTTTCCGGGTGCACTTTCCACATGAATTTATGATCGCTTCCACTGTTAAGTCTAGAACTTTTTTTTTCTTCTTCGGGCAATGTCGAAGTGATCTTGATTACTTTGTGTTCCACGGTTTATTCATGTTAATGTTAATAAGAACCACCATAGTTGTATTAATGTACGTTTGTTATGTCACAAGAGGTTTAATTCACTGAACGATATCAGGTGACAATGGCTGTAGTCTCACAGAATTGAGTCTATATATCAGGATCCAACATCTGATTTCAGTATCTCTGAGTATGATGTAATCCAGGTAGAGTCTTCCCGTGTCTCTGCGTCTTTTTCCAGGTATACCTCCTCCTCTTGAGATTCTTGAACAGAGTATCCGTTATAACCATCTGCAATTTATTGCAGAACCCAGTCTGTCTCCTCTCTCATTCCTGCTTCCAAACTTTCTTATCTTCCTTCCCATATAATTGCGTTACAGCCGTCATGATTATTAGATTTTTGTCCGCTATACATATGGTATTATCCGTTCAGTATCATGATATACTTTCTCTATCTCTTCATCTACTGCTTGGGACGTTGACATATATACCTCTACTATCGTTGTTGGCGTTGGTTTGCTGTTGAATCTAATTATGGCATCTCTGTCACTGATCTGTTCAGAGAAGCTCACTCTCTGCCTTACTTTCCTATTCAGAATGAATCCAATTCCCATTATCTTTCGCTGTTGTTATTACCCTATATTCGTCGACTACAGAATCGTGATAGTGATAGCTCAAATCTGTTAACAGGAAGCCTAGTTGTAACGTAACTATTATTTTAAATATATTTAGGTTCCTCAGATCTTATTAAAATAGCTGTTCGAGTCACAAAAATCCGTAATAGCTGTGTCAGAGAAAGAGAAATGGAAGGATATTAGTTCACAATGGAACTGGGTGGCAATACCATCCGACAGTAGACGTCAATGTAGTCATCAGGGACATGATGAACGATCTTCGGGCTTCCTCTCTTTGATACGTATATTCCTGTTATAAGCACTGATACCAGGAAGCTTCACCGTTACTGTAACGATTAAAGTCATTACTGAGAAAATTACTTATAAAGTATCAGCAAGAGATATATCCCTGCTGATCCTGAGTACATGTAATATTTTTGTATTTGCTTATTTGGAAAGTTTGTAGCAAACATTTTGCGGTTTCCTTAAAGAAATCTTGTCGCCATTTCTTGAAGTTACATATGCCCTATTTGTAAACGGGATTTACATGAAATGACTGAAGTTTCGAACATATCTGTCAAGCGTTGTTGGCTTTACGTAGCAATTACGAGGAGTGTTAAGTGTATAATTCAGCATATTTTTTCTCTCGGACAATTTCGGTTGAAAAAATGCGGAATTTGTTGTGGGAAATGGTGGAATATTCGCGTTTTTGACCCTGCAGTTTCGTTATGTTCCGATAGGTAGCTGCACTATACCTAGCCTTCGAAATGTCCGGTTTCCAAGCAGAGAGTTGTCATTGAGTTTCTATTGGCGGAAAATCAGAGCATATCAGATATTCACAGGAGCTCGCGGAATGTCTACGGAGAACTGGCGGTGAGCAAAAACACGAAGAGTCGTTGGGCAAGTCGTCTTTCATCCTAGTAACGAAGTCGCGCAAACCTGTCTGATCTCACACGTCTCGGCAGGCCGCACATATCTGCGACTCCTGGAATGATCGAACGTGTGGACACTCTCTTTCGAGGTGAGCGACGGATCAGAGTCAAACACCTCGCTGCTGAACTGGATGTCTATGTTGGTAGCGCTGACATACTCGTCCAGCAGGGGTACTCAGAGGCGTATGCCCGCTGTGTTCCTTCACGCCTAAGGGAAGACCACACAGCGCAACAAAGGACCATGTGTGAGGACTTTTTTCCGCATTACGAGGTTAATAGTGACCATTTTTTGTTGAACTGGGTTCATCACTTCTAGAGCAGTGGAGTGTACCATGTCGACGTACAAGCCCTACCAGTAAGGCGGCGTAAGGCGGCCGCATCGAGTGGAGGTTATGTTGAAAAATAGGGCTTTGTAGCGAAAAGAGCGGAGAATAACATTACATATTGGAGTTCTGAATGAAACCAACCTTCTTGCAGAAAAATATTGTTACGTTTCTAATTGAACGTCCCTCGAATATTCACATGGTGAATACATTCGTTGAAGACAGTGTAAAACTATTTAGAATCGCAAAGTCGCGGTCACATGGAGGGGAAACTCCCAGAAGCAGGGAATAAACATGCACACTTTGCAACCATCGAGTCAAAGCAAATGCCATTAAAACCACTCTATTATGTGACACGGTTTTTTTCCAGGGCAGCCGTCATTAAATGAATGCAGCTATTTGATTTGTTGACAAAATACTGGTGTAGAAACGCGAACACATTGATTGACTTTTGTTCGCTAGCCTTAGTGGCAATTATAAAATGTTGCTTACATTTCACTTTGACGAATCACATAAAATACAATGTGCCACAACCCATTTGCTGAATGAGTCGAAATTATTTTGTGTGTCATGAAGTACAGGCGCCTCACAATGAAACTCGGTCTTTCATCGTGAGGAGACTAACCCAACTCGTGCTCCTTAATACGTGAAGAGAGAAGAAAGAGGAATAGCTTAACTGCCTGCTGGGACGCCGAATACGCGAGTCGCAGACGTCGACGTCGTGCCGGGGTAGAGGTCCGGAAAGGAAAAAGCGACTGCCTGTTTTCTTTGCGAACGCTTTTGACGTCGCTTATCAGGTCCTTCTGTCCGCCAGGACGCTTTCTAAAGGTGCAGCCAACTGAATAAGGGCGCGCAGAAGGGAAAAGGAAATATAAATACACCCGCTCTTACGTGGAGGTATCTTTGACGTTCACTTAATAATGCATCGCGGGAGTGGAGGGCGGTCTTTGGTAACCGGACCTGAGCACACCCCAGCTTGCACTTCGGCGGCCTGTTATTTCCCGAGTAATATTTGCATTTACTTCTTGTTCATCGCGAGTGAAACCCATTTTATAGCGTTTTCAGAGTTTTCTGACTCTCCTGCCTCCTGTATTCCTTCTCCTCTCTCGCTTGCCTTCTTTCTTTAAAAGTCTTTTCTGATACGAAAAATTACTTCAGGCAGGACGTTATTGCGTCGAAAACGAAGCTTAACTGCTTTTCAACGAAATATTCTTATGGATGTTTAAAAACAGGCATCAGACTGCTTACAATCAATGCTTGTTTTCCGAGCTATAATTACAATGTGTTTGCATAATCAGTGTGTGGTGTAAGGTACTTGGGACCAACATTTGCTATCTTCTGTCCCATGCAGTTACGTTTGAATATAGCGACACCCAAAATGTTTGCAAATTGTAGAGCCGGTAACGTAACGTCTTTTGGCCGCTGCAGCAGTAAACATGGCGCTAAGATTACTCTAATTGTATTGATAGTTTACACTGGAAGAAGTAAGTGCTTGATTAGTTACATCGCCAGTTATACCACAGTGAAACATTTCAAGGATTTCATTGATTATTGCAATTTTGAAATGCACAATTATGTATCTGTTTTGCTAGAATATTCGTTATAGTTAAATTCTACTATATAATGCATCTATCTACTTATCGGAAAATGTATTTTGAGGCACCATGTGAAGTTACAGTATGGTCTTGGTGTATAGTATTTCTCTATTGTTACAAATGGTTGGAGTACGATAAGATTTTCAAAATAATATTAATCGAAGCTGAGTATTGCATGATGCAATTCCTAATCTTCCTAGTCCTGAAAGACGTCGAAGCTGAGGATTTCTTTGACTTTAACGTTACCTCCAATTCATATGCAAATTATACTCTAAGATATGTAAATCAGATTAATTTGTTTCGCAAATAAAGTATTCCTTTATTTCTGTTAAATATTACCCACGTATTCCATTTGTTTGTCTTATCGACAGTGGTTGTTAATATATCAATTACTAATAAAAGTCTTATAGTTTGAGAATTACATTTGGCTGGGCTGGCAATTTTACATGCAGACAGCAGAGCGAAGTGACGAAAGGGCACTAGTAACGTAAGTTGTAAAACAGGTGACTGCAAGTAGGATATCATCCGCCAAGGTTATTGCGTGAAGTGAGGAGGCTAGGGGCTCCTGTGGAGATGCAAAACAACACGCCGATGGCGATAACGCTATCTCTCTGACTTCCCTGTGTCTGAAGGCAGAAAGCCCCGGCAGGAACTGTAGAGATTCTAGAAGGCTTGGCCGTCACTCCCGCGTCCTAAAATTTTTCCAAATAACACTTACATGTCGGCTAGCGGGCAGCAACCTGATATATGTAGAAACACGATATATGTAGAAACACAGAGGGAGCCCGGCGCCAGTCTTTCGATAGGAAGACAACAAATCAGTGGGCACCATAGCTCAACACACCACGAGAGGGAGTGAGAATTTCATAAAGGGTGCGAGCACAGCTTTCTCGTCTCGAAATACGAGGGCTGTTCAGAAAGTAACCTCCGGTTGATTTAAAAAAATACACCAAGTTAAATAAAAATATTTTAATATATACATCTTACAACTACATCTTTGCACTATTTTTCTACATAGTCTCCATAGCGATTGAGGCACTTATCGTATCTCTCGACAAGCTTTGAAATTCCTTCTGCATAAAAATCACCCGCTTGTGCCTGGAGCCAGCCTGTGACTGCATCTTTGAGCTCTTCGTCGTCATCAAACCGCTGTGACCCGAGCCATTTCTTCAAATGCATGAAGAGGTGATACACACTTGGCGCCAGGTCTGGGCTGTAAGGTGGATGGTTGATAACGTCCCACTTGAAGGACTCAAGAAGGGCCGTTGTTCTGCGAGCAGAGTGAGGACGGGCATTATCGTGCAAAAAAACGATACCGGAAGTCAGCATACCACGGCGTTTGTTCTGTATAGCCCGTCGTAACTTTTTTATTCTTTCACAGTACACGTCTTGATTAATGGTCGTACCACGTTCCATGAATTCAACCAACAACACCCCTTTGGCATCCCAAAACACCGTTGCCATCAGTTTTCTGGCAGAAAAATCTTGCGAGGCTTTTCTTGGTTTGGTAGGCGAATTTGAATGTGCCCACATCTTTGATTGTTCTTTTGTCTCAGGGTTCACGTACTTAATCCAGGTTTCGTCACCGGTCACGATTCTGTTTAACAATGGTTCTCCTTCGTCCTCATAACGTGACAGAAAGTCTAATGCAGAGGCCATTCTTTGAGTTTTGTGGTGGTCGGTAAGAATTTTGGGCACCCATCGTGCACAGAACTTACGGTAACCCAATCTTGCTGTCACTATCTCGTACAAGAGAGTCTTAGAAATCTGTGGAAAACCAGTAGACAACTCCGACATTGAGAAACGTCGATTTTCACGAACTTTCGCATCAACTGTCTGAACGAGTTCGTCAGTCACCAATGATGGTCTACCACTCCTCTCTTCATCATGAACGTTTTTCGTCCACTTTTAAATAAACGTACCCATTCACGGACAACTCCGTCACTCATAACTCTTAGTCCGTACACGGCACAAAGCTCACGATGAATAGCTGCTGCAGAATATCCTTTGGCTGTAAAAAACCTTATGACAGCACGCACTTCACATTTGGCGGGGTTTTCTATTGCAGCACACATTTCAAACTGCCACAAAAACTAAACTAGCGCAGGTACGACGTTCACTCGACCACGGCTTGATGCCGACTGACCTGTTGAGTGCGTGAACGCACAGATGGCGTCGCTACTCCCCCCACAACCCTCACTGTGACCAATTGGAGGTTACTTTCTGAACCGCCCTCGTACTTTTAGCACACTCATTATGAGAAGCAGCAGATAGAAATCATAGGAAGTTAGGATTAGGTTGAATAATAGTTTTTTTATTCAGTGGCAGGACCAAACAATTTCCTTTTAGGTTGAATAATAAGTTTTTGAGTCATTTACAGGACAGAGCCCAAAGTATTTCCTACCTATAGCCGAAGCACTCTAGCCAAAAAAATACTGTACTTTCATTTGACGTCTCTGAAAATTATTGAGAAATGAGAGACATTGTGCGGGAGGACGCTCTAGCAAAATTGACGCTTATCATTGGACAGCTGCTTGTAACTTTTTTTTTTTCGAGTGGCTCACCAATAAGTGGCTAATGTTGCGAGGGAGGACAGGAGGCGCTAAAGAGCAACTTCGGTCTCTGCTTGCAGGAGAGCCACTTCGAATTCTACTCGTAGACTTCAGTTTCAGACTTCACAGTGAGTAGCAGTAACTTCATTTGCAGCTCAGACTGGACCAAGATGTAAAGTTTTTGCGTTTCACAGTCATCGTATTCGACAATCACCGCCCCGAAAAGATCGCCGTTGATGCAGTGAGTGTGCTTACGCCAGCGCAACTAATGAGTCAACAGCAGTACTGGCGGTCAAGATCTGCAACTGGCTTCGGCGGGAGTAGTTCACAACGTGCTCAGTAAGCACTAGAATTTTAGAGAGATGGAGCAAGTTGCCCTTCTGGCATGGATAACATTAGAAATTCAGATTCTTGGCAATCACTGTCGTCGGATCGCATTAACGGGTAAGTCATGTGAAACCATACCTCGGGGTTCCTTAGCTTGAATCTTCGCCATCCATAATTCCTTGTGATTGTTTCACGTACTTGTGAAAATCTCTGTCAACGAATACATTAAACAAACGTGTTTCTATTGCACTTCAGTAGAAGTGCTACACATATTTATGCCACGTCTTTTAATGACAATACCATACATGGTAACAGATTTTCATTACGTAAGTATCTTACCTGACCACAAAATGAAATTGTAGTGTCACTATTCTGCCACACTTTTGAAATGTGTGAGGAACAATTTTTCAGGGCATAGCTCCATCAAGTAAGTGCTGTGGAAGAGAATTTAAAACCTCAGTTTCCAGAGGAACTCTGGAAAGATAACACTCACACACATTATAAAGAATACCTCCATCACAAATCAATGACGACAGAGTTAGAAGTTATCGATAGGGAAATTAATAATCAACGGATGAGGCAGCACTACCTATGTCCATTTATTTATTTTATTCCTATTCTTATACACCTGTCCCTGTGTTTTTTGACAATGGGGATAGAGAGAGCACGATTCCATGCAGAATTTAAACAAAATCCACCATCTACATTTATAATTTTACTTGTTAATCCAATTTCAACAGCGTTAAAACATGACAACATCTAGAAATACATACCAGAATCTACGTCTTATTATATTCCGTAGGATAACCGGTGCCAAGACAATGTTCTACAACGGCTCGGTTGTTGTAGGTGTGTGCCATTTACGCTCAGTACACCGGTGTTCCATAGTCCTGCTAGTATGACCAACATATGACATGTAAGAAGCATAAGGAATGGACGTCATCCTTTACGGAATCTAGAAGGACCCTGATCTTAGACAGTGGTCGAAAACCACACTTCGAATCATATTTCCGCAAAATACGACCAGTCTTCAAAATGCTCTCTGTCGGGTGTCTACCGGCCATCCTATGGAACATAACAACGCGGAGATTCTTCCAGCTATTGGTATAGTACTATTAAGGAAGCTGTTGAAACTGATTCAGCGAGCAGCCTTATAAATAGAAACGGAGGATTTTGTCTAAATTCTGCGTGGAATCCTACTCTTTCAGTTGTCAAAAAACAGAGGGACAGAGTTAATGCTTCCTCTCCCGTAAATCATCAATTTCAATATCGATAACTTCTGATGTCGGTCATCTGTGGTTTGTGATGACGCTAGTGTTTACAGTGTGTGTGAGTGTCATCTTTCAAGAGTTTCTCTAAAAACCGACGTTTTACATTCTCTTGCACAGCGCTTACTTGCTGCAGCTGTGCCTTGAAAATGGCAGGGCGTACTCCTGTCGAAATATCAAAGGCAGTGCCAACACACTATTCGCGAATGGAACTGAGTAAGGGGAAAATGATACTGATGCTAGAAGTTGTAACCTTCCCGGAGAATTTTGTAAATTGACATAATTATATGTTAATGGGAATAGAGCCAAGTGTAACCTTTCCGCAAAAATGAAAGATAATTTTTAAAATGTGAATAGATATCGTGCTAAGTGCAACCTCCCCGTGAAAATTTCTAAATGATAAGATTTGAATAAAATTGCAAATAGTCCCAAATGTTAGCTTCCCACAGTAATAAAACTCAATGATAATAATAAAAATGTGAAAAAAATGTTAAGTCGCCACAAAATTAACGTTAAGATCAACGTGATAAATTGATTCTGGGAGGAAAAGCAAAGGAAATATTGTTTCAATTGTAATGATTATTTTCTTAAAAGATTGCTTTCAGAACAAATTTATTATTGGGGCAATTCTTGAACAAATTAATTACAGTTAAGATACATTACATTATCAGATGAGCGCAATGCTGCTTCATTACCTTATTTAAAAATATACCTCATTCTGAACCTTGACCAGAGGCCCATGTCGACGCCCGCCGACTCCTCACACACAACTCCGACTGTCTCTCGCGCGCTACTGGCACTAATGAACTACATGCTCTCGCGACTCGCTACGTACAACAACTGCTTCGCAACTCGCAACTGCCACTACCGACTCCCTACATGCAACTGAACCCTCGCGCGGTCAAGCGCAGACTAGCAACGATAAATAACTCTCTGGTCGGAGATTCTGTCATGCCTTGCCATCGCTGTTACAGAATACATATGGAACGTACGCGTTTCAAAGTACCCTCCAAAACAGTCCGCCGGCCGGGGTAACCGAGCAGTTCCAGGCGCTACAGTCTGGAACCGAAGGCGTCCGCTACGGTCGCAGGTTCGAATCCAGCCTCGGGCATGGATGTGTGTGATGTCCTTAGGTTAGTCAGGTTTAAGTAGTTCTGAGTTCTAGGGGACTGATGACCTCAGAAGTTAAGTACCATAGTGCTCAGAATCATTTGAACCACTCTCTACCACAGTCCATAAAGTGGCAGTCGAGTACGGATGTAAATCTAGACCTCCACAAAAAGAGTATATCCTGCATATACACGACAGTACCGCCAAGCTATGTTCCCATGCAGCATCTATGAACCCAACCGCAATCCCCGCCACTCAGGTGCGCTGGTTTGGAAACATACAGTAATGAACCAAATCATTTAACCAATGTCCATCGTGAGACTGAATGCCGCTGGAGGTGTTGCAGCCACGTGAGGTGGAAAGGAAAGAATATAAGCGAAGCAGAGACGAATGGGTACACATCCCAGCGGCGTTACGGTCTGCGAATGTGGAAATCCCCTGACACAAACCACTTTCAGTCGCAGGCTGGATCAATGGAAACGTGCGGCGCGATCGGATGAATGAGGTTTCTTGTTGCACCAGGTGGATTGTGACCGGGTCCACTCTCATGTAGGTGAATAACTGCGCAAGTAAAAGAGCCGTGACATGGACGCAGGACGTTGGGGAGAGGGGGGGCTGCAATGTCGCATATTCCAGCGGAGATGTTTGCCTAGGCTTCAGTGGGATCTGTGGTAGTAACTGAAGGCAAAGTGGCAGCAGTGGAAACTTTGTGAAAATCTTAAATATGGCTGCGAAACAGCAACTGTTTAAATCTAAAGAGGTTGAAAAAGTCAACCAACCAGTTGCAAAACAAGGGTTTAGTAGCCCTTTACCCAGGTTTCGATAGTTCTGAAAAAATCTTCTGCGGAAAGAGAGGGCCTGTTGCATCACATGGTAGTACATTAGAATAGCTGAAGCCGAGTTGCTCTTATCATATATAAAATTGACAAAACAAGAACCATCCCAAGCCGTGGCCTTAGATAGCAGCCTGATTACTTAAAAGTGAATGCTGAATAGTAAATACCCTCAAGTAGAGTCTCTTGTCAATATAAAACTGTAACATGAGTCACAGGATAAATTAGTTGCATAAGTTACGTGTACATCACGCCAAGGACCTGTACCTGTGGGTATTTACTAGTGAGCATTCATTCTGAAGTACGATAAATGTAATCTGGCTGCTATGTAAAGCCACGATTCGGGATAATTCTTGTTTTGTCAATTTTATATATGACAAGAGCCGTTCGGCTTCAGCTAATGCACCATCATGTGACGTATCAAGCTCACTCCTCCTGAAGATGATATTTTTAAAAATATCGAAACCTAAGTGAAGGCCTAATCAGCATTTGTTAATAGCATCGGAAATTGTGTTAATATCATCAGCTGTCTGATTCGTTCATGCGTCATGCCACGCATACCTCCGTTATGCCAACCTCTTCATTTCAAGGTAGCACTTGCATCCAAAGTTCTCAACTATTTTGTAGGATATAGCCCAAAGTCTGTCTTCCTCGGCAGTTTATACCCTCTATAGCTCACTCTACTACCCTGGTGACCTAACGCACGTTGTATCATCCCGTCCCTTCTTATTATCAGAGTTCTCCATGAGTTCCTTTCCTCGCTAGTTGTGCGTACGACATGTGTAATACTTGAAGATCTTTGAAACATTCTGCAATTTGTTGCACAGAAAAATATTATTTACTGGTTTCAGGCACTTAGTGTCCTCCTTCAGAAGATTAGAATTGTCACATTATCAGCGAGCATCAAAAATAAGCAGATGTATGCAGCATAGTACTGCAGTACAATAAAAATTCAAGAACAATGTTTGACAGAATAATAATGCGTGATCTTTACGTAGACATTTGATGCTACATACCTCTGGAAACATACCAACCACTTGTCGAATCCATACGCTGGTCGTCGGCTCACCTCGAAGATATGTCGTACGCCCTTAGAAAACTGCATGGATGTGTGTGATGTCCTTAGGTTATTTAGGTTTAAGTAGTTCTAAGTTATAGGGGACTGATGACCATAGATGTTAAGTCCCATAGTGCTCAGAGCCATTTGAACCTTAGAAAACTACAGTGACTACACAAACTACGTAAGTGATTTATGTAACTTTAGCCCAATCGGTAGGTGGAATAATGAATGCTATGGCGTGATGCTATCCATGTGCCTTGTGTAACAGCCAGTGACGTACTTATCACTATTTCACATAAAGCTCAACGTCAGAAACCATGCTATCAATTTGAGAACCTCATGTGCATAGGGATGTTTCATTATGAGTTCTAGTGACAACTGCGTTGACAGCACGTCAAAGCAGAAAACGAAACAGTGCAAAACACCGAAAACTTTGTTATCAGACAGTAAAAGTTAACGAACAAAATGACGTCGTTTCAGGAATAGCAACTGGTCCTGACTCTAATTACTGCGTACAGTGTTCCTCGAAATTAAGCGCTGATACATCGAATTCTATCAGATATAAGGATTGCTTTCCGAAGGTAAACCAAACAATAAAACAAACAGAACTTCACGTTATCAGACTGATATACACCTTATTGAAGTTTAACATTAATGTAAAGAAAGCGGCTGTAATATTAATATAAAGAAAGCAGCAGCATAAGTTCTGAATCAAAAATAATTACTGACACTGAAGATACGCTTACTGTACGCATTATTTCATTTTCCACGATAGGTCAATCCTTCACGAGCTTTCTAGTATAGCTGTGTCGAAAGCAACCTGGAGGAATAGCAGCTGAATTAAAGTTCGTCAGTACTGTCCTTATTGTCCGCCTCCGGATGCTGACGAGTAAAGCCTCAGTTAATCACGCGAAACCTGTCTAAAGCGACACTGCGCGTCAGACTCTGGGAACCTGCAGGCAAATTACTGGCGACGGCTGGAGGTTCGTCCGCAAGACGAAGGCAGACGTGTGTCCGAAGCGGTTACTGTTCCGCTCACTTATTGCTCACGACACTGTGCGCAGATCTGATCCAGTGTTTCTCGCTGTGCACATTCGTGCAGTAACTATGGAGTATCCATGATACGTTTGTGCACTGGTTTTCTTAAGGTCTTCTGGGAGAGTAAATAATAGTAACAAAATCGTCACAGACTTATCACGTCAATTATAAAAGAAATAGAAGCAGCAATAAAGAAACTGATGTATGTTGAGCTCAAACACGGGAAGATTAGTGGACCATGTGAAATACGTCTGTTGTTTAGGAAATATGTAATAAATAGAAATGTCCAGATTATGGCCAGGTTCTAGTTAAAAATTTTCGAATATTCGATTTTTTTGCATTTTTTTAAAGGAGTTGGTACGAAAAGGTTTTTTAATCCGTATGTTAAAAAAATTTTTAAAACCCACTGTTCGGCCGCCGTGGGACGCTCTCAGGTGGAGACATCCGGCTCGGGTAGAAAACTTGTCATGCCATCAAGCACGTTCACAAAATAATTTATATTGCAATATGCAAACATATTTGCTGAAAAGCTGGCTGACAACGTGTGCAGGCTACCGAACACAGCATAAACAGCTCATCCAGACCGGCTTTTCTCGCCAAGAAGAACGAGGCAATTGCTGTATAGGAACAACTCGAGTTAGAGGAAGGTTTGATATAGGGTACTAGACATGCAGAATAAACGTAAGTATCGAGACGGTTTTTGGCTAAATTTTGGTCAAAATCGGTTTAAACATAATTTTTGGTGCGCTATGTTGAATTTCGAAAGTCTGACTTCAGATTTGTGTTCAGTGACATCAAAAATGTATTATAGGATGCAGTATTTGTGCTAATTGAATTAATAATATGTATGAAAGCTTTTCCTAAACTTTAAATAGGTTTTCCTCAAGAAACGTCTTTTCAAAACTGTGTGCAACATAAAATAAATCGATGCAACCTATAAACTTCTACCTTTGACCTCCAAAAAGTAAATACATTTCTTGGGAGCTTAAACATATAACATAAAAAATTGTTAATAATGACTATTGTTTGTAAAGCCCGACCCCCTTCTCCCCCACCCCCAAGAAAACGGAATTCAAAAGTTCGAATTAGCACCACATCATTAAATTCAAGATAATTTCATTGTGATCAGATGTAAGCTGCCATAAATATAATGTAGTATCAACAGATGTTATCACTTTTTGATTTCAGATAACTCCTGAGGTCTATACTGCACGCAGTCTGTGGACATCGAACTCGCAGGCTCTTTATCAAACTTCAATTACGAGCGCAGCTCTTTGTACTGAAAATCTAAACTAAAGTTCAAAGTATCATGAATCACAATCCCCAAATATATACTTTACATGTCTTTTCACTGTCTAAAAATAATTTACAAGCTTTGCCTATTGTTTGCTCATTTCAATAAGAACCAGGCCTTAAGAAACCGTTATTCAAGAGATCTCCCCATACACCAAACACGCAAAATGTCAGCCGGCAAACAAGGGAACGGGTATATAAGGAGCTGGAACTGTATTAAAGGACTTCGGAAATAAAGCGAACAGGTCAAAAATAAAGTGAGGAAATGACAGAGTAACCAATGATATAAAGATAGCAGCGACAGTAGATGCTATCAATTTATTTCTGAACAGTTACAACATAGCCGGACAGTGTGGCCGAGCGGTTGTATGCGCTTCAGTCTGGAACCGCGCGACTACTGCGGTCGCAGGTTCTAATCCTGCCTCGGGCATGGATGTGTGTGATGTCCATCGCTTGGTTAGGTTTAAGTAGTTCTAAGTTCTAGGGGACTGATGACCTCAGAAGTTAAGTCCCATAGTGCTCAGAGCCATTTGATGCCAAGTTACAACATAGGGATACTCCTACGAGATACGTTCTAAGTAACCCGTATACCGTTGGAATGAGTGCAAAAAGCGAAGAAAATTACGAATTAAAGGCAGCGCTACAGGTACACGGAGATGACAACACTAAAACAAAAGTAAATGAATAACTTGATAAAAATCAATGTTCATGCATCCATTGACTGATCAGTTTCCAAGATACACGACGCTGAATTACGGTGACAGTCGACCGTGAAGAGTGCTGCTTTATCATTGGTTTTGTGAAGTGAAGAAATCTCACGACTCTTGCTTAATCCACAGTCTTTTATTGAGTATACAACCGGATCCGGAACACTTAAAGTTCCATCATCTGGTGTAAAAAATAAAATCACTTGACCGTCTGAAGTTATCCTCTCCCCAGTGTTGTTATGGAAACAACGATTCCGTGTCAAAAAGACAATAGAGACATAAACATGCCCCTTCTGTCTCTTTGACACGGAACCCTTGGTTCCAGAACAGCACTGAGGTGAGGATGACTTCATATGGTTAAATGGTTTTATGGTTTAGGCTATATGATGTAACTTTAAGTGGTACGAACCTGGTGGTATACACAATAAAAAATTGTGGCTTAAGACGCAGTTGTGCAGTTTCTTCATTTTACAAAATTGACTTAATGAGTTGCGGCTGCCCCATAGGAAGAATTTCTTATATTTGGTGCAGGAAATAATTTTCAGTTCCACAAGCCAGCAGGCTAGCTGAGAATTGTTGCTCATCAGACAATGCACCTAATTTCCTATATAAATTTTAAACAAGCGAAGGACACAGCCAGTGGTGGGGGGACATGCTATGGCTTTCTATTGTTATATTCCATATTAACTGCAAAATGACCACTTCTCGGTACAGGCGGTCAAGAAAACAGTTTTTCACCTAACATTATTCATAGACCAGGGGGAGGGAATTACAACTCTTCTCTAGTGAGGTAGACAGTGGTATGAGATTCTTCATTTCTTCCAAACATTTACTAAGTTGTAAGCAATTCCCTGCGTCATTGATCGACTCCTTAAATGAGTCTTAAGCACTAGTTCTATGGAACAGATTGTTACAGGACAGTCTTTCCAAAACTTCCCCATAACCTAATTAATAGCTGTCTATACAAATTAAACTACCCACATTAAATTAAAATTACCATTGGTGAATGAAAATGCGAATATTAGTAAAAACACCATTGACTGCGAACTAATAAGTGCTTCATAATTGCATTTCGATTCGGCGAATTATGTGTGTTATGTATCTCTAGAAGTTGGGCCCACTGGCCGACTGTGGGAAAGTTAGTGCCGCAGCCGTTCAGTGGCCAGCGTGTCGTAAAAATCTTCCTAGCTGAAAGGGTCAGGACCCAAGGCAGGTATTCTGAATGGATGGACGCTGCCAGGGACAATGTCTGACATTCAGATAAAAGTCTCGCTCAACCTTGAAGACGGCTTTCACCAAGCGGTAAACTGCCATTCTGGGAAGAAAGGTAGCAATGCTTTCAAAAAAGATATGAATCCGTAAGGGGATAGAAAACACAAAGCACTCAGGCCGAGAAGAATCTGCTGGACTCAGAACAGGACAGCAGGAGTTATTTAACTTTTGTAAGACATTTTTGGCCTAGTTCACCAAATTAGTTTTGTAGTGCGGAGAAAGACGTGTGAGTACTGCGTACACACAGCTGTTGTCATTGCCTAAAATGTGAGGAAGAACTTCTACCTTCCATCCCTGCACCAACCCCACCCCCTCGCCTCTGACAAAGGGCCTTGGAGTACTAACCACAGGAGATTCTTGAGGGGAGGCGAAATTGTTGTTAGCAACCATAACTTTCCATTGATCAGAACTCGGAAGGTCTGTTGATGTTGGCTGAGGATAACCTGCTGGTGGCAGAACCAGCAAAAATTTTGGATAGGATGGCAGGTAGACACTTTGTCTTGGGTCATCAGAGGAAGACATGATTTCACTTTGGACCTGCAGAGAGGGAGGACATCGACCAAGAACTGATCGTAGATGCCAGGACCGAACTTGTAACTTTCAGCTATCACTGTAGCCATCCTTTGCACCTAAGTTATACAGCGATGGTAAGAATAAGCCGAATTTATGCGAATTGTGACGAGAGGACCGAAAAATAAAGTTTTGCTAGTTACACTCATGGCGTTATAAAATTAACTCGAGCAGTATTCTACTTAAACTCAGCATGCACTTAGTTAAGGGTATTGATGCTTTTATGGCTTCTTTTCGTCAGTTTGCTGAATGATTACACAATTATTGGGGAATTACGTGGACCTATGTAAGTGTATCATTTCATTTCCGATTTCATCAACCAGTATAAATCTCTTACCGTATTCTTCATGTAATTCATTTGAATCCATGTGCACTTTGTTATTCATTGTTGTATCTACTTAACGATCAGAATCAAGTTAATGCAGTTTAGTAATAAACAATATGTTGTAGTAGCCTTTGCTTTCGTTTCGTAGAGCGATGAAACCTATCACTCATTATCACTGTAACCTGTGTACCCATATTTAATACTTTATTGGCCCACCCCAGTTTAAACAGAATAATTATTAGTTTCCATTGTACAGCTTCTTTCTTAATAATTCACGTGATCATACGGAGAGTGATCAGCTCACTGTATAGGTCACAATGTCCACATGTCGTTACCATCTCTGGGTTACGCTAAAGGCTCAAACGTAGTGTCACAACAATTAGCAAGAATGAAAAGTCGTGTTGCATTGCTGATGGAGCAACCACTGTGCGTGGATTCAGCAGCCTGTTCGGAAGTGCTTTTCAACCTCTCGAATGGTTCCTTTCCTCATAATGTCTGAAAGTTGTATCTTAATTGTGTTTGTTAAGTGTAGGTAACCGTAGTGTAATGTGTGTATCGTGTAACTAAGTGCTAGCTGCTTCGCTGCGTGAACTGTATGGCCCACAGAAATATTTCTGTTTTTATTTCATCGAGCTTTTATGTTGTTCACGTTAAATAAGACCAAATAAGCATGGCCTTTTCCGAATGTACATCCGAACAAAACGTGATTCTGATAGCTCGAATCCAAAATTTTTGTTAATCACGCCTTTTGCATTCTTTTGGAGATATTTCTATAGCAACTTTCGTGCCCTAACCAATATTTCTTTATATCTAACCGAAAAGTGAAATACCAATTTTCATAAATTCAGCTTTAAATTTTTAAACGTAATGAAACATTTTCTTAAAAAGATTCATCCTGTATTGCACTCCTTTATGGGATGAAATCTCAGAAAATTGAAATGAGTATTTTTTATTTCTAACTAAGAAGTAAAATACCAATTCTTATAGATTTAGCCTTAAAATCCTTTAGTACTTGGTTACTTACTTTCAAGAAACCTTTCATCCCCTATTTCACCCCGTTAGGAGTGGAGCTTCTCCCTTCTTAAACGGTGCCTACAGTGTAACATCCATACCCTCTCAAAACTTCAAGTTTCTATATTTAGCGGTTTGGGCTGGGCGACGATGACCCAGTATGTCAGTCTGACCCTATTTCATATCCTTAGGGGTTGAATTTCCAGAAACAGTGAAACAAGTATTTTTCATCTCTACCGAAGCCAAAAATCAATTTTCTAAAATCTAGTTTTAAAAATGCTTTCGCAATGAAATATTTTCATAAAACGTTTCACATCTGATTCACCCCCTAAGATGCTATATATTAATTTTCATAGATTTCGCTTCAAAAATACTTGCACAATGAAATATTTTCATAAAAACTTTAACTTTCATCCACAGTTTCACACCTATGGGGGTTGGATTTACAGATCCAGTGAAACTGGTGTTTTTTTTTTTTTTTATTTCTGACAAGCGAAATTTAAATTTTCATAGATTTAGCTTTAAAAATGCTATCATAATAAAATATTTTCATAAATCTCTCATCCTCTATTTCACCCACTCAGTGTTTCAGTTCCCAAAAACACTGAAACATGTATTTTTTCCTGTCCGAGAGAACATATACTAGAGTTCATAGATGTAGCTTTAAAAAATCCTTAGCAGTTCTTTAATAACGATATATTTTTAAAAACCATTTTCCACCAACTATTTCACCTACATAGGGTTAAATTTCCAAAAACGCTGAAACACGTATTTCTTTTCTTCTGACCGCGAAGCCAAATACCAGTTTTCACGTTGTTCCAGCTTCAGAGTTGCCTTAACAGTGACTCCTATTTCATCCCCTATCTCCTATTTCAACCCCTTAGGGTTGTGATCCCGAAAAATCCCTTCTTATACTACGCCTCCAGCATAAGATCCACACCTTCTCCAAATTAAAAGTTTCTGTTGTTGTTGTTGTTGTGGGCTTCAGTCCTTAGGCTGGTTTGATGCAGCCCTCCATGCTACTCTATCCTATGCAAGCTTCTTCATCTCCCAGTACCTACTGCAACCTACATCCTTCTGAATCTGCTTAGTGTATTAATCTCTTGGTCTTCCTCTAAGATTTTTACCCTCCACGCTACCCTCCAATACTAAATTGGTGATTCCTTGATGCCTCAGAGTAAGTCCTACCAACCGTTTCTGTCATTAGCAATTTGGGCTGGTGGTGATGAGTCAGTCATTCAGGGCATTGCCTATTATATAAAGAGATGCTGTGTTGGATGATGTTAACAGAAGAGAGAGGATATAATCCGTTGCCGACATGTAGCGTACTTTTGTCGAATAGACTCACGGGGAAAGCGGGGCCTAAAATCATCATCCTACAGACAGATCACCGAAAACTGTGTCACATCTCTTATTCCTTGAGTCACAACGGAAATGTGTGGAATTTAATCCACGGTATTGATGCAAAGTCTGATGATTAGGAATATTACGCTGCCAACTCTTTTCGTACTGCCCGCCAAATACCTGCTGTGAGAATCTTTCGAAAAACAAGATTCAGAAAGCCTGTCGTCAGGGCGAGCTACAGTGCACAAGCGTTTGTTACCAACAACGGCTACTGAGGCGGCTAATATACCAGATGGTTATACTTACAGCGCAGCTACTCAGCTACGCACAGCGGTGGAATGTGGGCTGCAGTTATCACATTACGTGTTAGATATTTTACTGCTTTAATGTGGAACCCATTTACACTGGGAAAAAATTAGCTCCAATTTTAGTCACCAGGTGCAAATCTAGCTCTGTGAATGCAAGAAAGACGAACAGAAATGTTTCAGTATGTAACGGATTACGAACAGGAGATGAGCAGAAGTGGTAAAAGAGTGAGAAAGGCATAATACTGTTGATATTATTAACCGCCACTTACACAATTTGTTTAGTATGAGCATCGGAGACATACGCGAGATGCTGTGCACCTGGTGGCGGAAACTGGAATTAATTTTTTCCAGCTTACACTAATTCCGCATTAACGCATTAAAATATCTACCAAGTGTTGCTGCTATACGATAGTTACAGCCACACTGGACCTCTGTGAGTAGCTGCACTTAAATTATCCCACTCCTTATTTAGTTCAGTCAGGCAAATGGTAACAAAGAAAGTCAGCGTTACAGAATTTAAAATGTATAACATTATTAAAATTGAATTCTTGTTAAGAAGGTAACTAATCACGACTAGCTAATCGGCTTAAGGTATGTCTCATACAAACTTTAGAGAAATTGAAAGAAAATATTGTTACAACGAAAACAAGTTCAGGTATTGAAGATCTTAGGTGAGATAGATCGTTCGTCCTGAAACAGAAAAATTTTGATGGTAATGAAGAGCTTACGTAGCAAATAGAATGGGTTGGGAATAAGAAAAGGTATTCTTGGGGTGTATTGGGACATATAATTGTTGAATGTAAAAATTTCTATAAAGAGAGTTGTAGAATAGGCGATATATTATCGATATCTAGGAAGCAGAACGATACAAAGTGAAGAAGGCGAAAAGAAGTTAGTCACTGGTGAAGAAAGCTTTCTCTAACAAACGTAACAAACGCATTTGGTTACTGTGGTCACCAATGTATTGTCTTATAAACTGAGGATATGCTCACCTAAGGTCCTGTCTATTGACCTAAGTCATTTAACAGCTGTCTCTGCTTCTGGCGTCTTTAATTTCTTATTGGTATATGTTTTCCATATCTTACAATTTTCCATTCATTGGAGCCTAAAACATCTGTCTCAGTTGCTGAGCGCATAGCACTGCCATGCGGAGGGCGCGGGTTCGACTCCCAACACTAGATTGGATATTTCCTTGGTGGTAGAGCTGGAACGCAATGCCCTCAGATTTGTGAGGCCAATTGAAAACATGGTTCGAAGACTAGCAGCTGCTGCTTGGCTTTAACGCCACTGTGACCATTGGGCATCGCGTGGTCCTCTTGTTCACCGAGTCAGTATCTGTTTTCTGTCCGGTTGTGGGTGGAGGGGCGTTTGTAGGGGGGAGGGCAGAACAGAGTAAAAGTGAGACCGACCTCCAATATCTCGACGCGTATGTCGTCGCATTGCGTCCATGAAATGTACTACACTATGCACGTCCACTTTCATTATGTAGAATAGGTCACTTCGTCTATTTGCATTACATATTCGTTTACTTTATATACAAAACCTTAGAAATTAAGCTGCTGCTCGACAAATTACTTACGTTTCAGATGCGTTAAAATTAATCATCTTTCACAGACGTACTTGTCGACGAATGAATCTTCAGCGTAAGCGTAGTTGTTTCGCTTTGGTGCATTGTTCTTGTTACATATACTTTTTTTATTTATTTACAGGTATGGAAGCATCTCCGGTTTTCCAGTTCCTGCCAGTATTTTCCCATGATATTTGGGGCAAAGAATTTATGGGCTACCCCCAAAACGTTGTACCAGCGTCCAACAACACAGAGTATCGTGCTTCTTTCTGAGACTACCCTGCGCTTCATAGTGCGTAAGTACATGATATATTTACCCCCTCCTTATTTTAGTGTCTATTATTTTCTAATTTTCTAACTTTTCTTTTTCTCTTTCCTGTACGTCATGTACATCAACAGCAGTGTGTCTTTGACATAAGGCGACGAAATCCTTTTTTTAAATGCTAAGTTCATAGGTCACTTCATGTTTCGCAATGTCTTGTGTTCATACGGCCTAATATGAAGGAACAAGAAAGCAGTTGATGAAGGTTTGTACATTACATGCTTACTACAGTTTGAACTTTGGTCACTGATATGAAAACGCAGAATTACACCTTTTCGAAACCGACAACAGAGGGAAAAAGCGTCCTTTTTCTCGTAGCGAGAGGAATAATTGCAAACGCACTTATAAAGAAACTTTGCTTACTCCTAAACTAAAATAATGGGACACATCGGTTCTGCGTAAAGAAATTTCTCTAACGTTAATGAGTTTTCAGCAGCAGATTTAATATGACTTTCCTAAACACTAAATCTTCATGGTAACAGTAAATGGGGCAGGACGCAGATGGGCAAGTTTTCCTTTGACTAGAACGGATCCTGAGCAATACAACGAAATTTTCTCCGCCCTACTTCGCTACTGCAGACTTCCAAGTCTATTTAGACGCCTTCCAAAGTGAATATGCAGAGCTTAACAACTTTGTGGAAGTTTTAAGACTGGAAGAATTTACTGGCAGCTTGGAGGCATCGCACCAGAAGGGGAAAAATGGAGCATGCCTCGTTTATCCTCAAGCACATCATGAGCCCACTAAGCCGCTGACGTTTAGCCTGCTACCCGGGGAACAGAAATTGCTCGGTGATGAAGCATCCAACAGAATATCTCTCTTGTTATTAAGGAAGTTGGACTGAAATTAGCTGTGAGGCTAGGTATGACGACGGTAAAATTAACCGGACATTTCCTGCAGTAGATGTGAAAATATTTGGGCATCATTTATTAGTGTTACGATGACTTATTGTCAGTTGAATTTGATGATCATGACGTAAATGTGCCACCTTAATTAGTTTTGTGGAGAGTGATAGTGAACAGGCGTGCAACGAGATGTAAGCAGTTACTATACGGAATCTGATGACACATTGTCAGTACAAAAAAAGAAAGAAATACTAACTTATTTCGTGGTGACCTTACTATCTGTTCTTTCTGTATTATGTTAGCACAAAGAACAACTTTAGAAACGACATGAAAAGTCACTTCAGTCTGACACAAAATCCAAGTTTTTAATTACAGAGTTAAATGTAATACACTGACAGAAAAAAATTGCAGCACCAACTATTTAATGTAGAGTAATGAAATATCTGGAATAAATTCATCTAGCTAATATACTTAAGTGATTAACGTTGCAAGATCACAGGTCAATGTAAGTTCGTGATTTGCCATTGCAAATGAGATATCCTGGTACATTAGTAACCGTCATCGCAACCAGAATGTTGAATGCAAACGAGCATGCATTGTGTTGTGCTGGTGCCGGATGTCAGTGTGTGTGATGGACTTCCATGTGAGTTTGATCGGTCAATACAGGGACGGTTAATGCTGGTTGTGAATGACAGTAGAATTGTCGACCGATGATGTGCCATATGTGCTCGACTAGGGAATAACAACGGTATGTGGGCTAGCATTACCCTCTTGGAAAACACCCCCTACGTTGCTGGTCACGAATGGTAACATAACAGGTGGCTTCACCAGATTGACGTACAAATTTGCAGTCAGGGTTCGTTGCATAATCACGAGAGGGCTCTTGCTGTCGTGAAATCACACTCCAGACCATAACTCCAGGTATAGGCCCAGTGTGTCTAGCATGCAGATAGGCTGGATTCAGACCCTCATCGGGCCTCCTCCTAACCAACACACGGCCATCATTGGCACTGGGGAAGAACCAGCTTTCATCACAAAACATATCAGAGCTCCACCCTTCCTTTCAATGAGCTCTCGCTTGACACAACTGAAGTCGCATATGGCTGTGGTTTGGAGTCAGTGGAATGCACTTGAGATAATGTCTTTCTTGGAGCAGTCCTTGAAGTAACCGATTTGTAAAAGTTTGTTGTGTCACTGTGGCGCCAACTGGTACTCAGATTGCTGCTGCAGAAGCAGTACGATGCGCCGGAGTCATGCGACGATCCCGATGTTCTTTCCTCTCGGTAATGTCACGTGGCAGTCCAGGTCCTGGTCATCTTGCACTGTAGCTACATTCTTGCGAAGTCTTTCTGCAGTATCGCAGAAGCAACATCCAGCTTCTCGTAGCGCTATTATAGACCTCACTTAAACTCAATAAGATGTTGATGATGATGTCTTTGTCGTTTTAAAAAAATTCTTGACCTGTACTAGCTCACCACGTCCAGTCTCAAATGTAACTAACGCTCACTACCGTTACAGCTTGTAGTTAAAGCAAACGTGATTTGTTTTTTCATAGTTGCGCTACTGGCGCTACTCTTATGTGACTTGCGCGAAATTTGAATAGAGATCGTCTTTCAGATGTAGAAACGAGCCTATCACCTTTCATCTATGTCGTACCACTCGTTCTTGGTGCTGCTGTTTCTTACTCCAGCAGTGTACATAAATTGCTATAAACATCATTAATTTTAAAAAAATACTACATATGCTAAAATTGGAGAACATTGCTTACCACCAGAGATAAGACAGAACAGGTGAGCTTTTTTTTTTCATCATGTTTAACGAAACGAGTAAAATGAATTAGATGTATCAAGAACCAGTAACTCAAAACTTAAGAGTAATAATTATAGATCCACTGGAAGAGTTACATTTTTCTGTCATCAAAAAAAGCAGTTCTTCATCATTTAATTGAAAATATTCTCTAAATAATAAGGACCGAGTTCCTTACGTATTGCTGAACAGCTTTCTTTAATATTTTCCTCGATCTGCATTAGAACTGCTGCTACCTACTGGCAACTACAGAACGCTCCCTTCAAGAACGGTTACAAAAATTTTTATTAGCTCAATCATGTCTGTGTTGAATGGCCAGAACTGGTGACTGGTGTATTCAGTAAGTGATAGTGATTGATTTAGTTACATTATCTTGCAACCTTTCTTCCTTCCGTAAGTTTCTCTCTCGCAACGTTATAACCCCACAAGAGAAGACGTAATTTGGCGTAGCTGACTGGGTGAGGAAGAAAGCCAGGCTGTTCCACAACACGGCTGCTGTCCTATCCTTTTAGCGCCTGCTCGCTGGCCGTAATTTGAGAAGAGTAGTTAATGTGTTTCGCTTAATAATGAATGGATAATGCACGGGCGTACTGCGAGTGAAACGCACACAACGAACTTCTCGCAGCTGTGTCCGACCAGCTTCGAGTAACAGTGTGTGCGCACGAAAGGACAGGTCACTTAGATAACTACTGTTTCGTGGAACGGGAAATTACCGCTTTTAATACAAGCACTACTATGCGCAGAGACTGATGTTACAATTTTAAAGTGGCGTAAATGACAGAGTACTTGTCGAAAATGCCCTTTTTAAGTATCAATATTGTGAAACCCAGCACGGATAGTAATTCATGCAGTAAGCCTACTTTGTCCTAGAACTTCCCTGTTTCTCATTCAGACGAAACTTGAATTATTGGCCTTATAATTTCTCAAGTATTGACCGGCTCAGAAACATTTTACTAATCAATACTACGAACATAAATATAAATTGAGTGAAAAAGTTTTAGAGCTTTTCGTAGGTAACTATCTGTACATGTTAGATAATTTGAGACAGTGTACCTCAGTGGATCAGACACACGTTTTCATCGTACATGAGCGAACCAAATTCAGAACATACCCTGTATATATATAGTTGTCATAACATCTGACTTGAAACATTTCCTATAAATGTGCTGTGACTTCGCACAATTACAGTAGTGCATACTTAGTGATAATTCCACGCTTACTAAGTGAAACATTATAGCTAAATATAATAATTTGTCAGGTATTAAGTCTGAACTTATCACAAAGTGTCCTATACTGTTTTTGCGAGTAGGTAAAACGCATTTATATGAACTGTGTTAAGGCAGATTCCTATGACAATTTTATATATTGTGAAATTGGTTGGCTAATATATAACGAAAATGTACGTTTGATCCGTCGATGTAAACTGTTTTTCTCCTGGGAGGAAGATTATAACGATCGAAAGCAGTAGGGAATAAACATACAATTGTATGGCTTAATGCTACAAATATCCTTCATTTCAAATGAAAAAGTTTCAGTCGTTGAGCACCAGTTGACTCCATGAAAAGACTGTCGATGCATGACACAGGAAGTGAAAGTTAACTATTTTGACTTGTCTGATGTGTGCTAAGTAAAATGATGTGTTACAGTAATACGAAAAAATGAATATTTCAGCCTCCATTTATTTATTTAATTTACTTTTGTTTATTTAGCTTTAACTGATTAGGGCATTCACATCCTCTCTTACGTCGGACCACATATTTACACATACAATAATTTTTTACATCATAGTTGCTCTGCGAATGCAGTAACTTTGATATTATAGTAGTCATTTACTGGTATTAATAGAATCCATCCTAATTGGAATGCATGTGACAAACAATGTGAAGAATAGTACTGACTAAGAACGAAAAATGCTAATACTAGCGATACTTTTACTGTTGCTGCTACTTGTAATAATTATGTAGTAATAATAAGAGTGATAGTTATAGTGGTGGTAGCAGGTAGAAAATGTTTTTATAAATGTACAAAAGTGATATTACCTGACATAGCGAGTATGAGGTAGACTGCGTCAGCTAAAGGCGTTGGGGCGTGAAGGTCTGAATGGAAAGAAGGGGAATTAATTGTAATATGGTAATGAGTAAATATATGTAAACAATAGGAGTCTTTGTTGTTTTAGCAGATGTAGCATTAGCTGCTGAATCTGGAGATGCTATTGAGTACGCCGACATAACAAGGGATGTTATTGCAGAGTCGGATTTTTGCTACTGGAAAGGAATCGAGAAAGTGGTTGCGTAATGGAACGGGACAGAAACTATATACTATTAAGGGAACGAGTGTCCCTGCCGCTAGTTCAGATCAGAGAGCCGGCCGGTGTTGCCGAGCGGTTCTAGGCGCTTCAGTCTGGAACTGCCCGACCGCTACTGTCGCAGGTTCGAATCCTACCTCGGGCATGGATGTGTGTGACGTCCTTAGGTTAATTAGGATTAAGTAGTTCTAAGTTCCAGGGGAGCCATTTGAACCATTTTTTCAGATCGTAGACGGTAGAGGAGACAGTGCGTGGATGCTCCTTTGCTTATGTAGGAAAAGCATTTATGTAGTGCAACAGTGCCACAGAAAGGTCCTGTTCATAAGCATTTTTGCTGGCGACCAAATTTTTATGTTGTCTATTACTGTAACATAACGTTTGTTGTTCTCTCAACCATCTGTGCGTTGTGGTACAGCCTTACTCAAAGGAGAGAGAGAGAGAGAGAGAGAGAGACAGAGAGAGAGAGAGAGAGAGAGAGAGAGACAGAGACAGAGAGAGAGAGAGAGAGAGAGAGAGAGAGAGATAGGAGTGAGAGCGGGCACTGGATGGGCGGGGTTGGGGGGGACAATGGAAAGAACTGTGTAGAATTTGATGTAGAGAGAATAGCAAAACTCTGACCTGTTTGTGTGCTTTGGCCACATTAATCTGCTTGAAGATAGCCCAGAGATGTACTGTCTACCGGAAGACTGCGGACCGTGAGTGTAGAAGAATATGAACAGAGACGAGATGTTCGCAGAGAGATCGCGACGGCTGTCGAGAATGTAATGGGGGCGACAGTCTAGATAACCGGAATGAAAATCATTTTATTCTTATGAACCATGGACCTTGGATTTGGTGGGAGACTAGCGTGCCTCAGCTATATAGATAGCCGCACCGTAAGTGCAAGCTCAGCGGTGGGGTATCTGTTGAGAGGCCAGACAAACTTGTAGTTCCTGAAGAGGGGAAGTAGCCTTTTCAGTAGTTGCAGGGGTAACAATCTGTATGATTGACTGATCTGGCCTTGTAACATCAACCAAAACGGCTTTGGTGTGTTGGTACTGCCAACGGCTGAAAGCAAAGGTAAACTACAGCCATAATTTTTCCTGAAGGCATGCAGCCCTACTGTATGGTTGAATGAAGAGGGCAGCCTCTTGGGTAAAATAATCCCCCATTCGGATCTCTGGGCGGAGACTACTCAGGACGGCGTTCTACGAATCGGAGAATGATATGTCAGATCCCTTAATTGGCCAGGCAGGTTAGAAAATTTAAAAAGAAATCTCTATAGGTTAATGTTAGATGTAGTGGGAATTAGTGAAGTTCGATGGCAGTAGGAACATGACTTCTGGTCATGTGAAACCAAACCAAACAGGGGGAATCTAGGAGTAGGTTCAATAATGAGTAAAAAAATAGGAACTGGTATAAGCTACTATGAACAGCATAGTGAACGCATTATTGTCGCCAAGATAGACACGCAGCCCACACCCACTGCAATGGTGCCAACTAGCTCCGCAGAAGAGTGGGGATATAGGAAACATATAATGAGATAAAAGAAATTATTCGGATAGTTAAAGGAGCCGAAAATTCAATAGTCATGGGGGAATGAAATTCGATGGTAGCAAAAATAAGAGAAAGAAAAGTAAGAGAATAACTTAATGATAGTTTACACTTGGTTTAAGAATCGTGAATGTAGGTTGTGCATGTGCAAGAGTCCTTGAGGCACTGGAGGGTTTCAAATAGTTGGTAAGACAGAGATTTAGGTTTTAGACTGTAAAACATTTCCGGAGGCAGATGTGGACTCTTACTGTAATTTGTGGTTATGAACTGTGGATTAGAACTGAATAAACTGCAAAAAGGAGGTAATTTAAGGAGATGGAATCTGGATAAACTGAGAGACACAGAGATTATAGTGTGTTTCAGGGCAAGCATTAGGAAACGATTGTCAAGAACAGGGGAAAGGAATACAGTAGAAGAAGAATGGGTAGCTTTGAGAGATGAAATAGTGAACGCAGCAGTGGATCAAGTAGGTGAAAAGACGAGGGGTAGTAGAAATCCTTGGATAGCAGAAGAGATATCGAATTAAATTGATGAAAGGAGAAAATATTAAATGGCAGTAAATGAAGCAGTCGAAAAGGAAAAGAAATGTCTCAAAAACGAGATCGACGAGAAGTGCCAAATGGCTAAGCAGAGTCGGATAGAGGACAAATGTAAGGATGTAGAAACATATATCATTTGGGGGGGGGGGGGGGTGTAAGATAGATACGGCCAACAGGGAAATTAAAGCGACCTTTGGAGAAAAAGAGAACCATTTGTATGAATATCAAAAGCTCTGATGGAAAACCAGTCCTAAGCATAGATGAGAAAGCAAAAAGATGGAAGGTGTAAATAGAGGATCTACACAAGGGCGATGTGCCTGAGGGCAGCATTTGGAAATGGAATAGGACGTAGATGAAGATGTGATGGGAGATATCATACTGCGTGAAGAGTTTGATAGAGCACTGAAAGACTTTAGTCAAACCATGGCACCGGCAGTAGAAACATTCCATTAGAACTACTGATAACCTTGAGCCAGCCATGATAAAATCCTCCATCTGGCGAGCAAGATGTATGAGACAGGCGAAATTCCCTAATAATCCCAGTTCCAAAGAAAGCAGGTACTGAGAGGTGTGAGAATTACCAAACTATCTGTTTGTAAGTCACGGCTGCAAAATACTAACACGAATCCCTTACAAATGGATGGAAAAACAGGAATCCGACTACGGGGAAGATCAGTTTGGAATCCGGAGAAGTGTAGGAACACGTGAGGCAGTAGTTATAGAAGATAGGTTAATGAAAGGCAAACCGACGTTTATAGAATCTGTAAACTTAGAGAAGGCTTTTGACAATGTTGACTGGAATACTCTCTTTCAAATTCCAAAGGTGACAGGCGTGAAATACAGAGAGCGAAAGGCTATTTACAATTTGTACAGAAAGCCGATCGCAGTTATTAGAGTCGAGGGGCACGGAAGGAAAGCAGTGGTTGAGAAGAGTTGTAGCCTATCCTTGATGTTAGTCAGCCTGTATACTGAGCAAGCACTAAAGGAAACAAAAGAAAAATTTGAGTCCAGGGAGAGGAAATAAAACTTTGAGGTTTGACGATGACATTGTAATTCTGTCAGAGACATCAAAGGAGCAGTTGAACGGATTTGACATTATCTTGAGATGGAGATGCAAGATGAACATCAGCAAAACAAAACGAGGATAATGGAATGTAGTCGATTTAAATTAGGTGATGCTGAGGGAGTTAGATTAGGAAATGAGAGCCTTAAAGTAGTAAATCAGTTTTGCTACTTTGGAAGCAAAGTAACTGCAGACGGTCGAAGTAGGGAGGGTATAAAATGTAGACTGGCCATGGCAAGAAAAGCGCTTGTGAAGAAGAAAAATTTGCTATCGTCGTGTGTAGATTTAGGTATATCGTAACTAATGAGGAGGTACCGAATGGAATTGAAGAGAAGAGAAACTTGAGATGCAACCCGACTAAAGGAAGGGATCGGTTGATAGGACACATTCTGAGGCATCAAGAAATCCACAATCTAGTGCTGGAGGAAAGCGGGGGAGGGGGGGGGGGGGTGCCAAAATCGGAGACCAAGAGATGAATGCAGTTAACAGCTTCAGAGGGATATAGGTTGCAGTAGTTACTCGTTGTTGAGGAACCTTGCACAGCATAGAGTAGCGTGGAGAGCTGCACCAAACCTGTCTTTGTAGTGGAGACCACAACAGCAACAACGTATTACATGGATATTTTTCAAGAAGAAGTACTTTTTCGCATCATAATTCTGCAGAAAAGTATCGTCAAATCTATCAGTAAATTCTCTACAAGTGGGTTGGGTTTATTTCATGTTATTCATTTTGCTGTAGGAACTGCTCTCAACAGCAAACCAATAATCTACAGAAATTTTTGCATTTCTATTTTGTTCCAAGAAGTAGAAAAAGAGAAAAATGTAATGTTTTGCAAGAGCTTGAGAGTTCGATATTCTAGCTACGTTTTCGGATTGCTATAGTACTAGAGCGTCCGGTACCGAAGTAAAATCAAAATACGCACGAATTACTGCATTAGCCTCGTTTGTTATTCTGCTGGATTGCCATCAGTTTTACGAGTGAGTCGTCGCACAGCATTGGTACAGTCTATATTTTCGCTGTTTTGTTGGGTAATTCTTTACTTCTGTACTCCAATAACATCTTTCGAGATGGTGTGATAAATCGTAGCTTTATTACTGTCACCATTTGTCGTATTTTATAGTGTTGTGATCGTTGATCTATTAGTAAACATACAACTTATACAGCCGTGTAGCGTACTGCTAAGTTAAAATTGTGTTACACTCTTTGTCTAGTTTTGGCTTTACCTTATCTTGCCTTCGACAGACCTATTTCTTATCACGTTCCTACAGGCATTGCTTGACTAGCGTTACTTACCTTATAAATAAAATCAAAGATCCATATTTAGAGCATCATATGGCGCGCAACATTCATTTACCATGAATTTTCATGCTTCTTTTGCCTACCACAGGTATTATACTCAGGATTGTGTTTGTATAATGATAATCGCTGTCAAAATACTTAGATCGTCATTTAAGGCAATTTGCTACTTTTTTGCGGTCTTCAGTCCGAAGACTGGTTTGATACTAGTCTCCAAGCTACTGTATCCAGTGCAAGCCTCTTCATCTTACAATAACTACTGCAACCTGTATCCATCCGAACCTGCTTATTAGGTTCCTCTACAAGCAGTCTCATCCGATAAATATCAAGGCGTAAGCGTAGTGCAAAATGTAGAGTGTAACGTTGTTGTAGCAGAAGCATATTCCATACCGAATCGCTGGAAGAACTGTGTTTAATCCACCGAGAAAGACACATAGAAAACGATTGATCGGTTTTTGTGGACCGCTTGTCACTTTCCGGTCGTTAAGCTGTGAAATAAGTAGAGGACACATGTAAGATCCAAGAAAGTACCGCGTTTCCATGAGAACACTAAGGAAGAGCAAGAGAATCATGGACGTACTAACCAAGGACTTTTGGCAGGGCATCACGGAGAAGTCTACAGTTAAAATTCCTCGATGGTAAATTTCCAGAAGAGTTATGTAATGTTTTGATTCCTGTGACGTACATCTAGCTAAGAGATTACGACGGACGGTAGAAAGAAATTGGAGATCATTCGAAGACTTACCGACTGTCTTACCACTCGCAATTTTAACAGGAAAGGGGGCTGTCGTGTGTAACTCCCGCTGCACACCGTAAGTAGGTATATGAACTACAAGTATAAATGTACAATTATTACCGCTGGTTTTTCATCATCATTTAAGACTAATGATAAAAACGGAAAAGTCAGTGTTTCGTAATCGTATAGCGATTCTCTTGAATAATTTACTGCTCTGTTACCTAGCAACGCAGAATGAAGCTCATTTTCAACGAATGTGGAATTTTTAAACAAGCAAAGAACTACTGCCATGCTGTGAAGCGTGTTTGGGTAGTTCATTTACTAACCCATTTTCGCCCGAGTTTGTTTTATGTTTCGTTTTGGGTACACATTTAAAATGAACTTAAATTGTTTGAGATATCCTTACTGTAATTTTTGATTTTTTCACCATTGAATTTGGCAAAAAACGTTGTTCCCAAACGGGAACACCAGAGTGACAGGGGTCTCGCAAGTTAAAACAAAAAGATAATATTGATTTATTTAGTAAAACAAAAGCTTTAGTACAAATATTGATTACATACATCCAACTAACAGCTAGTTATTACAATGGTAATCCTTGAAACAATGCTCAAGAATAGTTATTGTACATTTTTCACTTGCCTTTCTGGAATTTTTTTTGCAAAGAGCACAAATTTCTTGATTGGGTGCATTTGAAATCCTGTGGCCAACTTTGTCAAAGCGTGCTTTGTCGATAGGCCTCTGTAGCAATTGTTTTGATATCTTCGGTCTTCCTCCTGACGTTGGTCGTCTGCCATATTTTTGCAAATATGTTTGTACGATGTTCCTTCTAGATGAGAGACTGTCAGGATTCGGATTATTTTTATTTGTCTGTAATGTTGCGACGCGTTTTGCATTGACACATCAATGCAGAAAATAAATATTGACCACCACCATTTTTTAGATTGTACAGACGTCCTATAATACGAAATATTTTCATCCATTCTCTCTACGCCGCCGATGAAACGGTTATACGCTTGGACTATGTTCGGCTGTTGAACTACTTTTTTTCTTTTCCAGCCTGGGACTATCTACAGGCCTCTCTGATGGGGTGAACAGGGTCACACGTTGATATGACGTGAACTGTTCGGTTGTCATTCCAAACAGCTATCACTGATCAAGAATGTTTTTCTCTTCTCTAGTCGAACCTGCCGCTAGGGGACTTCGCTATTTCTTTTGGATCATCTATATGGCAGTTACGTATTCTATTGCTCATTATTGTACCCGTAAATCCTATTTCATTTCCTCTCAGTGCTTTGGCCAAATTAATTGAGGAAAAAAAGCGGTCGGCGTAGATTTTGTATGGAGCTGGTGGCAAGTCTTTGACTAATTTCAGAACCACATGCTCACCTAAGCTAACGTTCAATATCTTTTCCGCTGTACAGGATACCCAAGTGGCTCACCGAGGCACCAAATCTTGAAGCCAAATCTTATGAGCTTCAGGAACTGCTTCGGTTCATGCCTGCCGTTATATGGTACTGTACTCTCGTCTACTGAAAGATGTTCCGGTAATTGAGCATGAGACAAAAAGTGATCATTGAGAACCTTTATTAGGGGCGATTTTTTTACCAAATCTGTCATCTGAAGGTAATTTTAAGTTATCAGCGCAGTGAACAAACCATTTTATACACTCCTGGAAATTGAAATAAGAACACCGTGAATTCATTGTCCCAGGAAGGGGAAACTTTGTTGACACATTCCTGGGGTCAGATACATCACATGATCACACTGACAGAACCACAGGCACATAGACACAGGCAACAGCATGCACAATGTCGGCACTAGTACAGTGTATATCCACCTTTCGCAGCAATGCAGGCTGCTATTCTCCCATGGAGACGATCGTAGAGATGCTGGATGTAGTCCTGTGGAACGGCTTGCCATGCCATTTCCACCTGGGGCCTCAGTTAGACCAGCGTTCGTGCTGGACGTACAGACCGCGTGAAACGACGCTTCATCCAGTCCCAAACATGCTCAATGGGGGATAGATCCGGAGATCTTGCTGGCCAGGGTAGTTGACTTACACCTTGTAGAGCACACTGGGTGGCACGGGATACATGCAGACGTGCATTGTCCTGTTGGAACAGCAAGTTCCCTTGCCGGTCTAGGAATGGTAGAACGATGGGTTCGATGACGGTTTGGATGTACCGTGCACTATTCAGTGTCCCCTCGACGATCACCAGTGGTGTACGGCCAGTGTAGGAGATCGCTCCCCACACCATGATGCCGGGTGTTGGCCCTGTGTGCCTCGGTCGTATGCAGTCCTGATTGTGACGCTCACCTGCACGGCGCCAAACACGCATACGACCATCATTGGCACCAAGGCAGAAGCGACTCTCATCGCTGAAGACGACACGTCTCCATTCGTCCCTCCATTCACGCCTGTCGCGACACCACTGGAGGCGGGCTGCACGATGTTGGGGCGTGAGCGGAAGACGGCCTAACGGTGTGCGGGACCGTAGCCCAGCTTCATGGAGACGGTTGCGAATGGTCCTCGCCGATACCCTAGGAGCAACAGTGTCCCTAATTTGCTGGGAAGTGGCGGTGCGGTCCCCTACGGCACTGCATAGGATCCTATGGTCTTGGCGTGCATCCGTGCGTCGCTGCGGTCCGGTCCCAGGTCGACGGGCACGTGCACCTACCGCCGACCACTGGCGACAACATCGATGTACTGTGGAGACCTCACGCCCCACGTGTTGAGCAATTCGGCGGTATGTCCACCCGGCCTCCCGCATGCCCACTATACGCCCTCGCTCAATGTCCGTCAACTGCACATACGGTTCACGTCCACGCTGTCGCGGCATGCTACCAGTGTTAAAGACTGCGATGGAGCTCCGTATGCCACGGCAAACTGGCTGACACTGACGGCGGCGGTGCACAAATGCTGCGCAGCTAGCGCCATTCGACGGCCAACACCGCGGTTCCTGGTGTGTCCGCTATGCCGTGCGTGTGATCATTGCTTGTACAGCCCTCTCGCAGTGTCCGGAGCAAGTATGGTGGGTCTGACACACCGGTGTCAATGTGTTCTTTTTTCCATTTCCAGGAGTGTAGTTTCATATGTGTGGCGCCCCATTGCTGCACTGACAAATGTATTTTATGTCTTTGTGTTGACTTCCTCCAGCATTCTCCATCTAGATACGGTTAGGTATCCTGACAGAATCAAAATTGCTAAAAAACATCTTAGTTCGTCACACGAAATTGCAAAACTGTGGTCACCTCTCTGTGATATATATAGGGTAGCCATTTGCCGAAGCTGATTTAATACACCACCGTCAAAAAAGACTTCAAAGGGCTCAACAGGTCTAGAGGGGATATCTTTTCCTTACAGTGGAGTAAACTTATCGAAATTGGGAGTAATGTCAGCTTTCTCCTAATCAAAAGAAAATGAGCGATTCCCTTAGCTTCACAGAGTACTACTTCCATTATTACTAGAATGAGGTTCTAATTCAGGTGAAGCACTTCTACCCATATACGTTGTTCTGTCCGGTCGGATGACTTTTGCTTCAGCTACGGCTGAAAGTTGTCTACCAGACAGATCATCAACATCAACAGTACTGTATGTTTCTTCATCTCCACTGTCTTCTTTTGTCTCCCATCCATCGTTCGGATCATCAATTTATATATTTGCCTCGGCAAAGTCTTCATCCTCCTCCAACCTGGCTAAAATTTCAGCAGCAGTGAAAGATTTGAAAGAATTTTATATATATATAAATGATGAAGTTTGTTAATGTATGCCTAACAAACACCGTATGCGCCTGGTATTCCATTTTGGGAACACTCAAATATTTACGATGCTTACTAATAAACAAATAAAGTTTTTATAATTAATTTTGTATGGAACACTTCCTTACAGCCCTAAGATATTAAGAACAGCGAAAAGAGATTAGGAAGAAACTACATTACTCTACAATACATACTTTTCGGTAGACATGTTGCTAACTAAAATGACTGCTAGCTTTCTTAACACTCAACAATCATCAGACAACAGTGATGTTCAATCCAATGCACTTAGGATGAACGTAGACTTCAAACCAGCAATCTAAAAAGAAACTCGAGTTTTAATAACCATAACATGGCTTATAATAAATAAACAAAGCTATAAAAATATTGTTCCCAATTGGGAACACCGAACAAAAATTGTCTAAGAGCATTGCCGATGGATCTAAAAGATTTGGGTTAGAATATGAGATCATATCCGAGCGACTTCAACTACCCATTCAATACGTTTGATTCTTATCGGGTCTACACGTTAGGGCTATTGTAAGTCTCACAGTTCACAATTATGCCAGATCCTTCACTCACCAGTGATCTTGTACTGCACCACGAATCTTCCATAACACTCAAAACTTGAAACAGAAAGCCTTCCTAGTTCCTTTTTCCGGACACTCGATATCACGTAACCATATAGCCCCACTGTCTGGATGAGTGATATTGTACAGCTCGAGTCTGAAACTGTCAGACAAGCTGCGAGATTCAAAAACCAGACTGCGACTTAAGTGTGACTATATCCTACTATGGTCCTCACTTTCATTTCCTCACACGATTCATCACGACATATTTAAAATCATGAACACTGTTGTACAATTGAATTCCGACTATCATTCTCTGGAGCGAAGCTCTTGAGAATTCTATCCAGTCACTCATTAATCAGTCCAGTGTGGTAGTAGACGATAGAAAAAGGAGGACGGTACAAGCACAACGTCGTTTGACCTGCGCACATACTCCCGTATGGAGGACATAGTAAAAGGCATCCCTGGCCTATGGAAACAACTTGAAAGACCAAAAACGAATAAGTCGCCAAGTTCTGATGAAATCTCAGCTCGGCTTTACAAAGAACACTCTACTGCCTTGGCCCCTTACTTAGTTTGCCTCTACTCAGAATCTCTCGCCCAGTGCAAAGTCCCAAGAGACGGCAAAAATGTGCAAGCTACTCCTGTGCATAAGTAGAATAAAAGAACGGCCGTACAAAATTGCAAACCAAACTCATTAACACTGGTTTGCTGCAGAATCCTTGAACATATTCTCAGTGCGGATTTAATAAATTCCCTTGAGAGGAAAGGGCTTCTGCCAAACAAACCAGCACTGTTTTAGAAAGCATCGCTTGTGTGAACACAGCTTTCCCTTCCTCACGTGATGTCCTGCGAACTATGGAAGAAGGGCAGAAGTCGGACTCCATATTCCTAGATATTGTAAAGCATTTGACACGATGCCACGCTGCCGACTGTTAATGAAGGTACAAGCATGCGGCATAGGTTCCCAGACATGTGAGTGGCTCGAAAATTTCGTAAGTAACAGTACGTTGACCTCGGCAGCGAGTGTTCATCAGAGACAAGGATATCGTCAGGAGTGCCTCAGCGAAGTATGAGGGGGCCACTGTTACTTTCTATACACATAAATGATATGGTGTACATGATAGGCAACAGTATGTGGCTGTTTGCTGATGAAACAGTGGTATATGGTTAGGTGTCGTCGTTGAGAGACTGTAGGCGGATACAAGATGACGAAAACACGTACATGTGGATCAATAGGAAATGCAAACCCACAGTGTTAGAGTACAGCACCGAACGACGTGGCGCAGTGGTTAGCACACTGGACTCGAATTCGGAAGGACCTAATTTAGGTTTTCTATGATTTCCCTAAATCGTTTCAGACAAATGCTACGGTGATTCCTTTAAATGGGCACTGCCGATTTCTTTCCGCACCCTTCACAAATCCGAGCTTGTGCTCCGATACTGATGGCCTCGTTATCGACGAGACGTTAAACATTAATTACCTCCTCCTCGAGTACTGCACTAGTAGTGCGTTGCTGGACACAGTCACGTCGATTAAATATTTAGGCGCAGTAGTGCAGAGCGATATGAAATGAAATGAGCACTATAGCAGGGCAGGGGAATGTTCGACTTTGATTTATTGGGAAAATTTTAGGAAAGTGTAATTCACCAGTAAAGGACAGCGCATATAGGACATTAGCGCGTTCTATTCTTGAGTATTATTGTTTGGGATCCAAATTAGGTCGAGTTAAAGAAAGGCATCGAAGCAATTCAGAGGCGGACTGCTACACTCATGCTCATAAATTAAGGATAATAACACAATGTGGTGCCCAACAACGTGGCACTACACAAAACTGGTGTTAATAGCTTAGGCACACAAGGAACACACACGACACATATCTGTAAGTCCACAGTATTGCTGATAAGTCGAGAAAACCGTCCCGAAATACACTCCTGCAAATGGAAAAAAGAACACATTGACACCGGTGTGTCAGACCCACCATACTTGCTCCGGACACTGCGAGAGGGCTGTACAAGCAATGATCACACACACGGCACAGCGGACACACCAGGAACCGCGGTGTTGGCCGTCGAATGGCGCTAGCTGCGCAGCATTTGTGCACCGCCGCCGTCAGTGTCAGCCAGTTTGCCGTGGCATACGGAGCTCCATCGCAGTCTTTAACACTGGTAGCATGCCGCATCAGCGTGGACGTGAACCGTATGTGCAGTTGACGGACTTTGAGCGAGGGCGTATAGTGGGCATGCTGGAGGCCGGGTGGACGTACCGCCGAATTGCTCAACACGTGGGGCGTGAGGTCTCCACAGTACATCGATGTTGTCGCCAGTGGTCGGCGGAAGGTGCACGTGCCCGTCGACCTGGGACCGGACCGCAGCGACGCACGGATGCACGCCAAGACCGTAGGATCCTACGCAGTGCCGTAGGGGACCGCACCGCCACTTAACAGCAAATTAGGGACACTGTTGCTCCTGGGGTATCGGCGAGGACCATTCGCAACCGTCTCCATGAAGCTGGGCTACGGTCCCGCACACCGTTAGGCCGTCTTCCGCTCACGCCCCAACATCGTGCAGCCCGCCTCCAGTGGTGTCGCGACAGGCGTGAATGGAGGGACGAATGGAGACGTGTCGTCTTCAGCGATGAGAGTCGCTTCTGCCTTGGTGCCAATGATGGTCGTATGCGTGTTTGGCGCCGTGCAGGTGAGCGCCACAATCAGGACTGCATACGACCGAGGCACATAGGGCCAACACCCGGCATCATGGTGTGGGGAGCGATCTCCTACACTGGCCGTACACCACTGGTGATCGTCGAGGGGACACTGAATAGTGCATGGTACATCCAAACCGTCATCGAACCCATCGTTCTACCATTCCTAGACCGGCAAGGGAACTTGCTGTTCCAACAGGACAATGCACGTCCGCATGTATCCCGTGCCACCCAACGTGCTCTAGAAGGTGTAAGTCAACTACCCTGGCCAGCAAGAACTCCGGATCTGTCCCCCATTGAGCATGTTTGGGACTGGATGAAGCGTCGTCTCACGCGGTCTGCACGTCCAGCACCAACGCTGGTCCAACTGAGGCGCCAGGTGGAAATGGCATGGCAAGCCGTTCCACAGGACTACATCCAGCATCTCTACGATCGTCTCCATGGGAGAATAGCAGCCTGCATTGCTGCGAAAGGTGGATATACACTGTACTAGTGCCGACATTGTGCATGCTCTGTTGCCTGTGTCTATGTGCCTGTGGTTCTGTCAGTGTGATCATGTGATGTATCTGACCCCAGGAATGTGTCAACAAAGTTTCCCCTTCCTGGGACAATGAATTCACGGTGTTCTTATTTCAATTTCCAGGAGTGTACATGTGCTACAAAACAATACTGTTTCCTGTGCATGTATCCCGACATCAATATGGGATGTGATCACTATGCACATGTACACAGGCCGCACAACGGGTCGGCATACTTTGGATCAGGTGGTCGAGCAGCTGCTGGGTTATAGCCTCCCATTCTTGCACCAATGCCTGTCGGAGCTCCTGAAGTGTCCTAGGGGTTTGAAGACGTGCAGCGATATGTCGACAGAGAGCATCCCATATGTGCTCGATGGGTTTAGGTCTGATATCTTCTGTTTCAAGGTACCCGTCCACGATGGCAGTTCGGTGGGGTCGTGCGTAATCATCCATCAGGAGGAAGGTGGAACCCACTGAACCCCTGAAAAGGCGTACATACTGGTGCAAAATGACGTCCCGATACACCTGACCTGTTACAGTTCCTCTGTCAAAGACATGCAGGGGCGTACGTGCACTAATCATAATCCAACCCCACACCATCAATCACGACCTTCATACAGGTCCCTTTCTAGGTCATTAAAGGGTTGGTATCTGATTCCTGGATGACGCCAGATGAAAACCCGGCGAGAATAAATGACCAGACTACACCTGGAGTCTTCTGTGAACATAACCTGGGACCACTGCTCCAATGACTACTCTGTTCTTGACACCAGGCTTTACGGGTTCTCCTGTGAGCAGCGGTCAGTGGAATGCACCTTGCAGGTCTCCGAGCGAACAAACCATGTCTGTTCTGTTGTATGTAGACTGTGTGTCTGGAGACAACTGTTCCAGCACCTGCGGTAAGGTCCCGAGCAAGGGTACCTGCAATACTCCGTGGACGTCTGCGTGCACTGATGGTGAGATATCAGTCTTCTTGTGGTGTTGTACACTGTAGATGTCCCGTACTCTAACACCTGGACCCGTTTCCTGTCTGCTGGAATTGTTGCCATAATCTTGAGATCACACTTTGTGGCTGTCGGAGAGGCCGTGATACGACCTGCCGTGTTTGACCAGCCTCCAGTCGCCCTAGTATTCTACCCCTCATAACGTCATCAATATGTATTCTTTGAGCCATTTTAAACACACAGTCACCATTGGTACGTCTGGAAACGTCTGCACATTTACTTGCTGCACCATACTCTGACATGCACCAACACACCTCTGCATATGTGGACTGCTGCCAGCGCCACAGTGCGACGACCGCAGGTCAAATGCACCGTATGGTCATACCCCGAGGTGATTTAAACCAGCAAACTGTCCACCAGAGCTTTGTGGCACCATGTATCAGCATTATCCTTAATTTACGAGCATGAGTCTAGATTACTTATCAATAGTCTAGAGCAACTCGCATGTATTAAGGAGATGCATCGGGAACTGAAATAGGAATCCCTGGAGGGAAAGCGACGTTCTTTTCGAGGAACACATTCGAGAAAATTCAGAGAACCATTATTTGAAGCTAACTACAAAACATACTGACGCCAAACATACATTTTGTGTAAGCACCACGAAGATAAGAGAAATCAAGGCTCTTATGGTGGTATATGGACACTCGTTTTTTTCTTGTTGTATTTGCGAGTGGAACAGGAAAGAAAATAACTAATACTGATACAGGGTACCCCCTACTACGCACCATATGTAGAAGGAGAATAGGCGTGTATCCTAATGATCACCAGATACTAGACCTTCGATTCATACACCATGAGATCGACATGGTTCACAGGGGCCTGCTCCACGTCACTCATTCACATCAGCTCTTCCTTGCATTTGGAAAACAGTATAGTGTCATTAGCATATGCGAGATAAGACCAGTACATGCTTGAGGGCCAGTTTTCCCACAGGGTACCGTGTTCAGACTGTTTCAAATGTGCTCCGACTGTGTCATGAAACAAGGAATCACGACTGAACTAGTCCTACTCACTTTGCTTTGACACCAAGTACTACGCTTCTGCATAGCCTACTGTGTTGCTGCTGTATCCATGCGTCCACCTGACGTGCTTTAAGCTGTCCGTCGGGGGAGCGACTGCATGACAGATAACAGGTGCACAGCTGGAATACAATACGTAAGGTGGAAACTGTATCAAGGTATGTGGCCTGTTGGCGGTTGTTCGGTATTCGGCCCTTTTCAGCTTTGCCCGCATTGCTTCGAATTTCTCTCAAGAGCACATGACCTGTCTGACCTCACATTGGGCTCCGCGTGCTTTTCGTAAAAATGAAGGACGAGCTTTTAATACTTGCTCAGCAACATTCAGAACTCTATGATTCGTCGCATGAAGATAACAAAAATACTTTTGCCAAAGGCAAATCCAGTATATATCGGTTTGGTTTTCCTGTTCGTGTTAAACTTTTGTTATACTTGTTGAAGGTAGCAATGATAAATATTTTTCACACTGAGTTTTAATTTTGCTTACTTGTAGATGTTGAATGCAGAAGCAAATGGGTGCTGCTGAAATCATATTTTACTCGAGCCATGCTGCGTAGAAAATAAAGCGATAGAGACAGTAATAGGAGCTTAAAGATGGAAATGATGATCCGATGAAGTGATGCAGGGAATATTCTGTAACCGAATCTCATAGAAATTTGAGTATCCCTAATAGCAAGATATCAACAAACCAGCAAATTGAAACTAATAAATAGAGTGAACAGAACAATAAGCAATCAGTCATATATATGTACATAAATAATGCGCAATTATGTACAAAATTAAAAGCAAGTGCAATTGGAAATTCTTACCTTGGTGTTATAATTCCTTATCTGAAATACACTTTCTCGATTTCCTGTGTTTTTGCTGAAGCTCTGGAGGAAGAGACTGCAATAAGTTCTTGAAGATAATATAACCTATTACGAAGTACTTTATAAATTTCACAGGATCAACAGAGGACATATTAAATATCGTGTGGCATTCTCCTTCTGTAGGGTGAACCCAGCACCGATGTTTTTTCTTTTTTTCTTTCCACCTCTTGTTCTCTCCTCAGCATAACTAAGTAAGTCCCAAGAGTTACAACAACATCTTCGCGTATTTGCTCCATTGATGATTGAACACGGTACATCAGGTGTGAATGTACGCGATGCGATTTTGCAGGACCACTGTCGAACCACAGTCGGCACACAGTTCTCTATGTGAAAAGCACCCCTAATGTGTCAAGAAATCCGAACTGTGTGTACATTCTAATAAACAAACAGACATATCGAGCCTGAAGTTGGTCGATTGCAGTTGGTAACTTGCCGCCCATATACCCAGAGTTAGTCAGGCAGAAGCCGCTTTCGAAAACAAAGCATCCAAGGAAGTAACCGATTCTGTGAGATTTTACGAGTTCCTAATCAGGATCGAAGTATATAGTTTCATTTGTGTGCTTTGCTAATTTACTTTTTGAATTTCTCCGTATTAATCTAAAATTCAATGGACACAGTTCACAGGTTTTACTTTGTGTCGAAAAGTAACCGATTTTGAGACATTTTACAGGTTCAGGACCAGCAGCAAATTATTTAGTTTCACCAGTGAACCTTCGTAGTTTAAGTTTTTAATCTCTGCATGTTAATCTACTTTATTAGATACAGGTCTTGCGTATTAATCAGTATCTGCTGTAGAATTTCGTAGCAAGTGTCGATAATTGTTTGTTTGTTTTGGTAGTGTAGTTTTCCACAGTCTTTAGTATGGATAGGGACTGTGAGTGCTGTGTGTGGATGCGAGCTGAGTTGGAGTCACCTCAGCTCCAGGCTGTGTTGTCTTCACTTACACGGCTTAGGGCTGCAGTGGATGGGCATCATTGGTGTAGGCCATGGGGATCCAAGGACGTCCAGCACGGCTCACAAGTCCACCGTTTGGTCGACCCGGTAGCCAGTTTCTGCTCGCACTGAGGGTGACCATCTCACCTGTGCTCGAGTAAGGCCTCTCTAGTAACTCTGGCTAATAGGTTCCAAGTGCTGTCTGCAGCTGACAACTTCCCTTATAGCCAAATGCGTCACTTGTCCTGTTTCAGAGAAAATCTCTCAGCCTGCATAATGCAGTCATTCACAGTAGATGCGATTTCTGGTAGCTAGGAGCTCCAAAGATAGGCGCATTATGGGGCACCTTGGGATATGGCTGCAAAGGAGGGGAATAAAGTCAATGTGCACTTCGTTTGCAAACCGGATGGGGTTATTTCAGACATGCAATGGGTCCTTCCAGATGCTATGAAAAGCGAAGTATGCAACCAACTGCAGGTTATGGCTCACGTCTGTACCAATGAGTGTCGCTTAGAGTTGGAAGAGATTCTCTCTGGCTTAGGACAGGAATGATCATGCCCACCAAAATTTGGGGGGAGGGGGGACGCGGAAGTCCGGATCCTGGAGTTCGCAGCACATCTGCGCCAAACTTCCCCCATCAGGTCAGAAAAGGTGCTATAAAATTCAAGCGGAAGACCATCAGGTGTTGGTGATTTGTTTCTCGCGCCTCTCGAGGGTACCACACGCATTTCTTCCCACATGACGGCCTTCAAGAATGTCGCGTCACCTTGCGCCCTACCCGAAGGTGGCAGGTCGGGCAGGACGTCCTCAATGTCACTGTCAAACCGATGATCTGCTAGATAGAGGGTGTGGTAATAATCTGTGAGGGCACAGGATATGGTGTTGTCTGTCTCTGTGTGTTGCTCGTCCGCAGAAATAACTGTCGTGATTAGTTGTCTCTTACTGTGTCTCCGTTCATCTGGGATGGAATCTTTCAGTATCGATCGAACCCGCGTGCCGTCCAATCTGTCAGCCGTGATCTGCAGAAGCTGTGCCTGTGCCCGGTGGACGGCCATTTGGCGCACTGGCGAAAGTGGTTGTAACGCTAGTTCCCGCAAGACCGTGTAGTAAACTCAGAGGTGAATCGGAGCCAAAGCGCCCTGTCCCGTCTATACGCAAGGAGCGTGCGGCGAAGAGCTGGTTTGGCGCAGTATGTCCACCATCCTGTCGTGGAATCACAGGTATGACGCCGTCGCTCACATTTGTGCCAGGTATCGGTGACTGCTACACAGCAAGCCTCTTCCCAGAGAATGGTAACGTTAAGAGTCCAGTTTCCTCTAATACGGCTCATCTGTTGTCGTGGCAGAGTCACGGCGCAGATGAAGGCCTGATCGTCGTTGGATGAGTGGGCCATAGTGTAGGGAAGCAGCCTACTCACGCCGTAGTAAATTCGCAGCAGTCTTTCCATTGTGTGCCAGCCTAGTCCACTGTAACTAGCTCTGACGTCATAAATGTTGTGCAATACTTTAAAAATCAAGCAAATAACCTAAAACGTTTCTAGCATGTCAGGAGTAATACTAAATCAACATGTATTGAATGTCAGTTCAATAACTTTAACCATTTTCGAAATTTGGACGTTTCTCTGTAAAAATCATTGGCGCAACAGAAAAGGGCTAGAGATTTAAAAATTTATACTTAGATTCCTTTTCAATAATAATTTAATAGAAACAGTACTTTGGATCTCACAAATTAAGATTTTAGTTGAAATTCATAATTTTCTGGTTTTTGTCTTAAAAATTAAGGAAGCAAGATAGATTAAGTAGGCTAATAAATAAGGCTAGGATGTTGATATTTAAGTAGAATGGAGATCCCCTATAAGCATAAAGATGTGAGAAGTTTCATTTGAATAACTATAAAACTATAGCGATAGCGTATCTCCTAAGGGCAAGTTCAGAGCTAGTCTACTGTGTGCAGTGTAATTAAATTAATTCTCTCGTCCAAAATATTTAACTTAGCCACGTCAAACTTTTATTATGATTACTTACGTGTGTGCGGATTGCGCATTTAAATTGAGAGCTTCATCTGCCATCAGCAAAAGAAGCTATGATTTATTCGGTAACTTAATGTGGTGCATTACTAGCCCAGCGGCTAGTCGGGAGAGCCGATTTGGTCAGGCGTTCCCTTAGCCGTCAGCACCATGGCTTTATATATAAGAACGCTGCGCGATGATGAAAGGCCCCAGTTCTCTCCAGACGCTGAATAGCACACCATCTGTGTCGGGAATCGCGTCGCGTCGGTATCATTGCTGCAAACGGCCTCGGATGCCGTATTAAGTTACTCGGGATACGCGTAACCATGAAATCATTTTCGAGTGAAAATTCTGGGATGATTTTAATTATCTATCTTCAGTTTGCGTATGTCGTATTTTCACTTGCCGTCGCGGGACAGACATTCTACCATTATTTAGCGTGGCGTTTGATGAACATTATCATCAAATTATGGCGAACATTCATTTAAACATTTAATTTTGACAATTATAGTTGCAACAGCGCATGAGACTCTGAACTGCTCTGTTAGTCAGGTTGTGTGGATTCTTTTTTTTTTTTTTTTTTTTCATCTGTGACTTTCAGAATATATCGAACGTTTTTTTTTCACGATCGTTTTTGATTATGAATCCCAGAGAATCTCCTAATTCCTCAGAGCTATAAGCTGTAGCTATAAGTGTATTTCTCAGATGAAGTTGGCACTAGGAATTCTAATTACAGGCTTCACGTTTTGCTAATCACTTTCTGGTTGCCAATATTGTAGTTAGAGAGCCAGTGTTGAGAACGGCAAACAACAGCATAAATAATAGGAACACTTATATAACAATTAATTCCACCCGCCGCCCCACATATGGTTAATCGGCCGGGAAATGTTTCAGCTTTCAAACATTTATACAACAGCAAATTTTCTAACCGCCGCCCCACAGTAGCTCAGTACCGACATTTGCTGCCCGGAGACCTCGGGAGACATAAATGCTGTCCAATCTGTTTGCCGAGTGGCGGTGAAGTGTGTATATCCGCGTCGGTCACTGTGGATTACCATCCACGTCTCATGCAAAGTGAGATCTCTGACCATAGCATGAAGGACTGGACATGGGACATGGTGAGAGATCTCATTTTCAGGGCGTAAGACGTTGTTATGGACCCCGCCCTCCACCAGGTGCTCTGTAGCGCCTGGAAACAATGGAGCTACCTCAGTGGAGTAATGAAGTGTTCGCTCTCGACGCTTTGCAGTACCATATGGGGCATACAGATTCACAAGGTGGACTGCGCCGATGGTGAGCGCAATGCCTCTCACTGATGGCAAAACTGAATATCCGTTGGTTCGATGCCATATCGTAGAAGTATGGCCGTATCACCAACCTCGTCGGAAGTTGGGTTGACGTAAGACGCGTATCCATATACATCCACTAGCAGATCAGGCCGTACCTCTTGACGAAACACGATATCAATGTCCGCCGTCCGAAATATGTCCTTTAACAACTTATTTTTGATCGTGGAACTAATGCCGTTGACATTGCCTGTACCTATCCGATACACCTGTGTCATCTGACAGTACGATGACGTATCCTGCAGTCGTTTTAGCCAGTATGCGCCACATCGTCCGTCCAACCGTCCCCGTCACCCACACCTTACGTATTATTCATCGGCTGAGATAAGATGTCCGTCTGACGATCCGCCGGCCGCGGGCATCTGCTTGTCGCTCGAGTATGATAGCATTCTTTCCATCTCCATCTCGGACGCCCAATCACCAAGCTGGAAATGTGGTACGTTAGGCAACGCATGATGTTCTTCCGTTGTCTTAGCCACACAATCGCCAGGGGGTTCGTCAGTGAGCTGAGCATCGTCAACTTTGCTTCTTCCTTGGCGGGACGTTACCAGCAGCGAACCAGGACCCGTTGGTGTGAGGTCCACAACCCTGGCCACAAATGGATTTTCCTCATCCTCCTGCAACGTGACACCATTTCGAGAATCGTTTCCTGCAGACAGTCTCCTCCTCTTTTGTCGTTTGGGATACTTCTGTTTGGGGGAACGCGTGTCCGAGTCCTGTAGATTACGACAAACAGTAGGCACCTCCCGCATCTCCGTGTCCGAGCTCGAATAGATTTGCTGATGCTCTCCTTCCTCACACGGCTGGGGTGCAGACGTGGCCACTGCTGTCGCGCACGGCGACGGTTCCGATGGAGGCTGCGTCGTCGTTGGCGCAGAAACTGGGCGCACGGGGGGCGGCAACTGGAACGGAAGAACGTCCGCGTTCGTAGTAACTGACGGATGGTCATCGAGTAAAACAGAAGTGATCTCTAGCGTTCTCCAAGTTGGTGTTTTAGGCCCTCTGCTGTTTATTATCTTTATAAACGATTTAGGAGATAATCTGAGTAGCCGTCTTAGGTTGTTGGCAGGTGATGCTGTCGTTTATCGTCTAGTGAAGTCATAGGAAGATCAAAACTAATTGCAAAAAGACTTAGATAAGATATCTGTATGGTGCAAAAATTGGCAATAGATGTAAATACTAGAAATTGTGAGGTCATTCACTTGAGTGCTGAAAGGAGTCCGTTTAGCTTCGATTACACGAAAAATCAATCAAATCCACAAGCCATAAATTCAAATAAATACCTAGGAATTACAATTACGGACAACTTAACTTGGAACGAACACATAGAAAATGTTGTGGGGAAGCGAATCAAAGATTGCGTTTTATTGAGAGAACACTTACAATATGCGACAGATCTACTAAGGAGATCACAAAGCTTGTCCGTCCTCTTTTGGAGTACTGCTGCGAGTTGTGGGATGCTTAACATATAGGATTAACAGGCCGCATCGAGAAAGTTTGAAGAAGAGAGTTTTGTATTATCGAGAAATAGGGGATAGAGTGTACGGTCATGATACAAAATTTGGTGTGGACATCATTAAAACAAAGGCTTTTGTCGTTGTGGTTGGAGCTTCTCACGAAATTTCAGTCATCAGCTTTCTCATCCGAATGTGAAAACATTTTGTTGACGCCGATCTACATGGGGAGAAACGATCGTCATAATCAAATAACAAGAATCAAGGCTCGCACGTAAAGATATAGATGAAGATATAGATGTTCGTTTCTTCCGCTCGCTGATCGATACTGGAATAATAGAACTTTATTGTGAAGGCAGTTAGGTTAGCGCTCTGCCAGACATTTAAGTGTGATTTGCGGAGTAGCCATATAGATGTAGATGTAGTTAACATACTATGTTCGGAATAGTTATTCTGTATTCATGCGTTACGCAATCTTTGCAGGGCGCATGCGACCGACCGCTTGGGATAAATGAAAGAACAGGGAGCTAACTTGCTTCATCGGGATCGTCAAGAAACCACTACTTCAGCAGAGACGGAGTTTTGCCGCTGCCCGTAAGAAGATTAGGGAGGCTTAGGTCGACGTGGGAGAGAGGGGAAAACGAGGCTGCCATAATGCGGCCGCTTGCTCAGCCGTGAATGCGGTGTCTACCAACGCCGTGCCGTGGGCCGCCCGTCACCAGAATGAAATTCTCCACAGTTTCCGGACGGCCGAGGCAAAAATCACTGGCTGCTTTTCTGAAATCCCAGGCGAGTAAATGTCACGAGGCGCGTATATCCTCTTCATAATTTACAAACGCGTCATCGTACTACTTCATCAGCTGGGATTATGGAAAAGTAAAATCTTGTGAACAAGTTTATTTGGTACTCTATTACAGGATCCAGGCTCCAGCGAAGGGATCCCTGATTTGAAGAAAATTAAATGTCTCGAAAACTAAGATCGATGGATGGGTGCAACAGAAAGTGTGTTTAGTGTGAAAGCTGTAAAAATTTTATACGGAAGTTATACAGAAATTTCGAAATAATTCGAAAAGCTGCTAACAGATGGAATGCACGCTGTGCGTCTCGTACAGTACCTGCGTGCATAATTAAAATCTTCCTCTGCAAGCAGTCTTTGCAATAACATCACAAACTGTTTGAAATGTCCGCGATTTGCAGTACGGAAGTGGCCCAAACGAACAGCGAAATTTTTCAACACACCCTTCTAGGGCCGCTATGGAAATGGATTCAGGTGCCACTCTCGTCCAGAGTGCTGGGAGGGTTCCGATGTACGGAGGGTCTTTCACTGTTTTCCACCAAAAGTAGTCAGAAGGTATCAGATCGGCGGTATATGGAGGCCAATTTATCCCTGCTTCAGTAAATTTGCAGTAACAAAACGCAAATGGCTCTATTCCTGAAGTATACATCAGTGCTGCGTAGCCTGGCCCAATCTTGCATGAAGCTCTCGGTCGCTGGTCGATCCCCGAACACTAGCTGTGTGGCGACAAACTGTCCCTAAATTTCAACGTAACGTTAACTAGCGACCGTTCCTCGAGTGAAAAAAGAGCGAATGATGCCTCTGATGCATACCGCAGCCCAGACAGTAAGTCTGGAAGAATATAGATGTTTCGCTTCACACAAATGGGAATTTCACGATTCCATTCAAGTGGGAGTGTGCATCTTCAGTGAACCAGACACAACCAAAGTCAAATACTTCACTATCATAAAATGTTCAAATGTGTATGAATTCCTAAGGGACCGAACTGCTGCGGTCTCAGTCTCTAGACTTACTCACTACTTAAACTAACTTATGCTAAGTACAACACACACATCCACGGCCGAGGGAGGACTCGAACCTCTGGAGGGCAATCAATGACGCGCAATCAATGACATATCGCGTGGCCACTCCACACACTTCACTATCAATCACTGTGTGACTCTGGTTCGCGAAGTCAGCCCTCTGTCGCACAACTGATACAGTATGCCTGGAGGCTTTGAATTTTGAATGGAAATATGTTTGGGGTTTGTCTCAGTAATTTCTGCGTGCTGGAAGGCTTCAAGCCAGTCTCTGCTGCAGTTCTTTGAGCAATATTTTCTTAAGTTTTGCAGAATAATTGCAGAAATCATGTCAAAATTTCCAGGAGTAGCTGCAGTTTGCCTGGGGCCAACACTCCCAGCTATATTATCAGCCATTGTGCGTGTCCGTATGAATTTGGCGAAGAGCTTGCCAACTGTTTTCCCATCGCGTCTTTCTGGAACATCTAATTTTCTTTGAACTGCGCCTTGTTGCCGCAAGTCTTCGTTCTAACCTGTGGTATTCCAGTACCAGAAAAACAAATTGTTCAGTGGAATAAATGATGTCATCCTCTTTCTTCGGCACGCTAACCTCCTTTCATTTTCCATCGTGGAACTAATCGCTCTGAGCTGTGGTTCGATATTTATAGGTACTACGTACTGAGATTAAAGCTTCGTATGTCAGCAGCTTTTCGAACTATTTCAAAACTTCTGTACAACTTCTGAATAAAAATTATTACAGCTTTGACAAGAAATTCGTGATATTTAATTCCGAAATCAGGTGGTGGTGATGGTTAGTGTTTAACGTCCCGTCAACAACGAGGTCATTAGAGACGGAGCTTATGCTCGGGTTAGGGAAGGATTGGGAAGGAAATCGGCCGTGCCCTTTCAAAGGAACCATCCCGGCATTTGCCTGAAGCGTTTTTAGGGAAATCACGGAAAATCTAAATCAGGATGGCTGGAGACGGGATTGAACCGCCGTCCTCCCGAATGCGAGTCCATTGTGCTACTGCGCCACTTCGCTCGGTCTCTGAAATCAGGGAATACTTCGCTGGACACCCCGTATTTGTCACTTTGTCAAATGGAACGACTGATAAAGGACGTCAAAACGAATGGAAAAGAAAACTGAGACTCAGTTTGGCTTAAGAAATTATAGAGGTACCACAGAGGTAGCTCATACGCTACACGCTATAATTAGAACAAGGTACAAAGCAAAAATGAATTCATTCACAGAATTTCTCGATCTAGAAAGTACTGTGGACATTATACAGCGAAGCACGTCATAGGGAAACTCGGATAATGTAAGAACTAAAAGGGAGTAGTAAATAAGAATCAACAAGAGAGAAAAACTCTGATTAAAACTGATTAAGACATGATACTGTGTTTCTGTTGTATATCAAAGAACAGTTCAACTGAAGCTACAGATACCGCGTATTGGATTTAACTCGTGGCGTGTAACGACACAGGTTCTCAAATGGTGATAGTAAAGAACAACGACAACATTTATTTTGCTTCTGTATTATTTATTGGAAAGCAGATTGTCATCACAGATTGATCCGTAGCGTAAGTCACAATCTAGTTACCTTTTTTTTGAACTGAAATAACTGCTACGTGGTTTCATAAAAGTTTAGGCTCACACAGAACGTATCATTTCCTTCTCTTATGATTACAATAATACTAATAAAACTTTTATTCGAAAATTTACACCAAACAAAGTTTTGTCTCTGTTGCATTCTCAATGTGGCATGAAAATGCAGTTTTATTCTTCTTCTTTGTGACTTACAATGTTTCCCTGAAACGCCTTATTCCCTCAGGTGATTACTTACTCATTAATCAAAATGTCATCGGTCCCGGGTTCGAATCCCGACGCTGCTTAAATTTTCATTTATAATCAGCACTGGCGGCCGAAAACTTCCGGCATAAGCAGTCACGCTCATTTTATCAACGGCCTTATCAAAGCGGGCGGGGAAGCTGACAGAATTTCAGGGCACACTCTTGTCCTAGGGGTGGGAAATTGCCCCTAGAGGCGGACGAATCAGCAATGCTGCCTTAAAGACACGTAACGTGTATCTACAGGAGATGTGCCATGTAATTGAAGAAGTGTCATGATGATCTCTCCATTGGCAAAACATTCCGGAATAGCCCATAAATCGGATCTCCGGGAGGGAACTGCCAAGGGGGAGGTTACCATGAAAAAAAGATTGAATAATCAACGGAAGGATAACGTTCTACGAGTCGGGGCGTGGGATGTCAGAAGCTTGAAAATCTGAAAATCTGAAAATCAATCTAGATATAGTAGGAATCAGTGAAGTGAAGTAGAAAGAAGACAAGAATTTCTGGTCTTATGGGTATACGGTAATATCAACAGCAGCAGAGTTATGAATAGGAACGTAGGGCAAAGAGTGTGTTTCTGTAAACAGTTCAGTGACATTTTCGTTCTTATCTGAATCGACGGCAAACCCCACCGACAGTGATAGTTCACGTATACATGGCGAGGTCGCAAGCTGAAGCTGAAGGTATAGGGAAAGTGTATGAGGATATTGAAAGGGTAATACAGTATGTAAAGGGGTATGACAATCTAATAGTCTGGGGGAATGGAATGCAGTTGTAGGGGAAGGTCTAGAATAAAAGGTTACAGGAGAATATGGGCTTGGGACAAGGAATGAGAGAGGAGAGAGACTAATTGAGTTATGTAACAAGTTTCTGGAAGTAATAGCGAATATCTTGTTCAAGAATTACAAGAGGAGGAGAGCGATAAGGGAAGATTTCTGTTAGATTACATCATGGTCAGAAATAGATTACGATATCAGGTACTGAATTGTAAGGTGCACCCAGGAGAAGATACAGACTCAGATCACAATATAGTGATAGGCTGAATTTTAAGACATTAGTCAGGAAGAATCAATACAACAATAAGTAGGATACGGTAGTACTAAGGAATAACTAAATATGCTTGAAGTTCTCTAAGGCTATAGTTACAGCAATAAGGAGTACCTCGGTAGGCAGCACAGTTGAAGAGGAATGGACAACTCTAAAAAGGGCCATCACTGTAGTTGGGAAGGAAAACATAGATACAAGGAAGGTAACTGTGAAGAAACCATGAGTAACAGAAGAAATACTTCAGTTGATTGATGAAAGGAGGAAGTACAAAAATGTTCCGGGAAACTCAAGAATACATAAATACAAATCGCTGAGGAATGAAATAAATAGGAAGTGCAGGGAAGCTAAGACGAAATGGCTCCAGGAAAAATGTGACGACATTGACAACGAAATGTTTGTCGGAAGGACAGACTCAGTATACAGGAAAGTCAAAACAAACTTCGGGGACATTAAAAGCAAGGGTGGCAACTTTAAGGGTGCAACGAAAACTCCGCTGTTAAATGCAGAGGAGAGAGTGGATAGGTGGAAAGAATACATTGAAAGCCTCTATGAGGTCGAAGATTTGTCTGATGTGATAGAAGAAGAAGCAGAAATCGATTTAGAAGAGATAGGGGATACAGTATTAGAATCAGAATTTAAAACAGCTATAGAGGACTTAAGGTCAAATAAGGGAGAAGGAATTGATAACATTCCATCAGGATTTATAAGATCATTGGTGGAAGTGGCAACAAAACGACTGTTCACGTTGGTGTGCAGAATGTAAATGTCTGGCGACATACCATCTGACTCTTGGAAAAGCATCACCCACACAATTCCGAAGACCGCAAGAGCTGACAAGTGCGAGAATTATCGCACAATCAGCTTAACAACTCATGCATCAAAGTTGCTTACAAGAATAATATCCAGAAGAATGTAAAAGAAAATAGAGGATGCGCTAGATGACGATCAATTTGGCTTTAGAAAAGTAAAGGCACCAGAGAGGCAATTCTGACATTGCGGTTAAAAATGGAAGCAAGACTAAAGAAAAATCAAGACACCTTCATACGATTTGTCGACCTGGAAAAAGCGTTCAACAATGTAAGATGGTGCAGGATGTTCGAAATTCTAAAAAAGTAGGGGTAAGCTACAGTGAGAGACGGGTCATATAAAGTGTATGCAACATCCAAGAGGAAATAATAACAGTGGACGACCAAGAACAAAGTGCTCGTCTTGAAATGACGAAGGTATTGAGAAGTAGTAGAATTGAGAACAGCGAGAAACTTAACACCAGGATTGATGGTCACGAAGTAGATGAAGTTAAGGAATCCTGTTTCCTAGGCATTAAAATAACCAATGACGCACGAGGCAAGGAGGACATCAAAAGCAGACTATCTATACAAAAACGGCATTCCTGACCAAGGGAAGTCTACTAATATCAAATATCGGCCTTAATTTGAGGAAGAAATGTTTTGAGACTGTATGTCTGGAGTATAGCATTGTATGGTAGTGAAACATGGACTGTGGGAACACCGGAACAGAAGAGAATCGAAAAATTTGAGATGTGGTGCTACAGACGAATGTTGAAAATTAGGTGGACTGTTGAAGTAAGGAATGAGGAGGCTCTACGCAGAATCGGAGAGAAAAGGAATATGTTGAAAACACTGATAAGGAGCAGGGACATAATGATAGAACATCTGTTAAGACATAAGGGAATGGGATCCATGGTACTAGAGGGAGCTGTAGAGGGCAAAATCTGTAGCGGAAGACAGAGACTGGAATACATCCAGCAAATGGTTGAGAACGTAAGTTGCAAGTGCTACTCTGAGATGAAGAGGTTAGCATAGGAGAGGAATTTGTGGCGGGCCGCATCAAACCAGTCAGAAGACTGATGACAAAAAAAAGTATATTTTTCATAGTCATCTTCGTTTCTTAGCCGTCTCAAGAATCACACGTAGATAATTGTGCACTGACGGTCCATATCTGTTTCCCAGCTGAGAAATACGGCTCCAATGTTGCAGTCATAAATTGTCAAAACATTCCCCCTATATTAGTGGCCTTGAGACCGGCGAGAAGAAATGGCAAGTGTCCAACAAGCAAGGCAAACGCGTCAGAGAAAAATTTCTAATCTGGTCCCAGAACTTTGTTGACGTTTATCTTATTCATGGCGGTTTTCGTGATGAGAGAGCATTTTTTACTTACCCAGTTCTGAATATTAATCATTTTCTTCCATAGATTTATTCCTTACACGTTCGCTTCAACACTATACACCTCACGTGAGGCTGAGTACTGAGACGTAGCGCTTTACATCCTGGCTGTTGAGATGGAAGATGTGTAAACAGGCGTGCGGTATGAGGCACGTGCAGGCCAGGTGGTGCCAGATTGCTTGAGAGTATGTTGTTACTATACGATCTGGTAGAGGTCACTAGCCGAAGGACACTGTTTGAGCTGTAGTCAAAATACTGTCAATTTTATTTGTATTTCTGTTTGTTTAATTTTCTCATTGTTTTTTAATTACTACTATAATTATGCTTAGTTATGAGAGTGAATGAAGGTGTGAATGTGAAATACTGTTTTTATGTAAAGTTCTTATACCATATCTTGAAGTAACTGTTCACGAGAGAAGAGTTCGACAATGTTTGGTGTTAGTTATTCATTGTTGTTGTTGTTGTTGTTGTTGTTGTGGTCTTCACTCCAGAGACTGGTTTGCTGCAGCTCTCCATGCGACTCTATCCTGTGCAAGCTTCTTCATCATACAGTACCTACTGCAACCTACATCCTTCTGAATCTGCTTAGTGTATTCATATCTTGGTCTCCCTCTACGATTTTTACCCTCCACGCTGCCCTCCAATACTAAACTGGTGATGCGTTGATGCCTCAGAACATGTCCTACCAACCGATCCCTTCTTCTTGTCAAGTTGTGCCACATACTTCTCTTCTCCCCAATCCTATTCAATACTTCCTCATTAGTTATGTGATCTACCCATCTAATCTTCAGCATTCTTCTGTAGCACTACATTTCGAAAGATTCTATTCTCTTCTTGTCCAAAATATTTATCGTCCATGTTTCACCTCCATACATGGCTACACTCCGCACAAACACTTTCAGAAATGACTTCCTGACATTGAAATCTATACTCGATGTTAACAGATTTCTCTTCTTCAGAAACGCTTTCCTTGCCATTGCCAGTCTACATTTTATATCCTCTCTACTTCCACCATCATCAGTTATTTTGCTCCCCAAATAGCAAAACTTCTTTACTACTTTAAGTATCTCATTTCCTAATTCTAATTCCCTCACCATCACCTGACTTAATTCGATTACATTCCATTATCCTCGTTTTGCTTATGTTGATGATCATCTTATATCTTCCTTTCAAGACACTATCCATTCCATCCAACTGGTCTTCCAAGTCCTTTGCTGTCTCTGACAGAATTACAATGTCATCGGCGAACCTCAAAGTTTTTGTTTCTTCTCCATGGATTTTAATACCTACTCCGAATTTTTCTTTTGTTTCCTTCACTGCTTGCTCAATATAGTGATTGGATATCATCGGAGATAGGCTCCATCCTGTCTCACTCCCTTCCCAACCACTGCTTCCCTTTGATGTCCCTCGACTCTAATAACTGCCATCTGGTTTCTGTACAAATTGTAAATAGCTTTTCGCTTCCTGTCTTTTACCCCTGCCACCTTCAGAGTTTGAAAGAGAGTATTCCAGTCAACATTGTCAAAAGCTTTCTCTAAGTCTGCAAATGCTAGAAATGTAGATTTGCCTTTCATTAATCTGTTTTCTAAGATAAGTCGTAGGGTCAGTATTGCCTCACGTGTTCCGATATTTCAACGGAATCCAAACTGATCTTTCCCAAGGTCGGCTTCTACTAGTTTTTCCATTCGTCTATAAAGAATTCGCGTTAGTATTTTGCAGCCGTGATTCATTAAACTGATAGTTCGGTAATTTTCACATCTGTCAACGCCTGCTTCCTTTGGGATTGGAATTATTATATTCTTCTTGAAGTCTGAGGGTATTTCGCCTGTCTCACACATCTTGCTCACCAGATGGTACAGTTTTGTCAGGACTGGCTCTCCCAAGGCTGTCAGTAGTTCTAATGCAATGTAGTCTACTCCCGGGGCTTTCTTTCGACTCAGGTCTTTCAGTGCTCTGTCAAACTCTTCACGCAGTATCTTATCTCCTATTTCATCTTCATCTACATCCTCTTCCATTTCCATAATATTGTCCTCAAGTACATCGCCCCTGTATAGACCCTCTATATACTCCTTCCACCTTTCTGTTTTCCCTTCTTTGCTTAGAACTGGGTTTCCATCTGAGCTCTTGATATTCATACAAGTAGTTCTCTTTTCTCCAAAGATCTCTTTAATTTTTCTGTAAACAGTATGTATCTTACCCCTAGTGAGATAAGCCTCTACATCCTTACATTTGTCATCTAGCCATCCCTGCTTAGCCATTTTGCACTTCCTGTCGATCTCATTTTTTAGACGTTTGTATTCTTTTTTGCGTGCTTCATTCACTGCATTTTTGTATTTTCTCCTTTCATCAATTAAATTCAATATTTCTTCTGTTACCCAAGGATTTCTACTAGCCCTCGTCTTTTTACCTACTTGATTGTCTGCTGCCTTCACTACATCATCCCTCAAAGCTACCCATTCTTCTTCTACTGTATTTCTTTCCCTCATTCTTGTCAATTGTTCCCCTATGCTCTCCCTGAAACTCTGTAGAACCTCTGGTTTAGTCAGTTTATCCAGGTCCCATCTCCTTAAATTCCCACCTTTTTGTAGTTTCTTCAGTTTTATTCTACAGTTCGTAACCAATAGATTGTGGTCAGAGTCCACATCTGCCCCTGGAAATGTCTTACAATTTAAAACCTGGTTCCTAAATCTCTGACTTACCATTATATAATCTATCTGAAACCTGTCAGTATCTCCAGGCTTCTTCCATGTATACAATCTTCTTTTATGATTCTTGATCCAAGTGTTAGCTATGATTGAGTTATGCTCTGTGCAAAATTCTACAAGGCGGCTTCCTCTTTCATTTCTGTCCCCCAATCCATATTCACCTACTATGTTTCCTTCTCTCCCTTTTCCTACACTCGAATTCCAGTCACCCATGACTATTAAATTTTCGTCTCCCTTCACTATCTGAATAATTTCTTTTATTTCATCATACATTTCTTCAATTTATTCGGCATCTGCAGAGCTAGTTGGCATATAAACTTATACCACTGTGGTAGGCGTAGGCTTTGTATCTATCTCGGCCACAATAATGCGTTCACTATGCTGTTTGTAGTAGCTTACTCGCATTCCTATTCTCCTATTCATTATTAAACTTACTCCTGCATTACCCCTATTTGATTTTGTGTTTATAACCCTGTAGGCACTTGACCAGAAGGCTTGTTCCTCCTGCCACCGAACTTCACTAATTCCCACTATATCTAACTTTGACCTATCCATTTCCCTTGGGAATGTGTTATAAACTATTTCATAAGTTTCTGGTACTGAGGAAATGAGATTACGATTTCGGTAAAGTAGTTTTGTTAAGTGGGAATTAATTTTACATTTGTGGTGTTTCAAATTATTTATGTTAATTTATTCTTTTGATTCAGTGACACAGTTTGATCTTTCTGTACATATACGTGGGACTGAGCGTGTTTGATGCTGCTTTCTGATTGGCTGTGACGTTTTTCTTCCAGTCAAAAGTTAAAATACATTTGCATTTTTAGGGAACTAGAAGCTTATTTTGTGTAGCGAGATTAGCAGAGTCGTGTGTAGGACCTAATAGTGATCAGAGCTATTGATATGTGCGCCGTTAAAAATTTGGTACCAAAATGTTTGAGAACTGCCGTAAAGTGTGAAAGAGGGTTCGATTCAATGCACTGGATGAAACTCAGAAGGTGTGGTGACGTTTTAAGTGATTAAATTCCGTGTGGCGAGCTATTCTAAAATAAACAACCCATTTATAACCTTTTTGGGAAGTGTTATTAATAATTACCATAAACTGTCTACGTTTATGAAATGTGCGAGTGGACTTTTCAGACTTTTTACAGTTCAGAATAAGACTTGGTAGTGACTGGTGCATGCAGCCTTACCGTAATAGAATGGAATTTCACGCACCTAAATATACATTCATTTAACTATTCCTTCTACCAACAAAACAATTTTAGCGCGAGTCGTGATTACGAAGTGTACAGCTGCTTTTCTATAGCTTATTCTGGTTGAGAACTGCATTTCAGTGACGTCTAGGAGGCGAGCGTCTGAGAAGAAATTCACCACAAGGTGAGCGGAAATTTGCCATACAATGCGCCGCCACATGGGGACAGTTTGACTCTGTATTTCTCAGCAAGAGTGCGGTGGATTATGTTGATGATATCTAACAACATATCTCTTATCCGTTTGGACAAAATCTTTGCCTGAACATTTCCCTAAACTTGTGATCAGTTTGTGTGAGGATACTTAGGAGTTTGCCGAATTAGTTATTGGAAGACTGGTGATGAGAGTTATTTTAGTGTATCTTCTTCTAAGTAGCTTCTTTCTATAGACTAGACGAAGACATAACAGTAAATTATGCGTGACGGATCGATATATATCGGCGGTTTTAAATCTGAGGTTCAAAATATTTGGAAGATATTTTCTGTATGATTACTGCGCCTTTCCTGAGTTTTCTGCTTGTACGATTTGAGAATATTGTCATGCAGTGCTGATACGGGTTTCTCAACCCCAATTCATCTTTGTTACATATGGTTGCTGTGATCAGAAATGGGAGTCTGAAGAGATTGTACCTGTAGACATGTGACACTGCAATGGAAAGTATTTGTATGGCGTATTTTTCACATAAAGGTAGGCTTGCAGCTGCGTGATTAAGCTTCGATAATACGTACGAATTGATGGAGTATCCCATGTGTATTTGTATTTGACTTCGAATATTTTCGTTCCATAATGACGTTTTCATTGATTATAGGTTCTCCTGCCAGATGAGTTCCAACATGTAAGTGGGATTCGCCGTGGCTGTCATGCCAAAATGGTTTTTTTGTCGAACATGGGTACTGTCGATATTCAGAATTAGATTCCAAGTATATACAAAGTGATTTTGATATTCGTTGGGTTTTTCGCCCCCGCTGATCTCCTCTTGTTCAACGTTTAAAATGGACTGAGATCATGTTTGTAAGCGTTTACTGCGATCTTCGCCCGACATGTACGGCACCCAGACAATGTGCTTGCTAAGCCCTGGGGAGGAGATTCCATTGTTACTGCATACAAGGAAGCCGTCATAGGGCAGCCCTGATAGACGGCGGCAATTTTTTCCGAAGTGATTTCATTAAACTTAATAGTATTTACCAATCTTCAGCAACTATAGCTGTATTAATTCAAATAATCAGTTCCAGGAACTTAATGCCCTTTTCAGACGTTTATAACTAAGAAATTAAAAAAATAAAAAACAATATGCTGCCACCGATTATTTTGATACAGATTTAGTTCCATTAATCTTGATTCTGGTACATTCATTTCGTACACACACGTTGATGAATTCGTTAAATTTCCTATCAAATTCCACTTTACTCCAGACTCTTTCAAGGTAGTCGAACTCCCGTTTATTGCAAACTTTATGGAGATCGAGAAATACAATGGGCGAGGCGCCAGCGTTTATCTTTCTGTGTCCTGAGACCGCGGATTTTTGGAAGCGTACCAAAATTCCGGTTCAGTTTTTAGTAGTAATCATCATTGGTTAAGGCAATCGGGCCCATATTATCGGCTGCAGTAATTCTGGTTTGCTTCAGGATTAGCACTGTTGCTGAATCCCTGCCGGTGGTAATATTACTTGGAGGAATTCATTACTAATTTTTTTCTATTGTGCTCCATAGTAAACGCGAGAAATTGCTATAAAATTACACCAGCAAACAGTCGAGATCAGCAGCCTGGAGCTTTCCGGAGTGAATCGTATCAACTGAAATTTGTAGATTCATCTACCTGACTGCCTTGCTCCAAATCTTCCAGTATGTCTCACAAGAAAAGTGTGATTTGCGTATCGCATGGTCAATATTTTCGGAATTCATGCTGACCGACGTCAAGGTGGTCATTCTGTTTGAGGTAAATTATCTTTGAGCTCAGAATATGTTCCAAAATTGTACATCAAATTGATATAAAAGATACTGGACGGACAGTAGTTTTGTGGATGTCGTCTTCTACCCTTCCTGTAGGCCGGCCTCGGTGGCCGAGCGGTTCTAGGCACTTCAGTCCGGAACCACGCGGATGCTACGGTCGCAGGTCCGAAGCCTGCCTCGGGCATGGATGTTTATGATGTCCTTAGGTTAGTTAGGTTTAAGTAGTTCTAAGTTTAGGGGACTGATGACCTCAGATGTTAAGTCCCATAGTGCTTAGAGCCACTTGAACAGCCTTCCTGTAGGCTAATGTCACCTGGCCATTCTTCCACCAACTGGACATGGTTCTTTCCTATGTGGTTCTGGCGTCCCACTGTCGGTGAACAACACAAGAAACGCAGTTCAGTTTAGCGATGTTACTAAAGTTTCTGCTGCGTGGGATTAGCCGAGTGCAGTCATAGACTGTGCGGCTGGTCCCGGCGGAGGTTCGAGTCCTCCCTCGGGCATGGGTGTGTGTGTTTGTCCTTAGGATAATTTAGGTTAAGTAGTGTGTAAGCTTAGGGACTGATGACCCTAGCAGTTAAGTCCCATAAGATTTCACACACGTTTGAACTTAAGTTTCTCAGTGGTACAGTCACGGGTATCTCATTATCTGCTCATGTTAGCGTCTACATAAAACGCTGTGGGTCACAATATTTTCCGTTTTTTCAGTGAGTACGACAGATTTATATAAAAATAGCTTCACCAGATTCTTAACAATGCTGAGCCACGATGTAACAAAGCATTAGTAGAAGCAATACCATGTACTACACAAAAGACACGAGTGATATCTGACGCTGCTGGTTTGCATGTGCTAATCGTTTGCAAGAGATAGTTCTCTGAAACATTACAGTTATAACACAGTCTAAACCCTTATAAATATTTCTTATTGTAGTCTGTTGTAAAATATATTCTGTCAAATTTCGATGACCGCAACGAGATCCGATTCTGGAATCACAAGTAGGTTGGTCATTACGAAAGGGTCCGGAACCCGTAAATAAGTGGAGGAATTATTAATTATTCTCTATCTTTGAGGCTTTGTGTGACCTCACGCCCACGCTTCCTGACAGGAGACGAGCCTGGAGATGGTCGCTGTGTTATTGTTTGTCAGAGGCATATTTGTGCATAGTGTAGGATATGCGAAGGCTGTCATGTAGACGACGAGTGGTGGAAAATTATTGAGGTGGTTATTTTGGGATTAATATTTCTGTGGTCTGTTGCTTTATCTACACACTTTCCTTGGCGTCGGCGGTTACATACAGAGGGAAGAACTTAGGCAAGCACACAAAGCAAGATTGCACCCGCTGGCTAAACCGTACACTGCACTTGCAGTGGATGGACTCATTCATGACTGATTAAAAATAGACGTTTAACTCTATACCTCTCTCTTCAACATGGCTGATAAAAGGAATAAATACATGCAACGGAAACGCTAAGACTCAGTAAAACCTAGAAATACCTAACAGTGACGAATTTCAGTGAGCATTTTCTTTGATAAATCAACGATAACGGTTGGATATTCTGTGATGGAGGAAATACACAGTAATCTAACATGACAATTACTTTTGTATTGAACTGCCTAATTGTTTTTTTACAATAATTTAACATTATTCGTTTCACTTATGAAACATCAGTTAACTGCTATAGACCCTAATGTATAACCAGGGGAATACGTTTTTACGGTGAGAATTCAGTGTGGAATAGCTTCGTCATACAGAATGGATTTGATCTGATTTGTTATAGAGAACGGTACACGCACACAACCGAAGGAATCGTCTCAGACAGTAACTATGAAGACAGACGAAAGCATTATCAACTCCAGGTGACTTCAATGAAGCCCTGAATGACCTGTCTGATACACTGAATTTTCACATTCTGTTAATTGGCTATCCGTTGTCCAATGAACTTAGTGAACAATGACAGCGACCCGTGATCACGAGGTAGTCGATTCCGTGTCATCACAACGACAGACTCACTTGAGACATTTCCAGAATTGCTGCACAATGAGTGCTTCGCAGTACTAAATACGTTTGATAATCTAAAGGAAAAACTCAGTACGAGACTCACAACTGGTTTAATTTTATCGCCACTGTTGTAGTTTGTGGCTAATACTAAATCCGCGTGCTTGATCCAAAATACCACAGGGAATGATTAAAGTACACCAGTGACAGTTAAAGCAAACATAGTGTATCACTCTCTGCTCCAGGTGGGCCGATATCATCAAGTTTGAGCATGATATGATTTGTAAATGTTGACCTGAATTAACCCATAGGTCCACGTTCCAGTAGAAACGTGTGTACTTAGGGAAGCCTGGAACAAGAGAGTTCTCTCGCCAGGAACTTAACAGTCCTCCGTGGACGTTGAGCCCAGAGCAAAAATCTATTGTTATTGGGCGGCCTCGGCCAATCTACATTGCCAATTACGCAATGCGACAAGCGAAGCCAATCTGAGGGACTGGAAAAGGCACTGGATGCTTATGACCTCAGTGCCTTCAGGGCAGAGGAATCTGTAGTACATTTCTGAAACTTCCTCACGCGATCTCCTCCGTATCAACCGGAAGCCTATGTTTTGAAAACGACAGGACGTTACGTTGCCACGTTTGTGGTTCGCTCCCGCCGCTTACGTTTGAAGAAGGCCAACGAATATCTTCTGTCCTTGGTGAGAAAGAAGAGAAGAAGGAGGGAATCGCTTGAAGCTCGACCCAAATATGCCATGTTAAATTTTTCATGCAAGTGGCTACTTAAAGAACTGCAATACGAAAGGGAAAATGGCCTCTGATCTCAGTAGTCAGATGAGGAAGTTAAACAACATAACACGTCTATTACCAGTCCTTCCCCAGGAATTAATGTGTGTCAGAACAATGTGGATTGCGGGGTGGTTGTACTTGTAACCAGGAAGGTAAACATAACACGCGATTAATAAATTTTAGCCTCTTATGTAGAAATTAAACAGTGTTTCTTTCTTTTACGCATATCTTTACTAATGTTTCCGCGAATTACCGTTGTACTACAATCTCTCGTTATTCATAGGCGCCCTCTCAGGTACCGAAAGTTTAATTACAACCATCCTTTATGTAGATTAAATATAAGCCTGCTACAGCACAAAACTGAAATTATTTAAGTTACACGCAATTCATTCCGTTTTTGCATTCAAGTTCCATCAACCGTTGAAAGTAGCCATGTGGGAAAAGGGAGACGAATTAGAAAGGTAAAACTTGGCTACATGGCATAGTAGATTCGGGTGATAGATCTTGCGTATAGTTTGCATATTTATTCCTGTATTAGCGGAGGAACCAGACATTTCCCAGGTATTTACGAGTATTTACAGCTGTGCGTCCACGCCACGCAGCGTCTGCCCTTGTGCTTAATTTTATGACGTCATATCTCGTTAACTATGTGTCGTACAATGATCTAATTTTTTACGTACATTCAATGGTGTACTAATGTCTTCAGAATGGAGTTAATAGCGCTGAAACAATAAATTTAAACGTCATGCATCAAGCGGTAGTTTTTCATACATGTCACTGTTTATAGCGTCATATCTCCTTAACTATATGTCGTACAACGACACGATGTTATAAGTACGTTCAGCAGCAAATGAAAGTTTGCAGAATGTGTTGTAAATGAAGATGCAGAGAAGTAATAAACTGAAACGTCATCCATGATGCGGCTGCTTTTCACGCATCTCATTGTTTATGACTTCATTTCTCCTGAACTATGCGTCCTACAATGATACAATTTTGCACTTTCATTCGGTGCTCTCTGCGCATACTGTCTGTAGAATGTGTCACGAATACAGTTAGTACCTGAGGTCGTTTTCTGCAGAAAAGTACTACGCGGTAAACGTATGGTGTGAACTATATGAAAAAAGCTTAAGTTAGTTGCAAACTACGGCATACACACAGTTTATTCGACTTGTAAACGTGACTACAGATATTCCTATTTAGGTTATTATATGTTCGATGTGCCTGCAATCATCGGCGATGATGTGGCGAAGACGAATAGCGAAGTTCTGCACGATCCGCTAAAGTGTCGGAACATCGATGGTGTCGATTACTTCCTGAATGGTCGTTTGCCGCTCAACAATGGTTTTGGCGTTATTGCTGTATACCTTATCTTTGATATAACCCCACAAAGAGGAGTCGCATGTGTTCTTAACCGGTGAATATGGCGGCAAATTGAGGCCCCTTACCAGTGGCCTTTGGGTACCCCGGAGCCAGAATGCAGTCCCAAAGTGCTCCTGCAGGACTTCAAACACTCTCCTGCTTCGATGGGTCTAGGTCCGTCTTGCATGAACCACGTCTTGTCGAAATCAGTGTCACTCTGGATAACTGTCACCGTGCTATGAAGGAATATCGCACCGACTATTCCGTAACTGGGCAGTGCACACGGTACAGTCCCCTGTTAAGGGTGAAGACACTTTTCGATCACGAAATTCGGATTCTCAGTCCTCTAAAAGGGCCAATTTTGCTTATTAACGAACCCTTCCAAATGAAAGTAGGCTTCGTCGCTAAACCGAACCACACATGCGCATGCTGATTCCCAACATGCCCCCCCCCCCCCCCCCCCCCCCTCAGCCGTGTAGTTTGAACGTCCTAACGCAAACCGTTGAGAAGTCGCGACGATTTTATTTCATACAGTTAAATAATTGTCACCTTGCATTTCCTTTCATCATTTCGTAGGGTTTGTCAGAGAGAAGAGGTATGAAAATTCGTGTAAAGTTTGTTGCAGGTTGCTAAGTGTTCTCCATCTCAAATACTGGATGAATAAATTCTGGGAGTTCACGAGTCGTAGATTACGCTTCCTTTCCGCCCCCACACCAGTGATAGGTAGATGGATCTAACCTCCAGAGCAGTTGTCGTCTGACTGTAAGGTATATGTGCTCGAAGTTTGGTTGAAAGCAGTTCCGTGGTACATATATCCATTTTCATAACGTGTACGGACTTACTTTTATCATTGTGACTTGCCACTGCAGTCACAAGTGGGTCACTGACTGAGACGTACGCTGTGGGTTACACTGAAACCAGTGGGAATGTTCCCGCAGGCCTGCCGCGGAGTGATTGATCAGACAGGTCGGACGGGCGCTTTCGGAGTGACCTCTCCTGTGGTGAGGCTTTACGGCCGTGCAGCGCCTTTATAGGCACTTCGGGCTCCCCGGAGCGAACTGTGCTTTCCTCCATCTGCGGCACTCCGCCGACTGATTAATCTGATTTCGCTCCGAAACTAGGGCTCCCATTTGTAATTTTCTTCAGTTTCAGAACTCTAGAAACGCAGAATACGAGCTTACACGTGCAACTCAAACGACAAGGTGTTTATGAGCCTTACATGTTGGACAGCTTACGTATTCTACATTTGATCCACTTAGCTGGCGGAACGGCATGTGCACTTCTTTAACGTCACGTTTGTACAGCTAATACGACGATGGGATAGGTGGTTGGCTGTGATGTTGCTGCAGGCACCTGCCCGAGCATTTGCCTAAAACCGTCTCCCAAATATGAGGTCATTGTCTTAACAACTGCACTGGCACATTCCGTTGGTCCTTATTGTAAAATGTTCTTTCGATGAGTAATTTACAGATGTATAAATCGCTCATTCTGCAGTCTCCCTTTAATATTTTTACTGTATGACTAGTTTAGACATCTCTCGAACATCTTCGGATCTATCTAGTAGAGTTAGCAACCCGTCGTATCTGTTTCGGAAAGGCACATAAAAGTACTGTCTTTTGATGTTCCACAGTCTGCAGAAGAAAATTTTATAATTGAATTTTAATACTATCACTTTACACACTATGCACATCAGGTGGGCCCCTCGCACTCTATCTGGTCTGTCGCGAGAAACTGATTATGGGCCCATTATTGTACTCTATGCTCCATGCAGGTCTCCATGTCCTCCCTTAATCTACCTGGGAAAATGAGTCAGCATTACCGTCCCCTCACCCTCACATTGGCTACGCTATATTCTTATGATAAGTAAGTGTGAGACTTCTTGTTAATTTTTATAAAGTTATGCCTCACCCTATGGCGAAAGGCTGCTTTGTCGGTGTGCATGCTGTAGGTTGGTGAGTAGACGTAATTCGTATGTAATCCATTTTCTTTGTTTTTACATTGTACATAAAATTGCTTGAGGCGGGAGGCACTGACAGAACTACCGTACAATTTTATCATTACTTGGATTTCGACTTATTCCGTGTCACTTCGGTGTTAACTGGTATTTGTACTTTGATTCTTGTGGGCTCTCATGACGTTGTCGGTTTGGTGACTGCTCTTTGTGGTATTATTTTTATTTTACTGACTGAAGACTGTCTGCTTAGCGTAGATCAAATTCCGATTTGATTCACGCTCTTGCCGAAATAGTATTTAAAAGCTTGGAATCTTTTGGTGTATTTCAGGCCGCCTCCTACTGTTCACTGGCTTTGACGTTCTAAGAAATTTAAAACCTTGAAAAGATAGCTCACTGCTGGGCATTATTTACTAAAAAGTTCTTTTCAAGAGCTGCTTTCTAAATGTTTGCAACTCAGAATGAAGTTTTAACTCTGCAGCGACGTGTGCGTTCATATGAAACTGGACCGAGACTCGAACTCGTGACCTTTGCAAAAAGTCCCTTATTCGAGTCTCGTCTAGCTCACAGTTTTAATTTTGGTAACTCGTTTGAAATCTAGCTGGCCATCATGTCGTCTCTGTCCCTCCTTTTTTTCTTTTTTATGCAAGGTATCGGTTTGTTACGGTTGGAAGCATCGGTGAAAATATTTATAAGTCGTGACGTCGCGTGTATTTCGTACACTCGCAGTATCGGCTAAAATATACGCTAGCAATCATCAATGTTGCAACGTAGACAAATAAATATAAGTAAAAATACTAGTTTGGGTTGTAACAATTTACTTATGTTGTCAACAAACACGGCTATCTAAAAAATACATGTGGTTTGTTTAAAACTATAGTAGTTAATGCCTGATAAACACAGAGAGAGATACGATAGAATCACCTACGTAGCTGCGTTACTATTCTTAATGTCACGTAAATTCTTTGTTAACACTGACCTTTTATACTGTTAATTATGATTTGAATAATATTTACGGCCCGGAAAACAAGAAATTCATCAATCAGCGATTTACTCATTAGCAAGCCGGAGCCTCATGTTATTATTTATTACCTTTGCGTTCGTCGTGTACATTTCGTGAAAACCTTTTTGCAAATATTGGCCAGTGATAAAATCTGAATTCTAGCCATAATTAATTACTTCCACTTAATTACATTCACATGGAGTGGTTGTATGAAATGAGATTACATGGACAAGTACTCTTTTTGTACATATAATCTGAAAAGCTTACGTAAAGTTAAAAAAATCTTGCGATAAGTCACACAAATCTGAAGGCTGTAAATTCAACTAAACACTTAGGGATTACAATTACAAATACCCTAAATTGGAATGATTACATAGATAATGCTGTGGATAGAGCCAACCAAAGAGTGCGATTCATTGGCAGAACACTTGGAAGTTGCAACAGGTTTTCTAAAGACTCTGCCTACACCACGCTTGTCTGCCGTGTTCTGGAGTATTGCTGTGGGGTGTGGGATCCGCATCAGATGAGACTGACAGATGACATCTAAAAAGTACAAAAAAGGCACCTCGTTTTGTATTATCGCGAAGTAGGGGAGATAGTGCCACAGACATGATACGTGAATTCGAGTGGCAATGATTAAAACAAAGGCGTTCTTTGTTGCGACAGGATCTTCTCATGGAATTTCAATCACCAGTTTTCTCCTACGATTGCGAAAACATTCTGTTGGCACCTACCTACATAGGGAGAAATGATCATCACGATAAAATCAGAGAAATCAGGGCTCGCACAGAAAAATGTAAGTGCTCGTTTTTCTAGCGCGCTGTTCGAGAGTGGAACGGTAGAGAGACAGCTTGAAGGTTGTTCATTGAACACTCTGCCAGGCACTTTATTGTGAATAGCACAGTAATCACCTAGATTTAGATGTAAATGTAGAACCTCATTCAAAAGCGTCTAGTAGGTTCAGGAGCTGACACCAGAGGGTCATTTTATTCATCAAAGTTTTCATCCACAATTACATAGAAATTCCATGACAGGATATTCTCATAGCCTTCGTTATTTTTAGTATTTGTTACACAAAAATATTTTTATTATTAATATATTTATGTTCAAAATACGTGAAGGTGGAGAGTTTTCTCGTTCCAGAATAATATTTCATCATTGAAAGCATTTTTACCAACATAAACACGCATAGTTTTATCTTTTATTGACCAGTCTGCTTGCGGTTATCGTAACATTTTACTACTGCTTTTAAAAGGCTTTCCAGGAGATGGCACACCACCTGAGGCAGACAGTGAAATTCTGCTTTTTTGTTTTGGTATTTTAATCTGACTGTTCTCCCTCCTGGTTGACGAATGTTATTTATTCAAATATTGCTTATCTGGGTTACCGGTTTAGGTGAGCTATTAATTGTAACTGTTTTAAAATTGTTTTTAAACATACTGGTCTTGGTGAAGGCTTTTACGTAATTACTGCGTTTCTCTACTGGGCCCTAATAGCTGAGTGGTAAGCCGGCACGTTAGCTCAGCGTGTTCGGTCAGAGTGGTAGCTGTAATAAAAAAGCTGAGTGAATGAATGAACGATGAACTTCAACAGGTGTCAGAAGACGTCTTCCCCGAAAAAAATGCAACGAACAAAATGAGTTAAAAAAATAGTGGTCAACTTGACGGATTACCGTCCTACGGGCCCGGGTACGATTCCCGGCTGGATCGGAGATTTTCTCCGCTCAGGGACTGGGTGCTGTGTTGTCTTCATCATCATTTCATCCCCATCCGGCGCGCAGGTTACCCAATGTGGCATCGAATGTAATAAGACCTTCACCAAGGCGGTCCGATCTGCCCCGCAAGGGCCCTCCCGGCCAATGACGCCAAACGCTCATTTCCATTTCTACGATGTTGCCTCGTAAAACGGCTAATAGTTATAGTTCTTTTTCATATTTTATTGTTTGTGCCGTAAATATTCTGAGTGGTTATGGAAGCGCAAAAGTTAACAATGAGTAAATTGTTTTTCTTAAGTGTCAGCCTGTATCATTAAGAGAGTTGTAATTTCTCGTTATTTTCATATTTTTTATGATTGTTAATTAAACTCTGCTAATTCATTTGATCCAGCACCTCATCACTCAGCAACCGAGCTTCCAACTCTTCAGTGAACTTTAAGATGCATCGCATAAGTTACAATTGACCCCAAATGTTTATCTATGTAGAAGAATTACGATGAATCTTTCTGAAACCCCATCTACGTTAACTTATAGTTTCTGTGAAGCACGATAAGCATTGTACATCGTGATCTGTTGTGCGTAGCTGCCTGGATCTTTGCTTTTCGAAAAATAACTGAGGTAATTAGCTACATTTCAGAATTGTGATCACCAATCTGCCAATATTTTCAGTTTTTATACTATCCTACTAGACTTCGTTGAACAATTATACCTTACTCCAGCGGGGTGTTAATCTGGCAAGGCGTTTAGATGATTGGCCCGGCATTACCGTGTTGGGTGGGGCAATGTTAGTGGCAGTCGGTGGCCAGCGGTTACCTACCCACTCCCAGGACGTAATTCGGCAACCTATGTGTTTCATCTTGACTAAAGCAAATGTTCATGTACGAGATTTTTATCTACATGCGTCACATATCTGAAGTAGGACATGTGAAAGAGCCTGCTATTTACATAGTTGCAGGTGTAAAACCACCTATTTACAACATAGAGGATGGGCGGCATCCCGATTCTTGAAGTTAATCTACCAGAACCGTTTCACCTTCCCGGATTCCGGAAGTAATGCGTCAGCGGTTATCCGGGTGGACCAAGCTGGGGAGCCACTATGAGGTTTCCAAAGTAAGAAAGGTGTTCTGACGTACTGAAGTTTCGAGTAGACGTTGGTACTAGATAGGTCAGAAAAAGAATTCTACTTTGGGAAAGACTTTGTACGTTTTTCTAAATATATACCTGCTCAGTGTTAGCACGGATTACATGTCACTTTTCCCATTTGTACTGAGAATGCTGTATACGTGAGGTGCTCAGTTGTTTTCACTGTTCTGAGTAAAAAGCATGAGGTTTGTAATAATGTATAGAGTCCTCGCGCGCAGAAAACAGCAGATAGGTCTTAGATCGGTGGTCTTCAGGTCATAATGAACTGTTGCGTTTGACATGGTGCCTCACTGCAAGCTGTTAATTAAGGTACCGGCATATGTAAGCTCAAAGACTTCATGGGTAATAGAACGCAGTATGCTGTCCTCGACGGCGAGTGTTCATCAGCGACAAAGGTATCGTCCGGAGTGCCCCAGGAAGTGTGATAGGACCGTTGTTGTTCTCTGTATACATTTATGATTTGCGGATAGGTTGGGCTGCTATCATCGGCTGTTTGCAGATGATGCCGTGATGTACGATAAGGTGTCGAAATTGAGTGACTATAAGAAGATACAAGACGATTTAGACAAAATTTTCAGTTGGTGTGAAGAATGGCAGCCAGCTCTAAATGTGGAAGAAATGGAAGTTAATGCAGATGAGTAGGAATGTTCGGACACAGTATTACTAGTGACCTGCTTGGCGTATAACTGGCGCAACGTTGCAAAGCGATTTGAAATGGAACGAGCTTGTCATAACTGTCGTAGGGTAGGCGAATGATCGACTTCAGTGTCCTAGGAGGATTTCAAGAGAGTGGTTTCCTTGTAAAGGAGACCGCACATAGGACGCTGGTGCTATCTATTCTCGAGTACTGTTCGAGCGTTCGGGATTCGTAACTGGTCGGATTGAAGGAAGGCATTGAAACAATTCAGAGGCGGGTTGCTAGATTTGTTACCGGTAGGTTCGAACAACAAGTAAATGTTACGGAGATGCTTCAGGACTTTAGATGGGAATCCTTGTAGGACATACGACGCTTTTTGAGCAACACTATTAAGAAAATTAAGAGAACCGATTCTACGGCCGCCGACATACATTGCGCGTAAGGACCACAAAGATAAGATACGAGACATTATGATTCATACGGAGCTGTCACGCTTTCGTAGGAAGCAGCTGCACAACGGCTGGAATTCACGATATTCAGTTTCATGGCACTATAAGTTCGTTGATTTGAAAAAAGCGTATGGGGCCTCAAGGTTGCAAAATGAATTGCCGAAATTGGTTGCTTTCAGAATAAAATGAAATATATTTAAGTGCACGGTTGCTGGTAAAGTTTATCGGCATTGAAAAATTCGTACCAGCCGATGTTCCCTGGCAATAGTGGACCAACAGAGATAGTTGCAAATTATTTGTAAGTAACGAAATAAAACGTATTTTTAATAAATAACATAATTATAATAATATAATTAACACTACATTTGGTTTAAATATAACTCACTAACGTCCATAACATGTACACAAATTTCTGTGTAGAATGACATAGGAAAAATTAAATTTTTAGTATTAGTTACGGAGCTATTAATGAATTCTTGCACAGTACATTACGTTCTGCCTGATATTTGCAGTTCTGAATCATCTAACATTTGTGTCTTGGAGCAGAATACATCTTACCAAACCACTGAAATAAATTAGATTGATATGTGCTCTATCATGAGACAAATGTAGGCCTTTTTTGAGTCCTATATCAAGCATACTGTAAAGCCTCTTACCTCAGCCGGTCTAAGGCGTTGCAGTCATGGACTGTGTGGCTGGTTTCGGCGGAGGTTCGAGTCCTCCCTTGGGCATGGGTGTGTGTGTTTGTCCTTAGGATAATTTAGGTTAAGTAGTGTGTAAGTTTAGGGTCTGATGACCTTAACAGTTAAGTCCCATAAGATTTCACACACATTTGAACATTTTTCTTTCCTCAGCTTTTCTGACATTCTTTCATTTCTTATATGGGCTTGCAAAAGTAGCGGCATGTTTAGGTATGAGTTGCTTAAGTGAGTGACATATAGTTTAAGTAACGCTGAAGTGAAAAGTAAACTGAAATTAGCAGAAGATCTCGTTGGTGGCATATGCTTTGATGTAGGCATCTCGTGAAATGGGTGTGGTATCGGCTGTAGTGTTTCAGGTACAGTTACTTCAGTGTACTGTGCCTTTTCCATGCTATCTTCAGTTAAATTCAATATACCAGAAATAACGTCACCATCACTTTCTGAGCCGCTGCTGCCTTCACTAAAATACTATGTGTCACTAAAATCTTCCGATAACGCACGAATTTAATTGTTGCACAGATATTTAGAAAATATATCGCAAAAGCGAATGATATAAACAAACTGAAAATATAAGCTTAAAGAAAAAATGAAACTACAAAATGTAAAGAAGCAATACGAATCATTATGTTAACACTCGAACAACACAGTAGAAGTGTTACCGATCGCCAGTATCTCATTGCAACGTTGCTTAAATGTCGATAACTATCGATTTACACTTAAACGAAAACGTTGAACATCAATACTGATCATCTAGCGGCGAATTTTATAAGCAAAGTGAAAATAAACAGAGTACCGACGAATTAGCACTATGACAGAACTTGACTCGGCTGGGAGTTAACGATGCATCTTTACCTTGAAATTCAAACAAGCTATTCATTCAGATCTCACCAGTGGCGTCTCCATTTTGACACTTATGATGACGTATGGTATTTGTTGGACATTGGGACTTGTATTTATGACCATAGTGTCACTGTGTGTAGTTGGCGTTGATGTACAAGTCATCAAATCTAACAATTCTTGCACTCACGTAAGTTTAACTTTGATGTCTACTGTTTTACTAATTTAGTATTATGAACCACAACGGAGTCCACGAAAAATGAGGAATGAATTATAATTCTATGTTAAGATTGGTAACTGTTACTGTTTAGAATGTTGCGATTTCTTTTATCAGATACCAATGTATTTTACAAATGGAAATCTCTCTGTAACTTCGTGGGGTATAATCTTATATTATTTATTTCTCTGTGTTATAAATATTTTTTAACTTGCCCAGTATGAGTTGGTATGTACCGCCTTGGACGTATTGATAATTTGGAAAAACTTATTGAAAATTTCTTGCTATAATTTGCTGAGTAATTTTGAGTGCCGCTGGATTTTTATACCTTGGGCAGTGACCTTCTCAGATGTAATGTAAGAGGCACTGGCCCAAATTGGTAGGATAAGATTCTAATCGATGTTTGACGAATGATAATAATTGTTATATTTCAGAAGACCAGAGATATTGACTTGTAATGGCTGTACGGAATGTATGCACCGAAGCTCGAGTGCTGTGGAAGCGCACCACCTAATTTTCAGTACCATTGGTGTAAAAATTCTGTGCTCTTTTCGTTTGGTCAGCTGACCTGTTCACTTAACATCACTTTACTAACTTTTTGTAGTTTCTTTAACACTGAAAATGTTGTTAGGCAGATTAGCTTTTGCATGTGGTCTGGCAATTCTATGTTCCGAGATTCAGACCGCACAAAAACAAATATACATCCTTAAATAAATAGATGCATTAATAGATCACTAAATATTACTTGAAAAAAGAAGATGAAAAAAACAATACGTGTAGCCACAACCTGGCTCCCAAAACTTCAGAAACTATGGAAAAATTGAGAGAGTTTCTCAGTTCAAATATTCAGTTGAAACCACCCAGTAGCTGGCCTGAAAAAAATTACTCATGCGTATCATTGCCACAAAATGAAACCAGCCTTGAGATTTGAAAATGATAACTGTAACAAAAAAATTGTATCACAAAATACAAGAAACGAAGACACTACAAAACAGCCGTCAAACGACTGTGTTTTCATGAGGCTGAATCACTCATTTTTAAAAGAAATAAAAACACAAAATAAATCCAAAAGATTGAACTAAAAGTAATCAACTGCGAACGTGAATGTAGGTGAATCAATGAACTAAAATTTGTACCAAGACGAGGATTCTAACTGGGGTCTTCTGTTTGCGACACAGGTTTGCAAACCACTGTGCCCCACTAGCAGTGTTGCTAATACAGCTGCAAAGATTATATTAGCATATCTTTCACCCTGCCAGCAACTCCAGTTCATGTCCCAGCCCATCTTCGTATTCCCGTTCTTACCTCGTATCAGTACCGCAGAAGCTCTGCAACATGCCTTAGCACTGAACGAATTGGGGGTAATCCTGTCTGTACCTCAGGCATAGGTGATACATCAGCCAGAGAAATTAAATATTCCAGAGACATACTGAGTGACGGGTGCATGGATTACTCTAGGCATTTCCCCACCCCTCGCTCCCCTCTGTTAGCCACAGTGACAGAGGATGCAGCGGTTAGTGCATCTGCCTGCGAACAGGAGAACTGCGTTTGAATCGTGGCCTTGACATGACTTTTAATTCATTGCTTCAGCCTGTGTTGATTGTTATGGATGAAATTGAGATTCAGTATGTCTCTGGAACATATAATTTATCTGGTAAAAAAAAAAAGCAAAATTTCAAGTCTAAATTATACTGAAGATGGAACATACGAAGAGAAAACAAAAAAACTGAGAAGTGTACGGACATTTATTCGGATATATAAAATTTCTGTCTATATTTCTTTCTTTGCGTTAAAGGAATGAGCTGAACTAAGTTAACTAGACACGTTGTGGCATTCTACAGAAGCTGTAGTGAAGCTAAATTTGAAACAGTAAAATGAACCAGAGCAGTGAACTTAATATGCTGGACAGAAAGACCTATTAGGCAGAAGGTACACGACCAGACTGTCTGCCTGGCATAAAAACTGAAAAACACCGGAACAGTTTCGGATAATGAAGACAAAATGGCCATTCTGAAATAATGAACATAAAGTCGGCCCAAAGAAAAATTAGAAGAGAAATCTGAAAATTCCCTCCGCCATTCATCGCATGACCCACTACGGCTCAATCGCAAAATCTTATAAGTTACTGGTTCTGGCATAGCTAGAACCTCAGGGTCTGGAACAGATCTTTACCATGTCAGTCAACTATCTACAGTTATTATTTCAGCAGCCCTTTTCTATGGTTTAAAAACTGCGTTCATGTTTTGTGTATCGAGAGTCCTCATGGTGAAAAATTGCAGTCTGTAAGCAAGATCATAAGGATGTTAAATGCTGTTATACATGGTTGACGCGCTTCGGGAGCTGTGACGTAGAGGAGAAGATCACCGAAACACCATGCTCGGCTTGCAAACTGCCAGTCCCCAAACCTCTACTTGGCTAGGTAGAGAGGCTGGAAAGAGGCGTCGCCCTCCATCGGGACCGTTGCAAATCCCACTGAAGCCTCGCCGGTGTCCTGATTCCTCCCTGGAATCCAGCCGCTTTGTTCCGCACGGCTAGGCTACTCTTATTGTCTCCGCGTGGTTCTAAGAATATTATAGAGCCGACTAGCTCCGCCAACGGAAATCGTATTTGCCGCTGCGAGCACTGCAACTCTCTCGTTAAGGAGATAAGGCGACTTCCGTTACTCACAAGTTCGCCGTTTTCAGGAAACGTCTCTCAACTCTTTCTAGTAATTAAAGGTCGCCCGGTGCGTCGAAACGAAAATCGGAAACCCACATCTCATCCTAGAAGAGTTGTTAGCCCCGGAGAAATTAGCTTGCTAGGAATAAGAACAATTAGCAGTCATACTGGGTGTTCTGAAAGTAATCGTTATGGCATTCGGCAAGAAAATTATGCAGTCTATGTACAGCGAAATGCACCCGAACAAGTCATGAGCCACATTTATTTTCGAGACTACTGCACAGGCCACAACTACGCTCCCTGTTCAGCGCAGATGATGATGTATATTTTGCAGGCAATTTATTGTTAATGGAATTTTTCGATCTGAGCGAAAAATGCGGCAGTCATTTCTTAGACTCATTTGCCTAATCATTGATGATGATAGCATGAAATAGTGCGGTGTTGGGAACTTGTTGGAGCTTAAATAGTGGCAATTATTTATTTAGAACTGATACGAATGAGTTACATGTTTGCACCTGTTGCTGTACTTCAAAGTAGTCACCAGCGTTGTGTACAACCTATTGCCAGCGATGTGGAAGGCATAGTATACCGTTGACAGAGCCTATTCTGTTAATGGTGCAAACGGAGCGGTCTACTGCCTGTCGAATCCCTGGAACAGTTGTGAAGCGAATGCCACGAAGTAGTTCCTTCATCTTCGGAATCAAATCAGAGTCACAAGGACTTAAGTCCGGGGAGTATGGTGATGATACAGTACTTCCCAGTCCCATCGACCGAACAGAGCAGCCACAGCTTGCACCGTATGCGCCCGCGCATTGTCATGCAAAATTATGGGTGGGCTGCGCGGAAAGTGTCGCCGCTTCTTTCGCAAAGCATTATGAGTTGCCGCGAAAGTCGAAAGTGCGTCAGAGGCCCTGTATGGTGAAAGTTAAGGTGATTCTCGTGTACGACTGTGATGGTGTTATCCTAACGCATTACGTTCCTCCATGGCAGACCGTCAACGCACAGTCTTACTGTTCGCTTTTGGAGCATCACCTGCGTCCAGCTTTGTGAAACAAGCGGCGACACTTTCTGCGTAACCCACCCATCAGTTTGCACGACAATGCTCGGGCGCATACAGCGAAACCTGTGGCTGCTCTGTTCGATCGTTGGGACTGGGAAGTACTGTACCATCCACCATACTCCCCGGACTTAAGTCCTTGTGACTCTGATTTGATTCCGACTTAAATCCTTGTGACTTTGATTAGACTCCGAAGATGAAGGAACTACTTCGTGGCATTCGCTTCAGAACTGTTCCAGAGATTCGGCAGGCATTAGACCAGTCCATTTGCATCATCAACAGAACAGGCTCTGCTAAGGGTATACTACGCCTTCCACATCGCTGGCACAGGGTTCTAGACAACGCTGGTGACTACTTTGAAGGACAGTAATAGGCGCAAATATTTAACTCTTTTACATCGGTTGTGAATAAATTGTTGCCACTATTTAAGTTCCAACCCACGTAATAACTTGTGATTTTTAAATGTAGGGCGACAACTTGCTGTATAAGAACTCGACTTTTTTCGAAAATTCTTCACAAGAAATAATTTTTTGTTTTGTATGTCGCCATCATTGCTCGGTACAACTAGCTTACTTAAACACAATGTGCCACTCTCGTAAATGAATATTGATAGCAACACGTGATCTTGATGATAATTTCTTGGTAAAGCTTTTACAGAGCAAAAGCGGACATGATGTCGACCGTTCCTACGTTCCTAAAGAAGTGCGTAATAAGTTTACCATGTTTAATTTCCCGTTTGATTGATTACGGAAGTTAACTATGTATTAATCTCTATCAGTGACTGCGCTATAGTTTGGTATTCAGTCCAGGTTGCAAGGAAAACACTATAGAAGAGCAGCTGTGCGAACTGCCAATTTCTCAGAATTTCGGCCGAGTTCCGGAGGTAACACCTGCTCCGACAGAAAAATTCAAGCTGGGAATATTTGTAAAAAGTAATCCTTCGACGACGACCGTGCAGACGCTTCCCGGATACACGCTAGAAGAGAGTACAGTTAGCCTAAGAGGGAAGGCGAAGTTTCGAGATAAGCGAGATTCGGGTTCGAGCCTCTGTCTGCCACGAATTGTCATATGTAGCACAGTTGGTTCTTGTATCTGTACCGAATTCACAATTTAGTGAATTTAATTTTAAAAATATTTCGACAGCCGTAGGACCCTCAAGTAAAATAAGTATTACAAGCCTTAGGAAGGGCATACGTCGATAATAATAACAGTAGTCTCGATTCCTAACCGTTTCATTCGCCCTGGTGCGGGAATACAAGGGATGAATGGATTAGACAATGGCATAAACAAGTAACGTGACGTATGGAAGTCGGGGTCGGTTCAGGAGGCATGCACTGTTAACTTAAGTGAGTAAAGAGATCTTTATCGACGAGCGGAAAATTATGGTTCTAATAGTCGGGCTCTACTCCCGGTCAGACATGAATTCACATGTCACAGTATAGCTATACCCAACACAGCTGATGCTAATCGCAGTTCAGCGCACATAATTCGAAAAAGACCAAAGAAAGTCTTTAGATAACACATCACTCTGTATACGAGATAGGACAATAAAGAAATGAGGCTGGTTACAAAAGAACCACCTTTACTTGAATTTTTAACCAACTACTCTGATATCACCTTCAGAGTAACTCGCTATACGCTCCACACACTTACTCCATAGTTGTTTCCTGTGCTTGCAGCACATCTGGATCTAATCTTTTGGCATACCAGCAAAAGTCCTAATTTCAACTGCTTGGGTATCCTGTACGGAAGCAAAACGGTATCGTTTAACGACTTCACTTTTAAGACTGAGGTCTCACAGGGCCATATGGAGGTTTCGGCGGAACCGCGTAGTGCGTTTTCGTGATGCAAGATCCAGTTGTCAGCAATGTGTGGACGAACACGATGGGCCCGTTTCCGAAGTCTCTTGAGAATTTCTTGGTAGTACTACTGATTCACTGTCTGGGATGGAGGTAATTGCTCTTCGTACACAAGGCCCATAGAATCAAAGAAACACACAAGCACGCATTTCACTTTTGAATTTGACGGTGCGCTTTTTACTCATTTCAGAAATTATGGATTAAGTTCCAATTGTTCCCTCAGATAACCAGGCACAGTTCTACTTGATCGTTTTATTGCTGTATCCGGCTTTTGGGCACCGTTTAGGCACAAAGTTTCCTTATAAGTAGATATTCAGTCAATATCAGGCAAATAGTTTCCCGTTTGCAGTAATTTTCGTGGTTAATCTTCGATCAACTCTTACAGTTCTACTCATTCTTGCTGCGTCGTCATTTGTTCGTGCTGTAGACGATCGCGCGTTGCGGTGTTCATCTGCGACATTGTTTCTGTCTTCGTAAAACACTTTGTGCCAAAGAAATATTTCAGACCTTGATTAAACACCGTTATTAGGGCTGAAGGCAGGGGGCAGCTTTGGCAAGAAGTAGCCCTGGATGTTAAAAGAAGAGATTAAAGAACAAATCGTGAACTATAGAAGATTTCTCGGCCGTGCTCTAGAGGTACCCTAAGTCCCAGTTTCACTCCAGGCACTGCTTAACTTTTGAATAAAGGTAATCTGCAATGGTGGCAGAAGGATTCTGGCGTGAGGACTCATCCTCGTTCTGCCAATGGCCTTGTCAAACACGACGAAGGAGAGAACAGACGAAGGCCTTAGGGTCGGACAGTACCGTTAAAAGGAGAAAGAATCAGCAATCATCAACGGCCACAGAATGCAGAAGGGAATGGAAACCACTGCACTGAAGTTACACAGTTTGTATCTAAAGGACATGCCGATTGTTGCTCAAGAAAATGTCTTGATTATCTTCCCCCCATTCTCAAAAGATTCCGGACCAGTCCCTCTTTCGGCTCTCCAGAAGGGGACTGCCAACAAAGGAATACCCACGGGAATGTAATTGAAGTCAATGACAACAATCAAATATATGTGCCAACGTCACAAGAGAAAGATGATAACATAGGGAGAGTATCTGAGGACATTGCACGGCCAACTCAGAATAAAAAGCAGGTCATAAGTTAATATTGACGGGGGTTGGATCACTGTAGTAGCGGACGGAAAATAAGTGTGTGTTACGGGTGAATACGGGCTGGGGAGTAGGAATGAGGGACGAAAAAGGTTAATTGTGTTCTGCAATAAATTTCAGCAAATAATAGCGAATGAACTGTTCAAAAAGATACAAAGGATGTGTAGTTGGAAAAGGCCCCAAGATTAGCTGAATTACATCACAGTCAGGCAGCGATTTTGAAATCAGATATTTGAGTATAAGGCGTAAGCAGGCGCAGATGGAGAACCACACAAGAATTTAGTATTGATGATGGGTAGACTGCAGTTTAAGAGAATGAACGGGAGGAATCAGCGTGGAAAGAGGTGGGATACTGTAGTACTGAAGACTGTGAGTTGAGTTCGAATTTCTCTGAGGCAGTGGAAGCTGAAATAACGAATATCACAATAGCAGTTCGGTAGAAGAAGAACTGACGTCTCTAAAACCGTGCGGTCACAGAAGTTAGGCAGACAAATACAAGTGTAACGAGGTCAACTGACAAGAAATTTTGGTAATAAGAAATTGTACAATTGATCGTCAAAAGAAGAATGTACGAAAATGCCCAAGAAGAAACTTAAATATAGCAGTATAAGTCAGTTACAAATGAAATAAATAGGAAGTGCAGGGAAGTTATGGTCACTGTAAGGTCGTCAAGTAAAATATTTATTTCTTTTGTCTTGTGGCAATAGAAGTGTGAAAACTTGGTTCAGAGACTTTGTGTTATCCTAGCAATAAACCGTACACTTGACAAAATAAAGGTTAAGGCAACAAGGAATGTAGCAAATGCAGTAATTCTTGAAAGAGGACGCAAGCAGACAAGAGGAATATTATTGAAAAAAATCATCAAACTTATAGGACATTCAATGCGAAGAACCCAGATAACTAAGGCTTCTGCTGGCAGTACTTAGCGTTCCAACAACACTTACAGATCAAGACTTTCTAAGCTACTGTTTGGCGACCTCATCATCATAGAGGAATTTAAAGAAGAATACGATTCAAACCATATCCGAAAGGGAATAGAACAGTAAATAATATTCTATAGTTGACACCAAAGGTTAGGTTACCATTATTACAGACTCATAGGGTGTGCATACGATTTCAGTCTTTACACATTAGGGACTGTGTGTCAGTGCAAAAATGTCTCGACTGTTGGGATTTTGGCCAGTTGTCGAAAATATGTGACAGGGAAGCTATCTGCGGAAAATATATGAAACCCGGTCGCAAAAAATTCGAACGTCATGAAGAAAGAGCTGTTGTCTATATTCCTTGCAAGAACAGGAAAAGAAAATGCAACAAAGATGGGGACTAGAGTGCTCTATTTACAAGGAACTCCACCAGAGCCAAACAGAAAAAAAACAGGGTATGATGTCACCAACATCATCACACACCAAAACAATAGTAGTGAGACAGCATCACTCTTGCAAACTTTAGGTAGCGACATGAAAACAAATATCAACAACGGAAATGTAGAGACGTCCTCTCAATGAGACACAAATATGAATACCAACATCGCACGTCACAGAAGCAAACACAAATCAACAGTAAGCGAAACATCTGGCAACGTGCAGTAGCCCGGAGGCTACAACTTGCTGACCGCAATCTCTAACGGACATGAGTCACGTCAATAGTTGCAACATTGTGCAGGAAAAATATTTTAGCCTAACAGATCACATCGACGACACGTGTTTCTACGGCAAAATGGAATAAAATGTGGTGAGGCACAACAGAAATGAACTTTTCTAATTGGCAATACTCCAGACTGAGACATTTCTTAGCGTAGAAGAACGGGAAGAGGAAGCCCTGAGTAAAGAACAACACACTGTATTCAAGAGAGGTGCATCAATTTAACGACAGACACATGAGACACGGTCATGCCCACCAAGAACAGGATCATAACACAGTCGTTAAACATAGCACACTACACTTAACAGAGGTACATAAGAGTAGTGATAGACATCCGATACACGGTCGAGCTGGTCCACAACAGGATCACGACAAAACAATGTAAACACAAATTAATTCTTCCCTCACCAGAGGACAGGTTACCGTATAATTAAATATCGACTACAGAAAAATATGCATATGACACATGAAAATGTAGACCATACATGCAAACTGTAGGTCTCATCCACGGTGAGAATACGCACGAAAATATAACTCAAGTCTAAGAAACGACTATTAGTGTGGAAAAAACAGAACGCAAACGGAAAACTTTAAACAACGAAAGGTGACCACACGCCTTGTAGACTTTAAAAAGAACATGGAAATACAAAAACCTTGCACTGAAAAACCACAACGGTCTTCAACTGACTTGTAAGAGACATCGAAGAGAACTTGACCCTAAGTCGAGTCGACTGGACAACAAAGGAGACTTTGAACCAGCACCAGGAATATCAACAAGACTGAATCACCCACTGGGCGACACTGCATGTTATCCCCACTGGACAGACAGAATGATTCTGCGAACTCTGTATTCTTTTATGCAGGTCATGTGGAGGAAGAAATGAAGACCTTAACTTTGACAAAGTCTTCAAAGATTTAGTAAGGGTGGATGGGTGAAGTGCTGTGTTTTTACTAAATTCCCAAAGTGAAAGTCTTGCAGCTTAACTATATGGGTAGTACGAATGGGTAGTACGACGGTGGTCGCCGAGCTTGGCAGGCTGGTAACGAGGCATGCACGGACGTATTGTGCAATCACAGGCCCAAACAAGGCCATCGCTGCAATCGTTTTAGTAATCTCTATCTTTACAGTAACACAAATAAAGCAATTACGCACACAACATGCGGTTACAGTCGAAGTAACGTTAGGCAATCAAACCTGGATCATTTCGGCGATCTACCAAGTACTCATTTGATATAGAGGTTTTTGCTGCAGTAATAAAGAAATTACGCGATTTGTAAATGTCAGACGACTAAAAAAATCTTAACAGAAGTAAATTCTAGGTCAGGACTCTTGTAGTCTGACAGAATGGACGCCAAAGAACAAATAATACTCGACATTATAAATGAATGTAATTTTTTCATTTTAAATAAATCAGGCCAGTCGCAACTTACCTTGGAAATAGTGGAATAGGTAGCAATATGGACATATCTCTGGCAAACGGGGCATTATTAGCACACGTAGCGAACTGGCAAGGGCTCAGAAGGAGACTACTCAGTGATTACAATACAATAAGTGAATATACTAAAACAAATACAGACACAGACACAGACACATCCCAACAGTAAGGTTGCTACTAAGCAAAGCAAACTGGCAGAAAGTAAGGCACATGACTGAAGTTTTTCCTCGGTGTGTCACGCAAGGAAACATAGATCACAGATTTCACGTTCTTACAGACGTCTTATACAGAGCACAAGCTACAGCAATAACTGCAGTACGCGACGCACCCAAACAAGGGAGATCATGGTGAACAAAATTAACAAGAATAAGAAATGACACTCGTCATAAACGATGATATTACTAAAAATCAAAGACAGAATAGGAAAGAGAAATTAGACTTCAACTTTATGGCGACGCTAGAACACGATACGGAGATTGTAGTGTTGGCGGAAGCGCTATCACTGTGTTGCTAGAGGAGGCCGAAATGCACGCGTTTAATTACACGCTGACTGGCGTGTGGTCTGGAACAGGACAATATCTTATGAATTGCAAATAAAGTACGTGGATGATGTAATACTTAACTTTAATCCACAATTATAGAACATCTCTCGTTACGGTACATGATTCATAATATTAATTATCAATTGAATACGGCGCCTTGCTAGGTCGTAGCAAATGTAGCTGAAGGCTATGCTAACTATCGTCTCGGCAAATGAGAGCGTAGTTGTCAGTGAACCTTTCCTTGCAAAGTCGGCTGTACAACTGGGGCGAGTGCTAGTAAGTCTCTCTAGACCTGCCGTGTGGTGGCGCTCGGTCTGCTATCACTGACAGTGGCGACACGCGGGTCCGGCGTATACTAATGGACCGCGGCCGATTTAAAGGCTACCACCTAGCAAGTGTGGTGTCTGGCGGTGACACCACAGAGACGAACTGCATAAGGCGAGGAAAGACCTCTGGCCCGCATATGTTAGGACAAACTTCTAGAATAACATCTGGGAGTAGCCATTTAAACTGCAGACTAAACGTATCAAGATACCGATACTATTATCAGCACTAAAGAAACCAGATGGTATACCAGAAGAGGATGGCGATGTACAGCACAGTATCTCCTCAACAAATTATTTCCTCGTGATGACGACACTCAGGACAACCAACTTCACATCGAACTTTGGAGACTACTTGATGACAAATACGAAATCGATAGTATCATTATCCACTTTTCTTGCGAGAAAGTAGCATTGGCAATACAGAAAATAAAGAACAAAAAGACTCCACGCCCGGATGGCATCCACTCCGAAACCATCAAATAAGCTGTTCCACTTATCGTACCGTACCTGACAGACTTACTGAATAATCAATAGAACGAAAAAGCAGTCCAAGTTACAAATACTTTATTGTTCATTCGATGACTAGTCTCGGGTCGAGGCCCATTTTCAAATCAAGATAACAAAGTCGAAAATGGTATTTCCGAAACTGTGTACAATGTATGCAGATAACTGAATCATGCTCTATCAGAAGGACGAATACCGAAGACGGGAAATGCATTTACAATTAATAAAGCACAGGATAAAGACACGATTGACCATAAGACATACAGACCAATCTGCTCATTAACATTCTGGCAAAGGTACAGGAGGATTGCTGTGCGGCAGACTTCAGTCGACTGGCAGCTCTTCGGTCTTAGACCACGTCATATTGGCTTTCGATTACAAAGATGCATCGACCATGTACTCAACAGGGCCGTAAAAATGACGCAGAGAATACAAGACAAATACAAAGTAGCATCCTAATTGACATAGCAGATCCTTTCGACTACCTTTGGTGGCTGGCGGTGTTCGCAAGACTTTAGAGAGATGAGTACTCCACTCCCTCCGTACAACAGCCTTAGAGACACGACGTCGATTGAGGCACTATATGTGGTATTGGCAGTTTTCCCTATAGATATTATTCGTCACAGAGCAGCGGACTGTTGGCTGAAGAGGGAAAGATGCTACGAAATAATATAAATAACAAGTATAGGCTTTTCTACTATGCCAGGAACACAACAGCCCAGAGTGTTTTTAGTAGCAAAGACAAGATCAAGTTACTAGCAAACAATGGAGTGTACAAAATCACCTGATTTGATTGTGACAAATTTTACGTTGGTCAGTCAGGCAGAGACATATCAACTAGGCTGGCTGAACATGAACGCAGCTGGAAGTTGCAGAATTCAGACTCTGCATTTGCTGAGCATGTACTGAGTGAGAGTCACAACTACCAGACAGTGTCCCATGTACTTCACTTAGAAAACAAAGGCAATAAATTCATCCTGGTGGAAGCTCTGGAAATTAACAAACATCTTGCTCACAGTCCAGATCTCATCCTAAATGACCAGACACAGCTCAACACTTCCCCTCTCCTAAACTTCATATAATCATCTTTGTTGTAAATTACTTGCCACAATCTCTCTTCCTACATATTCCGATTTTACTGTATTCATCAAGTGGTTTAGTTTTGTTGAAGTTGTCTTCGCATTCCACATAGACTGTTGTTTCAATAGTTAAGGCTCTCTAAAAGAATTGTATTGCTGTCTACTACTAAATTGTATTACTGTCCATGTTTATCACCCCCTTGTAGTTGTCTCATCAAATACTGTTCATATTTTACTTTGCTCATTTATTTAATGAAAACTGTTACGCAGCCACTGCTTTGATTATAATGTTATGTTAAATGGCAATACCACTAAACTCTTAAACTGTAGGTTCCCTCAAATACCTCCATTTTCCTGCATTTATTTATTTCTATTTATCTTATTGGTATTGCTTAAGCTCCTTACGTATTCTGTATTTACATTGACAATTGTCTCTTCTTTTAATTTGTATCACTCTCCATGTTTCATACCTCCTGATGCAGCCTTGTCTAGTACTAATTTTATTTTATTTTATTAGTTTTGTTTGTTAATAGAAACTGTTATGTAGACATGCTATTCCTGTTCTGTGCTGAAGGTTTTCCTGTCTACTCCATTGTTATTTATGTACTGTTCAATTTTTACTTTTTCATTGCAAAGAAATTACTTACTGTATGTTTCTACTTCAGTCTAGATGTGTTACTTCTCTTCCAATGTTGTTTGCTAACTTTTAACTTCTTTGGTGATAATACTCAGTAAATGTCTGAAGATGGCCTTGTAAACCGAAAACCGGTTAACAATAAAAGTAATATTGTAGAACAAAAGCAAACTGGTGATTTTCATTTACTATAAGTAACTAGACAAGACGTAACCGGCAAACGTAAACAAACAAGTAAGGAATGAATACATGGCAAATAGAAGGGGACACAACTGACAAGGGGGGTAAGGGTCTACTCTTTCTTCCCTAGTATCAGATAGTAGATGAATTTGAAGTACACAAACCAAACACGCGGCTTGGTTTATTTCCTCACTGGCCACGGCCCGTGTCTTGTTCCCTTACACAGGTTTGGCGTAAAACAGATTCACACTTGCGCTTTTGGTGAGAATGGCTCACATGAACACATAGTGCTCTGCTGCAATCACTTAGGATGTATAAAACCGAGGTTAGGGAACCAAGACATAGGACAGTTAATACCTAGACAGAATTACTGGAACTCTATAAACAACATCGCAGACGAAGCATCGCGAACGGCCTAAGGCGCTGCAGTCATGGACTGTGCAGCTGATCCCGGCGGAGGTTCGAGTCCTCCCTCTGGCATGGGTGTGTGTATTTCTCCTTAGGATAATTTAGGTTAAGTACTGTGTAAGCTTAGCGACTGGTGACTTTAGCAGTTAAGTCCCATAAGATTTCACACACATTTGAACATTTTTGAACATCACGGACGCTACATGTCGCATACAAACAGGAGAGACCACACGGTAGAATAAGACAGACTCCTCATCTGACAGATCAGGAGTACACAGTAAATTGCACAAACACAGACACTGACTCGGATGCTATCTCACACACAGGTAGTGACGGCGAGATACACAAACAAACATAAAAACTAAATCGAATCAGTCTGCAAATGTAACACTCTATGTAGTTGTTTATTATACCAATTCATAACACGTAACACAATTTGAAGTTGTGAGATTTCTTCTTCGTTCGCCACATATAAAATAATAATTATAATGTATTATATAAATTTTATCCTTTTGTAAAATTCCAAAAAAATGTACTAGTAATAAAATTGGTTTTTTTTTGACATAACATTTGAAATCCAAAATTTACGACCTGATGTATAATAACAGATAGCAAGTATTTACTTGAGACATAAATAAATAGCCTAGCATGTAGATACCATCGAAGAATTATAATCAAGCTACGGATATCTTATGATATCATTTATGCCAAGAACAAAGTATCAGAACATTTCATCTGGCTGATGTTGTTCCCAGCTGGACACGCGTGGGAAAAGCTAGAACGTTAGATGTTTCTTTTGACAGGAGAATAGCAGCACCAATTTCTGACTATTGCTTTTTAGCAATGTAATTTTACGATTTAGCAACATTTATTGTGATGAAGATACTTCTAGTAGGTGTCGAACTCTAGGTCAATGTACGTACCGTTAATGTGAAACCGGTTGGCTGTATCCTATCTTTGTGGTCTTTCCGCGAAATATAAGTTGGTGGCAGTAAAATTGTACTGCAGACAGCTTCAAATGCTGGTTCTCTAAATTTCCTCAGTAGCGATTCACGAAAAGAACGCCTCCTTTCCTACAGAGACTCCCACCCGAGTTCCTGAAGCACTTCCGTAACACTCGCGTGATGATCAAACCTACCAGTAACAAATCTAGCAGCCCGCCTCTGAATTGCTTCTATGTAGCCCCTCAATCCGACCTGATAGGGATCCTAAACGCTCGAGCAGTACTCAAGAATAGGTCGTATTAGTGTTTTATAAGCGGTCTCCTTTACAGATGAACTACTTCTTCCCAAAATTCTACCGATGAACCGAAGACGACTATCCGCCTTCCCCACAACTGCCATTACATGCTTGTCCCACTTCATATCACTCTGCAATGTTTACGCCCAAATATTTAATCGACGTCATTGTGTCAAGCGCTACACTACTAATGGAGTATTCAAACTATACGGGATTCTTTTTCCTATTCATCTGCATTAATTTACATTTATCTATATTTAGAGTTAGCTACCAATTTTTACACCAATCACAAATCCTGTCCAAGTCATCTTGTATCCTCCTATAGTCACTCAACAACGATACCTCCCCGTACACTACAGCATCACCAGCAAACTGCCGCACAGCGCTATTCACCCTATACAAAAGATAATTTATTTAGATAGAAAACGGCGGACATACACTTCCCGGGACACTCCAGATGATACTCTCACCTCCGATGAACACTCACCATCGAGGACAACATACTGGGTTCTATTACTTAAGAAGTCTTCGAGCCACTCACATATTTGGGAACCAATCCCATATGCTCCTGCCTTAGTTAGGAATCTGCAGTGGGGCACCGAGTCAAACGCTTTCCGGAAGTCAAGGAATATGGCATCCATCTGATACCCTTCATCCATGGTTCGCAAGATATCATATGAAAAAAGGGCGAGTAGCGTTTCGCGGGAGCGATGCTTTCTAAGGCCGTGCTGGTGCATGGACAACAACTTCTCTGTATCAAGGAAATTAATTATATTCGAACTGATAATATGTTCGAGAATCCTGCAGCAAACCAATGTTACGGATATTGGTCTATAATTTTGAGGATCCGTCCTTCTACCCTTCTTATATACGGGCGTCACCTGCCCTTTTTTCCAGTCACTTGGGACTTTACATTGGACAAGATATTCGCGATAAATGCAAGCTAAGTAAGGAGCCAATGCAGTAGAGTAATCTCTGTAAAACCGAATTGGAATCCCATGAGGACCTGGCAATTTATTTATTTTCAACCCATTCAGCTGCTTCACAACCCCAGGGACGTCTATCACTATGTCCTACATACGGGAATCTGTACGAGACTCAAACGGCCGTATGTTTGTACGATCCTCCTGCGTGAAAGATTTCTCAAATGCTAAACTAGTATCATGAAACTAGTATACGATTGCTGAATAACAGCCACTTTCAAAACTGTATCACAACATTGTTTTGCTTGTCCGGTCACATCTGCATATTCATACCAGACGTAGTCATTGTCCTGGTGGTACCGAGCTACACAGCCGTTTGCCTTGCCTGCAGCACGGAGTCAGATCTTGTGTCGATACTACCGGCCGCACCGCTCAGCCGACCGTTAAAGGAATTGCCTCCATAGGCGAGTAATTCCATTCCTACTACTGTCTCTATTGTTCGGGCAGAGCTGGGAATCTAATTAAGCGATTAAGCGTCGTGGGTGGAGGTTGCTGCCTCCAAACCAGACAATCGCCCTGCAGTCGGTTGCTACCGCCGCGTCGGCGCTCCTGGCTTACACCGTGCTCCGTGCTATAGCAGCCTCCACTGCACTGGCGCGCGGCTGTCGCTTCCGGAAGGCGCTGCAGGTGTTACCGCGGGTCCAGAAATATTAATGACCATCGTCCCCGGTCGATACCCCCACCTCTGCAAGTCCCACCGCGAACCGTATAAAAAAGTTTTATTTCTCTTAGTTCGGGGACGTCGATATCCTGAATATTCGTCATACGTATTGTCGGTTTCTTCCTCTTTCCGCTTTCGTCCTACAGAAGGAGTAATAGCGCGGACTTTTTTTTTTTCTTTTAGCCTCCGATTACCGAGCGCACCAAGTACTCTTTCTCTCTTTCCCCTTCCTCCCTCCTAATTATTTCTTTTTCCTTTTGCCCTCTCCTCACACCGGTACCGCTTCGATTTCGTTCTCCTACAAAGCAGCTTTGGTCTTTTTCTTTTATTATTTTCCTCTCCTCGTGCCCCGCAGCGCGTCAAAAATTAATGATGGCGGTTATTCATTCTCTCCTAATCGCTCATCAGTCCGTGAAGAGTTTTGCCGGGAATATAAAAGCGAGAATGATTTCCTGTTTGTTTTTGCCCACCGTCCGTTGTTTTCTTCTTTTTTGTCTCACTAAGTTGCCTCTGCAGCAGACGCGCGTTAATCAAGATACGATTGTCGTCATAGTTATTATTTTGCAAGTACGACCTTTATAAATGTAATTTCTGACGTGTGGTAGGCAGTCGTTCTACACTACCTGTGTACAAAAACTACTTCCGTCCAAAATGCAATGCCTCCGAAACATAACGTAGCAAACATTACCTTATCGAAACTGGGGTTATGAATTTCGTTTGTAAATACACCAAGTACTTTTGCTTCTATTAGGTTAGCCAGTATTAAATGCTGACCTATCCGAGACTTTTAAAAATAATTAATTTAGTCACAAAATCAACACTCACGCTAGAGAAACAGGGATAAGTTTTCGTCGTACTCTAGTGTTATTTGTGATGTTATTTTCTAGGCTCTAAACGGGGAGAATATCAGCGTCCCGAGTCGTCTGTCACTGACTGTAGCCTTTTTTTCTTCCAGATTGGCTTATCGTCATTTAGAAAAACCGAATATGTTCCTTCAAGACGCTTCAAATAAATTTTAATGACGTTTGATACTATTCACATTAGAGCTGATCACCAATGGCCTTCAAAAGTGAATTATACTCCAGTTAATCCATCTCAAAGGATCACAAAGAGACGTGTTTTAACCATCTAAATTTTTTCCCTCCTATTTTTGTGTTAGTCGTATTTGAGTTTTGAATGAATGACGCAATGTTGAATTATTTTCTTCACAGTCGTCACCAAGCGGCAAGGCGCCTCAACTGGCGTGGCTTCCCCACGCGGCTACAAAACTGAGATATGAAAACACTTTGACAAGATACAACACTTTTCAAAAATTTAATTTACTCCAATCAAAATTACCGTGGTGGTTGCATCACGTATTATTGTTTAAAAAGAAGTCTATCTTGTGAATCTTCTTATTTATTTTACTGTTGCTGATTTTATCAAAATACAGCTCACTGCTGTAACGTAAATACAATTAGGTCTGCGCTCGTGTGACCTGAGCTTCTCCCGGCGTACGCAGCATCAGAAGTTATCGATTGTGAAAATTAATATGCAATGGATGAAGTCGCGTTAACTCTGTTAGTGAGAGCAGGATTCCACGGAGAATTTAAGCGAAAACCTCGATCTCTATTTGTTAGGTTACTTGCTAGTTCTATTTAACTGATTCCTTACTAGAACCAACCCAGTAGCTGGAAGCGGATGCCAGAACCTCTGTGTTGTTATAATCCATAGGATGACCGGAGCCAAACCTACGTTCTGCAATACCAGATTTGCTAACCCGTTCTCAGCGTATGAGACGCTTGTGTTCAGTTCACTGTTCCTGCACAATCCTGATAGTCTGACCGAAATATAACCTGCCACAACTACAAGGGATATGACAGACATGCCCCTTATGCAAACACAGACAATTGTTTACGGTACCTAAAAGGACACTAATCTTGGATGGTGGTCGATAAACACGTCCAATAGTGTTGGAAATTTTTCCTGCCTAAAGCAAAAATAGGCTCTTAGACAAGCGTATATATTCATTTTCAATGTGTGCAGATCACCTAATCAAAAAAAGAAACATATATGAAACGACAAAATCGTCTGTTTCCCATGGGTCGTCTTTCGCAGCACTCCTGAGCAATGTAAGTACGTGGTGCAATGTCCTCTTCCTAGAAGGCAGGCTGGATTCCGTCATATCATACCATCGATAAGATCATCAAGCCAATCCTAGGCCAAATTATCCCACTCTTCAGTAGCGATTCAGCGTAAGTCGCCAGAATAGTGGTCACTATCGATGTCCGGAAACAGCTCGTTTTAATCAAACCTACACGTGTTGGATTGGGTTCAAGTCCGGGAGCACTCGGGCCATACCATTCTGGTGACCCTAGCATGCTGAAGATAAGTGTTCCTGTGAACATAATGATGAGCATCCAGCAACATAAAATTACCATCAAAGTCTTGGCGATACGTCCCACTATTTGCAGCAAAGTCTCATCCCTGCACCGCAAAGCAGTGAGATTGCCCTCAATAACGACTTGAGTTATACAGTTGTCCTATATAATGCCACCCAGTATGTCAGTCCACAACCACTTTCTTACAAAGGTAGTATACAGTGATGGAGGCGTCGGTATGATCGAGTTGTCTCAAACACTTTCTCCGCTATTATCAGTGTACGAACAGACCCGATTTTCGTCTGTAGATAACACACGACGTCAATCCCGAGGCGTCAATTCTGTCCATCTGCAACGGAGTCCATGGTTTGCCGTGTACGACGTGGAGGTCATCATCGCCGTCGCGAATGTAGATCCGCGTCATACGATCGTCTCCTAATATTTTGGTGCGATACGTGACTACTTAGCCAACGGTTAGTTTGACTCAGAAGGTGGAGTCTGCCTGTGCGGTGTAAATCCTCAACACTCTCTGTCAGCTGGAACCGATTCCAAGTCGGCACCACGTCACTTTGACTCCAGTGCACACATCAAGCAACTCTCCTGTTTTAGAAGCCTTCTGTGTCCAGTTTTATGAAGCGGACCTGATCATTGGTCGCAACTGCTCAAAATGGTTCAAATGGCTGTAAACACTATGGGACTTAACATCTGAGGTCATCAGTCCCCTAGACTTAGAACTACTTAAACCTAACTAACCTAAGGACATCACACACATCCATGCCCGAGACAGGATTCGAACCTACGACCGTAGCATCAGCGCGATTCCGGTCTGAAGCGCCTAGAACCCCTCGGTCACAGTGACCTGCGGTCGCAACAGTTCTTCGTGACATTACTGTTGTACACTACTGTTGCACAGATGCATCTGATGAGTAATAGTGTAATTCACTCGAAAGTGTATAGGACGTTCTCCCCGTAGGCAGCACTCATGTGTGTATGTTAAAAACAACGTTAGTAGTGACCTCCCGATCGGTATCGGAACAGTCACAGTAGCAACATACCGGCACCAAATATCGAGGTGATGCACACATTTCTTGATGCGTGTATTTTGCAACGATCCACACCCACATCATACCCGCTACAAGCTGTGTCATCGATGACTATTTGCAAACTCCTTCCTTGGCTGGTACTTCACGACGTGAGTGAACTTGGAACGCTATGACCGTTTCTTCGATTTTGTGCGAGGTAAAGTTGCCCTGGCCATTGCTCCGCGTAGTTGTGTGGAGGTCATTGAAACTTCGATAACAGTGCAGGCAGGGAATTCGCTCTCTTGTTCGAGCATAGAACCGAGCTGAAGTGCCTCCATTAGTTTCCCGTCTCTGCGGTGCATGGTAAGGGTTGTTTTGTGTGCCAAACCTAGTGTGGCTGTTTATAGCCAGCATGTGACGTGCGAAAACTTTGCAAAAAAACGTTCAAATGTGTGTGAATTCCTAAGGAACCAAACTGCTTAGGTCATCGGCCTCTAGATTTACACACTACTTAAATTAACTTATGCTAAGAACAACACACACAAACCCACACACACACACACACACACACACACACACACACACACATGCTTGAGGGAGGCCTCGAAACTTCGGTGGGAGGGGAAAACTTTGCACCTTTTCAAATAGCGTTGCGGGTTCTCACTCCCTCAATACATGCAATAAATGATTTGAACTCTCAAAACCCTCTTTCCTTGAGTAGCTAGCTGGCACGTATTTCCACTCATCCTTGCCCCACACTTCATCGTCTGCTCACTCAGCAATTTAGTTGTGCCAACAGATTTGATCTAAGGAACTTCTGTGTGTTTTTAAAGAATTAACACACAGCCAGAGATGCGTACGAGGCGACCAACAGTTTTTAACAGCGTCAACGTGCAGTCTCACTTAAAAAGACGTGATATTGTTACCGTTTTAACACCTTAAAATTATCGTTGTATAATTTCATATAAGATTTTGGGCTGAAGAACGGAAAATGTACCACTGCCAAATGAAAACGAGACAGATAGAAATAAAGTAACTGGATTGTTTATTATTTTAAAAATAATAGCCGTAACCAATTTATCCTACTTCGAGACAAGATGGTCAATGCCTTCATGAAAAAATGTTGCGGTACCCTAAAGAACCTTGATTGTACGCAGGGGTGCAACTATTCGTCAGAAGCAAATTGATAGTCACGAATGTCTTTCTTCCAGAACCGTGGTAATTGCATGGCGAGAGATGGAGGACTGTATGGATGTGCAAGGGTTTGTTAGCGAAACTCTTGCAGCTTAGTCGAACCTGTGGGTGGGGATTATTCTGCAACTTAATGATGGGCTCTGTCAGCTTTCCTCGTTGTTAGGTCCTGACAGTGCCTTTAATGGGGAAACATCGGCGCCCCAAAATCGCCAATAACTTTTTTAATGTAAGGACTGGACCCCAGGGTTTTGGATTGTCATTCACCATTTATTGTACACAAAATGACTTATTCACGCAGAGTTTCAGAGTTAAAGCAAACAATGAACGTTACGTAACAATATAAAGGTTCGCTAAACTCAAACAAAGTTTACCATTTTACAACAACAGTTCGACAATACAAAGCTTTCAGATAGGAAAGCAACGTTTTAAATTAAAGGAACTTCAAAATATGTTTGAATGATTTTAACAACAATCCCTTATTGGGCAAGAGATCAGTAAGTAGCACTACACTTAAGACGAACCAACTACGAAGACTTTTAGCAATAAACAAAGGTTCGAACGAATGACGACAATTTCCTAAATTTATTTACAACAAATAACAAACCCCAAGGGGCTGCAACCATACTAATAATAATTTATCCTCGAAAGAACAAGACATCAGTATGAAAATGTCGTTTCCTTTCTCACATTGTCGAGGAAGATCGTTCTGAACTGGAAAGCATGTCGTTATGAACTGGAAAACAAATGGAAGCCTAAGGATTCACTGGCACAGAAAAGAATCCAAAGATTCGGGTAAATCATGAAGATATCTTTTTTTTAAACAGCAATTGCCCACTGCTCGTTAGTTTTCTGGAACATGGCTTCACAATAAACGCACAGCGGCACGTGAACACTTTGCAAAAATTAGTCACTGTGGGTAATTATTGTTTTCCCCTCTCTCAGTACTGGCATTTAAGCTGTAGCAGGAAGCACTATGCACTGTCTATCAGATGTCGTATTCGATAGCCTTTGTTATTTCAGCAGATATTTTATGGGGAGTTATGGGTGCTAACTCTGCATAGGATAAGCAATGATTGTTAGACAGATTTTTTATTGGATATTTGGGGATTAGCATGATTAGACCCAAGGTCTAGTGATAGCGTCCTTGATTAGTAATCAAAAGTTCCTCGATCCCGGGCTCAAATCCTGCCACGGCTTAAAGTCTGAATAAAAATCATCTGCAATAGCAGCCGAAGACTTGCGGCATAAGACGTCACCCTTATTCTGCAGACGGCCTTTTCAACGAGAGCGGAGGATGTTCTGGGGACTCTCTTGCCTTGAGATAGGAAACTACCCCTAGAAGCGGAAGAAACAGCAATAATCAACGGCCTGAGGAGACAGAACGTAGTGGAAACACTGCGAGTAGCCAAAAAGTTTATCCACCGAACGTGTAGCTTGTAACTGAAGTGACATGGTGGTCTCTCCTCTGGCAAACGATTCTGGACCAGAGCTCCATTCGGAACGCCGGGAAGGACCTGCCAAGGGAGAGGTGACCATGAGAAAGACATTCAAACACCAACGAATGGATAACGAGTCGGGGTGTGGAATATCAGAAGTTTGAACGTGATAGGGAAGCTAGAAAATCTGAACAGGAAAATACTAAGACCCAGTCTAGATATAGAGTGAGTCACTGAAATGAAATTTGAAACAAGATGAGGATTTCTGGTCAGAGGAGTATAGGGCAGCAGCAGCAGAAAATGGTATAACGGGAGTAGGATTCGTTATGAATAGGAAGGTAGGGCAGAGGGTCAATTACTGTCAACAGTTGAGTGATAGGGTTACCCCCACAAGACTCCACGGCAAACCAACACCGACAACCGCAGTTCAGGTCGACATGCCGACATGCCGACGTCGCAAGCTGAAGATGAATATCTCTTCATATATGAGGATATTTAAATGGTATTAAAAATACTAAAATGTGAAATGAAACTCATTCCCCATTATCACAATTTCATCAATCTGCAGCCATATATGGTGTCACTATAAGCGTTTATTTACGGTAGTTCAGACGTGCGCCTACCAGTTTTGGGTCGCTTTTGTGTTCCAGTTCATCACGGGAAAACCTCACCGTCCCCTACTGCTACTTTAAATTCAGCGGTTTAGTTAAGTGGCATGCCGTAACACATCGTCCCAAACGGAGCTGGTATGCGAGATTCGTGTGTCTCTCTCCCGCTGTCCGTAGATTCGGGGCTTAAGACGCGGCAAGCCATGTTAAATTCTGCATCCTAAGTATTCACATAATAATGATTATAGCGAACCTGTTGGGAGAGAATCTTAATTTACTTAAAACATGAGCAAATAACGAAAATTGCTATTCAGAACTCCGCGGCAGAGAACCCCGCCGACGTTTTCGCGGTCCGCTTTTATGTGCTCAGAATAGAGCATAAAAATTCCGCTCGTGCTTAGCACGCCCGACAACGCCGGTCATTTTAATTCAGCGCGCGTAATCCCACACACTAGATCCAGGTACTCGCGTCGCGGAACATATTAAGTTCTCTTCTTTCGGGTTAAAAACGCGCAAGAAAAAACTGCGATTTAAAATTCCGGGACGGAACGAATTGCGAGGTTTCTCTCTCCGTCCTTCTCTCGCGTGGATAGCGCAGGTGGCAGACAGCGGCTCTGAAAAGTAAATTAAGACAAGCAAATACAAGCGCGTGCCGGCTGATCCTCGAGGGACGAGTCGGTGCTTTAGGGAAAAGGGAAGGCGCAAAAAAATTAAGCTCTCTTTACGGGTGCTTCTTGTATTTTTTTCCTCGCACTCGCTACGTTTCACTGTTTGCTGGCGTGGAAGACGTACAACTCCAATCAGCTAATGGAGCCGGGCCGGTGAGACCTGTACGAAATCCCGCGAGGAGAGAGACACTGCGATCGCCGCGTCGTCTTCGCGGCAGCTCTTTGATCAGGACACTCTGCGTCACCGGGGACCAGCACGGAGCGTAATTATTCGCGGGAATTACCCGACGCCGAAACCTACTGGAAAAACTGCGACAGCCTTATACCGGTTCCCGTGGAGCCACGCGTTGTTCAGAAAAAAGTAACGCAGCCCAGCCACTAACCTCACCTACATACACTATTGGCCATTAGAATTGCTACACCACGAAGATGACGCGCTACAGACGCGAAATTTAACCGACAGGAAGAAGATGCTGTGTATGCAAATGATTAGCTTTTCAGAGCATTCATTTCTCATACACAAACAGCAGTTGACTGGCGTTGCCTGGTGAAACGTTGTTGTGATGCCTCGTGTAAGGAGGAGAAATGCGTACCATCACCTTTCCGACTTTGTTAAAGGTCGGATTGTAGCCTATCGCGATTGCGGTTTATCGTATCGCGACATAGCTGATCGCGTTGGTCGATATCCAGTGACTGTTAGCAGAATATGGAATCGGTGGGTTCAGGAGAGTAATACGGAACGCCGTGCTGAATCCCAACGGCCTCGTATTACTAACAGTCGCGAACACAGGCATCTTATCCGCATGGCTATAACGGATCGTGCAGCCACGTCTCGATCCCTGAGTCGGCAGATGGGGACGTCTGCAAGACAACAACCATCTGCACGAACAGCTCGACGACGTTTGCAGCAGCATGGATTATCAGCTCGAAGACCATGGCTGCGGTTACCCTTGACGCTGCATCACAGACAGGAGCGCCTGCGACGGTGTACTCAACGACGAACCTGGGTGCACGAATGGCAAAACGTCATTTTTCGGATGAATCCAGGTTCTGTTTACAGCATCATGATGGTTGCATCCGTGTTTTGGGACATCGCGGTGAACGTACATTGCAAGCGTGTATTTGTCATCGCTATACTGGCGTATCACCCGGCGTGATGGTATGGCGTGCCATAGGTTACACGTCTCGGTCACCTCTTGTTCGCACTGATGGCACTTTGAACTGTGGACGATACATTTCAGATGCGTTACGACCTTCATTTCATCCCTGCTTCGTTTCAGCAGCATAATGCACGACCGCATGTTGCAGGTCCTGTACGGGCCTTTCTCGATATAGAAAATGTTCGACTACTGCCCTGGACTGCACATTCCCCAGATCTCTCACCAACTGAGATCGTCTGGTCAATGGTGGCCGAGCAACTGGGACGTCACAATAAGCCTGTCACTACTCTTGATGAAATGTGATATCGTGTTGAAGCTGCATGGGCAGCTGTACGTGTGCACGCAATCCAAGCTCTGTTTGACTCAATGCCCAGGCGTATCAAGGCCGTTATTACAGCCAGAGGTGGTTGTTCTGGGTACTGATTTCTCAGGATCTATGCACCCAAATTGCGTGAAAATGTAATCACATGTCAATTTTAGTGTAATATATTTGTCCAATGAATACCCATTTATCATCTGCCTTTCTTCCTGGTGTAGAAATTTTAATAGCTAGTAGTGTATTTTTGCGGTACAATGACCTCCCACTATCTGAAGTGTTCTGAAGTTTTGGCACATCAATGTAGTGTTGCATCTGACTTAAGAGTACATTCCACTGTCAGCCTGTAAAATAAGCGATATATATCACTACCTTGGGAAACATGTAAGTGGGCCGCTTCTGTGTCGGCAGCGCTGCGTAGCGCTTTGCATAGGATCTCTGACTGCGCTTTCTTCGTAAGAGACTCTATGGCAGGTTGGATTCGTTGTTGGAAGTTAATCGCCAGTACTGTGGGGCAGTTGGAAGTTAGTCGCCAGCTGTGATGGATGTTAAATGTGAGAAGTTAGCGTTGATGGAGGGTAGAGGTCTGAAGTGTTAGCGTAGGCTAACAATCTGGAAGTATCCGACTTGGAGACTGAAAATTATTCATGATTGTATACCTTTGTACTGGATGTCAACGACGATTTATATTCGTGTTTGAACTGGATGTCACATTATTAAGGTAAAAAATACATTATTTGGTTTGCAACAAAATCTTTCTTTTGCGAACAACATGACTATTAGTAGTTAGTGGCTTTAGTAGTTAAAATATTTTATTAAGCTGGCAGTATTGACGCTCGCTGTATTGCAGTAGTTAACGTAATGAAGATTTTTGTGTGGTAAGTGTTAAATGAAATTTATAGATTATTGTTAAGATTTCTTTTTAGTCAGGGCCATTCTTTTGAATTAATTGTTTGAAGTCAGGTTGTGATTTTTTTGAGCACTCAAATTGCGTTGCGCTAGAATATTGCGGGCCAATGTTAACATGATACGAAAAAAGTAAAGAGAAAGTAGGCTCAGTACGTTCAGTCTTACTCAGCTGTTTCGGAATCAAATAACTTAGAAGTTTCATCTTCTCAGTCATTTAGCAATTTAAGTACAGATTCACTCAGTTAAATAAAGAAGTTTGCAGCACTAATGAAGCAATCAACGTAAATTTTTTTCCACATTGTCTTTGGGTCCTTGGACAAAATTTTATTATTTTTTACGAAATTTATTCGTCCTCAAGGGCTCCCTCAGAGGAGTTAAGGTTATTATATCCAGGACGGAAGTCGTGCAGTCTTAAAAGCTTATCCGAAATCAAAATACAAACAATTTTCTTAATCTACAGTATACTGCGTGCAGATTAATAACATAGTTTCTTCAGATTTGAAAAAAAGCTGACGTTTGAAATAAAGATTAATTTTTGTGGTGTATTTTTGGTTATTTCTTTAAAAAAATAGCTAATAAATATATTTAAATAAAACACATATCTTATTACTTCTTGGGGACGCGCTCGAGGAGTAATTCAGCCGAATTCCAGATAGATTATTAACATGCCCGCAATCCATTTCATAAGTTTGAGACTTACTGTGTTTCAAACTGACGATATGGATTGCAGGCGCACTAATAAAGATATCTTTCGGATACGTAGCTGAATTAATACTCGGCCATGACTGCAAGGTGTAATAGGCAATCTTAAATTTTAATTTATTCATTCATTATGTGCCAAACAACACTTGAACAAAACTACATCTCTGTTTAAAACGACAGCCATTTTAATATCTTTTTCAAATTTCAAAAAAACTGTGCTGTTTGCGCAGTATCCTATAGATTAAGAAAACAGGTGGTATTTCGATACTTCCGTTTCAGATAAGATTTACATGACGCAGGGCTTTCATCATGGACATCCTCATACGGGAAAGAGAAACTTTAACTTCGCGGAAGGGGAAAGATGACTGAATTTCCTTAATAAATTTGAAAATGTTGTGCAAGAATCAATAAATAAAGTTAAAAACGATTTACATTAATTTCCTCTTTTGTTTTTCCCGAAGAAAATCGTAAATGTCGTTTATATTGTAGGCTAATTGAGGGAAGTGGATCCTTAATGTGTGGTTTGTTTTATTTGATTTTTAATGTGTGTCGTTGTATTTGATTTCTGTGGACGGTTCAGCATAAGTAGGTTTTATTTTTGGTGTCGTCTCAGTGGATAACGGGGCGAGGCCCAGTGTATCGCCAGATCGAGCGAGGTTGCGAGTATCTGGTCAATGATGTTGGTTATCGAAGGCCATTAGGCCATTGCGATTTCGGAGCGCGCCCGCATTGTCCATAGGGAACTCTTTTTTTAACAAGCAGTAAGATAAAAATATCCTGCTCAACAGCTGAGTGGACGATGCGACAGACCCTCAGGTGGCGGACCCTGGTTTGATTCCCGGTACTACCTGGGATTTTTCCTTGGTAGAAGAACCGGACCGGGGTGCACTCAGCCTCGTGATGCCAACTGGTGAGCTACCTGATTAAGAGGTAGCATCTCCACGGTCCAAACGTCTACAGCGGTCAGCAGTGCATTACGCTGCTCCTGTGCCACTTCCCATGACGAATGACTGAGGATAACACTTACTACCAAGTGGTCTTCAGGGCATGATCGTGGATTTTTCTTTCCTTCATCACGACAAAGAGCTACTTTAATGTCTCGTTACACACTGTACACAGTAGGTAGAGGAGTCTAAGCAGCTGTCCAGAGCAGTCCCCTTACAAAGAAAGAGAGTTAAATAAAATTTCGATTGCATTTCCAGTTATTGATTCGCACTGCTTAAGTAAGCAAGACTTCAGAGGTAACCAGCAGACACGATACTATAAATAAGATAATTAAAAAGTCAGTGAAATAAATCTGCTAATTTAAGCATTAAAGTCATTTATTCCAACGATAGCTTGCCCAAGCAGAGGAATATCGAATTGGGGAGGGGGCAGGTGGAGCTGTCTTCATGATCACCAAACACTTAATTTACACTGAAGATCCAAAGAAACTGGAACACCTGACCTATATCATGTAGGGCTCATGCGAGCACGCAGAAGTGCCGCAACACGACGTGGCATGGACTTGACTAATGTCTGAAGTAGTACTGAAGGGAACGGACACCATGAATCCTGCAGGGCTGAGCGCAAATTCCAAAGAGTACGTGGGGGTGAAGTTCTCTTCTGACAAGCTCGTTGCAAGGCATCCCAGATACGCTCAATAATGTTCATATTTGTGGAGGTTGGTGGCCAGCGGATGTGGTTACGCTCAGAAGAGTGTTTGTGGAACCGCTCTGTAGCAACTCTGTGGGTGGTTGCATTTTCCTAGAATTGCCCAATTCCATCGGAGTACACAATGGACATGAATGGATGCAGGTGATCAGACGGGATGCTTACGTTCATGTCAACTGTCGGAGTCGTATCTAGACGTATCAGGAGTCCCATATCACTCTAACTGCACACGTCCCACATCATTACAGAACCTCCACCAGCTTGAACAGTAACCTGCTGACATGCAGGGTCCGTGGATTCATGAGATTGTCTCTGTACCCATAGACGTCCATCCGCTCGACATAATTTGAAGCGAGAATCGTCCGACCAGTCAACATGCTTCCAGTCATCAATAGTCCAATGTTAGTGTTGACGGGCCCGGGTGAGGCGTAAAGTTCTGTGTCATGCAGTCATCAAGGGTACACAAGCGGGCGTTCGGCTCCGAAAGCCCGTATCGACGATGTTTCGTTGAATAGTTAGGACGCTGACACTTTTTGATGGCCCAGCTGTGATATCTGCAGCAATTTGTGGAAGAGTTGCACTTTTATAATGTTAAACAATTGTCTTCAGTAGTCGTCGGTCCCGTAGCGATGTCGGAGATTTGGTGTTTTACAGGATTCCTGTTATTCACGGTACGCTCGTGAAACGGTCGTACGGGAAAATCCCTAGTTCATCACTGCGTCGGGGATGCTGTGTCCCATCGCTCGTACGCCGACTATAACACCACGCCAAAACTCAAATCTTGATAACCTGCCATTGTAGCAGCAGTAACCGATCTAACAAAGGTGCCAGGCACTTACCTTTTATAGGCTTTTCCGACGGCAGTACCGTATTCTGCCCGTTTACAGATCTCTGTATTTTAATATACAAGCCTGTACCAGTTCCTTTGGCGCTTCATTGTAGAAAATACCCAGTTCGAAGAAAATCGGCAGAATTTCAGCCGTTAGTTTCAAATTGAAGCCACAGTTACGACGACATGCACTAACACTGATCCCCGCCGTTGTTCGGAGAACTGGCGTCATTATATGGTAGTCCCCCTGAGCACTTTAATCCCGAGTTGCTTCCTCGACGAAAGGCAGTGGGATCGCTTTTATTTGCACACCCAGCCAAGTTCTCTACAGAGGCCTTCTTTCGTCGAAGGACACACACACAGCTGTGGTGCGTCCTCAGAGACGATGGGACTGTTAGTTGAATTCACTTCGTGACAAATAGAAGTTGCCGTAATTTCGCAATAAACATGTCGACTTCTAGCATCTTGGAATCAACCATGTGTAGATTCAGTCAGCAACTTCGTTTGTGATTAAGATGGAACTATGCTGTTTGCGTTTCGACCAATCAGCATTGAGGTTACACCCGTGTTAAGTTTTGTCTCGTTGCCACTTTCTAGTGTCTAGCTGTTTGTATTACGCGCTTCCTCACGGCTAACTGCTTTCGTTCGCGATTCTGTTAGCAAGATATATGTATGTTTCTTCCGACTATCGCTAGCTGTAGGGACTGAACTACTTACAGTTGTTTTGCGTACATTTAGTTTGAATCTCAGCAAGCCAGCGGCCTGAAATATAGCCCATAATTGTGGGCCTGGCTAAATCCTATTCTTCGTGACAAGACTGCCTGGCATTTGTGTGGTTTTATGTAGAATAGACTTGCTTTAATCACAGTTCTCTGTCTGTTACTGGTCTGTAATTCTCCCCTCATCCCCTTCATTAATCAGGTCATATTTCTTGAAAAAAATAATTCCCTGATGTAGGAAAAGTAGTCTCATGTCTCCATGGTTCAGGGAAAGGAAGGTTAGTAGGTGAGGTAGTTGTTGTCTGCTGGCAGTGGAAACAGTGACAGACAGAATCTCTCATTTACAAGCGGCCAAGCATCTGCAGAATTAATAACAGACGCACCAAGTCTACAGAGGGATTTGTAACAAAAAGAACAGTTACACAGGATGAATCACCTAAAAAGTTCAACGCAAATATTGCGGAAATGGAATGTACTATTGATGTGCACTTTTCGCCGAATGGGTTTGTAGTAAGGGGCTCGAATTGGTTCAAATGGCTCTGAGCACTATGGGACTTAACATCTATGGTCATCAGTCTCCTAGAACTTAGAACTACTTAAACCTAACTAACCTAAGGACATCACACAACACTCAGTCATCACGAGGCAGAGAAGGGGCTCGAATTGTTAGCCAATCGACAGGCTGTAATAATAGTTAGAAAGGGTCTCTTATGTGATATCATACACTTTCTAAAATGAGAAAGTGCCAGTTGACATTAACAAATGAAAGGTAGGGTAAATTAGAATGTCAGAGGTATTTGTTGCAGGATTCTAGCGTGAGTTGTTTACGAGATATCATATTTTTAAAAATGGTTCTGAGAACTATGGGACTCAACTGCTGAGGTCATTAGTCCCCTAGAACTTAGAACTAGTTAAACCTAACTAACCTAAGGACATCACAAACATCCATGCCCGAGGCAGGATTCGAACCTGCGACCGTAGCGGTCTTGCGGTTCCAGACTGCAGCGCCTTTAACCGCACGGCCACTTCGGCCGGCTCGTATTTTTAAAAGTCTCCACACTGACATTTATACAATACCTGTAGTAGCTCTCACGAAATAACAACACAAATATGTATAATAGTTACGTGGATTCTTACGAGAGAGTTGATGATCACAGCAGTGTTCAAAATGATCACCGGCAGCGGAAGTACTCTTTCAGTCTGGTGTGGAACAACTGCTGCACAGTTGCTAGCATTTCAGCGGAGATGTCCGAGCAGGTTTCAGTTAAGGGTCGTTGTATATCATCGGGAGTAGTAGGTATGCCCTCGTAGACATTGTCTTTGTGCTTGCCTCACAGGGAAAAGTCTGAAGATGTCGAATCAGGTGAACGGGCCGGCGAAGGTATAAGTCCTCTGCGTCTAATCCGACGATTTGGGAATAATTTGTGAAGACATGCTGTAGTACTTCGTTAGCTGTGGGCTGGACGGGTGTCACGTTGGTAGCGCAGGTTCCTCCCACTCTGCAGGGGAACGTCTTCTAACATCTGTGGAAGATTATTTTTAGAAGGCTGCGATACTTGAGGGCGTTCAGTGTTCCGACTATGAAAAACGGAATTATGAGCGGATGGAGCACTATCCCACATCACACGTTTACATTCCATGGAATGTCAACGGGGATTGCCAACAGATCAATAGTGCATGTTTTGGCGGTTTACCTGTCCATGACTGGCTTCATCACTAAATAAGATACATGGTACATCTGGAGTATCCTGTCTCCCACGCAGCTCTTGGCGGAGAGACATGTGATAGGGATGGAACCTAGATAGATGGGCGCGAAGCAGCCAGTGGCCTCCCTCCCTCCCTCCTCTGCCAGCCTACCTAAGCCATTTGCCTGATCCATGGCACTTCCTAGTGCGATTGTTCGGGTGCCAACATGCGGATCAACCGTAACAGCAACAAGAACATTAATTTCTCCCTGTTCTGTTGTCACCTCTTTCCCTCTATTACGTTGTCTAGATGTCACACTACTATTGATAAACAGTTGCCGAGATGGTTGACGTCTATTGGGATACATTGCCCCGTACACTCTACAAGAACGAACTGCTTTCCTCCTACACTCCCCATACATCACGAGCATGTCGGCATTTTCTGCATTGGAAAACCCCATCGTCTACTCATGACCCATTGCTTGAACTGTCACACACCGACCCACTAGCAAGCCACAATCCACTAAAGGGACACTCATGTACACTGCAAGCAAACATGACAACATCGTACCTAGCAATTACGCAGACTGAATGGCAAAAATGAGTTTCGGTGTGTAAACTTCTGAAAATACGATGTTTCTAAACGACTCGTATTAGAATCCTGCATCAAACTCCACTGTCATTCTAATTTAGACTACTTTTAATTTGTTAATATCAGAAGGCATCGTTCCATTTAAAAAGTATATGTTTGCACATAAATGCACTTTCTAAGTACTATTACAATCCGTTTATTGGCTGACTACAAATCCATCCTTTGAAAACTGCACATCAATATCACTTTCCACTGCCACAATATTTTCGATGCAAATCTTAGGTGATTCGTTCTGTGTATAAGTACTGCTGCGAGAAATCGTGACAATATTGTCAATCTAAGACAATGTTACAGCTGGAACAATAGCTAATTTTAAATAGAAAACAAATAACGCTTTTTGCAAATGAAAGCGTGATCCTATTTCAAAGACTTTATCAAAAATTTCAGCTTTGTCTGCTCCTCTTTTCGCTATATGATTCTGCGATAGTGTGGCGACGATTACACGTGATGCTGCTATTTAACGATTCTACGTTGAAAGCAGTGTACCCAGATCCATAAAAATCTGTTCTGTGTTATACTACAATTTCCTTACTATCGAAACTGTCTTCGGGATCTTCATGTTGCAGGGTTTCATATCTGAAAAACGTGGCACTGATTATTGGCCACGAGATGTTACACTGTGTGGCACATACGATAGAGTTTCTATTCGTTGTGAGGGACGACACATTTCATAGCTTAAACATAATCTTCGTAATGGCAAACCTGATAGCGCACCTGATAACGTGGACACACGCTGTTTCACCAGCGACCCACCAATTCGTGTCCATTACTTCATTCAGGTATAAAAGCACAGCCACTGTTCACTGATTCCTTCATGGTAATTGCTGTCTTTCTACAGTTCACAATGATACGGGCACATTTAAATGCGTGACATCTGTCCTCACACACGAAAGCCAATCTGCTCACCATGCCGTTACGTTAATGACAATCGTCTGTGTCGTTACCGACGTAACCTCTCGACTGTTCAGTTACGACAGTCGAAAAAGGCTCCATTACAGAATAAAATACTACAATATAAATTTAAGTGTTTATGTTAAATTATACACTATGAGGTCAAAAGTATCCGGACACCCACAAAAACATACGTTTTTCATATAAGGTCCATTGTGCTGCCACCTACTTCCAGGTAATCATATCAGCGTCCTCAGTAGTCATTATACATCGTGAGAGAGCAGAATGGGGAGCTCCGCGGAACCCACGGACTTCGAACACGGTCAGGTAATTGGGTGTCAATTGTGTCATACGTTCGTATGCGTGATTTCCACCCTCCAAAACATCCCTAGGTCTACTGTTTCCGATGTGATAGTGAAGTCGAAACTTGAAGGGACACGTACAGCACAAAAGTGTACAGGTCGACCTCGTGTGTTGAGTGCCTGATACCGCCGATAGTTGAAGAGGGTCGTAATGTGTAATAGGGAGACATCTGTAGAGACCATCACACAGGAATTGCAAACTGCATCAGGATCCACTGCAAGTACTATGACAGTTAGGCGGGAAGTATGAGATCTTGGATTTCATGGTCGAGCGGCTGCTCATAAGCCACACGTCACAGCGCTAAATGCCAAACGACGCCTCTCTTGGTATAAGAAACGTAAGCACTGGACGATTGAACAGTGGGAAAACGTTGTGTGGAGTGACGAATCACGGTTCACTATTGGCAGTGTGTGGGTATGGCGAATGCCCGCTGAACGTCATTTGCCAACGTGTGTAGTGCCAACAGTAAAATTCGGAGGCTGTGGTGTTATGGTGTGGTGGTGTTTTTCATGGAGGGGGCTTGCACCCCTTGTTGTTTTGCGTAGCGCTATCACAGAACAGGCCTACACTGATGTTTTCAACACCACCTTGCTTCTCACTATTGAAGAGCATCTTTAAACACGATCGAGCACCTGTTCATAATGCACGGCCTGTGGCTGAGTGGTTACGCGACAGTATCATCCCTGTAGTAGAGTGGCCTGCACAGAGTCGTGACCTAAATCGTGGGATGTTTTGGACAGCCGACTTCGTGCCAGGTCTCACCGACCGACATCGATACCTTTCCTCAGGGACACTGATGTTTTCAACACCACCTTGCTTCTCACTATTCAAGAGCATCTTTAAACACGATCGAGCACCTGTTCATAATGCACGGCCTGTGGCTGAGTGGTTACGCGACAGTATCATCCCTGTAGTAGAGTGGCCTGCACAGAGTCGTGTCCTAAATCGTGGGATGTTTTGGACAGCCGGCTTCGTGCCAGGTCTCACCGACCGACATCGATACCTTTCCTCCTTGCTTCTCACTATTCAAGAGCATCTTTAAACACGATCGAGCACCTGTTCATAATGCACGGCCTGTGGCTGAGTGGTTACGCGACAGTATCATCCCTGTAGTAGAGTGGCCTGCACAGAGTCGTGTCCTAAATCGTCGGATGTTTTGGACAGCCGGCTTCGTGCCAGGTCTCACCGACCGACATCGATACCTTTCCTCCTTGCTTCTCACTATTCAAGAGCATCTTTAAACACGATCGAGCACCTGTTCATAATGCACGGCCTGTGGCTGAGTGGTTACGCGACAGTATCATCCCTGTAGTAGAGTGGCCTGCACAGAGTCGTGTCCTAAATCGTCGGATGTTTTGGACAGCCGGCTTCGTGCCAGGTCTCACCGACATCATCCCTGTAGTAGAGTGGCCTGCACAGAGTCGTGTCCTAAATCGTCGGATGTTTTGGACAGCCGGCTTCGTGCCAGGTCTCACCGACCGACATCGATACCTTTCCTCAGTGCAGCACTCCGTGAATAATGTGCTACCATTCCCATAGAAATCTTTCAGTATTGAACGTGTGCCTGCGAGAGAGGAACCTGTCATCAAGGCTAAGGGTGGGCCAACACCATATTGAATTCCATCATTACCGATAGAGGGCGCCAGGAATCGATCCTCAGCAAAGTGGCCCCATATTGCCCTCAAGGTTGATGAGGAGTTCTTGTAGTAGGGGGTTCCATTTTTCCACCATCACGATTGAAAACTGCTGGATGGTTGTTGGTGGCATTTGAAAGTTCTGTAGTTCCTCGCCCCAAAGCATCCCACTCCTGCTCGATTGAATTTAAGGCGGGGAACGGGCACTCCAGTCGATTCACGAAGAGCTATTCGACGCTGTCATCCAGTTTCATCCAAAAAATGAAATCAGATTTGAAAGCGGCCCTTGAAAGACACACATGGGGAAGGAGTGCAGTGTCACAATATCCTTGACTGGTGAGTGTGCCGTGATCAAATATTTATAGGGCAGTACGCCCATGCAACGTTATGCTTCCCCACACAATAACACCGGAACCATCAGAACGAACTGTTTTGTCTCTGATGAATGTTCACACATATGGAAAGAGGTGGGAACATGTAAAAATATTTCTAGTTAGTGCAATGAATGGCAGCTAGCTCTAAATGTGGAAAAATGTGAGGTAATGCGGATGAGCAGGCAGAATGTAATGTTTGGTAAAGGTACTACTAGAGTCCTGCTTGACAACGTCAAGTCTATTAAATATCTGTGTGTAAGATTGCAAAGCGATATGAAATGGAACGATCGTGTGAGAACTGTGTAAGGCGAATTGCCGACTTCGTGTTTCTGGGAGAATTTTGGGAAAGAGTTATTCACCTTTAAAGGAGACCGCATAGGACGCTGGCGTGACCTTGAGTGTTTGGTATCTGTACCAGATGGGACTGAAAGAAGACGTCGAAGAATTCAGAGGCTGGCTGCTAGATTTGTTACCGGTAGGTTCGAATAACACGTAAGTCTTACGAAGATGCTTCGGGAAATCAAATGGGAATTCCTGGTATCAAGGCGATGTTCTTTTCGAGAAAAACTATTGAGAAAATTTAGAGAACCGGCATTTGAAGTTGACTACCGAACGGTTCCACGACGGTCAACAAGTAGTGCTCATCAGGACCACGAAGATAAGATTCGAAAAATTAGGACTCATACGAAGCAAATAGTCGTTTCTTCATCGCCCTATTTGCGAATGGAGCAGGAGAGGAAATGACTGATAATGGTGCAGCATAGCCTCCGCCATGTACTGTGCGGTGGCTTGTGGAATATCTGTGTAGGTGTATATATAAATGTAGGACATTGTCGAACGTGATCTAGGTGAAGCATCTCTAGGAACGATTTCTTTGAACCAGCTGTTGGAACGAGAGTAAATTCAGCGGATGGACTGACCAGACCCCCCCCCCCCCCCCCCCCCCGCCCCCTTAAATCCCATCGGGCATGAGTGGAACGTGTAGGCTGAGCGTATTGAAGCTTGTACGCATGAACCAAAGACCGTCCAGCAGCTGTCAAGCGTGCCGTGGAGGAATGGAACGTCCTACGACAAGAGCCTCCTAACAAACTTCTGGACAGCATGGGAGCACGTTGTGGAGCTAGCAATGCTGTCCGTGGTGATCAAACACGCTGTTATACACGATTTCCCGCTTTTTTTTAATTTCGAGGGAACCAGCATCAGTCGCTGTGAGATCAGTGTAATTATTCTCTTAATATGAAAGTGTCATTTCTTTTCGTCTCATTGCGTATTTACTTCAGTTATCTTCTATGTACTGTACTGTACCATGCGGATGGTCCAAGTTCCTGTTGTCTGTGACACATCACATGAATGTTGCTTTCGTCCTCAAGTACTGCACACCAATGTGTAATGACTAAGGAAAGTAATAAAAGGAGAATTTTTTTTTCATTTGCTCTAGAGCATTACACTTACATCTTTTGTTTTAACAACTGATTGTAACAGCCAAGGATTTAACACGATCGTTGCAGATGGACACATGAGGCACATGTTTCGAATGTCCTTCCACTCAGCTTGCATCTTATACAGCTGTGTTCCTGACGGGGAAGATATTGGAGGCTCGTAGTTCTATTGATAGACGTGATGCTGAGTGCAGTGAAGATCGATATCAGTTTAATAGGTTACTTGGCTATTGGCAATAAGTATTTGAATACTGTTAAGGGATATTATGGGATATCAAGATACTGTTGATCTACCGTAGCTATTCATGATGAATTTGTTCCACTCGTTATCATGATTGTTTTGTGAAAAACGTCAAACGCTGCTGAAATAGAGTAACTTCTTCATTCTTAGACTGAAAGCTATATGATACCATTGTGCACAGCGATCATTGAATACAGACAATGGAGAATCGGTTTATTACACCAGATCCAGATTTCATGTATACTATACTCATCTTCATTGCATGTAACAACAGGTGAATTTAGGGCAGAGTGTCACGTATTAAATAATACTGGTTGATGGAGATCATAAGGAGTCTAGCATGGAGGCTCCTGTATGCCTACATCAACCAACATTATTTACTACTGTTATAATATGACTGAAGACTATGTAATATCTGAAATCTAGGTTTTCTGTAACAAAACTTCAGATTTCGCTATCGGTTGCTGCTCATTTGTCCACTGTCTACCTTCATTGCTTACAACTTGATCTTCCACTACATACATCCTTCTCTATTAGTGCTCACCTTCAGACTAACACCATTCCTTCGTATTTGGCAGTTCTAGAGTCTGCGTTCTCGAAAACCACCTAATCAGATGCCAGAGATGAAACACTGCCTGATAATGGGGTGATTTTCCTTCTGCATATTAGGGCTAGTGTCAGGAACTATTCTAGAGACTTTAATACGGTTCTTACCAATAGCTATGCTGATAGATGAGGAACATTTGTATAATTAATTTTTAAATATTTTATGTAAAGTCTGAACTAATGAATTTGTCAACCAACGCTGTAAAAAGAAGCAGTGGCTGAACTATTTGAATGCGCAGCTCTACGGAAGAGGTAGCCATAGCAAAGGTGAGCATGCACAAATTCTCTGGTTCGTTCGGTGTACCATGTTTGGCGCAACGTGATCAGTGTTGATGCAAATTAAGATTTCAGATATTATTTGTTCGGAGACTTGAAAATTAGGCTCCATTTCGTGTGCAGCACCGTATAACGTGTAACTACTGAAAAGTAGCAGCATCGGTCATAAACGTTCATGGATTTGTCATATTCTTAAGACAACAATTTCAGACTCTTAGTTTTACTTCCCTCACATTTGCAACACTAATTTGCACTGATAATTCACTGCCCTTTCTTTGAACAAGGGTCTATGAGTTACTTAACGTAACGAAGGATCGTAAGAAAACATTTGAGAACAATTGCATAGTAGAAAAAACATGCGACTCGACAAACTAGTATATAATTTTCTATGCAAAAAGTGAAACATTTCCTGAAAAATCGAGGGACGCCCCTTTGGCTCGTTTAAATAAAGTTTTTTTCAGCAGAGAAACAGATGAATCAGCTTTCAGCTTTCTGCTTCCTTAGAGTCACACCTAGATGCGTACATCGTGTGGCAGGATGAATAACTTAGCCACAAGGAATTTGCGACAAAGAACTGCGGAAATATCTTTGAACGATGAATGAGTGTGTACTAAGCTTTACAACAGGAGTGTTGTCATGGCATGTTCCTTTCTCTTTGATTTTCTTTCATTTATGGCCCTTGGACATGATCCACTCACCAGCCTCCGATACATGATATACTACAAATTCAAAGATCCAAGCACAATCACCCATGATTTGTTTAGAATTTTTACATGGGTTGTAAACATAAATGTTCAAATGTGTGTGAAATCTTATGGGACTTAACTGCTAAGGTTATCAGTCCCTAAGCTTACACACTACTTAACCTAAATTATCCCAAGGACAAACACACACAGCCATGCCCCGAGGGAGGACTCAAACCTCCGCCGGGACCAGCCATACAGTCCATGACTGCAGCACCTTAGACATCTCGACTAATCCCGGGCGGCTGTTAACATAAAATTAAATCATGATGTACTCCCGTCATTGGCATGACACGTCACTCCAAACGTCAATTACCTATGGAACAGATAGCATTTCATGCTTCCTAAGAAATTTCCCAGCATGCACTGCTTCAATCATTTTAGTTATATTAAAATAGTGATATTAAGTTACCTAATATTATTGTCAGGCTTTTTTGCATAGCTCTACACAATGACCCGTACACAAAACCAGCCGGCCGCAGTGACCGAGCGGTTGTAGGCGCTTCAGTCCGGAACCGCGCGACTGCTACGGTCGCAGGTTCGAATCCTGCCTCGGGCATGGATGTGTGTGATGTCCTTAGGTTAGTTAGGTTTAAGTAGTTCTAAGTTCTAGGGGACTGATGACCTCAGATGTTAAGTCCAATAGTGCTCAGAGCCATTTGAACAGAAGACCATAGCTATGGCAGTAAAGTACATACTTAGTGCTACTTGTGCGCATCTGGGGCGGGCTGCTGGTTAGATTGTAAACTCTCATACTGAAGAATTTACTAAGCTGTGCGAATAACCACACACTTCTTAAATAGTACCTGTGTTGATTTAGTGTATTCGACAGTCAAGAAATAGGCTGATTGAATGTTAGGCTGATTAGAATGTTACGAGAAATGTGAGAGTCAAACTATCTAAAATATTTCATTAGTTTTTCTTCCTGGCCACACTTTGTAGATGAAGCTATTAGAAGCACGTGATAAAAAAATACTTGTCAAACAACTCTCGTTTAATTAGTACAGAGGCGTAATTAAAGTGACATCAGTATCGGACTCAGAGGACATTTTTCTTTTTTTCAGCAGTCATGGAAGAAGCGTACGTGGAAACAAGACTTTTTTGTGACGCAGTAATATTGGTCTTCTAGTTATGAAATCCATTTTCTTCCGTCCAAGCCAGACACTCGCGTACTGACTACGAGAGGAGGAAAAAAGCCTGCCTGTTTTTGCACGCTGGCGGTCACAACGGCTGGTGTGTCGTATGCGTGTGGAGCGCGGGCGTTTTAATAATGAATTAAAGCGCCCCCAGATCCAGATTAGGGGGAAGCGAGGCGGCGAAAAGGACACGTCAGCCGCGACGGCGCGGGCCAGAGCGGCTCTTAATTAGGCAAATTAGACGCGGGCGGCAGTGCACGCCGCGGCGCCCTGTGACGTCACACCTTTGTGTCCAAAATACGCCGCATCCACTTGCTCCGCGCATCCAAATCCGTGTTCGCTGCTCCTCTTGATTGCTGACTGTTTACCCTCACGTACACGCTGCTAGTTTACACATTACTCGCCTCTGTTGTCGGCTTTGACTTCCCCATACCGCGCCGACAAGAGAAATACAACATGTTGTGCCTGTGCTAGGCAGCTGTGGCCCGCTACTGTCTCTTCACAATCAAGGATATTGCAGCCACAGTCTTATGAATAGCCAAATCTATAGAGAAGACATTCTATGCCCTGCTTTTCTCCTTTTTTTCAGATTCCATTCTAACCATAACGTGTATTGGAAAAGATTTTTTTTCAGCTTTTCTCTCGCCCATTAGACTGTTACTCTATTGGAACGTGTTTTTTTTCGCTCGCCAGATCAAGTTCTTCCGGTCGTCTCCGTTTCGTCTGGCAAACCATATATACGTACGCCCACTTCAGTTCTAGAGAAAATGGTGTTGGGACAACAGAAATCGTTTTGTGTCCTACGTTGCGCTCATTGCGGGTCAGCAACAAGTGTTGAGCGTGACTTTCATATTAGGTATGGTGTGGATCCTCCAGCACAGAGCATTAGACGATGGCATGGACGAGTCCCGAGAAACAGGTTGTTTGTGTAAAGGCAAATCACCGGGCTGTTCTCTAGCGTCTGATACAGACGTTGAACGCATCTGCCTTAATTTTACAAGGAGTATACAGAAATCCATTCACTGTGCAGCTCGATAGCTCAACATGCTCCCGATGTCCGTCTGGCGTACGTTGCGTCGACGTTTACACATGAAACCATACAAAAGTTAGCTACTCCAAGCTCTTCGTGTAGGTGACGAACAACAACGTGTGGAGTCTTGTATTGCGTTCTTGACAAGACGGAGGATGACTGTTTTCCTCCACGCTTAGTGTTTAGTGGTGAGGCAACATTCCATTTAAATGGAAAGGCGAACCTTCATAATTTGAGAATATGGGATTCGGAACAACCACACGAAGTTGTACAACATGAGAGCGACTCTCCAAAATTTAATGTGTTTTGTGCAGTTTCACGGGAAAAGGTGTATGGCCCATTTTTCTTTGCCGAGACCACCTATGGAGAGGTATTAAAGAAAGTTTTTGAATTTTCCGTTCATCGGAAAACAAAATTCATTGTATATGTTAATTAGTTTCTTAAAAATAATTTGGAACTGAACTTTACGTGACTGCTCTTGTCTCTCTCTTCTAAATTTATTCAGTGCTTCTCTGTCGGTTTAAAATGAATGTTTCAGCCCCATAAAGGTATTTTGGTTTGGTTTAAATTGGTCTAAGCACTATGGGACCTAACATCAGAGGACATCAGTGCCCTAACTAACCCGAGGCAGGATACGAACCTGCGACCGTAGCAGCATCTCGGTTACGGATTGAAGGGTCTAGAGCCGCTTAGCCACAGCTGGCGGCTCATTTTGGTTTGATGAGTATGTTATAGTGTCTCACATTTGCGGATTTTCAGAATCATTTTTTGTTATAGATACCTTTTGTTAAGTCGTGATATAGATTCCATTTTGTGGCAACGGTTCCGTATCTGAAAAAATTATACAACCGTAAAATTTTAAATGGAGGTGACTTCACTTTATCTAATCTACTCGCGATACGTTGGAGAAAATGTGTTTAAAGTCGATGGTACGCGTAAATGTCGAACCGAATACTTTCAAAAATGTTATTTTGAACAAATATTTCTGGAGCCAACTTGAACTGTAAATGGTTGCGAAAACATACATGATCTCTTAGCAATAAATAATCCTAAGCAAATAGAAAGCATCGTGGCGTGTACAATGATTAGTGATCACAAGCTCTTTGTAACAAGACTCAATACCGTAACATCCAGGCCCAATAAAAATGAAGGCAAAATATATATCTGAGCCGCGTCGGTTCGTATCGACTGCGGTCTGAAAATTGACTCTCTGCTTCGTTTTCCCTGTGGTCGCCTGACGGCGCTCTTGCGCCCGGCTTCGGATTTCAAATGTTTCGCGAGGTGGGCGAGAGTAAAACGGACAGTCACCGGGGACGAGGACGAGGACGAGGAAGTCATTTGGAGGAAACGTGTGCTGCCGCGCGCCGGTGGCCGGTGTCTTCAACGATCCGCTACGTGAGAACCGTTGCAACGGAAACGACTTCGATGACAATTAGCTGATTTCGCTGCGCTGAAAGGGCACCTCTTCCCCGTTGTCGAACCGTGTTGTGTGATCTAGTTTGGCGGCGTTATCGAGCTCTGTTGTCACTGCGCTGCCCTATGTGATTCTTCCCCGGGTTGTGCATTTGTGCTTTCCGGGAAGTTTGGATCCGCCGTTGTTGTGTTCTGTATTGCTTATAGACATGTTTGAGCTGAGAGCATTGTGTTGCATTCCTGAAAACTAATTTAGTTGTGATCCCCAGGTGGGAGAATTCTGCTCATATTTTTTAGTGTTTGGTTTTAATAGTATATTTCCTTGCCAGATTACGCCTAACATTACTATTGTCACCGTCTGCGGAAGCGGAGAAGTGTGACGGCGGTAACAGGTACTACTGGTGCTGTCAGAAACATTCATCATTACCTCTGAGATTCTGATCTGGCCTGACCTGCTAGTATACCGGATGCGCTACAGGAAAGCTGTGAAATTTGTGTTGGCACACTTGTGTCTTGAAAGGCGAGATTCCTTACCTGATTCTGGTAGCCCAATTGGGTGTGCGAGCCGTACTACTATGTGATCAGAATTTCAACCAAAAAGGGAGGATCAAAATAGTTATTTAAAATCTACTGAAACTATGTTTGCAGCTTGGTTATATTATTCCTTCATCAAAGAAGACGAAGTACATCTTCCAAAATTCGAGTCAAGAACAGCTGCCAACATGAGTAACTTAGATGCAGATATCCTCGAGGTAGCGAACATACATCAATAAATGTGTGTCTTCTTGCCCAGAGTGTGTACAAATTAGGTTTTCTCAAGTATGCTGATATAATAGCTTTTTACTTAGCAGTCATATATAACCACTCGTTTCGTGGAAAATTGACAAACCGTTTCCAGTTACCTCTCATTATGTGCTACTTACAGTCCTTCAAAACTCATTAACCAAAACTTTTTGTAGTCTGGCTGGAGTATACCGTAACACCATTCTGTCTTGAACCAGCCTCTATAAATGGTTATGACGAAAGAGATCACGTTCCTGAAAAACGTGAGAAAAATTTATAAATTGTAGGCTTAACAGACAATTTACAGCAAGTAAGACCTGGAGGAATTAAAGCACTCTTACAAAACCGGCAATGTCGTCCATACTATACCCCATGAACTAGATATAAACTGTGTTTTAATGTTTCAGAAAATATGAGTTATTTTTCAGACGATTGACTATTTTCCATGAAGGCTTTGCTACGACTGAAACAAGCACGATCGTTTTTTTTTTCGGAGTGCTAGTACAACGACGTACCCTGTAAAAATCGACAGTCAGCATGGGCCGTGTCTGTACCTGAAAATAAAGGCTAGAGGAAAACTACAGGAAGCAGATTGGGGACACCTTTTCAGCAACTTTATGCAGTGGTTCACATATGCCTTTAGTTTAATCCAGCACAAAAACGTAGGTGACATGGAACAAGTGGCCTAATTATGCTTGAACATTTTGATAACCAGACAGACATAAGTTGCGCAGTGACTAGGGAAGCCATAGTATTCCTCACAACGCACGTTCACGTTAAGCTAGAAATGTCTACACCTCCGGAGACCAGAGCAACGATCTGTTATGTGTAACTGGATATTCTCCTCGCAACTAAACTGTATTCAGGAAATGCGGTGAAAGCGGAGGGGCGGAAGGGTTGATGTGGGGAAGGGATTGAGCTGAAAATAGACTGGTGGTTCTGCTTTAGCACTGTACCGAAGAGGTTTGGTTGTACTCTAATCTTAGGGCAGCTCAAAAACACCAGGTAGTTACATACAGAAGTGTTACGCGATACATCTCTCACACATGTGTCGATTTGTTAATACACAGATGTACAGTACTGCATTAGTACTGTGTCTTTGCTTTGTGTGCCTACTGTACATGCAGAACTGACAGTTTGTTTATAATTAAGGAAGGGAGCACATGTAGTCAGTAAATCCAGTAATAAAGGAAACGGGTAATTATTCCTTGAAAAAGGATACACCAAACAAATATTCGGTACGCTGCTGTTATTTCAGCCATAGTATTCCTCGCAGTCGCCGTCTACGCTGTAGTACAAATGTTTGAAACCACGGTTTAGAGGAATCATAGACGCTCGTTCCTGGAAGTGTATCTGAAATCTGTGACGAACATACCGGTTGGTCCCGTGATGATGTTACAAAGTTTCAGGGATGATAGAGAAGAGTGAATGCATCAGTATGATGTAAGGGATCCTGGTCAAGAAACGACCTAGTCGGAAGTTATAAACGAAAACGGTTTTGATGCCTATGACAATGGACCTCTTCTACTGCAGGCTATTTATTTTTAATGTTTTGAGAGTCTTTACTATGGAGCAAAAGAAGGAAAAATGTACAGCAGATATGGGCCCTAAAGTTCATACTTAAGAGCTATGAGTCCTTATTCATCTTTGCTATTGTGAAACCTACATCTTCTACTGAAGGCGTCCTCATAGCTCTTAAGGTATGCAGTTTACAGTCCACGTTTACTAGATAATTTTTTCTTGTTTTTAGCGACACTACCTCCACCGAAAATTTGAAAGCAGTGAGCGTGCAGTAGAAGAGGCCCACAGTCAGAACGATTTTTGCTTTTAATTGTCGACTCGGTCGTTTCCTGACCAGGGGTCCCTGCCTGATACTGATATATTTATCTTTCTTGATCATTCCTGAAAATTTGCAACATGGAGACGGAATTACGCTGTAGTCTGTATTTCACACTCTAGGAATGCCTTGGACGGGAAGTGCGTCTTAGTTCCCGCCCCTCTAACTTGCATACTCACAAGGTTCATATACAGGATATCCCACATGAAACCGGTCTGCCTCGAGTACTAGATAATTATCTCTACCCGAGCATGCTTGTGAAGTGACAACACTGTCTCGAAAGTTAGCTACACCGCATCTTATTGGAGTGTTGAGTGCAGCTGTGTATTCGTGCGTTAGTTGTTGTTGTTGTTGTTGTGGTCTTCACTCCTGAGACTGGTTTGAGAAAATCGTATTGTGCAGTTATTACAGTAATAGGGCAGTTTGCATTAGAGCAGTGGACTGATAGTGTGTAGTATTACATAAAGGTGGGCCCCATCAAGGAATGCAAGGAAAATTATCAAGCGAACTACCCCAGGAGGAAACTCCCCAAGACCAGCACCATTCAGGATATGTAAGAGAAATGGTGGGATGTAGTATCCGTTCAGAATGTGCAGAGGAACAGGCGACCGACAGTGTGAACCCCAGAAACTACAGACAATTCGCATGGACGTTACGAGAAGTCCCCGCTATTTGGTGAAAAGGTTATCAAAGCAGGCTGGTGTATCTCGTAGCCACGCAGAGTTGCCACGCGGTTTGAGGCGTCATGTCACGGACTGCACGGCCCCTCCCACCGGAGGTTCGAGTCCTCCCTCGGGCATGGGTGTGTGTGTGTTTTTCTTACCGTTACTTCGTTGAAGTCAGTTTAAGTAGTGTGTAAGTCTAGGGACTGATGACCTAAGCAGTTTGGTTCCTTAGGAATGCACAAAATGGTTCAAAAGGCTCTGAGCACTATGGGACTCAGCTTCTGAGGTCATTAGTCCCTTAGAATTAGTTAAACCGAACTATCCTAAGGACATCACACACATCCGTGCCCGAGGCAGGATTCGAACCTGCGACCGTAGCGGTCTCGCGATTCCAGACTGCAGTGCCTACAACCGCATGGCCAAGGAATTCACACACACATGAACACTTTTTGTATCTCGTTCATCTTGTTAAAATTGTAACAACTAAAACGGCTTCTGACACCAAATGTAACAATTGTGTTACTAAATGTGACACTTCTGTCGCTCAATGTAACTGGGTTTTCTCTTTTGATGCTGTCAATTGTCAGGATGAGCATTCTAAAGCATTCTGTCAGGGTGAAAATATTAAATAAATTAACTTTTCTCTCTTAACAACATGTGGGTAGGGTGGGTTCTTCCTTGGCTCGGGTATGAGGTCGAATGAAACATCATTTTTACATAAGATAACTTTTATTGAAGATTTGTACAACTGTATCTTATGGGATGTTCTGGTTCGGAGAGCGGCAGCTGTGTCGTTTGTGAAGTCTTCTGCTGCGGCAGCGGCGGCGGCGGCGGCGGCGGCGTCTGATTACGCGTAGCAGTGTGTATCTCGTGTCGCCGTCTCGCCCAGTTGACTAGAGACGCGCAGCGCGAGGTGGCCCGTTTAATTATTGCGAGCGAAGTCGTGCATCGGATGGTGATACCTTGGATGTGGCGTCCCAGTGTTTCTCTTCTCTAAGCGGCCGCGTGTGTTGTGCGTCGACCAGCGGAGCGGCGCGGCGGGGCAAGGCCAGTGTCCCGAACTCGAACCACGGACTCCCGCTTGCCAGTCTTCGGCTCTCAGGTCTTCATCCCAGCTCACAGGTGACTGCTGAGGTGAGGCCGTCTCCTTCCCGTCCTCACGAGTCACCCGGGTACGTCAAAATCAGACTTCAAATACCTTTTAACTTCGGTCTTCTGGCGCCGCGGCTGCTGCTTGCTACTCCATTACAGCGGCGGACTTGGTTCGTCTGTGCATGATGCAGACTCTTCTTGCATGACGGTCTTCAGCACCGAAACTGACTGAAAACTACTGCTACTCTTCTTTTCTTCCTTCGTCTCTCGTCTTCGTCTCCGTCCCCGTCTCCGTCCTCGTCTTCGTCCCTGTCTTCATCTGTCTTCCTCTGTCAGGCCCACCGCGTCTCGCGTATTTATTCACTTCAGTTCACTGGAGGTGAACGACTTCACAGCCATTGCCTCTTCTGTCACGTTGAAAAGTTTCTCGAAGAATCTTCTTAACGTCGGTCATTGGCTCTTGGAATGTAGGCAGGGGCCTCTGATCGCATGTGACGACTGAGAAACACGTGAGCCGGTCATTGCCTCTTCCGTCACGTTGAAAAGCTTCTCGAAGAATCTTCTTAACGTCGGTCATTGGCTCTTGGAATGTAGGCGAGGGCCTTTGCTCAAATGCGACAACTGAGAAACACGTAAGCCGGTCGGGCAATGCCCTGATGGCTGAATCGACAGCGCCCGCTTATGTGGAACTTCCTGACTTCACGGTCATTGTCTCTTCTGTTCTGCCCACTGAATGCGAGTATGTAACTCTCTAACCTAAACCAAGTTTTCCATTTATATTCTAATTTCTAGTTCACTTTGATTTCACTAAATTATTTACTTAAGTACCACTCAACATTCCTCCACCCTTCGGAGAAATTCGCTCTCGAATTTACCACTCAACATTCCTCCACTCTTCACACGGAAAAAGCACAAGCACTGAAAACTCTCGACTTAGAAGATTACACACGCTTCACATTAAGTATGTGGAAAATACTTTATCACTTTACTAAAGCAGTGTACGCTCATGAATCACATAGTTCGCACATAAAAGTTTGTAATAAGTGTAACAAATCTTCATGACAATGAATAAACAAAAATAGATTATTCAGTTAGAAAATTACAGAGCAACAGCTGTTTAATCTACCCTATACTAATGCAAGAATATCTATTCTACAGTATTGTTTATGTTAACAAGAGACTGTTTAATAAAGAATGAAGTACAATAAACAAAATTAATACACTAATGCTCAAAAGTAACTACTGAAGTACACCAGTTAAGAATGTGGTATCCAGTTAACAGGGATTTGATGAAGTGGTATATTATTATTTGGCTTATTTTTTCGTCTTAAATAAAAGAAAACTGTACAAAGCAGAAACACCAACACAAAGATTCCAGATATACCCGTTCCTAGCATTATAATTTTAGTTTTGTGTTCACCTTTTAATTTTAAGACATGTTGCATCATAACATTGGCATCAATTTTGCCTTGCTGCGAGTTTATGAACATACCTAATGACTTCAGAAGGGAACTGTCAAGGGAGTAATTGAGGTAGGATAGGTTTTATGTAGGAAAAGCTTGCATGGCGTTTTCTGAAAAAAGCAAACAACATGGTTATGAACCTACCAACCTAGTAAAAACAAAAATAAAGAAAAGAGGAAATACATTGTTAACTACAAGATCTACATGTTTCTACGTTCAAGACCATTATCATGTATTAATTATTCACATTTGTATATTATCCACAGTCTACTAAGATTCCACTAGGACATTCGCACCCTTCATCGACGATTGTATGGTCCCAGGTCTGTATGTTGTGCCGGCGTGGCCACTCTTCTTCCTCTTCGGGAACTTCCTCCACCCTTCGGAAAAGCAGATACTATTGTTGAAGGAATTACATCTGGAGCCCCCTTAAAAGGTTTTAAACGACTTGCATGGACAATGGTAGTTCGTGTGGGCAGTTTCAATTTAACGTTGACTGGTGACGTGATCTCAATAATTTGATAAGGACCTCTGTAGTTTGTTACAAATTTCTTCGTTTTTCCTTGCGCTATGTAAGGAGTTGAAAGCATAACCCACTGACCGATTTTGTAATTTGGATATTTAGCTTGGGTATTACCTAATCTTTCCTGTCGTTCCAAAGCCTTTGTATTAGATTTTTGAACCTTTTTCCATACATCCTTCATCATTCGACTGAAATCTCTTACTGTTTCTCCGACTTTTCTGTTTTTCTGCCTGATTACATCAAAAGGGGACGGCATTTTTTTCCCATAGACCACTTCATAAGGTGACATGCCAGTTGCTTCATGCGTTTTGGCGTTGTATACCGACAAGATTATTGGTAAATACGTATCCCAATTAGAATGTTGTTCGTTAATATAATAACTAAGCATCTTGTCAATTGTCCGATGAACTCTTTCTGTGCGCCCGTTGCACTGAGGGTGTAACGGAGTTGTGCGTAATTTGCGTATTTTTAATAAGTGGCATAGCTATTTCATTAATTCAGACATAAAATTAGATCCCTGATCTGTGATAATAGCTTCAGGTACTCCAAATTTAAGTATCCAGTTGTTAACTAAAGCTTGGGCAACTGTATTTGCTTGCTGATCTGGGAGAATCACCATAGCTAGATAGCGTGAAAAGTGATCGATAATTGTAAGGACATACTTATTACCAGCCGGTGTTTTATGAAATGGCCCGTAGAGATCCAGTCCACAGATTTGAAATGGACATGAAGCCTCGGGGAGCCTCTGTAAGGGTATTTTTGAACGAGAAAGTTCAGCTCGTTGTGCGCACACAATGCAATTACGAACGTACTGCGCAACATCCTGTTTTCTGGTTTTCCACCAAAATCGCTCTGCTACTCGTCTTTCGGTTGTCCGCTGTCCACCGTGCCCTGCAAGGATATGATCGTGGGCCTCTGCCATTGTTTCTTGTCTAAGGTGTTGGGGAACAACAATTCGCGGTCCAAGTTTTGTTTTACGGCATAATACACCATCTTCAAAGCAAAATTGTTTTTGAGTTGCGTATTTTTTACATTCTGTATCCTCATCTTGTGCCTTTCTCCAGTCCTCAGTATCTCGGCCTGTTGCTTCCAAAAGTGCTATTTTCCGACTTAGGCAATCTGCATTCGTGTGTTTTTTGCCTGGTTTATGGATAACTTCGAAATCCATTTCGGAAAGACATAGGGCCCAGCGGGTAAGACGACTAGATGGATCCTTTAATCCAAGCAACCATTTTAAAGCTGCGTGGTCTGTAATAACCTTGAATTTCCTACCATACAAGTAGCATTTAAAGTATTTGATACCATAAATAACACTTAACAATTCTTTCTCCGTTGTGGAATAATTTCTTTCTGCCGTTGTTAGTTGTCTCGAAGCATAGGCTATGGGGTGTTCCGCGCCATTAATATTCTGACTCAAAACAACTCCTACTGAATGACCACTTGCGTCACAGCATAAAATAAATTCTTTATGATAATCTGGGTAGGCTAATACTGGACTGTGTGTTAACTTATCTTTAAGGGTTTGAAATGCTGATTCACAATCTTCAGACCAATGAAATTTTGCACCCTTTTTCAATAATTGGGTTAAGGGTCGGGCAATTTCAGCAAAATTTTGAACATATTTTCGGTAATACGATGCGAGACCAATGAAACTTTGTACCTCCTTAACGCGTTGTGGTGTTGGGAAGTCCTTAACTGCCGAAATTAATCGAGGATCTGTTTTAATTCCTTTTTCACTAATGACATGCCCTAGGTATGTAACCTCTGTCAATGCAAAAGTACATTTTTCCATATTTAATGTTAATTTAGCTTTTCTAAGTCTCTGAAAAACATTACGCAGACGCACAGCATGTTCATTAATGTCTCTGGAGAATACAATAATATCGTCTAGATATACACAACATTGCTGAGTTTTGAGTCCTCGCAATACTCCATCGAGTAGTCTTTGAAAAGTTGCTAGTGCATTTTTCAAACCGAAAGGCATTCTTTTAAATTGCCAGTGGCCTCCAGGGGTAGAAAATGCTGTTTTATGCCTATCTTCAGGTGCAACTTCCAATTGATGATATCCGCTACGTAAATCGATTGTTGAAAAGTATTTACTGTTACCCAAACTGTCAATGATATCTGTAATGTTTGGAAGAGGATAAACATCTGAGATAGTTTGTTTGTTAAGGTGTCTGTAGTCACAACAAAATCTATATCGTATCGTACCGTCGGGAGACTTCTTTGGAATAATTACAATATTTGAATTATAAAGCGAATCAGAATATTCTATAATTCCATCTTTTAGATGCTGTTCCAAAAATTCATCCAGTACTGACTGTAAGTGATGCGGAACTCTATAAGGCTTCCTATAAACTGGGGGGCTATTTCCTGTTATGATCCTATGCTGTGTGATGTCTGTTGCTGGCAATGGACCTTCTGCATTAAATAAATCTTGGAACTCAACTAAAACTGCTTCTATCGTGTCTCTATCCTTTCCTTTCAAATGCAATCTTCTGGCGCAATGCGGTTTTATAGGCGTCTGGTTTCTGACCATCAGTAATATCTGACCAAATGAAATCTTCTTCTTCAAAAGTACTGACTGTAGCCACTAATATTCCCTTATGCAACTCTTTGTCCTCCACTCCGAAATTGTCAATATGTACCGGTACTTTTCTTTCTCCCTCAACGTCTTGAACCCGTACAACACTCTTACGTACAAAACAATGTGATACATCTAATTCCTCATTTTCCTCTAAAGGCTCTATTAGACACACTGTATCTGTAGGTACTTCGTGGTCAACGGTCATCCAGAGAAGTTTTCCTGAGCCAGATGGTATCTGATCCCGCGAATCAACCTTCAAGGACGTTGCACGCAGTATAGTTGATTTCGCCTTCCGGTTAGGGAAATCTTGCGGCAGAGGGCCCTTTGCAGCGGTGTCACCTAGCTGAAACACCATTCCGCTAAGCTCTACAGTTTGCTGTCTGAGGTCGATTTTAGCGTGATGTTTATTCAGGAAATCCAACCCTAGGATCGCGTCGTACCCGTCAGTTACCTTTGTTACCACTTCTACATCTTCTTGAAATTGTACACCGTGAATATAGAAAATCAATGATGTACATCTTAATGACTTAACTGCACCTCCTCCTACTCCACTCAATCTATACCTTGGAGGGTCATATTTCTTTTCTCCAATACGTTCATTACTTACTATTCATACGTTTGCGCCTGTATCCACCAGTATCCCCCCCCTCCCCCCCAAAGCAGCAGGGAACCTCCACCTTGCTGCACTAGCTGGACAGTGTGTCAAAGGTGTTCAGCCTGACCGGGTTGCCTCCAAACACGTCTCCGACGATTGTCTGGTTGAAGGCATACGCGACACTCCTCGGTGAAGAGAACGTAATGCCAAGGCTGAGTGGTCCAGTCGACATTTTGTTGGACCCATCTGTACCGCGCTGTATAATGTCCTGATTGCAAAGATGGACCTCTCCATGGACGTTGGGAGTGAAGTTGCGCATCATGCAGCGTATTGTGCACATTTTTTTTGAGCAGTAACACGACGTCCTGTGCCTGCACGAAAAGCATTATTCAACATGGTGGCGTTCTGTCAGCGTTCCTCCGATTCACAATCCGTAGGTAATGGCCATCCACTGCAGTAGTACCCCTTTGGCGGCCTGAGCGAGGCACGTCATCGACAGTTCCTGTCTCTCTGTATATCCTCCATTTCCGAAAAACATCGCTTTGGTTCACTCCGAGACGCCTGGACTCTGCCCTTGCTGAGAGCCCTTCCGGTCAGGAAGTAGCTATGCGGATGCGATCGGTATTGACCATCTAGGCATGGTTGAACCACAGCCGTGTACCTTCTTCTTGATGGAAATATTGGAACTGATCGGCCTTCGGATCTCCTCCGTCTAATAGGCGATGCTCATGCATGGCTGTTTACATCTTTGGCCGGGTTTAGTGACATCACTGAACAGTCAAAGGGACTGTGTCTGTATTACGATATCCACAGTCAACGTGTATCTTCAGGAGTTCTATGAACTTGGGTGATGCAAAACGTTTTTGATGTGTGTATATGAAATTTAAAGACTTATAACTGAGCGAGGTGGCCCTGTGGTTAGCACAGTGGATTCGCATTCGGGAGGACGACGATTTAAACCCACGTCCGACCATCCTTATTTAAGTTTTCCTTAATTTTCCCAAATCGCTTCGGGAAAATGCTGGTATGGTTCTTTGAAAGGACACGGGTGATTTCCTTCCCCATACTTCCCCAATCCGATGGTACCGATGTCCTCGCTGCTTGGTCCTCTTCGCCGAATCACTCAACCAAAAGCCTGTCGTCAGAGTGTAGTACATGAGTGAAAATGTGAGGATGAGGAAAAAATAGTTCATTATTGTAACTGACTCTTAACATAGATTGCTAACGGTTACTTGAACCACTGTCTTTATTTCATGTCAGTTCAGGCCTGGTTTCATTTGTCAGGTTTTGTAAACTCTTATAATTGCAGATACTGATCGCAGGACAACCCACGCATTGTGCATGAAGAACCTCTCCACTCCGGGGATAAATGTTCGGTGTGCATTGTCCAGCATGGACATTCTGGGCCCCATAGTTTTCAATTACGCCTTAAAAAGTGACAGGTATCTACAGATCTTTGATTCTTTCTGTGCGCAACAGCTACAGATGAGCTTTATTCCAACAACATGGACAGCTCCTCACACATTCAACTAAAGTGTGGAGCACATCACCAACGTGTTCCCTGAAGACAGACTTGTCACTAAATGCCTCTGGCACCCAAGCTTTGCCGGCCGGAGTAGCCGTGCGGTTCTAGGCGCTACAGTCTGGAACCGAGTGACCACTACGGTCGCAGGTTCGAATCCTGCCTCGGGCATGGATGTGTGTGATGTCCTTAGGTTAGTTAGGTTTAATTAGTTCTAAGTTCTAGGCGACTGATGAGCTCAGAAGTTAAATCGCATAGTGCTCAGAGCCATTTGAACCAACCCCAGTTTCCCGGTCTTTCATTTATAGGGCACATTAAAGAGCGAAATGTATGGGAACCTGCCCACTCGCCTGTTATAGGGTGCCTAGGAAGCTGTTTTGTCGGACAACTAGACAATATAAAAGCAAATCGTATTAATGTAGTTTATTATAGTAATTGAATTGACAATACTTAACTTTATTTTTTACGTGATGGGTCGCAAGCAACTGGCGACATGCAAATAATCAATGTCCTTCGATAGATAAAATTTCCATGCAAGCTAATCACACAGCTTCATAAGTCACTACTATCGTTAATATCTCCGCGGCTCTTCTAGTACTCTCTTCTAGTCCTCTCTTCTAGTGCGGGGCTACTAGTGCGCCCTCAGCCTGGCGACGCGTGTCTTTCATTCTCTTCATGTAGATGTCGCTCCTGTCGTGGTGACTTCCTAATCAGCGTGCTACTGGCTGATGTCAACCCACAGTCCTCTCTGCTACATCGCTCTTGATCTTCGTGCTGGCACTTGTCGTTGCGTCATAACAAAGTGCATGGTCACGATCCATGCACACTAGCCGACCTTAAACGGAAAATTACTGGAGAAATTAACAAGATCATTCCTGAAGAATTACAGTGTGTTGCTGGTAACGTCTGCATATGCTTGGATGCCCGTGGACACCATTTCCAGCACCTCTTGTAAACAGGTAACTACATATTTGCTAACGTTATTATTACCTATTACTTTTTAGTTATCTCACTGTTATTAGCATTTCAGGTGTGAGGCGTGTTAGTTTCATGTCGGACACCCCGTAGCATAGTTTGAAGAACGGTTTCAACAATTGTTTGCCAGGAGAAGAGCGCTGACGTTGGATATTTTTCCTAAAAGGGAGAGCTGCCGAGCGATCTAAGTGTCAGAGAGAGATGTGCAGAGCTTACCCTGGGCTAAGGGGATGAGAGGGCCTGACGTGTTCTGGCGCTCCACTTCTCTTCCCCCTCCCCTTCTCCCCCCTCTTCCCCCGCCACCGCCATTTGGGCCCACTTTCTGGACGCACCACCAGGAGAAGCAGCAGCAGTAGCAGTGAGAGTATTTTTCATCAGTGCGCAGAGGAAGCAGAGCAAACTTTTAATATTAATGCCGGCTAACAGCAATTTTCCGGGCACGGCGTTAATGGCTGCTGGAGGCGTCACGCAGCTCAGACGGCGAGCGCCTCTTGGTAGCCAGACAGCCAGACAGCCAGCGCGCCAGAGACTGGACGCCCGTGCATGGCAGCGCCGCCGCCCCGCTAATGGAAGACTGCCGGGGTCTGCTCGCCACCCGCGCGTTGGCTGGACCGCCCGCCCGTGCTGCGTGCTAGCACCTTGTCAGCTCTTTTTAGTTTTCGTCTCTGCCAAGCAGGAGTTTGATTAGTCTGACAAAACGGCCGAATGGTTTTTGGCGGCGATATTTACACACAGGATAACTGAAGGTAATAATCTCATGCATTCAGATAATTGCCTCTAATGTTGTGTAGAGATGTCTAATTGATTTAATGATCTACGCACTAACACCTCCATTATACCGGGTGATCAAAAAGTCAGTATAAATTTGTAAACTTAATAAACCACGGAATAATGTAGAAAGAGAGGTAAAAATTGACACACTTGCTTGGAATGACATGGGGTTTTATTAGAACAAAAAAAAACAAAGTTCACAAAATGTCAGACTGATGGCGCTGGACAGCAAAGGTCAGTGATTGCGCCTGACAATCGTATATAAAAGCAGCTGTAATGAGAGAGAGACTCAGATGCGCCAGCAGTCGCAGCATGTTGACGTTACCTGAAAAGGCGCTTTTAGTGAAGCTGTATTATCAGAATGGGGAATGTGCTAGTTCATCGTTACGATCCTATCGCCATAGGAAGGGGATTCGAACGGGTAAAGGTCCGTTGACAAATGCAGCTGTGGCGAGATTGATTTCGAAGTTCGAAGCCACGGGTTGTTTAGACGATAGACCCCGTAGTGGCCGACCGAGCACAAGTCGTAATGCTGCTGAGACAATTCAGGAAGAAACGGAGACTGTAGCGGGTTCGTCTATGCACGGGGAAGCCAGCGCTCGTGCAGTCGCACGTCGCACCGGCATTCCATACACTATTGCTTGGTTGGCACTGAGGCGTACCGTCAGAGCTATCCGTACAGAATCCATCGCCATAATGAACTGTTACCTGGCGATTTAGTGAAGCGGAGGGCATTTGCGGTGTGGGCGGAAGATGGCGATTGGTTGAGCAACGTGTTGTGGACCGACGAAGCTCATTTCACGCTCCGAGGGTCTGTCAGCACCCACAACTGCAGAATTTGGGCTACTGAAAATCCTAGAACTGTCGTGGAAACTCCATTGCACGACGAGAAAGTCATGGTATGGGTTGGATTTACCACATCTACCGTTATCGGGCCATTTTTCTTCGAGGAAACACGTGATTCTTGTTTTGTAACTGCTACCATGACGGGTGAGAGGTACGCCGATATGTTACAAAATCGCATCATCCCCAGCCTGGTTGATAAACACCTGCTGGAACGTGCAATGTTTATGCAGGATGGCGCTCCACCCCATATTGCTAGACGCGTGAAAGATGTCTTGCGAACGTCGTTTGGTGATGATCGTGTGCTCAGCCGCCATTTTCATCATGCTTGGCCTCCCAGGTCCCCAGACCCCAGTCCGTGCGATTATTGGCTTTGGGGTTACCTGAAGTCGCAAGGGATGCTGAAAGACAATATCCGACGCCAATGCCTTACCATAACTCCAGACATGCTTTACAAGTGCTGTTCACAACATTATTCCTCGACTACAGCTATTGTTGAGGAATTATGGTGGACATATTGAGCATTTCCTGTAAAGAACATCATCTTTGCTTTGTGTTACTTTGTTATGCTAATTATTGCTATTCTGATCAGATGAAGCGCCATCTGTCGGACAGTTTTTGAACTTCTGTATTTTTTTGGTTCTAATAAAACCCCATGTCATTCCAAGTATGTGAGTCAATTTGTACCTCTCTATCTACATTATTCCGTGATTTATTCAGTTTTCAAATTTATACTGACATTTTGATCACCCGGTATATTCTTTTGAAAGTAATTGTCTTATATTTATAGCTTTTTAAGCACAAAATTTTGTGTAGCAAACGGAAAACCAGTGTTTGTAAGGAGTACTGAAGGTCATAAATCCACCTCGATATTTATGACACCAAGCGTACCATACATTAGTCAAAAATGAGAAATACATTATTGTGACCAATAATGGAAGTTACACAATCAATATTTATGGAAACAATGCAAAATTTTAGGATACAATGAACTTATAATTCAGTCACTTTCAAGTTCTACAGCGCCGTCTTCACGTAATGTACAGAGCCTTGATATTTCTACAGAGCCATTATCGCATATTTCATGAACACCGTGTTTTACATTGTGTGCACTGAATCCAATCCTCCTTGCTCCTTTTGTCCTAAAAACAGCAACCACATTCATCGAAGTAGCGATCCTTATTACATGACTTGGAGTGTGCTTTGGTTGAGGTTTTCTAGTGAGAATTTGCAAGGCACTATGTTGATGCTGCTGATGAATCAGTATTGAACAAATTTCTATTGAGAACTGTTGCTTTGGCTTATGGCTGAGTTTCCGTGTTCCCTTCATCCTTGATCAGCCAATCTTTGAGAGTTCTTCAAGGGGTGTTACAGGGTGACAATTATTGAGCTATATGGAAAAAAACTTAAATTAGTTCCAAACTACGCAGTGCACACACAGTCAGCTTTTAAATTTCGCTACAGATATTCGGTTTTAGGTTAAGACATGTCCAATATGCCTGCCATCGTTGACGTTATTTGGCATAGACGAGTAGTCTGGTAAGGGAGACTTTTATGAAGATACTTATCCGGTATGTAGCCTTGTAAGGAAGTGAAACGTGGAAATAAGCATTTCAGAATGGAAGAGAATATAAGTTTTCCAAAAGTGGTGCTGCAAAGGAATGTTGAAGAGTAGACTGATAGATCGAATAACAAAAAGGACGTACTGAATCGAATTGCAGACAAAGTAAATTTTTGGCAGAATTTCACAAAAGAAATTGATCTGTTGAAAGGATACAACCTGAGGCATGATGTAGTCGTCCATTTATTAATGGAGGGAAGTGTGGGGCGTTAAAAACATATAGGGTGACCAATACATCAGGAACGGAAGCAGGTAAAAATGGAGTAGCCTGTGATAGTGATTCAGAGATGAACAGAGTTGCGTAGGTTACACTAGTTGCAATCAAACTACTTTTCGAACTAAAACCATTTCAATAACAACACTGAGAAATGATTCCAATAGTCATCTCACACACTCAGGAAAATATTCTCTCTCTCTCTCTCTCTCTCTCTCTCTCTCTCTCTCTCTCTCTCTCTCTCACCCTGTCTCATTCTTTCGGATCGTCAATCCTCTGGCTGGTTTGATGCGGCCCACAGTGAATCATTTTATTGCGTCAGACCATTGATTTTAGAGTAGCACTTGCTCACAACGTCCTAAATTATTTGTTCGATGTATTCCAACATCTTTCTCCCCGCTGCAGCTCTCTCAAGTGCACAGGGAGTTATTCCTTTATATCTTAACAGATGTCCTGTCATCTTCTCCTTTCTTCTTATCAATGTTTTCAAAATTTCCCTTCATTGCCGATTCTGAGGAAACCCTCCTGAATGACTCCAACCAATTTTCAACATATTTCTATAACACATCATCTCACACGCCTTGATTCTCTTGTTTTCCGTTCCTCCCTCGGTCCATGATTCACTACCATCCATTGCCGCGCTCCAAGCGCAATTTCTCTGTAGTTTGTTATTCAAACTAAGGCCTATATATTCATTTGACAAAGAATGCCCTCTTTGCCCGCACTAGTCTCTTTTTATGTCTTCGTCGCTTTGTGCGTCATGTAGTATTTTGCGTCTTGTGTAGCAGAATGTTTTCGTCTGTTTCGTGGTCATACATTTTGATAGGTTTGTCCTTAATCTCTCATGATTCATCATTACCCTCGTACTTCTTTGGTTTACTCTCAGCCCATACTGTGTTCCAGTTAAACTATCCGTCCATCAACAAGTCCTGTGATGCTCCTTGACTCCTGCTAAGGATAGCTGTATCATCAGCGATTCTTGATACCCTTTAACCACGAATTTTAATTCCGTTTACTTCCTTATTTCTCTCATTTGTTCTTTGACATTTAAATTGGACGGCAGAGGTTAAAAACTGTGTCACTGTCTTATACTTCAAATCCGAGCACTTCGTCCCCCTTTTTGTTCATGTGCAAACGGCACGCTATCACTCTTTCCCTATAGCTTACATCTATATTCCTGAGAATTTCAAACACCTTGCAGCATTTTGCGTTATCTAATATTTTTTCTAAGTCGACAGTTCCTTTGATCGTGCTTTGAATAACCGTAGTTGTTGCTTCCATTACGAAGCGCAACGTCAGATTTGCCCCTCTAGTGCCTTTAGCTTCCCTAAAGCCGAACTGACCGTCAGCTGACAGATCCTCAATTCTTTTTTATTTATTTTTTTCATTCTGCTATAAATTATTTTTTTCCGAAACTTGGTTAAACTAGTTGTTAAGCTGATCGTGTGATAATTCACTCACGCATCTCTCCTTGCTATTTTCGGGAAGGTGTGGAGGACATTTTTCTGAATGTCTGCTTGTATGCCATTGATGTCATAGATTCTACATACCAATGTGAATAGAAAACTCGATCGTTACGCCACATTTAATTGTACAATTTCTCGAAGATTTCGAATGTTCTTCGTGATGCAGTGGCGTGCCACTCGTAGAGGAGGTGACACGGGAACCCAGCGGACACCAAGTTACCGAAACACACTCGCTAGCGATCAGCTACGCTGCTCTCTGCCCCATCGAGTAGCGACCCTGGGGGCATTAGCAGAGCTGTCAGCAGCTGCTGACACAGAAATATGGCCCGCGTTATGGCTTAGTTACTACTCGCTGTTAAGGAGACAACCGTCCGAATGGGGTGCGTGAAATATTGTAGCCTCGTCCGACATATGGAGGGGGTGGGGTGGGGGGAGGTGCCCCACTAGCTGCTGCGGCCACGCCCTTCTCCCCTCCCGGAGAACGTGACTGGACGGTAAGAGTGCTACGTCTGATGTGCAGTGTTATCTTATTTTATGAAAACTAGTGGAACTACACAACAAACGTACAGCATAAGACATACCTAGTAGTGAAAAGTGGTTTCTGGCAGTTTCTATTCCCTACTTAACGCATTTCGACAGTTGCAGCTGACCGTAAGGGTTAGTAACGCGACCATAGCCAAGCTTGCTGCTTCTTGGTAAGCGCGCTTGCGAGTTCGCATAAGGTATTCAAGAATGAGACTTCTAATGTAAGTTCCATACATAGCATTTCATAATCCGTATCTGTAATTAATGGCTAAAGAGCCAGTTGTAGTGTCTAGGAAGACTGCATACTCGGTTCGCTAGACAAACAACCAAACAAGTCGTATTAATGAGTTTTATTACAATAAGAAAATTACAGTACTTAACTTTGGCCATAACACAGATGCGTCACAAGCAAAGGGCGACACACAAAATAATCAATCTTCTTGAGGTTTAAAGCTTTCCCGGCGTACTGATTGTTCCATAAAAACACGAGAGAACTGCCGGATATCAGTAATGTCCTGCCACGATATTTCGGTGCAGAGTCTTCTGGCCATCTTCATGCGAGTGCCATTGTAGTAGTACTGGCGAGTACGCTCTGAGTTCCGCTGTTTAGAGCCACACTGAGGTGACATTGTGCATGCGCTGCTCAGCGTGCGCGTTCATAACGACACCGTGCGCTGCGCCTTGTGCCCTCCACGATGAAAGCTCGGCGTATCGATATCAGGTCGATTTTCAACCTTATGCAGATAAGTACGTCGACTACGAAGTTTCTCTATAACAGGATTCCAAGCAGAGTGTAGCTGATAAACGCTATCTCGATTGATGAGAGTCTCGTTGTCAGACAATCTTATTTCCACACATTCATTGATAATCGGTCTCCAAAAGTTTGATGTATGAGCCAACATTTTTGTGTCGTTGTAATTAATGGAATGGTCTGTGGAAATACAATGTTCGGCGATTGCGGACTTGGTGGGTTGGAGAAGGCGAGGCAGAATATTGAGAAAGTATCAAGTGAGAGTTATCTTTCACCCTCCTTCCAAAATTTCATCACTGATGTGATCCGTTAAAGACGACCTGGGCCTCCGTAAATCAGGCGTTTACAAAATTCCGTGTGAATACGGCAAATCACATATATGGGGCAAACAACACGAACTGTGCAGGAGCGCATTGTGGAGCACCAACGACATACTAGCCTTCTCCAACCCACTAAGTCCGCAATCTTCGAACATTGTATTTCCACAGACCATTCCATGAATTACAACGACACAAAAATTTTGGCCCATACATCAAACTTTTGGAGACCGATTATCAATGAATCTGTGGAAATACGATTGTCTGACAACGAGACTCTCATCAATACAGATAGCGGTTATCAGCTAAACTCTGCTTGGAATCCTGTTATAGAGAAACTTCGGAGTCGACGTAGTTATCTGCATAGATTTTTTTTAAATAGAGGTGGAGCCCCTCCACGCCCACACCGGCATGATGGCCAACACAAAAGGTCTACTGCCATCTCTGCATAAGGGTTAGTATTCACTAAAGTGAGGTGTCGCAGGATGTGGGTACTGCGATGTTTGCGGACGTCTGGTTAGGATTAACCATTAATACGCGCTCATCTGGAGATAGATTTGTCGAAATCTGACGAAGGGTAGAGGTTTGAAGGGCAGAGGAAAAAAAAGTGCCAAAGCAAGAGCCAAGGGAAAAAAACCTCTGCGAAAGTTAGGTCGGGCGGCAAGAGCAGTAGCGGTTGTCTTGCTGCCTGCGATAGGTTGTGCAAGGATAGGCTTTGTTAGTAGTGGGTATCATGCATGTCGATACATTGACGTTGTGCGTTTGTGCTGCTCGGCGGCTGGCGCTGGGTGCTGGTACAGAGTCCTCGTTCAGCGTCCTGCAACAGTTAGGTTTGTTATCGGTCTTGTGTCCGATAGGTCATATACCAGAGGCACAGTGTCAGGGAGTGTTGGCTGATTGTTCGTGCGTCTGTGGGCGAGCTCGTCGGTGTCCCTGCTGTGGCCTGTTGGTCGGCTCTAATAGCAGCTGGTAGTTGCCAGTCAGTGTTGCTGATATGCAGGGGCTTACCGGCGTTTGTCGCTGTTTGCGTATGTTAGTTTACCATAGGTGGTTATGCCCTAGCTAGCAGTGTCTTTGGCAGCTTGTGTTACCACCTGTGGTTGTGTTATCTGCATAGAGATGAAAATCGACCTTATATCGATACGCCAAGCTTTCACTGTGGAGGGCGCAAGGCGCAGCGCACGGAGCTGTTATGAACGCGCACGCTGAGCAGTGCATGCGCAATGTCACCTCAGTATGGCTTTAAATAGCGGAGCTCAGCGAGTACTCGCCAGTACTACTACAGTGGCACTCACCTGAAGGTGGCCAGAAGACTCTGCGCCGAAATATCGTGCCAGGACGTTACTGATATCCGGCAGTTCTCCCGTGTTCTTATGGAACAACCAATCTTCTTCATTATAGACAATCCCAAGCCTGTGCTACATAGAGGGTACAAGTGAAGTGACTAGCGTTGAAGCTGCTATCAAAATCGCTATTCTTGAAGCTGCTACTGAACTGGCCGCCACCACTCGGTCGCAGCGCTTATGTCCTTTCCACATAGGGGCCGCTGCTGTCGCATTGGCGTCCTGGGGGGAGGTCAAGTCAGAATGCGATTGGCTGACTTCTTCTCACAGCCTTCTCTTCCCTGTCGTTCCTGACTGGCGTGCCGGCGCTTAAGCTGCAACATTTCTTCCCCGTCGCAAATGGGGCACGACAATGGAGGCAGAGGCAGAAGTGTGAACACTCTGATGGACTTGAAGCTGTGGCTGCAGGGGACGTCAGACTTCCGGTCGTAACCCGCCATCCGGCCTTCACTCTTGTGGAAACGTACCCCGGAAAACGTCCAGAAGAGTAAGCGTCCACCTCTTGAGACCCATAGGAAAGCGTCAGCTGCTGCGGCGTGGGCGGGTTCAGCTCCATCGATAGGACGAGAGGAGGAGAAGGCTCCATCTCCATGAGGTCGCCCGCGGTGTCGTGACGACACCCTCTGGCGGCTGCTATGGCCGCGCTGTCCTCGGGATCTGTGAATCTGGGGGAAGAGGCACAGTAGGAAATGACAATGGCGAATTTGACTATGATGTCGGCGCTGCAATCGGTCTGGGCCTGAAATGAGACGCATGCATGTGCGAAGTCGACGTGCAAAGTGTCAGCGCACTACACTTTATGCAATACAATGAGTGAGGCCTAGATGTGCGAATGTATTTTAGAAAAAATTCAAATCTGCATTAGATTACGTGGTCTGCGCCGTTTTTCTATGGTTCAGAGGAAAGGATTGAAGCAATTCGGAATCTTAAGCATCCATGTGACAAGATGGAGCAGAAGCGTCAAAGTATCAGGGCCAATCGGGAGACGTGAAAGTTCGTCCGCATTACCATGTTGAGCTGCCGGACGATACACAATTTCGTACTGGTATTGAGACAACAAAAAAGCCTACCTTTGAAATTTTTGGGCAGTTCGTTTTTCTATGGTTCAGAGGAAAGGATTGAAGCAATTCGGAATCTTAAGCATCCATGTGACAAGATGGAGCAGAAGCGTCAAAGTATCAGGGCCAATCGGGAGACGTGAAAGTTCGTCCGCATTACCATGTTGAGCTGCCGGACGATACACAATCTCGTACTGGTATTGAGACAACAAAAAAGCCTACCTTTGAAATTTTTGGGCAGTTCGTTCAGCAACCGGCTTCATCGGATGAAACAAGGGTGGCAGTGGCATGTAATCCGTTACAAAGTAGAATTTTCTGCCATACAAATAGTGGAGGAATTTGGTGACACCGTATACAACAGCCAATGTCTCTTTCTCTGTATATGAGTAGTTACACTGAGCTTTGGACAACACTTCTGATGTGAAAACAATAGGCCTGCCTTTTTCACCAATTCTGTGCGAAAGCACTGCACCGATTCCGCAAGAGGAAGCGTCAACGTGCAGCACTACTGGTTTGTTAGGATCAAAATGCACTAAACATCTTTCACTAAGCAATGCCTCTTTAACTTTTTGAAAAGCTTCTTGGCACCCATCTGTCCAAACAAAGGGGATGTTCTTGGGACGCGAGCGATTCAATGGAGCTGCGATTTTTGCAGTATTCGGTATGAATCGAATATAATGGTTCATTTTCCCTAAGACTGGCTGCAATTCTGTGACATTGCGAGGAACTGGCAGGTCAAATATGGCTAACAAATGTGACTGAAGAGAAGGTACACCTTGACCGTTTATGATGTTTCCGAGGTACTGCAACTCAGATTTTAAAAAATCACACTTGTCCAGTCTACACTTTAGTCCTGCTTCAGGTAACACAAAGCAAATCTGCGATGTCTTCTTCAGGTGTACGACCTCCTACGACAATATCATCCAAATAGTTTGAACAGTTTGGTACTTGTGCAGTCAGCTGTTCCAAAAACCGTTGGAAAATGGCAGGTGCGGAAGCACTGCCGAAAGTCAAACGCAAATACATGGTTATTACAAATGATCGAAGCGATTTCACGGCTCTACAATAACTTTATTATTTGAGATATTTTCACAACGCTTTGCACACACATACAAAAACTCAAAAAGTTTTATTTAGGCATTCACAAATGTTCGATATGTGCCCCTTTAGTGATTCGGCAGACATCAAGCCGATAATCAAGTTCCTCCCACACTCGGCGCAGCATGTCCCCATTAATGAGTTCGAAAGCATCGTTGATGCGAGCTCGCAGTTCTGGCACGTTTCTTGGTAGAGGAGGTTTAAACACTGAATCTTTCACATAGCCCCACAGAAAGAAATCGCATGGGGTTAAGTTGGGAGAGCGTGGAGGCCATGACATGAATTGCTGATCATGATCTCCACCACGACCGATCCATCGGTTTTCCAATCTCCTGTTTAAGAAATGCCGAACATCATGATGGAAGTGCGGTGGAGCACCATCCTGTTGAAGGATAAAATCGGCGCTGTCGGTCTCCAGTTGTGGCATTAGCCAATTTTCCAGCATGTCTAGATACACGTGTCCTGTAACGTTTTGTTCGCAGAAGAAAAACGGGCCGTAAACTTTAAACCGTGAGATTGCACAAAACTCGTTAACTTTTGGTGAATTACGAATTTGCTGCACGAATGCGTGAGGATTCTCTACCGCCCAGATTCGCACATTGTGTCTGTTCACTTCACCATTAAGAAAAAATGTTGCTTCATCACTGAAAACAAGTTTCGCACTGAACGCATTCTCTTCCATGAGCTGTTGCAACCGCGCCGAAAATTCAAAGCGTTTGACTTTGTCATCGGGTGTCAGGGCTTATAGCAATTGTAAACGGCAAGGTATCTGCTTGAGCCTTTTCCGTAAGATTTTCCAAACCGTCGGCTGTGGTACGTTTAGCTCCCTGCTTGCTTTATTCGTCGACTTCCGCGGGCTACGCATGAAACTTGCCCGCACGCGTTCAACCGTTTCTTCGCTCACTGTAGGCAGACCCGTTGACTTCCCCTTACAGAGGCATCCAGAAGCTTTAAACTGCGCATACCATCGCCAAATGGAGTTAGCAGTTGGTGGATCTTTGTTCAACTTCGTCCTGAAGTGTCGTTGCACTGTTATGACTGACTGATGTGAGTGCATTTCAAGCACGACATACGTTTTCTCGGTTCCTGTCGCCATTTTGTCTCACTGTGCTCTCGAACGCTCTGGCGGCAGAAACCTGAAGTGCGGCTTCAGCCGAACAAAACTTTATGAGTTTTTCTACGTATCTGTAGTGTGTCGTGACCATATGTCAATGAATGGAGCTACAGTGATTTTATGAAATCGCTTCAATCATTTGTAATAGCCCTGTATTTAAACAAGCCCAAATGAGTGTTTACAATGCACGCGGTTTGAGATCCTTCATTTAGTGGTATTTGAAGATATGCGTCAAGCAAATTAGTTTTTGAAAAGCAGTGACCAGTGCTTAATCTGTCAGTGAGATCCTCACGGCGTGGAAATGAGTAGATATCAATCACAGTTTGTGGGTTGACGATTGACTTAAAGTCAACACAGAGGCGAATGCGACCTGAAGGTTTGGGGATCAAAACCAGTGGACTAGCCCATTGACTAGCTTGTATGGGTGCAATAGCTCCGCTATCTGGCAGTTCTTCAAATTCAGCAGCTAATTTGTCCGTAACGCAGCGGGAACAGTTATGGCACGACAATTTCGGCTGAGAATTGTCTTTCATAGTAATATGTACAACAAAATTATTAACCTCGCCGAAACCTTCAGAAAAGAGTTCAGGAAATTCTTACAACAAGCTAGCTACACTGTCTTTGGCATTGAATGCAGTCACTGGCAACACATTGTCCTGAATTTGAAAGCCAAACAAATGAAATGAATCAAGGCTAAATATGTGCTCATACTCAAGTGACTGTAGCATAATGAAAGTCACAGTTCGCTTATGCGAGCGATACAAGGCTGCTAAAGTACATTTTCAGAGAACGGGAATGTCTTGTCCATTATAAGCTGCCAGTTGCATGCTAGTTTTAGACAGGCGTTCGGAACCAAACAGTTCATATGTGTTACGATTCAGCAATGCAACAGAGGCACCTGTGTCCACGAAGATACAAATGAACATAAAGTTTGTTGCACTGGCGTGGCACTGATGAAATTGTGTGCCTGCTAGTTTTGTTAACGCCTGCAGCAGGCCTTGATCACACTTCATTGATTACACGGGTCTTGTGACTAGATTTTTGTGAGTTTGTCTCGTACGTGACCTATCTTGACAAAAAGGCAACACTGTGCTTGTGTGGACGGACAATCTTGGCGTTTGTGCCGTGAATAGCACCGAGGGCATATTTAACTCTGTTCGCTTGTTTAGAGAACTGCTTACGCGTCATGTCGCATGCGTACTGTTTCGGCCTACTGGATCAGTCGTTAGCAAGGCGCGAGTAAACTCGACAAATTCGGGCTGCTCAGTTTTGTCGGCCGCTACGGCAACTGAATCATACTGATCTAGAATTTGCACTACGTGTTGAAATGATGGATCTGACTGTTTGAAAATCTGTTCTCTAAGTTTGACATCAGTTACATTGTAAACGATCACATCACGCAGCATAACATCTGAAGATAAAGCACCACAAGCACATTTGAATTTGCATTTCCTCGTCCTACCCTGGAAATTTGTTAGCCACTCGCCTTAGGTTTGTTCTGACCTTTTCTTGCAACAAAAGAATTGGTACTTAGCTGCCACCACATTCACTTGTTGGTCATAATTGTTAGAGAATCCACAACCTGTTCATAGGAAAGTTCTCTCGGAGTGGCGTTAGTGAACAATTTCTGAATGCGGTGAAAAACTGCACTTTCTAGCGTTGATAAAAATTAATGCAGTTTCACAGAACCAGATATCTTGTGAGCAATGATGTGGGCTTCATACTGTTAAACCACTCGAGCTGTTTCTCCCTTTTTTTTTCTTTAAACTGGCGAAAACGCGGTATGGCACTCAGAGCTACAGTTATTGCCTGTTACGCAGCGTCCGTTTGGTTCGCGAGCAACTGCTGCACCGTGTTGAGAAGGGAGGCTATCTGCTGCGTCTGAAACTGAAACATTTATGTTAACTGCGTTACATCTATCGCCTGCACCTGAGGCGCCTGAGCAACGGGTGGGAGAGGTGGGTTGTTCATTATGGAATAGGCAAAAGCAATAAACAGACAATGCAAGCAATAAAAATAGCACACCAGAAAAGTAAATTTCTCCAACGCCCACCTGGAAACGCTGAGTATAAAAAACACCACCAGAGACACAGTTACAACATGTGAATACACACCTGCAAAAGAAAAGACAGAGTAGAGTTAAGGCGCCAGCAAAACACAAAAGCCCACGACAAAACGAAATTGTGGCAGCCAGGCTCTGAATTGTCGCTGTCACCAAATATGTGGTGTCTAGGAAGCCTGCAAACTCGGTTCGCTAGACAAGTAATCAAATAAAGTATTTTTAATGAGTTTTATTACAATAAGAGAATTACACAGATCAGTTGCAAGCAAAGGTCGACTTACGGAATGATCATTCTTCTCCAGTATAGAGAATCCCAAGTCTGTGCTACATAGAGACTACAAGCGAAGTGACTACAGCTGATGCTGCTATCGCAGTCGCTAATCTTGATGCTGCTATTTAACTGGCCGCCACGAATCGGTCGCGGCGCTTATGTCCTCTTCACAGAGGGGCCACTGCTGTCACGTTTTCGTCCTGGAGGCAGGTCCGGTCAGTGTGCCAATGGGTGACTTCCTCTCACAGTCTTCTCTTCCCTGTCGTTCGCGACTGGCGTGCCGGCGCTTGACTTTACGCCGTAACACCGGTGAAGTTATAATCGGCGTAATCTGTTTCACTTCGAGTGCCTCTAAACTATATGCAAAGTAGCCAAGTAATAAAAATTTCGGGGAAAAGAAGCTCATAAAACATACATTCCTCATCTACCTACTGGGGAACAGAATTCCGGAATTTTGTGTAAGATACGGTTATTTTGAGAGAATTTCATTTTTGCTGAAGATTGTGGCAGTCGTATAACTGCGATAAAACTTCTGATGACGTGGCAGAAGAAGAAATTTAAGTCGATAGGGAAGACGTAGCGGATCCAGTACTGGAGTCAGAATAGCTCTAGAAGACTTGAGCTCAATTGAGATAGAACACACAGCTAACATTAAATCTAAATTTCTAAAATCATTGGGTGGAGTGGCAAAAAAATGGCTATTCAAGTCTGTGCGAAGAATCTATGAGACTGGCGACGTACCAACAGACTTGCGAAAAAGTGTCATCAACACGATTCAAAACATAGTGAGGGCTGATGAGATGGTTGATTAATTGATTCGGGGAAGGGGACCAAACAGCGAGGTCATCTGTCCATTGGACTAGGAAAGTACGGGAAAGGAATTTGGCTGTAACCTTTCAAAGCAATCATCCCGTCGTTTTCCAGAAGTGATTTAGCGAAATCATGGAAAGCCTAAATGAGAATGGCTGGACGCGTGTTTGAACCGTTGTTCTCTCGAATTCGAGTCCAGGGTGCTAATCACTGTGCCATCTCGCTCGGTGGCTGATAAGTGCGAGAACTATCGCAGAATCAAACAGCTCGCGCATCCAAGATGTAAGATGTTAGAAATTCCGAGAAAATTTGCAGTAAGCCATAGGAAAGAGGGATAAATGCAATATTTACAAGAATCAAGAGGGAAAAATAAGACTGGAATACCAAGAACGAATTCTTAGGATTAAAAATGGTGTAAGACAGCGATGGACTTTTTCGTCTTAGGGTCCAGTCTACAAATCGAAGAAGCAATGACGTATATAAAAGAAAGGCTAAAGAGTGGAATTAAAGTTAAGGGTGAAAAGATATCAGTAACAGGATTTGCTGATATCATTGCTGTCTGTAGTGAGAATCAAGAAGAATAACACGATAAATTATTACGTTAAGTAATCAACAGTCTAATGAGTACAGAACGTGAAAATAGATATAAACTTAGCATCAAAATTGATGGTTAAAAAGTAGACGAAGTTAAGGCGTTCTGCAACCTTGGAAGCATAACAACCTCTGACGACCGAAGGACATAAAAAGCTGACTAGTACAGAAAAGGGGGACACTGCTGGCCAAGAGATGTCTAATGGTATCACCAACAAGCCTTTATTTGAGGAAGATATTTGTGAGAATGTACGTTTGGAGAACAGCATTGTAAGGTAGTGAGTTATTGACAGTGGGAAAATCTGAACCTGAGAGAACTGAAGCATTTCAGTTGCGTGTACTACAGTAGAATAATGAAAATTATTTGGGCTCATACGATGGTGAAAGAGCTCATAAGAAGCCGGAGCTGAGTCGCCCCAGTCACACTTTAGCCAGCTTGCTTTGGAGCAATGGTTACAGCCGAACGACTCCGATTCGAATGCCTCTCCTCTTGGGCACTGGCTGACTTCATGCAGATAATATTTTGCTTTACAGTTACCTTGAGCAGAAGAGAGTAACGATGCTGACGTTCACGCGCCACCGTTATCATTCACCGTGAGCGAGAATGTCGCACGGCTGCCACGAGACATCTTCAGCTATATGGTAGGAAATAATCGAAATCACCCAATTGTCACTTCAGTCGCTTATCTCAGGGGTTCAGATCTCTGTCTCTAACATGTTGAGATTCCTACATGCATTCAACTCGTTGCAACACGTTAGGGGTGCAGGTGGCGTTCGACGCATTTCGTAACGTCACGCATTAATTCTTGTCTTCATTGGTTGATGTTTATGTCAATGCCTTTCTTTTGAAAGAAACAAAAAGTGGATATATTGCTGTGCCACATACATGATTGTAGACTTAACGCAAACACATACAACGGTCATTTCCACCTTCCTGCACAATACGCATTTGCGGCTGTTACGCTGGCGTGATCAAGTTGAAATTTAAGCCAGTTGTCAGCGAGACTTGAGGAGTGAAAATCGTATATATCTTTGATTTGTCGCGTGGCTGTCTCGTGAATATTTCAGTTTTAAAATGGAAGCTGAAACTAGATCAGACGGGAGTACACTTAGTGACGAGCGCTCCACCACCAAAATCGAAACCATACGTGGAATGAAATCTAGCAGAACTGAAAAGTTAAAGAGGAGGAAAGTTGCTGTGAGGTTCCGCATGATCTAAGTGAAGAGAAGAAACCAGATCGGAAAAGAATCGTAGAATAATTTATTCAACGTTATCGACCATAAGGAGAACAGCTTCTGAAAAGGCTGTTGCACTTGATGAAATCTGGGTATACGATTTTGAGCCAGAACTGAAGTTTCAGTCGTTACAAAGGAAAGGTTCCGGCTTTCCAGGCCAGAAAAAAATTCCGCTGCCAATAATCGAAGGTGTAACTGACGATAATTTTTACGTATAACATGAACGGAGTCATAACTACAAATGGAATAACGTCTGTAATAGGAGCGTACTGCAAGTTGTTTTTCCCGGATTCGATTCCCGGAGGGGTCAGGAATTTTCTCTGCCTCGTGATGACTGGGTGTTGTGTGATGTCCTTACGTCAGTTAGGTTTAAGTAGTTCTAAGTTCTAGGGGACTGATGACCATAGATGTTAAGTCCCATAGTGCTCAGAGCCATTTGAACCATTTTTTGCAAGTTGTTTCTCCAAAATGTTTTGCGTCCGAAATTTCATCAAAGAAGCTTCCAGCTGATGTTCTCAATTTGCACGATAATACTGGACCGCATACTGCCCTATCAATGAGAAAAATGCGCTATAAATTTGGATCGGAAGTATCTCCCCACCCACCACACAATCCTAATATGAGCCCACAAGACTTTGATTTTTTTCCGAAGTTGAAGGGAAAAATTGGTGAAAAATGTTTCGATACACTTGATTGAACTTCCAGTGAGGTGTCCCGAGCAATTAGACACCTCAAAAATGAAGGTGCCTTATTCAAAATACAAAAGTTACCAAAACGTTGGGAAGCTGTCATAAGCAGGAATGATGATTATATTGGACGCCTGTACAGTCATTTTGTAAAATAGTTTCTTCATTCTATCTTACAGTGTGCAGAACTTTGGAAATGACCCTCGTAGTCACCCAGTTATTAACAGAAATGAGAGATAATGATCGTAGTTCACTTGCAGATGAAATACACTAAGTTCACACTTACCACGATCTAAGAGTGCGTCAGGAAACTTATCGAATTATTATAATTTGCAAATGAAATTACAGTTGACGTTTAACATGTACTCGATAACGTCATATCGATTTGAGAGACAGATAATTCATTGGGACTGATTGGGTTATAACATATTGCATAGGTAAATCTTCTCAGCACATACACAATTCCTTTTAAATCTAGTGTGTAAAAATAGACAGCTGAAAATGTTTTGAGATCAAAGTCGTCTTTTCGTACACTTTAGCTTTTCGTTTATGTTTACTTAAAAGAAGCATACATCAGTATTTGTCAAATTGTTCATTCTTTTACCCTTTATCGAGCATTTTCTACTTCTCTTTTTATACATTTCAAACATCCCCTAAAAACGCATTAAATGCTTTTAGCACCTATGCAACAAACAATTACGTAAAGTACCTGCACTGGATAACAAACTAACATCGTACCAAAATTTTTATGTACAGAAACCAGTGCAATAATCATTACTGACGTTAGTTGTGCTCATCCGTTTCATTAGCTGTACTGATAGTTACAGTTATCATACTCTTATATTTTAAGGAGCAAACATTTACTGTGCCACTTCTTACTGCTGAGAACTTAAGTAAGTTTTTATCAGGTAATTGAGAACGGATGTTGCTTTTACATAAGTATTATACGCTTTTAATAAAGTCGGCACGTCATCACATCAGCTTGCATTCCGCTCTGACGTGCCGCATGCCTCACCGTAGAAGGGAAGGCGTACTAGCCTGCATCTCATTCCGTAGCGCAGGTACTGTAGGTGTCATTGTTTTCAGAGATGTAATTATTGAAGCATGGCGTTCTACTAAAAGCTCGAATTCAACAAGCACACTTTATGCAAACTCCTACGTTCAATTCGAGTTAACACTAAACCGTCCAGTAACACTGGAAGAAGAAAACAGTTCATTACACACACGAAAATCGTGTATAACAGAATACTGTCCACATTTGGTATTTGGACCTTTGTACAGTCACTAATAAATCTCTGGTCATTAGGGGGAGGTTCTTGAGCTGCCACGTTTGCACAAAACTATCTTCAGCACCTAAATACTAATAGGACATCTTATTTTGTGAGGAAAACATTGGCCAAGTGGGAGAAGAACTCGCACTTTAAGGGTTCCGTACCAGCATGATTATTATACAGGGCAGTCAGAAACAGCGTGAGAAGCTCGTAAGGGTGATGTAAGATGTACTCAATTTTGTTATAATACTCTACCAATGTGGTTTGACTCTTAACGTGGATAACTTCATGAATGCTGTGACTCTGTAATTGTCTATCTACAGTATGAAATTATGACAATTATAGACCTCAGATGTATCTATACTGATGTGAAACCGGTAGTCGTGAAAAAAGCTTCATATAGCTATGTGACATTTGGAAATACATCATTATTCTTGAATTTTTTGATATAATTTTTATGATAAATGGAATGGTTATTGAGTGTTGAGTGTTCTTTATTGTTATTCATGATGTTTCTAAGCTGTGGTTGCCATTCCCAGAGAGCTGTTATGCTGCAAGGTAGGTCATGCTGAGGAATCATTGTTAAGAAAAAAATCGATACGTTTTACCTTTCCCGCGTTAATTAGCCTTGAAGTTAGCCAATCAGACATTTGTGCACGCAAAATTCAAACAGCCCGCCATATACAATTAGTGTCAGTTGTTCTTACAGCGTTCGAGAATGCTCAGCCTTTGGCTCTCGTCAGACCTTACTACCACCCATGTCAAGTTTTTGCATCGCTGTCTTCTTCGATTTTAGGAAATCAAAAGAAGAATACGTTTGGCCACACTGTCACTGGGAGTCCGATTAAGTTTGCACGCACAACGGCCAGACTGGCTATTTTCAGCGCTAATTAACTCGGAAATGGTGAAACGTATAGAGGTTTTATCCTAACAATTATTTATCAGTATAACCTACCCAGAAATTTCGTTACAAGCTATTCAGACCTTCTCTGACCATCCTGTACAAATGCTTCTCCCATCAAAGGAATCGAGAATCTCTATTATGTTCTCCTGTTATCGTTATCGGTAATGGCAAGATATTGGACCTGGAAATTCCAAGACTTTCGAGAACCTTTTAATTTTAAGTTTAAATTTTTTGGGTAGTTTCGCATATGCTATTGCAATTTCTCAGAAAAAGGGATCTCAAAAGACTGACAGTTAGGTAGACATCAAATGACAAAAATATTTTTTTGTGAAACCTTGTTTCTTGGGCAATTTCATGGTTGTAGATCAACGGGAGGTATCCTTTAGGTATTGGTGAGTGTGTTTGACTGTGTGACATAAAAGACAGTAGGTTTTGACTGCGCTGACTTAGAAGATTATACGAGGACTGTCCAGAAAGTAAGTTACGATCGGTCGCGAAATGGAAACGACTATGAAAATCCGATAAAGCCTTGCAAAGATGTGTTGGGCATTGTCTCTAGTGTGACTCTAGGTAGAATTATGTCGCTCTTTTCATTCCTGAGCTCTTAGTGAACGCGTAAAGATGTTATAGAAAATAGTGTCTCCCGCCAAGTACGAGGGCCTGGTGAGAATTTTACCCTGAAGCTATGCAACAAACATTACATGACTGTCGTGCGGTTTCTTCTTCAAGACAATTCTCAGCCTCATTCTGCAGGGGCAATGAAGATGTGCCTGCATCGTTTCAATTGGAAATGTTTGGTTACCCACAATACAGCCCGTAATTGTCTCCCACTGAGTTTCATCTCTGCTCAAACGAACCGCTGGCTATGAAGACAACATTTTGGCACAGACAACGAGCTTTAGGCCAGCGTAGAGAATTGGCGGAAAGCACTGGCAGCTGCCTTCTATGACGAGGGTATTGGAAAGTTGGTACAACGCTACGACGAATGTCTGAGTCAGAACGGCGACTACGTAGAGAAGTAGCTGAAAGGTGTAGCTAACTGTTACAAATGAAACATTTCTGATTTTCACTGTGATTTTCATTTCGCAATCAATCGTAACTTACTTTCTGGACAGCCCTCGTATGTTTTACGTTGCCAAGAAACCATTGATCTTAGTATGTGACACAAATTTCAACTTGATACGTCTACCCGTTCCTGAGACAAAGGGTCTTAACTGTCGGGCAGACGTATAGGTAGACAACAAAGTGAGAAACCATATTTACCGGCTGAGGTTCGGAAGCCTAAAAATGCAGTAACATCAACAGTTCCCTTACTAGTATGCTTCGATACTCATTTTCCTCAATTTGTGAAGGCTGCTTCATATTAGAGCCCCGGGTAATTTATCTATTTTATTCAATTTGGATTTACCTTCCGACCTCATCTGACCTACATAACGTTTGTGGTCTGTCTGTAGGGTACTAGTTTGTGTCCGTAGCTCAGTCGTCATTGGACTGGCGGATTTGCAGAGGACCCGCGGGTTCCTTGGTGAGAGGACTGGAAAGAGGTCCACTCAGCCTCGTGATAGCAGTTGTGGAGCTCCAAGATATGAGGTGTGAAGCAGTACAGACGAACCATCATGAAATAAGATCGGGGTTTAAGGTTGAAGGATGGCAAGTTGTTTCGGTCTACTTTCTTCCACTATATTTACACAGTCGAACTAATAATCACATGTTCTATAGTCAATGAGATTATCTGAGAGGGCTGACAATGAATTCAATCATGCAGTTGCCTGAAGTGGAGGAGACGAACACTTGTTTTGGTCGGGCAGCCACAGCAGCAGCAGTTGAGGCTTAATGTTGCCATTTCTCAGAATACAACAGATCACAGGTTGAGAAAACGTGGAGGGCAACCGAGCCGGCGTATTTGTGCAGCAGAAGCCGCCGTGGATACGCGGCCTGAGTCACGGCGGTCACTGGCTGTGGGGAGTAGAGAGCCAGCAGCAGGGACCATGGCGTATTGTCCCAATGGCCAGAGTTAGGTAGGAATGCGAGAGTGGCGATTATTCCTGGCTCATCCCACCGTTTCTGCAGGGTCTGTCACATTGTTTCCCCCTTCCGCTAAGGTTAGTATCAGCTTAACCAGCGCAAACATTTCGCAGAAACGCTACTGATGGCTGGCCGAGAAAGCTGTGGCGCTTTCTTAAGTCAATAGTTGTACACGACTGCGCTCTTTATCGCAGGCGCAAAACAATAATGATATGGTCACACATCATAGATCTGTTCACGTCCCATGTGGGACATTTGGATTTAGGAGTCTGGGCGCAAAGATGCATTGAACGAGCGGTGACGTAGGTCCACCGTCTGGGTCTCGATCTTTGTACACGTATATGGTATTTCGCAGCTCCAGCAATAGGAATGTTTCGAGTGAATTATCTTACTATATTGTGCAGCCATGGCAGCAGCAGCAGCAGCAGCTGTTTCCCGATTTGAGTGCATTGTATAGTTCGTTTCCGGGTCCAGCTCAAAGTCACTGTCATTCGTATTAATCATAGGCAGATCGCATTATCTGTTCAACGCCGCAATTAAATTCGAGTTATAGCTCTTGGTTCAACTACGTCTACTGCCAATCAGGATATTTTACTATAGGAATACGAGATAATCAATGTGTTACGTTGACCCATAATCCATTTAACTCATTTCTTATGAATAAATCTATCCTGACATTTAATTCTATCATTCAAATTTACAAGATCTCGTCAACTCCTTCGGTTATTTTACTTACTTATGTGGCGGATAATAGGAGATGTCTTGCAGTAAGAATTACAACGTGTCGTCCTCTGTTTCATTACACAAGGCCACACTTTATGGTCATTTGCGTTAAAATCCGTTGGGTCTAATTTTCATAGTACTCCCACTGTAGTGTTGGCTCCGTGTCATAGAGTTATTGAGTGACGGAAGCTCACTAGAGGTACTCACTCGCATACCCACCAGAGGAACGTGTTATAAGGTCCCGTCAACGATGGTACACCAAACTTGGAATGGGGAACGACGGTGAAGAAAATGTTCTACTTAAATGGATCCAGCCTCAAATTGAGCAATTTATAGACGCCACGGAGAACTTACGCCTCAATGACTAAACCGGGACAACCTACGTTCTCCTGAATAGAATTCCAGTGTCCTAGCGAGCACCTCCTTGCTCGGTGAGCCTCTAGGTGTGCTGCCGAAAATATTCGCATTGACCACAGAAAGGGTACCAGCGAGACTGCACGGTGGATCAGAGGATTCAGGTTAAACTTACGAGGGGACACGGATTTAGTAAAAATTTATGATACAATAAAAGTGACAAAAGTGGTACCTACAGACGATCAGTCGTTTGGAATAAAACAGAGCGGATCGAGCGAGAGACAACACATTTATATTAGCGTAGTTTCCGGGCTTAGGCTGGCACAGCGGTTGTAGTACAGAATGGTAAATCGAGCATCGGGGACCCAGTTTCTATTCCTAACAGTTTTTTTTTTCACTCTCTGTGTAACTTACAAACAAATAAATTGAAATAGTATTCAGTATATTCAATTTATTGATATTTTCATAAAGGTATATGAAAATGAAAGGTCAAAGAAAATTTCGGATTGTAAATAAATAACAAGAATGGGTCTAAGGCGTATACCAGAAATTCGTACATAAAATTACATACCTTTATTATTTTACAGCTGATGATTTACGTGAGGTGCTGTGATATTTATCGTAAACAGAGGGAAGGCAGTAATTTTCCTGACATCTTGCATACGTTAGAAGCACCACATTTTTGCGGTTACGTGGGTGATTTTAAAATACTTTGGAAAAAGAGACTTTGTTAGGTTCATAAAAGGTTCTCTCCCGTCGCACAGTCTCGATATAAACCACATGTATCGCATCGTTTCACCAAATATTGGCATTTAAATGTATTTTAAAGTAAGGGATGTGATTTCGTTTTCTCCCTCTGTGAGATAAAGGCTATCTTGAAGCTTTTTTAACAATTTCTTCACCTGACGGTGGATATATCCATCGCACTATTGCAAATAGCAAGTGCATAAAGGGGGAGGGGACGGAGAAACCACTTTAATGTTATATGACGACAATCGTTCTGCATTTTGAAAAAAATTCGTCCTATAGTTGTGAATACTTTTGTCCTTCCAGAAATCAGTTAATGAAAGAAATTTGTTTTCTTCGGCGTACGCCTTCATCACACCAGCTAAACAACTTTTATTTAATGTTGTAGGTTTTCCAGATTTTTATGAAGTGGTGAACAAATCCTATATTTCGCCACGTACTTTTTGCCTTCCTTTTCATAAAAGTAATGAGTGTCAATTAGTACAATAGACTGAACATTATTTGTTTCATTTGCTTGTAAGAAACGTAAAACTTGAAAATTGAAAACAGAAAAGTTAGCCCACAGGAACTCGACTCTACGACCATCGGATTAGCGGTCTGCACTCTTTCCACTTCGCCAAATGCTGCTTGACAACTATATCGTCATAAATGCCTTCTACCTCGCCGGACTTGCACCAAAACTACTATATTGTCTAAAAGATTCGCTATCAGGAGCTCTTACATCTATAACTCTCATTTTTGGCCAACACCTGCACACACGATAAATTTGAACGAAATTGGTGATGACGCTTAGTCGCAGTCTCCTTGTTAGTAGCCAACAGAAGGAGACATTAAAACAATTTCCTCGGAAAGTAAACTGCTATTGTTTGTAATGATATGAAAAATGTTCAAATGTGTGTGAGTCTTATGGGACTTAACTGCTAAGGTCATCAGTCCCTAAGCTTACAAACTACTTAATCTAAATTATCCCAAGGACAAACACACACACCCATGCCCGAGGGAGGACTCGAACCTCCGCCGGGACCAGCCGCACAGTCCATGACTGCAGCGCCTCAGACCGCTCGGCTAATCCCGCGTGGCTGTAATGATATGACATGGGTATGATGTCACATTTCGACATGGGCCCTACGTTAGAGGTTATCCATTGTACTTCGTGATTTCCCCATTGTTGTAACTAAAATGTTTCGCGTTTACATAGTACGACTGAGAATTTGTATTCAGTCACAATTACGCACAAGCGTATTAGTCACATAAATAGCTGCTTTCCGTTTTGAGATTTGGTAGTTATAATTAAGAGCATATTCTACTGAATAGGATGTGTTATGACCTAATGAACCACTATATTTCATACACTGAGTAGGATTTATCCAGCGTAGCACAGCCTACCCTGGCGCACTTGACGTGTTAGTATCCTTTGCCAAGGCCGTTTCGCCCCGGCTTTAAAGAGTGCGGCCCCTCAGCGCGAGGGTAATGTGAACTGCAGAGCCGCTGGGAGATAAGACGGGGCCGTTCTCGGGATTCTGAGCTCCCCCCGTGCCCCGTGCAGCCTTATCGAGCGCCGGCAAGTCCTTGTTTTCTCTTCTGGAAACGGTTCTGATGTCCTTTCTCAGCTCGCCTACTGGGACGCGAGAGCTCTTCCCCACTCCCTACTCCAGAGAGGCCACACTTAACTTACCCCGGCAAGTTTGCTCCCTGATTAGCGTTCTGTCGAGAGCAGCAGCTGAACACTGACTTTTCCCCGTGATACTACGCGACTTGGAGAGATGCATCTTTCGCGCCCTCACGTGGATTCCTACCTGCCTCTCTCTGCCACCACAAAACATTTCGTTTTAGTGCACAGACCTTAGCTACCCTTCAGGGGAAGAGTCGGCGTCCGTGTTGACAGCGGGTCAGACTGAGATTTACGTAATGTTTAGCAATAGAGATAAATTTACAAACAAAAAGACTAAAGTAAAACAAAGAAGACTTTCACAAAGAAGACAGCTTATTGCTAACTGTTTTGAATACAGATTGTACCATAATGGCCACCAAGTTGTATAATCACTCCTTTAGTAACGCAGATTCTTGTCATAAGTTCGTTGATAATGCAGCTGTCACTCAAGACGTTTCCTATCTTAGACGAATTTCTAGCACGCACAGGTGGTGTTAAAAGTGTATGCGACTCCATCACAAGTAGTCACCAGTACCCCTTGGCTGATAAAGCTAGACTAGAGAAAGTAGCTCGATTCGGATGCCAAACATGGAATGGCTTCACTTTCAAGTGGTGGAAGGTCATATTCTCCGGAGATTTACTAAAATGGTTGCCGTTTGCTTCTCACAAGAATAAATCAGTACACAACTGCTTGTAAACATCGCTACAGGATGAAAACGGAGGTCAGAACGTTGTGCTTTTTGGAGTTACCACAGCATTTCCTGAGACCTCTCTTTTACACGAAGACTCGTAGACAGGTGTGAATAAAAATATGGTAACACGAAAATTTAAACACATTATCATGCCAAATACGGAGCAGCAAACCTGTCGGCATTCAAAACAGCCTCTAGTCGGAGTGGACAAACAAATACAGAGCATGCAAGGTTTTAAAGGGAATCTTTTACCATTTTTCCTGCAAATAGTGGCTAGTTTAGCTAACTATGACAGAGGTGTACAGCTATCACACCACTTTCACTCCAGGCCGGCCAGAGTGGCCGAGCGGTTCCAGGCGTTACAGTCTGGGACCGCGCGACCGCTACGATCGCAGGTTCGAATCCTGCCTCGGGCATGGATGTGTGTGAATGTGTGTGATGTCCTTATGTTAGTTAGGTTTAAGTAGCTCTAAGTTCTAGGGGACTGATGACCTGAGCTGTTAAGTCCCATAGTGCTCAGAGCCATTTGAACCATTTTGTTGTATTGGTGCTCACTGGGTTCGTGAGTGGAACATTTAATTGTGCGGTGACTCTTGCAACTACCGTTCCTTATATTTCGTCACAACATTGTAACACAGGGATTTATTGTTTAGCTCCTATTGTTCAATCTATACGTCGAAGAAGAAATGATTGAAATAAAAGAAATTTTCAATCGGACTATTAAAATTCGAGTTGAAACGATGTCAGTGATATGATTCGCTGATGACATTGCTGTCCTCAGTGAAATTTAAGAAGAATTACAGGATCCGTTGAAGGTAATGAACAGTCTAATGACTACAGAATACGGACTGAGAGTAAATCGATGAGAGGAAAGCAATGAAAACTAGCAGAAATGAGAACTGCGAGAAATTTAACATTATAGTTGAGGATCATGAAGTAGACGAAGTTAATGAATTCTGCTATCTAGGCATCAAAATGACCCATGATCGACGGAGAAAGGACGATATAAAAAGGAGACTAGCACCGCCAAAAAGGACGTTCCCGGCCACGAGAAGTCTACTAGTATCAAGAAGAAATTTTTGAGAACTACATTTGGAGCACAGCACTGGATGGTAGTGAGTCATGGACTCTGGAAAATTCGAACCGTAAGAGAATCTAAGCGTCTGAATTAGGGCACTACAGGAGAATGTTACAAATAGGTGGACCATTGCGGTAAGGAATGGAGAGGTTCTCCGCGGAATCGGAGAGGAAGAGATATATGGAAAACACGACGAGAAAAAGGTAGAAAACATGACGAGAAGAAGGGACATATGTTAAGACACCAGGGAATAACTTCCGTGGCACTACAGAGAGGTGCTGAGGGTAAATGTTGTAGAGTGTGACCGAGATTTGAAAACATCCAAGAAATAACTGAGGACGTATTTTGCAAGTGCTACTCTGAGATGAAGAGGTTGGTACAGGAGACGAACTCGTGGCGGATCGTAACAAAACAGTCCGAATACTGATGACCTAAAAACAAAAAATGAAAAATATTCTTAAATGAACGTCCGCCACGATCAGTCAACACACACTTCCATCCACGATGTGAATTAGCGGATGATGTATTCCGACTTTTCCTGTATGCGATATAAATCGCAGATACGGTGCCACTTGAATCGCCAAACATTTCTGCTATTTTTTCTATGTAAGTGTACCTCATACAACCACGAACAATGCGCCAACTTTCGAGTGGACTGACCCCCGACGTAATGAACTCACAACTACACGAAATATTATTCTGACCATGACTGACATTTGCAACGTACTGAGACACTGATCAAATACAAAAGAGCAACCTACCGTCTTCGCATACAATTACATTTAAGTCTGCATTTCTGCCTGTGCTTCCATATTTCTGTCCAAACCCTATATGTCTGACGTAATGACCCCGACGAGAATATCAGACAAATTAGAGCTAATATGTAACTTTGTAATCATTCGTCCCACACATTATTTACCAGTGGAACAGGAAGGGAAGAAAAGATATAGTAGGAGTTGTAAGGTTATTAGCTTATTTTTCGTGTTTAGTGAAAATTGTGTTAGCATTCGATGTGTCATACTTCACATCTGTATTGCGGTACTTTTTTGAAACAGAAGTTTTCAACAGTCTTTGTCTTACGCCACAGAAGTTCTGAGAACAAGCACTGTGACCTTCTGTTGCCATTACAATCGTCATTGACAGTAGCATTCTGTGAGAAATTAAATGAGAGAGTCGAGTATTGGCCATACTGTTCAAGTGTCTGGAAATAGCTAACAGAACACACAGGAACAAATGTAGGGGGTGTTGAACGTTGGAAATGTGATGTAGTAAAGATTCGTTTCAAAAGAGACAAGGTATTCAGGTGATGTTCTTGCTGCAGTGACTGCTCGAACGTAATTTACGACAAGTTTGTGAACGGTAAATTTCCGACGATTTTTCTTTAACAGTTAAGATCAGTTAGTTTTATCATCGAGACGCGATTAAGCAAAAGTATCTGTTCACATAGCCTGCACTCATAAGTTATAGATTTAAGACTCCTTTACCATTCTGTTAGCTCATTTCATGGCAGAGTCATATTTTAAAAAAAAAGTTATTTCTGTAAATTTTATTGCAATTTTTAAGAAATTAGTGTTTCAGTATAGTTTTTGAATGTTAGTCTCTTTTGAGTCATTTAGTAAATGACATATCTTCCACTGTCTCCTCACGAAAATTAGATTTTGTAAAAGTGTGTCGCCGCATTGTACTAAGCAGAACACAGGTGCACAAAGATAAGACTAAACGTTAATTTGCTTAGGATAGCTGCATGGCCTTTCGTTGTACTGTGCCAGGCTTTCTTTCCTTTTTAGCTGGTTTGCTGCTCCACTAAATTTTTATGTTTATCAGTATCGAGCAGTATCGAGTTTCGGCCGCCACAGGTAAGCCATGAAAATTCATTAGGGCGAATCCAACATCAGTTAGGAAACACCCTGAAATAATTCACAATTAAGCACCACATTTCAAAATCCGATACAGTATAGGTAAAGTTCAGGTCAAATTATATTTCTTTATACAGACTCCATGTTACAGTGCAGCATTACTTTAGTGTGATATTCATTACTTTTTTGAAATTTTGTTTAGTCTGCTTGCGCACCTAAGTTCACAGCGCTGTGCAACACAGAGCTTCAGAGAACAGCGTATTCAGTATGCAGTTCTACGATTTCAAATCTTTAGCAAAAATTACTTCCAATACAATTACATAATTTCAGATAGTTTTGGCTACAAGGGGGGGAGGGGGGAAGTAAATGAGATAGCGTTTACGTAATTAGCGTACACCTTTTCATTATTCAGAATTACAATATAAAGACATATGTAGTTAAAGTATAGGAAACAGGCCAGTTTAGCTCAGTTTACGACAGCAATAACAACAACAACAACAGACTCCTTTTTCATACATGTTGCCGGCCGGTGTGGCCGTGCGGTTCTAGGCGCGTCAGTCTGGAACCGCGTGACCGCTACGGTCGCAGGTACGAATCCTGCCTCGGGCATGGATGTATGTGATGTCCTTAGGTTAGTTAGGTTTAACTAGTTCTTAGGGGACTGATGACCACAGATGTTGAGTCCCATAGTGCTCAGAGCCACCAGCCATACATGTTACAAAGTTCCCTCCGCCCTACGCCGTAAGGGAACTACCGATTAGACACTGAAAGGAGAAGGAAACTGGTACAGGCATGAGTATTCAAATACGGAGGCATGTAACGATTGAGAAAATAGCACTACGGTCGGCAACGCCTGTATAAGAAAACAAGTGTCTGCTGCAGTTGTCAGATCGGTTACTGCTGCTTTAACGGCATGTTGTCAATATTTAAGTGTGTTTCAACTTGGTGTTATATAGGCGCACGAGCGATGGGACATAGCATCATCTACGTAGCGATGAAGTGGAGATTTTCCCATAGGGCCATTTCACGAGTTTACCGTGAATATCAGGAACCCGGTGAAACATCAGATCTCCAACATCGCTGCAGCCTGAAAAGACCCTCCAACAAAGGGACTAACGACGACTGAAGAGAATCGTTCAACGTGACAGAAGTGCAACCCTTCCGCAAATTGCTGCATGTTTCAATGCTGGGCCATCAACAAGTGTCAGCGTGCGAACCACTAAACGAAACATCATCGATATGGGCTTTCTGAGCCGAAGGCCCACTCGGGTGCCCTTGGTGACTGCGTGACAGAAAGCTTTACACCGACATTGGACTGTTGATGACCGGAAACATATTGCCTGCTTGGACGAGTCTCGTTTCAAGTTGTATCGAGCGGATGGATGTGTACGGGTATGGAGACAACCTCATGAAGACGTGGACCCTCCATGTCAGCAGCGGACTGCTTAATCTGGTGGAGGCTCTGGAATGCTGTGGGCGTTTGCGAGTGATATGGAACCCCTGGTACATCTAGATACCACTCTCGAGGTGATACGTACATAAGCATCCTATCTGGATCCATTCATGTCTATTGTACATTCGAATGGACTTGGGAAATTCTAGTGCGACAATGCGACTCCCCACACGTCCAGAATTGCTACAGAGTGGCTCCAGGGACACTTTTCTGAGTTTAAACACTTCCGCTGGCCACCAAACCCCCCAGAAATGAACATTGTTGAACATATCTGGGATATCTGGCAACGTTTTGTTCAGAAGTGGTCTCCGTCCCTCGTACTCTTACGGATTTATTGACAGCCTGCAGGATTCATGGTGTCATTTCCCTCCAGCACTACCTCAGACATTAGTCGAGTCAATGCCACGTCGTGTTGCGGTACTTTTGCCTGTTCGCTGGGGCCATACACGATATTAGACAGGTGTACCAGTATCTTTGGCTCTTCAGAATTTACATTAGTTTTTCTCGAAAGCAATAATTTAGTCTAGTGATGGTTGCTGCTGTTGGTGTTGAAATCTTCAGTACAAAGTCTGATTTCATGTGCAGGTATCCACTCTTCTCTATCTTGTGCGAGTCTCTTCATCTCCGAATACTACTGCAATCTACATCATATTTACTACCTTTGTCTCCCTCTACAATTTTAACCGCTTCCGCTCCCAACTTCTGTTCACTACTAAATTGGTAATCCGTCGATGTCTCAGAATATGTACTATAAATGTATCCCTTCATTTGGTCAAGTTATGCAACAAATTTTTAGTCTCCCAAATTCTATTCAATACATCCTCATTACTTACATGTTCTATCCAATTAACGTGCAGAATTCTTCTCTAGCTGCACATTTCAAAAGCTTCTATTCTCTTCTCGTCTAACCTGCTTGTTTTCTATATTTCACTTCCCTACCGGCATACAATCCAGACAAACACTTTCAGAAAAGAGTGCCAAGCCCTTACGTCTGTATACGATGTTAACAAATTTCTCTTCTTCAGAAACGCGTCTCTAGCCGTTGCCAATCTACATTTCATATCGTCTCTTCTTAGGGCGTCATCAGTTATTTTGCTGCCCAAATAGCAAAAGTCATATACTGTTTTACATGCATCGTATGCTAGCCTAATTCCCTCAGCATCATCTGGTTTAATTCGACTACGTTTATCGAGCGCGATGGCGCGGGCATTAGCACCCTTGACTCGCATTCGGAATGGCAACGGTTCAGATCTGCGTCGCGCCATCCAGATTTAGTTTCCCTAGATCGCTCCGGGTAAATGCTGGAATGGTTTTTTGAAAGAGAATGGCCGATTTTCTTCCTTATCCTTGACACCAACCGAGCTCTAATGACGTCACTGTCAACGGGACGTTAGACTTAATCTTCCTTCTTCATTCCATTATCCTGGTTTTGCTCATTTATGTTCATCTTATATCCTCATTTCAAAACATAGTCGATTCCGTTAAACTGCACTTCCAAGTCCCATTCTGTCTCTGACAGGATTTCGGAGACATCGGCGAACCTCAAAGATTTTATTTCTTCTCCCTGAACTTTAATTCCTACTACAAATTTTTCTTTGGTTTCTTGTACTGCATGGTTAGTGTAGAAATTGAATAACATCTTGGATCGGCTACAACCCTGTCTCACGCCCTTCTCAAACATTACTTGTATTGTACGTTAACCGGGGACCTAGAAACGACGGAGAGGCTCCGTCCCCTCCGCAGCAGCAGTGGTCCACAACCCCATGACGACTACCGCAGTCCACTTCACACCTTCGCCTCACCACACCGAACCACTGTTTCAGGGTTATAGTGTGATTCGGCCCCCGGTGGACCCCGCTGGGAACGTCTCACACCAGGCGAGTGTAACCCCTATGTTTGCCTGGTAGAGTAATGGTGGTGTGCGCTTACATGGAGAACTGGTTTGCGCAGCAATCGCCGACATAGTGCATCTGAGGCGGAATAAGGGGAACCAGCTCGCATTCGCCGAGTCAGATGGAAAACCGCCTAAAAACCATCCACAGATTGGCCGGCTCACCGGAGCTCGACACAAGTCCGCCGGGCAGATTCGTGCCAGGGACCAGACGCTCCTTCCCAATCCGGAAAACCGTGGGTTAGACCGCACGGCTAACCGGGCGGACCAACCACTACTTACCTTTCATGCCCCTCGTCTCTTATAACTGCCACCTGGCTTTTGTACAAGTTGCAAATGGCCTAATAAATTCCGTCCTAATGTTGTGTAACAGCTAAGCAGCACTTTCTTGCAATGTGGCGGCTCACCCGTGTGCGGCGTGACAGAATGTCGGAGAGCGGCCACCGCAAGCGCGGGATGGCTAGTATAGGATAGGATTGCGTGCAACCGGCTGCCGCCACGAAAGTGAGACAAGCGGCCCGGCACGGCTCGGATGTCTGTCTGCGGTCGCGACTCGCGCTCCGCTCCCACGCTGATCCTGCCTGCTGCCTGCTGCCTGCTACCCGGCTCTGTCTCTCAGGCGGCGCCTGTGTCGCGAGTGCCGGCGGCGCGCAAGCAGGTGCGTCTGCGTCTCGTTGTCGCCGTCCCCGCGGCGTTTGCTCTGGCGGCGCGGTGCGCGCGTTTACAGTGGCTCTGCTCAGTCTCACGTCAGCACATCCCGACGCCGTGTGCAGGCTTCAGGGTCGCGCCGCTGGCGAATGCGTTATGCCTCTGCAAGTACACTCTCTGGGGGCCCTGAGGGGGTCGCATCGGGCGCAACACCTGTGAGTACAAACTGTTCGCTACAGCGTAAGGCTACAAGCGTCACCAACGCGATTTTCCTTTCATAAGAAAGGAATCAATCTGTAAACAAAATGATTAGCATACACTTCCTTTAGACACAATCACCGAGGAAGTTTAGGGACGATTCTGCAGTTGGGGAACGTGTAAACTAAACACTGAATATCCATCGCTTTGATTTGCAGCTCCTTGTATTGGCCGTGTTTGCAGTTAAAATTGTTGGATGTGAGGTCCGCCAGTTATGCAATACACCGTTTTTCTCAGTACCCAAACATGTTTCGGCACCACTGTGCCATCATCGGTGGGTTTCCGTTTTTATTTTTTCTGCAATGTGAACATTTTTGTTAAATGATTATATTACGTTCATTTTTAGTTCAAACAAAAGATCGTTTCTTTTTCGAAATACCTTTAAATTTGGTGTGCATGAAAAGTGGTCCAGAAAATTCATGCACACCAAATATCAAGGTATTTACAAAAAGAAACGATCTGTTGTTTGAACTAAAAGTGCAGATAATTTTACAATCATTGGACAAAAATATTCACATTGCAGAATAAATAAAAACGAAAAGCCACTGATGATGGCACAGTGGTGCGGAAACATGTTTGGGTACTGAGAAAAACTGTGTTTTACATAATTGACGGATCTCACATCCAACAATTTAAACACTGAATGATTATACAAACATGTAACGTAAATAAAGTGGGGTCTATAATTCGTTTCGTCATTGTTTACTTTATATCTTCCACTCATTTTTATACTTTTCTTGTTGTTTCACTAAGATTTTATTTCGAAAGAGTGCCACATGAACTTTTGTTGCTGACCGGCAAAAAGAAAGACAAAAAAAGAAGGGCTGCATACAGTCACCTGTTTCTGTATATCGTTTTATGACACTTGTGTGCAGCAATATTAGTAGATAACATATTTTCAAGAAAGATACATTAAATACACTCCTGGGTATTGAAATAAGAATACCGTGAATTCATTGTCCCAGGAAGGGGAAACTTTATTGACACATTCCTGGGGTCAGATACATCACATGATCACACTGACAGAACCACAGGCACATAGACACAGGCAACAGAGCATGCACAACGTCGGCACTAGTACAGTGTATATCCACCTTTCGTAGCAATGCAGGCTGCTATTCTCCCATGGAGACGATCGTAGAGATGCTGGATGTAGTCCTGTGGAACGGCTTGCCATGCCATTTCCACCTGGCGCCTCAGTTGGACCAGCGTTCGTGCTGGACGTGCAGACCGCGTGAGACGACGCTTCATCCAGTCCCAAACATGCTCAATGGGGGACAGATCCGGAGATCTTGCTGGCCAGGGTAGTTGACTTACACCTTCTAGAGCACGTTGGGTGGCACGGGATACATGCGGACGTGCATTGTCCTGTTGGAACAGCAAGTTCCCTTGCCGGTCTAGGAATGGTAGAACGATGGGTTCGATGACGGTTTGGATGTACCGTGCACTATTCAGTGTCCCCTCGACGATCACCAGTGGTGTACGGCCAGTGTAGGAGATCACTCCCCACACCATGATGCCGGGTGTTGGCCCTGTGTGCCTCAGTCGTATGCAGGCCTGATTGTGGCGCTCACCTGCACGGCGCCAAGCACGCATACGACCATCATTGGCACCAAGGCAGAAGCGACTCTCATCGCTGGAGACGACACGTCTCCATTCGTCCCTCCATTCATGCCTGTCGCGACACCACTGGAGGCGGGCTGCACGATGTTGGGGCGTGAGCGGAAGACGGCCTAACGGTGTGCGGGACCGTAGCCCAGCTTCATGGAGACGGTTGCGAATGGTCCTCGCCGATACCCCAGGAGCAACAGTGTCCCTAATTTGCTGGGAAGTGGCGGTGCGGTCCCCTACGGCACTGCGTAGGATCCTACGGTCTTGGCGTGCATCCGTGCGTCGCTGCGGTTCGGTCCCAGGTCGACGGGCACGTGCACCTTCCGCCGACCACTGGCGACAACATCGATGTACTGTGGAGACCTCACGCCCCACGTGTTGAGCAATTCGGCGGTACGTCCACCCGGCCTCCCGCATGCCCACTATACGCCCTCGCTCAAAGTCCGTCAACTGCACATACGGTTCACGTCTACGCTGTCGCGGCATGCTACCAGTGTTAAAGACTGCGATGGAGCTCCGTATGCCACGGCAAACTGGCTGACACTGACGGCGGCGGTGCACAAATGCTGCCCAGCTAGCGCCATTCGACGGCCAACACCGCGGTTCCTGGTGTGTCCGCTGTGCCGTGCGTGTGATCATTGCTTGTACAGCCCTCTCGCAGTGTCCGGAGCAAGTATGGTGGGTCTGACACACCGGTGTCAATGTGTTCTTTTTTCCATTTCCAGGAGTGTATGATCATTTTGTCAATCTGCTATGATCAGTGCTAATACTTGCTTCCGAGTGGGGTCCTACGGCCTATGTAAAATTATTAAGAGACGTTATTTTTCCTACATTATGCTCTAATTTTTCACACTCGCAGATTTTTCTCAAACCGTTTCAGACAGATAATAAAAAATGTTTTCCCTTAACAATTATGTGACTGTACTGGTAACAAAGAAAACAGATTTTATTTCGTATTTTTTTTGTTTTGTTTACTTTGACCTAGTTAAATTTGAAAGTGATGTTTAGAAACTACACACTCTTACACACAGAAATCACAAATAAAATGTCGAATTCAACTAATAGGAAGGCTACAATAAAATATGCCAGAGAGGCTGGCATGTGTTTCAACTTACCTCACCAACGGGGCACGTTGCGACACACCAAAATTTAATAGACAATAGTCTACTCAGTTTGAAAGATTGGCGACGTGAAAGAGGTGAGCAGTTCCTTTGTTTATAACGGAAAGCAAATAATAAAATTTTAATGTTGTTTCTGAATTTGCTTTCAACCAGGGATCGATTCCCCTGCTGCACTTATTGTTGAAAACGCTTGTATCTGGGGGCTGGAATTTGTGAAAACAGTGGGAAGGGAATGATAGAAGCTCTAAACCATTGTTATTGCATTTATTAAGCGCTTCTGTACTGAGATGAGACGAATGCTTCAACAGTAGTAGGACAGGATCTTCTTTCGTTGGTCTGGTTTGCTTTATAAAATTATCTAAAAATGTTATAAAAGATAGCTCCACCATCCATCCCTAACCTGTGGCAGCACCGATGCATCTGGGGAGACCGACGCAGATAAAATGGCCTTTAAGATTTTTCCTTGGAAAAATTATCGAGGGTCGAATGAAGATCTCTGGAGTACATATAGCAGCCACCCCGTTCAGCAGAGCTTACAATTCCAACTTCATACCTTTCTGTGCAATTATCGTGGTTGGCTTTAACACTTTAGTTACACCTGTTTCGTCCACGTTCCAGTTTCTGAAAGAGGGAAGAGGATGACGAGAATAAACATGCAACTTTTGGAAAAACTCCACAGTTTTATTAAATGTTGTCATATTTCCTAGACTTATGCCTTCGGGCTGTCTGACGGGAAGATCATTCACTCTCTCCAAGAATCATGGAGACCAATCGCCCACAGCTATTTCGTTTTGTGCCCAAAATACTGAAATTTTCAGGTTAAACTATTTTATAGGAAGATACCTCACTTTTCGTACTTCCTCTTTAGTCTATCCGAACATAATTTCGCCGGAACTCACGATATAATCCCTGAATATTATTTACTTACTGTTCGAAATTAGTTCATATGTTTAGAGTACCCACAAGTAACTTTTCCCTCATTTTCCTTTATCTCTGTGATGAATCGAGAGTGGGTATAGTGACAAATATTAAATTCTTCTGCAATTTTTCCGGTAGAGTAAACGCCCTTTCCTCCATTTTCTAGAACCAGAGTGGCTGTCTCTGCAAAACATTTGAAGGTGTCACACCTTTTTCTTTTTTGCGTTTGTAATGACGCAGTTTGTTTATATGAAAGTAAAAATTTAGAATGAGTAAACCTAAGATACAAGAAGAACAAAAATAAAAGCATTACATTATTGATGAACAGGCATAAAAAGTCTACCTAATCAAGAGCGGAGAACGTTGCAACGCCGTGTTGCAACATATCCTACTTCGCACCGCCATATAAAAGATAAGTAAACTTCCTGACAATCACTTTTAGATGAAAGAAAAAGAACAAAAAAAAGTCTTCTACTGCCAACTGTGACCATCACAGTGAAGATACCACGCATTTAAAGGTGCCTCCACACGATGGCAGCACGTGATAGGATACTTCAGGAAAAAAATGCAGATGTCGCACTGTACCCCTGTCGAAACGAGCCTCTCCTTCCCATAATATATGGTGACGTAATGAAGCGCCAGCAACCACACACTTATAAAATACTAATATTTATATTCAACTCGTAATCGATTTTTGTCACGTATCTTGTTTCTCGTGTTATGCAGTGCATGTCATAGTGCGTGACAACAATAAGTTCACTCCATCTACATATACCAATTTAAAAAAAAAAAAGTTTCTTTCTTTTACAGTTTTCGAGTATTAAGCTTAGATGTGCTGCTCCTTTCCTATCATTTCCTTCAAACCTTTTCGCCTGGCCTACCAACTGCAATACATCTCTTTATGTCTTTGAATACCGGCGACTTGTTTTCTTAGTAATATTTCTTCAAACAACTTTTGTGGAACATGTTTACTAGCCAAGAGACCATTACAGTTGGTTTGATAAACAGAGATCCTTGCTGACGTGAACAATTAGTTGTAGACAGTAATGATGGCGATAATTTAGCACGACAGTAATTTTAATCGGAGGGTGGACTGTATGAAATTGAATATATTCTCGATCCCGGTCTTGAGAAACATTTGTACCTGTGAGGTGACAGCAGTAGTGACCTACAGCGACCAACAGTAATTTGCGCTTGAGTTTTGAAAATGTATGACATCATGCCTCTACTTGGTTGCACGTCGGAACGAAAGTCATTAGCAAGCTATGGTGTGTATCGGACCTTCATAGAAGCTACAACCACCGTTGAAGATATCGTTCGCAGATGAGGACAAAGCGTTGGGTTTCTTCAAAAAAATCATTGAGCACGTCCCAACAGCCTTTTAAAGGTCCAGCGGTGACGGACCGCCTTCTTATCCTAAGCCGATAAGCGTCACTGGATGCCGATGTGGAGGGGCACATGGCTAGCTCACCACCCTCCCGGCCGTTGTCGGTTTTAATAGCCGGAGGCGCTACTTTTCAATTAGGTAGCTCCTCAATTGGCCTCGCAAGGTTTAAGCGCACGCTGCTTGCCACAAGCGCTTGGAGAACCCAAATTACTACCCATACAAATGTTAACCAAGCTCGAAATCGCTTAACTTCGGTGATCTGACGGGAACCGTTTTTATTACTGCGACAAGGCCGTTGGCCCACAGCAGAATGGACCGTCGTGCTTCTGTAAGCAAAATTAAATACAATACAACGATATTTTAATACAAATCATTTCAAGTCATGCAGTAAGGACGTTAGTCAATAAGTTAACCTAGACTATTCTTCTTGTGGATGGTTAGAAACACCGGAAACACTTCAAGTTAGTGTTTACTGACTTCTTCAGTTGTGGTGCGATGTAAGATTAGTGTCTGATATCCAGTAGACATAGGAAGTGCCGGCCGGTGTGGCCGGGCGGTTCTAGGCGCTTCAGTCTGGAACCGCGCGACCGCTACGGTCACAGGTTCGAATCCTGCTTCGAGCATGGATATGTGTGATGTCCTTAGGTTAGTTAGGTTTAAGTAGTTCTAAGTTCTAGGGGACTGATGACCTCAGATGTTAAGTCACATAGTGCTCAGAGCCATTTGAACCATTTGAAACACAGGCGGAAGAATGGGGAAATTGGTCGTTACCTTGCAGAGAACCGTGCTGGCATTTGCCTTAAGCGATTTAGAGAAATCAAGGAACAACTAAATCTGATTTTCCAGCATTCAACCTTTTAGCCTTTGGCTTTCAGGCATCATGAGTGAATTAACATTCAACTGATAGGAAAAAGAAAGAGTTACGTTACACCTGAATCTACGTACCATGAGGAGCAATCAACTGAAAACCATATACCCGCCACAACGAGACCGTGAAATGGTCCCATTGGAAAGTAAGAACCATAAGCGTTTACGCCTCTGGGCAAAGAGACGATCAATTCCTATTCCGTAGAACGCAATCGACCCCTGACGAAACCGCAACTGCACTCACTATTGCATTTCTTCTTCGGACTGAAACCGACGTCCATGCTTTCTTCAGGTCCCAAAGATGTGGAAATCACACGGTAAAAGATCCAGGCCGTACGGAGGATGTTGCAGCGTTTCCCAACCAAATCGCTGAAGCACAGCCATCGTGCGATTGGCAGTATGGGGGCGAGGGTTATCGTGCAACGTGCAACAGGATGATTCCGTCCGACAGTATTCCGACAGCCCGAGAGTAAACGGCAGAAAGCCAACAGTGAGAACATCACCCTACCCCCTCCCCCCCCCCCCCCCCCCTCTATTCCTACCACCATAGAAATCCAAAGCTGTTTACACATGTTCTGGTAAGGTCCTTACTACATTTTCCTTCGACTTAAGCAGCCCTTCGTCTGTCGAACTGTGACTCCCATTACGTTAAAACAACCGGGAATGCTGTCGGATAGAAGCATCCTGCTGAACGATAACATCTGCCCTCATACTGCTAATCGGACAAAGGCTATGCTTCAGCGATGTTATTGGGAAATACTGCAACATCATCTGTGCAGCTCGGATCATTCACTGTGTGGTTTTCATTTCCTTTGCGACCTGAAGAAAGACATGCATGGACGTCGATTTCTGTTGGACGAGTAAGTTCAAGAGTGGGTGCGGTTGTGGGTCCGTCAGCGACAGCCCGCGTTCTCCGAAACAGGAACTGATCGTCTTGTCTCCCAGTATGTAAAATATCTTAACACATGTGGTCATTTCTTTTGAATGGAACCATTTCATGGTCCCGTTGTGATGGGTGTTCGGTTTCCGTATGACTTCTCCTTATACATAAAGAGTTCACAGTACATGGTGGAGGGTTCATTTACCTATATTTTCTGTTTTCTTTCCTGCTTTATTCGCTTATTAATGGAGGGAAAACAGACAGTATGCCTCTGCACGTGCCCTGGTGTCTTATGTTTTTCACATGATTTTATACGCGTGATATACAGTGATAGATGCCAATGCTCATTTCCCGGGCATTTATGACGCACATTCGCATTATCTAACCTGACCTGTTATTATCTTAGCAGCACATCGCTGAAGTCGTTCGACGACTCTTGTCGTGCCTACTTCATAAAGACACGAAACACTGGAATAGTACTCTACAATTTGTCGCACTAGTATCCTGTATGTGATTTCTTTAACAGATACATTGAATTTCTTCATTTCACCCAAAATTATATCGGTTATTCCTATCAGAGTTAAGTGTTTATAAGATTAGACGTGCTCAGAAAGTTCACCACTAATCCTATAATAAACTAGTGGGTTATTTTTCTTTCTTATAGACATTGTCTCAAATTTATTTACATTTAAAGAGAGTTTGTGCAATTCTTGAGAAGAATCATCATCTGAGAAGGAACCAATTTTTAGCCGCATAGTGCTCCACAGGGCTACTGTCTGATTCTAATGAAGTTTTCTCGGTGCTACAAACACTCAATAGATTTGAAGGGGTCACTAGCACACGCTTAATTACTCTGAATCAACGCAGACAGCTGGTCGCCGTTGCTTTTCTTAGAGACTGTAGGCCAGATGAAGACAGTTCGGACTCTTCTGGAAACACTTGGTGGTGATTATCAACGCAAAGCTGTCTTCTTATCAGCTTGCAGACTTACCCAATTTGCAACGGAAAGTATAATGGAATTTACTAACATGAGGACCCTATGACAACTGGACTTTTATATGTTTTTATATTATGGTACGTGAAGTTCAGAACTGAAATACCAGTCCACAACAGCAGTTCGACGCAGTTCTCGAAAATTCTCGCGAAAATCGATCGTCTTTAATATTCTAAGATGAGGTAAAATTATGTCGAGAGGCCGTGTGGTTGTGTGGTAGAATGATCGCCTGCACACATGTCTGACACGGATTCGACTCCCAGCCCTGCCATAATATTAACAAAGATGTGTGTGCGAAGAAGCGTAAAATAGAAAAGTATGAAAATGAGTTTAATTGGTCTTTTTATTTTAAAGAATCACTTATAAAGATTAGTAATTAAGACTGCATATTTCCAATGAAAACTGGATTTTTGAGTGTGATATGAAATTAGAATATTTTACATAAAAAATAGCAATTAATGACAGTTACGAATCATACTTTTGGCGAATTTTACATTTAAAAGTTTGTGGTATTTGAAACTAACGAAAGAAACGAAAAAAATAATGACCGAAACTTGATTCGTACCAGCCAGAGCGCTACTCATTTTCTTTCACCTTTGCGTATTTTAAACTTCACAGAATTGTTAGTAGGACAGACGGCTCTGTAAAACAATTTGCATCGTCCGCGAATCGAAACTAAAACCCCTATGTGGCAAGCGAGCAATCTACCATACAGTCAAACGGCCTGTCTAGAAATAAATTACCTTGCTTGCAGCATATTAAAGACTGTCGGAAAACTTCAATTTTCTCGAGAGTATTTGGGAGTTGCATTAAACTATTTAGGGGGGAGAAATGTTTCAGTTCTGAGATTCACGTACCATAAATAGAAATAAAAATTACAAAAATGAGACGGCCTTGTGGTCGCCTCACAAGATTGGAACAGTGCAAAGTACTCACTGTCAGGGCGATTGCAGTGTCGGTGGACGACCACTCCAGTCTAAAGCCACGCAGGCGCCGCCTATTGGTTCAGATGGCGAGTGTTTTCGGGGTCTCTTCACCTGGCAGCCCCGGGGCGTATCCCGTGATTTAGTGCGCCGCTGTTTACGCCGGGGCTGATGCCGCTCGTAAAGACGCCACGCCGGCTGTCGCTCAGCACCCCTCTGGGACGGCGCCGGCGCCACCGCCGCTGCGGGAAGGAAGTCGTCTTCCAGGGCCAACCGCACCCCTCCGTGACACGCCTCTCCTCTGCGGCGGCAGTACCTGGCTCTGCTCTGCCGCCTCCACTCCCAGCAATTTCATTCTCTCGCTGAGAGCCAAGGCCGCACTGCACCATTTTATAGATGTTCCTCTTTTCTGAGAGGGAACAAATTGGCCCGCATCTCGTGGTCGTGCGGTAGCGTTCTCGCTTCCCACGCCCGGGTTCCCGGGTTCGATTCCCGGCGGGGTAAGGGATTTTCTCTGCCTCGTGATGGCTGGGTGTTGTGTGATGTCCTTAGGTTAGTTAGGTTTAAGTAGTTCTAAGTTCTAGGGGACTGATGACCTTAGATGTTAAGTCCCATAGTGCTCAGAGCCATTTGAACCATTTTGAACCACTGTTGATGGAACCTGTGGTGTTACAATGCGCACCCAGTGAAGGAGATGACGTACAGTCTGGCCTTTGAAGCCCCGATTACTTGTAGGTGAGAATCAAGTAGTCACTTTGAACACTGATTAACCGAAGCTAATATCGGGGATCTTGGTGAAGGGGAATGTCATTAGCACAGTCATAACAATGAGAAGATTCCAAATAGGACTCCGTAATTGCGATATATTCTTCATTCAGAATCTTCTTCTTCTTCTGTTCCTTCCGTAATAGGACAGTTGTGGGCTGTTACGGTTCCCATCTCTTTCTCGGTTTTCCAGGATCTATTTTCCTTTTGTTTTAATGTTATCTATTTGATGTTTTAATCTCTCTGTCTCTGTTAGTTCTAGATGTTCATTCTATTTCTGTCTGTTTTCACCCAGTTTTTCATTAACATTCCATATTTTCAGCTCCTTTCGAATATCGTCATTTCGTATTTTATCTGTTGCTTTACTACCCCTCAATGTTTAATCAAATCTCATTTCTACTTGTTGTGTTTGTTCTTCTTGTCTTTTATTTGAACCTGCGACCGTAGTGGTCGCGCGGTTCCAGAGTGTAGCGCTTAGAACCGCTCGGCCACTTCGGCCGGCTTCGTGGTACATTTTGTTGCTTCCAGCACATACTAAAAACAGATTTAATCATTTAAGGTGTAGTGATAACCCATCATTAGTAATTTACTCATCATTAATTCCATCTAAAGCTTTTGTTTTTGAATTTTTTGTGATTTTTCACATCTGCTACGAGTTATTTTATTCTTGTATCATCTCAACTTTCCATTTCTGGAACTTTATCTTTCTTCTCTTCCAAGTTAGCAAGATTTACAAGGCCGTAGCATCTCACTGTGGCCGGCCGCTGTGACCGAGTGGTACTACGCATTTCAGTCCGGAACCACACGGCTGCTACGGACGCAGGCTCGAACCCTGCCACGGGCACGGATGTGTGTGATGTCCTTAGGTTAGTTAGGTTTACGTAGTTCTAAGTCTAGGGGACAGATGACCTCAGATGTTAAGTTCCATAGTGCTTACAACCATTTGAATCAATCTGACTGTGCCTTGCTGATTGCGGCTCGCAGTCGTTCAAGAGGTCTTCTATGATGGACATGGATGCTATGTGTAGAATTCTCCAGCACACCGACAAAAGTGAGGCTGAGTGACCCTACTAGGTCCAATTTAAAAACCCGATCCCAGGAAGAAAACAACAGACTGTCAGAGTAGCCACTATTTTCTACTGCCACCTTGAAATTGCCTTCCTACAAGTAGCTTACCAGCGATTTCTAACTGTCAAGATCAATTAGATTGCCATTGTGTGGTTGGTCCTAATCGTTAGCTACCTTCCAAGCATGTATTCGTATGCTCCTAGAGTCCTTCAAACCAAGCAGCTTCTTTGCCACCGCTATCTCGGTCGCCACCAGTAGCTAGAGTTTGCAAGACGTTGCCTTAGAAATTAACGTGGCCCAAAATTACTTCTATACGTAAGGAATATGTTAAGTACTTCCCTTCCACTCTTGTTTTCGGTAAACAAAGAAATTTAGGTGCAAGCTTTTTAAAAATTTTAATTTATAATTTAATTCAGTAGTAAAATAATTTTAGTGTAATTAACTAAGGGCTTATAAGATTCCTTAAGAGGGTTCTCCTATTTTTTGGTCTTTTGTTATCAGATTCGATGGGGATGCTGTAACTCAGTTTTTGGGCATGTTACTTACTTTTGCTGGAGTCAGGCTATGAAGGGTTCCTTACTTTCGCTAGCAGGAACTTCTTTTTTATTATTTCTTTTTGTTCCAGCGTCCTGTGAAAGAATATCTTGTGCACATTCTTATTTTTCTTTGGCGACACAACCTTCTCTGATTACTTTGCCCGTTATCTAAGGTTTATGCCCATCTAAATTTTCAGAACAATCCCTTTACTAATTTTTTGGGGCAGTCAGAGAAAACTACGTGCTGTGAACTAATCTTGTGCCAAGAACTTTAGATTTGGAGAGCGTATCCATTAAATGCTACCAGTATGACACTTTTCCGACATGTCGAGAAATAAATTAACGATAACGGAAGTTAGCTTCAAGTGACAAAATCTATATTTTTGACTTATCTTTTTGTATGTAAGAGGTGGACAAAACATTCATGATACATTTATATAATCGATCCTATATCTTTCTCACTCGAGAATTACAAGCCATGTTGGCCTTAATCTGCAGAGTCCTGCGGGGTGGGGAGATCTGGGGAACACGTGGCCACTGCTCAATTTTTAAACATAGACATTCAAATGCACTAAATCCACACGGCAAACAAAATGTCGACAGCATTTTTGGTCAGAAGAATTGTATGCACCTCGTGGCTGACATCGAGCAGGATTTGGTCGCTGTATATCTTTAGCGTGAAGCGCTTGGAAGGAATACTGTGTACAAGACTATTGAAAATATCGAATTCGCAACAGCAGCTGGCAAAAACAGGATTCCAGTCAAGAACACTGCTGCTACTGCACTCGTCGACGGACCATGTGTTTTCTGCGGATGTCGACTGAATTTCAGCATTGACATTAATGATTCCTTCTCACATGGCAATGGATGGTTAACTGTAGCCATTGTACGAGGTGGATCGGGTGTTCCACAAGTTGGAGGCCTGGAAAGTTTTGTTGATCGTGACGTCATAGCCTATCGAACATATCACGTGACTGAACTTGCAAATAAAGACTTTGGTAAATCTGCTTATATGTCACCTTCTCCTTTGTCCTTATATACTCGTAATAAGAGAAAAATATCTGTAAATGAATCTGTATTTGTATGGGTAAAATGATTTAAAATGTTCACCACAAATAAAAATAAGAGGGCAAGCTATAACTTTTAAGGTTTGGGTTGAGATTTGAATTTAAAGACCGCGTGGTCGCGCCTAACGGAAATGTCGTTATTCTGTACCCAATTAACTGAAACAAAAATTATAACCAGTACCTAATGGTTTTTACAAAAATAGATACGAGAAGAAGTTGTTGAGTTTAACAAATTAATAACATATTCAAATAACTTTTGTCCCTCGTTCGACACAGCCGTTCTGAGGGAACGTCTGGTCGCTTACCTGTTTTCAGAACAACTCACTCTGTAACCGTCGCGCGGAGCTCTCTCCGAACCGCCCAAGGTGGTGGAGGAGGCCCATGACCAACCTCTGCTAGGGAAACGTTTTGCTTTACACATCTTTGGCCATACCTTCCTGTTCCTGCCCTCTGCCTTCCACCGACACCGTTTGGTTTGGTAGAAGATTAAGAAACCCACCACTTCTCTGATTCGTCTGCTACAACATTCAAATCACTCACACTTGACCGCACACTTTCAGGAAGGGTGAAAAACGGATATATGGACATAGGACGTGCACATAAGAATGAAAAAAGAAATACGTAGACCCATATTGTTTCTACAGGCATGCGGTGGTTGGGGCTGAGAGTAATTAGTTGCATAAAAGATCGATTTAAATTTGGTATTTGTATATCAGATAATACGAAGATTTCTTTGGTACTAATTTTTAATCATGTAACGACAGCTATTGTGATGTAACAAGGCAATGCCACAATGTCGTTAGGGAAGAGCTGGAGCTATCGAGGGCGTCAGCAGTGTTAAAGCGTGTGAAAACGTAGTCCTGTTGCTCATAACACTGCGAATTGTCGTTTTTGGCAGCGAAATTTGTCGCAATCAACGTCCCAGGAAAAAAGGGGTCGTATGACTGACGCCCTTTATAGCATCCACTTTGGCCATTTAGTGCCGTTTCAGCGCGGCGACGTCTGCTCTGGGCGTTGCGTTTCTAACATCAACCGCAAAGGCGTCAAAAGAAGGGCGAAATGTAGGTAAGATCGGTTGTGACGACCTTCTGATCGCGTGACACGTCCACGGTGGCACTGGGCAGAACTGTGATGAAATCTGGTGCCAATGTGACATCATTAATCCACCTTACACGTCACGTGAATTTATGAGCTGTGGCCCTTTACTCGCAACATAGCTGTTTGAAGCGACATCCTGCCCGAGGGTGACGTCGCAGGGTGTCACATTTTCTGCAGGTTGTGCACACCTTTGAAACGAAATTCAGAGATAAGCGTCACAATGGGCGGGAATTAAGGTGTTTCGAAAAAGTGAGCCGTTAATTCTGGGGCGCAGTGTACAGGCATTTTCCTGAAGTTCTTACATAGTGACCATTTTTCCCTACTAGGGGGGTAAGGTAGCCAGAGCCATCACCGGCATTGTGTGTTGTTTTGATTTTCGGGCATATTTTTTAGGTATCTTGATTACATAGTATTTCAAACAATGCCAAGCGGCTAGAGCAGACGATTTTCAACCGGATTTTTGTATTGGGCAAATATAACAGAACAGAGAATGGTTTAAGTGATGTAGGTTTATAAATTCAAAATCTTCAGAAAGGTCTCGTATGATGGATGACAGTTTTGTACGTGAAACGTCTTAGAAGTCAGTATTATCTATAGCTTTATGCATAATATGTGGAAGTAAATCTTATTGGGATAAACACCTTTGTCACGTTATCTGATTAGTAGTGTGGCCATTTTCCCAATCGAACGTCATGTCGGCATTTGTTGCTCACAGTGGAAACTACTGGAACATACAAACAGCAAGGAACTGTACGTGTAGGCCAAAAGACGTTGTTTAGAGAGTGACACAGTATGTGGACCACGTATCGGTACCACCTACTGACGCATCACAGATGGCAACGGAACTGAAAGTTTCTGCTCTACGCTCATAGCGGTAGAGTGGCTCCGAACTATACTCATGCTCATAAATTAAGGATAATGCTGATACATTGTAAAACAACACTCTGGTGGGCGGTTTGCGGGTTTTAGTCACCTAGAAGTATGGCCATGCGTTGCATGTGACCTACGGTCGTCGCACGGTGGCGCTGGGAGCAGTTCACATAGGCATAGGTGTGTTGGTGCATGTCAGAGTACGGTGCAGCGAGTAAGTGTGCAGTCGTTTTCAGACGTGCTAATGGTGACAGTGTGTTTAAAATGGATCAAAGAACACATACTGGTGACGTTATGAGGGGTAGAATACTAGGGTGACTGAAAGTTGGTCAAACACGGCAGGTCGTAGCACGGGCCCTCTCTGTGCCACAAAGTGTGACCTCAAGATTATGGCAACGATTTCAGCAGACAGGAAAAGTGTCCAGGTGCCACAGTACAGGACGTCCACAGTGTACAACACCACAAGAAGACCGACATCTCACCAACAGTGCCCGAAGACCTCCACGGAATACTGCCGGCAGCCTTGCTCGGGACCTTACCGCAGCCACTGGAACAGGTGTCTCCAGACACACAGTCTACCGACGAATGAGCAGACATGTTTTATTCGCTCGGAGACCTGCAAGGTGCATTCCACTGACCCCTGGTTACAGGAAAGCCCGTAAAGCCTGGTGTCGAGAACACAGTATATGGTGACTGGCACAATGGTCCCAGGTTGCATTGACGGACGAGTCCAGGTATTGTCTGAACTGTGATTTTCGCCATGTTTTCATCTGGCGTGAACCAGGAACCAGATACGAACCCCTTAATGTCCTTGAATGAGACCTGTATGGAGGTCGTGGTTTGATGGTGTGGGGGGTCAGGGATTTTCTCTACCTTGTGATGACTGGGTGTTGTGTGATGTCTTAGGTTAGTTAGGTTTAAGTAGTTCTAAGTTCTAGGGGACTGATGACCATAGCTGTTAAGTCCCATAGTGCTCAGAGCCATTTGAACCATTTTGATGGCGTGGGATGGGATTATGATTGGTGCACGTACACCCCAGCATGTCTTTGACAGAGGAACTGTAACAGGTCAGGTGTATCGGGTCCCACATTCCTCCTGATGGATAATAACGCACGGCCCCACCAAGCTGCCATCCTGGAGGAGTACCTTGAAACAGAAGATGTCAAGCGGATGGAGGGGCCTGCCTGTTCTGCAGACCTAAAACCCATCGAGCACATATGGGATGCTCTCGGTCGACCCTTACGACACTTCAGGAGCTCAGACAGTCACTGGTGCAAGAATGGAGGCTATACTCCAGCAGCTGCTCGACCACCTGATCGAGAGTATACCAACCCATTGTGCGGCCTATATACGTGTGCTTGGTGATCATGTCCCATACTGATGTCGGGGTACATGCGCAGGAAACAGTGGCGTTTTGTAGCACATGTGTTTCGGGACGGTTTTCTCAATTTATAGCCAATACCGTGGACTTACAGATCAGTGTCGCGTGTGTTCCCTGTGTGCGTATGATATTAGCGCCAGTTTTGTGTGGTGCCATGTTGTGTGGCACCACATTCTGCAATTATCCGTAATTTTTTAGCATGATTGTATGAGCGCCCTCTGCTGACACGATATAGAATGGCCGGCTGCAGCCTATTTGCGCTCTTATCCACCTTGCCACGACACTCTATGAAGACGCTGACTTGTCGCAATTCCAACACCACAAATCGTGCTCAGTACAGTGAGGATCTTCCTTGTTGATACCAAGATAGCTGAGATACTTGTACTGAGTCTTCGTTCACTTGGAGAAATAAATCTTACGTTTACCGATTTAAGCTGTTCGCCAATCACTTCTGCTCTTGTGCAGCTTCCCTATGACGACAGGTGCCGCATCACTCGGTGCACCTCTCCTCACCGTCCTATAAAACGCCATGCACAACGTTGTAAGAAAAGTATTTGTACATGAATGAAGTAACGAGAATAATGTAAGTAGCTTACCTAAACACTAAAAACCACGAAAAAAGCTTCCTCTGCTAGGCTCACCGACGACAATGATGATGATGCGATATTCACTGCATGACGGGCAGTCCGAGTGAAATAGCAAGGTAAGTGGACAGGACATTCGTGACATGCGCCTGAAGTGTGTGTGTTTGTGTGTGTGTGTGTGTGTATGTGTGTGTGTGTGTGTGTGTGTGTGTGTGTGTGTGTGTGTCTGTTCAACTTCGACGCACATGTGAAGCGTGGAGCATTTGCAGGTAGCTCACATCCTCATATTGCCAGCAGTGATGACGCGTGGAATTGCTAGAGGCACGCTGAAAGCACCTCAGCAGTCACAATACCTTTTATAACACTATGTCACTACGGCACCTGCATTGTTTCCTAGATAAAGTTCATAAAGGGCGGAAACAATACCTAACGGCCCGAAATTATGCACTATCAGACCATTCTAAGATAAATAGATCCTTCAGAAAGCTCTGAGGTGCAAAGCCGCAGCTACTGGTTTCAAACGAGAAATGATGTGCCACAACTCACGCTCCTGGGAGCGTCAGCCAGGGATGGGCGCGGTCGCGAGCGACGTAGGTGTGGCCGTGTCCGCTGAGCAGCAGTGGCAGCAGCGCCCCTGGCGAACAGACGCGTAAACAAGTCGGCACCTGCCATTTGCGGCGCCTAGGTCAACACGGCGCGGAGCGGCAAACAGCCGCCCCTAACGAGCTGCGCCCGGCGCGCTGTTTACTCGGTGCGGCCGCGCGCAGTTACAAATGGCCTCTTCCTCCCGTGACGTTAATGTTTAAGCAACTATCAGCTCGCGCAACGCGTGCCGCAGGAAGGCGGGCGATAAGGGCGGGGTCACAACCTCGTTTCTGCACCACTTTCTGCGGAGAATGTTTCATTGTGCTCATAGGATGTAGGGCCTCAAAACTTTACGATTAACACTAAATGCCGTATATAACTGCTCTATAGAACTGCTCTATAGAACTTCAAATTTCAGATATAGCCTCCCGAGGTCTCGTCATATCTCGGCTTGTGACATTCAATGGTTCACACTTTTGGGCAGGCAGTGCAACCCCTTGAATTAAAATGCTGCCCATTAACAATGAAATTGTGGGAATGACGCCAGTTAACTAAGTTTTACTCACTGTACACGTTTTATATAATAGTATGCCTTACAGAAGAATTTGTCGCTGTTCTAAACAGACAGTTTATAAAACCATCGAGAACATCGAGTTCGCCACAACAGCTGAGGACAAGAAGAACCGCATACCATTTAACAGGGTTGCTGCTACTGCACTTGTCGTCGGACCTTGTGTTTTCTGTGGTTGTAGACTTCATTTTAGTATTGACATTAATGATACTTTTGATCATGGTAATGGTTGGCTCACTGTAGCCATTGTACATGGAGGTACGGGAGTTCCTAATGTATCTGGAATTGAAAGTTTCGTTGATAGAGACATTATCGCCTGTCGTACCTACCATATGGCCGAACTTACAGTAGCAGTTGATTTAGGTGTATTAGGAGCTGCCACCTTTCTAAATAAGATTAGCTCTAACCCGGCTGGACATTTGGTCTAACTGTGCTTGTAGATAGAGCATTCTGCTTGAACTCCACCCCGCAATTCATGTGGCGTAGTGGCTGGCGTTTAGTGGCGTTCCAGTCTCTCAGTAACCCGTGACCTGACGCCTTAAGCGGATGGAAAGGAAGCGCAGGTGACCCCAGGCTGCCTACTATCAGGCAGCAGCCTCTTAGCTGTGAAAGAGCAGCAGCTTAGCCTGCTGCAGACGCCTTTACAAGTGCTTTTTTAAGATTCCCTGTAAAGGTGGGCGGGTGCCACCGAAGGTGAAAGAACGGAGCCCCAAAATTACATACCAATATCCCTAACTTCGGTTTGCCGAGAACACATTCTCAGGTCGAATATAATAAACTTTCTTGAGACTGATACGCTTATGGTCACGAATCAGCATGGTTTTAGGAAGCATCGCTCGTGAGAAACTCAGCTTGCCCTTATCTCGCATGGTATATTGAGAACTGTGGATGAAAGGCAACAGGTAGATGCCAGATTTCCAAATTTCAAAAAAATGTTTAAGACAGTACCTCACTGTAGACTGTCAACCAAGGGACTAGCATACGGAATAATTTCACAAATATGTAAGTCGATCGAAGACTTCTGAAGTAAAAGAACCCAGTATGTTGTCGTCGACGGCGAAAGTTCATCAGAGACAAGGGTATCGTTAGCAGTGCCTCAGGGAAGTGTGATAGGTCCGCTGTTGCCTCTATATACATAAATGATTTGGTGGGTGGAGTGAATAAGGAATCTGCGGTTGTTGGCTGATGATGCTGCGGTGTACGGTAAGGTGTGAAAGTTAAGTGGCTGTAGACGAAATATCCTGTTGGTGTGATGAATGACAGCTAGCTCTAAATATTGAAAGATGTAAGGTAGCGCGGATGAGTAGGAAGAGCAAACTTGTCATGTCAGGATACAGTTTTACTAGTGTCCTGCTTGAAGCAGTCAAATCGCTTAAATATCTGGACGTAACGTTGCAAACCGATACGAAATGGAACGAGCATGTGAGAACTGTGCCAGGGAAGGCGAATGGTTGACTTCGGTTTATTTGGAGAATTTTAGGAAAGAGTGGTTCACCCGTAAAGCAGACCGCATATAAAACGCTGGTGCGAACAATTCTTGAGTTCTCCTCGAGTGTTTCGGATCTGTAGCACGTCGGATTGAAGGAAGACATCGAAGCAGTTCAGATGCGGGCTGCTAAATTTGTTACTGGTAGGTTCGAACTACACTTGGCAATCTGGCAACACCGTAATCTGGCTAGTTGGGAGAAAGTTTCTGAAAGACCTGTTGCATATGAGATGAAATACATGCAAAACTTAATTTGTAAAATACAATAGGACTTCTCGTGGTTTCTTCATAATGCAGGTAAGCCTTTGGTAGGTCCTGTTATTAAACAAGTCCTGCCAGCTGGATGGACGAAATGTTTCCATGACGCCAGAAGCAAAGAAGCACTCCGTCTTCGGCCACCAGTGGCCAATCGGGACTATCCGACCGCCGTGTCATCCTCAGCCGAGGATGCAGTTAGGAGGGGGATGTGGCCAGCACACCTCTCTCCCGGTCGTTATGATGGTTTTCTTTGACCGGAGCCGCTACTATTCGGTCGAGTAGCTCCTCAATTGGCGTCACGAGGCTGAGTGCACCCCGAAAAATGGCAACAGCGCATGGTGGCCCGGATAGTCACCCATCCAAGTACTGGCCACGCCCGACAGCGCTTAAGTTCGCGAGAACCGGTGTATCTACGCTGTAAGACCGTTGCCTCCAGAAGCAAAACGTTTCTGTTCACTGTGATGCTGATGTCTCCTCTGTGACTTATTTATCTTTTCCGTGCACCTCAGTCGCACACTACATCCCTGATGATTAGAGGCAATAATGCTGGGACCTCACCTGTTGATACTGCGGCTGTTTTTCGAGACTTTTACTGCATCTCAAACTTTTACTCCCACAATCGTGGGTTTCCTTAGCTAGCTCTGTCACCGAGGAAATTGAGTAGTATGTAAGGCATAGGGTTCGAATCGGAAGGATCGCCGCAAATGTCCTGCCAGTCCATTCACATTTACGTTGTGCTAATTCACTTAAGGCGGACGTTATTTATTCTCTTCACCATTGCCGACGAGCAATAAGTTTTGTTCCATCTTTGTGACTTCGACGATTGTCTATATCACATGCTACCTTCCCGAGATCGTACAACTGAGTACCTCCATTCAAAAACAATCAGCAGAGACTTCGCGGGTAACGGGATGTGGACTTCTCAGATTGTAATTACTCGTGCGCCACGTTAATGCTGAACAACAGTAACAACAACAACAGATGATCAACCATTCCACCCAGAAGCACATCATCGCTTCTGAATATACGAGCCATCGCCGTACACATGTAAGTAATAGGGTATTGGCGTTGGTGAAGTGCCATTGGACGCCCGAAGCGTGGAGACTGGTGGGTGCATTTCGGTACTTAACGATGTCAGGATATGAATACAATTAAAGCCCCATGAGATGATGCATTCCATGCGGCAACAGTACATCTTGCTGGAAAACAATAGATATATAAGGTGTCAAAAAGATACGGAAACACTAAAAACCATTACCATGCCTAATATGGTGCAGGATACGTGTCCGCATTCACAGTACTTTCAAGTCGCCTCCAAATAGATAAATACATGTCCTGTATGGTTTCCAAGGGAATCATATCCCATTCTTTCTGCCAAATAGTGTAAAGTTCAGATAACTATGATGAAGGGGGTGTAGCGGTCACATCTCTTCTCTCCAAGTAGATCACACAGGTTCAATAATACTGAGATCTGCTGCCTGTGGTAGCCACAGGGTGTGCAACAATTTAGAAAATTTATCCCCGTGGTCACAAAAGCAGTCTTGAGTTACGCGAACTGCGTTAAGAGCGATTATATTGTCTTGGAACACATCATCCTCATTGGGGCACCCACATAGTATCGTGGGACGGAGATGTACGTGATCAGCGAAAACGGTTACATGATGTTGGCGTGAATACAACGTGGCAGAGAAACTATTGGGCACTTGGAGTGCCACGATATGGCTGTCGAAATCATAGCCGAACTTCCCCCATATCGTGGGACGTAAATTCGAATAGAAATTGGAAACAGTGTGAAACGGAACTCATCCGACCCAATGACATTCTTTCTTTGTTCCTTACGTTTTATTGCTTCGGCAACACGTTTTCTTATTATCTTCAATGACGAGTGATTTTAGAATTCCAGCTAGCCCTTAAATCCCCAGTTTATGGAGCCCCATCTTGCTGTTTTGGTGCGGTCAGTGTTTGCGAATGCGACATAAAGTTCTGTTGTGACTTTTTTAGTGCCATCCTCATTTTTCATCACAATCTTCTTCAACGATCGCCTTTGCGACAACTTGAAGCACACATTCGTCCGCGTTGTGATTTAGCAGATGATGTGTCTCCACTTCCTATGTATTTCGTATAAATCTTCGATCCTGTCGCTCTTTAAACAACAGAAACTTCGACCAATGGTTACGGAAGAACCCATCATACCATCACCAACAGTTTTCTCACGTTCTAAATCACTTAATTCCGGCATAATGCACTCACAACTACACAGAGCACTGATCTGACCCGACTGACACTTGCAAGGTACTGAGGACATTGCTGGTGCCGTTCATGGCCTAATACAACCGCAAGACCTGCGGGCTTGACTAGCATTTGTATTTCGCGGTGTTTCCGTATTTTTATCCAACGTGGTTCCATTTCTTCCAGAGGTTTCAACGATGTTTCTTCATTGTTAGTCGCCCAGTACGTTTCACTTGGGCGTCTGAGAGCTTTCTTATTGTGTGTTTGTTCCGATCACCTCTGTTCAAATAATCTCTTTCATTCTGTTACTTCAAATCCCTAACCCCATGAACCATGGACCTTGCCGTTGGTGGGGAGGCTTGCGTGCCTCAGCGATACAGATGGCCGTACCGTAGGTGCAACCGCAACGAAGGGGTATCTGTTGAGAGGCCAGACAAACGTGTGGTTCATGAAGACGGGCAGCAGCCTTTTCAGTAGTTGCAGGGGCAACAGTCTGGATGATTGAATGATCATGCAGCTTTACTGTATGGTTAAATGATGATGGCGTCCTCTTGGGTAAAATATTCCGTAGGTAAAATAGTCCTCCATTCGGATCTCCGGGCGGAAACTACTCAAGAGCACGTCGTTATCAGGAGAAAGTAAACTGGCGTTCTACGAATCGGAGCGTGGAATGTCAGATCCCTTAATCGGGCAGGTAGTTTATAAAATTTAAAAAGGGAAATGGATAGGTTAAATTTAGATACAGTGGGAATTGGTGAAGTTCGATGGCAGGAGGAACAAGACTTTTGGTCAGGCGAATACAGGGTTATAAATACAAAATCAAAACGGGGGAATGCAGGAGTAGGTTTAATAATGAATAAAAAAGTAGGAGTGCGCGTAAGCTACTACAAACAGCATAGTGAACGCATTATTGTGGCCAAGATAGACACGAAGCGCATGCCTACTACAGTAGTACAACAGTATGCCAACTAGGTCTGCAGATGATGACGTAATTGATGAAATGTATGGTGAGATAAAAGAAATTATTCAGGTAGTGAAGGGAGACGAAAATTTAATACTCATGGGTGACTGGAATTCGAGAGTAGGAAAAGGGAGAGAAGGAAACATAGTGTGTGAATATGGATTGGGGGAGAGAAATGAAAGAGAGGAAGCCGTCTGGTAGAATTTTGCACAGAGCATGACTTAATCATAGCTAACACTTGGTTCAAGAATAATAAAAAAGGTTGTATACATTGAAGAATCCTGGAGATGCTAGAAGGTATCAGATACATTATATAATGGTAAGACAGAGATTTAGGAACCAGATTTTAAATTGTAAGACATTTCCAGCTGAAGATGTGGACTCTGACCACAACCTATTGATTATGAGCTGTAGATTAAAACTGAAGAAACTGTAAAAAGGTGGGAATTTAAGGAGATGGGACCTGGATAAACTGAAAGAACCATAGGTTTTACAGAGTTTCAGGGAGAGCATAAGGGAACAATTGACAGGAATGGGGGAAGGAAGTAGAGTAGAAGAAGATTGCGTAGCTTTGAGGGATGAAGTAGTGAAGGCCACAGAGAATCAAGTAGGTAAAAAGACGAGGGCTGGTGGAAATCCTTGGGTAACAGAAGAAATATTGAATTTAATTAATGAAAGGAGAAAATATAAAAATGCAGTAAAAGAAGCAGGCAAAAAGGAATACAAACATCTCAAAAATGAGAACGACATGAAGTGCAAAATGGCTAAGCAGGGATGGCTAACGGACAGATGTAAGGATGTAGAGGCTTATCTCACTAGGGGCAAGATAGATACTGCCTACAGGAAAATTAAAGAAACCTTTGCAGAAAAGAGAGCCACTTGTATTAATATCAAGAGCTCATATGGAATTCCAGTTCTAAGGAAAGAAGGGAAAGCAGAAAGGTGAAAGGAGTATATAGAGGGTCAATACAAGGGCGATGTACTTGAGGACAAATTATGGAAATGGAAGAAGATGTAGATGAAGATAGAATGGGAGATACGATACTGCGTGAAGAGTTTGACAGAGCACTGAAAGACCTGAGTCGAAACAAGGCCCCGGGGGTAGACAACATTCCATTAGAATTACTGACAGCCTTGGCAGAGCCAGTCCTGACAAAACTCTACCATCTGGTGAGCAAGATGTATGAGACAGGCAAAATACCCTCAGACTTCAAGAAGAATATAATAATTCCAATCCCAAAGAAAGCAGGTGTTGACAGATGTGAAAATTACCGAACTATCAGTTTAATAAGTCACAGCTGCCAAATACTAACGCGAATTCTTTGCAGACGAATGGAAACGCTGGCAGGAGCCGACCTCGGCGAACATCAGTTTGGATTCCGCAGAAATGTTGGAACACGTGAGTCAGTACTGACCCTACGACTTATCTTAGAAAATAGATTAAGGAAAGGCAAACTAACATTTCTAGCATTTGTAGACTTAGAGAAAGCTTTTGACAATGTTGACTGGAATACTCTCTTTCAAATTCTAAAGGTGGCAGGGGTAAAATACAGGGAGCGAAAGGCTATTTACAATTTGTACAGAAACCAGATGGCAATTATAAGAGTCGAGGGGCATGAAAGGGAAGCAGCGGTTGGGAAGGGAGTGAGACAGGGTTGTAGCCTGTCCCCGATGTTATTCAATCTGTATACTGAGCAAGCAGCAAAGGAAACAAAAGAAAAATTCGGAGTAGGTATTAAAGTCCATGGAGAAGAAATAACAACTTTGAGGTTCGCCGATGACATTGTAATTCTGTCAGAGACAGCAAAGGACTTGGAAGAGCTGTTGAACGGAATGGACAGTGTCTTGAATGGAGGATATAAGATGAACATCAACAAAAGCAAAACGAGGGTAATGGAATGTAGTCGAATTAAGTCGGGTGATGCTGTGGGAATTAGGATAGGAAATGAGACACTTAAAGTAGTAAAGGAGTTTTGCTCTTTGGGGAGCAAAATAACTGACGATGGTGGAAGTAGAGAGGATATGAAATGTAGACTGGCAATGACAAGGAAAGCGTTAATGAAGAAGAGAATTTTGTTAACGTCGCGTACAGATTTAAGTGTTAGGAAGTCGTTTCTGAAAGTATTTGTATGGAGTGTAGCCATGTATGGAAGTGAAACATGTATGATAAATAGTTTGAACAAGAAGACAATAGAAGCTTTTGAAATGTGGTGTTACAGAAGAATGCTGAAGATTAGATGGGTAGATCACATAACTAATGAGGAGGTATTGAACAGAATTGGGGAGAAGAGGAGTTTGTGGCACAACTTGACAAGAAGAAGGGACCGGTTGGTAGGACATGTTCTGAGGCATCAAGGAATCACAAATTTACCATTGGAGGGCAGCGTGGAGGGTAAAAATCGTAGAGTGAGACTAAGAGATGAATACACTAAGCAGATTCAGAAGGATGTAGGTTGGAGTAAATACTGGGAGATGAAGAAACTTGCACAGGATAGAGTAGCATGGAGAGCTGCATCAAACCAGTCTCAGGACTGAAGACAACCACAACAACTTCAAATCATTGATGGTAGACGTTATACTTTGAGCACTCATGCTAACAGTATCATTGTATCTAAAACTGTTACGAACTGATTTATAGGTTCACTGAAACTTTCTCGTTGTTCAGAGAGAGCTGAATTTCAGAATACTGGCAATACAGCTTTATTTTTTGTGGAATTTTTTTCTTTCATCTTCATATGGTGATTATTCTACGTCTGGCCCCTCTTTTGGTTTCCCCTATTCCATATCCTTCGATCACGCAAGTGTACTTGTCGTCTTCTGGCGCCCATAGCGTCCCAGACCTACCGATTCAAGCTCCTCTTAGTGCGACCACGTCCACTTATTTCCCCCTGGGTCCACTGCTACGCTTTCTTTCGCATTCGGCTGGTGTCCATCTTTTCATACGGCCATACCACGTCAGACGTTTTGTCCCTCAAACACATATTACTGATTTATCGCCACCACATCCTCTCTTTATGTTAGTATTAGGCATACGTTCCGGCTTGGAGATGCCACGTCGTCACCAGCGAAAATCCATCAATGGTGCAAGCAACATGTTGTCCTGAAACTTGTTTACTACCCATTTTTCTGCTCCGTGCACAACAACTGAACTCTGCATCACCAGTCGGGTCCCTTTTGTTACTTTGTTATTTCATAGGACCGAGTTCAGAAGCACCGCCGCCATGTTGCCCCGTCCTATTTTATAATTTATTTTACATTTTCCGTTTCATCATATCATATTTGTTCTCTAATTCATGTTAATATATCGATATGCTTATAGCACTAATCAAATTTTACTGTTCGTAACTTCAATTTGGAGAGTCATTAGCATGTACGGCTAAAAGCAGAAGATATAGACACGCGGGGTATGAAGGAGGAAGCCTCTTAAGTGCGAACAAGAACAGATATAATGAAGCTCTCTTCCTGTGTCCCGTTCCTTCAAATAACATTGACAAGCCTGACATTCGAGATTTCTAGTGTCATGGTGCATGTTTATGTACTAGCACATGAAATAGGACAAACGAAAAGGAGGGTCAGAATTGGAAAAATCACTGAAAAACGCACGTTACTTTTTTTCAAGAATATATAGATACTGACAATATTTATTTTCTGTGCTTCAGTATGAGTAAGTCAACAGAGATTATAAACGATATAAGTCATGAACACCATAACTAATAGCACGAGCATGTGCTAAAAAGTAAAGATTTAACAGATATAAATAAAATAAAGGATCCGCTTGAATATCGGTGGAACGAGGCTTCTTTATCGTTTGCATTCATTGAGCCACTTCATTAAGTTTGGTATCTTGAGTTTTATGAAAAATTATTTTTGAATATCTTTAGTTCCACAAGAAAAGTTGGTCGTCTGAGTGCCCAGTGAGGCGTGACCACATAGGTACGTTAATATTCTCGCGCAAATAATATAGTTTTCAAAAGATTGTCGGCCTACGTAAAGAAAAAGCAAGTTCACCTTTAAATCAGTGAACAACTAAAGAACGAGGGCTAATGGAATCTCCAGACGAATCGCCCCCATTTGAGTTAAAATGGCAGAGACACTTCCATAATACAATTACTGTGGGAGGAATACATCCCGACATCCTAGCGGTAGTTCAAGAGACAGAGGAAGTGTATGCGGGTAATTCAGTACGTAAAGGGAGATGAAAATCCAATAGTCGTGGGGGGACTGGAATGCGGCTGTAGTGGAAGGAATAAAAGAGAGGGTTACGGGCGAATATGGATTATCCAGAATGAAATCTCCACTCTGCATAGATTTTTTAATAGGAATGAAAGAAGAGAGAGACTAAGTTCTGCAATAAATTTCATCTGGTAACAGGGAATACTCTGTTCAAAAAATCACAGGAGGAGGTGTACTTGGGAAGTCCGGGAGATACGGGAAACTTTCAGTGAGATTGCATCATAATCAGGCAGAAATTCCGAAATCAGGTACAGGACTGTAACGGTGCCCAGATATAGACTCAAATCACGGTTTGTTAGTGATGAAGGGTAGCCTTAATTTTAAGAGAGTATTCATGAAGAATCACTGTGAAAAGAAGTGGGATATGGAAGTTCTAAGAAATGAAGAAATACCCTTGAAGTTATCTGAGGCTCTAGATACTGCGATAATGAATAGCTCATATGTTGAAGCGAAATGGACATCTCTAAAGAGAGTAAACTCAGAGGAGCATACGTACAAGGAAAGCAACACTGATGGTACCACAAGTTAGAAATGGAGTACTTCAGTTGATCGACGAAAGAAGGAAGTACAAGAACATTTAGGGAAATTTGGGAATATAGAAATACAGGTCTCCTAGGAATAACATAAATAGGGAGTGCAGTAAGCTAAAGCGAAAAGGCTATATGAAAACTGTGAAGAAATGGGATACGGGATGATTGTCGGAAGAACAGAAAGGACAAAACAAGGATGGTACCTTTTAGAGTTGAATTACATTGTTAATGCTCATTAGAGAGCGAATATGCGGACTTACCTCAGGACGTGATAGGAAAAGAAACATCAGTGATAGGGAAGAGATAGGAGATTCAGTGTTAGAAGCGGAATTTAAAAGAGCTTTGAAGGACCTAAAATCAAGTGAGGCAGAAGCGATAAATAACACTCAACCGGAATTTTTATTATTGATTGGGGGAAATGGTAACACAACTATTATCCACATTAGTGTGTAGAAAATATGAGTCTGGTGACATACCATTCGACTTTAGGAAACCAAAAATAACAACATCCACACGATTCCCAAGATTGCGGGAGCCGACAAGTACGAGAACTATTGCACAATCTGCTTAAAATATCCTGCTCCTAAGTTGCTGACATGTACAGCAGAAAGGAAAAGAGAATCGAACTATTAGATGAGGATGAGTTTCGCTTTAGGAAAGATAAAGGCGCCAGAAAGGTTGTCCTGACGTTGCGTATGACGATGAAAGCGAGACTGAAGAAAAGTAGTTCATAGGCTTTGTCCTCCTGGGAAAGGCATTCAACAACGTAAAATGGCGCAAGATCTTCGAAATCCTGGAAATATAGGAATAATATACAATATGTTTGTAGCCTCTCCCCGATGTTGTTCAATCTGTATATTGAGCAAGCAGTAAAGGAAACAAAAGAAAAATTCGGAGTAGGTATTAAAATCCATGGAGAAGAAATAAAAACTTTGAGGTTCGCCGATGACATTGTAATTCTGTCAGAGACAGCAAAGGACTTGGAAGAGCAGTTGATTGGAATGGACAGTGTCTTGAAAGGAGGATATAAGATGAACATCAACAAAAGCAAAACGAGGATAATGGAATGTAGTCGAATTAAGTCGGGTGATGCTGAGGGAATTAGATTAGGAAATGAGACACTTAAAGTAGTAAAGGAGTTTTGCTATTTGGGGAGCAAAATGACTGATGATGGTCGAAGTAGAAAGGATATAAAATGTAGACTGGCAATGGCAAGGAAATCGTTTCTGAAGAAGAGAAATTTGTTAACATCGAGTATAGATTTAAGTGTCAGGAAGTTGTTTCTGAAAGTATTTGTATGGAGTGTAGCCATGTATGGAAGTGAAACATGGACGATAAATAGTTTGGACAAGAAGAGAATAGAAGCTTTCGAAATGTGGTGCTACAGAAGAATGCTGAAGATTAGATGGATAGATCACATAACTAATGAAGAAGTACTGAATAGGATTGGGGAGATGAAAAGTTTGTGGCACAACTTGACCAGAAGAAGGGATCGGTTGGTAGGACATGTTCTGAGGCGTCAAGGGATCACCAATTTAGTATTGGAAGGCAGCGTGGAGGGTAAAAGTCGTAGAGGGAGACCAAGAGATGAATACACTAATCAGATTCAGAAGGATGTAGGTTGCAGTAGGTACTGGGAGATGAAGAAGCTTGCACAGGATAGAGTAGCATGGAGAGCTGCATCAAACCAGTCTCAGGACTGAAGACCACAACAACAACAACATACAATATGTACAAGTACGAAGAATGAGCAATGCGACTGGAAGACCATGAACGAAGTGCACGGTTTAAAATGTCCTTAAGATAGCGATAAAGTCTTTCGCCTCTGCTGTTGAATCTATAAGTCGGAGAAGTAATGTTGGAAATAGAAGAAATGTTTAATGATGAAAAATTCAAGTTTAAAGGATAATAGCGTTAACATTCCCTCAGAGAAAATGAAGAAGAATTGCAGGACCTGTTAAGTGCAGTGAACAGTCTAATGAGCACAGGATGTGGAAACCGAGTATATAGACGAAAGACTAAAGTAATAAAAGTAGCATTACTGAGAGCAGTGAGAAACTTATCATAATTGTTGATCACGAAGTAGGTAATGTTTAGGAATTCTATTAGCTAGGTAGCAAATTTATTCACGATGCACAGAGCAAGAAGGATACAAAAAGCAAAGTAGCATTGGCAGAAAGGGCATTCCTGGCCAAGAGAAGTCTACTAGTATCAAACGTAGTTACGGCAGTGAGACATGGGCTGTGGGGAAACCAGAACAGAAGACAATCGAAGAATTTGAGATGTGGTGCTACAGAAAAGTGTTGAAAATTAGGTGAACTGATGAGGTAAGCAATGAGGATGTTCTTTACAGAATCGGCGAGGAACGGAATGTGTGGAAAACACTGACACGAAGAAAGGACAGGGTGGTAGAACATGTGTTAAGACATCACGGAATAGCTTTCATAGTGCTAGAGCGAGCTGTACTGTAAAACCTCTAGAGGAAGTAGAGACTGGGGTACATCCAGCAAATATCTGGGGACGTTGGTTACAAGAAGTACTGGGAGACAAAAATGTTGGCTCAGGAGAAGAATTCGTGACGGGCTGCATCAAACCAGGCGAGAGACTGATTTTTTTGTTTTAAGTAGTACGTTGTTGAGTTAATGAAATAATGGTGGTCTGAGAGATTAAATATAACATCATTATCCACAAAAGAGACTCAATGCAACGAACTTACATGCATTCTAGTCGGTATCCAGAAAACCAAGAAAGATAATTAAAGAACAAAGATAATTTTCAGTTCTAAGATAATTGATGTACATGGCAGTATTATATTTATGGTGCTTTAATAAGCTTGATATTACGCTTCGCATATTCTGTATCGTAGGTATTACACAGCAGATCATAAATGGTAGTTTGTACAGTAACACTATTTCGTAATCAATCAATATTCGATGTGAAGGTGTTATGACACAGAAAACCTCACGTTCAGAACGCAAAAGAAGTAGTTAATGGAAATCGAGTCTCCTCTGTTCCATGTCAAGACTGAGAGTTCTAGAAACTCATCGTGCTCATAGTTTTCGGTACTACAGTCCAATGATTGTCTGTACATGCTCTTGTTCTTCATATAAAATTTGTTTCATAGTTTCTCATATTTTCACTATTATGTTGTAAACCTGCACCGAATTGGAAATTACGAATTGAAATTACGAAAGAGACGAAATTATTTCCCTCAGTACTTCTGAGTATGTCTATTTATAGTCTGTTAAGACCGCTACAGGTATATACACTTTGAGTATGTCCAAAAGAAACAATTGTAGAAGTTGTACTTATGAAAGTGGAGCACAAAATAGTATGTCGACATCAAAAGCTTTATATTTACTGTTGCTAACAATACGCAAATATGCTTTTCTACACAACAAGAGTAGTGCGAACAAGCTAGATGAGATTATAAGAAAGATGTCATTTAATGCTTTCCATGATTTTACGCGCATCCATTCCCTATTGTGAATGAATGAAACACTCACGTCAGAATCCCAAGAAGTCAAGGGTCCATGGTTCTGACGACGGGAATATTACCCGGTAAGTGTCCTAACTACAATAACTTGCGTTCGCGCCTTGAGAGCAGCAGAACTTAGGTAACAAGGTTTGAACGTCGCCAGCTCTCCACATCCCGAACTTACTTCGCCATTACGTGCCACAGATAATTCGCCAGCACTAAACAAGATTTATAAGCATTAGACTCTGCTGTTAGCCGCGCCAAGTCGCCCAGCCAGATATCTCAGCCCGATATCATTGCGTTAAACCGGAGTCCCATTTCCCCAAGGTCCCGCTAATTCAGCAGTGCCTTGAATTGAGTTTATTGCCTTAGTATTTTTATGAAACCGTTCACGAAGTATATCAGTTTCGTCTCATCCATACATAAACACGCCTGTCGATATAATAATTTAATATCTTACAAATATGCATTTATTGAAGCAGTTGAAACTAATACTAGTGCAGTTGCGTATTTATGAATTATTGTCGTCCTAACATCATTGGTTTGCATCAGTAAATTGCAATATAGTTGCTTGGGATTCTCATCTATTTTTTGTTTCCTGCTGTTCACTAACTGGCTCTGTATCATCACTATTATTCTTATTACATCTTTGTAGAAGTGATGTGTCTATACATCTTAATAATGTCTTTTCTTCATGTGCCATACCACTTTCGGTATTTTTTTATTTGTGAAACATATTCGGTTTGTACACGGCAGAAAAATATCACCATATATATAACAATGTTGCAGATTTTAGTTATTCTGTTATTGTTAGGTCAGAATCAGCTTATTAGAGAGCAAGTTTCGTACGGTTAAATTACTGGTTGGCTGTATTTACCATTTTCTGTAACCTTGTTATTATTATATACTACGGGGTGACACCTCTGTCAAAATCTATACATTCTAGAATTGCGGTAACTCAAACAATTCCATCGCTGTATAATTTCGTTCATCACCTGCAAATCTATTAGTTTACATCCAGTTCTAAAACCACATTAATCTTGTCGTTAATTAAATTTCAATTTATTTCTATAAACGGCTACTAATAGTTACAAGCGTCTGTGGAAAAAAATGCTGACAGAAAATACACTCCCGGAAATTGAAATAAGAACACCGTGAATTCATTGACCCAGGAAGGAGAAACTTTATTGACACATTCCTGGGGTCAGATACATCACACGATCACACTGACAGAACCACAGGCACATAGACACAGGCAACAGAGCATGCACAATGTCGGCACTAGTACAGTGTATATCCACCTTTCGCAGCAATGCAGGCTGCTATTCTCCCATGGAGACGATCGTAGAGATGCTGGATGTAGTCCTGTGGAACGGCTTGCCATGCCATTTCCACCTGGCGCCTCAGTTGGACCAGCGTTCGTGCTGGACGTGCAGACCGCGTGAGACGACGCTTCATCCAGTACCAAACATGCTCAATGGGGGACAGATCCGGAGATCTTGCTGGCCAGGGTAGTTGACTTACACCTTCTAGAGCACGTTGGGTGGCACGGGATACATGCGGACGTGCATTGTCCTGTTGGAACAGCAAGTTCCCTTGCCGGTCTAGGAATGGTAGAACGATGGGTTCGATGACGGTTTGGATGTACCGTTCACTATTCAGTGTCCCCTCGACGATCACCAGTGGTGTACGGCCAGTGTAGGAGATCGCTCCCCACACCACGATGCCGGGTGTTGGCCCTGTGTGCCTCGGTCGTATGCAGTCCTGATTGTGGCGTTCATCTGCACGGCGCCAAACACGCATACGACCATCATTGGCACCAAGGCAGAAGCGACTCTCATCGCTGAAGACGACACGTCTCCATTCGTCCCTCCATTCACGCCTGTCGCGACACCACTGGAGGCGGGCTGCACGATGGTGGGGCGTGAGCGGAAGACGGCCTAACGGTGTGCGGGACCGTAGCCCAGCTTCATGGAGACGGTTGCAAATGGTCCTCGCCGATACCCCAGGAGCAACAGAGTCCCTAATTTGCTGGGAAGTGGCGGTGCGGTCCCCTACGGCACTGCGTAGGATCCTACGGTCTTGGCGTGCATCCGTGCGTCGCTGCGGTCCGGTCCCAGGTCGACGGGCACGTGCACCTTCCGCCGACCACTGGCGACAACATCGATGTACTGTGGAGACCTCACGCCCCACGTGTTGAGCAATTCGGCGGTACGTCCACCCGGCCTCCCGCATGCCCACTATACGCCCTCGCTCAAAGTCCGTCAATTGCACATACGGTTCACGTCCACGCTGTCGCGGCATGCTACCAGTGTTAAAGACTGCGATGGAGCTCCGTATGCCACGGCAAACTGGCTGACACTGACGGCGGCGGTGCACAAATGCTGCGCAGCTAGCGCCATTCGACGGCCAACACCGCGGTTCCTGGTGTGTCCGCTGTGCCGTGCGTGTGATCATTGCTTGTACAGCCCTCTCGCAGTGTCCGGAGCAAGTATGGTGGGTCTGACACACCGGTGTCAATGTGTTCTTTTTTCCATTTCCAGGAGTGTAGAACTGCTGAGTTACTGTATGTTGTATGCTTACTTAAATTCTAGAACAAAACACAATACAATAAGATATTCTATAGAAAACGAAACACACGGGAAAAATGTAAGCAAAATGTTTATTATTTCAAAAGTAATCGATGTAAATGTTAACACATTTATCCCACCGGGAGACAAGGCGGTCAGTACCATTATGGAAATGTGTGTGCAGATGCCTACGGAACCATGATAGTAGCCGGACGTGCATATGTTCCTTCGATGCAAGTCGACAGCCACGAACGAATTTCTTCAGGGCTCCAAAAATACGGAAATCGTACGGGGAGAAACGAGGATTGTATGTAAGACATGTAAGGGCCTCCTAGCGAAAAAAGTCATGAGGATCTTTTCCTTTGATGGCTCGTTGACTTTCTGGAACAGGCGCCACAATCAGCACACAGATCTCTGTGCACACTTCGCCATATTTAAATGCGCCATCAAGTCAATCGCTGAGAAATTCTGTTGTAGAATAATGGCAGCCCACATGTTGCTAACCTTGTTTCGAATACGATGCAGACGTTTCTCTGGGAAGCCCTTACACATCCTCCACACAGTCCCGATTTCTGTCCATGAGATTTCCAAAGTTTTAGGCCCTGGACAATGACCTTTCTGGCAGCTGATTTGCTTCGCGCGGAGATGTGCACACCTGGGTATAGCCATGATTCCACAGGCAACCGAAAACATTTTTTCACGTAGATTTGTCTCACAGTGAGATAAATAAAAACAGTGTTGCGACTACTTATTTTTGTGTCTGGTTTTCATTTGATTGCCATATTATACGCTGAAGCGCCAAGAAACTGGTACACCTACTTACTGTGTTGGCCACACCGACCGCAGTCGGTCTTTAGCCTCGTCAATCAGCCTGCTCCAGCTACCTCGGTCCATGTATTCTTCTTCATACAGCCACAGCGTACTAATATCCTCTCTGACCTGATCAATCCATCGGGTCGTGGTCTTCCCCGTGGTCTTTTGCTTCTAATATCTGCCTGGTGATCTGGCCTTGTCGACTCATTACGTGTCCATAACACTTCACTCTTATTTCTTTGATCAATGCCATGGTGTCCATTGACTTGTATAGCTCCTGCAATTCACAGTTCCATCTTTTCCTCCATTCATCTCCAGCCTTCACTGGACCGAAAATCTGAGAATGGTATTCTCAAATATCAGGAGTTTTCTTTCCATATTTTGGGTGTTGGTCCAGATCACTGCTCCATTTAAGACTACAGGTTGTATTACTGTCTTGCAGATCTTGGTCTTTGGAGATCTCGATAGAAGCCGGGACTTGAACAGCTTCCCCAGAGAAAACCTTGACCTGTTTTCTGCTTGTATTCGTGCGGCAATTTCCTGGTCTATCTCTTTCCTTTCATTGAGAACAGCCCCAAGATATTTAAAGTCTCTTACCCTTTCAAAGACTTTGTCCTCCACCTTCAGGGGCCTATCATCATTTTCTCTGACAACTACGAGGTATTTTTACTTATCCATATTCAACTTCAGGCCTGCTCTCACTGCCTGTTCCATTAATGTTCCTGTTATCTGAAAAAGTTCTTGCTCTTTCTCTGCTATTAAAACTACTTTATCCGCATAGGCCACGGTGTTGATTCTTCTTTCCAGCTGTATTCCTGTCGCTAGGCTTGCTACCTGTATCAGGACTCTTTCCAGTACCAGGTTAAACAGAAGAGGAGAGAGGCCGTCTCCTTGTCCCACTCAAGTCATCATCTTTAACTTCTTTGATATTTTTCCATTTAATTTCACCATGCATGTAGTCACCTGGGTGCATATCGGTGTCAGATTCATGAGTTTTCTGGCAGCTTGAGATATTTCGAGTTTTTGCCATATTGCTTGTCTATTCACACTATCATATGATTTTTGGAAGTCCACAAAAAGGCAGTGAACATTTTTGCGGAATTCCCGGCTCTTTGCTAGCACTTGCCGTATTGTATGTAAATGGTCTACAGTTGACTTTCCCTTTCTGAAACCTGCTTGTTGGAATCCCAGTACTTTCTCACATGTGATGTTAGTCACTACAGTAACAACGTGCTCAAGGTCTTGGAAGCCATGCATAGTAGTGTGATTCCTCCACAGTTGCTACATCTCATTGGATCTCTTTTCTTTAGTATAGGACAGACTCTTTCCAGTAATCTGGGATCCTTTCCTTCTTCCAAATTAAGCAGATGGTATAGTCTCTCTTGTAGAGTAGCTCTTGCCTTCTTCAGCATCTCTGCAGGTATGCCATCTATTCTTGGTGCCTTCCCCGTCTTCAGTAGTTTTATGCTCGCTCTTACGTCTTCCATGCTTGGTATTTCGTACTCCCCAATCTTACAGTGTCTTGGTTTTATATGATTCTTCATTTTCTGTTGTAGAACTCACGGTGTTTGCATCCACATTCTGGAGATTTGCAAAGTAGTTTTTCCATTCCTCCATAGCTTTCATTTCATCTGTGGTTATCTGTCCTCCTCGCCTCTGATCACGTCAATCCTTGGATTGTATCCTGTCTTGAAGAACCTGACTGTTCTGTAAAGTCTCTTCTATTTCCTACTGTCCGGTCTTCTTCTGTCTGTTTTATTTTACTGCTTATGAACTCTCGCTTTTCTGTTCGAAGGACTTGTCTTGCTTCTTTAGCTGCTTCCCTGTATCCCAACCTTGTCTTTTCATCCTGTTCGTTTGTCAGCCATAACAGTTTCGCTGTTTTTCTCTTGGTGACTGCATTTCTACATCTCATTAAACCATCCTCTGTTCTTCCTCCTTTTCTCCATGGGTTTCAGCATCTCAGTTGCAGCATCTTTTAAACCTGTCTTTATTTTCTACCAAAACTTTTCAGTATCATCTTCGTCTTCTATGGAAGCAACCCTGTTTCCAATTTCTAGTGCGTATCTTTCCTTAATGTGGCCCTCTTTCAGTAGGTCTGCATTTATTTTCTGGCCTGCTTCTTCTCTCATTATGTTATGGCTATATATCCTCTCCTGTATGATTGACACCACAAGGTAATTGTCTGATCCTATTTCTGCACCTCTTTGAGATTTTACATTCTGGATAGCACTTTTGTGTCTGGGATCCACAAGTATGTGGTCTGTTTGGTTCTGAGTCTCTAGGTCGGGTGACTTCCATGTTATCTTATGGATGTCTCTACGAGGAAAGTAGGTACCTATAATCTTATGTTGCTTGAAGCTGCCAGATTGACTAATCTAATTCTATTGTTAGAGGAATCATGCTGATTGTGATGGCCAGAGTAAATTTCTCAAAATATCTTTTCTTCCTACTTTAGCATTGGCATCTCCAAGGAAAACGTCCACATCGTATGATGGTGCATTTTCATAAACTGATTCTAGGTCTTCGTAGAAACTGTCTTTTTCACTGTCATCTTCATCTTCTGTAGGTGCATGGAATGAAACCAGAGTTACGTTGTAGAATTTTCCTTTTATTCTTATCCAGCACATTCTTTCATTAACAGCCTTGAAGTCCGTGATATTTCCCCTTACTTTTTGAGCTACTGATATAGGCATGTATATTCAAATACAGAGATTTGTAAACATGCAGAATACGGCGCTGCGGTCCGTAACACCTATATAAGACAAGTGTCTCTCGCAGGTGTCAAATGTCCATAGCTGCTACAATGGCAGATTACCAAAATTTGGTGAGTTGGAATGTGGTGCTATAGTCGTCCCACGAGCGATGGGATACAGCATATCGTAGATAGCGATGAAGTGGAGATTTTTTCTCTGCGACCAATTCACGAGTGTACCATGAACATCAGGAATCCAGCACAACACCAGATCTCCGACATCGCTGCGGGTGGAAAAAGATCCTACAAGAACGGGACGAACGATGACGGAAGAGAATCGTTCAATGTGACTGAAGTGCAACCTTTCCGCAAATTGCTGCAGATTTCAATGCTGGGCCATCAGCCAGTGTCAGTGTGCGAATCATTCCACAAAACATCATCGATATGGGTTTTCGGAGCTGAAGGCCTTGATGACTGCACCCGTCAACATGTTGCCTAATCGGACAAGTCGTTTCAAATTGTATCGAGTCTTCAAAATGGTTCAAATGGCTCTGAGAACTATGGGACTTAACAACTGTGGTCATCAGTCCCCTAGAACTTAGAACTACTTAAACCTAACTAACCTAAGGACATCACACACATCCATGCCCGAGGCAGGATTCGAACCTGCGACCGTAGCAGTCGCGCGGTTCCGGACTCAGCGCCTAGAGCCGCTAGACCACCGCGGCCGGCTGTATCGAGTCTATGGACGTGTACGGGTACAGAGAAAACCTCATGAATCCATGGACCCTACATGTCAGCAGGGGACTGTTTAAGCTGGCGGAGGCTCTGTAATGGTGTGGGGCGCGTGCAGTTGAAATGATATGAGACCCCTGACACGTCTAGATACGACTCTGAAAGGTGACGCGTACGTAAGCATGTCTCTGATTACCTGCATCTGTTTATTTCCATTGTGCATTCCATCAGGACAATGCGAGACCCCAAGCGCCCAGAATTTCTACAGAGTGGCTCAAAGTACGCTCTTCTGCGTTGAAACATTTGCGCTGGCTACCAAACTCCCTAGTCATGAAAGTTATTGAGTATATCTGCAAAGCCTTGCAACGTGCTGTTCAGAAGAAATCTCCATCCCCTCGTACTCCTGCAGGGTTCATGGTGTCATCTTAATATAGCAATACTCCAGACATCAGTCGAGTCCATTCCACGTCGTGTTGCGGCTCTTGTGAATGCATGCGGGGCCCCTACACGATATTAGGCAGATGAACCAGTTGGCTCTTCATTGTAGCTAGCTGAGTAACTGACGTAGCCCGTGTATGTATTTATATTGTGATATTCTATTAGTCCATCGCTATCTCCTCCTCCCTGTTTGTCCATCCATCCCCATTCTTCCATGAAGTCATCGTTACCCCTGAAGGAAACTGGTGGTTTTTACCCCACAGTGGCTTTTACCCCTCAGTGGCGGATTCGAATCCTGCCACACCTTAAATTTGGAATAGAAATCATCGATAATGGTGGCCGAAGACTTCCGGCATAACAAGTCACGCTTTTTCAGCCAACGGATTTGTCAAAGAAAGGCGGAGATGCGGACAGAGGTGCATTGCACATTCTTGCCCTTGGGATGGGAAACTAACCCTAAATGCGGAAGAATCAGAATGATCAACGGCATAAAGCTGCAGAAGGCAATTGAAAGAGGTCCATTAAAGATATGTAATGTATATCCACGGGAAACGTTGCCAGTAATTGAAAAGTGTCATGAAGATCTCACCATTGCGAAACTACTCTGGATAAGTGGTTCAAATGGCTCTGAGCACTATGGGACTTAACATCTGTGGTCATCAGTCCCCTAGAACTTAGAACTACTTAAACCTAACTAACCTAAGGACATCACAACCATCCATGCCCGAGGCAGGATTAGAACCTGCGACCGTAGCGGTCGCGCGGTTCCAGACTGAAGCGCCTAGAACCGCTCGGCCACACCGGCCGGCTTCCGGATAAATCCCCATTCGGATTTCTGGATGGGGACTGCCAAGTGAGAGGTGACTATAAGAAAAAGATGGAATAATCAACGAAAGGATAACGTTCTACGAGTCGGGAAGTGGAATGTCAAATTTAAAAGTGGTAAGGGTGCTACAAAATCTGTAAAAAAGAATGCTAAGTCTCAATCTAGATATAGTGTTCGTCAATGAAGTGAAATGGAAAGAAGACAATGATTTCTGGTCTGATGAGTACATAGTAACACCAAGAGCAGCAGAAAATGGTATAACGGGTGTAGGATTTGTTATGAATAGAAAAGTAAGCAGAGAGTGTGTTACTGTGAACAGTTCTGGTAGGATTGTTCTTATCAGGCCCGACAGCAAAGCCAAGACCAACAACGATAGTTCAGGTATACATGCCGACGTTGAAAGCTGAAGATGAAGAGATAGAGAAAGTATGTGACGATATTGAAAGCATAACGATATTGAAAGGGTAATACAATACGTAAACGGAAATGAAAATCGATTTTTCATCGAGGACTCGAATGCTGTTGTAGGGGAAGTAGTAGAAGAAAGGGTCACGGGAGAATATGCGTTGTTACGAGGAATGTGAGAGGAGCAATACTCATTGAGCTCTGCATGCATTTCAGCAGGTAACAAGGGGGTCACGAGAGGAGGATGTGTGCTTGGAAAAGGCCGGGAGATACGGGAATAGTTTAGTTTTATTCCATAATGGTCAGGTGGAGATTCCGAAATGAGCTACTGTGTTGTAAGTCCATAGGACCAGATATAGATACAGATCGCAAGTTTGTAATAATGAAGAGTAGGCTGCAGTTTAAGAGACTCGTCAGGGAGAATGAATGCGCAAAGAATTCGGATACCGGAGTACTAAGGAATGAAGAGAAAGGCTCGAAGCTCTCTGAAGCTATTGATAATGCGATAGTGAATATCTCAGTAGGCAGTTCAGTTGAAGAGGAATCGACATCTCTAAAAAGAGCAATCACGAAAACTCGAAAGCAAAACATATGAAAAATGAAGGAAACTGCGAAGAAACCATGGGTAATGTAAGAAATATTTCATTTGATCGAAGAAAAAACGAAGTTCAAAAGTGTTCCCAGAAATTCAGGAATTCACTTACAGATTCAATCACTTACAATCAATTACTGTAAATAGGAAGGGCAGGGAAGCTAAGGCGAAATGGATGCATGAAAAATATGAAGAAATCGAAAAAGAAATCCGAAGGACTGAGTTAGCATACAGAAAAGTCAAAACAGCTTTCGGTTAAGTTAGAAGCAAAGGTGGTAACATTAAGAGTTCAATTGGAATTCCAGTGTTAAATGCAGAGGAGAGTGCAAAGACTACATTAAAGACCTCTTTAACGACGAAGATTTTCTGATGACGTGATAGAAAAAGGAACAGAAGTCGAAGCAGAAGAGATCGGACATCAGAATTTGAATGAGCTTCGGAAGACTTCAGATCGATGAAGGCAGGAGGGATAAGATTTTAGAATTTCTAAAACCTTTGTTGAACGTTTCAAAAATACAACTAATTACGGTGGTATGTAGATTATATGAGTCTAGAGATACACCATCTAACTTTCGGAAAAATATCATTCACATAATTTCGAAGAACGCAAGAGCCAACAAATGCGTGCACTATCACACAGTCAGCTTAACAACTCGTGCATCCAGGTTGATGACAAAGACAATATATAGAAGAATGGAAATGAAAATTGAGCTAATGTTACATGACGATCCGTTTGGCCTTAAGAAACGGAAATGAACAAGAGAGGCAACTCTGACGTTGCGGCTGATCGTGGAAGCAAAATGAAAGAAAAATCAACAGGCTTTCATAGGATTTATCAACCTGGAAACACAGTGTCAGTGGGTGCCAGTTATTCAAAATTCTAAGACAAAAAGGGGTAAGCTATAGTGTTACAGATCATTAAGTGGATGGGCTAGGAGTGGAGAGGTAGGCGTAATACAACAGTTCTAAGCATAATTTTATTGCAATAACTAACCAAACTTTTAAAAACAGCACGAAAAAATTGGTTTAAAACAATATGTCAAAGAAGTTTACAGTGAAACTTCAATTTAATTTAATTTGGTATCTTGACCAAGAAAAACTTCACAACCAGAAGTGAGTATAACACATGCACTCATTCTATCTAAATTACTGCAGTTCCTCATACGTCTATCATTGTTCAGTGCAAACTGTTACCAAAGAAATCACAACTATCAGAACTGGTCTCCGGACGGAACACGAAAACAGCCATCTGAATACAGTACAAATGAATCGCTTGACAAGTTTCCGAACTTCCCCTGCAGCAGAGTTCTCTTGTAAAGTATACGACACAGCTGAACCACATAGAACACTCTCGGTATTCGGACCCCCGGGCCACGATCGTTACAATCACCACAGCTCACTATAATTGAGAAAGGAGTCACCGATACCGACCAACGACATCTTCTGTCCGGAACACGCCATGTAGCAGGTTGACTCAGTCTGGGGCTCCGCTCTTCCGTCTCGCTCCCTGGTTGCAACCGTCCTCCTCGTAGCTGGCTCCGGCCGCCCCTCGTGGCAGCCGGCAGAGGGCGACAACTGAGTGGCGCTGGTCGCGCCACACTGTAGTACCGGCGCGGGAAGGTTGCGCGCGGCATTCAAAGGCGTCGGACATGTGGAGATGCTGCAATCGGCACAATAGGAAAGACGTGTAATATGCTATACGTACAAGAACCAAGAGGAAGCGATAATAGTTGAAGACGAAGAACGAAGTGCTCGGATTATCAGCGATCTAAGACAGGGATATAGTTTTTCGCCCCTACTGTTTATTCACTGAAGACTCAATGAAGGAAATAAAAGAAGGGTTCAGCAGTGGAATTAAAATTCACGGGTAAAGGCTGATAACATTGCTATCCTGAGTGAAGAAGAATTACATGATCTGCTATATAGACTGAACAGTCTGATGACTGTTGTATATGGATTGAGAGTAAATCGATGAAACACGAAAGTAAAGAGAAGTAGCAGAAATGAGAACAGCGAGTACCTCAACATCAGGATTGGCAATCCCCAAGTAGATGAAGTACCTAGGCAGCAAAATAATCCATAACGCTCGGAGCAAGGAGGGTATAAAAAGCAGACTAGCGCCCTCAAAAAGGGAATTCCTGGCTTAGAGAAGTATCAAATAAAGGTCTTAATGAAGGAGAACTCTCTAGGACTGTACGTTTGGAGCACAGCATGTATGGTGGTGGATCAAGGACTGTAGATTGTCGATCGAAGCAATTCAGATGTGGTGGTGCGAAAGAAAGTTGAAAACTATGTGGATTGATAAGGTAAGGAATAACAAGGTTCTCCGGAGTATCGGCAGGAAAGGAACATATGGAAAACACTGAGTAGATGAAGGATGATAGGACGTCTGTTAGGCACCAGATGATAACTTCAATGGTCTGAGGCGCTGCACTCATAGACTGTGCGGCTGGTCCCGGTGGAGGTTCGAGTCCTCCCTCGGGCATGTGTGTGTGTGTGTGTGTGTGTGTGTGTGTGTGTGTGTGTGTGTGTGTGTGTGTTTGTTTGTGTTTGTCCTTAGGATAATTTAGGTTAAGTAGTGTGTAAGCTTAGGGACTGATGACCCTAGCAGTTAAGTCCCAAAAGATTTCACACACATTTGAACATTTTTGGTACTACAGGGAGCTGCAAAGAGCGAAATCTGTAGAGGAAAACGGAGACTGGGGAACATCCAGCAAATAAATCAGGACGTAGGTTGTAAATGCTACTCGGAGATGAATAGATCGGCACAGGAGAGGAATTCGTGGCGGACGAAATCAAATCAGTCGAGGGGAGTGATGACTAAAAAGAAAGGTAATACGTGAACAAACCGTGGTTGAAACCGTTCCAGTGGTTTAGGAGGACAAGTGGAACATACATACATACATACGTTCCATGCATTCCTCAGGGGCTTTATGTCATGACTACTTGAAAAGTGGAAGAGTAACAGAGAAATGACACGTATCAGTGGATACAGCATCTCTACAAGTTGTGCCTCGGCACATGCGCTGTGGCGTAGTTTCAGAACACACCACTAGGTGCAGGCGTCCGCTCTGTATTGACACGTGAAATTAGTTCGCGCCTGTAGATAGGCAACCCAATAAACAGATTTCTAAAACGGGCTGCTGTCGTTGCACTTGAATGCACGCCTCTCTTACGTACTGACGTTCATTGCTTCACGATCGGTGTCCACATTGAGCTCCTCTAACGTCAGTTAATACTTGAAGAGATGCTGCCTCTGCTGGTATGTGTCTGTTTTTTGCATATCTTGGTACTATCAATAATCCTGTATAGCAGACAGTGCTTTCTTGGGGCTTGTAATGCATCCGATATGCGCTGTTAATCCAAAAAGTTACAAGACTGGATTAGTACAAAATGGACAAAAATTAAGAAGGCAGTTTTAGTGTTTCTGGTGTTCTACATAGTCCCCAACCCCTCCACCTGTGTTCTCACAAGCACATACCATTTGAGTGCTACACACAGAACATTCACACAACCATGTGATAGGCAGAAAAGTCTTTCTTTGACTTATTGTTCAGCTTGAGCGTCGCATTGGATTGAATTTCGGTTACGTCGGCAAAGTGTTGACCCTTCATGAGAGTTTCTGATCACTGGCCTTTTGTGGTAGGTTCATACTCATAACACCAAACAACGTCACCCTGAAGACTTGTTTCAGAAAATAACTGTCCGCGTTTCAATCAAGTCGCGGCATTCGTCCACGAGCCGTCGTTTTTCTCCGAGAGTCAAAGTGTATGGGACAAGCATTTCACACTTTTTTTTTCATCTTCACAATGTTTTGGAGAATTTCTGAAAACAGATTGCCAACAGCTGTCAATTCATGGAATAATTTTATTACGCTACCAATTTCGGTGCCTGATTGGCAGCATCCATAGTCCCCTATACACAAATGAGGTAAACCAACCAGTCGTTTGGGTTTATTAAATGAACTATTCTATCAATATGGTTTCCGTACATATCTTGGAAATATACGTGGACACTTCATACATCTAACGACAGTTGGAGAATGTCTTGAAAACATGATTTAAAGGCGTTGCTCTACTGCAGGTTTTGTCACAACAGAGTTGATACACTACGGCCACGATTTGACACTGCTTGCTCACAGATGATTGCTCGAATGTTTATGGTTGTTAGCCGCAGCTGTCACAATAGTTACTATGTTGACTTCACTTATACGCCTTGAATTAAATCAGTCACAGAACTTTTTGGAGGGCAGTGTACAACACATAAAGAGGTCAGACTTATCACTTCTGATTAGAAGGTTATCAGTTTCTTCCGCCGACACCTCACATTAGTGTGTTCCTATTGTACATAATGGACAGGAAGCTGACAGATGTTTAGTAGATGTAGATGTAAATGTTTAGTGGTTGGTATCGTCATCAGAATGAATTTTCTGAAGGTCATCACGTTTACGTCGTTTCTATCTTTTACTTGCCAACGGTGTAAAGATGAAGTCCTTCAAAAACTCTTTAGTTACTTTTTATCTCGTCCACCAGGTTCCTTCTGAAGCAGAATAATTATAGAAACGTTAGTAACTTTAACAATTTTTGAAGCTAATTAATAAGTTAAAATTACTTATACTAGTCCAAAATTTTATTAATTTTGGCACATTTCTCAAAGCGGAGAAACTGTCTCAAATGTTACGTTTGTACTTTCTGCACGCGCCAGTAATGTCTGTAACTAACACTGTCCGAGTACGATATTCCTTTATGACATATGCAGTAGGTACTAATCTAGTTTCAACTATTCTGATCCCATCTGTTTGGTTCCGATGGGATACGTGATCAACGCTGACAATAAACAGAGACTCACAGCCTTTCTACTCATTTTATTAATGTTGAGAACTACTACGTTTCCAGCACATTTGACAACGTGAAAATCACCTAAGTTCGACATTGCATTCACGGGAATTGTAATAAATTGAAGCATTTTTTGTTGCGTCTCACTGTGGTTATAAGTCTGAATCAGGCGCGGAGCATGTCCTTGACGTGAGTTATTGATAAAATTTCCTATAAAATATTGGTGTCTGCTACAGATAAACAGTGCAAGGTAATCAACCAAACTTATCATGAAAAACACAAGTTCAGACGTAGCAGAGATCGAAATAGCCCTCACTGTTTAATAAGTACATTTATTTCCATATTAAACACGTGAGTGCAATGCTTGTTGCCTTCGCTAAACTTTAAATAACTGATCGTTATGTTGCGCGACCGTATACAAAGGATTACAGCAACTTAGGATTGCAGCAGTTTATATTTGTTGCGCTAATGTGACACTGTTGTAAGTACGTTTCAATTTTGATTTTTTCTGAGGGATTAATACCTTACGTAAGATCTATAAAAATATTTTAAAAATTTGGGAGGATTTAAAATAACAAACTATAAAAGTTTATTGTAGTATTTTCATCGTATATTATATGGTATTTATTTCTTTTTATGCAGTTTAGCTGAGGATGCTGCTTTAATACAGCGAAACCGGTTGTGAAATCACCAATTACAGCTGTCTTAATTTTTACAGCTTTCTTCATTTTATATCAATTCATTATGATGTTTAACGGCTGTGACTGCAGCATTGTAAAGTTATAGATTACATTTGTTTATTAGTAGGTCGATTAAGAATGTATTGTAGGATAATTAAAGGATTTCGAAATCTAAGTCAGGACTTAGTGTAACTATTCTTGTTTGCTTTTCTAAATGGGCAGAATTAAGATAAAAATTGACACAGCGGGAAGTTTTCTAATATCTGAATTGGAATCACAGAAAATGTTTACGCTGTGGAGCAGGGGGTACCGAATTACGCGGAAGACTGCGTGCAGAAAACGTAGCTCACAAACTGAAAGATAACAACACAAAGAAAAACAAAAAAATTGTAGTTAATTAGGCAACGCAAGCTGCGTGGCAGAAGAAGTCAGTAATTTCGACACTTACATTTCGAAAATATCAACTGGTGTGCTCTGATCAGCACCAGACGGTGGTAAGAAGACGAATTCCTCATAGTCTTTGTTCACAACCGTCAAGGGTCCTCCGTTCGAAAAAATATGCGTGGATGGGGCGACGCAACGCTTCTGCCAATGTGGTGTACCAGAGTATCGATTACTTCACATAAAAGCAGGGAAACACAGCAGGAACTTCCCACTCCAGACGTGCAAAACACACATTGCCAAACAAGAGGCTGGCACTGAAATGTAGCAGGGCTCACCGAATGAATAGCCTCTTTGTTCCAAGCACTCATTTGATTTGCTACCTCATTATTTTGGAACGAAAGCAACTATTTTTCACGCTGGTTGGGCAGCACGACAGTTGCTTCTGCTTTGATGTATGTACGGAAAAGGCAATGTATCTTGCTCAGTTATTGTCTGGGGACATCAGTGGCGCCTCGGCGCTAATTGTTCAAACAACAAAAGGTGCTGTCCCTCGCCAAGAACAGCACAGAATGGGCCACGGTTACAGTGACGTGAAACTGATCACTCCCTGAGGACGCTCACCCCTGCTATTGAGATTCGCTGGCCCCCTTCTGGTGACAAGAGGAACGTTAGGATCACAATGGTAGCACACCTTCCCCGAGAGAAATACCAAAACCTTCCTCCCAAGAAAAATTGCCCAGTACTTCTACTAAATAACCCACGAAGTAGTGGCAGAAAATGAGACAATAGGTCAAAGAAATAGGTGATATATCACAAAGTAGTACATTCGTTAGTCAACGCGCTGACTTTTAAATAAACACATTTATTGTTTTTACTGACGCATCGCCTTTAATGTAATAAATAATGATATATTAATTCATCAGTTACGAGATATGTGTCAAATTTAGGCTTATGACGTGATATTAAATAATCTGATCCATCATTTTGTGCCGTTGTTATCGTCTGTCATCACTGGAGGGCGATTCTATAATCAAATCGCTGTGTGTCGAAAGTTAACGCGACATATCGATCAATACCTAAATCAAAATAATCTCTCTCGAGATATAATTTCTGTACAAGTTCAGTAAATTGATCTAATAGGAAATATTTTTAAGACCTACGTTTACTTTCCTAAGCTCAGAATGAAATAACCAAAGTTGTCATAAATCTGTTTATCTACTTCTTATAGGGAAATATAGGGATGAGTCTTAAGAACCTCGATACACAATCTCCATTTTGTGAAGTATGACAGCAACCACCGAAAGCGACCAGTTCTCTTCCCAATCCGCAAAAATGCCGCAGTGAGCGGAAGAAAACTGCGGATAAAATACGTTTATGTCAACACAAACTTTTGCAACAACTGAAAGAGAGCTCTTTAGCAACGTTGCGTCTCAGCCCAGCACTGTAGAGGACACGGCACCGAGAATAATAATAAAAAATATATATATTCCTATGGAGCATTTTCGTATTAACCTGGTTTTGTAGTGGAGTTCAGCTAACGGCCAACCATAAACGAGTAGGACCCAGCCCTGTCGGCACCGAAAAGCGACGTCTAGAGCAAAACGCGAGCTTCACCTCTATGGAGCTGCCACGCACCGCTGCAGTGGACAAAACACGGAACGGAAGCCGCGGCATTACGCTCTGCAACGAACTTCTATAAACACCGTCTCCTCTTCTCTCGGAGCACGAAAACCAGCGCTTTCCAGGGAAACTCCAGTTTTGTCTACGAAAGCACTCGACAGTGGAGGATGGACGTTCTGACATAATACAGTGTGTGCGGCTAGGAGATGCATTAAAAAAAAAAAAGATTTTTATGTGAGAATTTCATATTTTTGTTGAATTGAGATTCACGTAGATGGAGAGAGACACTAACAGCATCGTGGCAGATTAGAGCAGTGTACGAGACTTAGATCCCAAAACGTGTCTTTGCATTTATCTGGTAATGAGCATTAGAGAGGATCCAGAGTTCGAGGCCATGTCCAGTAAACGATTGGAACCGGTCTCACACATACAGAGGTAGCGATTCATTCCGGAAATAAACTCTACGCTATGAGGCTAATGTCTTCCATCTCGATAATGTTTCCTGCAGGAATTTTAGTCCAGCGAGGTACACTCGGGAGACTCTTCGAAATCTGGAAGACGGGTGGGAGGGACGTGGGCGAGAAGCACTGAAGGCCCATCGTGTTTAGTGCTGGATTGCGCGTGAAAGGTAAAATTTTGGCTGCTAACCGAAGTCCATCACACAGCTCTAATCAGCCAGGAACTTTCAAAGGCATACTTCTTTCCTGACAGAAGTTACGTTCTAATTGCTGATACTTTCAACAGGCATCTGCACGAACATTCTGTACAGGTTGAACTTAGTCCTGACAGTACTCGATATTTAGCGAGGACTGCAGAAATTATGTGACCAGCCTTTCACATACGCAAAAGAGACAAATCTGCAGTTTCAGCTGTGTGAATGCGGAAGACACTTTCTTTGTAAAATAATCGCCTCACCTACTTCTATTCCAAAAGAGAAGTGCATGCGAGTAGGTGTTATTGTAACTGGTACTGAAATACGTTTTTCAGCTTTGGTGAGTGAAATTTTATAGCCCTTTGTGTGTGTGTGTGTGTAATGGCAAATAACAGAATGAACCTGAACACCACAGACAACTTTTCAGAGGTTACTGAAGGCTATTTTAGAAGTAATTCGTTGTACGTGAACCGTGGTTTCTATTGGCTGGTTACACACATAAAAATTAATTTGATTTATTCGTTGTTTTAATCAATTATTTTAGTTTTTCTTAACATGGTTCCTTTAGAGCGAAAACGCCTGTAATACCGGTTAACAACTAATGAGTTTTTATACAATTTTACCAATTTTCTTTCTCAGACATGCTTTTATTGCTACTGGTAGTCTGCAGTTTACATCCTCTTTACTTCCTCTATGATCAGTAATATTGCTGGTGAAAGAGCAAAAGTCATCTACTACATTTAGTGTCTCACTTCCTAAACTAATTTCCCAGAATAGTGTGACCTAATTCTGCTTCATTCATTTAGCCCTTATATTACTGTTATTAATTTATACCTCACAACCTCTTCTCCATGATTTTTACATATTTACTGAGCAGGGGCTCTCACAGGGTACATCTTGGAAGGTACGCTGTGCCACTGGTAGTCACTCTCTTTCCTGCTCTACTTGCAGATGGAGCTAGGGACAAACGACTGATAATACGCCCACGTACCTGCACTGTTTTCTCTGATCTTTGCGATACGTAAGCGAGATGGACTTAGGTGACAATAGGATTGTTCTGCAGTCTGCCAAAATAACAGCTCACTAAAATTTCTCAGTACCATAAAAACCGTCTTCTTCCTTCTAAGAACTCGCATTTGAGTTCACGGAGAACATTCGTATACTCGACGTTGATCGAACCTACTGGTAACAAATCTAACAGCATGCCTCTGAATTGCTCCGATGTACCGCTGCAATTCAACGTTGTGGGACAACACGCGCTCGAGGAGTACGCAAGAATGGATCACGCAGGTGATTTGTGGGCGATTTCCTTTATAGATCAGCCAACTCTCAGAGGACCTTCCAATACACAGAAGCCGACCGTCCGCGTTCCCTGCTACATTACCTGTCGCTTTGCAACGTTGCGTCTGGATATTCGACTGATGTGACGGCGTCAAGCAGCGCACAACTGAAAGTGTGTGCCAAGATTAGAGGGTTGTTTTTCTACTCATCTCCTTTAACTTAAATTTCTTTCCGCTTTTTTGTCACGTATCACACTAAACATTAATTCTGTCCAAGTCATCAATTATCCCCCTACAGTCATTCGACGACGCCACTTTCGCTTACAATACAGCATTATCAGCAGTCTCAGATGCCTGCGCACCCTGTCGGTCAGCTCGTTCGAGAATATAGACAACGAAAGCGGTCCTGTCACACTTGCTTAGGACACACCTGACGGTAGCTGTGTCTGTGATGAACACACGCCATGCAAGACAATGTACTGGATTCCGTTACTTAAATTACTCCTCTAGCCACTCGTATATCTGAGAACCAAGTCTGCATGCTTGGAATTTAAGTAACAGTATGCTATGTGGCACTGTGTCAAATTCTTTTACAATATCTAGGAATGTGGGATCTTCCAGTAGTTTTTCATCCATGGACGATCACGTGAGAGAAAAGCACAAGTTGAATTTCTTACGAGCGATGCTTTCTAACTCCATGTTGGTTTCTGAACAGAAGCTCTCCTTCTATATTTATAAGTGAATTCAGAAAATGCACAAGAATTTTACGGGTCCGTTTTTTTATCCTTCTATATACGAAAGTTATCTGCGGTTTTCGTTTTTTTTTGTTTTTTTTTTTTTCGCGTGAGGCGTCTCATGAGAGAGACATTCGCTGTAAGCCTAAGCTAAGTATGGGGCCAAAGGACCTGGTGACTTATTTATTTCCAATCCGTCCAGCGGATTTCAAGGTCAAGAATGGCTATGTCCCCCATACGGGAATTCGTGTGGCGGCCAAACGGTGGTTGGTCTGTACTATCTTCTTCATGTATGTGTTTTTTTTTTAACATGGAATTTGAACCTACTTCTTTTATTTTGCTGTCGTCTGTTTCCTTACCAGACTGGTCTAAGCGTAACTCCATAGTGCCTTCTATCCGCTAAGTGATTTTACGTAGGACGTGAATATTTTAGGACCCTCGACAAGATCTTTCGATAGAACACGATGACAGAAGTCGTCGTATGCTTCGCGCTTTGATCGACTTGCAGAGTCATCAATTTCTATTTAATTTTGCCTGCCAACACTTCGACGTTCTTCAACTCTCATAAATGCAGTATGACTTCTGCACAAGCTGCGGACAACCTATGGCTCCCTGCTTTTTATCGCTTCTTTCTTCAGATTTCAAAGTGTGTAGTCTATTAAAACACTGTGAAAAGCTTTCTCTAAATCTGCAAATTTGGTAGAGGGTTGCCTTTTTTGAACATTTCTAGTGAGATATATCGTTAGGCCAGTACTGTCTCGCAAGTCCCTTCCATTTCTCTGGAACCCCAACTGATCTTCCCATACGGCAGCCTATAGCATTTTTTCCATTTTTCTGTAAAACATTCATTCCAATACCTTACAACTATGAATTATTAAACTGATAGTTCGGTAGTATCCACATTTGCCAGCACCTGCCTTTTTTGAATTGGAATTATTTCATTTTTCGTGAAGCCTGTCTCATATACTGCACAGCAAGTGGAATAGTTTTGTCACAGCTGGTTATCCAAAGATGTCTATACCTCCGAGAGAATGTCATCTACTCCATGGAACTAGTTTAGACTTAGGTTTTCAGCGCTCTGTCGAATTCTTCGACGGTATCAAATCTCCCATCTCAAATTTATTTACTTGCTTGATATTGACGCCAAAGTTCCCCTAACTATCTGAATAATTTGATTCACTTAATCATACACTGTTAAAATGTTTTTATTATCTGTGTATCTAGTAGAAATACGGAGTTTTATTAATGTGGAACGTGTTGGCTCCATGTCTACCTTCGCTATGATAATCCAATCATTATTTTCTTCGCAATAGCTGTCCTTTATTCCAATGAGGAATACGCAAAGCAGAACTGCAGGTCATTATCTTCGTAGTTCATCTTATGTTTACCTGGAAGATGCAACGAACGCAAATATTTTTAATTGTGCGAGAGGAATAAAATTGCAAAGACGGCAGATATCAGTGCTGAACTTCGCAAATGAGAGTCCTGTTCGTAATATGTATGGAAGCCTTAGAGAACTTGTTCGAAGGAATAAGCGTCTTAATTGTTTCTGACTTTGGGTTAATGTAATCACGGACGAAGATGAGGTAGAAGAAAGACGATGCGTGCTGTGATTGGCTTCAGAACTGAGAAAGGCACATTAGTGGAATTTTCGTCCCTCGGAACCGAGGTTGCACAATCGAAGCAACAAAACTGTAGATGTAAATCGAAACAGGTGAAAAAGTTTTCTTCCAGAAAAGGTGTAGTATTGGAATGTGATGGAGTGTGGTTTGTGCCAGAGGTTGTGCAAACAGGCGCTTATTTTGAAATGACGAATACGCTTAGTATAGGCCTACAACAAGATTTCATCTAAGCATAAGATCATCGTGGCGTCGAAGTCTGTTCAAAAGAAGTTACAACTGCTTAGATTAGAACATTTGGATCGAGACCAGACACTGAGAGAAGCCTTTAAATCAGATACTGAATCTCTTCATGAACGATCAACGAAATTACACAACGACGACTACTGAACAAGAGTAACTACGGAATCTGAATTAATAATCTCCTCGAAATCGTCAGCTACAACAAGGACATATCGATTTAAAACAGTGTAGGGTGGAGACGCAAATGCATGAAATACAACTGTATGAAAAATTTTTTTTAACGAGAATATGTATTTACACGGCGGAATTTCCGCTGGAGATTGCTTATGCTCTTTGATCTGCTTGCCTAAAAGCTCCAGCAACATGTCAGTTTCATTGCGGTTATGTACTGTAACAAGAAAAACGAATTGTAGACTTCCTCTAACGTGATTCTACATTTCCAGATCGGAACACTAAATTATGTACTTACACGTCAGATATGCAGGTGCTGTTCCACGAGGGGGCTGTATACCCCATTAATGGAACCCCTTTCAGCCTCCAGCTCTTGAATTAATTCCTCCTGAATTTGATGAATGAATGGTGTAAAAACAACAAAGAAACATTTTTTTATCGATAATGTACTACGAAATTTGAGCATAATCTACGAAAGTCACACACACACACACACACACACACACACACACACACACACACACACACACACACACACACACACACTGCCAGTGGATCAGAAATGCATCACCATAACTGTGGCCTAAGACCGATCGAGTATGAGTGTGGAGGACGAGGGTTTATGTAAACTCGAGCTCCTAACCATATTTTCGTGGCAGTCAACAGGATAGCAGGATATCTGACCAGTTGTCTTTGACTGGGGAGACCTATGGCGTCTATTGTATGGTCTCCTTTTTAGAATGTGCTGCCAGATTTCCAGCAATAGAGATTAGTATGATTTAGACAAAACAGGAAAGAGGAATAAATGCCACCTTCGTCTCATTGGTTGATCCATATTCCTCTGTGAGGAAGAAAACGTCTCCTTCCTGGAAAGAGTTGGTATCACCTTTCGTAGTGAAATACACACATCAAAAAAAGTTTTGCATCACCTCGGTTCCGAGATTTCTAGAACCTGTACAGAAAATTGGAATAGAGATCAACATAGACATCATTTCCTCCCTTTCTATTGCTCATGAAAACCAGACATTGTATGTTGTACCACCATACAGCGAGACCTTCAGAAGTGGTCGTCCAGATGGCTATACACACCGGTCCCTCTAATACCTGTAGCACGTCCTCCTGCATTCATGCGTGCCTGTATTCGTCGTGGCGTAGTATCCACAAGTTCATCAAGGCACTGTTGGTCCAGATTGTCCCACTTCTCAAAGGGGATGAGGCGTAGATCCCTCAGAGTGGTTGGTGAGTCACGTCGTCCAGAAACAGCCCTTTTCAATCTTTCCAAGGCATGTTCGATACGGTTCATGTCTGGAGAACACGCTGCCTACTCTAGTAGAGCAATGTTGTTATCCTGAAGGAAGTCATTAGCAAGATGTGCACGATGGGGCGCGAACTGTCGTAAATGAAGACGAATACCTCGCCAATATCCTGCCGATATGGCTACACTATCTGTCGGAGAATGGAAGTCACCCATCGTACAACCGTTACGGCGCCTTCCGTGACAATCAGCGGCGTGCCTCTGCCTCACATAATGCCACCCCAAAAATGCCGGGAACCGCCACCTTGCTGCACTCGCTGGATTGTGTGTCTAAGGCGTTCAGCCTGACCAGATTGCCTCCATCACGTCTCTGATGTTTGTCTAGTTGAAGGCATATGCGATGCTCATCGTTGAAGAGAATGTGATGCCAGTCCTGAGCGGTCCATTCGCCATGTTTTAGGGCCCATCTGTACCGCGCTGCATGGTGTCGTGGTTGTAAAGACGGACCTCGCCATTGACGTCGGGAGTGAAGTTGCGCATCGTGCAACCAATTTTGCATAGTTTGAGTCTTAACACGACATCCTGTGGCTGCATGAAAAGTATTATTCAACACGTTGCTTTAGTAGTAGCCCTTGGGCGGCCTGAGGGAGGCTTGTCATTGACAGTTCATGACACTCTGTATCTCCTCCATGTCCTAACAACATCGCTTTTGTTCACTCCGAGACGCCTGGACACTTCTATTATTGAGAGCTCTTTGGCACAAAGTAACATTGCGGGCGCGATCGAACCGCGGTATTGACCGTCTAGGCATGGTTGAACTACAGACAACATGAGCCGTGTAGCTCCTTCCTGGTGGAGTGACTAGAACTGATCGGACCCCCTCCTTCTAATAGGTGCTGCTCATGCAAAGTTGTTTACATCTTTGAGCGGGTTTAGTGACATCTCTGAACAGTCCAAGGGATTGTGCCTGTGGTACAGTACCCACAGTCAACATCTACCTTCAGGAGTTCTGGGAATTTGGGGTGAAGCAAAACTTCTTTAGCTGTGAGTATTTTGTTCTGTTTTAGAGAAAGCTGCAGTTCCAGTTTCTCAGGTATAGAGAGACCTTCTGACTTCTAGTGGCTAGTGTGGAAATCTTTGTGAGCATACATCTTCTTAGAAGGCGGTGGTAGCTTGCTAGCGCTTCTTCCGTATTTCCACGAAAAATACGCTTTTATTCCAACTACAAACTCACAAAGTAGCAGCACTTCCAGAAAAGCATCTACAGGAAACATCCCATCTGCATGTTTGTGGGACTGTAAGCGGAAGTCTTTTGGGAGTACAGGTGTTGAAGAAAGTGGCCATTTTGGTGGGGTGGCCTGTATGGGCCAACAAAAGACCAGTCCGGTGTGCAGTAGGTGTTCGAGCACGGCCGTTTTTTCACCAGCCATCACATGGCGGCATCAATGGCTGCAGTGCTGCGAGTAGGGGACTGCACGACATTAGTCTACCGACAGCTGTGGCCAGTACTAAACTTAGGGGTAGGGGGGAACTGTACACTGAGCATGTGGCCCATAATCTTCCATGTGCACTGAGATCTTTTGCAATGTGTTTGCGAGTCTTTATATGATCTGTAGGCGAGGTCTTGGAATCTTTAGTATTTTGTTCCACTATAAGTATGGTTTTCTATTCACACAATCGGAAGAAAGTAGCATGTTCTGTGATACTTAGTTTCGTTTTTAACCCTGTGTATTGCATTAGAACAGTGAGAATTTGGAGCGGACTTTCCACAAATGTTTTTATACCCATACAGGTGAAGTTCCTGTTTATCTGTAGCAATCAATGGGTTATTACAACAGGTGCTTCTATTGTCAAAGTTATGTAGACATTTTTCTGTGTGTAGTTCGACGATTCCCAAGGCATGGTGTGAGTTACAAAGCGCTTTTGATGTGTAAGCGAAATTATGGTTTTTTTGTTTCATTTATCGATTTTTGAGCATTTTTTTTCAAAAGAGGATTTTCCTACTGTCCCACCAATTTTAAGCAGTTTTGATTATTAGAATTTGAAACAGAAAGGCTGTAGTGTAACTATCAATTCGGTTTCCCCACCAGAATGTAGGAAAGTCTTTCAGCAGCTTAATACACATATAGATAAATGAAAACAATTCTCAAGACAAAACCTTATGTCTTTCCTCTGCAGCAACTCAGCACAGACTGGGTCGTTTTGTCTTCCTGGTTGCAAGTGGGTGAAGGTGGGAAAAGTGGAAAAGGGGAGGGAAAAATAGAGGGGAAAGTGGAGGGGAACGTGGGGGCAGATGGGAAGTAAGGGGGGGGGGAGGAGTGAGTGTGATAACGTTAACAATGTTACATTGCCAAGTCTACCCACATGGAGAGGATGTGGGGAGACCACCCAAGAAGAGCTGCCACCTTGAATAAATTTGGCAACAATGTAGACTGGTTTCACTTTGCCTTTATTCCCCTACTGATGTGCCACAGGAATGTGAGCCACTTGCACAGTGGACATGGCACTGATCGAGCGAGGTGGCGGAGTGGCTAGCACACTGGACTCACATTCGGTTCAATCCCGCGTCCGGCCATCCTGATTTAAGTTTTCCGTGATTTCCCTCAATCGCTCCAGGCAAATGCCGGGATGGTTTCTTCGAAAGGGCACAGCCGACTTCCTTTTTCCGTCCTTCCCTAATCTGATGAGACTGATGACCTCACTGTCTGGTCTCTTCCCCCTAACAACCCAACCCAATCCATGGCACTGACCTCCAGATTATATAGGCGGTATTTCTCTGATCAGGAAACTGCCTTGCACTCTGATGCGAGAAGAGCACCTAGCCAATGCACATCCGACCAGCTGAACTTATCTGAAACATAGAGGACCATTTCAGGTGTGGTGCTTCCAGATAGTGTAAAAACTTAAAACTATTGTTAAAAGACGAAACCAAGAAGTTCTAGAAAGAGTAGGTGAGGAAACAAGCCTTCGGAAGGCACTTTCCATAGGAAGGGGAAACTTAATGTGGCCAATTTTACGTCATCCATGTATAGTGAACTTGGCTTTGAAATGAGCAGTAGACACAGACAGATTAGAAAATCCATTACAGATTTTAGATTATCTTAGAGGTAGTAGCTTCTTAATCGTGAATATACACTGTTAATTGATGTTAATGTGGAAGGTTCTCACCCTTCGCTTTTGTCACTCTCTAAACTCTGCAGGAGACACTTTCTGTCAGGTGTCTGATATCTGTGGTGGTATGGCAAGACCTTTTAATCGTCAATGGAGGAAACTAGAAAAAATAGCGATGTTGGGCACTTGGGGCTTTCTTTTTGTCATCAGTCTACTGACTGGTTTTATGCGGCCCGCCACGAATTCCTTTCCTGTGCTAACCACTTCATCTCAGAGTAGCACTTGCAACCTACGTCCTCAATTAATTGCTTGACGTATTCCAATCTCTGTCTTCTCTACAGTTTTTGCCTTCTACAGCTCCCTCTAGTACCATGAAAGTCATTCCCTCATGTCTTAGCAGATGTCCTATCATCCTGTCCCTTCTCCTTATCAGTGTTTTCCACATATTCTTTTCCTCTCCGATTCTGCGTAGAACCTCCTCATTCCTTACCTTATCAGTCCTCCTAATTTTCAACATTCGTCTATAGCACCACATCTCAAATGCTTCGATTCTCTTCTGTTCCGGTTTTCCCACAGTCCACGTTTCACTACCATACAATGCTGTACTCCAGACGTACATCCTCAGAAATTTCTTCCTCAAATTAAGGCCGGTGTTTGATATTAGTAGACTTCTCTCGGCCAGAAATGCCTTTTTTGCCATAGCGAGTATGCTTTTGATGTCCTCCTTGCTCCGTCCGTCATTGGTTATTTTACTGCCTAGGAAGCAGAAATCCTTAACTTCATTGACTTCGTGACCATCAATCCTGATGTTAAGTTTCTCGCTGTTCTCATTTCTACTACTTCTCATTACCTTCGTCTTTCTCCGATTTACTCTCAGACCATACTGTGTACTCATTAGACTGTTCATTCCGTTCAGCAGATCATTTAATTCTTCTTCACTTTCACTCAGGATAGCAATGTCATCAGCGAATCGTATCATTGATATCCTTTCACCTTGTATTTTAATTCCACTCCTGAACCTTTCTTTTATTTCCATCATTGCTTCCTCGATGTATAGATTGAAGAGTAGGGGCTAGCGGCTACTGCCTTGTCTTACACCCTTTTAATACGAGCACTTCGTTCTTGATCGTCCACTCTTATTATTCCCTCTTGGTTGTTGTACATATTGTATATGACCCGTCTCTCCCTATAGCTTACCCCTACTTACCTCGAACAGCTTGCACCATTTTATATTGTCGAACGCTTTTTGCAGGTCGACAAATCCTATGAACGTGTCTTGATTTTTCTTTGGCCTTGCTTCCATTATTAGCCGTAACGTCAGAATTGCCTCTCTCGTCCCTTTACTTTTCCTAAAGCCAAACTGATCGTCACCTAGCGCATTCTCAATTTTTTTTTCCATTCTTCTGTATATTATTCCTGTAAGCAGCTTCGATGCATGAGCTGTTAAGCTGATTGTGCGATAATTCTCGCACTTGTCAGCTCTTGCAGTCTTAGGAATTGTGTGGATGATGCTTTTCCGAAAGTCAGATGGTATGTCGCCAGACTCATATATTCTACACACCAACGTGAATTGTCGTTTTGTTGCCACTTCCACCAATGATTTTAGAAATTCTGATGGAATGTTATCTATCCCTTCTGGCTGATTTGACAGTAAGTCCTCCAAAGCTCTTTTAAATTCCGATTCTAATACTGGATCCCCTACCTCTTCTAAATCGACTCCTGTTTCTTCTTCTATCACATCAGACAAATCTTCACCCTCATAGAGGCTTTCAACGTATTCTTTCCACCTATCTGCTCTCTCTCCTCTGCATTTAACAGTGAAATTCACGTTGCACTCTTAATGTTACCACCGTTGCTTTTAATGTCACCAAAGGCTGTTTTGACTTTTCTGTATGCTGAGTCTGTCCTTCCGACAATCATACTTTTTTCGATGTCTTCACATTTTCCCTGCAGCCATTTCGTCTTAGCTTCCTTGCACCTCCTATTTATTTCATTCCTCAGCGACTTGTATTTCTGTATTCCTGATTTTCCCGGAACATGTTTGCACTCCATCCTTTCATCAATCAACTGAAGTATTTCTTCTGTTACCCATGGTTTCTTCGCAGCTACCTTCTTTGTACCTATGTTTTACTTCCCAACATCTGTGATGGCCCTTTTTAGAGATGTCCATTCCTCTTCAACTGTACTGCCTACTGCGCTATTCCTTATTGCTGTATCTATAGCGTTAGAGAACTTCAAACGTATATCGTCATACCTTACAAGGGAACCTCCCCATCGCACCCCACTCAGATTTAGTTATTAGTTGGCACAGTGGATAGGCCTTGTAAAACTGAACACAGATCAATCGAGAAAACAGGAAGAAGTTTTGTGGAACTATGAAAAAAACTAGTAAAATATACAAACTGAGTAGTCCATGCGAAGATAAGCAACATCAAGGACACTGGCAGTCAGGAAGCGCCGTGGTCCCGTGGTTAGCGGAGTAGCTATGGAACGAGAGGTTCTACGTTCAAGGCTTCCCTTAACTGAAAATTTTAATTTTTTATTTTCAGTTTATGTGACAAACTCTTACGTTTTCATCACTTTTTTGGGAGTGATTATCACATCCACAAGAAAACCTAAATCGGGAGAGGTAGAAGAATCTTTTTACCCATTCGCCAAGTGTACAAGTTAGGTGGGTCCACAACATATTCCTGTCATGTGACGCACATGCCGTCACCAGTGTCGTATAGAATATATCAGACGTGTTTTGCCGTGGAGGAATCGGTTGACCTATGACCTTGGGATCAAATGTTTTCGGTTCCCATTGGAAAGGCACGTCCTTTCGTCTACTAATCGCACGGTTTTGCGGTGCGGTCGCAAAACACAGACACTAAACTTATTGCAGTGAACAGAGACGTCAGTGAACGAACGGACAGATCATAACTTTGGGAAAATAAAGATAGTAAAATTTTCAGTCGAGGGAAGACTCGAACCAAGGACCTCTCATTCTGCAGCTACTCACGCTAACTACGGAACCACGGCACTCCTGACCTCAGCTTCTCCTTGATGTTGCATATGTTGTGCATGGACTACTCAGTTTGTATATTTTACTAATTTTTTTCATTGTTCCACACAACTTCTTCCTATTTTCTCGATTGATGTGTGTTCAGTTTTTCAAGGCCTATCCACTGTGCCAACTAATAACTAAATCTGAGTGGGGTGCGATGGGGAGGTTCCCTTGTTATTACTTCCGTATCCCACTTCTTTGCGTATTGATTCTTCCTGACTAATGTCTTGAACTTCAGCCTACTCTTCATCACTACTATATTGTGATCTGAGTCTATATCTGCTCCTGGGTACGCCTTACAATCCAGTATCTGATTTCGGAATCTCTGTCTGACCATGATGTAATCTAATTGAAATCTTCCCGTATCTCCCGGCCTTTTCCAAGTACACCTCCTCCTCTTGTGATTTTTGAACAGGGTATTCGCTATTACTAACTGAAACTTGTTACAGAACTCAATTAGTCTTTCTCCTCTCTCATTCCTTGTTCCAAGCCCATATTCTCCTGTAACCTTTTCTTCTACTCCTTCCCCTACAACTGCATTCCAGTCACCCATGACTATTAGATTTTCGTCCCCCTTTACATACTGCATTACCCTTTCAATATCCTCATACACTTTCTCTATCTGTTCATCTTCAGCATGTATACCTGAACTATCGTTGTCGGTGTCGGTCTGCTGTCGATTCTGATTAGAACAACCCGGTCACTGAACTGTTCATAGTAACCCACCCTCTGCCCTACCTTCCTATTCATAACGAATCCTACACCTGTTTTACCATTTTCTGCTGCTGTTGATATTACTCGATACTCATCTGACCAGAAATCCTTGGCTTCCTTCCATTTCACTTCGCTGACCCCTACTATATCTAGATTGAGCCTTTGCATTTCCATTTTCAGATTTTCTAGTTTCCCTACCACGTTCAAGCTTCTGACATTCCACGCCCCGACTCGTAGAACGTTATCCTTTCGTTGATTATTCAATCTTTTTCTCATGGTAACCTCCCACTTGGCAGTCCCCTCCCGAAGATCCGAATGGGGGACTATTTCGGAATCTTTTCCCAATGGAGAGATCATCATGACACTTCTTCAATTACAGGCCTCATGTCCTGTGGATACACGTTACGTGTCTTTAATGCAGTGGTTTCCATTGCCTTCTGCATCCTCATGTCGTTGATCATTGCTGATTCTTCCGCCTTTAGGGGCAATTTCCACCCCTAGGACAAGAGAGTGCCCTGAACCTCTATCCGCTCCTCCGCCCTCTTTGACAAGGCCGTTGGCAGAATGAGGCTGACTTCTTATGCCGGAAGTCTTCGGTCGCCAACGCTGATAATTTATCAAAATTTAGGCAGTGGTGGGGATCGAACCCGGGACCAACGACGTTTTGATTATGAATCAAAGACGTTACCCCTAGACCACGGGGCTTAGCCAAGTCAAAGTTACAATACAAAGGGTATTTCAGTGGGTTCATGCTGGGAGTCTGGGCAGGCCAGTCAATTGCAGAATTGTTATAATCCACAAACCATAGCCTCAGAGATTCAGTTTCGTGACAGGATGCAGTGTTCTGCTGAAACGAGTATCATTGAAACAATCTCCACATCCTAATGCTCCACATCATAATGCCACCTCATTCGTGCTTCTTTGTTGACAATTTATATGATGGCTGTAATATTCTCCATGCATTTGCTAAACCGAAACATTTCACATTGTCACAGGGAATAGCGTGGTTCATCACATCAAATCACTTGCTTCCAGTCGTCACTTGTCCAGTAGCATCCCATTTCACACTACCTCAAGTGTCCCATGGGATTGGTTACAGAAATGTCTAGCTTTGTTCCACAGTTGTACTGCCCAAGTTGGACTGATGGTAGCACTTTGGAACTCATGAGGGGTTCCATCTGCTGATTTCATGCGATTTCTTACAACGAACCTCTGAAATGTCTGATGGCCCTGTCTGTCCGTACATGATGACTGCAAAGTATCTATTTAGTTGTTAGTGTCCCTTCGAGTTTCCACTTCAAAATCACATCACCAATAGTCAACTTGGGCAGCCTTACTTGTGCTGAAATGTGCTCGATGGATTTGTTACCAAGGTAACATCCAACTACCAGTCCGGGTTGGAAGTCCCTGACCTGTAATATCTGTTACTGTTTCTCTACTGACAACACGTTGCCACACGGAGTGGCCGCGCGGTTTGAGGCTTCATGTCACGGATTGCGCGGCCACTCCCGCCGGAGGTTCGAGTCCTCCCTCGGGCATGCTGGTGTGTGTTGTTCTTAGCATAAGTTAGTTTTAGTAGTGTGTAAATCTAGGGACTGAAGACCTCAGCAGTTTGGCCCCTTAGGAATTCACACATATTTGAACATTTTTTTGACAACACCTTACTCCACGCCTCCTACTGCAATGAAAGGGACGCCTCTCGTGACATTGAGTGGTCAGCTCCATACCACATAATGGTGCCCAGACGCTTCTGATTAGATAGTGTGCGAGGTGTCGGGTGGAGAAGTCTGTGTATCACTTAGATGGGGGTTGTTTGGGGAAGGGGACCAGACATCCAGGTCATCGGTCTCATCGGATTAGGGAAGGACGAGGAAAGAAGTCGGCCGTGCCCTTTGAAAGGAACCATCCCGGCATTTGCCTGGAGCGATTTAGGGAAATCACGAAAAACCTAAATCAGGATGGCCTGATGCGGGATTGAACCGTCGTCCTCCAGAATGCGAGTCCAGTGTCTAACCACTGCGCGTATCACTTGGACTCAACTGAATTTGCTTAAGGGCTGCTCATACAATCTACACTCCTGGAAATGCAAAAAAGAACACATTGACACCGGTGTGTCAGACCCACCATACTTGCTCCGGACACTGCGAGAGGGCTGTACAAGCAATGATCACACGCACGGCACAGCAGACACACCAGGAACCGCGGTGTTGGCCGTCGAATGGCGCTAGCTGCGCAGCATTTGTGCACCGCCGCCGTCAGTGTCAGCCAGTTTGCCGTGGCATACGGAGCTCCATCGCAGTCTTTAACACTGGTAGCATGCCGCGACAGCGTGGACGTGAACCGTATGTGCAGTTGACGGTCTTTGAGCGAGGGCGTATAGTGGGTATGCGGGAGGCCGGGTGGACGTACCGCCGAATTGCTCAACACGTGGGGCGTGAGGTCTCCACAGTACATCGATGTTGTCGCCAGTGGTCGGCGGAAGGTGCACGTGCCCATCGACCTGGGACCGGACCTCAGCGACGCACGGATGCACGCCAAGACCGTAGGATCCTACGCAGTGCCGTAGGGGACCGCACCGCCACTTCCCAGCAAATTAGGGACACAGTTGCTCCTGGGGTATCGGCGAGGACCATTCGCAACCGTCTCCATGAAGCTGGGCTACGGTCCCGCACACCGTTAGGCCGTCTTCCGCTCACGCCCCAACATCGTGCAGCCCGCCTCCAGTGGTGTCGCGACAGGCGTGAATGGAGGGACGAATGGAGACGTGTCGTCTTCAGCGATGAGAGTCGCTTCTGCGTTGGTGCCAATGATGGTCGTATGCTTGTTTGGCGCCGTGCAGGTGAGCGCCACAATCAGGACTGCATACGACCGAGGCACACAGGGCCAACACCCGGCATCATGGTGTGGAGAGCGATCTCCTACACTGGCCGTACACCACTGGTGATCGTCGAGGGGACACTGAATAGTGCACGGTACATCCAAACCGTCATCGAACCCATCGTTCTACCATTCCTAGACCGGCAAGGGAACTTGCTGTTCCAACAGGACAATGCACGTCCGCATGTATCCCGTGCCACCCAACGTGCTGTAGATGGTGTAAGCCAACTACCCTGGCCAGCAAGATCTCCGGATCCGTCCCCCATTGAGCATGTTTGGGACTGGATGAATCGTCGTCTCACGCGGTCTGCACGTCCAGCACGAACGCTGGTCCAACTGAGGCGCCAGGTGGAAATGGCATGGCAAGCCGTTCCACAGGACTACATCCAGCATCTCTACGATCGTCTCCATGGGAGAATAGCAGCCTGCATTGCTGCGAAAGGTGGATATACACTGTACTAGTGCCGACATTGTGCATGCTCTGTTGCCTGTGTCTATGTGCCTGTGGTTCTGTCAGTGTGATCATGTGATGTATCTGACCCCAGGAATGTGTCAATAAAGTTTCCCCTTCCTGGGACAATGAATTCACGGTGTTCTTATTTCAATTTCCAGGAGTGTATTTTCCTTTTGACTACCACTTTAACTGATGCAAAGTGGACCAATGAAAGCTGAGAGAGTTAATAAAATGCTCCTGTAGAGCAGTAGTAAAAAGGGTTGCACACATGATATAGTTTAATGAAGTTACTAATCAATCTCTATGCACAACATTCATGAAAAACGTGCAGAAAATAAAATTTATCATGTGACCACTAAATGATAAACAGAAAGAACGCATCACAAAGACGTTTATTTTATACAACAAAATGAAAATATGCAGTTCACTGAACAATGCTTTAGTAAAACAAGGGCACAAAATAATAGTGTTGAGAATATGTACTTGGCAGTTTTCGTAATGGGGTACCTACTCCTAAATACTGAATACAGTAGTCTATTATGAGTGAATCAGTCAACAGATAACGATAAACCTCGACTGTGCGCCGGAAGACCGGTCGGAAATGAGAACTCTGTGAAAAATCCACATGCAAAATCTTGGGTACTGTAGAGCCAAAACGTGAGCATACGCAGCTGAGGGAGTCAGAGAAGAATTACAGGCCCTTTCTATGCTGGTGCTGCAGATACTTTACCACCAAGATATCAGATAGTGTGTAAACAGAAAAAAGCTGTCGGATGGTGCAGCCGCTGACCTCTCTACTGCTGCGCTGCCTGATGATCGATGAGATAAATCACGGAAAGACCCTGAAGTTACTCCTAAGTCTGTACAGGAGGATCTCCAGGCAGACACTCTATCAATACACCTATTCTCATTAGCGGACCAGAGAAGACTACACTATCTCGTACACAGCGCTCCGGCACCAAAAACTAGTGACTAGAGACGGCGACATGCTCTAGTGTTTCCAGTCGCAGAAGAACGCAGGAAAATGCGTCCGTCATCTGTGTTCAGCTCACACCACAAAGTCATACCAAGCAGGCTAGCAACAGTTTTGTACCACTCGCGGTCTTTGCCCCCAATTTCCTGTAGCGTTCTCTAACGCCACCTCAGCGTGTTCTTCAGTTATGGAATGAACTCGTTGCATTTCACGGGATGCGGGAAATCAACCTGAAAATCCCAGCTGAAAACAAATAATAATAATAATAATAATAATAATAATAATAATTCCCGTGGAGGCCCGGGAAAAGAATAGGCCTCCGGTATGTTCTGCCAGTCGTAAAAGGCGACGAAAAGAACAAACCACTAATAGGGCTACCCCCCCTTTTAGTGTGATTACTTGGTTCAGGACAGAACTAAAGAATCCTCGGACAAGCGCCGTCATGGTCGGGGACGACGCTTGAATCCTATGCCCGCCCACAATGGTAACGACACTGCTAGCCAACTGGAAAATGATTTAAATCCAAATAGAGGTGTTTTGCAGGATATGCTCCCTGCAACCACCCTAGAAGGAAAACAAAGACAGAGGATGAGATGGTCAGATGAAGTTAATCGACACCTCATGTTCTGTTATTACCAAGCAACAAACCTAGGAACCAACACAACTGGATACAGATCACAAGTATACACAACATTTATTACCAGATACCCAGAATTAAAAATTTTAACAGAACAACGACTAGCTGATCAGATCCGTGTAATAATAAAAAATAACAGGATACCCCAGTCAGAATTAGAAAACATCAAACAACAAGTACAACAAATACTGGAACAAAATAATGTGCAATCAGAAGAAGAAGAAGAAAATACAGTAATGGACTCAAACATCCCAGAGCAAACAAACAAAGAACAACACGCACCAATTAAACAATCAGAGGAAAACGAAATCTTAAGACAGCCACCAGAACAAGCACAAATAGAACACGAAGTGACACAGATGTTAGATATAGAAGAAAAATTTCAGCTAACATATATAGAATACAAAGACACAAATACAGACATTAGACCATTCTTGCATAGACCACCAAATAACCCACAAGTCGAAACAACAATAAAAACTATCAACACAATCATACACAACAAAATAAATGAGAACACAACTATGGAAGAGTTACAACTACTGGTTTATATAGGAGCACTCACTACACTAAATATACACACTAGGCAGAGATCAGAACCAACCAACACACAGAAGAAACCCACAAAACCAGCATGGCAACACAGGCTACAGATCAAAATAGAAAAACTGAGAAAAGACATCGGACAGCTAACACAATTTATAAGAAATGAAATCTCGGAAAAAAACGAAAAAGGTTAGGTAAAATCTCACAACAAGAAGCGACAGAGCAATTAGACGAAAAGAAGCAGAAATTACAAGCATTAGCCAAACGACTCAGAAGATACAAAAAAAGTGAAAATAGAAGGAAACAAAACCAAGCATTCAACACAAACAAAAAGAAATTTTACCAGACAATAGATAACACACACATTAAAATAAACAATCCACCAAACATAACAGACATGGAACACTTCTGGAGCAACATATGGTCAAACCTGGTACAACATAACAGGCATGCACGATGGATACAAGCAGAAACAGACACATACAAGATGATGCCACAAATGCCTGAAGTGATAATTTTGCAACATGAAGTCACCCAAGCAATTAATTCTACTCACAATTGGAAAGCCCCTGGAAATGATAAAATAGCAAATTTCTGGTTAAAGAAGTTGACCCCAACACATTCACATCTAACTAAATTATTTAACAGTTACATTGCAGACCCATACACATTCCCTGATACACTTACACACGGAATAACATATCTGAAACCTAAAGATCAAGCAGACACAGCGAACCCAGCTAAATATCGCCCCATAACATGCCTACCGACTATATACAAAATATTAACTTCAGTCATTAAACAGAAATTAATGACACATACAACACAAAACAAAATTATAAATGAAGAACAAAAAGGCTGTTGCAAAGGAGCACGAGGATGTAAAGAGCAACTGATAATAGATGCAGAGGTGACATATCAAGCTAAAACTAAACAAAGGTCGCTACACTACGCATACATTGATTACCAAAAAGCTTTTGTTAGTGTACCCCACTCATGGTTACTACAAATATTGGAAATGTACAAAGTAGATCCTAAATTGATACAGTTCCTAAACATAGTAATGAAAAATTGGAAAACCACACTTAATATCCAAACAAATTCAAATAATATCACATCACAGCCAATACAGATTAAGCGTGGAATATACCAAGGAGACTCATTAAGTCCTTTCTGGTTCTGCCTTGCTCTGAACCCACTATCCAACATGCTAAATAATACAAATTATGGATACAATATTACTGGAACATACCCACACAAAATCACACATTTGCTATACATGGATGAGCTAAAACTACTGGCAGCAACAAATCAACAACTCAACCAATTACTAAAGATAACAGAAGTATTCAGTAGTGATATAAATATGGCTTTTGGAACAGACAAATGTAAGAAAAATAGCATAGTCAAGGGAAAACACACTAAACAAGAAGATTACATATTGGATAACCACAGCGACTGCATAGAAGCGATGGAAAAACGGATGCCTATAAATATCTAGGATACAGACAAAAAATAGGAATAGATAATACAAATATTAAAGAAGAACTAAAAGAAAAATATAGACAAAGGCTAACAAAAATACTGAAAACAGAACTGACAGTAAGAAACAAGACAAAAGCTATAAATACTTATGCCTTACAAATATTGACCTTCTCATTTGGAGTAGTGAAATGGAGTAACACAGACCTAGAAGCACTCAATACACTTACACGATCACAATGCCACAAATATAGAATACATCACATACATTCAGCAACAGAAAGATTCACATTAAGCAGAAAGGAAGGAGGAACGGGATTTATCGACATAAAAAACCTACATTATGGACAGGTAGACAATTTAAGAAAATTCTTTCTAGAACGAGCAGAAACTAACAAAATACACAAGGCAATCACTCATATAAATACATCGGCTACACCACTGCAATTTCATAACCACTTCTACAACCTTTTAGATCACATAACATCAACAGATACGAAGAAAGTAAATTGGAAAAAGAAAACACTTCATGGCAAGCACCCGTATCATCTAACACAGCAACACATCGATCAAGACGCATCCAACACATGGCTAAGAAAAGGCAATATATACAGTGAGACAGAAGGATTCATGATTGCAATACAGCATCAAACAATAAACACCGGATATTACAGCAAGCATATTATTAAAGATCCCAATACCACAACAGATAAATGCAGACTTTGAAAACAACAAATAGAAACAGTAGATCACATCACAAGCGGATGTACAATAGTAGCAAAAATACAGAATACCCCAGAAGACATGAGAATGTCGCAAAAATAATACATCAGCAGCTTGCCTTACAACATAAACTTTTAAAACAACACGTTCCTACATACAAGTATACACCACAAAATGTACTGGAGAATGATGAATACAAATTATACTTTAACAGAACGATTATAACAGATAAAACAACACCACATAACAAACCTGACATCATACTCCCCAATAAAAAGAAGAAATTAACACAACTAATCGAAATATCCATACCCAATACAACAAATGTACAAAAGAAAACAGGAGAAAAAATTGAAAAATACATCCAACTGGCTGAGGAAGTCAAAGACATGTGGCATCAGGATAAAGTTGACATCATACCAATTATACTATCAACTACAGGAGTCATACCACACAGTATCCACCAGTACATCAATGCAATTCAGCTACATCCAAACATATATATATATATATACAACTACAGAAATCCGTAATTATTGATACATGTTCAATTACCCGAAAGTTCCTAAATGCAATATAACACATACCGTACAGTTAAAAGGAAGTGACGCTTGACCAAGGTCCACGTCACTCCATTTTTAACCGGACTTAACGTCTGAGAAAGTGAAGGAAATAATAATAATAATATTGCCCAGACGCTAGGCGCCGGTGTGTCAGGCGTTCAGTGGCTTCAGACCTAGATTCTGAGAACCACTGGAAACAATACTAATATCTGGCGTAGTCCAAGCGGAGCCCAGAAGACCGTCATCAACATAACATTTAACGCTAGTTCGAGAGAGTTGCGCTAGGCGTCACTTCATGCCTAGTACAATGGCCAAAAGCTGCAGCAGCTCGGAAGCTCTGAGGGCCTTCGTATTTGCTGAAAAGCCGATCAGACCCGACCTGACCTTACGTTTTTCTGCCACAATCAATGAAGGTGGCCCTCGTCCAGCTCCTACTCACCCACACATGGACAGAAGAGAAAGCAATGTCTCAACACCAGTAGACATTTCGTGACTGTAGTCAGAGTCCTAATTGCCAGTTTCATTTACAGCAATGACCTTTCTTGGCCCAACCCCTCCGAGGTACATTGATAAGATGACGTTGTAACCTCCCAACAGAAAAAGAGAATATATGTAATTATTATAACACATTTAGTGTAACCTACCAACAGTAAGTATATGTATAGCATTCACATTCAGTGTAACCTCCCAACAGTTAATTATTCCGTACCCCCACATTAATAACGTGACTAACCTCCCAATAAAAATGTGATTCATATATAACTTTTCAATATTTAACTTACTGTGAATCTAACCTGGTAAATTTGGACATCAGCTGTGCTTCGTCAAGGCACTGAAAGATCATTCTGGATAAACTGAAAATTCTTACCTCAGTGAAGTCGCTGAATAGCGCGTATATATCTGCTCCTATAAGAAATTTTTCTGGCACAACCCAGTGCAATGCTGGCCACTAGGTTTGTTATGTATACAAAAAACGACTGATATTTCTTTACGATAATCGGGATGACCATGGATAGGAGAACTTAGTAAATCTCTAAATTCAGATGAATGATTGTCAAAAGTTAATTTTTTAAGAAAGATTATGTTGTGTACACAGTTCCGCGTAGTCAGCGTGCACACAACTTTCCCACTAGAGCGCGCCCCCGCTAAGCACATCACAGGCGCAGCGTTCGTCCTTCTCCGCAGTACGAGATGGCTCTGTCTTAGAGACGGACCAAATTCTGCTTCCGCCGATCCGCGTATTAATATGTAAGGCAGCCAATGAGATTGCTGCTAACGTAGAACCGTTTCTCCTTGCGGATCACACTCGCGCAGTGATACCTGAACGCTCGAGGTATTATAACGAGTGTACAGTCCTCCGATCAGTCAGTCTGCATTTGTCTGTACCACTCTATAGTCAAGTTTCAGTCTGCGCCTAATAATTCCTGTACATAGCCATGAAGAGAAATGAATAGACACTTTGTCAAGTATCAGAGATATGTGAGAATAAGATTAACGTACCAAGACCAAAGGAACTTCAGATTGTCAATTGTAAACAGCATCCAGAATCAAGTTACGTAATGTCTATCCTTTTTATTATTTTAATGAATGTATGTGAAAATTAATCAAGTTCTGTTTAAAGTTGGTCACCGTCAATCTGCTACTCTAAGCGTGCAAGTGGCATTTCTATCGTCTGACCTAACGGCAGAAGATAAACACGCCACGATAAAACCACGAGACATATTGCTGACACTCGCCTACTTCGTTAGAGCGACAAGTCAAATAATCTGATGGTGTGTGTACCGAAGGTCTTACAGTGCGCACACCACAGATTATTATTAAGAGATTTTTTAAAATATTTACATGGGACTTGATATAACAATAGTACAAATTTAGTTGTAACAAACTGCACATGCGCACGACTGCTTTTATCTTATACTACAACGCTCAGGCACCGCCATCGCTCCCCACGACCGGCCCAGCCAACTCCATACATCCGACTGCTAGCTACTGAAGTGGACTGACAAGGCAGCCAGTCCACAGTGACGGGTAGCCGATAGAAAGGCACGCGTACACACTCACGCCGACGGGCGTCAATTCTGGAACAGGATAACTATTGAATGGTAGCAAGAAAAGTACGTAGCTGCTTTATACTTAACTTTATTATTTGATGACTACAGCATTCTTCTTGAGACATTTATACTATAACTCTCAAAGTAGGTAAGGCTAATGGCGCCTTGCTAGGTCGTAGCCATGGACTTAGCAGAAGGCTATTCTAACTGGCTCTCGGCAAATGAGAGGAAGGCTTCGTCCGTATGGTCGCTAGCAATCTCCTCGTACAACTGGGGCGAGTGCTATATCGTCTCTCGAGACCTGCCTTGTGGTGGCGCTAGGTCTGCGATCACACAGTGGCGACACGCGGGTCCGACATGTACTAAATGGACCGCGGCCGATTTAAGCTACCACCTAGCAAGTGTGGTGTCTGGCGGTGACACCACAGCTACTACTTATTCCTATCGACACTGCTCTTATTGCAGCCAACACTGCTCTCTGGTCTGAGATTCTCTTACAGCTTACATTTCCCAAGCAGCACGTGAGCAATCCATCGAAATTACATCTGCTCGAGTGCGCTAGCAATAAATTCCTTAGACATGGACCTATTAAAACAAGAAGTAAAAAGAGTAATAAAAATGAAAGGAGACAGGCCACAAGAGGCCTGTAAGCTGTCAAGGACATTAGCAGGGGGTGGCAAAAGATGGATATAACATTATATCAGTCAAAATGACGATTTTAAAGAAGGGAAAATTTGTTAATTAGCATTTGAGAGTTAGCACTGGGCCTGAGATGGATTCTAAGAAAGATTCGGAGGATGATATTAAGAAAATATGTGATAGACATAACGACAGAGATACAGACAGAGAGAGAGAGAGAGAGAGAGAGAGAGAGAGAGAGAGAGAGAGAGAGAGAGGGAGAGAAAGAAAGAGAGGGTGGGAGTGTGAGAGATAGAGAGATGTGCTATGTCCTCTTTAAATGATGTATTGTAGTTCCTCTGAATTTTATTGTAAGAGAAGCAGATGCTTTCAAAACGTTTTGTGGCAATAAAAGAGCCATCTTTTTGGAAATTTGTCTCCTTCTCCGGGCACGCTGCACTCGCAAGGCGTGGAGTACTCGCATTTCAGACCCCAGAGCCCAGCTGGCTACTGAGAAGAGCAGCGTCTTATAAGGCTGCAGACAACTGACAAGGACTTCATCAACCTTTACGGGCGCCGTGCCTTCCCCGCGTGAGAGAGCGTGCGTGCGGCACGGCCCCGGGCCATCCGGCCGCAGCCACGCTCGTGCTATCCGAGCCTCAGTATTTGACAGCCGGCAGAGCATAACGCGGCGCCCGAGTTGCCTTGTTGTGAGAAACAGCAGTCCGAGTTGATTTGGCGCTGCGGTGCCTGCTGTTGAACGAGGAACGCGCTTTGCTGTCCCACGGTTTCCTCACATAACTCTGCCGCACTACAGTGGTTCCCGATCACAAGTTTCCAAAAACTGTCAAACTAACTCCAGGCACATTTGTGTTCGCGCTGGCTCAGCGAGAACGATACACAATGCTGATTCCAAGTCTGGAATTCATCATAATTTCAGTAGTGCAGTATGTTCGTGTACTCGTGATTGTCAACCATAGCCACTATAATTAGACGTATAGCGAATCAACTGTTAGCAATCAATCATGAAAGTTTTAATGCTTCGTAATTCTGTAGGGGAGAGTGGGGTACCTAGAGGGAAGTGCACCGAGGAACACATGACTTTCATTTTGCAATTCGTCCATACTTCAGTCTAGTCACATGAAGAAAGGAGCACGAGAGACTGCCATAACCATATTCCGATATTTTCTACAGTTTTTGTAGTTGCATGAAATGAGGTGGTGCTTTGGAGCATTTATAAATGTTTGGAACTCTACACGTTTAGGTGCTGTATAATAAATTAAAGGTAGTAGAAATGTATTGTAGAGTCTTCGGGTACAAAACATTATGTTGAGTGAAATATAATATATTTCTATTTCTATAGCACGGGACAATTAAGCCACAGTTTGTCGGTCGGGCGCCATCTTGTACCTCGAAGAAGAACATCTTTTCCCATGAAACATACGATACATGAAAATGAATTGATTTTCTGTAATATCTTAACATTTTTACTAGTCTCGAAAATGGAAATATTTGTTAGTTCCCAATAACTTCAGTTTCAGAATGTACTTTAATTTTAACTGATTTTGTTATAGTACTTCTGCGTCATTTCTTTTTAATTACTGATTATTGGTGTACAGGTTGAGTCACTAACTATTGCCACAAAGACCAACTCAGACAGTGTGATAGTAGCTGAAACGTTTGTGGGACAAACGTTGTATGGAACAACAGGGTCCATAATATGACCTTGGTTTATTGTTGCTAGGTGGGGTCGCTTCAGAAATATGAAGATCAACTTTGTTTTTTTTTTTTTAATGGGATGCTATAGTTTGGTACTTACTGTCTGATAGCGGCTGCCGAGACGAATCCAATGATGTGTAACAGTAAGAATTTTGAAAGTCAACGAAGGTCATAAAGGTGGCATGAACGTCCATTTACGAAAGGTGTTCGAAGTGATGACCATTGGTATCAATAATTGGACTGATTGGTATTCCTTATGACATCGGAACTTATCGAAATACATGCATGATCTGACAATTGTCTCTCGCATATCTCCAAGTATAGTTGGACACTCTTTATAAACAATGTCTTTTACGAATCCCCACAAGAAAAACGGCGTCAAGTCTGGCGAGAGAGCCGGCCACGACATATCTCCTCCGCGTCCGATCCAACGATTAGGGAACTGTCTTTGCAACTTATTTCCATCCATCAGCGAAAAATGTGTCGGACACCCGTCGTGTTGATACCACATCCTGTTACTTGTTCCTAAAGGTATTTCTTCCAAAAAAAGATCTAATGTTTCTTGCAGAAATGTGGTGTACCTATTACGATTGAGATTTACTTTGATGAAATAGGGGCCTATAGCTCTGTCCTCAGAATACCACACCAAACACTCACCGACCACGGTTTCTGGTGTGCAACTTGCCGCAACCAAATTAGTTTTTCAGTTGCCCGATGATGCATGTTACGCAAATTAACATTTGCATGGTTCGTGACTGTAGCCTCGCCAGTAAATAAAATCAAATTAATAAAAGTGTCACCCCTCTGAATCTGAAGTTCAGAACATTGGCAGAATTCAATGCGTTGCATAAAATCCGTACCAGTTAATTCTTGGTAGAGACTGATACGTGAAGGATGATACTTATGACGATGCAGAACACAAACAACGCTACTCTGGCTCATGTCAGACTCGCCTGTAATTTGACAAGGATCTCGAACCACAGCGGAAGAGTATCAATTTCGGTTCCCTCGTTAGTAACATTCCTTTGCCGGATACGTTTCCGATGCCTTAAAGGTTCAGTTGTTCTCAGTTTATTATTCAAATATTTAAATGTACGACGTGTAGGGTGAGTACGTTGAGGATATCTTTCAGCGTATGTCTCTAGCTCTCACTTAATTTCGTTGGCATTCTCCATAAATGAGAAGCGTATCGACTTGTTCTTCAAAGGAATACATCATTCACATTCGCTTGATTTGACGATACCAGTCTTACCGTTCCTGTTAGTGTTGTACTGTGAAACCGTCGAATGGTGTTTACGTGTCAATGACACGTTAGATGGATATGCCGTATTTGGTGAATGTTTACTATTTGCAAGATATACGAGAGAGAACTGTCAGAGCATGTGCTTCGATAAGTGCCGATGTGATAAGGAATACCATTTAACCCATGATAAGAAGATTGCAGCACTGCAATGATACCAATGGTCATCACTTCGAATACGTTCTATAAATGTATGTTCATTCCATCTTTGTGACCATCGTTGACCTTCAAAGACCTTACTGTCAGAAAATAAGTACCAGACTACAGCATCCCATTTTAAAAAGCATAGTTGACCTTCTTATCTCTGACGCGCCACCACCTCGCAACAAAAAACCGTCATATTATGGCCCCAGTTGTCCCTTGCAACATTTGTCCCACAAACTTTTCAGCTACTATCATACTTTCGGAGTTATGCTAGGTGGCAACAGTTAGTGACTCACCCTGCATAGTGAAGCAATAATGTAACAGATGAACTATTCAATACAGTACTGACAACGTGTTTATATTTCATCGCAATATTTGTTCCTAGATACACGACCATTTTGTACCTTGGAACACGGTTTTACGCTTTGTAAAACCCTTAATTTTCAAAAATAATTTTTATAATTTCAGATAAAGAAGGCAGCACATAAAAAGTTAATGTTTCGTTTAAAAGTGGGATAAATAGTATATTAAACTTCTGTTGCAGACCTGGCTAGGAGGTAAACTCTGAAAAGTGTCCAAAGCTACATCACTCTTCCCTACTAATATTCTGTGAGCTGCATGCATCATGGACAAGTTTTACGTAATTAGAATTTAAACCAACGAAAATAAAAGTCGCAAAAATTGATGCAGATAATGTATGCTCTAAAATGTCAACATCCGCCTACCAGAAACGAACCACTTTGGACCGTTTGTGACTGCACAAAACTTGTTTCAGTTATGGAAAAAGTATGCGCGAGGCATATAATTACTACCATTGTCATCCTTTGCAAAAGATCTGACGGAGAACCCGAGACAAGTCTGGCACCATGTAGAGTCGCCAAGTGGGACCAAAGCTTCCGTCCAATCACTTGTTGACTAGTCTCGTATTGCAGTTGAAGATATCAAAACGAAATCCGAAATTTTACGTTTCACGTTCAAAAATCGTTCACGCAGGAGAATCGTGCAAACATACCGTAGTTTGACCATCGAACAAACTCTCGCATGGGCGACTTAGTAATAAGCGTCCCTGGCATTGTGAAATAAGTGAAGGAGTTGTAAACCTCAAGGAGTCACCAGGGCCGGATGGAATCATAATTCGGCTTTTCAAAAAGTAGTCTATAGCATTGACTCCTTACGGCATTGATATTTATCGCAAATCTCTCGCCCAACGCGAAGTCCCCAGCGATAGCAACAAAACGCAGTTAACTCCTGTGTATAAAAGAGCAAAAGAACGGACCCACAAAATAACGGACCTATATTCCTAACATCGGTTTTCTGCAGAAACATTGAACATATTCTCAATTAGAACAAAATAAATTTTCTTGAGACCGATGGTTTTAGAAACCATCACTAGTGCGAAACTCGGCTTGCCCTTTTCTCACATGATATGCTGCGAAATATGGATGAAGGGCAACAAGCAGATTCATCATTCTTAACTGCAGACTAAGGGACGAACATACTGAACAGGTTCACAGATATGTAAGTGGCTCTAAGACATCTTAAGTAATAGAACCCAGTATGTTGTCCTCTATGGCGATTGTTCATCAGAGATAACGGTATCGTCAGGAATGCCTCACGGAAATGTGATAGGACCGCTGTTATTTTCCATCAGTATTAATGAGCTGGAGGTCGGGGTGGGCATCAATCTGCGGCTGCTTGCTGATGATGCTGTGGTGTACGGGGAGGAGTCGAATTTGAGTAACTGCAGATGACTTGCACAAAATTTCTAGTTGCTGTGATAATTGGCAGCTTGCTCTAAATGAAGATAAATGTAAGTTAATGCCGATGAGTAGGAAAGAAACAAACCTTCGTGTTAGGATACGGCACTTGTAGTGTCTCATTTGATACAGTCGTTTTAACATCTGGCATTAACATTGCAAAGCAATATGAAATGGAAAAAGCATGTGGAGGTTGTAGTAGGAAAGGCGAGTGGTAGACTATGGTTTATTGGGAGAATTCTAGGGAAGTGTGGATCATCTACAAAGAAAACCGATTGCAGAACGCTTGTGCGACCTATCCCTGAGTACTGCTCGAAAGTTTGGTGTACGTACCAGGTCGAAGCAAATCAGAGGCGTGCTGCTAGATATGTTACTGGTGGGTTCGAACAGCATGCAAGTGTTGCGTAGATGCTTTAGAAATTAAAACGGGTATCCCTGGAGGGAAGGCGACATTCTTTTCGAAGAAAACAGTTGAGAAAATTTTAGAATCGGCATTTGAAGCTAACTACATATCGATTCTGTTCCATCCAACATAAATCGCGCGTCACGGTCACGAATATAACATACGTAAGAGGTATATAGGTGGTCGTTTTTTTCGTAGTGCTATTTGCGAGTGCAACAGAAAAGGAAATTACTAATAGTGGTACGGGGTAGCCTCCGCCACGCGCCATAAGTGGATTGTAGAATTTCGAGGTAGATCTAGCTGTAGATACGAATGGCGCGTAATGAAGTGAGTGAAAAATATGCGATGGAGTAGATAGCATCAAGTGTGTCCTATGAATCAAGGTGAGGGCCATTTTCATTTTCCCTAGGTGTTAATGACACATACTCTCACACTTTAAGTAGCAGCTGAATACAGTCGACCCTCAGTTACATGAAATGTTTCTGCAGTTGCGAATATAGACTATCATCGATTGTAAGATGGGATGACGACAATGAAAATTTGTGCCGGACTGGGACTCGAATCCGGATTTCCGCTTATCGCCAGTGGTCGGCCTATGATTTGGCTACCCGAACACGAATCACAGCCTGACCCAAAGTTCCATAAGTCGTCAACCACCTGCCGGATACTCATCTATGTCTGATCAACAGGTTAGATAACGATGCATTAACTATAAACTCCATTTATGAAGATATTCATGCTGATTATGAATACTTCGCCACTCGGACCCAATGGGACTAAATTGAAACCATTTAGTGCAGGCTATCAGTTCACAAATGAGGGAAGCTCTTTCACTTGTTTCTGAAGGATATGTAAATCTATTGGACCAATAATGCTGTAACTGTGTGTCGGAATGAATCAAACCACATTGTACAGCCGGTCAGAGTGACCGAGCGGTTCTAGGCGCTACAGCCTGGAACCGCGCGACCGCTACTGTCGCAGGTTCGAATCCTGCCTCGGGCATGGATGTGTGTGCTGTCCTTAGGTTAGTTAGGTTTAAGTAGTTCTAAGTTCTAGGGGACTGATGACCTCAGAAGTTAAGGCCCATAGTGCTCAGCGCCATTTTGAACCACACTGCTTCGTATCCTCATCGTCAATATTTGCAATGTCCTGTAAAAATCTTAGAGAGCGACAACTCTACGAACCTTGACTTCGCAAATTTCTATGGTAGATCCATCAATATTCTGCTGTATGATCACATTACCACATCCGACAGAGAATTACTCAGGTTATGTACAGTCCGACTCTACGATTTCCGCATGCATTGTTTCGCTTATCGACTACTTTATAAACACGTCATTTAATAATGTAAACGAAAAGTCAAATTCTTAAACTCAATATCTTTTTATCTCTCACCTTACTGAAAGTGTAGGAAGCGTCAAACAACTGAATAAACTTCTTGATACATCTACCATTGTCACAGATAGCAGAAAGCGATCAAATATCAAATTGTTAAAATCTAAAACAAATTTCTAAGATGTTTTCAATTGTCTGCCTCGCGCACATTACAAAACAATAGAACGTGATTCCTAGTTTCAGGTTGAGCAAGCAACCATCCTCAAATGACTAATGGTTTAATATATGTCAGCACACAGTGCACTGACAAACCTTACATCGTGCGTGTAGGTCGGAGCATACTGGTATGCGTGACACATTCAGTACCAAACAGAATAACAGGTAATTATAATAAATGGGTAAACTTCTACTTACTTAACATCACGAAAATAAAATTCCCCAGTTTTATAAATAGTTTAATTGCTCACCTCCTGAAATAATGACAGTAGGCACCTACTAGTTTTACTTCTCCCAAGCCTAGAGGCAGTAAAAATGACCCAAAAGAAGAGAAAAAAAAGAGAAATACACGAAAATTTTTTTGGACTCCTTTTTTTAAATTTTACTTAAATTACTGTTATTAGAGAGGCTGTTCTCAATATTTTTGCGTCAATGCTATCTTGACGAGATGCTTCACTGAATATTTTGGGATTAGTCACCAGTGCTACTAAAGGAATACTTCAGGCCCCATGAGGTATTTATATGCGGTATACGTGGGTCGATGTATATTTGCTGCTTACGATTCATAATAAACAAGTCTGGTGAGTCGACATTTGTGCTCTACTGCTGAGAACAGTACACAACATTCAGTCGCGTATCCACATAAGGGTTTATTCTGATTTTCACTTCGCCAGACTATGTTTCGAGCGTTATTCCTCATGAATAAATTGTATAGTTCAGCAGAATATATTGCCCAAAAAGACGAATGAATTGGAGGATGAAAGTACCACAGTTGTAATCATCCTTTTTAAAAAGAATTTTTATCAGCATGGACAGCAACTTACAAGGAACTGAGTTTTCCAGGCCACAGAAAACCGGCCAAACATTTCAATGAAGCTTTGTTCGTTGTGTTGAATTTAAGGAGGGGGAGTTGCATCTTGTATAGGACAAGGGGACCCCTGGGCACCAGCCCATCAGCTGGTTCCCGACCAGGTGTCGCTAGTATAGGCTGACACCAAGTGGCATTGTTGCAAGCATTGTCCTTATGTTTGAGCCACGAAATCAGCCTTGACCAAATGCGTTCAGCCTGTCCCGTGGAAATATGTACCCATTGGCTAGGCTGATTCTCTGCCCATGTGTCAGCTAGTTAGTTGGTTAGTTAATAACATGCTCCATAGATCATTCTCTTATGGAAATTATTTTACAGGATTGGTATACACGAGTAATGTTAACATTAATGAAAACATCATTATTTTATTTCCTGCTCTTGCAAATACACTTAAAAACAATGTTTTTTCAAAGGCTACAAGTTTTTAAGTAGAAATTCGTCAACGTAATACAAGGATTTGTCCAGTAGAAATAATTTATAACTTGCTTTGCTACCTGTCAGGTACTTCATGATACCGGTAAAACGATAAAAAAATTTCATTGCTGCGTATTGAACTACTTTCTGAGCCATTGCAAGCTTTAGCAATGGGCAATGAGGTCATTTCTTCCTCTAGAGTTGTATGTACATCACTGCTGTTCTCAAACTGTGGTGGATTAGTATGACGTATTTCATGAGCGGAAACATGTACTGTGATGCACAGTTAAAAATCCTAACTCTTTGAAGAGGTGCCTACATGATGTCCATGGGCAAACACCAAATATTAATATTCCTGCCCGCTTTTGTGTAATCAATACTTTCAGTGACGAGTTACCTCGGGAAATTATTCTGTACGACTCTGCGAGTGGAAATGTGCAAAATGTGTCAGAAAATTGACATATTTGTTTCCAAGATTCGCAATTAGACGAAGAGCAAAATTACCTTACCCTAATTGTTTGAGACGCTCAGTAACATGCTTCTTCAAGTTCAGGTTTTCGTATACCCAAAATTCCGGAGCATTCTATGCAGCTTACTGACTCCTGCTCTTGTGCTACATCAACTGTTAGCATAACTGTGTTTGTTGTACAGAAATGAATGTAGTGTGTTTCTCCAAAATTTAGGGAGAGTCCATTTTCAGAGCAACACTTAACAATTGCTTGTAAAATACATCTACTAACTCTTCCATTGCTTTCTCTCTCGTGGGATTTATTATTTCACTATTATCGTCTGCAAAAAGTACCAGTTTTGCTTGTTAAATGTTAAGTGAAAGGTCATTTACATGTGTGAAGAAGAGAAGTGGACCCAAAATTGAACCCTGTGGAACTCTCTCTTTTTATTTTACTCCAGTCACTAAAATTTTGCACCTTTCCGATTGTGTCTGAGTTATCAGCACAAATTTTAGCATTCTATTTGTCATCTACAATTCAAACAAGTTTTGCATAAAGCCATTAATTCCATCAAAATTGAGTTTTTCTGAGAGAGTATCATGTTCTGCACAATCGAAAACTACCAGCGAGCGATATATTATTATCTAAGGCTCATACTGTTTGATGAGTGACTGTATAAATAGCATTCTCAGTCGAACAAACCTTTCTGTTTTCCACCCGTTTCAAATGGGCGTCCAGTGATTGGTGTGAAATGTAGCATGGTCGACCAAGTCCTTCATGACAAGTTGCCTGGCTTGATGTTTCCACCCAACCAAACATCGCGCCACTGTCACATCCGAATATCTCATAAATCTGGATACTTTACGATTCGTCCAGGTGGCCAGATGCAGACCGACAGTAAGAACGCCTTTCAATCTCTGTCTGTTGCTGATAATGTTGTCTCTAACCATTACGCGCCATCTCCTTGTCATTCCCGGTGATCACTCAACATCTGACACCCCTCTTACACACTTTACGGGGCCTTCTAATGAAAAATGATAAACCTCGGTAGCCGCTCTACCCCTCAAAGTGAATTGCCACTCTAACCATTTACAAACTCGCTGACGGTGTGTATGTGTCGAATTTACGTTGATATCCGACCATGTCTTCTGGGTGCTTCCCTTTTTGTCAGGCAATGTATTTAGACTATCGAGGCACGAAACAGTAACCCTTACCCTACGAAGAGTTCTCAGGTATTCCATGTTGTCGGATGTTATCAATTCTTTTGAACGTTGTACCTCTTCTTATTTCTGTGCAATCACGGAAAAAGCGGGAGAGGTATTACGACTTATGCACAACACAGTTTTATAGTGTTGTCATTATACAGACATCTTTCAGCAACTTACATGCTGTCTTCAGTGAGATTTTTATTTATTTTCTTTCAGAAAATTACTATTACATGCTAACCTCTTGTGTAGATTACATAATTTTGTTTCAAAATTACATATATTCTACGCAACAGGCTAACATGTAATAATAATACTCAAAAAGAAAATTTAAAAAAATCCTGCTGGGGTAGCACATAAGGTTCCTTGCCTCAAGAGGAATTCCTCTCCATTGTTTTCTTATTAGTTTAGTTTATTCTCATGTCGTCTAATTATCAGAATACCATTGTTTGGTTTAGCAATATCCATCATGCATACACTAAATAGACCGTGATAGGCAACTTAGTACACTGTGACAATATTATCGCTATTCCTAAACAACCAGTCCACAGTGGAGATTCTGGATTTCATTCACCCATCGAGCGATGCGCCACATTGGTTAATAGACCCTAATTATTTATGGAAATATTGTTGGAGGAAGTCAGCGACACGACATGATATTTTAAATTATTTATAAAAGAATCTAGACGGCAAGACACGTTTATTTAATGGCGGCCGGTTTCGATCATCACATGATCATCATCAGACCTTCAACCATATGATGGTCAATGGCTGTGCATGGCGCAGGAACCGCTGAATGACGATAGTAATTGGAGCACTCGACAATCGTCATTCGGTGGTTCCTGCTCCATGCACAACCATTGTCCATCAGTGTGGTTTAAGATCTGAAGATAGACATGTGATGACGGAAACCAGTCACATTTCAATAAACGTGCCTTGCGATCTAAGTAGACTGTTTCATAATTAATTTCCAGTGGACCCTAATCCGAAAGCACGACGGTTAACACCCCCGATCTGACCAATATTATTTATGTTCACTGTGATTCCACAAAACTGCTTAAGGGAATTTCGGATGTTGTAAACATTTTGTAGTTTATTTATAGACCCAATCACAGTCTTATGACACAGTCACAACCGGTTTTGGCCATACAGTGACCATCTCCAGATTCTGAAGGCAGTCTACACTGAACACAGGTTCACGCGTTGATGAAGCATAACCTGTGTTCAGTGCAAGCCGCCTTTAGAATCTGGAGATGGTTATTGTACGGCCGAAACCGGTTATGACTGTGTCTTAAGAATGTGATTGCGTCTATAAATAAACTAAAAAGATTTTTTACAAAATAGGCTATCTCTCACTCCATTTAGAAAATGTCGTTTTCTCCAATTTCAGATAATGTTTTTTATCTTGTTTAAGAACCTGGTTATGTCTGTACGTTGATCAGCATCTGAAAAAAAAAATCAATTAGAAATTTGGAAAATAAATTAAGGTTCAGGGAGGATGTATCAAAACTTTGCGGTATAACGATGGCATTTTAATTCTGCCATGGACTCTGAAAGTGTTGGATAATCAATTACACAGCGTGCATAAGATGAAAATCGAAAAATGAAACAAGTATAGCGCACAGTAGTCGAATTAAGTCGACTAAGCTTAGGATATTGGATTAGGAAAAAAACACGACAAGAAGTTGGTGTATTTAGTAGGCGTATTTTGCTGTTTGGATAGCAAAATAAGCGAAAATGGTACAAGTAAAGGGGATATAAAATTCAGAATGGGAATAACAAGTACAGATTTTCTGAGGAAGATATTTCTTAAGGTATTTGCTTCAAGTGTAGCTATTTATGGAAATGAAACGTGGACAGTAAACAGTGGAAACATGAAAATATAAGCTTTCGAAATGTTATTCTACAGAAAAATTATGGAGATTAGGTGAGTAGACTGAATAGCAAATTAGGGGGTACAGACCGGAATTGGGGAGAACATAGAGTTACAGCACTATTTGACTAGAAGTCAGGATCAGTTGGTACTACACAACGTGAGACTTCCTAAAATGTGGCAGTAGATGGAAGTGTGGGGGCTACAAGCTGTAGAGGAAGAGAAAAGCTCGACTATCGTAAGGAAGTTCAAATGGACGTAGAATGCAGTAAGTCTGCAGAGATGAGGACAAGATACACTAACGGGAAGCACTGCATCAAACCATCTTTAGAATGAGGAACAACAAGTGTTAAGTTATCTGGGAATAAGTTCGATGTCACAAGCGGGAGACATAAATGGTGGTAGAGAAGAACAAATACTGGAATACATCGAGCAAATAATGACTTCGGGTGTAAATACTATGAGATGAGAAGGTTGGCACAGAATAGGAAGTCATGGCAGGTGGCATGAAATGAGTCAGAAGAGTGTGCATGGAGGCTTAATTAAATATTTAATGCAAATATTTTTAATTTTTTAGTAGCTGACTGTCCGATTACGAAGTCTGGTACCGGTTGGCCCTGACTAGTATTAGTACGCAATCTGACTGCATAGAACAACAAAGAACGAAAGAAAACTTCCGTTAACACAATTAATTAATTAAGTCCCCAGCAACTATAAAACCTAGAAAACAACAAAACACAAGTGTAGCTGTGCTGTGTGTGGATGTGTGATTCAACGTACACATCTGGCACGGTTTTGCCTCAATAAGACCAGATATTTTAAACACCATTTATACTGAAGTAATTAAAAAAAGCCAGAAATACTATAATTGCACATAGAAACCAGAAATACAGTCTAATACAAGAACACGAGCCAGATGCTTTGTTGACTGAACCTGTAACCAAGAGGCATTATTGTTTGAGACATTGAAATAATAAAAAAAAGGAATTTTTTTATCTTCATATATATTGACGAAAAGTACATTACAGCATCCCTAATCCAACAAGATCTGGTGTCTAGCCCATCAAAACAATACTACTAGTTCTGAACAAGCACTCTCCATGGGAACTTCTCAACAACGACTCACCACTGCCACATCTCAACATGCACTCTCCACCACGAATTCTCGACAAGAACTGCCTACTACGACTTCTCGACAAGCACTGCCAGTGGAGGCGGCTGAATAACAACCTTTGACGCAATCTCTGGCGCTATGGCTCAGTGTAGCCACATTTCATATGCCCCTCCTCCACGGGCTAGAATTTGATGGTATTTTTGCCAGCATTGGTGGTGAAAATACCACCAAATTCGTCCAAAGAAGAAAAAAAATACAGACAAAAATAAAAGATAATATTAATAATTAAAAATCACATAACTAGTTAAAATTTTGGCTTTGCACTGACCGTTCCATATCTTAATATATAAAATACAGTAAGGAATACAAATGTTTTCATACATGTGATTTTACATAATAGTTTACACAAGTATCATGTGGTTAAACCATTCAATCAATAGCGTCAGCAATGACGAATATGTACCGGTAAGAGTCTCATAACATTTCACAAACAGTAAATACACAACAGAATCAGTTTATACAAATATTCACATAAAATACTTTCCATAGTTCAATAAACAAGTAGTTGACAGTTCCAGCAGTAGCACCCAGCAATGGTCAACAGATGCAGACACCAACAAGTGACATTATTTCAGTAGAAGCAGTCAATCATTGCACCCAATAATGTTGAGCAGGTGCAGATACCAAAAAGTGACTTTATTTCAGTAGAAGCAGTCCATCAGTGGCACCCAGTAATGTTGAGCAGGTGCAGACAGCAACAGATGACACTGTCTCAGCAGAAGCAGTTCCACCAGTGGCACCCAGTAATGTTGAACAGGTGCAGACAGTAACAAGTAACATCATTTCAGTAGAAGCAGTCCATCAGTGGCACCCAGTAATGTTGAGCAGTTGCAGACACCAACAAGTGACATCATTTCAGTAGAAGCAGTCCATCAGTGGCACCTAGCAATGTAGAACAGGTGCAGACACCAACAAGTGACATCATTTCAGGAGAAGCAGTCCATCAGTGGCACCCAGCAATGTTGAGCAGGTGCAGACACCAACAAGTGACATTTTAGTAGAAGCAGTTCCATCAGTGGCACCCAGCAATGTTGAACAGGTGCAGACAGCTACAAGTGGCATCATTTCAGTAGAAGCAGTCCATCAGGGGCACCCAGCAATGTTGAACATGTGCAGACACCAACAAGTGACATCATTTCAGTAGAAGCAGTCCATCAGAGGCACCCAGTAATGTTGAACAGGTGCAGACAGCAACAAGTGACATCATTTCAGTAGAAGCAGTCCATCATTGCACCCAGTAATGTGTAACAGGTGCAGACAGCAACAAGTAACATTATGTCAGTAGAAGCAGTTCCATCAGTGGTACCCAGCAATGTTGAACAGTACAACAGTTTGAAGGCACGCACAATTGCTTTTACAAAATTATTCTCAATGCTCTTACACTAAACATACAAATAATAATAAACACACAAATGATATCAGATAATTGTCATATTAAATATTACAAATACACAAATATCAGTAAACCTATAATATTTATGGGTGTCAGTGCAAGCCACAACAAACAAGTAAAATAATATTTAGGAGATAGATCGGTACCAATTATTTGGGATTAGGAAAGGAAAACACACAAAACACACTCACTCATCTTTCATCCACATTAAGTACTACTGTGTAATTGAATAGTGTTAACTGTGTAAATGCAATTCTGTCAAAATTTGATGTTCAACATGTGTATCAAGTAGTACTGGCAGCAGTGTATAACAGTCAATAATAGTTAGTCAACGTCGTAGTCATCATGTCAAGACCAATCTTTGCCAAGCCAAATCAAATGTACGGTTGCTGAACAACTGTCAGTGTGCCAAGATATGCAAATACTTCCTCTCTCCAAAAAAAGTATATACTGTTTATTGATTTAACAAAGTGTGTATGTAAACAAACTTCTTTCCACTTGAGTGTTCTAGTCTGCCATCTTCATCCTCCTCGTTCCATATAAACCAACAAAAAAAAAATATGCTCCTCACTTACTTTACCTCTTATCCACCAAAACTCCAATAATCATCAGCATCACATAATCTTAATACTTCAATAATACTCCTTACGTCGATACATATAAACCTTATCATCAATATCATTTACCGTACCTCTTGTCCACCAAAACTCCAATAATCATCAACTGCATACAATCTCAATACCTCAATAATACCTCTTCAATACGTCGATACATATAAACCTTATTACCAATATCATTTTACTTCCGTAACAACTCTTTCCTCTAGTCAGTCTCCTCGAACAAGTACAGATAAAATCCTAGTGCAAACTTCAGTTCGTCATCCCATACAATCCGAAAACACAATGTCCACACACAACCTCTGTGTAATCCATCTGACCCAAATCTTCTACTCATTATGAATTATAAAATACGTTTTGGTTACCTTGTACATCATTAAATAAAAGAAATGCATACATGATCTCTAACAGCCTTTAGTTCAAGTAACTTTCAGTAAGTAAGTACGAGTACGCAGTGTTAATGATTGTAATAATTCACAGTGTGTAGACCACTTTAAGAGTCATGGCAAAACAGAAGCAAACATGTGGAGTATTTCTTGTGTCAAGTGTCACTTGCTATTTCAGTTGCTCACGAAGAATGCAGTGAAATAACTCTCAATGGTCTAAACCTAGTGTTGGTATTTCATGTCGTTAGCTTCCTTTCTATTAGCATAAATTTATACAGCTTCCATAAAACCTCCAGCTCATGGCAGTTCATTTTCTTATCTTAAAATATAAAGCACTGAGCGTAAGCAAAACATGCAATAGCGAGTAAATATACCAGTGGAGAACAGAATGTCAACAAGTGGATGCAGCATAATTCGTACAACGAGGCTCTGCCAAGCGAACAATCTATAATTAATACCATAGTGTGACCTAAACTCTATGTTCGTACACAGTATATCAGCATTTTTATATACCAAATTAAAGAGTAGTTATGACAACAAACAGAAATGTGTAAATATGAAATCCATACGCAAAGCAGCAAATATATATCTTACATAATAAACAGGTCATTAGCATCATATCAGCATAAGCAAATAAATGTTCATATGTAATCTTAATAAGTACACATGAAGGCGCAAGCAGATAAATCACGAAGTATGACTTACATACATAGCCATATCAGCACGACTAAACAGGTGACAATTATAATTTAAATAAATAAGCGCAGCAGGCACATAATAAAAATATATGACATCAGTGAAAAAGCAGTGCAGCCAAGCGATGCATAATATACACAAGTAACAACCCTGTTCACTAATAAATCATTGTCAATATCAGTTAACACGAAGTATGAATCACGTAATCGCGAGCAGCAAATTACGTCTAAAGTACGTACCAAGCGGAAATATGTTACCTGAAAAATAAACTCAATTAATAGTTACCATTTTAGTTTATTAGTTTCTTCTTCGAAATTACATTCTTCCTGAAAATTTCTCGATAGCAAGTCCTCTTAACGTCAGACACACACAGAACTTACCTGAAGGTCTTAAATATTTTTTACAACCGTATCTTGAAAAATACTGAACGTTAATAACATAATTTATCAAGTCACTATAGCTTTATACTGAATTTAATCGGAGAAATTAGACTGTGTATTCGCACTGAGCGCTCGATCAGCTGTAGGTACGCGTGACGTAGGAAGTAATTGTTTGCGGTCAACGACTGCCTTGTGCGCCGCGCAGACTTGACTGTTGCTTTGAGTATGTGCCGCCGCCGGAACACGGCGCGGTATCCTTGTACTCTCCGCATGTTTACGTATAACTGATGGTTTCTCGAAAGTATGTCATTCCACAAAAATTTTAACGTTAGATATATGATGTACTCCCTTAGAGCGTCGAGGTTTAAGAGTTTCTACTTCGACAGTGTTATCATGATTAATTTTGCGAACTCTATATGGACCGTTATAAAGCAGAAAAAATTTGCGACACAACCCTTTTCCCTTGTGAGACAAACGGTGAGACTTAATTAACACCTTTTGACCAACTGACAAAGTTTTTAAACGACCAGGACGTTTAGCTGATTTCTCTCTTCTAGCAGCCGCAGACGCAATATTTTGTAGAGCCAGGTTCACAACTTCAGAATGCCGCAGTTTCCGTGTAGGTAGAAAAGGAACTATTTCAGAAATGCGATTTGTCGGTGCTTTATTTTTTAATATCAATATCGGCGGTAAAGAAGTTGAATCATTAGGAGATTCATTCAGAATGTTTTGAAAAATATGAAGATACTGATCCCAAGTCCTGTGATTCTGATGACAATAAAGACGACACAATTTATTGATTTCCTTCATCCATCTCTCTGAAGCGTTACATTGAGGGTGAAAAAGTGAAATGAAAATTGGTTTAATCTTACGACGCCGTAGAGTACGAAGCCAAATTTTAGAGTGAAACTGTGATCCATTATCAGATATAACTTTATCAACACGACCCACTTCTTTAAGAAAATGTTTGATGAAAGCATTAGATACTGAACGAGCTGTTGCTTTGCGTAAAGGTGTAAAACACACATATTTTGATGTCAATTCCACTGCTACCAAAATGAACGCAAACCCATTAGTAGAACGAACCACTGGACTGAACAAATCGACTGCCGCCATGTCCTTTAATTTCGCTGGAATGATAGGAAACAACGGTGCTCTGTGAGAGATAGTTGGCGGCTTAGCCTTTTGACATAATTTGCATTTGGCAAGAACAGATCGAATACGATTTTCCATATTACTGAAGTAGCAATTTTCATGCAATTTATGAAAGCATTTTCTGGGACCAAAGTGTGCATAACTGAAATGTGTGTACCAAATCAATTTATTGACTCACTCATCAGGAATACAAACTAACCAAACAGAGTTGTCGACCGATTTTCGTTTAAAAAGAATATCATTGCGAACTAAATAATACTGTCAAATCGCTACACTTTCCTTTCTCCTCCACTTCTCGTTAATGTCCTTCCAGATTGGATCCTTGTTTTGCTCCTTAACGATGTCCTGGAGCGAAGACGAAATAAAATTCTCAAACGCAACACCTTGAATATACATCAAACAATAATTGTTTTCTTTGTAGTCCTCCTCAGCACTTTGTTTCAAACCCATAGGTGCACGTGATAAAGCATCAGCAATAATATTTGAAGAACCCTGTATGTAAACAATACTAAAATCAAATTCCTGTAGATACAGCGCCCATCGTGACAATCTTCCATGTGTTAATTTTGTTGACATAAGAAATTCCAGAGCTCGATGATCGGTGTAAACCTTAGTATGTCTGCCATACAAAAATATGCGAAATTTTGTGAAAGCCCAAACAACAGCCAAGGCTTCAAGTTCCGTAATCGAAGAATTCTTTTCTGATTTAGAGAGAACACGACTTCCAAATGCGTTTTCTGTACTACAACGCTATTTTCTTCTATCTCCTGAAATAAATGTGCACCTAGGCCTTTGTATGATGAGTCCGTCGCCAAACAAAAATCTTTAGATAAATCCGGACGTGAAAGAAGTGGAGCAGCAACTAAAGCATCACGAAGTTGTTCAAATTCTGATTGAGCTTCCTCATCCCAACACCAATTAGATATCTTCCCAGATAGTTCACATAGACAAGGTGCGGCCAAATCGTCCAATTTAACAAAGCGTCTAAGAAAATTACAGACACCAAGGAAACTACGAACATCACGTTTTGTGGTAGGAACAGCATAATTACGAATAGCGCCTAGTTTTTCTGGATCAGGAAGAATACCTTCTGTAGAAATAATATGACCAAGAAATTTCACGTGAGAACGACCAAATTCAGATTTTTCTAAGTTCACTGTAATGCCAACTCTTGCAAAAATACGTAATAATGAATCCAAAATTTTGTTGTGCTCACTCCAAGAACGTTTAGCAATAAGAATATCGTCAACATATGAAGTAATATTGTCACGAAGATAAACAGGTAAAATTTCGTTTAAACTACGAATGAATGCTGCTGAAGATACAGTATGTCCAAATGGTAATTTCCGAAACTGGTAACAGTTACCAAAGGCTAAAATGGCAGTGTATTTTTTACAATCAGGGTGGAGTTCTATTTGCCAAAAACTTGCGCGCATATCAATCGTGGATAAAACTTTAATTCCATGGAAATGTTGAAGAAGTTCATCTAAATTTTGTGGACGGTCAGTTTCAGGAATGATGATATTATTTATCTGTCTGGAATCCAGAACCAAACGAATTGACCCATCCTTTTTAAGAACGACGTGTAATGGGCTGGTATAAGGACTGACTGCTGGCTCAATAATGCCTTGATCTAACATGTATTGAAGTTCACTCTTAACCTTGTCTCTATAAGCCAAAGGAATAGCGTATGTTTTCCCCCGAAATGGAGTGTGTTCTTATACTTTAAATAAATATTGTAAGCCTTGTATAGTTCCTGTGTGATGACTAAATACTGTAGCATGTGAAGTCCAAATTTTGTGCAGTTCTTCTCTTGCAACGTCATCTGGCACTTCAGCTTTCTTAACCTTTTCATTAATTAATTCTTCGCTATTAATTATATCATCCATCGCATCTCTGTATCTATTGTCGTTGTCATGAATGAACACATTGTCGTCATAATACTCAGCGAAAACATCAGAAGTAAGAAACCTTAAACATTTTGTATCTGATTCAGATCTTCTTAAACACTCCAAAAATTTCAAACTTTTCGGCATTCCGGCAACAGTCAAATTCACACTTCCTTCTTTAAAGTTTAAAATTGCCTTATGTGCGTTAAGGAACTCCATACCTAATATAATTTGTGTATTGAGTAATGGAACAATAATAAAATTAGCAGAAAATTCGTATCCTCGACAAATGAAATTTAAGTTGGTCTGTTGTTTGACTTCCACACTTTTTCCAGAAATAGCGCCTCGAATTGTAGTTTTAGAAACAGGTAACACAGGACAAGCAATAGTTCATACACATATACGAAAAACTGGTTCACTAATGACATTGAATGGGCTCCCAGAATCTAAAACTGCAGTGACCTTATTCTTACCCACACATACTTCAATAACAGGATGTAAAAATGCGTCTACATTATTTTCCTTTTCGTCTAGCAAAATGTCTCTCATGTCTTCCAAACGTACGTAGTGTAAAGTTGTTGTGTCATTACTTTCTGAACCGTCTATATTGCTGCCAGAAGCCGAAGCTACAAGTCATTGTCGAATGCCTGCGTCACGTCTTTGATTATTCGCGTCATTTCGTGGATCAATTTCTACGATTTGCACTTGTCTCTCTGAAGTTCTGTCACGTGGAGGATGCCAATTAGGTCCTTCCTGTCTGTTAGATGCAAATTCTTGGTTGTGTCTGTTATTAAAATTTCTATTTTTCTGTCTGTCTGCATGACTACTTCTTTTGTAATTTCGACTGTCACTTCTGAAATTACTGTTATATCTACTACCCTGGTTATTTCTGTAGTAAGAATTCCTATTATTGTATGAATAATTTCTGTCTTGATGGTACCGATTACTGTTTCCGTATGATTGATCATTCCGGTAGGAATTTCCGTCATTACAACTGTCTGTGTAATTTCTGTTAGAACGTCTGTTATTGTCATAAGGCTGGTATCTATTGTCCTGTCTGTTTCGTCTGTCATTCTGAAAATTACCGCTATAACGTCCGTTCCGATCACTATCCCTTTTCTCTGAAAATCTACTGTGATTACCGTTACTGAAAAAATTACAAGAAGTCCCGTAGTCGTCGTCATACTCAAGTTCTTGTAGCGAAGTCTTAAAAGTCTCAATGTCATCTTTACATCTTCCGGCTAAAGCAATTTGTCTTATCGATTGTGGCAGCTTAGTTAAACAAATGCGAATTAATTCAGTCGGGCTATAAGGGTTGGACAGGAACTGATTCTTTCGAATCATGTCTTCAAAGTATTCTGCTGGCGTGCGGAACTCAGACTGTTGAAAATTACGCTGCATAAAAAGACTATGTTTGACTCTGTCTTGCGTGTTTTCGGACCAATATGCCGATAGAAATGCATGATAAAAATCATTTAGATTATTACAATCTCTAATAAGTGCACGCATGCGCGTCGCCGGTTTGTTTTCTAAATATCCACACATAAATTCCAGATTGTGACTTAGTGGCCAATTTGGTGGAAGTGTGTACATAAATTGATCTAACCATGAACATGGATGTATGTCGTTCTTAGAATTGCGAAAGATCTTAAATTTCCGAATAGTTAAGAAGTGTTTATAGTCAAAGTTTTCTCCCCGTGGCGACAAAGACCTACCGCGACTGTCCCAGTCCGAATGCCGATTATTGTCAAGTTCGCGCGCCTGACGCTCTCTTGTTGCATCCCGTAAATGAAATAAATTATTGTCTTCAAAGCCCTCTGCTATCTGTGATTCTAAATTTCTTCTGCTGTCTTTTCCTAGGATTTCGCCTTCAATTTGTTTGACTTGTTTTTGTAATGCCTCAAATTCCCTTTTAACACGTTCATTAAATTTTCCCTGTTTTTCAACATGCTTATTTATGTTCTGGTACTCTTCGGTTTCTGCAAATGGTAATGGAGCTGTATCATCCGAATCTCTGTCCCCATATAAACTAAGATTTGTCAATTTATCTGAAATCTCCTCTACTCTTTCCGATAAGTCACCTATTTTTTCTTTCTGTTTATTTACGTCTTCCGCAAGTGTCGCGACTCGGGTTTCAGTATTGACACATTTAGTAGTTAACTGTTCATAGTGTTGTGTTAGGTTATTTATTCTGTCATTTGGTACGGATTCCTCGATTCTCTCAAATATTTCTTCCTTATCGTGTGCACGTTGTAAATTTAACTCTGAAAATTTTGGTACTATCACGCGATCTCTTTCTTCCTGTTCTCTATCCTGTTCCTTTTGTCAAATCTCTACTGCAAATAATCTATTATTGTGAGAATTCAAAATCGGTTGTACTTCTTCTCTAATTTCTTTCTTTAAATCATCTTTCATGTTTTTGAAACATGTCCCTATTCGTAAGTCTAAACGTGTTTCCATTGTTCCCATCTCAGTTCTAATTGTTCCTATTTGTGATCCCAGTGAGTCTAACCGTGTTTCCATTGTTCCCATACCAGTTTTAATTGTTCCTATCTCTGTTTTAAATTCAGATCGTAACTGTGATCCCACTGTTTTTAATTCAGATCCCAACTGTGATCCCAGATTTAATATTGCACCCATCAACTGCTCCACATTGACTGGTTCGAAACTCCTTTTGCTCCTAACATTTCCCGCAAAACCATCTTCTTTCGTCATGGCTGTAAAGCTATCTTTGTTCGATACTATTCCAAAATCTTCTGTCGTTAATCTCATATCCTGAAAATGTTTTGATTGTGAAAAATTTTGAACTGGTTCTGTACTATTTTCCCTGCTTATTAAATTGTTTTCTACTTCATTATTCATGATACTGTTTTCCTCTGTTGGCGAGTCCGCCATGTTAACAATTTCGTCATTCTCACTATTCATCATTTTTGCCTTCTTCATCGATCGTGTTATCATTTACAAAACATACAAAACTCGTCACTATACGAAAATTACACACAATGACACTTTATCACCAACAATATCATTCACACGAAATGTTTCCCTCAAACGCGATTAACGAAAAATTGTAATCTTCATAATTGCACAAAATTGTCAAACCTGTATACAACACAACAAATATTAAATTCTGCAAAAAATACCATTAGAAGAATGACAATTACCAAATCTACACATGCAATATAGACTACAATTACTAAACTGCAAATTACTACAACAATACTACTGTCTGCTATTTATACAATCACAAGAATTCCAAGGGACGATCCTAGCAGGGTCGCCACGTGCATGGGGGCTTAATTAAATAAGGAATTCAAATAATTTTAATTTTTCGTAGCTGTCTGTCCGATTACGAAGTCTCGTAAACGGTTGGCCCTGACTAGTATTAGTACGCAATCTGACTGCATAGAACAACAACAAAGAATGAAAGAAAACTTTCATTAACACAATTAATTAATTAAGTCCCCAGCAACTATAAAACGTACGAAACAACAAAACACAAGTGTAGCTGTTCTGTGTGTGGAAGTGTGATTCAACGTACACATCTGGCACGGTTCTTCCTCAATAAGACCAGATATTTTAAACACCATTTATACTGAAGTAAATAAGAAAAACAGAAGTACTATAATTGCACATAGAAACCAGAAATACAGTCTAATACAAGAACACGAGCCAGATGCTTTGTTGACTGAACCTCTGACCAAGAGGCATTATTGTTTAAGACATTGAAATAAATTTAAAAAAAGGAATTTTTATACCTTCCCTTCATATATATTGACGAAAAGCACATTACAGCATCCCTAATCCTACAAGATCTGGTGTCTAGCCCATCAAAACAATACTACAAGTTCTGAACAAGCACTCTCCATGGGAACTTCTCAACAACGACTCACCACTGCTACATCTCAACAAGCACTCTCCACCACGAATTCTCGACAAGAACTGCCTACTACGACTTCTCGACAAGCACTGCCAGTGGAGGCGGCTGAATAATACTCTTTGGCGCAATCTCTGGCGCTGTGGCTCAGTGTAGCCACCTTTCAAGTGACAACCAGAGAAAGAAATGGAATGAAACACTTAAATAGCGTACAATTTGCTCTCGAAGTAGCTGGCCCTGTGACTGGACGCAATGTTTCTGTTATGCCGTTGGACTGTGGACATAGCGCAGCCATAGGTAGGTGTGGCAGGTTTGCATGACGTCACAACATTGTCTTTCCGATTGTGACATTAGACGGTCCCGGGGGCTGGCACCTCCGTGGCACCCACCGCTGGCCCCAACGGTATTGCCCAAACGCGTTGCCCCAGGGAGCCACGCTGTGAACCGCGTAGGGAGCGGCAAACGGCGTAAATCAAAGTGAATTTCAGCCGCCGTAGACGCCGCCTCCGTCCATCGTAAGGTGAGCTGCGAAATAAGGCAGATTTATGCCGTCATTTCACCGTCAAAACATTTTTTTTAGAATCCGAGACCGTTTCTCTCCCGTGGGAAACGAAATTACTTTGCACGTCGTGAGACAGAAATGCGAAAGAAACCAACAAAAAGTACCAGAGGGAGGACGCGGTTTCAGACTCCGTTCCGACGTAGCATATTTCTTACCTCTGGTGAAGAAGGATTAGTCTTTAATCAAGAAACATCCGTGGATTCCATAAACCTAGCCGCATTGCATCCCATCGTGTTTTAATCAGGGTACCGTACTTAAATTAAACAAAACGATTTTCCCTTACTGCGTGATTAAAGTCTTGAAGGGTCTGTGAGCCGTAATAAACATTCACAAGTAAGATGGAAGTGATTTTGGTGTTCTGCATTTGCATGGAAAGCATTGCCTCGTAAGCAAATACCACCTTACAAGGTTTGTTCTTGAGAAATAACAAACGTGCCGAATTGTTTGCCATTGCGTGGAAAAAATTCACAGTACGAAATGCCTCTGTAATTCAATCCTGGTTTTCTCCTTTCGTCATATTCAGTACGCACTATTGCGTTCATTTTGATTCTGACTCAATTTACCCATTGGATTTTGAACGTAACTACCACTCAGTTTTACTGACTGCTGATGGAGGTGAAGTTGAGAAGCAACGACCATTGCAGTTTTGTTTTATGTTTTTCACTTCGATAGCAGCGGGACAAGTGAAGTTGCCAATTTTGGTGTTCAGTCATTTCCCTAACATTTAATTTGCTACGCGAGGATCTATTGCTTTTATTCCTTTCGCCTAAAGGTAGGATGAGGTCATCGACTAATGAACATTTCTAGAACCAGAAAGTTTCCAGCCATGAAGCAGGTAGGCTGTTAGTGTTGCAAAGGGAGTCTCTGACGGATTATTTGTGAGCAGATTTAAGGAGCCGGCTGGAGTGGCCGAGCGGTTCTAGGCGCTTCAGTCTGGAACCGTGCGACCGCTACGGTCGCAGGTTCGAATCCTGCCTCGGGCATGGATGTGTGTGATGTTCTTAGGTTAGTTAGGTTTAAGTAGTTCTAAGCCTAGGGGTCTGATGACCTCAGATGTTAAGTCCCATGGTGCTCAGAGCCATTTTGAAGATTTAAAGATCCGTCATTTACCTTATAACTAAGGGAAACCTTCCAAAAACCTTGATAAGAATTGGGGATGGGAATTAATTATAAGTTAATTGTGAGATGATTTGCCCCAGTCGAAAAATATGATGCGTAGTCTATGAGAATGTGTATTTGTTCAAATGTATTGTGCCATTACTGTAACATATCGCTATGCAGTCTGGGCAACTATTCCATGTTATTATTTTCTGGGCACTGGAGATGTGTGGTTGGAAGAGAAACTTTGCATTTTTCGCGCTGGGATTGGTGCACTATCGATGTGGTTTCAGTGTCCTGTTGCCATCAGAGAGCTGTCAGTGGACCTCATTAGTAGCGGCCATGCGGCCCACTGTCCAGATGGACATTTTTGGCAGAAGTTAGGCTGCTGTTTTCTTTGCGCTGTTGTGGACAGAGGCGACACCCTGGCTTAGGTGTGGGCAGGATGTGCCATGACACTACAGCTGTCCCTAGAGAATAACTGAATTCGACATTTTTGCCTTTTCTGCACAGATATGAAAGGCAGAGAATCTCCACAGCAACTGTTTATCAACTGGAGCTGAACTGACCCGCTAGTGCGTTGGTGCGAAAGGCCCTACCCAACAAGGGAACAATGCCCTAGCTAGGTCTTTTATGCAAAGAGTGGGCAATTTCTCTTGCGTTCTCCATTTTTTTCGTGAAATAAATATTCTGGTCTGTTACATTTTCAACAGCATTGAATCATCACTAATTTTTTCCTGTAACATTGGCAATTGTATTGAATCAGCACTTCCATATAGATTTTTTTTAAAGTAGAGAGTGGAAGATCGTGAACTTAAAACTTTGGCAGTGGTCTCGAGGGGAATTCGTCTTTGGGGGAGTTCATCTCTGGGGTGCCACTGAAAGGGAGTCATCTGTGGCCATCATTTGGTACTGATTGGTAGAAAGCATGCTGATTTGGACTAATGTAAGTGTCTCAAATAGTAAATGAAAACCACCAGTTTGCTTTTGTTCTACAAGCAAGCAAACTGATGTTTTTCACTTATTATAATGTTGTTCTACCAATAACCGCCGGAAGATTCTGTCTCAAATAGTGCTAGCACGATGTACATACTGAGCTGCTTGTTACTTGCCTATTTTTACACTCAACTTGTATTGCTTGGATCGGTTATAATTTGTGGCATCTTGATGTATCAACTTCGATTTCGCTTTCAGCTCAGATTAGTAGATCTTATTGCACTTTCTCTGTAAATTTTCCACTCTTTATGATACCTCCTCACAGCGTTAGAGTCATTTTGTAATTTTATTTGAGTTTGAGAGTTTTATCACTGTCAATTTCGCTGAAATTTATGATAATTGTTAGAGAAAGTAAATAAACGCAAATTTAAATACTGCACTGTATTTCAAGGTCCTTCACTGTCCTGTGACTTTTCATGGTTAGGCCACCTACAAATACGTAACATAATCCATTGGACACGCAGTTTGTTTTTCTTACTGTGGCAGTTTTTTCACTAAGTGCAGAGGCCAAAACAGAGATCAGTTATCTTAAAATTTCAGGGGAAAGAACGAACATTGCACTCACTCTTCTCGTGTGGTCAAAGATTTGTTTTATAAGGAGCGTTGCACCTATGTTCCTTGAGTGAAGGCAGGTTCACACCAGGCGCAACTTTCAGTATGCTTCGTAAACCCGGTGGCTTGCTAGACATTGGAAGTGTACCTGACACGAATGGAGGACTTTCTCGACTAGGTGTAAAATGCTCCGTAGGTACGTTTCAACTGCTATTGGTTTGATAATAAATGCGTGAGAGGAGCATTAGCGCTTGATAAATATCCTGATTGTGTTAAGCAATGTTATATATTCCCTCCAAAGATCCTAATGTTTTCTCGCAAGTATAAAAGAGTTAACCTCAATTCCGAAGATAATTGCAAAGTTGTTAAAAGTATTTTGGGTTTGTGTCAAGAAGAGGAGCGCTGTCTTTGTCAAAGCCTGAAGGTGCCAAACGAAGTTGCCTCAATCTGTAAAGAATCTCGCTAGCAAACTTACGAGAGTCCTTCTCACAAACATATTCCATGACGTAGTGATACATTTTCGGTAGACATATATCCCCCCCTCTTCTGTCCTTTCTGAGAGTGGTTTCTTGTACGTCGGACTGATATTTTGTTGTAGTAGTGGCAGGAATACAAGACGTCGGCCTCACTAGTAAGTTTCATATCATAAACTACGCCATTATGAACTGTTATCTGGTTGTAAATACAATCCTCCTAAGGATTTATCAAGACGAAAACTTTCCATTCTACATGTGTAGTACAGTGTGGTTTACGCCTTTAATAAGCAACTCCTGAGGTTGTTCTCAGATTTGAGAGTGATAAATAATCGTCAAATGTTTGCTACCCAGACAAGAAACTTAAAAATAAAATGTTAAAAAATGTTTAATCATATTCATCATTGTTCCTCTACAAATTCAGTTACACTTTGATGTATCGAGAGCAAACACACTTAATGCGTGCCAGTCATATGACAGTTTGTCGGTTCTGAGCGGTGAGTACCATTTCAAGATCAACCAGTTGAAGCTAACGGATATCTGATTTTGAACAAGGACCACAATTTCTTCGTCAGTGGCCTGCAGTCCTCATTTCTCCCAAACAAGAAACGGTTACCGATGCATCATGTAGGGTATGTGTAATGCCTAACATACAAACGTCACAACTTGTATGAGACTTTACCAGGTGAGATTCTTGGTAAACAGCTGTTAACATCGCCCATACTGGACGAGATGTTTCACCTTATTGTTTGAATAGTGGATCGCTAACTGAACATTCTGGGGAATGTCTGGACTGAATACCTGGAGCACGTTCCCTGCAACTTCGCCCTAGTATGAAGTACCAACACGGCGCTGCTGTAACGAACTTGGGTAGTCTGGTCCCAAACTATATGACAAACATCCTCAGGAAGTAAGAACCTATAAGGGGGTGGCCAGTCGCTTTGTCTCCTCGAGCCCAGATCTAAGCCCACCCGACACTGTCTTAGGGGGTACAAAGAAACCATGGCGTGCTTAAGAGCTGTAGAAACAGAAGATGAGCTTTGCAACCATTTCCTTACAGCCTGTAGGCCTGTAGCACCGCAAGAGGAAACAAGAAAACTTGGAACGTGTTCGATAAAACATGGTTCGACGTTGCTCGATATGTGACTAAGTTGGGGTTCATCCTTTTCAGCTTTTGCACTGTATTCTGGCGCTTGGAGACTGTGAAGTTACATATTTTATTTTTTCTTTTATTAAAACTGTCAGAAACGCATTACAGGCTATTGCTTTACACACCCTAATGTTTGTGTAGAAAGTCTTATTACTGGTAAAATCAAAGCAAACATTGTTTATATAGTGATTTAAAATCTCTATTTCGTTTCCCCTGCTATACATTTCCTGTTGAAAACATCAATATACCGTCCACAACAAACCACAACATTGTCATCAAGTCATTCAGTTACAGCCTGTATACGTTTGCACGCCTTCTGATCTGTCTTATTTAATTTTCACGACCCCTGCACTAGATGTGTGATGAGGGTAGCAGACTTGTTAAATTATCTTCCTTGATCACCTTCTTCTTCTTCTTCAGCTCCTCCTCCTCCTCCTCCTCCTCCTTCTTCGTCTCCTCCTCCTCCTTTCCCTTCTTCTTTGCGTTAGCGATTAGCCCATCTAGTAATGGGTGCCGTTGTACTCAAGATTTTACAAAATCTTCGTTGAATAACATTTCCCTTTCCGTCTTGAATAAAAATTTTATAGTTATATGATCCAGTCTTCATGCTGGTTTTGTAGATGAAAGTTTTGACTGCTGCGGTAGGTGGTCATCGTATTCCGCCTTAATGAAGGCCGCTTATAGTGGTGGTCAAAATATTGGTCTGAACAACAACAATTTTTGACAATGTGGACCGGACGACACTCTTTGGAATTTTAAGGTACCAAGAGTACACACAGGAAACGAAAGGCTACTTACAAAGTCTACAGAACCCCGACGGCAATCACAATAATCGGAGGACGAGGGAAGCAATCGTTCATCGACAAAGTGTGAAGGAATCCAGAGTGAAATTTGGTAGCAGAATTAAAGTTCAGGAAAAACAGATAAAAGTTTTGAGGTTGAGCGCTGAAACAGTAACACTGTCACAGACGGCTAAGAACTCGGAAGAGCATTTCAGCGGAATGAACAGTGTTTTGAGAAGAGATTATAAGATGAACACCAAACCAGGGTGAAGGAATGTACTCGAGTTAAATCAGAAAATTCTGAAGTACTTAAATTATTAAATGAGAAGTTACAAATATTAGGCAGGTTTGGCTTTTCCGGCGACGAAATAAATTATATTGGCCTAACTAGGGAAGATATAAAATGGAAACTGGCAATTGCAAGTGAATCACTTCTGAAAATGAGTAATTCCTTGAAATCGAATATAAATTGAAGTGTTAGGTAATCTTATTTGAAGGTATTTGTCTGGAATGAGCCTTGTGTGCGAGTGGACGATAGCCTATTGAGACAAGAAGAGACTACTGACTTTTAAAATGTAATGCAACGGACAAATTAATAGCAACGCCAACAAAAAGTCACCATCAAATACCCGGAAAAGTTTCCTTGGAAACTACACTGTAGCCACCGGCTTCACGGTGGGTGCATACGTAATATCTCCTATTTCACATATATCACACATATTTGTACACACAGATACAAAGACCTTTGGCCAAGAAACACGCTGAAAAAGTTATTGGCTTTCTTAAACGTTCATTCTCGCGATTTGAACGACAAATACATAAGTGGTTGCGCTTCATGCTTTTCAAGTATTACAAGTAATGTAAATATAGGAAAGAAATACCTACAGGTCGTTTTCGATTATATTACGTGTCACACCTCCTCATCCCAAACGCCACTTAGGTGTAGTAGGGCTATCCTATTCCAACAGTAACTTCATAAAAAAAAAAAAGTGTCAGGTAGATACCGGAATTTTTACAAACGAGTCCTCAAGTCCTAAGTTATGCCTCTATTTTGCATTCCCAACCCCTCCCGCTACTGGACGAAGGTGGTTCTTAACCCCACACTGCTCCTTTCCAAGTAGTAAGTGATAAGAATATCAGGTTGACTGATTGACTGACATCGATCCAGTGGTTGAGGACACGTGGAACGCACGTACATATGTACAAGCTCTTTTACAATTTAAAGGAGGAAATCTTTCCCCCAGCTTACTATTTTAAGACCTCCATGGAGCAGTATTAGCTTATTTTGAGCGCTAATCATTCTGAAGGTGCATTACAACTGTGAATATTTCATCCTCATAACGAGAATAAAAGAGAAATCACATGCCAGGCACAGTTAAGCAAGACATGGTCGCCAGTGATCACGGGGACAAATGATTCAAATGGCTCTGAGCACTATGGGACTTCACATCTGAGGTCATCAGTCCCCTAGAACTTAGAACTACTTAAACCTAACTAACCTAAGGACATCACGCACATCCATGCCCGAGGCAGGATTCGAACCTGCGCGGTTCCGGACTGAAGCGCCTAGAACCGCTTGGCCACCGCGGTCGGCACCTCGAGACAGGTATCCAAAAAACCACATATGTATTTTGGTTATTTCTCCACATGTGATGTATAAAAATTATTAACAACTGAAGGGTACATGACCGCAGCTCGTGGTTGTGCGGTAGCGTTCTCGTTTCCCACGTCCGTGTTCCCGGGTTCGAGTCCCGGCGGGGTCAGGGATTTTCTCTGCCTCGTGATGGCTGGGTGTTGTGTGATGTCCTTAGGTTAGTTAGGTTTAAGTAGTTCTAAGTTCTAGGGGACTGATGTCCATAGATGTTAAGTCCCATAGTGCTCAGAGCCATTTGAACCATTTTGAAGGGTACAGATGTAGTCTCTGCTTAAGAGGCATCGAATACAGTTATGTCGTCATTTATAACGACACTGTGGCAAAGCACTATTTTTTCTTTTGTATCTCCATCTGTACCTGCGGAGACCGCTAATCGCTGTTGATAAATGACAAACAAAAAACAGCCCGTAGTACTGCTACGATACGACCTTCCATCTTCTTAGAGGAAAATGGTCTTTACCGATACTGCAAACATATCATAGTCTGTACTTTATTTTTAGTCCTTCAGGCATTCTTATAGAGGGTGTTACAAAAAGGTACGGCCAAACTTTTAGGAAACATTCCTCACACACAAAGAAAGAAAATATGTTATGTGGACATGTGTCCGGAAACGCTTACTTTCCATGCTAGAGCTCATTTTATTACTTCTCTTCAAATCACATTAATCATGGAATGGAAACAAACAGCAACAGGACGTACCAGCGTGACTTCAAACACTTTGTTACAGGAAATGTTCAAAATGTCCTCCGTTAGCGATTATACATGCATCCACCCTCCGTCGCATTAAATCCCTGATGCGCCTGGAGAATGGCGTATTGTATCGCAGCCGTCCACAATACGAGCACGAAGAGGCTCTACATTTGGTACCGGGGTTGCGTAGACAAGAGCTTTCAAATGCCCCCATAAATGATAGTCAAATGGGCATCTGCCAACTCCGCATTTGTAAACATTGCACTGACTGCAAAACCACGTTCGTGATGAACACTAACCTGTTGATGCTACGTACTGATGCGCTTGATGCTAGTACTGTAGAGCAATGAGTCGCATGTCAACATAAGCACAGAAGTCAACATTACCTTCCTTCAATTTGGCCAACTGGCGGTGAATCGAGGAAGTACAGTACATACTGACGAAACTAAAATGAGCTGTAACATGGAAATTAAGCGTTTCCGGACACATGTCCACATAACATCTTTTCTGTATTTGTGCGTGAGGAATTTTTCCTGAACGTTTGGCCGTACCTTTTTGTAACACCCTGTATGAGTCCTCGTATTAGTCTTACCGCGTTTCGCTTTCATTATAGAGTTGCAGAGATGGAATTGCGGACTATTATAAGAGCGAGATCGCATTAGGGAGCAGAACATGCTGGAAAACCTGGATGTAGTCTGCAAAACAGAGTCGAGTGGCTATCACAATAGTTCTTGGACTATCGTCATTGAAAGACAAATTTTATGCTATTAAAAGTAGAGAATGAGACAAGTTGGGAACAAACTTCCCAACCACAGGAGAGCACTGGCGCACGAATCTCTTTCCATTACAAAGTTTTCGGCCGACAAATGCGAAACGGCTGCTGAACGTCAGTCCCACTCGGCTGACTTGTGCATAATCGACTTCTATTGTCTTCCGTGAAACGAAAAATGCAATGGCCGTTGTATGGTTGCAGACAGACGAAACTATGCCACAGACACCTACTAACTGTATCGCAAATGAGCAGTATGTCTCGTGCCGTCTATAGTCGTGTAGAAATGGAAATCATTTATGAACAACATATTTATTAATGTGTGACTCTAACCGATAAAAGGCGCGATTTTTATTCCATTGTGTTGAGTTTAATACCTCAACTTTCAGTTTAATACCTCGACCTCCAATATCGTGCATAATAGCTTCACATATATTAACCGGTCACTCTGTTTCCGAAAGAGAGCCAGTTCTGATAAGCCGCGCGTACGACTAGTAACTGGTCGACGAATTGACGAACGAAGATAAGACGACATGTAAACAAATAGAATGGCAAATGACACCTCGGAGCATCATAGCCCATTCCCCTGCACGCAAATAAATAAAAGCAAACATTTAGCAAGTTTTGGTTCAGTTTATTTCAATTAGTCGCAAATCTCATAGTCGATATTTCCATTTATATGGCTACGTGGTGGGCTTTTACAGGTTGCTAACTGAATCGGATTTGTTTTCCCATTATGCAGTAGTTTTGCTTAGCAACACAATTCATAATATCAATTTAACTACATTATGATGCAAAATAAGTAGAGAGGGGAAGTGGCAGAAGAGAGAGTGAGTGTGTGTGTGAGAGAGAGAGAAGTGTACATAATTTTACTTTCAAACTCAGATGGATATTTGGCAATAAATTACATCACCAGAAAGATGTTGTGAGGCTGCAGTTAATGGTTAACGTTCATTATGGATGCCTCTAATGTGTGTGTGTGTGTGTGTGTGTGTGTGTGTGTGTGTGTGTGTGTATTTGTCACGCATAAAACCGATTAAGTTTTGTGCGAAGAACTTTTTTACGTGAATAGTGATTCATTTCTAAGCATCCGGAACGACAATGAGACGGAACAAAACTTATTAATTTACTTCTTTTCTGTGATCCTATTTTCAGCAGTTATTCTTATCTAAATAACAATCGAACAAAAACATTTTAGAAGACATGCTACACAGTTTTCCAATTTGAGTTTGAAACCATTTACACACGAGCGAACTTTGAAATTTCTACTCTTCTTATTATGCGTCGTTGGTATACTTCGATTATGGAAAGAAATATTTTACTGACAGAGCTAAACTAGATGAGCAGCATTTGTTTCTATTTAAAGAAGGCAATCTGGAACGGTATCGAGATTCAAGAACAGGTACATAATTATTTACTGGCGTGTATCTTATTTCGTTTCTGTGGAACGAGATACTCGCTAGTCTGGGATGACACTATACGCTTATTCTAGCCTGACTCTCCACGCAGTTAACGTTGGCCGTGGTTAAATAGACAGAATCCCTTACGGTCGCTGACATAATCCTTGCGCAGAATATCAAATTAAACTGCACATATAGTATTAACATTCTCCTCTGTACACTGTAATTAAACGTTTTACGAGACGAGCTCAGAGTGTGTTAGAAGGAAATGTGTTTTGCAGGTACTACTGAGGTCACAGTGTGAAACATTCCCTTGCTTCTGAGTACAGACACCGACGTACACTGATTCACAGAGTAATCATGTCTACTTGATGACTTCAGATAATGTGTAACTTCTAAGCATGATGTTTCCTACCAATAGTTACAAATCTGCCAGTTCCCTGTTTCTTATAAGTAACGCGTCATCTTATGACTAATAAAAGTCGCATCTACTAGTATTTTCTGGCTTCCATACATAGTGCTTGACAGTACCGCAAATGTTTTACAAAAGAAAATTTAACAGAAATTCTGCTTGGAAATGGATTGTAAGACTAACTTTAAATTAATAATGAAAAGAAAACAATGGCAATAAAAACTTGAGTGTATGTGTAATAATATTAGTTTTACCGTCATTTCTTGAGGCTGGACGGTGACCGACTAATAAAAAGAATATGGAGTTTCATCCAGTCTAAGAAAACAAGGTCGAGATGGTCCGAAGAATGTGAAAAGATCTTAGGCAGATTGGTATCTCAGAGAGAGAAATTCCTGGCAGGAACAAATTTAGAAGATCGGTGAACAACTACCAAGGTTTTAAAATGATATAAACTTCCAAAAGAAGGAGGGCCTTTATCGGAAGAGCACAAACAGGCACTTCTTGGTGGGCTCAGAAGATACCGGCAGGAAGTGAAAGCTGGAACAAGAACAAGACCTAGACACTAAAATGAAATTGGATGGTACCACGCACTCCATAGAGGCTCAACTCGAAATAAAAAAAACTGCATGATTTCAGAAGTCAAATGAGGTGATACTAGTGGACAGTGTTGTACCTTTGTACAATGTTCAGAGTGACCGTCACCCTTGCAACAGAAGTTTAATATGTTTTCTTATTCTGTTTTAAAATGATGGCTTTACATATGCTGCAGTCTTTTGTGGAAACTAGAGAACTAGAAAATCAAGGTTTTTCAAAAGTGAAACAAGTATTCGATTGAAATTTTAAAAAAACACTGCAGTCGAGAAGATTTTGTGAATAACTTATTTACTAGTCCATCTGCTAGATTATTACCCCATTACTCGCCAGTAACCAGTGAGATAAATCATATTAAGCAGAAGTATTATCAGAAACCAGTTATGCGTTAAATATATTTTAAAACTGAAGTTACCAGAAACTAATACAAATTTTCAGTTTCAATACAGGTGAAATTGTGAAGATATTAAAGAGACTTAGCACATTTGCTAGTATGACATGTTTCCTGGTAAAATATATCCTTTTGTTTCAAGGTACAGGATGTTGCATGACCGATGGAGTATAGCTTAACTGTCCTTTTACTATATAAATAGTTGTAAACATTATGTAGTATTTTACTCACAATAAAATTCTAAACCTGGAGGATTAACAATATATTCCCATAGCTTTAATGTATTATAGAACACTTAAATATTTACGGAATGCTACAGGAAACGCAATCTTACGCTAAGAACAACAAAAACTATAGGAAATGCTATGAAACGTACTTACAAAATTTTGCCCTCACACTGCTTAGGGTGGACCGTAGTGCGCATTCTTACCTGTGATTCTGAAATCAGTCAGTAGACTGAAGTACCGACGTAAAAATATCATGCGTTATTAGGTGCGCTATCCTCTCGGTACAACACTGTTCTCTGCTGATAAAGATATGAAGGCACTGCGGAAAATAACGTCCGTTAGGACACACATTTCATACAAGAACCATTGAAGTAGATTTACATAAAGAATATTTGACTCCTCTGTGGTACTTTTCTGCATAATTGCTACTCCGATTCGTGCATCTATCATGTTTATTAACTAGTTGACAAATTTCCTCTGTTGTAACAACTATGACGGCTTCTGACACTAAATGTAACAGTTGTGTTACTAAATGTGACAGTTCTGTCACTCAATGTAACTGGGTTTTCACTTTTGATGCTGTCAGTTGTCAGGATGAGCATTCTAAAGCATTCTGTCAGGGTGAAAATATTAAATAAATTAACTTTTCTCTCTTACAACATGTGGGCAGGGTGGGTTCTTCCTCGGCTCGGGTATGAGGTCGAATGAAACATCATTTTTACATAAGATAACTTTTATTGGAAGTTTCGTACAACTGTATCTTACTGGGACGTTCTGGTTCGGAGAGCGGCAGCCGTGTCGTTTGCGTAGCCTTCTGCTGCGACAGCGGCGGCGGCGGCGGCGGCGGCGTCTGATTACGCGTAGCGGTGTGTATCTCGTGTCGCCGTCTCGCCCAGCTGACCGGAGACGCGCAGTGGGAGGTGGCCGGTTTTAACTATTGCGAGCGAAGTCGTGCATCGGATGATACCTTGGGTGTGGCGTCCCAGTGTTTCTCTTCTCTAAGCGGCCGCGTGTGTTGTGAGTCGACCAGCGGAGCGGCGCGGCGGGGCAAGGCCAGTGTCCCGAACTCGAACCACGGACTCCCGCTTGCCAGTCTTCGGCTGTCAGGTCTTTATCCCAGCTCACAGGTGACTGCTGAGGTGAGGCTGTCTCCTTCCCGCCCTCACGAGTCACCCGGGTACGTAAAAATCAGACTTCCAATACCTTTTAACTTCTGTCTTCTGGCGCCGTGGCTGCTGCTTGCTATTCCATTACAGCGGCGGACTTGGTGCGTCTGTGCATGATGCAGTCTCTTCTTGCATGACGGTCTTCAGCAACGAAACTGACTGAACACTACTGCTACTCTTCTTTTCTTCCTTCGTCTCTCGTCTTCGTCTCCATTCCCGTCTCCGTCTTCGTCTTCGTCTCCGTCTTCATCTGTCTTCCTCTGTCTTCATCTGTCTTCATCTGTCTTCATCCGTCTTCATCTGTCTTCATCTGTCGGGCCCACCGCGTCTCGCGTATTTATTCACTTCAGTTCACTGGAGGTGAACGACTTCACGGCCATTGCCTCTTCTGTCACGTTGAAAAGCTTCTCGAAGAATCTTCTTGACCTCGGTCATTGGCTCTTGGAATGTAGGCGGGGGCCTCTGATCGCATGTGACGACTGAGAAACATGTGAGCCGGTCATTGCCTCTTCCGTCACGTTGAAAAGCTTCTCGAACAATCTTCTTAACGTCGGTCATTGGCTCTTGGAATGTAGGCGAGGGCCTTTGCTCACATGCGACAACTGAGAAACACGTGAGCCGGTCGGGCGATGCCCTGACGGCTGAATCGACAGCGCCCGCTTATGTGGAACTGCTGACTTCATGGTCATTGTCTCTTCTGTTCTGCCCGCTGAATGCCAGTATGTAAATCTCTAAAATAAACCAAGTTTTTCATTTATATTCTAATTTCTAGTTCACTTTGATTTCACTAATTTATTTACTTAAGTACCACTCAACATTCCTCCACCCTTCGGAGAAATTCGCCCTCGAATTTACCACTCAACATTCCTCCACTCTTCACAAGGCAAAAGCACAAACACTGAAAACTCTCGTCTTAGAAGATTACACATGCTTCACATTAAGGATGTGGAAAATACTTTATCACTTTACAAAAGCACTGTACGGTCAGGAATCACATAGTTCTTAAATAAATGGTTGTAATAAGTGTAACAAATCTTGATCACAATGAATAAACAAAAAATAGATTTTGCACTTAGAAAATTACATAGCAACAGCTGTTTAATCTACCCTATACTAATGCAAGAATATCTATTCTACAGTATTGTTTATGTTAACAAGAGACTGTTTAATAAAGAATGAAGTACAATAAACAAAATTAATACACTAATGCTCAAAAGTAACTGCTGAAGTACACCAGTTAAGAGTGTGGTATCCAGTTAACAGGGATTTGATGAAGTGGTATATTATTATTTGGCTTATTTTTTCGTCTTAAATAAAAGAAAACGGTACAAAGCAGAAACACCAACACAAAGGTTCCAGATATACCCATTCCTAGCATTATAATTTTAGTTTTGCGTTCACCTTTTAATTTTAAGACATGTTGCATCATAATATTGGCATCAATTTTGCCTTGCTGTGAGTTTATGACTTCAGAAGGGAACTGTCAAGGGAGTCATTGAGGTAGGATAGGTTTTATGTAGGAAATGCCTGCATGGCGTTTTCTGAAAAAAGCAAACATGGTTATAGACCTACGAACCTAGTAAAAACAAAAATAAAGAAAAGAGGAAATACATTGTTAACTACAAGATCTACATGTTTCTACGTTCAACATTTTTTTCATAAAAAATAAACCATTATAATTTTTTAATTACTTGCATTTGTATACTGTCCACAGTCTACTAAGATTCAACTAGGACATTCGCACCCTTGAACGAAGATTGTATGGTGCCATGTCTGTATGTTGTGCTGGCGTGGCCACTCTTTTTCCTTTACGGGAACTTCCTCCACCCTTCGGAAAAGCAGACACTATTGTTGAAGGAATTACATCTGGAGCGCCCTTAAAAGGTTTTAAACGACTTGCATGGACAATGGTAGTTCGGGTGGGCAGTTGCAATTTAACGTTGACTGGTGACGTGATCTCAATAATCTGATAAGAACCTCTGTAGTTTGTTACAAATTTCTTCGTTTTTCCTTTCGCTATATAAGGAATTGAAAGCATAACCCACTGACCGATTTTGTAATTTGGATATTTAGCTTGGGTATTACCTAATGTTTCCTGTCGTTCCAAAGCCTTTGTATTAGATTTTTGAACCTTTTTCCATACATCCTTCATCATTCGACTGAAATCTCATACTGTTTCTCCGACTTTTCCGTTTTTATGCCTGATTACATCAAAAGGGGACGGCATTTTTTTCCCATAGACAACTTCATACGGTGACATGCCAGTTGCTTCATGCGTTTTGGCGTTGTATACCGACACGATTATTGGTAAATACGTATCCCAATTAGAATGTTGTTCGTTAATATAATAACTAAGCATCTTGCCAATAGTCCGATGAACTCTTTCTGTGCACCCGTTGCACTGAGGGTGTAATGGAGTTGTGCGTAATTTACGTATTTTTAATAAGTGGCATAGCTGTTTCATTAATTCAGACATAAAATTAGATCCCTGATCTGTGATAATAGCTTCAGGTACTCCAAATTTAAGTATCCAGTTGTTAACTAAAGCTTGGGCAACTGTATTTGCTTGCTGATCTGGGAGACTCACCATAGCTAGATAGCGTGAAAAGTGATCGATAATTGTAAGGACATACTTATTACCAGCCGGTGTTTTATGAAATGGCCCGTAGAGATCCAGTCCACAGATTTGAAATGGACATGAAGCCTCGGGAAGCCTCTGTAAGGGTATTTTTGAACGAGAAAGTTCAGCTCTTTGTGTGCACGCAATGCAATTACGAACGTACTGCGCAACATCCTGCTTTCTGGTTTGCCACCAAAATCGTTCTGCTACTCGTCTTTCGGTTGTCCGCTGTCCACCGTTTCCTGCAAGGATATGATCGTGGGCCTCTGCCATTATTTCTTGTCTAAGGTGTTGAGGAACAACAATTCGCGGTCCAAGTTTTGTTTTACGGCATAATACACCATCTTCAAAGCAAAATTGTTTTTGAGTTGCGTATTTTTTACATTCTGTATCCTCATCTTGTGCCTTTCTCCAGTCCTCAGTATCTCGGCCTGTTGCTTCCAAAAGTGCTATTTTCCGACTTAGGCAATCTGCATTCGTGTGTTTTTTGCCTGGTTTATGGATAACTTCGAAATCCATTTCGGAAAGACATAGGGCCCAACGGGTAAGACGACTAGATGGGTCCTTTAATCCAAGCAACCATTTTAAAGCTGCGTGGTCTGTAATAACCTTGAATTTTCTACCATACAAGTAGCATTTAAAGTATTTGATACCATAAATAACACTTAACAATTCTTTCTCCGTTGTGGAATAATTTCTTTCTGCCGTTGTTAGTTGTCTCGAAACATAGGCTATGGGGTGTTCTGCGCCATTAATATTCTGACTCAAAACAACTCCTACTGAATGACCACTTGCGTCACAGGATAAAATCAATTCTTTATTATAATCTGGGTACGCTAATACAGGACTGTGTGTTAACTTATCTTTAAGGTTTTGAAATGCAGATTCACAATCTTCAGACCAATGAAATTTTGCACCCTTTTTCAATAATTGGGTTAAGGGTCGGGAAATTTCAGCAAAATTTTGAACATATTTTCGGTAATACGATGCGAGACCAATGAATCTTTGTACTTCCTTAACGCGTTGTGGTGTTGGGAAGTCCTTAACTGCCGAAATTAATCGAGGATCTGTTTTAATTCCTTTTTCACTAATGACATGCCCTAGGTATGTAACCTCTGTCAATGCAAAAGTACATTTTTCCATATTTAATGTTAATTTAGCTTTTCTAAGTCTCTGAAAAACATTACGCAGACGCACAGCATGTTCATTAATGTCTCTGGAGAATACAATAATATCGTCTAGATATACACAACATTGCTGAGTTTTGAGTCCTCGCAATAGTGGCTGGTGCATTTTTCAAACCGAAAGGCATTCTTTTAAATTGCCAGTGGCCTCCAGGGGTAGAAAATGCTGTTTTATGCCTATCTTCAGGAGCAACTTCCAATTGATGATATCCACTACGTAAATCGATTGTTGAAAAGTATTTACTGTTACCCAAACTGTCAATGATATCTGTAATGTTTGGAAGAGGATAAACATCTGAGATAGTTTGTTTGTTAAGGTGTCTGTAGTCACAACAAAATCTATATCGTTTCGTACCGTCAGTTACCTTTGTTACCACTTCTACATCTTCCTAAAATTGTGCACCGTGAATATAGAAAATCAATGATGTACATCCTAATGACTTAACTGTACCTCCTCCTACTCCACTCAATCTATACCTTGGAGGGTCATATTTCTTTTCTCCAATACATTCATTACTTACTATTGATACGTTTGCCCCTGTATCCACCAGTATCCTTGCCTCTTTATCCTGTATGGTAGCAGATAACCAGCATTCCGCCTTCACATTCGCCTTAATGGCATGAAATTTTATTGGGAACGTCTGGCGGCGGCTCCGACATTCCCGTTTGAGTTTAACTGATTTCTATTTCCAAAAACTTCCTTAGACCTGCATTCCTTGAATGTGTGACCTATTCTTTGACAATTAGTGCATTGAGGTTGTCTGCAGTTTTTTGCTATATGTCCGTGTCGATCGCACCTAAAACATCGTACTCCTGCTGAAAATATATTTCCCTTCTCCTTGTATCTGGTGGCAATGTCAATTTCTTCAAAAGCTGTCGCCACAGATACAGCTTCTGCTAAATTTTTAGGAAACTCTGCCCTGACACGACGGGACGTTTCAGGAGGCAACCCACGTAAAAATGTATCCAGAGCTCTATTTTCTGCCTCTTGTAAAATAACTTTATTTGCTTCATCACTACTTGTCAACTGATAGGTGTTAATATTAACTTTTCTAATCCTATCGACAAAGCTTTCTAACGACTCGTTTTGCCTCTGAGTGATAGTGTGTAATTTATCCCTATAAAATCTACAGCTGTTCTGTTTTTGAAAACGTTTAAGTAATCCTTTCTTCAATTCCTCAAATGTTGGAGCATTCCGTAATTCTTCATGATATAAGACGTGTGCTTTAGCCTCTCCTGTCAATCTTAACTTTGTCATTTGTAAGAGCTGTTCATCTGACCATGATCCTAACTTTGCAGCTGCTACTAAATCATCAAAAAAGTCTGTTATGTCCTCGCCAAGTTTACCTGAAAAAGGAGTTACTAAGGCTGCTGCTGAGGAATCTAGGGTGGGAGGGATTGAACTGGTTTGCCTAACCTCACACAACTGCTTAAATAATGCATTGTTATCATTTTTAAGCTGTGCTATTTGATTAACTAAGCTCTGAATAGCTTCCTCAGTAGAAACCGCTTGTGGTGCTGACTCTGACTTTGTACGATTTCGTGTCATCATTTTACAAACTGTTAGTTACACAATCTTACCACACTGAATGAAAAGGATGTTTCAATATTTTCGACAAACTCTTAAAATTATGGATGAAAATACACTTCTAAATAAAGAAAATATTATGACTGCTATGAAAACCTCTATCCCTTCACACATTAACAAATACTAACTGTGGACCTTTAGTGACTGTCATTCACACCTCATATTGAGCCAAGGTTTTTTTCTCTGACACCAAATGTAACAACTATGACGGCTTCTGACACTAAATGTAACAGTTGTGTTACTAAATGTGACAGTTCTGTCACTCAATGTAACTGAGTTTTCTCTTTTGATGCTGTCAATTGTCAGGATGAGCATTCTAAAGCATTCTGTCAGGGTGAAAATATTAAATAAATTAACTTTTCTCTCTTACAACATGTGGGCAGGGTGGGTTCTTCCTTGGCTCGGGTATGAGGTCGAATGAAACATCATTTTTACATAAGATAACTTTTATTGAAAGTTTCGTACAACTGTATCTTACTGGGACGTTCTGGTTCGGAGAGCGGCAGCCGTGTCGTTTGCGTAGCCTTCTGCTGCGACAGCGGCGGCGGCGGCGGCGGCGGCGGCGTCTGATTACGCGTAGCGGTGTGTATCTCGTGTCGCCGTCTCGCCCAGCTGACCGGAGACGCGCAGCGCGAGGTGGCCTGTTTTAACTATTGCGAGCGAAGTCGTGCATCGGATGATACCTTGGGTGTGGCGTCCCAGTGTTTCTCTTCTCTAAGCGGCCGCGTGTGTTGTGCGTCGACCAGCGGAGCGGCGCGGCGGGGCAAGGCCAGTGTCCCGAACTCGAACCACTGACTCCCGCTTGCCAGTCTTCGGCTGTCAGGTCTTTATCCCAGCTCACAGGTGACTGCTGAGGTGAGGCCGTCTCCTTCTCGTCCTCACGAGTCACCCGGGTACGTAAAAATCAGACTTCCAATACCTTTTAACTTCTGTCTTCTGGCGCCGCGGCTGCTGCTTGCTATTCCATTACAGCGGCGGACTTGGTGCGTCTGTGTATGATGCAGTCTCTTCTTGCATGACGGTCTTCAGCAGCGAAACTGACTGAACACTACTGCTACTCTTCTTTTCTTCCTTCGTCTCTCGTCTTCGTCTCCATTCCCGTCTCCGTCTTCGTCTTCGTCTCCGTCTTCATCTGTCTTCCTCTGTCTTCATCTGTCTTCATCCGTCTTCATCTGTCTTCATCTGTCGGGCCCACCGCGTCTCGCGTATTTATTCACTTCAGTTCACTGGAGGTGAACGACTTCACGGCCATTGCCTCTTCTGTCACGTTGAAAAGCTTCTCGAAGAATCTTCTTGACCTCGGTCATTGGCTCTTGGAATGTAGGCGGGGGCCTCTGATCGCATGTGACGACTGAGAAACATGTGAGCCGGTCATTGCCTCTTCCGTCACGTTGAAAAGCTTCTCGAACAATCTTCTTAACGTCGGTCATTGGCTCTTGGAATGTAGGCGAGGGCCTTTGCTCACATGCGACAACTGAGAAACACGTGAGCCGGTCATTGCCTCTTCCGTCACGTTGAAAAGCTTCTTGAAGAATCTTCTTAACGTCGGTCATTGGCTCTTGGAATGTAGGCGACGGCCTTTGCTCACATGCGACAACTGAGAAACACGTGAGCCGGTCGGGCGATGCCCTGACGGCTGAATCGACAGCGCCCGCTTATGTGGAACTGCTGACTTCATGGTCATTGTCTCTTCTGTTCTGCCCGCTGAATACCAGTATGTAACTCTCTAAACTAAACCAAGTTTTTCATTTATATTCTAATTTCTAGTTTGATTTCACTAATTTATTTACTTAAGTACCACTCAACACTGTATAAAATTCAATGACCCGAGAGAACCAAAGAGCACTAACATTTTGGTAACCTGATTGCTTAGTCACGACGCCATGGGAAACGGTCGAGAATTCCGTGCAGTGTTGCCTGAGGCTCATTTTTCTGTAAATGTTGTGTAGCAGTTCGTTGTTGACTATAGACAGACGTTTGTCATCATGACAACTCGTCCTTCATCTCTTGAGCAGCGGACACCACTGACGCTCATTATTTTCATTCATCACATTTGATCCATGTACTGCACGAATTTCACGGTGAATTTCAACAAGTCTGAGGTTTTTTGCCTCTAAAAGTCTGTATGGCAGACAAAGTTTCCCATTTAGCGGGATTTTTGAGTTAACAGGCTCGTTTATTCTGGCTATTGTGTGTAAATGCTACTATGAGATAAAAAGCTCAACCCAGGAGAGGAATATATGGGTGGCCACGTCAAACCAGTATGAAAACCGATAAAAATAACCTTTTAGTCGAACGAACGACAAGCAGTATTGATCCAAGGGTATCCAGCTTCAAATACGCTGACCCACAACGTGAGCGTGAGCGTGTGTAATTAGCATTTCATTTCCCATACGGCACCCCATGATACAGAAAAATGGATGTTGCTTTGCAGATAGTCTTCATATAAACCCAAACAATATCACTAATGCTCTTTTGAAATTAACATAACACAAAATTTCGATTACATTGTTGCTCGTAAAAGTCAAAATTACTGAAAGACTAAAGTCAGGGAAAAAGTTGTCAGTTTCCAGATAACGATTGATTCAAAATTCTGCATCTGGGAACATACTTAGTACGATGTAAGAAGAGATCGCTAAACAGCCATGCTGTGCTATGCCCCTAGATCTACGGTGCCCTTCATCCCGTCTAGCTCTCCTTGCTCATGCTACCAGTAGCTTTCAGCATGTTTTTCTCCCGTTATACTTAACACATGAGCACCCTCTTGAGACCCTCTTGAGCCTGCCTCTGTCTCGTGGTACTGAAAGGTTTCAACTGCCATAATTTAATTCTTCTAATAGTTATTTTACATCATCAACAATAATTGCTACCGTACCAACAAGAATTAAGTTATTCAGATGACTGGCAGCACTCTATAGAACGAAGTTCAAGTTTAATTTACCATTTGTTCATAACCATTCCCACCGAGCGTCTTATTTCTTCGTCTTCTAGTCCTCACTACATTCCCCAACATCGTGATCTGGTTTTCTGTATATCTTCTCAATTTTGGAGAATGCCTTCTGGGGTGTCACCGCCAGACACCACACTTGCTAGGTGGTAGCTTTTAAATCGGCCGCGGTCCGGTAGTATACGACGGACCCGCATGTCGCCACTGTCAGTAATTGCAGACCGAGTGCCGCCACACGGCAGGTCTAGAGAGACGTACTAGCACTCGCCCCAGTTGTACGGACGACTTAGCTAGCGATGCAACACTGACGAAGCCTCGCTTATTTGCAGAGAAGATAGTTAGAATAGCCTTCAGCTAAGTCAATGGCTACGACCTAGCAAGGCGCCATTACAGTCAATATTCTTGATAACGTACCGTCAAGAACGATGTATTCAAATGATGGATTAAAGTTAAGTATTCCAGCAGCTACGTACTTTTCTTTATAGCATTCATTATGTATCCTGTTTCAGACCTCACGCCAGCCTGCGTGAGTTTTAACGCGTGCATTTCGGCCTTCTCTAGCTATACAACACTTTCCTCTTCGTTTTGTAAATAAAGTAAGGGAAAAACTATATCACGCATCATCTGGGAGTCATGTATGCCATGGTTTGTGTTTCTGACAACTCTGACGAGAAATGATGTGTCTTTCTGACTCACACACAGAGAGATTTTAACGTTGGATAACTTATTTACATTGATACTCTAAATTCATTTGGTAATATTTGTTGCTCTCTTATTAGTTTTAGGTTATCGTACACCATAACGGCTAGATGTATACGTACTCCTTTCCTATTGATGTTTTCCGTCTCAGTGAGGGGTGAGAGAGACGTTAATACATTACCTTGTAATCAGGTGTAAAAAGCCTCCTAAGGCACCAGGTTTAGTCTGGTATCGAAGCCTGCCTTTCTTGTGGTATCTAGAGCTAGACTACTATTTTGCTCTTCCTATCGGTGAGATACTTCACTTACTTAGTGGAAACAAAATATTTACAAAATAATCCTCCTATAGTCTTCACTCTAACGCACACCACATGCAGCTGCTTCAGAAAGACAAAAAATTCATGCGTTTGCATGCTTAAACTTTCATCAGTCACAACAATTTATCGTCTCATAATACACTATACCAGTGTGGAAATTAGTGTCTTTTTCCGGATTAATTCATAATTCACTAAGCGTACGTTATAACTGGGTAGTCATCGTACGGACAAAACTGAAAAACGAAGCTGATTATGTCAACTCTTAAATCAGTGCATATACGAAAATTGAGGTCAAAATTCCCTGTGCTGCACATATTAATTTTACCAGACAGTCGTCAGATTTGTTTGTTAAGAAAAAAGAATTCTATAGATTCAAAACAGGTGATCTTCTTAGAATATAATATTCTCTAATAAACATGTGAATCCACTGCTTTTCAAGAAACCTCCAGAAATTTCTAGGCACTTGAGAATCAGGATGATGACTGTTTTCATCATGGGAGCCATACATATATATCACTCAGAATCAGCAGAAATGTACTGTCCAAATCCAACAATGTTCTCATTTTTTGGTTATGATGATAATCAAAGAATTATAAGTTACAAAATTGGTGAAATGAAATAAAGCAGTGTTAAGATGTTAGGACATGTTACCGGATAGTATTTTCAAAATAACAAGCTACACAAGACCATATGACATGGCCGAAAACATTTATTTAAAATAGCGTGGGGACAATATGTGAATGATCTACGTTGCTTAAAATGCTCCAAAAATTCCACCGGACGTATGAATGTAAATATCAGACAATGTTCAGCCAATTCCTTTAATCGTTGGAGATATCTCAGTCTTTTATTTACCTTCGCAACATCGTTCGTTTAGCGGTCGATAGGTTCTTCCGCAAATTCACAATTTACAGACGAAGGCCACACTATAGCGAACGGTATAAATCTGAGATCGCTGAGGGCACTAGACGTACAGGCCGGAAAAGAGACCATCGCAGCACAAAATTACATGCAAACAGAACTACATTTCATAGAGGACGTGTTAGTGTGGTTCTACATGGGCCTATCAGTATATGAAGCTGTCCGTAGAAAATACTGTCTTCCATTTATATCTACTGTACGCCTCATATTCTGCAAACATCTTACATCCTTAACAATTGTAGTTAGTGTTTGTAATGTAGAGAACAGAAAATACTATGATTCTACGATTTTAAAGATGGATGACAGTAGCAACCGAAAGAAATTTTCAATGTAGACTGAGTTTTATTGGCAGAACAGAAAATGTAAGAGATTTATTAAAGAGACTGCTGCTGTACGCTTGTTCGTCCTCTTTTGGAGTAATGCTGCGCGGTCTGGGATTCTTACCAGATCAGATTAACAGAGCACATCGAAGGAGTTCATAGGAGAGCAGCGCGTTTTGTATTATCGAGAAATAGGGGAAAGAGTGTCACTGACATGATACAGGATTCGGTGTGGACATCATTAAAACAAAGGTGTTTCTCGTTGCCGCGGAATCTTCTAACGAAATTTCAATCACGAACTTTCTCCTCCGAATGCGAAGATATTTTGTTGACGCCGATCTACACTCGGAGAAACCATTATCATAATAAAATAAGGGAAATCAGAGCTCGCACGGAATGATATAGGTATTCGTTTTTCCCGCGGGCTCGTCTAGATTGGAATAATAAACAATTATTGTGAAGGTGATTCAATGAACCCTCTACTACGAACGTAAGCGTGATTTGCAGAGTATCGAAGTCGATGTAGATGTAGATGAATGTATAAAGTATGAAGTCAACTTTGACCAGGATGCAATAACATTAAGTGTATCTTCAGCTAAAGGAGAAACACCTATAATATGTTAAACATATTATAAAACAAACGTCTAAAATACTGAATACCTTACAGAATTTCAGATGAGTACATGGAATAAACTGGCGCTTGCATAAATTACATGACGTTAAAATTGTGAACGCACATGATAAGCGAAGGAGCTCAAGTCATGCAGTAAAAAATATACAATAAAGTCCTACATTTAACAGTAAAATAGTTCACAGTTTCGATGTATTAAAAGAGCTCACATTGCACTGGACGTGTAGCAACTATTTGCGATGCCAGGTAAACATGGTGTACAGCACGCCACTTACTGGGCGACAGTAGAGTAACAAACGTTCAGCTGTACGAAATACGTAACTGTTACAGTAATATATCAGTATGATATATATATATATATATATATATATATATATATTTTAAACGAAGTAAATTACATGTAGTATAAAAGAAAAGGAATAAAACAAGTTAAAAAACAATTACAATACGTAGCGTAAAGCGAATTAAATTGTAAATTACAAAAACGTTCCGAGAATAAAAAGCGTGTGTAGCAAGATTTTATCAAGATTTGACAGGAAGCAAAAATGGGGAGAATACGCTTTACATAAAATTTGCAACACAGGACGTGGCATACAGTGCCTTCTGGCGTGTTGTCACTAAGAAAGCAAAGAATCCATTAAGGAAAGGGAGAAACAACGTTTCCGAAGTGGAAGTGAACGTAAACATGAACCAAAGCAACGTGTAGTTGCGTGCAATGGCTACAAGGCGTAATAGACTCTTTTGTTTCTTAACTGTAGTTGCTCGTTTAAAATGAGACCATTGCTGCTGACCACACACCTAGAGATCTCAAGTTCTTGCAAGACATCAAGTTTCCACCCTCTCTTCTCTCTAAGTAGAATCGTCATTTCGTGTAGTCCTTTTGGACTGTGTCCCTATATTAATAAACGTAGAGACGCTTTATGAAAATATAATTTTGAACATCAATACGTTTCTTCCCTAGCAAGTTTTCCTTACATCTTATGGTAAAAGGCCTACTGGTTTATCTGATACAAATCACCGATCATAAACCCAAAGTAATTTTATAAACTCTCAAGCTACGTAAAGATTCATTTGAAGTTTTTAAATTATAGACAAAATTTTTTGTAAACAGTTATTTCATGAGAAAACAACCTTGTATCCATATTCCTTAACTAGCAGACGCTGAATCCTATACGATACTTTATCTAAATACGGTGTTCAAATACATTTTCCTTTATCCTTATTCAGAACATTACCTTATGTACGAGTCTTTCATTAGTTTTCGATTCGAAATTTTTTTACCATTAATGTGAGTTCATGACCGTTATTAAATGCCACTGTTTTAATTAAATTAATTTCTTTCTTTAGTTTAACTGGTGATAATGGTGCGACTATAGCGCGACGAATAATTGAGTGAATGGAAGCTCTCTTATGGCACCGAGAATGTGTAATCTGATCGGTATTCGTTGCCTTACGGAAGACGGTATTCGTTGCCTTACGGAAGATATCAACAGTTATTTTATCATCTACTATCGACAAATTTAAATCCAAATAATTTAGCTGTCGTTTTTCAGTTTGTAACTCGCATTGAAACCAATTTTCTCACAAAGATTATTAAATGTTTCAAAAAGCTAGTTAACCTCTTCATTAGTTAGTTACGTTGTATATAATGAAAATATCATTAATGTGACCAGAGTAAGACTGAATGTCTAATTCTGTCGAAGCATAACGTCTGAAAAATTTATCTTCTAGTGTGTTTATAAAAGTTTGTTGGAAGGCCCCCTAGCAGATTACCCATTGCAAATGCATTTGGTAGTTGAATCAGTTTTCCGTTAAATTCAAAATAGTTGTATTTTACCCACCACATTTAGTATTGTTTTAGGTCTGTAGTTTTTTGATCTGTTATACCTTCTTTTTAAATAATAATTTTACTTAATTCAGTAGGTACATTTTTTACAATTTTGTTCACCGTTAGTTCTGTGTTGGGCGTCTAACTCCCATATTGTAATATTTCATTTTAGTGTGAGAGGTGCTGCGCGAGACATGTTGCCCGCCAATCAGGACACTACTACTCACTGTACTACGCAACTTTTGTGTAAGCGACGTGACTACTCTCTTTCTGGTCCACTGTGGTTGTTTGGTGGTGATTTAAAAAAAAATATAGTAGCTGATACACTTCCTGTCTCCGCAAGGGCGTGAACTGGAACAATGGTTCTGCGGTGGATTCGATATAGTAGCGGAATAATTATCCTCTGTAGACCTCTCCATCACTTCATCCGAACGGCGACTAAGTTTGACTCGAGTTAACTCCATCAAACTGTGCGCTCGACACGAGCCTAACTACAGCCAACTCCAACAGCTGCTGCATTAAATGCGATTATTGTCGAAATCTTCGCGTAGTTGTCAGACATCTGCGTCTTGGCATATCACAAATTCACGGTTATAATTCTCTGCAAGCTTTAAAATTTTCTGGATTTTTAAAAAGTTTCACTGAATACTAAATCATTCTGTTTCTTTAATCTGACATTTTATTCAGTGAAATGAAGTGATTCATTTTTGATGGCTGTGGTTATTGTAAAAGTAACAATTGTTACGCAACGATATAATACGTACGGAGTTTGTATGTCTGTCACGTTATGGCAACTTAGAAAACTCGTTTTCTCAGGAGAATTTTCACGGCCACTGCCAACATATTGAAATAGGATAAACACTTGAAAATCTGTCATATAGCTGTAAATTACTGTCGCAGGAAAAAGAAACAAGCCAGCCTGTGTGGCCGTGTGGTTCTAGGCGCTTCAGTCTGGAGCCGCGTGACCGCTATGGTCGCAGGTTCGAATCCTGCCTCGGACATGGATGTGTGTGATGTCCTTAGGTTAGTTAGGTTTAAGTAGTTCTAAGTTCTAGGGGACTGATGACCACAGATGTAAAGTCCCATAGTGCTCAGAGCCATTTGAACCATTTGAAAAAGAAACAAACAATACTTAGAACAATGGTGCAGATATAGTTATCGTACCGAAAACTAATAGTCAGAAAGCGTAAATGAATAAAATATTTAATAGTTGCAAGACATTAACCACATTACCTTATACGTTGTTGTGCTGTTTTACCTTTAGCTTGTTATTATCGTATTTTCTGTTAAAATTTAATAGCGTCGTCAACCTTTACGTGTCATTACGTCGGCTATGACATGCGTAGACGGTAAACTGTAAACGGCGTAAAACCACATTTGGCTCTTATAGTACAAATTTACTGGCTTTTCCGACACAAATTAAGAAAAGGAAATAACTAAAAAGAAAAGTAAAAAGTAGACGCAAGACTAACAAAATCAAAACGGAAATTTTTATATCTGAAGCGTATAAATAATTGGCTTGGTTTCATCGGCTCATAATTCCACATTGGGAAATCAACAAAACCGTATGTTCTAGGGCCTACTGTGTCAATTGACGCTTAACACAGAGGACGAGATTTCAGTAACTTGTTGATGAGCACCGAATGCGTGCTGCTTGTAGCCGTATGTCAGTCCATTACCGTTAAGTGTGATTGTGTCCATGGTCTACAATATAACCCCAAAGTTAAGGCTTTGGATATTTCAGGATTCCCTGTGTGTTCCATCTGCAAGAATTCGCTCGTAGACTCGCAAAAATTATCTTTTGCCCTCGTGCTTTCAAGAATGTAAAAGAAGTGCCTAGTGTTAGGGATTGCTAGGACAGATTACTTTCACTGGGCACCCTTGCCCAACCAAAAGAGCGTATAGAACAATCTATGAAACGGCGAGGAATCTGTCTAAGGTGACTGCAATTAATATATATCATTGTAACTCTCCTAATAACGCATTTTCTCTCATCACGTTAATTGGATTTTGGTTTAGCGCCAACTAATTAGACACTGCGAGTGAAAGAATGACAAGTAAAATATGTGTGTCGCAATTGCAAAGGCTCATCAGAGAAGAAATTAAGCCTTGCCATGAATGTAATTCATCAAATAACACGCACTTAACGCAAGATCCGATCGACCATAGACCATACGACGACAAAATTCATATTTCGTTATTCTCTGTATAAGTGCTTATGAATTCTTAACGAATGCTTTACAAACTCTCGCACGTTAACTATCTCTAAGGGACTGTATCTTCATTAATAGGAGATTTCATAGACAAACATAAAATTGACTACAAAAAGGATCTAAGTTTAGAATACAAATTGCAAGAATAACTAGCTTATGAAATATGACTCTATCCCCTCCCAATTTTACCTGATCTTAACTGAGTAACGCACGTCTCAGCGGTGTCATCTCTCTCCATAGCGAATAAGGTAAAATGATAAGACGCAAAAAGAGGTATATGCGGGAGCTTGATAGGTACCGAATGAAAACCACGATAGTGATTGCAAGGAACTAAGGCTACCGTACATCGGTAGGACGACTCGCTACAAGGTGGTGAAAAGAACATGGTCGCCTCCCGCCCGCATTTTTACCTAAATTATAGAAAATTCTTCACACGACTCTGGGATCATTTGAAACCAAAATTATTATTATTTTCGCGAATCTATTATTTATCAGTTAATTCCACTATCACAAAGAGTCAGCCACTCGCCAGAAGGTCTCAAGAACTCATACAAATCAACGAGATTCTATATCCTAATAATTACTCACTCTGAAATAATCATTTTTCACACGAATTAAAGATCAGGGTGGACAATCGATCAAAATAAGCGAAAAGGTGTTACTTAGCTTGAGTACCCAGTGGGTTCACGTGTTCAAAAACTGAATAATGAACGAAACAAAAATATGAAGTTCATAGAGGCTCAAAACTAAGTGAATTTGATACACAGTAATTAGAAAAATATACAAAGGATTTACCGTGCAACAAGAAAGCGCTGATGCTTAGTTATTCATTTCGTAACTCAGAAGCGCCACTACCTTAACTCTTGTCCACTAGGAACTCGTGTGCTTACCGACTAAGGGCTGGAACAGATTTATCCTACACATCAACCCCTTTACCTTGTTCAGAGCGGAAGCCGAATACTTTAGGAGAGAAAGATGGCGACTGCTCCACTAGCCACCGAGGATGGGCAGCCTTCTTGCTGTTTTAGCAGAGAACCCGAATGAGGCGGGATGGCCTGTGATTCGTTAAAGTTGGTTCAGAGAGATCTCTTTCTGGCACCAAATATACGTGAAAATGGAGATTCTTAAGGTTGGTACTACTACCTGCGTGAATAAGTAAAGGACAGTTTGCCCTCTATATGACATTCATTCTGCTCGCCTTTCGTTCCAAGCTAAACGGCCAAGGTGGGAAAGCAAACAGTCATGGCTACAGGAGAGACACTGATTAATTTAAGGAAATACAAAACAAAATAACTTTCTCCCATCCTCGCACAAATAACAGTGTCATATTTGATATAACATTCCATAGCAAAATTAAAAATGACATAAACTACGAAAGGAGTGTGAAACAAGCGCACGTATTTCAGACTCTCATACAATTTGGGAATAAACCAAGAGTACGAGCGTATGGATAAGTGTATGTGCCTCCATATTTCCGGAGATATCGTGCTTAACGAGCCGTACATTATTGTCAAACTACGCTAGCGTCAGATTTCTGTAGGGTACCGTGCGAAAGTGTATTTCTTTGTTGAAGATTTAGTGCAGATAGTTGCAGGAATAAACTTATTATTTCCCAATAACAGAAATTAACGGTATTTCCTGTTAAGAAAAAGAAAGTTTTCGTAGTCTTTATTTTCCGACGTCGACGGTAAGATAAACCAAACCGTAACACGTCATTGAAAGAGGGAAGGGTTTCACATTACGTCGGCGTCGAGATCATAAGAGAGGCTCAGAGTTCTTCCAAAACGGTAAGGAAATTTGCTTTGCCCTATCAAAGAAACAATCCCGGAATTTTGCTGGAGTGATTTAGGGAAATTACAGAAAACCTAAATCATGGCGGTCAGACTTGGATTTCAGCCTTTCAGAATACGAACTGAATTTGCTAAACACTACGGCACATCTCTCTGCGCACTTCATGGATAGTATTGGTGAATAATCACTGCAGTTGCTAACAGTTTCTTGAACCCTTTTGTGATAATTGTTTCATTTAGTTACTTTAAGCCTTTTGCATCACTGCAGACCAATCCGAGTCAACAAAGTTCTCTCTTCGGTAGCCCGCACGTATTTAATATGCGGTCTGCGAGCTTATCAGTAATGTGTTTCAGTCTTTACAGTTAGCACAGAATAATACAGCAAATTTTTATGTGGTAGCTCAATAGAATGTGTTCTGGTCACCTACACTGATCGATACTCTCTGATTGCCGTCAACTGCCTCTTAAGTACGTATGCTATTTTGATTGCCGATGCAGCCACCATGGCTGCATAAGCCTTGAATGTTACACTGTGCTCTGCTGGAAGTTGATATCGTCGGTCAGAATGCTTACGAACCTTCGTGAAGGTTTTATTTATTTGTGCCAGTTACCTCAGTACTAGGCATAGGAGGACGAGCGCTGTGGGTATGGCGGTACTTTCGCTATGTTTCGATTCACAACGTTTTCCGTAACCGTTAACCGTATGACTATTATTTTAATTTTCGTATGAATAATACAGGTTAGATAATGAAATGACTTATAATGTCTGACATTCCTTCGTAAAATCATTCGGTAGAGAGTGTCAAAGCCGGCCGGCGTGGCCGAGCGGTACTAGGCGTTCAGTCTGGAAACACGCGACCGCTACGGTTGCAGGTTCGAATCCTGCCTCAGGCATGGATGTGTGTGATGTTGTAACCTCCCCGCAGAATTTTGAAATGACAATAATTAACTGTTAATGGGAATATAGCCAAGTGTAACCTTGCCACAAAAATATGAAAATGAAAAGAATTGAATAGAATTGCAAATAGTGGCAAATGTTAGCTTCCCACAGTAATAAAACTCAATGATAATAAAATGTGCAAAAATGTTAAGTCCCCACAAAATTAATGCTAAGGTGAACCTGATAAATTTTATAAGGGCAGCTGTGCTGACCTTAGGCACTGTGCAATAATTAATCTGATAAATTGAAGGGCAACATCGCTGACCTTAGGCCCTGTGCAATAACTAATCTGATAAATTGATTCTGGGATGAAAAGCATAGGAAATATTGTTTCACTTGTAATGATTCTTTTCTTAAAAAAGATTGCTTTGAAAACAAAATTATTATTGGGGCATTTCTTGAACAAATTAATTACAATTGACATACATTACATTATCAGATGTGTGCAATGCTGCTTCATTACCTTATTTAACAATATACCTCGTCCCGAACCTTGACCAGAGACCCATGTCGACGCCCGCCAAATCCTCACACACAACTCCGACCCGCAACTGAGTCCAACACGCAACAGCGTCCAATTCGGGACAGAACTCTCGCGCATTCAAGCGCAGACTAGCAACGATAAACAACTCTCTGGTCAGAGATTCTGTCATGCCTCGCCATCGCTGGTACATATGAGACGTACGCGTTTCATAACCCTCCACTGGGGGGGGGGGGGGGGGGCAAAAATTTGGCAGCGATGGTGAGTCATTTGGACTTGCCATGAGCAACAAATTTTTTCAGAATTAATTAACTTTACAATTACAGCATATATACAGATATAGAACATGAAGTAAATATGGTGCACATGCACCAAGTACAAAACATATTAGGCAATGACAAAATGTGAGTACAAAACATATTAACAAATGACATAAGCACACACGCACTGAAAAACTCTTTAGCATTTTCACAACAAATAAACATAATGGCAAAAATCATGTTGACAAGTGACATAAGTGCACATGCACTGCAGTTCAGAACATATCAGCAAATCAAAATGTACATACAATGAGTAGTAATCATGTTATAAAATGACAAATGTGCACACGCACTGAAATTCAGAATATATCAGCAAATCACAAAATGTATATACAATAAGTAGAAATCATGTTAGAAAAATGACAAAAGTGCACACGCACTGTAGTTCAGAATATATCAGCAAATCAAAATGTACATACAATGAGTAGTAATCATGTTATAAAATGACAAAAGTGCACACGCACTGAAATTCAGAATATATCAGCAAATCACAAAATGTATATACAATAAGTAGAAATCATGTTAGAAAAATGACAAAAGTGCACACGCACTGTACTTCGAAAAAAAATGTATAGGCCATGAATACAAATCATGTTAGCAAAAATGATTTTCACTATGTTACAAGAATTAGGATAGGAAAGGGAAGGATTGCATCATGATTGTAGCACTTTAGGTTGCACACAGCTGCACTGAAAGTCCATATCTTTCCACAGAAGTACAACACCAAGTAAGACAATCTGAAGTTCTTTTCCCAGAAGTATTTATCAGCGTACCCAAGACACTGAAATGTCGTAGTAATATTCCATGTTATCATTTTGGCAGTACATCAGGTACACCATACAGTGAGACCATAATAACGTCTCCATCGCTCAAGGTGGTGGACAGCTTGTCGAGTCAACGCCACGCTCTTACAAGGCACACCAACGTAGAATTAGTGCAAAAACCAAATATAGTGCTCCATGATCATGAGGATAGACAGGACAAATGGATATTGCAGTAATTCAGGGTAGTTAGGTCAGAAAGTGAAGGACATTAAGTCACATACTAATCTTCATTGGGAATTACATTAGTAGTTTGCGGCCTTCATAGCCCAGTTATTGAACATTTCTGTACCATGTATGTGGTATTACAGAAAAATGTTCATTAATTGATTTACAGACAACATTATCATTGGTCATTTCAATACTGTAATCAGTAGCGTTCATTTCCCAGTTACAAAGCATAATCAGTAGCATTCATTTCCTTGTTACAAAGCATAATTAGTAGCATTCATTTCCTAGTTACAAAGCATTATTAATCATTGGTCATTTAAATACAGTAATCATCTCAATACAGTAACCAGTAGCGTTCTTTTCCCAGTTACAAAGCATAATCAGTAGCATTCATTTCCTTGTTACAAAGCATAATTAGTAGCATTCATTTCCTTGTTACAAAGCATAATTAGTAGCATCCATTTCCTAGTTACAAAGCATTATTAATTAATCATTGGTCATTTAAATACAGTAATCATCTCAATACAGTAATCAGTAGCATTCTTTTCCCAGTTACAAAGCATAATCAGTAGCATTCATTTCCTTGTTACAAAGCATTATTAATTAATCATTGGTCATTTAAATACAGTAATAATCTCAATACAGTAATCAGTAGCATTCTTTTCCCAGTTACAAAGCCTAATCAGTAGCATTCTTTTCCCAGTTACAAAGCATAATCAGTAGCATTCTTTTCCTTGTTACAAATCATAATTAGTAGCATTCATTTCCTAGTTACAAAGCATTATTAATCATTGGTCATTTAAATACCGTAATCAGTAGCATTCATTATTCAAGTGACATTTTATTCATAGCTGATCAGCATTACTCAGAACTCTCTTAAACTGGTATCATTATTTGGGACTGGTAATACATTTTTTGGTTAGCAATGCATTGCTTTAGGTAATTATAGGGGAAAGCATGAAAAAAAATTTGCTTCTGGGTTGTTGCTGTAAATGAAAATGTGTAACGTCATTCGTCATGAGTCCGCTGTTGCAATATTATGAAACAAGTAGAGTATATGTAATCAAATTCATAAATGACATAGATTTAATGAACAGCTGCTTATAGCACATTAATTTCTTAAATAATTTCTCCTGCAAAAATATACAGAAAATGGATTACTAAGCTGAAAGAAGAAATGCATTTTATGCTGAAAAATAGTGAACTTCGAATTAACAGGTAGTGAAATGTGTATAAAAATGTGTTCCATAGCTGTCCTTTCCAAAACCTTCCAGCATTATACTATGCAATATAACACCTGCTGTCAAAGCAAACTGCAACAAATACTTAAATAACTACATAGCATAAATACATAACTTCAACAATATCCTCATCTGTGAAGAAAAAACTTCATTATCCATCACTTCATTATCATAACTCCATTATTATCATCACCTGTAAAGAAAAACTTCATTATCCATAGTAGCATATTCTTTATCATTATTCATCAGCATTCATTATCATCTGCAAAAGAATTATTTCATTATTCATTACGTAACTATTCCTTATCTCTAGCATCACTAAAACTAAGATGTAGTTCTGTCTGACAGCCTGCGTCAATCGCCTTGTATTCTGAAAGAAAAAAATTAGTTAAGAATGCTATTCTACGATGTGTATAGTATATTCTTGTTAATGCTTGTTAATCCTGATCCATTTACTCTTCATCACGAGGTTTGCATCTTCTTTCGTTCATTCCGAAGGTGAAATTCCATTTCTGTTTAATTTATTTCTTTTACGCATCATTTGTTTCTGAAATTGATGAACAAAGATTAATGTCTTGCTTGCATTTACATCATATACTCACTAAATAATGACTAGTTTATGATAACATAATTACGCATACAGCATACCATGACAGAAAACGTAATATGAAAAAAATAGATAGTGTTCAAATGCAAAAATGTACACAGAATATCACAATGCAGCAGCAAAAAATGTGAAAGTCACGATGTTGAGATACCATAGGGCAAAAATGTCAAAGTCAACTGGTGTGTGTTATATCTTAATTATTTCACAGTGCATATAAACAAAATATGAAAACAATCGTACGTACATAAAAAAATGATGACAAGAAATGTGACCTTCTTTGAGTTCAATTTGTATGTTGTGTAGTTAGTAGAGGCGAGAATTAAAGACTCTAATGGAGAGAGAATTTAATAAAATTAATATGTCACTAGATAAAATTGCATAATTATTCATAAGATACGTAAGTTTCTCTGAAAAAAAAATGTGCACAGTCTGATATGTAACGACAAGAGGAGCGACCTGCTAACCTTACCTTGCCGGGCACTTGCCAAGAAAAAATACGATAATCATCAATAAGTAGTCACATAAATATAATTGCAGAAGTAGTCATAAATGTGTAAATTCATCTGGAAAAATATGCACGGTCTGATGTGTAACGAGAAGAAGAGCGACCTGCTAACCTTACCTTGCCAGGCACTTGACAAGAAAAAATACGATAATCATCAATAATTAGTCATGTGAATATAATTGCATAAGTGATCATAAAAATTAGTAAATGGCATCATAGTATGTTAAATCATAAAGTGTCTTCATTCAATAAAGTGTTTAATATTGGAGACATGGTGGTTGCCTTTACTTTTTCTGGTTCTGAGAGTTTCGACGTGTACAACATTGGGGTGAGGAATGCTGCGAATCCGATATGGACCTGCGTATAGAAGTTCAAATTTACTGCACTTACCTTTTATTCTGCTGGATAAATAGTGTGTACGTACTAATATCTTCTGTCCAATGTGAAAGTCACGGCGTATACAAACTTGTTTTTGCTGTCTTCTCCGGCGCTCTGCGGCACGTTTGACATTGTTCAGCGCAATGTTAATTATTTCATGGTGTCGTAGTCGACGATATGTAGGAAAGTTTACTAATTCTGTAATTTTGTTAGGTGGTTCAACATTTTTCAGTATAACAGACGGAGATAGCATAGTAGATTCATTTGGTATGGAATTAATTACATCTTGGAATGAGAATATGTGTGTGTCCCAATCAATATGTCTTTTGTGGCAGTAGAGTCTACGCAGTTTACCAATTTCTTTCATTAATCGTTCACAAGGGTTCGAAGAAGCATGGTACCTGGATATATAGATCGGAGAAATGTTTCTAGTTCGTAGCATACGTGTCCATATAGCAGAACGAAATTGTGATCCATTGTCAGAAATTACTTTCAACACATGCCCTACATGAAATAGAAAATGCTTTACAAATGCTTTCGAAACGGTTTTAGCGGTAGCTTTGCGTAACGGAGTGAAAGTAACAAATTTTGAAGTGAGTTCAACAGCGACAAAGATGTAGCAGAAACCTTTATTAGTTCTCGGAATTGGACCAAAAATGTCTACAGCGGCCATATGTCTCAATTTAACAGGTACAATTGGATGTAATGGAGGAATATGTGAAATTGTGTCTGACTTAGCTTTCTGGCAGATCTTACATGACGCCAAAACTCGTCGTATACATTTCTCCATGTTGGTAAAATAACAGTTCTGTCTCAGTATAAGAAAACATTTTCTGGCTCCGTAATGTGCATAACTTAAACGAGTATACCATATCAATTTGTTAACCAGTTCGTCAGGAATGCATAATAATCAATTGTTGCTGTCAGGATGAGAGCGGCGAAACAGAATGTTATTGCGTACAGTGTAATGGTTGCTAATTGTAACATTATTCTTATCTTGCCAAAGGTGTTTAATTTCTTTCCACACGTTGTCTTAATTCTGCTCTTGTGCTATGTCCTGTAATGACGATGAAATACAATTTTCAAATGCAACTTGTTGAATGTATATAACGCTGAAATTTGCTTTGCAGAAGTTGGTTGCTATGTCTTGTTGATTGTTGCTGAGAGAACGAGATAGTGCGTCTGCTACAATATTTTGTGTGCCGGGAATGTGAACAATTGTGAAATTAAATTTCTGTAAATAAAGTTTCCATCTGCTTAACCTGTCGTGTGTAAATTTAGCTGAAAGTAAAAATTGTATAGCTCTGTGATCTGTGTAAACGGTGGTATGTCTGCCATAAAGAAAATGCCTGAATCTCGTAAAAGCCCAAACAACACATAATGTTTCCAGTTCTGTAACAGAATAATTTCGTTCAGCAGGTGACAGAATGCGACTTGCAAATGCGATGTTTTTAATTATTGTAGAGCCATCTTCTTCAATTTCCTGAAAAATGTGTACGCCTAAAGCGGTGTTAGAACTATCGGTGGCAATGGAAAAATTTCTGGTAAGATCTGGGTGTGATAAAAGTGGTGCATTCAACAGAGCGTGTTTCAGGTTCATAAATTCAGAATGTGCTTGCTTATCCCAAGACCAAATAGTGTTTTTTCCTGTCAGTTGGCATAATCTAGGTGTGTCTAAAGCAGAGTGATGAATAAATTTACGAAAAAAGTTAGTTAAACCTAAAAAACTGCGTAGTTACTTCTTCGTCGTAGGAACAGTGATGTCACGTAAAGCTTGAAGTTTTTCCGGATCAGGCGCAATGCCTTCTGCTGAAATTACATGTACAAGAAATTTTATAGAAGATTTGCCAAAATGCGATTTACTGAGATTAACTGTGAGTCCTTGAGCGTGAAAAGTTTGCAACAGTTGTTCTAGAATCAGATTGTGTTCAGACCAGTTAGCTTCTGCAATAAGAATGTCATCTACGTACGTCGTGATTCTGTCTTTAAGTTCTGTCGGAAGTATAGTATTCAAACCGCGAATAAAAGCTGCTGAGGAAATAGTTAAACCGAATGGTAATTTGCAAAATTGATAACAGTCACCAAAACAGAGAAACGCTGTGTACTTTCTGCAATTCGGATGAAGCTGAATTTGGCAAAATCCCGATTTTAATTGTAGTGTGGAATAAATAGCCGTACCATGAAATTTCTGTAGAAGTTCCTCTAATGTCTGTGGTCGATCTGTTTCATTAATAATTATGTCATTGATGTGACGTGAATCAAGTACGAGGCGAAGTGAGCCATCTTTTTTCTTAACAGTATGTAGCGGGTTTATGTACGGACTAACTGCCGGTTCTGTAATTCCTTGGTCGAGCATATCTTGCAATTCTTTCTTGACCTGTTCTCTATGGATATATGGAATGGGATAATGCTTGGCTTTAAATGTATCGTGCTGTTTAACTTGAAATTCATACATAAAACCGGACATAGTACCAGAAATGTTGTCGAAAACTGGAGCTTGCGGTAAAAGAATTTAGTGCAGTTGCGTGCGTTCGTCGTCTGTATTTGCACTGCTTTGTTTAACTTCATCAGAAATCATCTGCATTACGTCATAGTCAGCTCGTATGGAGTATTATAGTTATGTACGTACGTATCCGTGAACAATGTGGAATTACAGTCAATATTACGTGATACGGAAATGACCTCTGTGCGATTAATTGTTTGTTCTTCCGCAGATAATGAGTGCTGAAATTCCAAAGCCAATTGTACATTTTCACCTTTCAACATTAAATAGGAATTTTGAAAATCAATAACTGCGTCGTGTTGTACCAGAAAATTAGTACCTAAAATAACGTCTGTTGTCAATAAAGCAACAATTCAAAAATTTGAGTGAAAAGTATGACCTGCAATACAAAATGATAAATGTGTCTGTAATTTAACGTCTACTCCTTTACTCGTTACTGCTCCTTTCACTTTCGTTTTGCCTAATGGTAATGTAGGATAGGTATTCTCTTTGTTACACTCGTTGAAAGTTTCTTCATTTATTACTGACATAGGTGATCCGGAATCGATTACTGCTGAAAATTTCGATGAACCAATTTTTACTTCGATGACAGGGTGTGAAATAGTTTTCTGAACAACTGGTCTTTCCTGTAAAAGAGTGTCTCGGATGTCGTCAAAACTAATAACATTTTCGTGAACAACATTCTGCGTGTCTAAATTATTGCTTACGTTACTGGAGGATTCGACCTTTACAGTATCTAGTCAAATCCTATCTGACGTATTATTATTGTCAGGACGATTCTGTGGCATTTCGACTATTTGAACTGTTCTATTATTTCTTCCAGACGTATTACGTTCTGGATGATATCTACTGTCGGGTTCATTCTTGAGAATATGTTGATCCTGATCATTTTGCTGCTCGTAAGACCTACTGTTATTATACGTACGCTGATAATTGTGCTCATTGTTTTTACGTCTGTCGTGATAGTCATTCCTATACAGTGCATTGCGATAGGAATTGAAATACTGTGTTTTCTGTACGTAGTTGTTTCTTTGCTGCCGTGCGTTACTATTTGTTGTACCAGGGACTATACGTCCACGCGGCGAAACATTAAAGATTGGTTGACCTTGCATACTGCATTGTTGGTTAGGTATCCTAACCGGCTGGCTTTGATGCTGTTGCGGAGAAAAACGTCTATTGTTATTAAAATGTGGTTGTTCCTGCTGATAATTGTGTCGATACTGATAATCAAAATTTTGTCTGCTATTAAAGTTTTGGTGGTTGTCGTTCCTAAAGCGTCTATTAGCTTTGCTATTGAAATTGCGTGGTTGATCGTAATTACTGTAAATTTGTTGGCCTTGGTTGTTATATGAAAAAATTTTGTTTACGAAGGAATATTCTGATTGCTGCACTTCTAAAAGCTGCAGCAGATCCCTGAATGCCAAAATGTTTTCTTTTGCTGACCCGTTAGAAGTGACACTCTTAATGACCGTAGTAATTTAGAAATGCATAATTGTATGAGTGCAGATTCACAATATGGTTCACTTAAGTACTGGTTTTGTTGGACGATGTGCTCAAAAAATTGCGTCACACTGGGAAAATTTGAGTTCTCATAATTTGGCAAACTAATTAGTTGATCTTTAATTCCGCGCTGTGTCGTCTTCGACCAATACGCTGATAGAAACGCATTCTGAAACTCTTCTACCGAGTAACATTGTCTCGCGATCGGTCTCATACGAGTTGCCGGTTCGCCTTCCAAAAAACTGCAAATAAATTCAAGTTTGTGTGTTACGGGCCAAGTCGGTGGAAAAGCAAAGCTAAATTGTTGTATCCAATCTAGTGGGTGAATCTGTGTTCTGTCATTTTTAAATACTTTAAATTTTCTCACTGATAGAAAATGTTTGTAATCGAAATTATCGTCTCTGTATGATGGAACAGGTTCAGTATTGTAAGAGAATCTATTTGTCTGTGTCTGTTCGGAATCTAAGTCCCGTACTCTCTGTAGATTACCCAAGTTATACGCGCTGCGTGAGTCTAACAAATGTTCACTAAGTGGCGTCTGCTGTGATGTGTTAAACCCTGAAACATTTTTTATCTCTGTTACCTCTTGCTATAAACTTGACAATTTTCTACGTAATGAAATTTTGGAATTCAGGTGTTTGGTTAAACGAAATCGGTGCAGTATCGTCTGATTTGTTGTCATTATTACTTTCAATAACGTCAATACGACTGTCCAATTCATCATATTTTTCAGTCAGTATTTTTACCTGATCATCGTTTTTACTGTCAGAGGCATTAATCTGTTTTTGCATTTTACGTGTGGTTTCGTTCAGTTTTTTAACGTCAGCTTTGATGTCATCGGAATCCTGTGTTAGTTCTAATTGTTCGAGTCTGTCGGTCACTGTTTGAATATCTACTGTGTGTGTATCTGTTTTTGATTTAAGATCAGAAATTTCATCATGTAATTCGGTGTTCAACTGTTCGATGGTATTAATTTTGTCCGATACTGTAGCAGTATGTTTTTGGCTTCGCAAACATTTTACGTTTATCTTCTTGTCTCTGTGCAGTGATTGTTTCCATGACTTGACGTTTTACTTTATTTTGATCCTGAATAAATTTGCGGAAACGCATATCACTGTTTTGTATGTGGTGACTAAAACGTTCGTCAATTGGAGTATTTTGTTGGTCGAATTTCGCGTCTATCTTTGCATCCATTGTGCGCGAAAGTTCTGCTGTCATCAATTTAAACTCGTTGCGTAATTGTGTTGCTTTTTCAGAGCATTGTTTACCGACTGCACTAATATCGTTTCGAAGTGTTTCTGTTGTAGTTGTTTGCATATCCCTTAATTCTTGAGCAACAGATCTAATTTATTCGCTACTTTTCCTAGCACAAGCCTCATTTCCTCGCGTAATTGTTCCTTACAAGGGAACCTCCCCATCGCACCCCCCTCAGATTTATTTATAAGTTGGCACAGTGGATAGGCCTTGAAAAACTGAACACAGATCAATCGAGAAAACAGGAAGAAGTTGTGTGGAACTATGAAAAATTAAGCAAAATATACAAACCGAGTAATCCATGTGCAAGGTAAGCTACGTCAAGGAAAGCTTCAACTCAGAAGCGCCGTGGTCCCGTGGTTAGCGTGAGCAGCTGCGGAACGAGAGGTTCTAGGTTCAAGTCCACCTTCGAGCGAAAAGTTTAATTTTTTATTTTCAGACAATTATCAAAGTTCAGGCACTCACACATAATCAACTTCGCTCTCAAAAATTCCAGGACATGTTCAGATTTGCTTGGACATAGGCAGGATTTGATGGTCTACACACGGAAAAATTTGAAACATATGTTTTGACAGAGCACAGGGGAAAGTGAGCGACTGCGAAACGTTGGATTCATTTGTTGCAGTTTATGTGACAAACTCTTATGTTTTCATCACTTTTTGGGAGTAATTATCACATCCACGAGAAAACCTAAATCAGGCAACGTAGAAGAATGTTTTTACCCATTCGCCAAGTGTACAAGTTAGGTGGGTCGACAACATATTACTGTCATGTAACGCACACGCCGTCACCAGTGTCGTATAGAATATATGAGACGTGTTTTCCTGTGGAGGAATCGGTTGACCTATGACCTTGCGATCAAATGTTTTCGGTTCCCATTGGAGAGGCACGTCCTTTCGTCTACTAATCGCACGGTTTCGCGGTGCGGTCGCAAAACACAGACACTAAACTTATTACAGTGAACAGAGACGTCAAAGAACGAATGGACAGATCATAACTTTGCCAAAATAAAGAAAAACTTTCCGCTGGAGGGGAGACTCGAACCAAAGATCTCTCGTTCCGCAGTTGCTCACGCTAACCACGGGACCACGGCGATCCTGAGCTGAGATTGTCCTTCATGTTGCCTATCTTCGAATGGACTACTCAGTTTTTATATTTTGCTTATTTTTTTCATAGTTCCACACAACTTCTTCCTGTTTCCTCGATTGATCTGTGTTCAATTTTTCAAGGCCTATCCACTGTGCCAACTTATAACTAAATCTGAGGGGGATGCGATGGGGAGGTTCCCTTGTTAGTATCATGACATTGTGCGGCAACGGCTCTAATCTGTTCACTAAGCTGCCTGGAATTGTTGTCTAATTTTTCATTAAACTGTCTATAATTGTTGTCTAATTTTTCATTCTGTTGTTTGACCTGTTCATTAAGTTGTTTGAAATATTCTTTAAATTGTTTGTTATCTTCTTTAAGTTGTCTGAAATTTTCACTAAATTGTTGTTGTAGCAACCTTGCTATAATTTGTTCAAAGTCAATATTACCGGCTCTATTCTCGGTGCTGCTTGATGACGTACGTGCAATTGTCACGTTTTGTGTGACCATTTGGTCATTCTGTGATTCACCAAAAAGTTTGCTCGTCGGATGCGCACTTTTAGTCACTATCTCCGAATTAAGTGAATCCGTCGTACTTTCAGTACACTGTTCATTTTCCATAGAATAATTTGTCTGTTCGTCACGTGAATTTAGAAGACCGGTTGTGTTAAGCTGGGCAGTGCTCATTGCAACAGAGCGCCCCGCGTCAACAATTGTCGTCAAATTAACAGAGGAGACAATTGAGTTCTTTTGTTTGTCATTAAAATAAAAATCATCATTAGTGGTTGGATCGCACTGATTGTCAGTGAACGCAGCATTGTCATCATTACACTGTGTGTCACAAGTACTATCGGTCAAGTTGTTTAATTCGGTTATTTCACTCATTATACCTTGCGATGCACTATTAATAGTCTTTCGCGGCATTTTTAAACTAGTCACAATTATTCACAAATGAGACAAAAACAATACAAAATCAAACAAATACAAATACAACAAAGAGCAACGAATTGCCGATGATCTGAGGAAAGAAAGTCACAAAATTAGTAAAAGCGTTGCGCCAAATGCTAATTATATATTATTAAATAAGAGCAGATATCTGGCTACTTTTCACAAGATTCTCAAAGAAATACGATCCTGGACCGGATGTCGCCAAGTGTAACCTCCCCGCAGAATTTTGAAATGACAATAATTAACTGTTAATGGGAATATAGCCAAGTGTAACCTTGCCACAAAAATATGAAAATGAAAAGAATTGAATAGAATTGCAAATAGTGGCAAATGTTAGCTTCCCACAGTAATAAAACTCAATGATATTAAAATGTGCAAAAATGTTAAGTCCCCACAAAAATAATGCTAAGGTGCACCTGATAAATTTTATAAGGGCAGCTGTGCTGACCTTAGGCACTGTGCAATAATTAATCTGATAAACTGAAGGGCAACATCGCTGACCTTAGGTTCAAAAATGGTTCAAATGGCTCTGAGCACTATGCGACTTAACTTCTGAGGTCATCAGTCGCCTAGAACTTAGAACTAATTAAACCTAACTAACCTAAGGACATCACACACATCCATGCCCGAGGCAGGATTCGAACCTGCGACCGTAGCGGTCACGCGGTTCCAGACTGAAGCGCCTTTAACCGCACGGCCACACCGGCCGGCCTGACCTTAGGCCCTGTGCAATAACTAATCTGATAAATTGATTCTGGGATGAAAAGCATAGGCAATATTGTTTCACTTGGAATGATTCTTTTCTTAAAAAAGATTGCTTTGAAAACAGAATTATTATTGGGGCATTTCTTGAACAAATTAATTACAATTGACATACATTACATTATCAGATGTGCGCAATGCTGCTTCATTACCTTATTTAACAATATACCTCATCCCGAACCTTGACCAGAGACCCATGTCGACGCCCGCCAACTCCTCACACACAAATCCGACTCGCAACTGAGTCCAACACGCAACAGCGTCCAATTCGGGACAGAACTCTCGCGCATTCAAGCGCAGACTAGCAACGATAAACAACTCTCTGGCCAGAGATTCTGTCATACCTCGCCATCGCTGGTACATATGAGACGTACGCGTTTCAATGTCCTTAGGTTAGTTCGGTTTAAGTAGTTCTAAATTCTAGGGGACTGATGACCTTAGATGTTAAGTTCCATAGTGCTCAGAGCCATTTAATTAAGAGGGTGTCAAAATGTATCAACGATCTCAACCTCGGCATTTTTAGATGTAACTGACTTAGTGCGTCTGAAGATATTATGCTCCGAGAACTTCTTTACAGGATATACAATAAATTTATATTATCCAAGTGAAATGTTTGGTTGCCACCCACTAGTTCTTAGAGGGAGATTGCAGTCGCAGAGGAAAAATACACGTTACCATACGGATCTGCCAACAACAGTCTTCTATAACATGAATGTCGTTAATTATGTCATCTCCAGAAATTCACAAAATGCGATCACTTTCGCGTATGATTAAGTGTCAGGTATAGTGGTCTAGGGGGTGAACCTTCCGCAAATTGCTGCAGATTTCAATGCTGGCGATCAACAAGTGTCAGCGTGCGAACCATTCAATGAAACATCATCGATATGTGCTTTCGGAGACGAAGGTCCACTCATGTACCCTTGATGACTGCACGACACAAAGCTTTACGCCTCGCCTGGGCCGGTGAACATCGACATTGGACTGTTGACGACTGGAAAAACTTTGCCCGGTCGGACGAGTCTCGTTTCAAATTATATCGAGCGGTTGGACATGTACGGGCACGGATACAACTTAAAGAATCATTGGACCCTGCATGTCGGGAGGGGACTGTTTAAGCTGGTGGCGAGTCTGTAATGGTGTGGGGCGTGTGCAGTTGGAGTGATATCTGACCCCTGATACGTCTAGATACGACTCTGACTGGTTACACGTACGTAAGCATCCTGTCTGGTTACCTGCATCCCTTCATGTTCATTGTGCATTCCGGCGAACTTGACGGATTCCTAAAGGACAATGCGACATCCTACACGTCCAGAATTACTACAGAGTAGCTCCAGGAGCACTGCTCTGAGTTTAAAAACTTCCGCTGTCCACCAAACTCGCCAGACATTAACATTATTGAACGTATCTGGGATGCCTTGCAATGTGCTCTTCAGAAGAGATCCCCACCCACTCGTACTCTTACGAATTTATGGACAGCCCTGCAGGATTCATGGTGTTAATTCCCTCCAGCACTACTTCAGACATTAGTCGAGTCCAAGCCACGACATGTTGCACACTACTGCGTGCTCGCTGGTGGCACTAGGCGACATTAGGCAGGTGTATCAGTTTCTTTGGCTCTTCAGTATACTTAAATGCAGCAAATATCCTAAAATATAATCGAAACCTTGTGAAACAAAACAGAAAGTATACACGCGTGCTATTTTTATTTGTATACCAACAATGGTACTTTGACACCGAAAACCGCAAATCTGAAGTAGAAATATATCAGAAAAACAGAAATGATCCTGAATGGCATCAGTGGCAGTACAGTCAAATAGCTGAACCGACTAGCACTACTCGAATGAGGATGACGGGAAAAAAGTTTTGAAACAGGATTATTGGATTTTGATATCTTTGACACTGTACATCAAAAATATTTCACAGCACCAGAAAACAAACTTAAGAAAAAAAATTTAAAATGCCTTTGTAATAAATCCAACTGTTAGGCGATTATGCAGGAAATGTTTAGATGAAATACTAAAATACTTGCAAGATGAACAGAACACTATTCAACAACCGGAGAACGTAGAAAAAATAAGACAAATATCTTCTGATGAGACTCTGGAGAAAAGGATTAAATATGAAAACAAAAGGGGACTCCCCATCTGAAACAAAGAACAGCAGACGTCATAAAACGTAAGAAGGAAGCGTACCTGCAAAATCTGCGATCAAGGAAACTAGAAAATTACATCGTGTATAAAAAGCAGCACACAGCAGTGTCGGAAGAAAGACAAGGAGAAATAAACAACAAAGTTCGGAAGGTATTCTGAGTGAAACTGAGTATGATATACATGGGCAACAAAATAAGACCTATAGCGTGCTGTAACAACTTAATAAAGATCAAAGAGATGTGAATAAAACTAAACCTACTTATAAAATGAGTTGGTGAATTATTTTCAGAATTTGTGGAATCGTGCTGAGAGAAATGTGAAAACTACAGTAATTGATGAGCATGTTGATACTATATCAATGAAATAACTAAAGAATGTTTTAAATACAGCCAAAAACAGAAAAGCCCAAGACGAAGACAATCACAATGTGGACATATTTAAACCTGTTTCGGAACCTTTACCCTTAAAATTCTATATTTTAAAAAAATTGGAAGTTAATAACATTCCAGATAACTAGCAAACTGCAGTTATTACCTAATATGTAAAAAAAAAAAAAAGGACCGCAGGATGTGCGGCAGTTATCTAGGATTAGTCTTTTGGACTCTCAATACAAGATATATGTGAAAATAATAACAAATTACGGTTACTTCCAGACACCTTTCTTACAGCAGAACAGAACGGGTTTCGGAAGGGAAGACCCTGCTTAGACCTAACTTTCGCTGCCTGACAAATCATTGAAAAACACGGAGCGTGCACTGATACCATATACATAGCCTTTATCGACTTGTAGAGAACATTTGATGAAGGTAACAGAGTTAAACTAGTAGAAATTAAGCAAAAACAAGAACGGTATTCTCTACCATCTAATTAGTGTAACTTTAAGTACGCATGTACAGAAAATATCGAAGTACAAAAAGCTAGTCCGTATGCGCGAATCATCTCTCAACCAGGGAGACTAGTGTGTCCTTTATCACCCGCATTGTTTGATGTATACATAGACGACGTCGTAGGGACATGGAAGTATAAGATAATAAACCATTATAAGAGTTATATTGAAGTCAAAAATACACTCCTCTTTGCAGACGATCAAATAATCTTAGCGGACTTGGAAGATAAATTAAAGAGAGTGATTTGTTTGTTTCACAAGATAGCAAATTATTATAACGTGATAATATCTCGCTATGGTCGCAGGTTCGTATCCTGCCTCGGGCATGGATGCGTGTGATGTCCTTAGGTTAGTTAGGTTCAAGTAGTTCTAATTTCTCGGGGACTGATGACCTCAGATGTTAAGTAGCATAGTGCTCAGAGCCATTTGAACCATTTTTTTGATAATACCTAAAGATAAAACTAAGATAATGTCATCCTATGGTAAGAAACATTTAATAGCAAAAATATTTAAAAAAATAATTACTTTAAAATATCTGGACTGTGAGCTGTCTATGTTACATCTTTTGATCAAGAATATAAACTGCAAAAATTTCAACACTTAGTGGATACTATAAATCGCACTCTCCTCGAGGAAGTTAGGAAAGAGAGAGGACCAAACTTTTACAATGTGACAGCAGTACCAGTTCTAATGTATGCGTCACAGACTTGGACAAACGCCGATTAACGGAGGAGGATTTGTAACTGCACAGGTGAAACTCCTAAGACCACTAGCTGGCTACATATATAGGCTGAAAATTAGTGAAATTAGAAATAAACCGGGCGTCGAAATTACACTTCATAAAATACAGGAGTACACAAAGATGTGGCATGAACACATTCGAAGGATGTGATATAAGAGAATATTTGTTGTTATGGTCTTCAGTCCTGAGACTGGTTTGATGCAGCTCTCCATGCTACTCTATCCTGTGCAAGCTTCTTCATCTCACAGTGCCTACTGCAACCTACATCCTTCTGTATCTGTTTACTATATTCATCTCTTGGTTTTCCTCTACGATTCTTACCGTCTACGCTGCCCTCCAGTACATGTCCTACCAACCGATTACTTCTTCTAGTCAAGTTGTGCCACAAACTTCTCTTCTCCCCAATCGTATTCAGTACCTCCTCATTAGTTATATGATCTACCCAGCTAATCTTCAGCATTCTTCTGGAGCACCACATTTCGAAAGCTTCTATTCTCTTCTTGTCCAAACTACTTATCGTCCATGTTTCACTTCCATACATGGCTACACTCCATACAAATACTTTCAGAAACGACTTCCTGACACTTAAATCTATACTCGATGTTAACAAATTTCTCTTCTTCAGAAACGCTTTTCTTGCCATTGCCAGTCTACATTTTATATCCTCTCTACTTCGACCATCATCAGTTATTTTTCTCCCCAAATAGCAAAATTCCTTTACTACTTTAAGTGTCTCATTTAAGAGAAGTGTCTCATTTAAGAGAATACCTAAATTCATATGTAAATGGTACTTCACTATGGAAAGAAATATTGGACGACCTGAGAAGAGATGGGAAGATCAGGTGTAGTCTGGCTGAAATGGGAAAAGGCGAGGCTGCCTGAACCAAAACTCGATACGATGATAACTTCGCAGCCTTTCGGACCATATTACGCACATCTAAAACAAGAACGAGATCTAAACAATCATATGTTCAAAACTGGTGGAATTTAATTTTTCTATAATAAAACATTTTCCAAATTTCTCTTGTCAGATACTGATATCATATATACACAATCTTTTCCACTTCGAACTCCATATGAACTCCCTCATCGAACCATGGACTGGAGTACATTTTCAAAGAGCCATGGCTGATAACCAATAATTTTCCAAGCTTCGATTAAGCTTCCAGTTTAGTGGAATTACAGACAGAAAAAACTACTGATAGATAAGAATTCTTCAGTGAATAACAGGTCTGTATTTCCGGATCCACGAAGGGCAGTTGGCCACATTTTCCCCCCTTCCTCCATCGCACACAACTATATTTCTTGCGCTTATATTACAGCGTCTTTGTGATGGCAGTGGACGAAATATAATTTCTAAAATACAATTATAGAAAGCAATCCAGTGACGTAAATAACTATTCCTAAATTTTCGTAATGATGGCGGGCTCATTCCTGGAATATATTTGCGTCATAAATTTTTTGATTTACTGAAACTAATGACAGAAATGGCTTTCGAAGAATACAACACCTTTAGTAACATGGGTAACAAGGAGTTAAATATTTCAAGGAATTTAACGTTGCCAAAAAGATTGCACTCAATGCAGAATATTTCTTGGTACTATAGACAAATTACTTAAATGCCTGCCAGCAATTTATGACACAGCTTTCAGACGTTAAGAGCTAACATTCAACATACGAGCAGCTGACCCAGATGCCCAGCTTTATTTATGTGAGTAGTTTGGTCACGGTTGAGTGGCTAACACATTTCCTAGCAGAACGCGCTTTTGTTTGCTCCTTTCACGAAGAACAAATCTTCCTTCTGAACAAATAATCAGAATATGCATTCACAGCGTTCACGGAAATCTCCCAGCAAGTTGTCCTACTTTCAAGCGTAACGTTTCTTTCGTAAATTTATTATAAAGATTTCCATTGAAAGATCTTCTGTTCACTTCACTGAGCCAGAGCATTGCGTTAAGAATCGACTTTGCAATTCAGATCTCGAAGGAAAGTAGCTTTTAGAGACACTTTGTGTAATACAGAATCATAAGAGGTTGACGTTTAATAACTTGTGTTATTTTATTTCTGAAGTTCTGTATCACCTTTGCGCTCTGTAGCTACTTCTTACAGCTTAATGAAAAGATCCTGTGTTTTGTACTGTCAGCAAAAACTTATGAGAATATCCAGCGGTATTTCAAACTTTATTAGTATTGCAGATTTCCTCTGGTTTCTCTTGACTATGTATCTACTACAGCATTACGTTATTTATACACCTCTGTTCTTAGGTTCACGACAACATTTAACATTCTTATAACTTACAAATCCAAACATGGAGCTTTCCATTAAATGTAAAACGATGGACGTGTATGTTGGCTGGATTTGAAAGTCGTGGTTATTACATGTGGCAGTGCGTCTGTAAGTGCGTGTTGATACAGGGTTGCAGATGGTCGAAAGGTGAATAAAAAACTGTAAATATAGTAAGGTAAAAAAAACAGTATAGATATTTCCAGGTGTGTTTGTGTGAAACTAAGTTTTCATCCCGAACAAAATCTATCCACAGGCAAATTAAATCCAAATCGAACAAGTCATATACATTCGTGGAAACTTTTCGTTCGTAGTGACGCCTGTTTCCTTACACAGGTAAAGAAAGATATAGCATCTGTGTACCTTCACTGCAAACACACTGAAATGTTTTTGCGAGGAGATAGAAACAAATGTAGACATGGGTGAACTCAAAGATGTTACCGGCAGTGAAGACTTTCATTGCCTTTTGAACTTATCTGTTAAGAATGCAGATGTAGAGTATTACTCACATTAAAAGGTTTCTCGTGTACGAGGTATTCTGTCGGGGTGCCAGGACACACCGGTAGTAAATTGCTCACCCAAAGCAGCTGATTTGCTTCATTTCGAAAAATAGAGTGCCATGACCGTTTTTCAGTGTCTTTATAATAAATGCAAGTAGACTGCGTCCATAACAAATGGTTAATACTTTGTATATTGCATGAGCTACTATACGGATATGTAAATGCCTTTACTTGTACCATTAATTGACTGACCTTAGGATTACTTTTGAAATACTGAAGAATTTCCAGTTCCTATGCTCTGTATCGTCAGTGAGAATTTTGACTTTATGTTTACCATTATGAATCAGGGTTCAAAAAAATGGTTCAAATGGCTCTGAGCACTATGGGACTTAACTTCTGAGGCCATCAGTCCCCTAGACTTAGAACTACTTAAACCTCACTAATCTAAGGACTTCACACACATCCATGCCCGAGGCAGGATTCGAACCTCTCACCGTAGCAGCAGAGCGGTTCCGGACTGAAGTGCCTAGAACCGCTCGGCCACATCGGCCGGCAATTCATAATTATTTATCCGTCCTCTTCTTCTCGACAGTTTCGTATGCAGTAATTGGTGTTTGGTGTGCAGGAATGTTATGGGCTTCTATATGTCACAGCCTTCTAATGTGGAAAGATCTATATGCTGTTTGAACCCAGATTGGAAATTTTTTCCTTTTCCATCTATCTTTCTATGTCTACATAACATACCTCATAAATCTCTCCACCTAACTTTTCCTCCTCATTGATCTACAACACATTCCTCCTCTGTTGCCCCTGACAGTTGAATAGTTAACAGTACCCTCCCTTGTGTGTCCTATCACTAGCTCGATATTGCTCGCATGCTTCGCCGAGTAACGAATGAATTTGCGGGGGAAACATCTTTCATTTAAATGGTATAGCTTCTGCCTGTAAATGGCTAATCTGCAACATAGTGTCTGTTCTGCGCGGATAGACGGCGTTTTTCTCACATTAGAAATCTTATCTATTGCTTACAAGAATCTGTAACACCTCAACTTCCCAATCGGTTAAATAATGACCGCGTGGTGGTAAGCATACCAGTTCAGATATGAGTCATTTGACTCAGAAACGAAGGTGAAACGATAGGGTACTTGTACATCTACTGTCAATGATGGCAGTTTCCTACTCAGGATTAAGCAAAATATTACATTTTAATTTTAAGAATGTGTTATACGAATCACTGCGTGTCTGAAACGATGGAAGCGTTCTCTGCCAAAACTGAAAAATAAATAACAGTAATTACTACAAATAAGTATTGTCGACAGTGCACTATGGAGAATTCAGCTGTACAACAAACTACTTCTTCCAACACTGGATCTGCTTGTTTGATGATACACTAACGTTTGCTGTTACATAATGCGTCGCAAGTACAGAGTGAAAATTATCTACACATCCTGCAGAATTTTGAGAACGGGGTAGTGCTATAGACTTAAATGAAAACGACTCAAATAACACATACAGAACTTTGCAAACGTGTCGCACGAAGTAACGCTTAATAGTATAATGTAGCACTGCCTAATCTGCTCAAAAAATTGTCTGAATAACGCATGATGAAATAGTATTGCACTCAGAATGATGATTTACGCCGTAATACTGCCTGCCTGGCAAAATAAGACGCACACAACACATGTAATATATAAAAAATATTGAGAAAGCTTGCGACAGAGCAATTACCAGTAACGAAATTATTACATTAGTAGCTTCAATCACATTCCGATTGGATGACTGAAGGTGTTTAGCAAATGCTAATTGTCGAACCGATTTAAATTGCTGTTGGAAATGAATTTAGTGATTCCGTTTGATGATAAAAGCTCAGGCTATTTCATTAGCCCAGTGACACTCCATTTTATACCAGGTAATAATAACATGAGGATAGCATAGGACGCTAACTCCAACATCACAAATTACTGAACCACAACTGTCATTCAGAATATAATATTCACACTGCAGCGGAGTGTCCGCTGATATGAAACTTCCCGGTGAATTAGAACTGTGTGCCGTTCGGAGCCTGAACTCTGGACCTCTGTTTTTGAGGGCATATTCTCTACCAACCTTTCCTTTCTCCTTTATTTTGTCAGCTGTTATAGTATCATCCACCCCCCCCCCCCCTGAACCATGGACTTTGCCGTTGGTGGGGAGGTTTGCGTGCCTCAGCGATACAGATAGCCGTGCCGTAGGTGAAACCACAACGGAGGGGTATCTGATGAGAGGCCAGACAAACGTGTGGTTCCTGAAGAGGGGCAGCAGCCTTTTCAGTAGTTGCAGGGGCAACAGTCTGGATGATTGACTGATCTGGCCTTGTGACACTAACCAAAACGGCCTTGCTGTGCTGGTACTGCGAACGGCTGAAAGCAAGGGGAACCTACAGCCGTATTTTTTTCCCGAGGGCATGCAGCTTTACTGTATGGTTAAATGATGATGGCGTCCTCTTGGGTAAAATATTCCGGAGGTAAAATAGTCCCCCATTCGGATGGGCGGGGACTACTCAGGAGGACGTCGTTATCAGGAGAAAGAAAACTGGCGTTCTACGGATCGGAGCGTGGAATGTCAGATCCCTTAATCGGGGAGGTAGGTTAGAAAAATTAAAAAGGGAAATGGATAGGTTAAAGTTAGATATAATGGGAATTAGTGAAGTTCAGTGGCAGAAGGAACAAGACTTTTGGTCAGGCGAATACAGGGTTATAAATACAAAATCAAAACGGGTGAATGCAGGAGTAGGTTTAATAATGAATAAAAGAATAGGAGTGCGGGTAAGCTACTACAAACAGCATAGTGAACGCATTATTGTGGCCAAGATAGACACGAAGCCCACGCCTACCACAGAAGTACAAGTTTATATGCCATCTAGCTCTGCAGATGACGAAGAAATTGAAGAAATGTATGATGAAATAAAAGAAATTATTCAGATAGTGAAGGGAGACGAAAATTTAATAGTCATGGGTGACTGGAATTCTGTAGTAGGAAAAGGAAGAGAAGGAAACGTAGTAGGTGAATGTAGATTGGGGGGAAGGAATGAAAGAGGAAGCCGTCTGGTAGACACAGAGCACAACTTATTGATATCTAACACTTGGTTCAAGAATGATAGAAGAAGGATGTATACATGAAAGAAGCCTGGAGATACTGACAGGTTTCAGATAGATTATATAATGGTAAGACAGAGATTTAGGAACCAGGTTCTAAATTGTAATACGTTTCCAGGGGCAGATGTGGACTCTGACCACAATCTATTGGTTATGAACTGTAGATTAAAACTGAATAAACTGGAAAAAACGTGGGAATTTAAGGAGATGGGACCCGGTTAAACTGAAAGAACCAGAGGTTGTACAGAGTTTCAAGGAGAGCATAAGGGAACAATTGACAGGAATGGGGGAAAGAAATACAGTAGAAGAAGAATGGGTAGCTTTGAGGGATGAAGTAGTGAAGGCAGCAAGGATAAAGTAGGTAAAAAGACGAGGGCTAGTAGAAATCCTTGGGTAACAGAAGAAATATTGAACTTAATTTATGAAAGGAGAAAACATAAAAATGCAGTAAATGAAGCAGGCAAAAAGGAATACAAACGTCTCAAAAATGAGATCGACAGGAAGTGCAAAATGGCTAAGCGGGGATGGCTACAGGACAAATGTAAGGATGTAGAGGCTTGTCTCACCAAGGGTAAGATAGATACTGCCTACAGGAAAGTTAAAGAGACCTTTGGAGAAAAGAGAACCACTTGTATGAATATCAAGAGCTCAGATGGAAACCCAGTTCTAAGCAAAGAAGGGAAATCACAAAGGTGGAAGGAGTATATAGAGGGTCTATACAAGGGCGATGTACTTGAGGACAATATTATGGAAATGGAAGAGAATGTAGATGGAGATGAAATGGGAGATACGATACTACGTGAAGAGTTTGACAGAGCACTGAGAGACCTGAGTCGAAACAAGGCCCCGGGAGTAGACAACATTCCATTAGAACTACTGACAGCATTGGGAGAACCAGCCCTGACAAAACTCTACCATCTGGTGAGCAAGATATATGAGACAGATGAAATACCCTCAGACTTCAAGAAGAATATAATAATTCCAATCCCAAAGGAAGCAGGTGTTGACAGATGTGAAAATTACCGAACTATCAGTTTAATAAGTCACGGCTGCAAAATACTAACAAGAATTCTGTACAGACGAATGGGAAAACTAGTAGAAGCCGACCTCGGGGAAGATCAGTTTGGATTCCGTAGAAATGTTGGAACACTTGAGGCAATATTGACCCTAAGACTTATCTTAGAAGCTAGATTAAGGAAAGGCAAACCTACGTTTCTAGCATTTGTGGACCTAGAGAAAGCTTTTGACAATGTTGACTGGAATACTCTCTTTCAAATTCTGAAGGTGGCAGGAGTAAAATACAAGGAGCGAAAGACTATTTACAACTTGTACAGAAACCAGATGGCAGTTATAAGAGTCGCGGGACATGAAAGGGAAGCAGCGATTGGGAAGGGAGTGAGACAGGGTTGTAGCCTCTCCCCACTGTTATTCAATCTGTATATTCCGCAAGCAGTGAAGGAAACAAAAGAAAAATTCGGAGTAGGTATTAAAATACATGGAGAAGGAATAAAAACTTTGAGGTTTGCGGATTACATTATAATTCTGTCAGAGACAGCAAAGGACTTGGAAGAGTAGTTGAACGGAATGGATAGTGTCTTGAAAGGAGGATATAAGATGAACATCAACAAAAGTAAAACGAGGATAATGGAACGTAGTCGAATGAAGTCGGGTGATAGATTAGAAAATGAGACATTTAAAGTAGTAAAGGAGTTTTGCTATTTGGGGAGCAAAACAACTGATGATGGTCGAAGTAGAGAGGATATAAAATGTAGACTGGCAATGGGAAGGAAAGCGTTTCTGAAGAAGAGAAATTTGTTAACATCGAGTATAGATTTGAATTTCAAGAAGTCGTTTCTGAAAGTATTTGTATGGAGTGTAGCCATGTATGGAAGTGAAACATGGACGATAAATAGTTTGGACAAGAAGAGAATAGAATCTTTCGAAATGTGGTGCTACAGGAGAATGCTGAAGATTAGATGGGTAGATCACATAACTAATGAGGATTGGGGAGAAGAGAAATTTGTGGCACAACTTGACTAGTAGAAGGGATCGGTTGGTAGGAGATGTTCTGAGGCATCAAGGGATCAAAAAATGGTTCAAATGGCTCTGAGCACTATGGGCCTCACCATCTTAGGTCATAAGTCCCCTAGAACTTAGAACTACTTAAACCTAACTAACCTAAGGACATCACACACACCCATGCCCGAGGCAGGATTCGAACCTGCGACCGTAGCAGTCCCGCGGTTCCGGACTGCAGCTCCAGAACCGCTAGACCACCGCGGCCGGCCCCAATCAAGGGATCACCAATTTAGTATTGGACGGTAGCGTGGAGGGTAAAAATCGTAGAGGAAGACCAAGAGATTAATACTCTAAGCACATTCAGAAGGATGTAGGTTGCAGTAGGTACTGGGAGATGAAGAAGCTTGCACAGGATAGAGCAGCAGGGAGAGCTGCATCAAACCAGTCTCAGGACTGAAGACCACAACAACAACACATAGTATCATTTGGCCTGGGTGGATGTTCAAGTCAATTATTAATTCCTTCACCCAATTTTGCTCTCAGACCGAACCGACTGAGCTAAGCAAGCTCTACTCACGACCCGACCTCACAGCTTTAACTCCACCAGTACCTCATCTGCTACCTGCCGAACTTCGTAGAAGCTCTCCTGCGAACCTTACTAACGCTCGTGGAAAAAAGGATGTTGTGGCGACATGACAGGAGATCTTCCGTGAAGTTTGTGAGGTTGGAGACGAGGTGCCGGCGGAATTAAAGCTGCGAGGACGGATCGTGAGATGTGCTTGGGTATGTTACTCGGTAAACCACTTGTCCGCGACAAGTTCGAGCCTCGGTCCGGCTTACAGTTTTAACATGCCAGGTTGTTTAAACTGTGTTATTACTTAACCGACAAATGTACTCGGACTTGCTTGTAAATCTTATATAATCTATGGAGCTGTTTACAATTTTTCGACGTGTTGAACACAACAACATCTATACCCGCACTCTGCAAACCACTGTGAAGCTCGTGGAAGAGGGTACTTTCTATTGTAGCAGCTATTAGGTCTTCTCCCAGTTCGATTCTCTCACTGAGCGTGGAAACAATGACAGTTTAGTTATCTCTGGGCGCGCTATAATGACTCTAATGTTACCTTCGCGATCAATACGGAAACTTTGCATAGGGAGTTGTAGTACAATTCGATTCATTATTTAGAGCTGATTCCTGAAACCTTAAAAGTAGAATTTCTAGGGATAGTTCCAACGTATCTTCAAGTGTCTGCTTCTTTAGTATCTTCAGCATTTGCATTGGTGTAAAAAATTAAAACAACAAACGGGAATTTTTCAAGGTTGCGTTTATTTTGCCACAAAACAGCTTAAACATATGACAGTAACGTAGAAACAATGTAAAGAATACAGACCGTAATTAACTGCAACATTCGTAACGGTAGACAAAAAGTTCTTCGTGGTTTTTTTTCTGACTTAATGGATTTGTAAACACTTTCTGACACCTGTTTAATGTGGACAGTACAGCGTGTTATCACCTCTGACACCAATAAAGACCTGACAACGACGATACATGCTGTGAGTGATGTCATCAATCTTATGTTGATGCAATAACGCCCATTCTTCCTAAAGAGCTGCTCAAAAGACTTGGAGAGTATTCGATGGATGCTGACGTGATGCAGCCCGTCTCCCTAGTGCATCCGTGCATCCCAGACATGATCTATGGGATTCAAACCAGGAGAACCAACAGGCCACGCCATGAATGCAATATCTTTCGTTTCCAAAAAAGCATGAATCACCCTACTCTATGAGGTCGAGCATCATCGTCCATCAATACGAAGTCTGGGCCCACAGCACCTCGCAACAACCACGTATGATATCCCAAAATCTCTTCGCGGTACCTAACAGCGGTTAAATCTTGCTGATTCGCCAGTACAATTTCATGAAGAGGTGTTCGAGTGTTCAACATTATCCCTACCCACACCATTAGGGCTCCTCCTCGATATCGGTCTCTTTCCAAGATATTTGGGTCTCTAAATTGTATTTCACTTGACCCCCAGATGCGGATCCGTCGAGAATCACTCTCCAGATCAAATCGGAACTCATCTGTGAAAACAACATTGGCCCACCGTTCGAGCGTCCAGGTGGCACATTGACAGCTCCACTCTAGAAGTTCCCTTCAGTGAAGACAAGCTAGAGGTAAACAGACAGCAGGTATCCAACAATAAAGACCACTCTGCTGAAACCTTGTGCCCTTACAGCACAACGCTCCCCTCTTTCTGATATCACACTTAGTCGGCTCTGTCCTGGTCTCCAGGATACAGTTTCGGTCTCTACAAAGTGTCACATCATCCGAGGAACAACAGAACGATTCACATTAAACCATCAGGCCACAGCAGTTTGCGACTCTCTTGTTCCATTCTTCCTATGGCCCTCCACAGCAGAGATTGTAGGTCTGTGACTGTGTGCACAGCGATTGTAGATGTGCTACTACCCTGCAAATACTACCCCGCTTGACTGGTTCCTTGACGTCATTGATGGTGCGGATGTCCATTGATGGGAATGTCATCTTTCGTGCAGGATACGATCGTAACGACATCTGTTGACAGTCTGTATGACTATATCATGAATTAGACACAGGACGGGGAAATAGCAGTTTGCCGCTTTAATTTTGGACACCATTGTATGTGACATTCTCTCAAGGGTCAAACAATCCTGGGCCATATATGCTGTCCTCCTCTATATACGTTGCATATCCCTTGGTACTTCTATCTGGTGCGGTTCCCCTACACTAGAGCGATATTCTAGCATCTGTTGCACAATTGAGATGTTAGTAATCTCCTTTCTAAACTGATTGCATTTCCCTAGTATTTTACCGATACACTGCAGTCGCCCACCTGCTTCACCTACGACCGAGCCTATGTGATCGCTCATTTAACATCCCTGCAAAGTTATACAAGAGGTATCTGCAACAGTTGGCTGTTTTGAACTGTAACTCGTTGACACTTCAGTCATAGGATAATAAATTACCAATCCTTGCACCACTTTGAAATCTTATTAAGGTATGACCTAATATTTGTGCGGACTTTTTTCAGTCAGTACATTACAGGTAAAAGCATCATCTGACAAACATCTTTGGTTGCTATTAATACTGTCTGTAAAGTCACTACTATACAACTTGAACAGCCGGGGTGCAAACATACTTTCCTGGAACACAGGGTTATTGCTCATCTTTAATGTTCCACTGGGTTCCCGTGTAAATTTTTCTGGCTGGGTGCAGGCGGCGGATTTTTCACCACAAGGCTCCCTGTTGCCCACGGAAATGTCGTACAACGGGAATATAGTCTGGTTCGCAGATATTCCATCATGCCTCGCACCCGTGGAGAGTGTTACATGGCTCCCTACTCGTTCCATCTAAATCGCTATTTTTTCCAGAGAACTTAGGAATATTACTAACTTACAATGGCACCAATTTACTTTTATATGCCCTGATAAGTACCGGTGTATTTACATACAAACATGTATGAAACTCAGCATGAACGAATTTTGTGATCAATATTAAATATTTGTGCAATATTATGATTTACATGTAATATTTACAATAATAAAACTACAGAAATTTCAAATAGTTGTGGTTTCCACTGTGTTAATCCATTTGAGGTTCTTCATTCTATCTAAAGCGTGTTACTGAAAATACCGCCAAAAAACCGTCTTGTGATTCAGATCAACATCTACTGGACATCATGGAATCACAGTCCAAATAGCTACGCTTATTACTGACTCACTACTGCCCACTATAACAGGTATCTTCAACCACTCAACAAGTGTTTCCCTGAGTCCCGGAAACAGGAACTAGTTCAGCCATTATCTAAAATGGACGTTCCACAGTACCCTCTGATTGCCGACATATTCGGATTCTTCCTGCACTGTTCAAGACATTAGGAAATGTAGTCCACCACCAGCCGACAGAGCACCTGACTGCTAACAGCCTTCTCTTATGTGCTTATTAGACTTTAGCAAAACCTTTCACACTCTCGATTGCGACATTTTACTTGCCTAACTTAGCAGCCTCAATTTACCGCCAAGTGATGTTCAGTGGTTTCGCTCATACAACTTGTCTGCAGTTGGTCATGTTCGATGCCATCTATTCACAATGGAGGTAAGTAGTATCAGGTATCGCCCACGGTACGGAATTGGGTCCTTTACTACTTTCATTGTACGCAAATGGCGTGAAATAAGTTATTTCAAACTGGAAATACCACACGTATCGTGATGACCTCCAGTTGTGTACAAGCGTAAACCTGAAAGACAGCTATCGAGAATCTTAATACCCACCTGTAAAAATAGTTGTAGGACACAGGGATAAAGCTCATGCCATATGAAACCCAAGAGGTACTGGTTGGTCACCTTTGTACATTAGCACGAAATCTGGGGAAGCCCTCCCAACTTTAACGTTAAATGGGACTAATATCAAATTCTCCCCTTCAGCAAAGACGGGTAATAGTATAAATTGGACTGAGCACGTATCTACAGTGTTCCAGAAGGTATCAGAACCTTTCAATGCCCTACAAAAATATGAAAAGTTACTTCACCTTGACCTGAAAAAGAAAATTATACGAACATTCATACCTCCAATTACTGATTAAAGAAATTTTGTCCTGCATTATCCTCTTTAGGAAAGCTCCCGCCTCCTAGAACTGGTTATGAATGCCTGTGTTCATTACATCTGTGTTGGACTCTCTGATCATATTTCAACAACATATGCACAGCTATCCTAGCTGCATGCAGACAGGCACAGAGATTCCCATACTCTCTGACCTCTCTACTGTCTTATTAACAAACACTGTTCTCATACCTCTCCTCGAGCTTAACACTCTTATCTGATCATCATGGCAAAAACACGCAATCCTATCAGAATAAAATGCTTTCTAGTCCTCTCCATCGTTCAGCGACTGCCAGGAAATCCTTCTCAGTAGCAGGAACCCGACTCTGAACTAAATAACATCTCAGTCGTCAGAAGATAATTAATGACATCTCCTCTTAAGCAACAATACAGATTGCGATTGTCCATGTACGCGTTTGTTACCCTTGTACATCCTTCTTTCAAACCAGATCTTCCTTTTTTCCCATTATTTTTAGCTGGATCAATCTCTTTAAATTTTCATTCCCCAGAACTCGCTATATAAGAAAACAGTTATCCTGTACACCTGTAAATTTATTTTTATCTGCTACCGTCATTATTGTCATTATTGCAATTATTATTGTTATTGACTTTTTTTTCTCAGACTTAAGTCTGGTTAAAATTGGAACGTGACGCGGACCTCGGTCAAGCGTGACTTCTTTGTAACTGTATGGTATATGTTATATTGCATTTAGGAACTTTCGGGTAATTGAACATGTATCAATAATTACAGATTTTTGTAGTTGTATATATATGTTTGGATGTAGCTGTATTGCTTTGATGTACTGGTGGATATTGTGAGGTATGACTCCTGTAGTTGATAGTATAATTGGGATAATGTCGACTTTATCCTGATGCCACATGTCCTTGACTTCCTCAGCCAGTTGGATGTATTTTTCAATTTTTTCTCCTGTTTTCTTCTGTATATTTGTTGTTTTGGGTATGGATATTTCAATTAGTTGTGTTAATTTCTTCTTTTTATTGGTGAGTATGATGTCAGGCTTGTTATGTGGTGTTGTTTTATCTGTTATAATCGTTCTGTTCCAGTATAATTTGTATTCATCATTCTCCAGTACATTTTGTGGTGTGTACTTGTATGTGGGAACGTGTTGTTTTATTAGTTTATGTTTCATGGCAAGTTGTTGATGTATTATTTTTGCAACATTGTCATGTCTTCTGGGGTATTCTGTATTTGCTAGTATTGTACATCCGCTTGTGATGTGATCTACTGTTTCTATTTGTTCTTTGCAAAGTCTGCATTTATCTGTTATGGTATTGGGATCTTTAATAATATGCTTGCTGTAATATCTGGTGTTTATTGTTTGATCCTGTATTGCGATCATGAATCCTTCCATCTCACTGTATATATTGCCGTTTCTTAGCCATGTGTTGGATGCGTCTTGATCTATGTGTGGCTGCGTTAGATGATACGGGTGCTTGCCGTGTAGTGTTTTCTTTTTCCAATTTACTTTCTTTGTATCTGTTGATGTTATGTGATCTAAAGGGTTGTAGAAGTGGTTATGAAATTGCAATGGTGTAGCTGATGTATTTATATGAGTGATTGCTTTGTGTATTTTGCTAGTTTCTGCTCGTTCTAGAAAGAATTTTCTTAAATTGTCTACCTGTCCATAATGTAGGTTTTTTATATCTATAAATCCCCTTCCACCATCCTTTCTGCTTAATGTGAATCTTTCTGTTGCTGAATGTATGTGATGTATTCTATATTTGTGGCATTGTGATCGTGTAAGTGTATTGAGTGCTTCTAGGTCTGTGTCACTCCATTTCACTACTCCAAATGAGTAGGTCAATACTGGTATAGCATAAGTATTTATAGCCTTTGTCTTGTTTCTTGCTGTCAATTCTGTTTTCAGTATTTTTGTTAGTCTTTGTCTATATTTTTCTTTTAGTTCTTCTTTAATATTTGTATGATCTATTCCTATTTTTTGTCTGTATCCTAGGTATTTATAGGCATCTGTTTTTTCCATCGCTTCTATGCCGTCGCTGTGGTTATCCAATATGTAATCTTCTTGTTTAGTGTGTTTTCCCTTGACTATGCTATTTTTCTTACATTTGTCTGTTCCAAAAGCCATATTTATATCATTGCTGAATACTTCTGTTATCTTTAGTAATTGGTTGAGTTGTTGATTTGTTGCTGCCAGTAGTTTTAGATCATCCACGTATAGCAAATGTGTGATTTTGTGTGGGTATGTTCCAGTAATATTGTATCCATAATTTGTATTATTTAGCATGTTGGATAGTGGGTTCAGAGCAAGACAGAACCAGAAAGGACTTAATGAGTCTCCTTGGTATATTCCACACTTAATCTGTATTGGCTGTGATGTGATTTTATCTGAATTTGTTTGGATATTAAGTGTGGTTTTCCAGTTTTTCATTACTGTGTTTAGAAACTGTATCAATTTAGGATCTACTTTGTATATTTCCAATATCTGTAGTAACCATGAGTGGGGTACACTATCAAAGGCTTTTTGGTAATCAATGTATGCGTAGTATAGGGACCTTTGTTTAGTTTTAGCTTGATATGTCACCTCTGTATCAATTATCAGTTGCTCTTTACATCCTCGTGCTCCTTTGCAGCAGCCTTTTCGTTCTTCATTTATAATTTTGTTCTGTGTTGTGTGTGTCATTAATTTCTGTGTGATGACTGAAGTTAATATTTTGTATATTGTTGGTAGGCATGTTATGGGGCGATATTTAGCTGGGTTTGCTGTGTCTGCTTGATCTTTAGGTTTCAGATAGGTTATTCCATGTGCAAGTGTATCAGGGAATGTGTATGGGTCTGCAATGTAACTGTTAAATAACTTAGTTAGATGTGAATGTGTTGAGGTGAACTTCTTTAGCCAGTAATTTGCTATTTTATCATTTCCAGGGGCTTTCCAATTGTGTGTAGAATTAATTGCTCGGGTGACTTCATGTTGCAAAATTATCACTTCAGGCATTTGTGGTATCATCTTGTATGTGTCTGTTTCTGCTTGTATCCACCGTGCATGCCTGTTATGTTGTACCAGGTTTGACCATATGCTGCTCCAGAAGTGTTCCATGTCTGTTATGTTTGGTGGATTGTCTATTTTAATGTGCGTGTTATCCATTGTTTGGTAAAATCTCTTTTGGTTTGTGTTGAATGTTTGGTTTTGTTTCCTTCTATTTTCACTTTTTTTGTATCTTCTAAGTCGTTTGGCCAATGCTTGCAATTTCTGCTTTTTTTCATCTAATTGCTCTATTGCTTCTTGTTGTGAGATTTTACCTAACCTTTTTCGTTTTTTGTCTGATATTTCATTTCTTATAAATTGTGTTAGCTGTCCGATGTCTTTTCTCAGTTTTTCTATTCTGATTGTTATTATTATTATTATTGTTATTATTATTATTATTATTATTATCACTATTAATGGCAATAGTTGCAATAGTACGAATACTGCCATTATTAGCTTTATTACTTCAAATACAGTACTACTTGCTCCCATTGCCACTTTATACAAACACATCATTTTAATACTATTTGTCATATTGAAATCGTTATTTCTTAGGAAACTGTATGTGAACCCGTGGTCGATGTAAGAGAGCTGTTTATGACCTTAATAAGATCAGGTTAAATAAGTAAATAAACAGATAAATAGAAACCATTGCTGCAAGTAAAGTACCTTTTATACTTTTATAGCAAGCCTCCGCGGAAATGCTACTTCATTGATAGTATGTTTCAGGTTTATAGCCAATTTTAATATAACATCTTGCGCAAAGTATTTTCACCTTTCTGAAACGGTGATACTACTGAAGAAAATCATAGTTAGTGTTCCAAATTTCCAATTTTGGTTGTCACAGCCAGCACATGTAGAAATATTACTGCCAAGGGATTGATATTATCTGGAGATGCTTTCTCTGAAATCGCTCACACAGTGCAATATTTACCATTCTGAAAAATGACCAGATTACAGATGAATTCTAAATCACAAAACAGTGTGTTTCTTTAAAAATATGTGGACTACATCGTGATGTTTACCAGCTTCCGATGTGTCCATGTACACCGCTTCTCGCTTTGCTCGGGCTGTGTTGTTTTAAAGGAGATGGGAGCAGTTTCTGTGTCGACTGACAGGCACGTGTTGTTTGCAGGTGAGTTGCGGTCACCAACATCGAGAGGCAACCGTTTCTCTTCGCTCTTCCGCTTTCCTTCCTCGTCAACAAGAGGTACTGTAAACTGGACCACGTCTAATTATTATGCAAAAGTGCAGAAGTTCCTTTCTTAATACATACTCTGAGCTGTCAACCATATTTTGTGATATTGTTCAACTCGAAAATTTAGCTGTAACAAGAGCCTCCGTGAATTACATCTCCGTGTGAGGTAAGAAATATGATTTTAGTCGTTTGTCGATGTTCAAATATGAGGGTGTACCAGAAAGTATTACCTTAGGGTCTTTTATTCTCAATATCTGTAGAGGTATTTCCTGTCATACATTCTATGCGGTCCACTTCCTGGCTTCACTGACGTTAGTTACAACCCTTTGGCGTTAGAGGGCTCCCAACTGTAGAGTGTAGCATGGTGGTGTGTGTTGTGCGTGAGAAACATCAATGCGATGAGGTACAGCTGCTTCAGGGAATTTTTCAGCAAATGTATCTGGCGTTAAATGTTTGTACTTATTGCGTTGTCGAAATACATATTCTACAAGAGAAGAACATTCCGCATTACTGAAACAAACAGTTAAATGTATTGCGGTAATAGAACGAGTTAAGAAAAAAAACCGAGTGTTTGAGAAAACAGTTCTGCCGTCTTGTGTTTTGCGAACTTTGTTTAGAACTTCCAACTTAATCTACGTCTGTAGTCCGAATGGTCAGTGCGCAGTGACTTATCTAACGCACCGTATTACACAAGAGTATCTGTTTTCACGGTCCCCCATGTGTCAGAACGGATGTTGTATAACTTATGTACAACTGGAGTCAGTTGCGTAGGCACTATCTGCATTATATTTATTTTGGAAGAGATATGTGATATTCCGTCACTGATTTATTCTATGCACAACAAGTGTAAATTCCTAATCCAGTCTTTTAGATCTAGGCTCTGAACTGATTCCCTCTCAAATAATTGAAACTAGCGACATACCTTTAATAGGCCCCACAATGACACACTTCTTTGCAAACTGCCAGAAAATCCTGAGAGTGTCTGGTAATATGTAAATCATACCAGCGAGATGAGAAAATGATTACCTTGACTCCACGATAGCAGTGGTAATGTTACCGATGACAGCGCATCTAAAGTGCAGTTACTAAACACGGCATTCTGAAACTCCTGTACAAAAGAAGATGAAGTAAGTATTCTAGAATTCAAATTAAGGACAGGTTCCAGCATAAATAATTTGGTAATAGTAACCGGTACCCTGTGTATAATGAAGAGATGTGCGTCACTTAATACATGAAAGTCTTCCAATTCATGTTGCATAACATTTAGGTTCGTTTCGGTGCGTGTTGATGAAACATATCATTTTTAGGAAACTTATATACCCGCTCTGTAGACTAAAGATTCGTACCAAAAAACTAGAAAGTTACATACGTCACACTAATACTCAAGAAACAATATGGAAGTTGTTGTTGTGGTCTTCATGCTACTCCATGCTACTCTATCCTGTGCAAGCTCCCAGTACCTACTGCAACCTACATCCTTCTGAATCTGCTTAGTGTATTCATCTCGTGGTCTCCCTCTGCAATTTTTACCCTCCACGCTGCCTTCCAATACTAAATTGGTGATAACTTGATGCCTCAGAACATGTCCTGCCAACCGATCCCTTCTTCTAGTCAAGTTAAGCCACAAATTTCTCTTCTCCCCAATTATCTTCAATACCTCCTCATTAGTTGTGTGGTCTACCCATCTAACATTCAGAATTCTTCTGTAGCACCACATTTCGAAAGCTTTTATTCTTCTCTTGTCTAAACTATTTATCGTCCATGTTTCACTTCCATACATGGCTATACTCAACACAAATACTTTCAGAAACGACTTCCTGACATTTAAATCCATACTCGATGTTAACAAATTTTTCTTCTTCAGAAACGCTTTCCTTTCCATTGCCAATCTTCATTTGATTTCCTCTCTACTTCGACCATCATCAGTTGTTTTGCTCCCCAAATAGCAAAACTCCTTTACTACTTTAAATGTCTCATTTTCTAATCTATCACCCGACTTAATTCGACTACATTCCATTATCCTCGTTCTGCTTTTGCTGATGTTCATCTTATATCCTCCTTTCAAGACACTGTCCATTACGTTCAACTGTTCTTTCAGGTCCTTTGCTGTCTCTGACAGAATTACAATGTCATCGGTGAACCTCAAAAGTTTTATTTCTTCTCCAAGGATTTTAATTCCTACTCCGGATTTTTCTTTTGTTTCCTTTACTGCTTGTACAGTATACAGATAGAATAACGTCGGGGATAGTCTCCATCCTGTCTCACTCCCTTCCAAACCACTGCCTCCCTTTCATGCCCCTCGACTCTTATAACTGCCATCAAGTTTCTGTACTAGCTGTAAACAGTTCCCTGTATTTTACCCCTGCCCCCCTTCAGAATTGAAAGAGAATATTCTAGTCAGCATTGTCAAAAAGTTTCTATAAGTCTACAGATGCTAGAAACGTAGGTTTGCCTTTCCTTAATGTATCTTCTAAGATAAGTCATAGGGTCAGTACTGACTCACGTGGTACAACATTTCTACGGAATCCAAACCGATGTTCCCCAATGTCGGCTTCTACCAGTTTTTCCATTCGTCTGTAAAGAATTCATGTTAGTATTTAGCAGCCGTGACTTATTAAACTGATATTTCGGTTATTATCACATCTTTCAACATTTCTTTCTTTGGGACTGAAATTACTATATTCTTCTTGAAGTCTGAAGGTATTTCCCCTGTCTCATACATCTTTCTCACCAGATGGTAGAGTTTTGTCAGGGCTGGTTCTCCCAAGGCTATCAGTAGTTCTAATGGAATATTGTCTACTCCCGGGGACTTGTTTCGACTTAAATCTTTCATTGCTCTGTCAAACTCTTCACGGAGTATCATATTTCCCATTTCATCTTCATCTAATATAGAAGTAACCATCTGAATTATTGACCCACACCACTGATGTCGATTTTCAGTAGATTTTTGGAACATTTTCTGGGCGCTAACACTATGAATACATCAAACTAAACCATCGATTGAAACGGATCCATGAAAGGGGTGTTGTGGATACCAAATAGCTCTTCATTCTCATGAAGTAATGTGTTTGAATCTAAAGTTTATTCCATATTTCGACATTTCCAGAGGGCGTTTGTCATCGTTCCTCACAACCAACTACTAATCACAATGTTTATCTACGAAAGACAATTTAAGTTTTGAGATTTGATTCTTGATTTCCTGTCAGAAAAGTCACAATCTATGTAACAGACGGGAAGTCATTGAGTCATGCACAAGTGGTAGTTCGCGTCTCTCAAGGAATTGCTCTAGCCCCTCTGCAGTTCTTAATCAAGATAAAAGATTCGAATACAAGCTGAACAGCCCTCGTAGATTGTTTGTAGATCATGCTGTCGTTTACTGTCTAATGAAGTGAACTAAAGGACAAAATGCATTGCAGAGTGATTTAGACAAGATATCTACACAGTGCGTAATGTTGGAATTGCCACTCTACATGAGTACCGAAAAAATAAGTTAAATTTAGGTTACGCGATGTATCACACAAGTTTAAAAAGTCTTCAGCTACGTAACTGACAATCTTAAACTTATAGAGAAGGTGAATTAAAGACTGCTTTATTGGCAGAACACTTAAAAGTTGCAACAGATGTGCTAAGGAGACTGTCTACACTATGCTTGCATTTCCTCTTTTTGAGTATCGCTACGGGCTGTGAGATTCTTCATGGATAGGACTGACGAGGGCCACCGGAAAAGTACAAAGAAAGGCAGCTCGTTTCATATTTTTGCGAAATAAAAGAGACAGTGATACGAAACGTGAATTGGAATCTCAACCGTTACTACAAAACTTCCGTCGTCAACTTCCACCTACACAGAGAGAAACTATCATCGTAATTAAAATAAATCATCACTCGCATGAAAAGATTTAAGGTATAATTTTTCGCAAGTGCTGTTCAAGAAAGGAATGGTCGAATAAAATCTTATAGTGGTTTTGCACCCCTCTGGCAGCTGCTAATTGTGGATTGGGGAGTTTACATGCAGATGCAGATGTAGTATAAACGAGTCAGTGCAAACAAATGATTTGTTTAAATTTATCATTTTTGGTTGTTTCACATTCTTCAGCTGGATTTATATGAAACGTTGCAACTTATTTACTTCATGTGATAGCAGTTCTTGCCTGTCACTAGCACTTACAGGGTTAAGACGATATGTGATTACCGGAAAAGTGACACAGATGTACGCTTCAACAGAAGTTGCATAATAGTAAGAGTGAAACGGAGAAACACTCTGCCATATGTTGTAAAGTGGCGTGCTGCTTATGCATACATATGTTGATGTACATGTAGAATAATTGCTAATATGACTCAGTTTACAAAACCCACTACCATTCTCAATTCTTCCTAACACATCATTGAGGATACAAATTCGAAATAATAGTAAGATATCAACCCATCTGCCGTTAAATGTGTTTTTAAATTATCCAAACATTGCATTGAAAAATTAAGACCTACTGGAGATATGGAGAGAAATCTCGAAATTTAGTGAAACTACTACTCCCAAGAAACGTTATCAGATTTCTTCACAAGCGTTGTAGAATGATTCCATAATGTTAATCCAGAGGTACTACGAGCCTGCCACGACTTTCAAGCTGAAAATAAAAATTCCTATTACCCACGCGCTCATGAGTTTTCCGCAGCGCTTATTGGCGATATCGTAAATCTGTTCAGGCCATTAACTTCCAGTATTACTCCTAGCGGGCGTCGAAATGAATTCTCTTTCCACGGTAAAAATCATCTCTTTGAAGGGCCATTCATTCACAAGAAAATTAAATATGTTATTAAGGTTGGTTTTAAAAAATTCTGAATACGATTATTTTCTGTACGTTCATTCACATAAATTCTGGAAATATGGTTTTATCGCTGTTTGCATACACGTTTAGATGAATTAGGAACTATATAGAATAATCCTTTCGAAATATACCCACCAAATACTAAAATATTTTTAACTGCTTGGTTTTCCTCTGCTGACAATCGGAAGAGATTTAACGGATCACATTTCACTACATAATGAAACTAATTTTTTTACCCTGAATGCACTATCGAAAGACATCACACCCGCACGCACACGAGTACCACACACACACACACACACACACACACACACACACACACACACACACATTTACTTCAGTGCTCCAGAAACCACTTTACGGTATATCGGTCGCCACTCTATCATTTCTTCCTTTCTCTGTTCTATCCAAGAATGGCCGGTGGTAAGCATCACAATCGGAGAGCCTTTGTATGAACTCCAATATTCTTGATTTTCCTTCATTTTGCGAGGTGTACGTGGAACGTAGTAATAGGTTGGTATACTTTTCCAGGAACATAAAATCTCGCAATTTCCCAGGAAACGTCTTAGTGATACATAGCGCCATTCATATTGCACCTGACAACGGAGTTGGATGAGCATCTTGGTGCTGCTGGTGCTTCTTCTAACTGAACCCGTGATGAAACGTATTACTGTTCTTTTTTACCTTCTTCGGCACCTATAAATGAGTACTTTGAGAGCAAGAGATACTTTGAGACGTAGAACAGGAGAAAAAGTCATGACGGGCCACATAAAGCTAGTCAGGCGACTGATTGACCCAAAAAAAGGACTTTTACTAATCTTATTTGCTAAGGGCCCAGTCCAGGAAAGGAAAACTTGAGAAGTAGACTAGCTCAGGAAACAGAAGGAATTCCTGGACAAGGTAACTTCACTAATATCAAACGCTAATTTGAGGAAAAAATTTCTGAGAAAGCACAACTCGGGCACTAGATTGTATGGTAGTGAATTATGAAATGTGGGAAAGCAGAGTAGAAGATAATCGAAAAGTTTCGAAGGTGATGTTAGAGATGGATGTTGAAAATCGGATGGATTGACAAAATCAGGGATAAAAAGAATTCTCGGCACAGTCAGGGAAGACATCAATTTGCGACAAAGGTGTCAGAAGGAGATGGCGAGGATGAAAACTGCACGGGAAGACAGAGATTGGAATATATTCAACAAAAAATTAAGGAAGTTTTATTCTGAGATGAAGAGGTTGGTACAAAAGTGGAATTGTTGACCGGCAGCATAAAATTAGCTAGAAGATAGATGACAAAAAAGGAAAAAAATAGAAATGATCCAAAGTTAAGAGTAATATTCAAGACTCGGTGAAACGCACATTTTATAGAATATGTCGTTCGTAGTTAAATCTGTCTGGCATCTGCGTTTTCTACAATTAAATTCATGTGTTCCGAGACTCCGGAAGCATGGATATTTTACGTGTGTGGCCGCTTTCAGAAATTAACTGTCTGTCGTGTAACCGGACAATTGTGGGTGTTTCTTGCTACTTGTTCGGAATATTGAGCAATAATGCAAAATTATAGACTTTTGTGTGAGCTCTTAGTGAAACACTGTAGCTAATACATAAGACGTTTCCCTACCTGTCACAACCACTGGATTTATACTATCTATGTTAACGTTTGAAAGGTGATGTTCGTCGATTAGAATAACTAAATGATGATATGCGACACTGATGGCGTAATACTTACATTAAAGGAAATAGAACCTACACGGAAAGCTGCCGGTATTGGCGTGCCTTTTGTGTATTTTTATTAAAATTTCATCACTATGCGAGATTATTTTAATAAATTTTCGTGCAAAAAAGGTTCAGATTCACAAGTGAAGAATGATGTGAGTGCATGATTGATATTGGATGTCTCCAAAGTTACTGCAACTTTCAGGCAGAGATCGCGACACGTGTTTTTTGTACGTCACTTAAATGACGTGCAGCAGTCTGCTCCAAAATTAAACATTTTATTTACGTATGGTACACAGTTTTTCCTAAGGTAAAACAGATCGCTAATATTTTAAACTTACTAGTTCCATCACAGCATGCACTCTACACACTACTACTTCAGGAAAACCATATCCGACACGATCTCACTTCTCCCCGCCATAATAAATAATTTTAAACTACATATCAAAGTAAACAATGACACCGGGAACCAAAAGAGGTTGTACGTATTGTACATTCTTTTTGTTGTTTTGGAAATGTTTCAGAAGTCAATAACAACACTAATGATAACTGGAAACGTAATTTGAAAATTTAAATTTTCCAGATAAGTCAGTTAGATAAAAAGTTAAAATTTTAAAAATATATTTTCGAATCAGGATTATTCAGTTAACTATTGTAATGCTTATAAGTGCTGATATTTCTACTAGTGACTGAGCACAGTGTACTGAACAATGTTACCTCAGTATTCCTGTCCCTTATAATTATAGATTCCAGGTGTAGTAAGTTTTTATGTTATTTAGCACCTCCAAGCGCATATGGTTAGAGCAAATCATTAATGCTTATTTTCCTCTTGGCAGCAGGTCAAGTGTTAAAGTGTGGACGCGCCAACGCGAAACGGTTAGTCTGTACTGACTGGCACAATCCACTTAGTGATGCAGTTATGACCCCCCAGGAAACATCTTTGTGGGAAGACAGTTCGACACAATAAAAAAGAAACAACCAATACACTAATATGTGTACATATTTATGTACCACAAACAAAAATATATGAACTTATAGCCGTTACACCCTGTGTATTTCATTATGATACAAGGATATACCGCATTTGATTTGGATGTCATAATTTGTAAGTACATACATAAAACGAAACTGCGTGGAGTTTTATTGGAACATGACTTAAATTAAACAAGTGTATCCTGTTCTATGCCAAATAGCGAGACTACACATTTGGCCAGTCATTACAAGCTTCATGGTGTAACACTCTTCGTTTCTAACAGCCTAGTTTACTGGAGGACAAAAATCTGTCACTACACAATGTGGTAACGGGGTTGAACAGATTGGACTTTCAATATAATTTCTCACTACGCAATACTGATAATCAGTCGCTTACTACCTAGAAACAAGTAAGGTTCAGGATTTATTCAGTAATTTTCACTGTGATTTTGGATGGACATTATGCAACTGATCAGCACTGAGTGGGAGGTGGACACAGAAACACCAATGATGTTTCCCTTTGGCGTTTCTGACGGTAATGGGAAAGCAAAATCGGCTTGGTCAGCTGCAACTCTTTGTGGATTTTCTGATTCTCTTTTCAAATTTCTTTTCTTATTTTCTGAGGTTTCTATACATTGCGGCGTAAAAGTTATACACAAGTATATCTACACTATGTGATCAAAAGTATCTGGACACCTGGCTGAAAATTACTTACAAGTTCGCGGTGCCCTCCATCGGTAATTTTGGAATTCAATATGGTGTTAACCCACCCTTAGCCTTGATGACAGATCCCACCCTCGCAGGCATATGTTCAATCAGGTGCCGGAAAGTTTCTTGGGCAATGGCAGCACATTATTCGCGGAGTGCTGCACTGAGGAGAGGTATCGATGTCGGTCGGTGACGCCTGCCACGAAGTCGGCATTGTAAAACATCCCAAAGGTGTTCTGTAGGATTCAGGTTAGGACTCGGTGCAGGCCATTCCATTACAAGAATGTTATTGTTGTGTAACCACTCCGCCACAGGCCGTGCATTATGAACAGGTGCTCGATCGCGTGGAACGAGGGTATCGCCATCCCCAATCTGCTCTTCAACAGTGGGAAGCAAGAACTCGCTTAAAACATCAATGTAGGCCTTTGATGCGATAGTGCCACGCAAAACAACAAGGGGTGCAAGCATCTGCCATGAAAAACACGACCACACCATAACACCACTGCCTCCGAATTTCGCTTTTGGCACTACGCACGCTGGCAGATTACATTCACCGGGCATTCGCCGTAGCCACACCCTGCCATCGGATCGCCACATTGTGTACCGTGATTCCACGCTCCGCACAACGTTTTTCCACTGTTCAGTCGTCCAATGTTTACGCTCTTTACACCAAGTGAGGCGTTGTTTGGCATTTACTGGCGTGATGTGTGGTTTATGATCATCCGCTCGACCATGAAATACAAGTTTTCTCACCTTTCGCCTAATTGTCGTAGTACTTGCCGTAGATCCTCGTGCAGTTTGGAACTCTTGCGTGATGGTTTGGGTAGATGTCTGCCTATTACACATTACGACCCTCATCAAGTGTTGGCGATCCCCGTCAGTCAACAGACGAAGTTGGCCGGTACGCCTTTGTGCTGTACGTGTCCCTTCACGTTTCCACTTCACTATCAAATAGGAAGCAGTGGACCTAGTAATGTTTAAGAGTGTGGAAATCTCGCGTACAAACGTATGACGCAAGTGACACCCAATCACGTGACCACGTTCGAAGTCCGAGAGCTCCGCGGAGCACCCCATTCTGCTCTGTCACGATGTCTAATGACAACTGAGGTTGCTGATATAGAGTACCTGGCAGTAGGTGGCCGCACAATGCACGTAATTGTGTTTTTGGGGGTGTCCGGATACTTTTGATCACATAGTGTATTTTTCCCATACAATGCAAGCTGTACCCTTAGCAAGTTATCCTGCACACTTAATTTTTATTGAAATTTTCTGGATATTTGGGATTAAGCAAATTCTTGCCCCATGTTTCCATGCTGTAGGAAACAACTGTTTGTTTTTGTCTCAATATATTTTCCGATTGATAATCCTGAACGAATTACAGTAAGCTTTCTAGGACGGAATGTAAATAATTGCTGTAGACTCTATCAGTGCCATTGTTTACTTGTTTTTCCCTCCGGAATATGCAGTTTGCTACCTTGGGGATTACTTAGAACTGTCAAGTTGATGTTACACAATTCTATTTAACAATAAATTTCGAACTTATAGACTGTAGGTGGTGACCAGAAAGTAGGATGAAGGATTTTTATCAGGAACTGGACTCCCTAAGGCTGCTGGAATTGCGGAATCTGTGGTTTTGCTCTTCCTGTATGTCTAAAACCAGTGGCATCCTGTTCTGGGCATTAGTACTGAGAGCCAGAAAGTTGACTGCCACACTCACCATTCACACATATAAAATAAATTGCCCATAAACCTGTATTAGTGCTTCGATATCTTGCCTAAGATTAATATTCAATGAATTCCGTTTCAAATCCAATCACGTACAATTAAGGTAACAGTGGAAATAGGGGGAAACATCTGTTGTTTCGTCTACTAGTCAGTAGTACATTATTCAGAAACAGAAATAACTATGACTAACGAATATTTGCGCAAGACCGAGACCCGTATGCGGACTTCTCGCTTTTTGCAAGTAGTCTCCTTGACCATTGAGCTATCCACGCATGCCGGCCGCGGTGGTCTAGCGGTTTTAGGCGCGCAGTCCGGAACCGCGCGACTGCTGCGGCCGCAGGTTCGAATCCTGCCTCGGGCATGGATGTGTGTGATGTCCTTAGGTTAGTTAGGTTTAAGTAGTTATAAGTTCTAGGGGACTGATGACCACAGATGTTAAGTCCCATAGTGCTCAGAACCATTTGAACCATTTTTTTATCCACGCATGCTTGATGCGAGACAAACTTTCGTTGACACTTTAGTTTCCACCTACCAAATCCGAACGTTCTTTACATTGACACCTCTGTTTGTCGCTGATATCATATCTTGCTACTGCAATTGAGATAATCTACATTGTTATTCATTTCATTTCGGTGAATGTAAATCAACTGCATATTCCTTGTGGGAGGATAAGCTTCGTTCGTCCACAGATTCCTTTTCTTTAGCAGTGTTAATCAACGATGCCGTATGAGAGAACATCTAAGTGGGAACGTCAGTGACAATGAACGTTGGGAAGGGTCTAGAGGAATATTCCCGTAGGCTAATAGCTATGGAGACTACTAACTAATCCGGGCTGGAGTGCCAGCCTATCATAGATTTTCATTAGTGGTATCATGTTCATTACATTCGGTTCTAGACAATAGCACTTTACGTGATAAAGAGAGAAAACCTAAAGTGGGAAGAATGTTACCTGAAGCTGAGCAATGTTATGCGGCCAATTCATGTTCCATTGAGACCTGTTGTTAGTTCTAGAACTACACCGTCCTCTTAAATCTCTCAATCAATAAACGAAATTCTGAAGCGGTACTATACTTTGGATATGTGGTACTGAGTTAAGAACCCAAATGATTCAGCAACTAAAATTAAAGATTCAGAAATTCCTGTAGGTGCTAGCTTTGCTTCTTTCGATGAAGCTAACATGTTTATAATTATATCAACTGAAGTAACAATAAAGATAATCTTTGATAACTTAGAAAAACATACAAAATTATCAACTTCAGAAATATCAGTCGTCACTGCCATATTACAGCCAGTGTTGTCACATATCTCGTTTAGCTGTAACCAAGGAGTTTACCAAGAGAAAGAGTGTCTTATCGTGGGCAGCAATAAATAAATTTTCCTGGGAGATATATTTCTCAATAATACGGAAAATAATTTCTGTAAAGAAAACAAAAGGCTCAAAAATAAAACTGTTTACCATTGGAGGTATGTTGGTGATAAATTGCGACTATATGATGGTACAATTGAGGAGATTGAGGAACTAATGCAATATTCAATCCTCGCCATAAAAATCTAAGATTCACAATAGAGCATGATGACATCAAAACCGTAAAAAACAATGTTCAACATACACAAAAGACACCCATAAATGGATGTAACAATTAGCAGTTCATCATGCCATTCCACTGAACACAAACGTGCTGCCTTTAGGTCCATGCTGTTGAGAGCACACACACTTAACTCGGAAGAAAACGGTCTTAGGACAGAACTGGAAGCAATAAAAGTTGTACCCACAAACAGTGGCTACGCATCCAAAACAGTTGACACTTTGGATAGATAAATACATAGAAATAAGGCAACAAAGTGTCACATTAAGAAAAAAGAAAATATATGTGCCAGAATCGTATTCCAAGGCCTCATATCACAAAAACTACTAACCTTTTTAAAAACATAAGAATGGCATTTTCAACTAATAATAAATTAGGACACTAACTAGTCCACAAGGTAGAAACAGATAATCAAAAATTAAACAGCAGTGGAGTGTATAAAGTATTACTCCCCAGATGTCCTGCCTACTATGTACCGAAAACAGGCAGAAATTTCAAAACCCAATTCAAAGAGCAGATAAATGCTTTCAGACTCAGCCACTTTGAAAGATAAGTTATTGCCCGAAAACAAACGTGTGATCAACAAGATTTGAAACAGTTTAGTAGTACTCTGCAATGAAGTCTTTGGTGAGACCGTAAATCTATTACAACTACTGGAAATATACCTCCACAAAATGGAAATCGTGAAACTATATCAAATGAACGGACGGATTTTGCTAACCATAATAATTTTCAATTTATTTCTTAAATACATAAATTTCTTAAAAGATCTCTTACATTATGTGCTAAACTTCATCTTTGATCACACCACTACAGCTTGGAAGTGTTTCTAAACAGTTGCAAACAAATGTACGGCTTGAGTGATGTGGTGTCCGACGACAGTATGAATAAACCAAGGCGGGCTAAAAGTTCTTCTTTGTGCTGTAGGTTATTCACAGTATTCCTACATTGTTTCTCACACGTTCCTGCACTCGATTCACGGAATACGAAAGCTAACATCTAACATCCTCATAACTGAAAAATGCGTTTAATCTCACTAAAAGCAAATGTAAATTACGTATTAGACGATTTGCACCTGAAGACGTACTCACAAGGTCCCAAATGCATCGAATAATTTGATTACACACGAAAAAAATTGACGGAAAAAGATTTTCTTGAAACTTCCTGTAAATTAAGCAGTGTGCTGTAGATTTGTATCGGATAGACTCTTGTAACCATTTAAACTAGAAAATCTGATGCGAGCACAGAATTCATACAAGAATGAAGAGGAAAAACAACAATTGCCCACCAAGCGAGATGGCGCAGTGGTTAGCACACTGGAATCGCATTCTGGAGGACGACGGTTCAATCCCGCGTCCCGCCATCCTGATTTATGTTTTCCGTGGTTTCCCTAAATAACTCCAGGCAAATGTCGGGATGGTTCCTTTGAAAGGGCATGGCCGAGTTCCTTCCCCGTCCTTCCCTAATCCGATGAGACCGATGACTTCGCTGTTTGGTCTCTTCCCACAAACAATCCAACAATGGTCCTTGACAGAGCGCGCAGTCGCTACACCTACATCTATTTGATTACTCTACAATTCACAATTACGTACCTCTCACAGGTTTCATCGAAGTACCTCTAAGCTACCTCTCTACCGTTCCACTCTCGAACAGCACGCGGAAAAATCGAGCACTTTAATCTTCCCTGCGAGCTCTGATTTCTCATATTTTACCGTAATGACCATTTCTCCCAATGGAGGTGGGCGCCAACAAAATATTTTCACTGTCTCAGAAGACAGTTGCTGTTAGAAATTTCGTGAGAATGTCCTGCCAGAGAGAGAAAAACTCCTTCGTTTTAAGGACTGCAATCCCAAATCGTGTATCATATCTCAGGCACTCTCTCCCCTATTTCGCGATAACACAAAACGAGCTTCTCTTCTTTGAAATTTCCCGATGTCCTCCGTCAATACCATCTGGTAACAGTTACGCTGTGCAGCAGTTTTCCGAAAGAGGACTTACAAGCGTAGTCTACGCAGTATCTTTTGTAGATGTGTTACATTTTTCTAAGTGTTCTGCCAGTAAATTACAGTCTTTGGTTTGCTTTCCCCGAAACATTATCAATGTGATTGTTCCACTTTTAAGTTATTAAAACTGTCTTCCCTAAGTATTTAGTGGAGCTTACAGCCGTTAGATTTGTGTGATTTACGTGTAACCGATACTTAGCGGATTCTGTTTAGTGTGGATGACCTCACACTTTTCATGATTTATAGTCAACTGACACTTTTGGCACCAAACAGTTGGCTTGTCTAAAACATTTTGCAATTCGTTTTGACCATATGTTGAGTTTATAGGACGGTAAATGACAGCTCCACCTACAAACAGTCTATGAGAACTGCTCAGATTATCGTTTACGCAGACCATGAACAACAGGAGGCCTATAACACTTTTTTGGGAAACGCCAGATATTACTTATGCTTTACTCGACGACTTTCCGTCAGTTATTACCAACTGTGACCTTTGTCACAGGAAGTCACGAATCCAGTTGTACAACGTAGACGATACTCAGTATGCAAGCAATTTAATTAGAAGGTGCTTGTGAGGAATGGTATCAAAAGTATTCTATATATCTAAAAATAGGAAGTCAATTTAACGTCCCCTGTCGATAGCACTCATTATTTTGAGAGAATAAAGGTTTAGTTGGGTTTCAATGTGATTCGTAACGTTTGAGCACAGTATGTGTTCCACAATCATACTACAAATCGACGTTAGTGAAAAGGGTCTGCAAATCAGCGGATAACTTCTATCTTACTAGGGCGTTGGTGTGACTTGTGGGACCCTCCAGTTAATGGGCACGGATCTTTCTGCGAGCGAGCAGTTATAAATGATTGCTAAGTATGGAGCTATTGTGTCAGCATGCTATGAAAGAAGACTGATTGATAAACAATCTGTACTGGAAGCGTTGCCTTTTTTAAGTGTTTTGAGCTGCCTCGCTACACAAGGGATATACTCATGTTGTCAGATCTGCTGGATTTTAATTTTGGAGTATTTATTTCGTCTTTCTTTGTGAGGGAATTTCGGGGAATAGTGTTTATTAACTCTGCTTCAGTGGTGCTGTCATCAGTAACATCACCATCGTTCTCGTGCAGTGAAGGTTGATAGAGCCTTGCCACAGGAGTACTTTACGTACGACCAGGATCTCTCTGGGTTTCATGCTAGATCTGGAGACAGACTTTCGTTGTGAAAACTATGCTTTTCTCGTTGCTTCTGCAATAGTTTTCTGACCCTTTTTCGTACCATGGAGGATCAGTACCACCTCTTATCAATTTATTTAGCGTATATCTTATAATGAGTGATACACTATCCCGAATCCAGAAAAAAACTGAATTTTTGAACACCTACTCTAGTAGTTTTAATAAGGAGAAAGGAGGGTGTTATTGAGAGAGAGACACCGTTGCTTATGCTTTGTGAAGTGTTTGAGCAGAAAGGGGAATCATTTAAGTGGAACAGCGGCCGCAGGCTTTAATGTATTATAGCCCGCTGGGTGGCCGCCGCGATGCAGAGGGGATTCGGCGTCGGGGCTTACGTCATCGGATATGGCGGAAGCCGATTGTATTCCGGGCAGCAGTACACACATACACACACATTCACACATACACACACACGTACATACGATAGGGAGGGGAAGGAGAATGAATTTTCCCGCCTATAATCCCACCTGTAATTCCTCACAGTTGGCAGAGCGCCTAATCTTATGTTTGGGGCTGTTGTAATCCTTTGTCCACATTGAGAACGCTGCCGGTGGCACAGGATGGGATCGCTTTCTATGGAGATGAGGGCCGCTGTGGCTTTAGGGGGGGAGCCGTACGCTGCTGCGTGTTCTCTTAATGGACGCACCGCGCCTACCGCACTCAACAGCTTACCGACTGGGAGGCATCAGGTGATTATTGTTATTATTTTAAAGAAAGGAGAGACGGACGGCATGGGAAAAATACTAAATACCCTTGGTAATCCATCGAGGCTAATGGGACAGCATCTGGTCATGCAATAATGAAAATTGAAACCAACAGCTGTATTGTAATTCTAACGTCATTTATTCAAAACAAGCTAGCAGTTTCGATGGAATACAGCGTCGTCTTCGGTCCCCTGATATGGAAAATAACGTATAATCAGAGTACTAACAACAACATGTACAGTTTGTGACTAAAACGGGCGTAAGTGACGTCATACAATCACGTATAAAAACCCCACTATCGGTACCCACACAAAACAAAGTTTCCCGCTAAAGTCGCAAACTGTGATTTTTGTTATCCGTACTCTCACAATACGCTACTTTCATGCTATGTATGTTGCCATTTACATGGTTGAATGTTTTGAATAAAGGACGTTTGGATTACAATGCAGCTTTTGAATTCAGTATCTGTATCTACATTTACATCTGCATGGATACTATGTAAATCATATTGAAGTGCCTGACAGAGGGTTCATCGAAACACCTTCATAGTAATTCTCTGTTATTGCAGTCTCAAGCAGCGCGAGGAAAAAGCGTACATCTGTGTCTTCCCGGGTGAGCTCTGATTTCCCTTATTTTATTATTATGATCAATTCTCCTTATGAAGGTCGGCTACCACAAAATGTATTCGCATCGAGAGGAGAATTTTTGAACGAAAAACGCCTTTGTCTTAGTGGTGTCCACCCCAAATCCTGTACCATGTCAGTGAGACTCTCGATCCTATTTCTCGACAGTAGAAAACGTGCTGCTCTTCATTCTACTTTCTCGATGTACTCCGTTAGTTATATCTGCCAAGGATCCCAAACCGAGCAGCATTACTCCAAAGGACGGACAAGCATAGTGTAGGCAGTCTCTTCAGTAGATCTGTTACATTTTCTAAGTGTTCTGCGAATAAAACGCAGTCTATGTTGAACATTTATTTACGGTTGCTGCTGTCAGCCATTTTTAAAATCGTAAAATCATAGAAGACAGTTTGTGTTTGAAATTTCGTGTGGCGGTCCTGCCACAGCGCAAAACGCCTTCGTTTTAATGACTGCTATCCCACATCGTGTAGCATATCCGTGGCACTCTCTCCCATATTTCGCGATAGTAAAATACATACTGATCTTCTTCGAACTTCCTCGATGTACTACGTGAATCCTATCTGGTATGCATCCCAGACCGTGTAGCATATTCAAGAAGAGGGCGGACAAGCACAGTGTAGGCAGTCTCTTTAGTAGCGGTGTTACATTTTCTAAGAGTTTTGCCAATAAAACGCAGTCTTTGGATTGCCTTGCCCACAATACTTTCTATGTGTTCCTACCAATTTAAATTGTTTGTAATAGTCATTATTCTAGTATTTCTGAAATGGACAGAGTTTCTTGATTGTTAAAATCATTTAAGATGTCCAATGTAGCCTGCCTGCTTCTTGATACAGGTGAAACTTATTCCACCATATATGACATAACGATTACTGTCGATTACCGACTTGAGTCCATTTTAAAAACAGTTTAGAGTACATGACGAAAATCCGCGTATATAATCTTCGTTATTACTGCATACAGGAACGCATTTTGTGACGAGGCAAATAACTGATATGTTGTTGACAAACGACATCTAAGTTCTTCCTTAATGTTTTTTAACAGCAAATACGATTCACTGACGCACCAGCATCAGAAAACTGCCACAGGCTTAAACTGGCCATTAATATAATGTCACACATGATGTAGTAGGTTTCTTCTGTATAAGGAATTTGAGGGCCTATAGTCGATACTTAAACTATTTTTAACACTGAGAAAATACGTCGGGGCTGTAGACCTATACATGAAGAAGCCAATAATTTATCCATATTGATGGTGGTTGAGCACCTTGATTCACCTGGATTCAAATACAGAAAGAAATGCACCAACCAACCACTTTACATATAGCATTGTGTATGCCATTTTACAGTAGTATCTACGTCAATGAAATGACGATAGAAACAGACGAAGATATTAAAGTATTACGGTAACTGAGAATTTTTGAAAACCTTACACGTGTCTCGGTATAAACAAAGCTATATAAATAGCGATGGGTGACTGTATTTCTGCAGATAGCGTGCCATGACCTGTATACATCTACTTGTACACTCCACAAGGCACCTTGTGGTAGAATGATACTTAATATGCCTTTCCCTGTTCCAATCACGAATGGTTCTTGGGAAGAATGACTGTTGCTAAGCCGCCCTAAGAGTTTTAGTATCTCTGATTTTGCTTTCATATACGCTGATCAGCCAGAACATTATGACCACCTAGGTAACAGCCGGTTTGTCACAAGTGCCCTGTCAAGACCATTTGACTGCCGTGTCATCCTCAGCTGCGGATGCTGATAGAAGGGCGTGTCGTCAGCACACCGCTCTCCCGGTAGTTTTCTCTGACCGGAGCAGCTGCTATTCCGCTGAGTAGCTCTTCAATTGGCACCACGAGGCTGAGTTCAACCCGAAAAATTGCAACAAAGCATGGCGGCCCGAATGCTCACCCATCCAAGTGCCGGCCACGCCCGACAGCGATTAAATTCGATGATCTGACGGCAACCGGTGTATCCACTGCGGCAAGGCCGTTGCACACACATCTGCCTATGCAAGTCACTAATTCCTGTAAATTCCAGGACAGTATGGTGTGCTCTGACGCCAGATTGTCTCATCCACCATGTGATCAATCGGGTTCAGATCTGGGAAGTTGGGAGGCCGGCATATCAATTAGAACTCGCCACTTTGTTCCTCGAACCTCTCCTGGCCTTGTGACATAGTGCATTATATTATGGAAAAATGCCACTGCCATTGGGAAACAAGATCGTCATAAATGGGTGTACTTGGCTGTAAACAGCGTAAGATACTCCATGACCGTCATGGTTCCTTAAATGAGCTCAATTGTCCCCTGGTAAATGTTACCCAGGACATAATGGAGCCGCTGCCAACTTGTCTCCGTCCAGCAGTACAGGCGTCAGGGTGCTGTTCCCCTGGAAGGCGACGGATTCGCGCCGTCCCATCTGCATAGTGAAGAACGTATCTACACTCCAGGAAATTGAAATAAGAACACCGTGAATTCATTGTCCCAGGAAGGGGAAACTTTATTGACACATTCCTGGGGTCAGATACATCACATGATCACACTGACAGAACCACAGGCACATAGACACAGGCAACAGAGCATGCACAATGTCGGCACTAGTACAGTGTATATCCACCTTTCGCAGCAATGCAGGCTGCTATTCTCCCATGGAGACGATCGTAGAGATGCTGGATGTAGTCCTGTGGAACGGCTTGCCATGCCATTTCCACCTGGCGCCTCAGTTGGACCAGCGTTCGTGCTGGACGTGCAGACCGCGTGAGACGACGCTTCATCCAGTCCCAAACATGCTCAATGGGGGACAGATCCGGAGATCTTGCTGGCCAGGGTAGTTGACTTACACCTTCTAGAGCACGTTGGGTGGCACGGGATACATGCGGACGTGCATTGTCCTGTTGGAACAGCTAGTTCCCTTGCCGGTCTAGGAATGGTAGAACGATGGGTTCGATGACGGTTTGGATGTACCGTGCACTATTCAGTGTCCCCTCGACGATCACCAGTGGTGTACGGCCAGTGTAGGAGATCGCTCCCCACACCATGATGCCGGGTGTTGGCCCTGTGTGCCTCGGTCGTATGCAGTCCTGATTGTGGCGCTCACCTGCACGGCGCCAAACACGCATACCACCATCATTGGCACCAAGGCAGAAGCGACTCTCATCGCTGAAGACGACACGTCTCCATTCGTCCCTCCATTCACGCCTGTCGCGACACCACTGGAGGCGGGCTGCACGATGTTGGGGCGTGAGCGGAAGACGGCCTAACGGTGTGCGGGACCGTAGCCCAGCTTCATGGAGACGGTTGCGAATGGTCCTCGCCGATACCCCAGGAGCAACAGTGTCCCTAATTTGCTGGGAAGTGGCGGTGCGGTCCCCTACGGCACTGCGTAGGATCCTACGGTCTTGGCGTGCATCCGTGCGTCGCTGCGGTCCGGTCCCAGGTCGACGGGCACGTGCACCTTCCGCCGACCACTGGCGACAACATCGATGTACTGTGGAGACCTCACGCCCCACGTGTTGAGCAATTCGGCGGTACGTCCACCCGGCCTCCCGCATGCCCACTATACGCCCTGGCTCAAAGTCCGTCAACTGCACATACGGTTCACGTCCACGCTGTCGCGGCATGCTACCAGTGTTAAAGACTGCGATGGAGCTCCGTATGCCACGGCAAACTGGCTGACACTGACGGCGGCGGTGCACAAATGCTGCGCAGCTAGCGCCATTCGACGACCAACACCGCGGTTCCTGGTGTGTCCGCTGTGCCGTGCGTGTGATCATTGCTTGTACAGCCCTCTCGCAGTGTCCGGAGCAAGTATGGTGGGTCTGACACACCGGTGTCAATGTGTTCTTTTTTCCATTTCCAGGAGTGTAGATTCATCAGACCATGCGACGCTCTGCCATTGCGCCAACGTCTACTGCCGAAGGTCACGAGCCCAATTCAGCTGTAGTTGCCGATGACACGGTGTTAATTAACATTGACGCATGCATGGGTCGTCGGCCATAGTTAGGGATGTTCGTTGCACTGTATGTTCAGACACGCTTGCACTCTGCCCAGTAGTAAAGTCTGATGTTAGTCACGCCACATTTGGTCGCTTGTTGTGTTTTAGCAGCCTGCCCAGCTTATACAACGTCCGATATCTGTAGTGAGAGGCGGCCGCCCAACCCCACGACGTGGTCGCGGTTTCACCTTGGTTTCGCCACGTGTTGAAGACACTAATCACTGCACTCCCTGAACACTCGACAAGTCATGCAGTTTCCCAAACGCTCGTGCCGAGCCTTCGGGCTATCAAAATCCACCCTTCAGCAAAATCAGATAGATCGCATGATTTCCCCATTCTACATACGGACAACGCACTCACTGATACTACATGGACCGTGCGTGTGTCTGACTAGCAGTCATTTCTCGCCTGGTGACACTGCTATTGTCTGGATGGGTTTATATCGATAGTGGGTCGGAGGTCGTAATATAACAAAAAGTTGCTATTTGTAACGGGATAGCCTCCACTAGCATTACTTTTCCTCCACAGTAGTTGTCGATACTAGTATTATTTTTCGAAATTTGGACCTGTCAGTAATACCTCAGCTGCTTTTCGGAAAACTTTCAATGCCCTCAAACGAATACTTTCTTATCATGTATGAGAAAACATGTTGGTTGACTCACCTAGAAATCCACGTTCTCTGACTCTTAACAATAAAACACATTGTGCTTACAACGCCTCTCTTACGGCGTCTATCTCCAGAGTTGGATTAGGATATTCGTTACAATTTCTCAATTAATAAACAAACTCGTGGCTAAACAGTCTTTTCTTCCTGGTAGTTCTCTACCTCATCTATCTGTCCACTCTATTAAGGGTGCAACAGTGTAATGCAACAACCCAGTATCAAGTACAAAGGGGTCATGAACTACCCCCGTCGTAGGTGGCTTCCACTTTCTCCGTTCGAATGAATCTGGCTTGCATCTGCCTTTCGTATAATGAGTTTTGTGTGACAGTTCCACTTTAAATCACGCCATACGCATACTCCGATAAATATTTGAACGTGTTCAGTTTACGACGATAGTTCGGCAATTGTGCAAACAAACAAGAACCAGACTATACGCCTGTTGAAATGCAGTAGTTTGCTTTATTATTTCTCTAGAATTGCGTCATACACGAATGGAATAGAATTGTAGATTTTCCGACGTTATCCAATAGGTCACTTCCATGCGTACTGTGAACAGTAATGGTGCTATTACACATTCAAGAGATTTCCAAATTATCATATTATTTATTAGTGAATTAATAGAAAATATTTGTATTAGTATCATTTAAATATGACGCAGTGATGAAAAGTTTGGCAATTTACGTATCCATAAATGTAAAATTGCTCGCATTATTAAACGAATAATTAATAATATAGTCAGTCAGAATTTGGGTCACTCTGCTCGTAAAAAATCTATGTGCTGCAGCTTGTGGGGATACAAGTAAGTTACGCTAAGGAAGAGAAGATAGAAATGCTATTCATTTCCAGAAAATCCCTGTTAATCGAACAGCAATTCCAATAATATTTCCTTATACGCAGTAGTGGTGCGTGCAGTATAGTATTGTAGCACTTTTAAACTGTAGATGCCTTCACCTGACCGGTGCACATTTCCATGTGTTTACGTGTGCATACTGTCAGCTCCATTAAGCGAACGAGTTATGTTACTCCGGGTGTCTTTACTGTGTGCTAGTACAAGAGAGTGAAGGTCATATTTGTCTTACATTTTTAATAACGTCATGTTTGCGTGAATGGTAAGTTGTGATACCTTTATGAACAACTGATGAGAGGAGGAACTATATTACTGGCTACAAAATATATCATACTATATTGAAAAATTCTTACTGCTGTTTGTCTTCCTAAATAACAAAGTTACAAGAAAGGCAATCATGTTGGTTAATGCCATCCTGGTTGGTAAATAACATTTTCTTGATAATTTTTGTTTGAATTTGCTGCTGGGCAGATAAGTATTTTGGTGGCCAAGACAAAGGGAAGACACATCTTTGTAATTTTGATCTCAATTATTTGTGGTTCTCTGTACCTATTAAAAGTGGTGAGCAGCGATGGGGACTGAGCACAGGAGTTCGCTATGTGCCAGACAAGCTCTTCGACCGGCACTGCACAATGAGTTTACACCTTTGTTTAAACAGAAAGCACTCAATATGGCACCAGGCCGATGCGTACACTTGACACCAAAGGCCAGCATCGGTGATTCTTCGTAACTAGTAACAACTAAATGTCTTGCTTGGAATTACTGAGGAAGTACATTTCTCACTCTACTGGCCACATAAACTTCAGGAGCAAGTCTCAAATTCTGTACCGAATATCTCCGATGTTTCCAACATTCCTAAATCAGTGACTGCTACCTCATTTCAACACGGTGTAGTTCAGTATCAAGTTCCGTCTATGATAAATCCACAACTGCACCTTTATCTCCAAAATTCTGTCCTTTATATTCAGTAGCGTGTGGCACGTTATAGCTTAAAACGTGGTAATACAGTGTACTATCATATTATTGTGAATCGCGTCCCCCTTCCTGCTAGGTATGACACAAACTACACGTAACTTGTGACATCGGTCATAACCTAGAAAGTGTCAGTCTTCATGCAGATTCGCAATCTCTAAGGTATCGTGACTCCGTACTGAAAACTTTTCTCCGGATAAAAGGCGTCATTTCTCCCATTTCAGCTAAAAGCTTCCGATCCCTGTTCTTTTAATAAAATTTGAGCTAGCTATTCTGAAGACTAATACAATATTTGTTTCCTTGTATAGTTCATAAACTACGAAACTTGCATCAATTCATTAATATCCTCTTTATTTCACAAACACGTCGATCCGTATCCTGTTCATATTTACACATTGGCTAATATTCCATCAGTAAAATAAAAAAAATATATATATAATCATTTACCGCCTAATCCCTGGAGAGAAAATACTCAGTACTGCATTAAGCGTGGCTACGGACGGCAGTGGCCAGAGGGTCGCAGATAATTCACCTGTACGCCGTTTCTAATTAAACTCGACCCGCGCGTTTATTACGCGGATCAATGGTTTAATATTGCTTTGTCCGTCTGTAACTGATTACATGTGCGCGCTCACTCGTTCGTCTGGACGGTACGTGGTTCTGTCTACATAGTGAGTAAGTGAATTATTCATTCGTTTATTTGGTATCTTTCGTTCTTGTGTGTAAACATGCTTCTGACGTCGCTAAATAAATGAGCAAGTTACTGTCTAATGAGGAATGAGAAACACAATTCACATCAGTATATTATTTATCCTTTGACTTTTAAAACTGTTCCCTCACGAAATGGATGAATGTGATATGCCTGTTGCCACTATTCTTAACTGTTTCAAAGTAATATCTTAAGTGGAGCTCGAATGACTGTCTCCACACTTGCTAGCGTTTCATCAAAATAAATCTGAAATGAACGGATGCATTGTCTGTACGGACAGGTGACCGCCCTCACATCTTCACTTGTAAAATATAGTAAAAATTAGTTCACACACCCACTCAGCCATTCATACCATAAAACTGAATATAAATATCCAGCTCTAGAAATGCAATAATATCCAGTATCCAAATATTCCAGTTAATGAAATTGACTGCGAAACACTCATACATAGCCACTGACTATTGGTAACAGTAATGCAAGTTACCCTAACGTGAAGTCGTAAACGAAGGGCTTATTTCAATAGTGGTACAAGTCCATTATCTCCAATTTTCTGTCTATAATGCTTCTGACATTAATGATCCAAACAAACTGAAAGAAAGGTCTATCTCTAGCTAGAAGCCATATGCTTGAATATTTCTGGTATATCAACTGCAGAATTTTCAGCGCTCATTTAACTTTAGGACTCTGTGTCTCAGAATGAACAAAAGGGGACTTGTACCACTATTGAAATAAACCCTTCAAATGTTTGATTTGTTTTGGTTCTACTGAAACTTTACAAAACAGTCTGTGCGTAATTATTCGTATCAGAACCGAATCTGAGTGTGTAATAAGCACGAAACTACTCTGTTGCTAAATACACAGTTGATAATACGTCATGTTCGATCTTTCATTAACATATCAACATAGTGTCATAATCGTGCAAATCCCTAAACAAAGTTATGTTATTAAGGAAAGAGAATCCAGTAACGAATGATACAATACTTCTCTTTCAAGGTAACAAGGTTCCCCTACAATGAGGCAATGTACCTGGCATCGAGTAATAACTTCACTTCCACTGTAATGCTTCTGGTCATTTTTGTTTTGAATTGAATGCAATTGAAGGTGTTCAGGTTATACTATTCAATTTGGGAACAGCTAACATGTTTGGTATACTTTGTTATTTTCTACACTGAAATACCGGCAGTGGCGGGTTATTAATTTTGCGTGCATATAGTCGGAAATCTTGTTATGAAAGAGACTTCTCCAGAGATGTAAGACCTTTCTTCTCACCTGAGACTGTAGCAGTGGCGGCGGCAGAAAATGTTGGCTGACCCCTGGGTTGGCAGACGTATTGCTGCATCAGGAAGCTGAAAATATGACGATGCGTCGCCAATTCAGGAGCTGAAAATAATAAATAATAATAATAATAATAATAATAAAAATACATTCCCATTCAAGCTGCTTCAAAGGATAACTCGTTGGAACAAAAGTAAGGAATCACATCAGATTATGTATACGGGAGGGGATATTTTGGTTTGTTCACAAACGTACACTGCTCTAATCGGGACAGTGGATGCCCACCCAATTATTTAAGAATGTGGTGTGGTGTGGTGTCTTTATTGTACAGTTTCATTCCCAAAATTGATCAGTTCTTGGCCCCAACAATAGCTAACATTAACTTTTGCTGCTTCGTTCCAAATCCGTATACCGTAGGATAAAAGATCGCTTAACGGTAGCTTTATGTTTGTGCCCTCTGTTATCACTGCAGTTCACAGGCTCCGCCTCCTTGACGTACATGCGCCCTCTGCGAGTTGACATCGTGGAGAGAGGGGCGTATTCGGAGAAGGTGGTCCCACTTTTGCAGGGAAACTCGGACTATTACACTGGCGAATTTTACAGAGTCCCGCAGCCCGAGGACCAGATTCTGCACCACGTCCCATGCTCGACACTGCACACACTGGTACGTGGTCTGTCGCTCCAAGAGACGGCTCTTATCCCGCAGGGACCAGCGAGGATATACGCACTTTACCAGCCACTCTGCTAGTCGACTGGATGGGATATAAGAATCGAGTAGCGACCAGTGAGGCACAAATCAAGTTGACGGCCTTCACAGATCGTCTAGCGTATATCTGAAATGTCACCTTATCCTGAAAACCCACCTGAATCAGTAGAGGCCCACGGATGCTGAACGTTACCCTCCTTCACGAGGAAGCATGTCAACTAGCGGTTGCTGACACGTGACGCCGTTGTCTCAGGCGATTGCCCACGTACGCTTCCTCGTTAGAGTGGTGGCTATGATGTTTCCAAATTACACTCCAAAAACCCTGACCGCATACGGACGTGACAGACCGAGCTGCTGAAGCGTACCATCGGCGTTTTACTAAACCCCGTTACGCATGCTGGTGACCCAACCGCCGTCATCCGAACTTCAGTTGGCCGTGCAACGCATCAAAGCCTGTCTTCTCTGCATCAGAGGAGAGAAACTAGAAGGCGTCCGGGTCCTTGTCCGCGCGAGAGTGCACGATAGCATGGCGTCAGTCCATCACACTATGCACGAGAGGCGTCACAGCAAATGTCAGCTCATCAAGCCGATAATCACGGAGGAAGCGGGCACTCTATTATACAAACGGACACGGTGGATAGGTGTGCCTTTATATGCGGAAGATCTGCGGGAAGCTCATGATTTCGAAGAGTACCTCTATAGATGTGACACCATTTGGCAGTGTGTTGTCATCCCTCGCATCCGACGAGAGACATCGGCTTAGCCGCGAGGAGCACCGAACACATTGCCAGCGCCAGGAACTCTATCGCAATTTTCATGACCTTACGGGCCACAAGTGGCTCCAGATTGTTCGAGAACTGACCCTTCAAGATTTCACTATCCACATGGAATTCACGGACGGCGTTCTCATTCCGGTACCGAAACCGAGTTGTGTGATAGTTGTAGCTGGCAGGACATTCGCCCACTCATGCTCCCCAACACCGACTACAAGATCTTCGCCCGCAGCCTCTGCGAGCGTCTCCACGCATCTACACAGATCAGACGTGCTTTGGTAGAGTCAGCTACAATCATACATCTTTAGGAGCTTACTGCGACATAATAGCATAGACGGCACCCTCATCTTCGTCGATTTTGATGACAGCTTCCACCGAAAACTGATTCCTGCGCGTGGATTTGGGCCGGTTGGGCCTCTCTCCAATGTCCGCATGAGTGGTCCTTCGACTGATCTGCAGGGCACGTTCCCGCATGATGGTCAACTGTTACCAGCCGGTCACAATGTTATTGCATGATCAATACACCAGGGATGTCCCTTATCGGGCATATTACACTACTGGACATTAAAATTCCTACACCAAGAACAAATGCAGATGATAAACGGGTATTCATTGGACAAATATATTATACTAGACCTGACAGGTGATTACATTTTCACGCAATTTGGGTGCATAGATACTGAGAAATCAGTACCCAGAACAACCCCCTCTGGCCGTAAAAATGGCCTTGATACGCCTGGGCATTGAGTCAAACAGAGCTTGGATGTTGTGTACAGGTACAGCTGCCCATGCAGCTTCAAAACGATACCATAGTCCGTCAAGAGTAGTGAGTGGCGTATTGTGACGAGACAGTTGCTCGGCCACCATTGACCAGACGTTTTTAGTTGGTGAGACATCTGGAGACTGTGCTGGCCACGGCAGCAGTCGAACATTTTCTGTATCCAGAAAGGTCCGTTCAGGACCTGCAACATGCGGTCGTGCATTATCCTGCTGAAATGTAGGGTTTTGCAGGGGTCGAATGAAGGGTAGAGCCACGGGTCGTAACACATCTGAAATGTAACGTCCACTGTTCAAAATGCCGTCACTGCGAACAAGAGGTGACCGAGACGTGTAACCAATGGCACCCCATACCATCACGCCGAGTGATACGCCAGTATGGCGATGACGAAAATCGCATCCAATGTGCGTTCACCGAGGTGTCGTAAACACTTGCTGTAAACAGAACCTGGATTCATCCGACAAAATGACGTTTTGCCATTCGTGCACCCAGGTTCCTCGTTGAGTACACCATCGCAGGTGCTCCTGTCTGTGATGCAGCGTCAAGGGTAAACGTAGCCATGATCTCCGAGCTGATAGTCCATGCTGCTGCAAACGTCGTCGAACTGTTCGTGCAGATGGTTGTTGTCTTGCAAACGTCCCCATCTGTTGACCCAGGAATCGAGACGTGGCTGCACGATCCGTTACAGTCATGCGGATAAGATGCCTGTCATCTCGACTGCTAGTGATAGGAGGCCGTTGGGATCCAGCACGGCGTTCCGTATTACCCTCCTGAACCCACCGATTCCGTATCCTGCTAAGAGTCATTGGATCTCGACAAACGCGAGCAGCAATGTCGCGATACGATAAACCGCAATCGCGATGAGCTACAATCCGACGTTTATCAAAGTAGGAAACGTGATGGTACGCATTTCTCCTCCGTACATGAGACATCACAACGACGTTTCACCAGGCAACGCCGGTCAACTGCTGTTTGTGTATGAGAAATCGGTTGGATACTTTCCTCATGTCAGCACGTTGTAGGTGTCACCACCGGAGCCAACGTTGTGTGAATGCTGTGAAAAGCTAATCATTTGCATATTATAGCATCTTCGTTCTGTCGGTTAAATTTCGCGTCTGCAGCACGTCATCCTCGTGGCGTAGCAATTTTAATGGCCAGTAGTGTATTTGCGGCAGTACGCGAACCAGCAATGCGTGGCCTACTGCGGTGAGTGGAAGGCATATGCATACGGGACTTCATGTTTCGTTGCGGTGCATTCGCCGAAAATGTGGTGTTCCTGGCCGGATCAGGGGATGAAGTACACACGGCACTTCAATGGCTGCTCCATTACGGGGTGGTCACTGGTAGTGGCATCAACATGAAGAAGACAAAATACATATAGTTTAAGGGGGGTTCCCACAAACAATTGCGGAGCCCTTTGGCAAGGTACCCTCACTTAAATGTTCGGGGGTGGTGGTCTCTGGCAATGTTTGCCGCACGGCGACAGCTACGTACCGCCGACTACTACACCTGACACGCGCTATGATACAGGGTAACATACTCCTACGAACTTGTTATGAAAATGCCTGCCTTGTCTCAAAATTGAATTAATTCGCGCACCTTCGTCCCTTGACGATTAAGACGGCCGACAGATTTAAAGCAGGAAACAGACATTTCGTGAACGCCGATCAAGTCCGATACGCCGCCCTGACACTGCCGCAGTATCCACAGTAGGCGAGCGGTATCGGTCTAATTCATATCTATAGCTGCCCACGAGAACTCTGCCTCAAACCATGCGGAGCGTGTTGACCTCTGCCTACGTCAATCTAAAGGGCACCCTGATAGCTGAAATGGCACCACGCTCTCTACAACCACAGGTTCACCCGGGACGCAGTCACCATCACTCGCCCATGTCAGTATGCTCTTGATTGACCTCAGCTTCATAGTAGCGAAGTGCCGTCGACTCGCATGTCCAGTACGAAAGACTATCACCCTATATCTGCAGTCGTTGATTGGATGCGCGCCGCCAGACTTGCGACGCAACCGACGACTGCTGACGGCTCACAAAACGAGTGCTGGCATTACTGTTGCGGAGCGTATCTTCCCTGACGTTATGTGGCACCGTGACAGAATATAGTTTCCAGAAACCAGGACGAAGGCCTTTAATTGGGTAAAAGACTTGGCCACTAATTACGCATTTGCACACGACCTCGACATCTGAGGTGTTCCGGGTATGAGACGCGGTTGTTGAAGAAGACTTCTGGAGCATATTGATTCCCTACGGCAGGGGGACGGTCGGGGGTCGGGAAGGAAAGGCGGGGGGGGGGGGGGGGGGGGGTTGTTACCAACAGACGAGAGGACGAATCGCTCTTACGCCCCTTGAGGCGATAAGAGAATACATATATTTTTTCAACAACTTAATCCCTCCTAGAGCCCGTAGCGTAGACACGGGGAAGGGTTGGCCAGGCCTTGGCTACGATTCCTGTCTTTCCTACCGTCCTACTCTCGCAGCGGATCCTTAGATTGAAACAGGACAATTAAGGTGACTGCTTAAAAAAAACATGTATTTTCTTTTTCCGACACTCGTTATACTCTTGAGCACGTTATTATTTCACGAATATGACATTTGAAAATAAAAAATAAAATAACAAAAAATAAAAAAACGAAAGAAAACTTGTATTTCCATGAACCTTCAATGTTATTTTGCTACATACTGGTTTTGACGTTCTGTCGGGCGCGGTGTTTGCCACAGAGAGATCGGGCGCGGTGTATCAAATTCATCACACCGTTTATTCACGTGATCATTTATTAAATTCTGTTCACAAAACATATTATAAGTGCCAAATACATTTAAAGAAAGACAAAGATGACATACGAGCACAACTGCAGTAGAAATGTTCATCATTCAGATTTCTTACCGTCAATGTTGGGCTTTAGTAACAAATGATAAAAACGTCGCTTTCTCATTTGCTTCTTTATTATGTTTCACTATTAAAACACATTACAAATGACAATTACCTTTACAGAAAGGCTATTATGACACTGGAGCAGAACAACAATGATATTACAACTCTTTCATTTGTTTCATCGTCACTTTAGACTGTGGTAACAAATGCGGAATTTTTCCGCATTCAGAGCAAAAAGGTTCAATGTGTATCAAACAGATAGGTTTCTGACATATTTTGCAACAATATTTTGTCACTCTTTTTTTTTCTGTGCGGGTATTACACCTTTTCCTCTTGATCCCAGTCCCTTGTTCTTCGTTTCTGCTTGTGTCTTCTGCTTCTTCTTCACACGTTGGCCTATATTGTTGTAGCCGCAGTTGAAGATCTCTGTGAATTCCTGAGGTGCCCAAGCATCTACGAACCAAGTGAGGTAGAACTAACGCATGTGAGAGTTGCTTCAGGAATCCTTTTCTTCGGATAAAATTCTCGTTGTTGCCATAGTAAATTACTTGTGAATTGATTCCACTCAGATTGATCATTGCAAAAAATATGACCATCGGCCAACGGCACACATTTCTTGCTACATTGTATGAAGCGGTCAACTTATCTGTAGCGTCGACTCCACCTTTGGTGCTATTGTAAAATGTTGCAATGGATGGCTTCTGTTTATCTCCAGTGTCAGCATCTACTGAATTATCTTCATGCAAACTTGAAGCCAAGATAACACACTTCCCCTTTTTAGGAACGTACGAAACTAGAGTACAGCCTTTCTTGAAGCCAAAAAGTGAACAATGGACAGCCCTGCTTTACTGGTAGCAAACTCCACAGGAATCTCACGCTTGTTTTTCTTCATCGTCCCAACAAAACAAAGATTTTTTCTTCTTAGCTCTTCTATCAAACCAATACTAGTAAACCAAATGTTTGCTGTCACATTTCGACCTGACTGATAAAGTGGTTCACATAGTCGTAGAACAAAAAATGGTTCAAATGGCTCTGAGCGCTATGGGACTCAACTGCTGAGGTCATTAGTCCACTAGAACTTAGAACTAGTTAAACCTAACTAACCTAAGGACATCACAAACATTCGTGCCCGAGGCAGGATTCGAACCTGCGACCGTAGCGATCTTGCGGTTCCAGACTGCAGCGCCTTTAACCGCACGGCCACTTCGGCCGGCCGTAGAACAACATCTGAAGGTATGTTGCTAACGTGGTACAATCCTTCTGGCTGCAGCCCAGCGTATATTTCCAGGTTATAGACATAAAATACTTGGGAATCCAGAAGAGCATATATCTTAATTCCATATTTGTTTTGTTTGCTAGGTATGTATTGGTGAAAACTGCACCTTCCATGGAATCCTTCAAGTTTCTCATCTACTGTAACGTTTTCTCCGAGGGTGTATGATTTCTGGCAAATCTGTACAAATAGAGAAAATATTTTCCGAATCGCTGTTATCTTGTCTAATTTTCTCCTTTCATCACGAGTCACACGATTGTCAAATCTATAGCACCGCATGATGAATTTGAAACGTTTTATGTTCATAACGAGACGAAATTTTTCAGTTCCATCCCCATCACTTCCCCACAGATCTCATAAGCTTTGTCTGTTACTTTTGTTAACACCAGCCAAAAACAGAAGACCAATGAAAGCTTTCAATTCAGTAATATCTATAGGTTTTTACGTCGCTCTCTCTCTGAAAAGAAGCTTTGGTGCTCTCAATATACTGATTGGTATACAGAACTATAAGGCAATTCCAACATCCCAAAGGCGTTCTCAATGCTTTCGCCGCACCTATAGGACCAGGTAACTTTCGAATTGTGTGCCCTGAAACGTACTCTCTGCGATGGTGGAACTTTGTTCCATTTTGTCTCTTTGTCCCTTCCAGTATAATAATGCTGGCTTTCTTCAAGTACTTCCTCGTCGTTTTCACTGTCGTTTTCCTCTTTTTCTGAATCTTCCTGCCGAACTTAAACTGCGTCATCACAATCTGTGTCTACTTCATCTTCAAAATCCTCTTGAACTTCATCATTGTACTCTTCGGACAACATTTTTTTGTATTTCTGCAACATGATTTGGGTCAAGAAGGTTGTACGTCTTCCTGTAGCCTGCCATGATCAAGTGTCTCACACCTAAAATGATAAAATTCATATAAAATAACGCAGTCAGGCGCAGTGTGTCAATTTGCTACCTGATACTCAAACATTCTTAACTGACGATTAAACAGTCCAAAAAGAAAATAAGTGCATTACTCATTGTATATTAACATTGTACTACTTACTAAGTTATGTTGACAACCAAAGAAATGAATTGTTGAAATGAAACACGAACGGGCGCTGTGTATCAAACTGGTCAATCAGCACATATATCGACAACAGAGCAGTCGTATCGACACTGAAACACACAAGAATGACAAGCGTTCGGAAGAGGCTAGCTGCTAGCGAGTAGGCGTCAGTGCTGCCACTCGTTGACAAATAATTTACAGTAAACTTCGAGGTGTATCAATTTGAACAGCCGCGTCCGACGGAAGGTTTTTCATCAGAAGAAATATTACGTAAACAATTATTCACGACTAAATGAACAACACATATAGTTTTCATTAACCATTGTGCTTGTGAAATTCGAAATCCATTGTACATGCAGTGAGTAAGGCACCCAGAACTGCAACCAGACGCTTCGACTTATACACATACAGACAGGTCCCACTCGGCTTTAACTGGGTATCACTAAGACTGGCAGACTTGCGAAAGATTTGGAAATCACAAAATTTATATTTTTATACCAAACAAGGAGGTTACTCCCGATTCCTGCGGATGATGAATGTCATGAAGATTCAATGAGTAATGCAAAATGTCAGTTATAAAATGGCTTCTTGTACTGTGGTAGCCTTCTAAACTTCAAAAGACGGCTAACAGCTCACATTCTATCACAACAGCTTGTTCTTGCTGCAGCGCATTCTCGTCAACTCCCCCCCCCCCCCCCCCTCTAAATTATCCTAACCCTTGTCTACAGAATTCTCCCTTGAAATACTCTTCTTTCCTAGCAACCATTGTCGATTTCCTTTCAGCCCTCTCCTCTTTTATTATCCCTTCCATTTTTTCTAACACCAAAAAACGCTTCTGAGGGGCTAAACTAATCAGTATCACTTTGAATGCCTCCATTATTTCATTATTATTATTATTACTTTTGTTAATAATGCAAGTTATTGTTGTTCAGTTTTATGTGATAACTAATAAATATCATTCTTAATTCTTCCATTATTTTATCATCATTGTTGGTCTTACTATTACTATTAGTGTTATTATTATTATCAACCATTATTTTTATTAATAATGCAAATTATTACTATCGAGATTGTTACATAATATCTTTTTGTATGTGTTGTTCCTGGCCAGATGAAGGAGAGGGTCGGCCTTAAGGCCCTATTCGGGTCAGGCTAAATAAGCAATAAATAAAATAAATCAAGTAAATTTACTTATTGTTACATTAGCAATGTCTCAGAGCTACACAAGTTAACTGCCTAATCGACGCTGTCTCTTTGCTTGCTGGACGAAGCGTCCAGGTGCAGATCAGTTCTGGGTACTTCACCCGAACGCAGGTATGGGGGATTTTGTAAATTACTACAGGTACACATTTTCAGGTTAATTTTATTCGTTTTGTCATAACTACAAATGTAATACTTGTTGTAATAATTAAAATTAGTGAACAGTCAAATACCATTGTAAATTCAATAAATTTCCACGCAAATACACGTCGTTTTATTTATATATATATATATATATATATATATATATATATATATATGTTTGAAATGTTTATATATATATATATATATATATATATATATATATATAAACATTTCAAACTTATATCCTGTCTTCTGTTCTCCTTTTCCTCCTCTTACGCCCTCTTCTCTACTAAAAAATTCTGAACCCTGATGCTTTGTCATAAAATTCAGTAATTCCTTTACAGCAATGACGCCATCCCCTCTCTCCTGCAGCATCTCTATTCTGCTCGTCACTTACCTCCCAAAAACTGATTTTCCCTTCTCAGTACCTCCAATCGCGTCTCCACACTCCACTCTCCATTCGTTGCCACAAAACACAGCTTACCTTCCACAAAATACAAATTGTTGCTTTATTAACGAACAAACGTATCTCCGCTGTCCATATTTTCACGAGTGTTTCCTTCCATAAAGTGTCTTTCTCCTCAACATTAACTGTAAAGATATTATTGGGCCATATCACTTCTTACAGCATTGATTGTATGTAGTTTTATCTTTGAACTCACGTGAAACACAAGGGAAACATATATTTCCTGGAAATATTTTTCTATTTTTGGATTCATTAACACTTACTGTATTACCTCACCATCAAAATTCACTAAAATACTGTAGCTATTTGCGGTAGAGAAATATCTCCGTCAGACTTTCAGTTCAGCTGTCTCATTAAATTCAGTTAAAACATGTTGAAGCTTAGCAAGCGAACCGTAGAAGTGAAATTAGAAGATTAGAGTTAACTTGCGTCGGTGATGAGATCTGATCTTCGGGATCCGATTGGTTACGCAGGTATGAAGGAGGCAATCGGCCGTCCGTTTCCAAAGAAAGAACCCAACGTTTTACCTCATGTGAATGAGGAGAATCACGGCAAGCCTAAAAGGGAATGGTCGGATGCGATTTTGTGTCCTGGTCTTTCGGAATACGAGTCCAAATTATAGCTCTTCTGTCTCCTTTCTCGGAACAAATCGCATATTGTATCTGCAGCAGTGAGCGGCCTTCTGATTTCACGGTTGACCTGTTAGTACTATCTACTAGTATTTAAGTAAAACATCTCGTTGTTGGCTAAATCAGAGCACGTCGGTATCTCAAAACTATCAAGTAAATTTACGACGTCGTATCTACAAGTTACCAAAAGTTGAACTTTGGCGCAAATAGTTACAAGTTCAATACGTAAAGGGAGACGAAAATCTGATAGTCATGGCGGACTGGAATGCGGTTTTAGGGGAGGGAATAGAAGAAAACGTTACGGGAAAATATGAGCTTGGTACAAGGAATGAGAGAGGAGAAAGACTGAGTTCTCGATCAACTGCAGCTAGTAATAGTGAATACTCCGTTCAAGAATCACAAGAGGAGGAAGTATGCTTGGAAATGGCCTGGAGATACGGGAATCTTCCACTTAGATTCCATTATCGTCAGACAGACATGTCTAAAACAGGTAATTGATTGTAAGGCGTACGCAGGAGGAGATATAGACACAAATCCAATGTAGTAGTGATGAAGTTCAAGAGAATAGCCAGAAAGAATCAGTACGCAGAGAAGTGGGATATGGAAGTACTAAAGAATTAAGAGATACGCTTTAAGCTCAGTCAGGCGATAGATAATGCGATAATTAACTGCTCTGTAGGTAGTTTAGTTGAAGAAGGATGAACATCTCTAAAACGGCAAGCACAAAAGTTGAAAAGAAAAACGTAACACAAATAAGATAACTGCGAAGAACACATATGTAACAAAAGAAACCTTCAGCTGATCTATGAAAGAAGGTGGACAAAAATGTTTAGGTAACTTCAGGTATACAGAAATACAAGTAGCTTAGGAATTAAATAAACTGGAAGTTCAGGGTAGCTATGGTAAAATTGCTGCATGGGAAATGTGAAGAAATCGAAAAAGAAATGATTGTCGGAAGGGCTGACTCAACATGTAGAAAAGTAAAAAAAAAACGTCGGTAAAATTAGAAGCTAGGAAGGTAACATGAAGGGTGTAATTAGAATACCGCTGTTAAATGCAGAGGTGAGAGAGAACAGGTAAGTGGAAAGAATACACTGAAGGCCTCTACGAGGGCGAAGACTTGTCTGAAGGAGAAATAGAAGTCGATATACAAGAGACAGGGATCCAGTATTAGAATCAGAATTTAAAAGAGATTTGGAAGTCTTAATCAAATAAGGCAGAAGGGATGGATAACATTCCACCAGAATTTCTAAAACTGTTTGGGGAAGTGGCAACAAAACGGACTATTCACGTTGGTATATATAATGTATGAGACTGGCGATATAACATCTGAGTTTCGGAAAAATATCAGCAACACAACTCCAATGACTGCAAGAGCTGACAAGTGCGAGAATGATCGCACAATCAGTTTAACAGTTCATGTGTGGAAGTTGCTGACAAGAATAATATACAGAGGAATGAAAAAGAAAACTGAGGATGTCTTAGATGGCTATCTCTTTGGCTTCATAAAAGGTAAAGGCACTAGCAGTTCTGAAGTTGCGCTTTGTGAGCGTACAAGCTGTGGCGGGAAATTAGAGCGGCAATTTTCCGCCGCACAGCACGTGGCTGGCGGTTGCTACAGGGTCGTAGCGAGCGGCTAGCGATTACGCGGCCTTGGAAAAACTCGAGTGGAACTTGGGGCCGTATTTGCGCGATTGGAGAAATTTATATGCCAGAGAAAATTTGAGGAAAACAGAACTAAGAGTGTCACGAAGGTCCCAGTTTGCACTCATGGACAGAAAATTTAGTAAAGGTAAATTATGTAGACGTGCCACAAAAATATGTAATACTTTAAAATTTATTGTTGTATTAATAACTGTAAATTTATGAAAGTTCAAAAGCTAATATCTCGTTAGTGCTTTGGCCGATTAAATATGAACAAAGTGTTACGGATGCAGCTAGTAGAGCTGCATTCATCAATCAGAGCCCATTTACCAGAATATGTACCATTTTGGAATGAGAGGTCGGAATATGGGATTCGACTGAGAGGAACTGTGTTTTTGGTAGTAAATAAATTCAAAGAGACGAAACTAGCGCAGAATTTTAAAGTTTAAAGAGGTAGGTGAGTAATTAGGTGTGTATTTTTATTTGTTTATTTATGTTCAGTATCAAAAATCCTGGAAAAGCAAAATGAAGCTGCGTTAACATTATTTGTGAAAAAACGGTGGCAGATACAAAAAATTGGACTTTAAATTGTTATTGCCCGGAAAATTTCATGTTTCTCAATTTATCATATGTGCTTTTGTGTTTAGTTTTAGAATATTCGTAATTTTTTTGGTCAAACATTGTTTTGAGTTAGGCAGCACCCTGTAGGGTATATAGGGCGGCCATCTTTGGGAGTGGAGTGTGAGCGTCGCTAAGAGCCGGACGTGCCGCCCATGTGGGGGGTAGTATTGGATTGGTATCCACGATCGGAGACAAGTATGTATGTAGCGACGTTCGAAAACGATCAGGTTGAGCGCAATATACTGGTTTAGGACAGCAGACAACAGTGTATTTTGTGAATTGTGAACAGACTTTCGAGTGTCCTGATGGCGACATATGAATTTTATAGTGAAGTGCTGTAGCATCAGTTACTAATGGCTGCCCTTACGTAAAAGCTCCTCAGATGGCATTTAAAGTTTTAGTACATATATTAAAAACTGTTGGTGGAAAAATAGAAATAAACCACTAGTTCAAATTATAAATCAACGTGAGTGAGTTAATAATTTTAAATTTCACCGTAATACCTGCCTGTATTGTATTTATATTTTTATTTCACGTTAAAAATTGAGTTTCCGACAGGTGTGAGCTGGCACCCTATGAGGAAAAACATAGCCAAACTTTGAGACCATCCATATCTCTGGGCCGCTCAATTAAACTGAGTGTTGAGTGTAACACACACACACACACACACACACACACACACACACACGTGCCATAGCACGTGGGGGCTATTCAATATACAGTGCTTAGTGCCCAGCACCGTCGTAGCTTCATAATCGAAGCAAGACTAATGAAAAATCAAGACCCTTCCAAAGGATTTCTCGATCGGGAGAAAGCGTTCCATAATTGCAAACGGTACAGGATGATCGATTATCTGAGGATAATAGGGACAAGATACAGTGAAAGGAGGTTAATATACAATTCGTACAAGAACCATGAGGTAATAAGTGTGGAAGATCAAGACTGAAGTGCTCTTACCTTATCGGCCCTAACTGAACCATGTAAGTTTTATGCACTGTAGTGTACACTTTTGGTTTTTTATGCCGTATACATGGCATCATATTTAGGTTTCTGTTTCTATTGTTGTATTCTTTCAATTTCATTATCAAGGAGTTCACTTATTTTCGTGGGCATAGTTAGTGCCATTGTACCAACACAGTCACGGTGGCAGTTTCTGCCAGGTAAAACTTGTAAGATCTAGTTTTCACTAGTTGAATACTGACGCAGAGGACCGCCACATGTGACCCCATTTCTTGTATGAAGGCTTTTTGGTATGTTTAGTTTCTGAACATTCTTCGTTGTACCTTCCGTATCTTTACTCTTAATGACTTTCATCAATTACGCTTGTGCTTATAGCTTCGTATATTTGATTGACTGACATTGTCATAAGTCAACACAATAAAAAATTTTTTTGGGTGACAAGTGACCAGTTCCTTCCAGTGACCTATTCAGCATTGGCAAAAGTCTCCATAAGATTGCGGTAAAGTGTTTACTACGACTGGTTCGAGATAATTAAAAGAAACGTCGCGTGTAATTCTTTACGGATCTCAAACAACTGTTTCAAGACGATAGACGGTTACTTTGAGAGGCTGAAACGAGTTAGATTTTTGGTTTTGGCCCCGTAAATGCGCAGCAGTGATCTCTGTGATAAAATTCGTCTTCCCCTCCGCCAGAAGAAAGTCCGAGTATTCTAGAGCAATATTCAGTATTTGTTTGATCTGTTTCTTTAATATTAACGAAAACTTTTAGAAAGAGTTCATATCAACTCGTCAGAATAAACCGTTCCATTCCGAAGTTTTAAGTTGTTTCAGGCAAGAAATGAGGTTGAAACCTTCCAAACAATGGCATATCAACGACAATGTACGACCTCAAGCAGCCTACCCAGGTATACAGGTATTTTTGAATAAAAACCAGATGACATCTAGAAAGAAAATTGTTTGAGTCTATAGTCCAACTTTTATTTTGTCTAATGATTGCGTATTTCCTTACCAAGTCATTCTGTGGCTCGTAGTCGTTAAGGTATGTTATACATCTGTGTGGCCACAACGCCCCGTTACACAATACGGAAATCCTCTTCCAAACAACGGACACAAAAAAAAAAAAAAAAAAAAAATTAGGGGTTGAGGGCAACGAAGGCAACGCGAGAGTGAGAGCGAGAGAGAGAGAGAGAGAGAGAGAGAGAGAGAGAGAGAGAGAGAGAGAAAGAGAAAGATTGTCTTCTTGAGAAATAAGAAAATGACGTCCTTGTATCTCGCATCTGGCCGAGGAGGTCGGCAGCTCTGTTTACCGGAGACGACCGCCCCGGTTCTCCGCCAAGTCTGCCCCTCTCCTCTGTATTGGGCACGCCACAGCTGCGTCGGCGAGATGAAATACAAACATTTTTTTGCCTGACTGGAATTCCGCGCTCTTTAATCTAAATGCAAATTTATTATATTTGCATTTTAATCTAATGTGATTACAAGGAAGCCTTTCGACGGAAATGTTTCGTGAAACTTCTATGTAATAGCTAATGTATGACAACAGCGGTGCGACACTGATGCCTTCGCTTTCATTATCCAGACTACTTTTCATGTTTGGTAAAAATCACACGGAAAAGTATGAGAAAGTCAACAGTTAACCCGGATACTGGTTTCAGTATAGTGCTTTGTACTATGAAATCGCTCTAGGGCTGACGCCCATGTTATTCTAATGAAGGAGATTCACTATGATCCTCCCGCCGCCAGAAGTGAATCTTCATCAACAAATCAAATGACGAAACGCTATCCAAAAAGGCAAATTTTCATTCATTATGATCGTAGGTTCAACAAACGCAGGAAAGTAGTACATGACCATTCCTGTTCACCAGGCATCGATCAACAGACTTTTTCAATTCTGTTCCGACAGGCAAGGAGCAGCGCCACCAAACCTGAGAGGCTGGAAGTTCAGCCAGGGCCGTATCGGATCCGCGCACATTTTTTATTTTTTTCAACCGGCGATCCGACACGTCGGCGTAACCACTTTTTATCCAATTTCCATACACAGAAAGTCCGACTACATTCCAGTGCCCATCTTCGAACAACGTCACACAATCGGTTAACAGTGTTGTTACTTACAGGACAAATCCTACGTGACTACAAATCTGTGTCCATAGGAATTCATCCCTTAGCGTAAGCAAAGATCTACGTCTCCACAAGAAGAAACAGATTTCAGAACGAAAACTGAATAGTTGCTAAGTAATGTTTGCGGGACTGTTAATGAGGCATCGACGAAATAAAAACAAAGGAACGGATTATAATTTATTCACAACATAGAATTACAACAGTTACTTTAATCAACCGCCTGTAGTGATGTAAGAAGGAGAGACTCTACAATAACTGATAAGGAAGACGTATTGAAATAATCCTACAGCGAGAAACGAATTAAACCCACATAGTATCATTTAAACTGCGCGGGAAGAGCGACTGCGTTCATATCTTCAATTACTGTATAATTGTAGTGTCAGAGTGATATGCAGTTCTTAAAATCGTCCGTATTTCGACACCTGCCTCATGGGCTGACCTACAGGTATTTGCTACGAATCTTTGTAACGATATCTCGCTGTACGTAAGTCAGTTTTCCACGTACGTAAGTCAGTTTGCAACATCAAATACTACAGGAATGTGGGATACAATTCCCATTATCTGCGTACCGTCACATATAGTAGATCGATTGCATCTACGAGTACTTGGTAATTAATTGACCGACTCTTGCTGACTGGACTCTTTCGATCAAAATATAAATTCTGTAGAATTTCGATGGCACACGACTCACAACTCTGACAGCAGTTCTGCAGTCTTGGATGTTTTGATACCAGACCCAATAAATACACTTATTAGTGTGGAAATCTGTGAGTGAATCCAGTATAATATGTTCCGTGCAAGCCAATCCATACTAATACCGATTGGAGAACAGGTGTTCACTTAGGTCATAGTGACACATTGGACTTTTTATTCGAAGAGCTCATTCGTCTAAATAATCCATCACATAGTATACCTACTGATTTGCATTACTCTAACATCGTCATTTCGACTGCAGCAAATAGAGTATTTGCATTATTGCTCCTGCGCATGTTTTGAATGTAACTCGAAATATATTCTTATACAAATGAGAGGTTATGTTTTAATCAGAACCTAATCATTAGTAAAAGTATAACACTAGAGAAGCCATTTACACACAACAGACGAGAGAATGACATAAGTCAGTAAGTTAGTTTGGCTCTCATTGATTTTGGACGAAAACATGCATTTGTACACTCGTCTACCCAATTCCGTCAGTTCCCAGCATACCAACATTCGCACTTACTCGAACTTCGTTTTAATTATAAGATGTTTTCAGTGATATATACAATAAACAAAAGTAAATTATATTTAGTGTGTTACGATTTCAAAAACAAATTAAAAATTGAGCGAGTTGATTCAGTTGTAGGACATTGCACTCAAATTGGCTGTCGTCCGAAAGATACATAATGTCGTAATGTATTGCTGGTAGAAGATTCCGGGGTTTATGTCCTGCTACATAACTGGAAAGATTTTTCTTCCCACGAGCACGATGTCACCTCCCCTTCGCGAAGGGTGTGGGTATGTCTTATAAGCGTATCTGTTGGGTGTAGCTGACTGCGATGGGTGCATACATAGTTCTCTGTCGTATATGTGTTGTATGATGAAAGAAGCGAGAAGGTGAGATCCGCTGTTGGCACACAGCCTAAACCTCTCTAAATGTACTAAGTGGGCAGCCCTTCTTAATGTTACCACCCGACGTATGGATCACCGTCAAAAATGCCATACGCCTTTACGTGTGGAGTAACTGCGGAGAGGGTTCAAATGTATTACAGAACTTTAGGGGATTTGAGGAACTGTACGGCAACACCATGCTTCCCTTACCAACCAAACACAAGCGATGAAAATTTGTTCCACCGCCAGGATTATCATGGGCTTCTTTGGATTGTTGTTGTTGTTGTGGTCTTCAGCCCAACACTGGTTTGATGCAGCTCTCCATGCTACTTTGTCATCAGCAAACATCTTCATCTCTGAATAACTACTGCAGCCTACGTGATTCTGAATCTGCTTCCTGTGTTCAACTGTTTGTCTCTCTCTACAATTTGAATCGACAACATTTCCTCCAATACTAAATTGATCCCTTGATATCGCAGAATGTGTCCTATCATCCGATCACTTCTTTCAGTCAAGTTGTGTCAAAAATTTCTTGTTACCCCCAATTGTGTTCAGTACATCCTCATCAGTTATGTGATCTAACCATCTAATCTTCAGCATTCTTCTGTTGCACCACATTTCAAAAGCCTCTTTTCTTCTTGACTAAACTGTTGATAGTCCATCTTCAGAAAAGACCGCCTGACACTTAAATCTATATTCGATAGAAACAAATTTCTCTTCGTCAGAAACTGTTTCCTTGCCATTGTCAATACACAGTTTATATCCTCTCTACTTCGGTCATCATCAGTTATCTTGCTGCTTAAAAAGCAAAACCTAGTTTAAATTTCTCATTTCCCAATCCAATTCGCTCATCATCACCTGATTTGACTGGACTGTATTCCATTATCATTGTTTTGCTTTTGTTGCTGTTCACCTTATATCCACTTGTCAAGAAACTGTCCATTCCGTTCGGTTCAACTGCTCCTCCAAGTCTCTTGCTGTCTCTGGGAAATTTATAATGTCATGAGCAAACCTCCAGCTTTTTTGTATGTGAATGTAGGCTTTCCCAGTGTATACTGCTGATGAAATACCTGCGTCAAAAATCCGCGACGTTTCGATGAGTATCATTCTCATCATCTTCTGACTTCGCCAGAAGATGAGGAGAATGACACTAATCGAAACGTTGCGGATTTTCGACGCAACTGCCGGGACGGAAGCCAGAGAAGATTTCGTCTCCAGGTTCTTATTTCTTTTTCGTGAACTTTAATTCTTACTCAAAATTTTTCTTTGGTTTCCCTTACTTCTTGCTCAGTGTACAGATGGAATAAGATCGGGGATACACTACAACCCTGTCTCCCTTCCTTCTCAACCACAGCTTCCCATTCATGCCCTTCGAGTCTTATAACTGCCATCTCGTTTCTGTACAAGTTGGAAATAGCCGCTGGGCAGTGTGGCCGAGTGGTTCTAGGCGCTTCAGTCTGGAACCGGGCGACCGCCACGGTCGCAGGTTCGAATCCTGCCTCCGGAATGGATGTGTGTGATGTCCTAAGGTTAGTAAGGTTTAAGTAGTTCTAAATTCTAGGGGACTGATGACCTCAGATGTTAAGTCCCATAGTCCTCAGAGCCATTTGAACTATTTTTTGTAAAGAGCCTTTCTCTCCCTGTATTTTACACATGTTATCTTCACAATTTCACGGAGAATCCTGTAAACGTAACTTTACCTTCACTTGGCGTATGTTCTAACATAAGTCGTAGGATCAGTATTGCCTTGAGTGTTCCTACATTCCTTAGTAACCCAAACAGATCTTCCCCGAAGTCGGCTTTTACGAATTTTCCCATTCTTCTGGGACGAATTCTTGTTAGTATTTTGCAACTGCTTTCTTTGTAATTAGAATTATTACACTATTCTTGAAGGGGCCTTGTTTCGACTCACGTTTTTCAGTGCTCCGTCAAATTCTTGTTGTAATGTCATATCTACTATTTCAATTTCATCCACGTCATCCTTCACCTCCCTTGTACAGACTGTCTTTATACTTCTTCCACCTTTCGGGTTTCCCTTCCTTCCTTAGTATTGGTTTTCCATCTGAGTTCTTGATATTCAGACAGCTATTTCTCTTTTTTCGAAACGTCTCTTTAATTTTCCTGTAGGTGACATCTATTTTTCTCCTAATGAAATATCCTTCTAAAACCTTACATACGTCATCCAGCCGCTCATTTTTAGCCATTTTGCACTTCCTGTTAATCTCATTTTAGAGCTATAACATAAGCGTGCATAAGCGAAGTGGCTTCGTTGCGGTAGTAATCCAATTGTAGCTGTGTTCTTCGTTGAAGGAACAGGATATCCCACTGGAATGATTGAGGGCATGTCTCACACAAATCTGAAACTAACCGCGTCAGTGGTGGCGTCTATTTTCCTTCCTGCTGGTTTCCCTCGCTCCATCTATCTGTAACACTCCTCTAGTTCCCTTCTCCCCGTACCACACGTGTCACAAAGTAACCACCTTCCTTCTCCCCTACCGGCCCTTTCCTGCCAGCAACAAGCTTTCTCCGCTTTCCATCCTCGCTCTTTCTTTTCCTCGGACGTCAGTTTCTCTACCCTTCTTCCTGTATTCTTTGCGCTTCTCGCCCTCTTTCTAGCGTTATTGCTATGAGAGAAAGCGCGCGCAGAGGCATACGTCGTCCGCAGCTTCAAAGACCTGCGTAGGGGGGCGGTTAATGCGTGTGACACAGGCACCGCCCGTCGTCCGCGCCGTAATGACTGTATGGGATTAGGGGCGCAGATGAAAGGGTGCGCGCGCTGTGTTAAGAATGGCCCTGAGGTAGGGAAGACACCAGTGAGTGCAGCAAACGCTGGCACGCTTGCCGCCGCCAGTCACTGCGAGAGCTTTGAAAAATAACGGCAACTAGAAACGCTTCACATAAAGCGATAAAATTCATTCGAAGTACATAACTTTTTTTTTTAGTAATACGTATTCCTGCTGGCATGATGTCGTTCGCCACGATTTGCTCTTTGACTCAAGTCTCCTCTCGTCAGAATAGCGCCAACTACAGCCTACCTCAGCTGCATTGTTCAGTGGTACTTAAGATAGGTAAATAAATTAGTGAAATCAATGTGAAGTGAAGTATAAATTGGAAAATAAATGAAAAACTTAGTTTAGTTTAGAAGAATTACACACTGGCAAACAGCGGGCAGAGCAGCAGTGACAGAAGAGCCAATGACCATGAAGTCAATTCGGGAGGAAGACGGTTCAATCCCGTCTCCGGCCATCCTGATTTAGGTTTTCCGTGATTTCCATAAATCGTTTCAGGTAAATGCCGGGATGGTTCCTTTGAAAGGGCACGGCCGATTTCCTTCCCAATCCTTCCCTAACCCGAGCTTGCGCTCCGTCTCTAATGACCTCGTTGTCGACGGGACGTTAAACACCAACCACCACCACCACCACGAAGTCAACACTTCAGGAGAAGCCATCGCCCTCCCCACATAAGCGGAAGCTGTCGATTCAGCTCACGTGTTTCTCAATTGTCACATGTGATCAAAGGCCCTCGCCTACACTCCAAGAGCGAATGGCCGACGTTAAGAAGATTCTTCGAGAAGCTTTTCAACGTGACAGAAGAGGTAATGACCGTGAAGTCGTTCACCTCCAGTGAACTGAAGTGAATAAATACGCGAGACGTAGTGGGCCCGAGAAAGAGGAGTGGTTTTCAGTTCAGTTTTGGAGCTGAAGACCGTCATGCAGGAAGAGACTACATCGTACACAGAAGCACCAAGTCCGCTGCTGTGATGGAATACCAAGCCGCAGCCTTGCCGCCAGAAGACAGAAGTAAAAGGTATTTGAAGACTGATTTTTACGTACCCGGGTGACTCGTGAGGACGGGAAGGAGACGGCCTCACATCTGCAGTCACCTGTGAGCTGGGATGAAGACTGGCGAGCGGGAGTCCGTTGTTCGAGTCCGGGCACAGGCCGTCCCCCGCCGCGCCGCTCCGCTGGCCGACGCACAACACACGCGGTCGCTTAGAGAAGAGAAACACTGGGACGCCACATCCTAGATATCACCATCTGATTCACGACTTCGTTCTCAATAATTAAACGGGCCACCTCACGAGGCGCGTCTCCAGTCAACTGGGCGAGACGGCGACACGAGATACACACCGCATCAGAGGCTTCGCAAACGACACAGCTGCCGCTCTCCCAGCCAGAACGATCGAGTAAGGAAACAGTTGCACAAAACTTTCAATATAAGTTATCTTATGTAAAAATGCGGTTTCATTCTACCTCATATCCGAGCCAAGGAAGAACCCACCCTGCCCACATGTTTTAAGAAAGGAAAAAGTAATTTATTTTGTGTTTTTCATCCTGACATAAAGCTTTAGAATCAAATGCCCTTTGCAGTAATGCTCATCCTGACAATTGACTAGCATCAAAAGAGAAAACCCAGTTACATTTGGTGTCAGAAGTGGTATATAGCGCCATCTACAATCTTACTTAGCTGTATGATTTCCACAATGTAAGGTTTCTAATACATTTTGTATTCAAGAAAAATGATGTAAGCTCTATTTTCATTTGATGTGTCATATTTCATACGTATATACTGGATTTTTTTCAAGCAAAGGTTGTGTTTCGCCACAGAGGTTCTGAAAACGAGCACTGTCATCTTTGGTAGTCAGTGGCATTGCTGTTGCAGTAGCATTCTAAGAGAAGCTACTGTGTAGGGTGTGCGCTATGCTGCTGAGCGGCCTTGAAACAGCTTGCTCAGCACGATGATAAAATACTGAGAGTAGTGAATTCTGGAATATGACTGGATTAAGATTAATTTGACAAGTGAAAAGAAGAGGTACTAAGAACTTTCATCATTGCAGCGCGTCAGGAATCGTAAATATCGAAATAATGATGAAAAATCCGCCTCGATTGCACAAACTACCTGGTGTTTACCTAGGTTTCAGCGAGGGTAACCACGCCTTCTTCAGAGTTCGGTGAAGAGCTGGGGCGAGGCAGCACACAGAGTGAGATAAGTAATATTATTGACTTGGTACATATGTACCGTGTATTTGTAACAAAAATTTTTATGAGGTCTTGCCGCTGTAGGTGTTGATTTTACCCTTTGACTATGTCTATTTAGTCAAGCTGTTTTATATTTTGTTCTGATGAAGGCGTAGTTACCCACTCTGAAACCTAGGTAAACACCAGGTAGTTTGTGCAATCGAGGCGGATTTTTCATAATTATAGGAGGTACTGTTGTTGCTGCAGTGATAGTTTGCGTAGTTATGATGTGTTGAAGTAACGGAAGGTTGTAATGGAATTTTTCTTTATTGGTTTCGTTTAGATAGTGCATTGTTCAGCTAATGGTAATTGTTGTGGAATAACTATGAGGTTCCGCATTACAGTTTTTTAATTAATTAAATTACTTCAGTCATTTAGCAGCTTCAAATTCCAACACCGTCTCCACGTTTGTGATTATGTCTGTCGTCGCACTGCGCTGAGCAGTACACAGATGCATATAAAGAAAACTCAGAGCATGATTTACTTAGAGGAGTTGCACGTTCGCATTGCATTGCTCAAGGTATTTTTTCCCCTATTTAGCTTGTTTGTTGCTGTGCTGCATATACGTTATTCATTTCCTTCGAGCAGTACCTAGGTTTCCGTCGTCGCAGCTAAGCCACGAAACTTAGTTACAGCCAGCTTTGCATTGCAGTCATGATAGATAATTCTCAATCAAGTTTCAAAATTCATTATCACTTCATCTTAGATAAAGTTCATTTCAGATCTCATTTCATATGCAGAGAGTCTTACTCTCAACGTGCAATGGTACATTTGCGTTCATTAAGTGTTTGTAAGTTTGTTTAGTCGGATTGAATAGGTAGAATGACAGATCAGTTTTACAGAAATATTTTGGTCGTTTATTCTTTCAAATACGGATATCAGATTTATATAGTATTTTTTAAATTTCTGTTAGCGTTGTAGCACTGCTCAGTGTACCGCACAGTACAGTTTCACAGGACAGTTTGTTTAGTTTACGGTTTTGGCTTTCTAATTAATTTGGTTGAAGTTAATTAAAATACAGTTATCCAATTTCAGTTTTGGCGAGCCATTTATCGGATATTGTTTCCGTAACTACACCACTTGCATTGTTCAGGACAACAGCACAGATACACACGTTATAAAGAATAGCAGTTCAGTTAACTTCAGATTCAGTTTACAAGATTAAACAATGGAAACAATGAAAAGGTACAAAGCGATAATAAGACCAGAACAGAATACAGGACGTCTAACTGAGCAAAATTTTTCATCCAAGAGTGGGTCACAAGAGCACCGGTGGGTATGAAATGACAACCAATCACTGATGACCAAACGGAAATGCTTGCATTTAAATTAACTTGCCCATTTCAAAACCATTACGGTAAAGACAACCGTTACTAATTAAATTAGTAGTAGACAATCGTTTCCGCTAAACATACAATGCTGTACAAAATTTAATTTCTAATTCATGGCAGGTTACGTTATCTGTGATGTATACTAAGCAATATTTGAATTTTAAATCAACTAAGTTAAAAGTACTACAGTGCTCATCACTTTGAAGACCAGCGTTTTTATACCCATTAACTTTTTACATCCAGCTGTGTTCCTTATTCTCTACCGTCATCACTGGAAGAAAATCAGTACATCAGGAGGACCAAAAATGCATATTACTCGTGCAAAGCTCATTAACATACCAAAGATACCGAGGTCTCACAGTGGTATGTAAAATACACATAATGTAGCCGAAGTCATAAATGACACAGACTACTGACACTACCACAGTAACAACGGCCTTAATCCGTCCGTTCACACATCGTAAAACGGCACGTGGACGAAGAGCTGGGGACGTCATTGCGTGGAATTCCACATTCACTAGCTGTGCAGCGTGAAATGAGGAATTTGGCATGACATAGGTTTTCCGCGTGGAATGGGACGCAGCCATTGCGATGCGACATCGTTTTACGTCGGAGGCAGAACTTATGAGCAGTCATTTTGTAGAAAAAATTAAAGACTTCCCGTATTTGATGAATTTAGCGTCATAACTTATGTGCTGTGGAAGTAGACCGTTCAATGCTACGGCACAATGATGGTCAATCAGAATCACATTGGTACAATTTATCATAATTAAATATCAAGTAACAATATATGCAGATACAACATTTAGACAGAGGATACCAAAAACGAAGACGCCGCCGCTCTGTCTGAAAGAAAATAGAGTAATCGACAGCGTCGCATGCAGCAAAGAGAAAAGTAAGAATGTCGCGTCCAAAACCTTCCTCAATTTTTTTGTTCTCTGAGTGACTCTGGGTCTTCCTTAGCAGTTTAATAAAATATTACCTACAGTAGTCGATATTATTTACTGAAAATCCTGTAACTGCTTCAATTCTTATTGAGTAGGCCAACTACTGGGATATTTCCCAGGTGACCATAAATTTTGTGTCTCTGCCAGTCTACGTCAGTAAGATACCGCTATTATGAAACTAATTTTTTATTATGGTAATATAATGGTTCAAAACTCAGATGCATAGCACCTCTTAGTGCTTAATTAATGAAACAAAATTTTATTAATTTCTTACATATATACTGTCTGATCATAAGTATCCGGTCATATCCGGTCACTCCTCTGTAATGTGGAACTGACCACTGTCGAACGGGGGAGTTCAGTCTCTTCGTACGTGCTTTACGTCTTTTACTTTACGTACTTTACGTACGTACTTTACAGTCACGTGAGTGGCATATCCATCAATGACATTTAAAACCTCCGAAATTTGTCCATGTCGAGTATAGGTGATGCGAGTGTGAACTGAAAAGGCGAGAGCACAACCACAGTTAAACCAAGACCAGGCAGAGCTCCAAGTACTGACGGATAGGGACCATGGAGCATTATGGGTTGTTGGTTGTACGAAATTGGTTCAAATCAGCGGAAGGAAACACTCGTGATTTCTAAAGTGCTGCCAGCTAGCAGAGTGGCTGCACGCAGGACGTTAAAAAGAAACGGTTGGGGTGGTCGTGTATCTCCTCGTAAGTCACATATTGCTGTTATCAATGCTAAGACAACCTTGACGTGATGTAAAGAGGTACGCTGCAAGAGAGTCGACGAATGGAAGCTAATTACACACACCAAAAAAGTTTTGCATCATCTCAGTACACAGAAATCCTGAAGTCAGACGTTGACTGTGGATATTGTATCACAGACACAGTCCCTGTGACTGCTCAGAGGATGTCACTAAACCCGCTGAAAGATGTAAACAACCATGCACAAGCAGCGCCTATTAGACGGAGGGGGTCCGACAGCCGATCAGATCCAGTCATTCCAACTGGAAGGAGGTACACGGCTTGTGTTGTCTGTAGTTCAACCATGCCTAGAGGGTCAATACCGTGGTACGATCGCGTCCGCATTATTACTTTGTGCCGCGAAGGGCTCCCAACAAGCTAAGTATCCAGGCGTCTCAGAGCCAACCAAAGCGATTTTCTTCGGCATGGAGGAGATACAGAGAGATAGGAACTGTCGATGACATTCCTCGCTCAAGCCGCCCAAGGGCTACTACTGCAGTGGATGACCGCTACCTACGAATTATGACTCGTAGGAACCTTGACAGCAAAGCCACCATGTTGAATAATGCCTTTCGTGCAGCCAAAGGACGTCATGTTACGACTCAAACTGTGCGCAGTTGGCTGCATGGTGCGCAACTTCACTCCCGACGTCCATGGCGAGGTCCATATTTGCAACGAAGCCACCAAGCAGCGCTGTAAAGCTGGGCCCAACAACATGCCAAATGGACCGCTCAGGATTGGCATCACGTTTTTACCGATGAGTGTCGCATATGCCGCCAACCAGACAATTGTCAGAGACAAGTTTGGAGCCAACTCGGTAAGGCTGACCGCCTTAGACACTGCTGTTTTGGGGTGGCGTTATGTGGGATCGACGTACGCCGCTGGTGTTCATGGAAGGCGCCGTAACGCCTTTACGATACGTGAATTCTATCCTCCGACCGATAGTGCAACCATATCGGCAGCATACTGGCAAGGCATTCGTCTTCATGGACGACAATTCGCACCCCCATCTGCACTTCTTGTGAATGACTTCCTTCAGGATAACGACATCGCTTGACTAGATTGGCGAGCATCTTCTCCGGACATGAACCCTGTCGAACATGCCTGGGATAGATTGAAAAGTGCTGTTTATGGACGACTTGGCCCACGAACCACTCTGAGGGACCTAGGCGGAATCGCCGTTGAGGAGCGGGACCAACAGTGCCTTCATGAACTTGTGTATAACATGCCAACGACGAATGCAGACATGGATCAGTGCAATAGGACGTGCTACAGGGTATCAGAGGTACCGGTGTGTACAGCAGTCTCGACCAACACCTCTGAAGGTCTCGATGTATAGTGGTACAACATGCAGTGTGTGGTTTTCACGAGCAGTAAAAAGGGCGGAAATGATGATTATGTTGATCTCTATTCCAATTTTCTGCACTGTTGCTGGTACTTTCTGAACCGAGGTAACGCAAATTTTTTGTTTTTTTGATGCGTGTATTTGGAGTAATGAATCGAGATTCAACTTGCGGCCTTCCAATGAAAGGGTTGGGGTTGGAGAAAGTCTAGGGAACGTTAACTGCTACCTTGTGTAATACCAACAGTAAAGTACAAAAGCAGGGGTTTTGTGGTATGGGTGTGTTTTTCAAGGACAATGTGTGATCTCCTTATTAAGTTGAAGGAAACGCTAAAGGCAGAAAAATATTAACACATTTAGAGTATTGCGTGCTCTTGACTTCCCAGCTAGCCGCGCTATGTAACGCGCTGCTTCCCAAGCGGGAAGGCGTGCTTGTCTCTGGCACGATTTCGCCCGGCTTCTTAGTGTCGAGGTCCAGTGTGTTGGGCAGCCTGTACATGGTTTTTAAGCCGGTTTTTCAACTGCCGCGACAAAGGCAGGCTGTTTACCCTTATTCCGCCTTAGTTATACGCTGTCGGCTATTGCTGCACAAACACTGTCTCCATGTGCGCGTACACCATAATCACTCTACCACGCAAACATTTTGGGTTTCACTCGTCTGGTATGAGACGCTCCTGAGGGGCCCACTGGTGGCCGAATCGCATAATAACCCTGGCGGCAGAGGGGTGGGTGGACTGCTGTGGGGGGGTTTTGGACCACTGTGGGCTACGGTGGGACAAGGCCTCTCCGTCGTTTCTAGGTCCCCAGTTCCATACAATACAATACAATTGAGTGTTCCCTGAGTCCAGCAATAATCCCAGTGGAACAATTATGGACTTAGTTGGAAATTCAATTTCGTTAAGTTGGAACGTCAATCTTGTTCCAGTCCCCAGTGTTCGGTTCCTGAAGAAGAATGGTCTTCCACTGGTCCTCCGACATTCAGCTACCTCAAAGTGCCCCCAGCAGACTTTACGCTGTCACAGTGGCGAAGGTGGATACATCCAATATTAATGTTCACTAAAAGGTGTCCAGATATTTTTGATCAGGTTCTACATTATATGGAAGTATAATAATACATTCGAAACATATGAATACATACTGCTGAGTAGGAACCCTAGTATTCAGAAGTGTTAAGTGACTTGCGTGAACTTAATTCACCCTGCCCCCCTCCCCATAGTATTATATTGCTGAATATATAAGAGATCTGAATAACTTTAATTTGCAAAAATATTGATCACAGAAAATAATCTACATGAATTAAAACTTAAGGTACCTGGTTTTATCCTACTTTCCTCTTTTTAGACCAGAAATGATCATATGAGCTTTAATATTAAATTTATTTTCAATAAGTGGTTGTTAGAAAATCGGTGTATATATGCCTCAACACCCCCTCTCCCCACACGTAATTTCAGTTCCTTATCACGACCTGACTACCAATGACTGATCCACTGCAGCCCAACGGAGATCTCTCTTTGGAGGTGAGGCAGTGAGAAAATTGCACATCAAGTCCCGGTACACCTGAAAAAGTAGATTCGGAACGCGGTAAAAACAACCTAAAAACTGTGAAAAAGAAACCACCTGAGAAAAGCGAGAAACGCTCATAAGTTATCAAGATGTAGGTTAGTGCTTTCAAGAAATGTTCTCATTTTACTGAAAGTAGTTTTAGAATGGGGGAAATGCGTGACGGCATTTAACATTTCTGTTTTGTTGGTTCCAGGTACAGTTCGCCACTGGAACACTGACAATCCAGTGCTGCTGCTGTAAGCCATGAGCGCTGACTTCTAAGAGGTGAAGTACTATTTCATACATTCGATTTTATTTTCTACGTAAAAGGCAGCGCAGAATACGACAGTGCATTCAAGTCCTGTCCCCTTTACACCATGACTGACACCTTTAGTGTGAATCATACATTCAAAATTCCTCCAGAAAATGGAAGGGAGAGCTAAACGTAATGAATAGGTATGCTGAGTAAAAATTGAAGTCCCTACTTGCCCGAATTTCCATTGCGTTGTGTCTGCTCTGAAGCCCCTTACTCAGACGCTAGCTACAGCTCCGCACTGGGACTCACACTGCCGTGGGACGTTGGTCATTCCACGCCTCATGTGTGCCGTGAACCGTCTTCATCCACAACATGATGGACTTAGAAACGCCATCTAGCAGCCAAAAAAATGTTCCATGTTAACTTGTGACTTGGTAGTATGTAGCGAATGGAATTTCTTTCTTTCAGCACGAGCAGTGGTATCGAAAGGAGGAATCGATTATGTGGGATATTCTTCGTGGTATAAATAATTCGATTCTAGTAGGAAGGAATATTATGGACTGACGTCCGATCGACAAGGAGGTCATTAAACTCGGCCGTGGTTTTTGGGAGGAGCCACCCCAGTATTTACTACTGAGGGCTAACCACCACGCCACCTCTCTCGGGTTGGTTATCGAATCTTTCTTACTGATTTCAATCAGCATTTAAGCAGCAAATGTTCCGATTTGATCATTTCATACTGGTACTTTCTCGTATTCAGATATCACAACATTGGCACAAGCTAGTTCCATACGATTCCTGGAAACTTTTATACTGAGTGAGACGCCGAACTATTTCACCTCTCGTTATAAAAAAAGTTGCAGTTCTTTTTCGTCTACGCAAATGACGACCAAGGTCAAGAAACAGAAATCAACCCGTTTTCGCCTCTTCATTGACTACAGACATAAAGGTATTAACATTTACTTCCATTGTTAAAATTATGGTGTTCCCTGTGCCAAAATAGCAGCTCTGTATGATACAAATTTCATGACACAACTTTTTAATAGTATTGAAAAGATATTACAGAATGACAATACAGAAGGCATGGCGATTTTACAATAGCATGTAGCCAGGGTGTATATGCACCTCTTAACGGAAACTAGTGCTAAAACCGCTGCGAAAAGAATACAGCAATGTGCAGGCGTCTGTCAAATCCAGTGTCTTCCTGGCGTTAATTAAACGTTTTCAGACCGCAGAGGAAATATTTTGATGAAACGGAATGTCAGAGTGGTCTAGAAAGCCACGCGAAAGGCACAGAAAAGCGTAAAGCAGATCAAGAATGATCGCAAACTCTTAGAAAAATGTAGGAAATTGCATGATTAAAATGCACCAGTCGAGACGTGTATATGGATACTACAAAGATATTGTATGGGAAGTCGTTTAGAAGAACACAAGGGCAACTGTAGAAGGGGTGAAACCACAGCTCAGCTGCTGGAAGAGAACAGGTTTCGATTCGATAAGACTGAGGCACTAGCAGCCGCAAGTGGCTACTACTGAAAGCTATACAGAGGTCATAGGTGTTACGAAATACTGAAGTATTGTTAATCGGAAGAGCTGACGATAACGGCAGTCTACTCTAGAGTTTTCAAACTATGACGTCATGCCTCTGCGCGGGAGCTCCCGGAAACTGAATATTGCTTCAGTCAGTAGCGAATCAGGGTGTGCACCGGAACTTTGGAAGAAAGAAAATTTGCATTCCTCCTTGAAGATGACTTCCATGGATGTGGACTAAATTGGGTTTCAAATAGAAATTCAACCGAGCATGGCATAACAGTCCTGACAGTTACGGCCACGAAAGTATCCACGTCGCAAATCTGTAACGGTTAACGTCTTTCAGAATAAAACAGTCACCGTGTGTTGACTGTCACAGCAAAATCATGTTATAAATTTCCTTAAATCACTTCAGCTCAGTTTAGGGATTTTAGCACGTAAAACCACTATCATTTCATTCCTAATCTATTTTTAACTCAGCGAGCGCTGTGACTGCAATACGTTAGGCTTGGATGGGACTTTAAATTTCAGACCTCCTTGCGCAACAAATCACACAGTTCCTGTAGTGCGAGAGTAGTTTTGAAATATAAGGGGCGATCAATAAATTTCCATTCGATCGTTCAGTCCAGAAGCGGTGTGCCAGTCAGGTAAATGGCCGTGAGCATTGAGGCAATGATTATACCGACGCATCAGGTAGAAGATATCCATTCTGTAGAACATGGTGTCCTTATGCGTGAAGAAGTCCGTAACTGCCTGCTGTCCAGCAGGAGTCATCGACCCATCTATTGAATCCTGCCTAGTCGTCGAATATGGGGCGTCTAGGAAACCTGCTTTCTGGGATTCTAGACAACACTCAAACAAATCGTATTAGTGAGTTTTATTACGAAAAGTAAGTGACAATACTTAACTTCGAGAATTACGTAGATGTGTCGCAAGCAAAGGGTGCGGCGCTTACGTTCTCTTCGCCTAGAGCCCACTGGTGTCGCGCTGTCGTCCTGGAGAGAGGTCGGTTCAAATGGTTCAAATGGCTCTGAGCACCACGGGACTTAACATGTGAGGTCATCAGTCCCCTAGAACTTAGAACTACTTAAACCTAACTAACCTAAGGACATCACACACAACCATGCCGGGGGCAGGATTCGAACCTGCGACCGTAGCGGTCGCGCAATTCCAAACTGAAGCACCTAGAACCGCTCGGCCACCCCGGCTGGCTGAGAGAGATCGGTCAGCGTGCAATTGGCTGACGTCTTCTTCACAGCCCTCTCTGTTCCCGACTGGCTTGCCGGTGCTTGACTTTACGCCGTAACACCTTCAAGGTTTCTTTAAGGGACTGAAGCCGGGATAACGGCAAGGGAAGGGATCAGGACTATTGGGCGGATGGTCGAGTATGTCCCACTCGAGTTGGCCTAACATCTGAGTTACGACATTTGCAATATGGGGACGTGCGTTATCGTGAAGCTGCAGCACCCCTTGGCGCACAATTTCACAATGGTGATTTTCGACAGACATGCTGTTGATACACATTTTTCGTTTGGATCTCTACCGGTTTTTTTCTTCAGCAGCCAAGAAAAGAATAACACCACTTTGGTCCTCTTTGCCTGCATCTGGTAATAATGTCATCGTAGTTCAAGTTTTTTCATTTACTTCACTCGCGTCGGAAAGACACGAATGCCTCACTATACTTTGCCTACATGTCGCTGCTCATATACCCGCATCGGACACGCCGGCAGTTGTGGCCGAGCGGTTCTAGGCGCTTCAGTCTGGAATAGCGCGACCGCTACGGTCACAGGTTCGAATCCTGCCTCGGGCATGGATGTGTGTGATGTCCTTAGGTTAGTTAGGTTTAAGTAGTTCTAAGTTCTAGGGGACTGATGACCTCAGATGTTAAGTCCCATAGTGCTCAGAGGCATTTGAACCAAACCATGTTTTGATCGGACGCCACGCAATTTGTTGCATCATTCCGATCAAACTGTTGTTGCTTGGTGTCTAGTAGCGTCGGCATTCTGCCTTAGCATCCAAGCCGTCGGGAATATTGTGTATAATCTTTTAAAGCTGTTTAGTTTGTTTCAGACAATATTGTGGATCTTGAACTGTATGATGTACCAAAGTATGCTAACTCCGTGAGACACTTGTGCCGAAGTTTGAATGTCGGCATCCACCGAGGGCTCGATTATCGTAAGAATAAAATATCATTTTGTTGGACCACGACGTGTGGAAGTGAGCTCAATTGGTTACTTAAAATATTTCAAACCTGAGTCTTGTTTAGTTGCTACCTGTAAGCCTAAATTTAGTAGTCGCAGTTTGTTATACCTCCTGCGATACTGCTACTATGCTTTTTTATTTAAAGTTGATTTAAGTGAGTGATTTAGGTTATATTAACATAGCAGTGTTTGAGCATCGGACTCGTGCTGCATCGCATATAAGCTACAGCAACGCCCCAAAACTAAAATTCCTGATAATCCTTATGTAATGATACATCTGTAGCTCTTAGCGTAATAAAAGGCTTTTTGAGACAACTGATGTTAGTTTGATGTCAGTTTACCAAACACAGAGAGATTACAGAATATGTACGATATGTTCTCTGGATTGTAGGAAATCTGCGTTGCATAGAAAACTTCATCTTACCCTTCTAGTAGTGACATTTGACATGGTATTTGGGAATACCATAAAATTACACTTGAATTTGATGCTACAGTTTCCATGCAGCCTTTGGGCGTAGCATAGACTCGAACTTTACTGCCATTTATTAACAACTGATACAAAATAGCTACATTCTTCAATGCTTTGTGCTCTGTAAAGTAGTCACCATTATTGTCTATAATCCGTCTCCGGGAATCTGATATCATTTGATATCTTTAGCAGCTCATGTGGTCTATGACATCGAAAAAGTACAAAGAAGGCAACTCGTTTTGTACTATCGCGAAATAGAGGAGATAGTGTCACAGACATGACACGTGAATTGGAATGGCAATCATTAAAACAAAGGCATTTTTAGTTGCGATGGGATCTTCTCATGAAATTTCAATCACCACTTTTCTCCTCCGATTGCGAAAACATTCTGTTGCCACCAACCTACATAGGGAGAATGATAATCACGATAAAAAGAGAGATCAGGGCTCACACAGAAAAATTTAAGTCCTCGTTTTTCCCGCGTGCCGTCCGAGAGTGGAACGGTAGAGAGACAGCTTGAAGGTGGTTCATTGAACCCTCTGCCAGGCACTTTATTCTGAATATCAGAGTAATCACGTAGGTGTAGATGTAGATTATGTGACGTATCTCTGTAACATTTCTGAAGAAAGGAAGGTAGGAAGGAAGGACTATGCGGTCATTAGAGACGGAACACAAGCTCGGGTTACGAAAAATATGAAAAAGGAAATCACCTGTGCCCTTTTCGTAGGAACCATCGAGGAATTTGCCTGGAGCGATTTCGGAAAATCATGGGAAACCAACATCTGGATTGCCCGAGGGGGATTTTAGCCGTCGTCCTCCGGAATGCGGGTCCAATATGCTGGCCTCTACGTCACCACGCTCGGCAAAAAATAGATGTGAAGCGACTGCTACGAAGTGTTTCCCTCACCTTATGCACTAAGCCCAAAGCCAGGCGTTAAATCCGTGGAGTACGAATTCCCAGCCTTATCGATCCATCAAATGAGTCACATATTATGCAGTATGCCCCCAAGCATTGCCCTGAAAAATTATGGGTGGGTTCTGAAAAAGTGTCGCCGCTTTCTTCTCAAAGATGGTCACAGTTTGTGTTCCAGAAATGAATAGTAATGGAGCACACTGATTCGTTGCCATTAGGGATGGATATTAGTAATTACCGTCGCATTCTTGCACAAGGGCCACCACAGATTTGACACTACTGCGGTTATGATTAACTTTCGATCGGTATGGTGACCCGTAATGACACTATTCGTTTGACTGGCTTTTCAGGAATGCCTCGTACAATTTGGCGCTGGCCTCACATAGCGTGATGATGCGTCTGAAGGAAGCCTCTCCTTAGCGTTCAAAGTGTTAAAAGTGGTTACGAGCAAAGTCATATCGTAGTCACGTCTGTATTTCCATCATCAAGTGTGGCACCAGTCGTGATGCAGTTTTTCTCGTGCCCAAGCGTGCCTTTAGAATGTGAAACACAGTCGTATGCGCAAAACATGGCTCTCAAAATGGGAACCAATATGGCCCAAATCTGACAGGTGGCTTGGGTACAACCTAAAAGACTCCAAGACGTTTTGGCTCAACAACCTCCCGTTATTGAGAAAAGTATGTGTACATTACATCTCGCAAAATCGAGACGGAATTGACGGGGTCGGTAATTAATTGAAAACTCAGCTTTTTCAACCACATGTTTGGAGCCGGTATACGCATATTTCCGTAGATATGGAGAGAACAACCTCATAGGTATCCATATGATAATCGATGATCAACGAAAGCGTCGCTGGTGTAGCGACCAGTGCATCTGGCTGCGAGCTGAGAGCCTGTGTTCGATTACCAGTTGCATTCTGCGACCAGTTTTATTAGTGCTTTCTTCCGTTTTGAAACTGGTATGTGTAGAATGGTTAAAAAGAAAAACAAGTAAATCAATAAAAATAATACCAAGGTAAAAAATAAATTTCTCACACTTTTGCATTAGTAAAGAATTAATTATTTAATCCTGGTCAATTTACAAAGTCTCTTTCGCTAACTCTATAACAAGTTCTCAGTTTCCCTCGAATAACTAGACTGATGGTACTTGTCATACAAACAGCGAAAGCAGATATGCTCCTAGCACCAAGAACATCTAAGGAAGGCAATTCTTGCACTACTACATCTTTGGAAGATTCGAAGGAAAACAAACGTTTAAAAATATTTCTTTTTTGGGAATTAATTTTGATGCAAACCACGAATACGACAACATTATCTCAAAAATCATTTCTGAAAGTCAGTCATGAATTCCGCTTCCGCTCGGTTGCGCAGTTCATTCTGGGTTTCAAACAGGGGACTTTAATTTGGAAGTCTTGAAATAAAGTTTTTAACTTGGCGATAAAAATAGGCACAACTTGGCTTTCACACAGGTACGCAGTTTGTTCTTATTACACTTACTGCGCTAGTCGGTTGATCCTCGTCATTTAGAAACATGCTGTCGCACATGACCGTGTTAGTATGCTCACTTGAGAAATCGAGTATCAGACAAAATTTGTTATGAGCAACGTATGAGTCTAAAATGTTCCAAATTGAAAAACAGTCTGGGTTGTTAATTTCAGTAGCGAGTTTGGCCCTTTTGCGGGCACCTTCAAACTCTCAATGCTCACAAGATATGTTTTTAAATTTAATTCTTCTATTTCCAGGATTTCAAGAATGTTACGTAAACATTTAACGAGTCGATAAAACGACTGACACTTACTGCGCTAGTCGGTTGATCCTCGTCATTTAGAAACATGCTGTCGCACATGACCGTGTTAGTATGCTCACTTGAGAAATCGAGTATCAGACAAAATTTGTTATGAGCAACGTATGAGTCTAAAATGTTCCAAATTGAAAAACAGTCTGGGTTGTTAATTTCAGTAGCGAGTTTGGCCCTTTTGCGGGCACCTTCAAACTCTCAATGCTCACAAGATATGTTTTTAAATTTAATTCTTCTATTTCCAGGATTTCAAGAATGTTACGTAAACATTTAACGAGTCGATAAAACGACTGACCTATTCTGCAGCCCGAGGAACAAATTTATTATTAGTTTCTTATAAGCAAGGGCAAACTTTAGGCAGTCTTATAAACGTTGTGATGGAAATAGCGTCCTGTGCGAATGCGATACTTTATGTGCATCACCAAGCGCGACAAGGGTTATACATTCGCCAAATACTCGTTTTCACAGCAATTTTACTCAGCGTAGTGTATTCAAGGAGTTTTAAATGTTTTTTTTTTTTTTTTTTTTTTGTCATCAGTCTACTGACTGGTTTGATGCGGCCCGCCACGAATACCTTTCCTGTGCTAACCTCTTCATCTCAGAGTAGCACTTGCAACCTACATCCTCAATTATTTGCTTGACGTATTCCAATCTCTGTCTTCCTCTACAGTTTTTGCCCTCTACAGCTCCCTCTAGTACCATGGAAGTCATTCCCTGATGTCTTAGCAGATGTCCTATCATCCTGTCCCTCCTCCTTATCAGTGTTTTCCACATATTCCTTTCCTCTCCGATTCTGCGTAGAACCTCCTCATTCCTTACCTTATCAGTCCACCTAATTTTCAACATTCGTCTATAGCACCACATCTCAAATGCTTCGATTCTCTTCTGTTCCGGTTTTCCCACAGTCCATGTTTCACTACCATACAATGCTGTACTCCAGACGTACTTCCTCAGAAATTTCTTCCTCAAATTAAGGCCGGTATTTGATATTAGTAGACTTCTCTTGGCCAGAAATGCCTTTTTTGTCATAGCGAGTCTGATTTTGATGTCCTCCTTGCTCCGTCCGTCACTGGTTATTTTACTGCCTAGGTAGCAGAATTCCTTAACTTCATTGACTTCCTGACCATCAATCCTGATGTTAAGTTTCTCGTTATTCTCATTTCTACTACTTCTCATTACCTTCGTCTTTCTCCGATTTACTCTCAGACCATACTGTGTACTCATTAGACTGTTCATTCCGTTCAGCAGATCATTTAATTCTTCTTCACTTTCACTCAGGGTAGCATTGTCATCAGCGAATCGTATCATTGATATCCTTTCACCTTGTAGTTTAATTCCACTCCTGAACCTTTCTTTTATTTCCATCATTGCTTCCTCGATGTACAGATTGAAGAGTGGGGGCGAAAGGCTACAGCCTTGTCTTACACCCTTCTTAATACGAGCACTTCGTTCTTGATCGTCCACTCTTATTATTCCCTCTCGGTTGTTGTACATATTGTATATGACCCGTCGCTTCCTATAGTTTACCCCAACTTTTTCAGAATCTCGAACAGCTTGCACCATTTTATATTGTCGAGCCCTTTTTCCAGGTCGACAAATCCTATGAAAGTGTCTTGATTTTTCTTTAGCCTAGCTTCCATTATTAGCCGTAACGTCAGAATTGCCTCTCTCGTCCCTTTACTTTTCCTAAAGCCAAACTGATCGTCACCTAGCGCATTCTCAATTTTCTTTTCCATTCTTCTGTATATTATTCTTGTAAGCAGCTTCGATGCATGAGCTGTTAAGCTGATTGTGCGATAATTCTCGCACTTGTCAGCTCTTGCCGTCTTCGGAATTGTGTGGATGATGCTTTTCCGATAGTCAGATGGTATATCGCCAGACTCATATATTCTACACACCAACGTGAATAGTGGTTTTGTTGCCACTTCCCCCAATGATTTTAGAAATTCTGATGGAATGTTATCTATCCCTTCTGCCTTATTTGACCGTAAGTCCTCCAAAGCTCTTTTAAATTCCGATTCTAATACTGGATCCCCTATCTCTTCTAAATCGACTCCTGTTTCTTCTTCTATCACATCAGACAAGTCATCACCCTCATAGAGACTTTCAATGTATTCTTTCCACCTATCTGAGCTCTCCTCTGCATTTAACAGTGGAATTCCCGTTGCACTCTTAATGTTATCACCGTTGCTTTTAATGTCACCAAAGGTTGTTTTGACTTTCCTGTATGCTGAGTCTGTCCTTCCGACATTCATATCTTTTTCGAAGTCTTCACATTTTTCCTGCAGCCATGTCGTCTTAGCTTCCCTGCACTTCCTATTTATTTCATTGCTCAGCGACTTGTATTTCAGTATTCCCGATTTTTCCGGAACATGTTTGTACTTCCTCCTTTCATCAATCAACTGAAGTATTTCTTCTGTTACCCATAATTTCTTCGCAGCTACCTTATTTGTACCTAGGTTTTCCTTCCCAACTTCTGTGATGGCCCGTTTTAGAGATGTCCATTCTTCTTCAACTGTACTGCCTACTGCGCTATTCCTTATTGCTGTATCTATTGCGTTAGAGAACTTCAAACGTATCTCATCATTCCTTAGTTCTTCCGTATCCCACTTCTTTGCGTATTGATTCTTCCTGACTAATGTCTTGAACTTCAGCCTACTCTTGGTCACTACTGTATTGTGATCTGAGTCTATATCTGCTCCTGGGTACGCCTTACAATCCAGTATCTGATTTCGGAATCTCTGTCTGACCATGATGTAATCTAATTGAAATCTTCCCGTATCTCCCGGCCTTTTCCAAGTATACCTCCTCCTCTTGTGATTCTTGAACAGGGTATTCGCTATTACTAGATGAAACTTGTTACAGAACTCAATTAGTCTTTCTCCTCTTTCATTTCTTGTCCTAAGCCCATATTCTCCTGTAACCTTTTCTTCTAATCCTTCCCCTACAACTGCATTCCAGTCGCCCATGACTATTAGATTTTCGTCCCCCTTTACATACTGCATTCCCTTTCAATATCCTCATACACTTTCTCTATCTGTTCATCTTCAGCTTGCGACGTCGGCATGTATACCTGAACTATCGTTGTCGGTGTTGGTCTGCTGTCGATTCTGATTAGAACAACCCGGTCACTGAACTGTTCACAGTAACACATCCTCTGCGCTACCTTCCTATTCATAACGAATCTTACACCTATTATACCATTTTCTGCTGCTGTTGATATTACCCGATACTCATCTGACCAGAAATCCTTGTCTTCCTTCCACTTCACTTCACTGACCCCTACTATATCTATATTGAGCCTTTGCATTTCCCTTTTCAGATTTTCTAGTATCCCTACCACGTTCAAGCTTCTGACATTCCACGCCCCGACTTGTAGAACGTTATCCTTTCGTTGATTATTCAATCCTTTTCTCATGGTAACCTCCCCCTTGGCAGTCCCCTCCCGGAGATCCGAATGGGGGACTATTCCGCAATCTTTTGCCAATGGAGAGATCATCATGACACTTCTTCAAATACAGGCCACATGTCTTGTGGATACACCTTAAGTGTCTTTAATGCAGTGGTTTCCATTGTCTTCTGCATCCTCATGTCGTTGATCATTGCTGATTCTTCCGCTTTTAGGGGCAATTTCCCACCCCTAGGACATGAGAGTGCCCTGAACCTCTATCCGCCCCTCCGCCCTCTTTGACAAGGCCGTTGGCAGAATGAGGCTGACTTCTTATGCCGGGAGTCTTCGGCCACCAATGCTGATTATTTATCAAAATTTAGGCAGTGGCGGGGATCGAACCCGGGACCGAAGACGTTTTGATTGTGAATCAAAGATGCTACCCCTAGACCACGGGTTCAGAGCGGGTTTAGTTCTTTCCTAATCCAATCTGTGTGAGAAGTTTATTTGCCCACTTCCCTACATTCTTTCTTGTATTACTTATCTTACTGACCCTCCTGTTCCTACGAGTTTCGATGTGGAAAAAAGTACAAATCAAAAAGGAAACTGCGGAATGCAACTTGGAACTGAACACAGGCTATCTGCTTCCCAACCAGATGTCTTGGTCGCTAATCCAGCGGCGCTTTCGTTTAACGGCGTTTAACATATGGATACTTAAGTGGTAGTTCTTGTCATCTATTTACTAGGAAAACACTCGTCTCCGATGAGCCGTCTCGGTTTCGTTCTTTCAAGTCTCCCGCCGTGCGCACCAGAGAATTAGCGACTCCTTGTCACAGGAAGCGTTTTCCAACTAGGGGACGCGACCATGTAGCCTGGAGCGTCCTGGCTGTTGCTATCAGCGGCAGTGTGGTTTGCGCCATCAATGCGGACCTGGCTCGAATAGGCGTGGTGCGCTGTGTGGTGCCCCGGTATGGTCATGCTGGCCGTTAGCGTTTGGTATGAGGCCTGTTGACATTGCAGTTCTTCGACGTTATTGCCGATTACGCATGAAGTTTATGCTCACGAATCGGCATGGTTTTAGAAAGCATCGCTCGTGCGAAACGCAGCTTGTCCTTTTCTCACATGATACGAGCAGTGGATGATAAGTGACAGTCAGATACCATAGGAAATAAATTTGCGGTAAGGTTCTATGGGACCAAACTGCTGAGGTAACCGGTCCCTTGCCTTACACACAAATTAATCTTACTTAAACTAACTTACGCGAGGGACAACACACACACACACCCATGCCCGAGGGAGGACTCGAACCTCCGACGGGGGGAGCCGAGCGAACCGTGGCAAGGTGCCGTAGACCGCACGGCTACACCGTGCGGCGCAGATAGCAAATTTCTCGATTTGACCCGGTGCCCCATTTCAGGCTGATAACGAAGGTACAAGGATATGGAATACAGCCACGGATACATGAGTGGTTCGAAGACTTCTTAAATAATAGAACCCAGCACGTTGTCCTCGACAGCGAGAGTTCATCAGAGCCAAGGGTATCGTCAGGAAAGTGTGATAGGACCACTGTTGTTCTCTATGTACATAAATGATTTGTCGGAGAGATTGGGAAGCAAATCTGCGGTTGTTTGCTGACTATGCCGTGGTCTACGGTAAGGTGGAAGTTGGGTGACTGTAGGAAGATACGACGTAGACAAAATTTAGAGTTGGAGTGATGAATGGCAGCTAGCCCTAAATGTGGAAAAAATGTAACTCGGTGGAGATGAGTAGGAAGATCAAACCTGTAATTTTCAGATACAGTATTGCTAATGTCCTGCTTGACATAGTCAAGTAGTTTAAATGTCTGGGCGTAACATTGCAAAGCGATATCAGGTGCAACGAGCATGTGAGGACCGTGGTAGGGGAAACGAGTGGTCGACTTCGGTTTATTAGGGGAAATTCAAGTAAGTGTGACTCACCTGTAAAGGAGACCGCATATAGGAGCTGCTAAGACCTATTCTTGAGTACTGGTCGAGTGTCTGGGATCCCTACCAGGTCGGATTGAAGGAAGACATCGAAGCAATTCAGAGACGGGCTGCTAGATTACTTACCAACATGCTAGATTACTTACCAACATGTACCGTAAGTGTTACGCAGATGCTTCGGGAACTCAAATGGCAGTCCCTGGAGGGAAGGCGACTTACTTTTCGAGAAACTCTTTGAGAAATTTGAGAGAACTTGCATTTGTAGCTGAGTGCCGAACGTTCTTCTTTCTGCCGCCAACATACACTGCGCGTAAGGGCCACGAAGATAAGGTACGAGGAATTAGGCCACATGCGAAAGCATATAGGCAATCGTTCTTCCCTCGCTCTATTTTCTAGTGGAACGGGAAACGGAATGACTAGTAGTGGTCCAGGGTACCCTCCACCACGCCCCGTATGGTGGCTTGCGGATTATGTATGTAGATCTGCATGTGAGCGATCCTGGTCGTGTGTGTCCCTTGAGCGCCAAAATTTATTTCATTTTATTCTCATTTGGGATTTAGTTTGTATGAACTAATGTAAGGAGAGTCTGGTGTTTTCGAGACTCCGATTCATTAGGAGCTTTGCCCTTTGCATTATGGGATAAGAAAGTGAGCTTGGAGCCGGTCAAGCACGTTAGAGGGGCTGAGTCAAGGGAAGACGACATTGGTGGTGTCTGAGTTTCTTTCCTGTCCCGGTATCTAGTCTGTAGGTGCTGGGCAAATTCAAGGGGCTGTACTGCCATGAGATATGGTTCTAGTAATCGTATTGTTGCTCACTAGTAAATCTAACAGAGTAAACCTATTTAAAATAATATAAATCATTGCTGACTCCTTGTACGAACTGTTGACTTTTGCGGAGGCGGCACCTACTAAGGGAATCCTTTTGTGACTGAACACCCGACACCGGAGATTGTGAAAGTGGCTAGTTGTGCCGCTACTAGACGCTCCCTTGGTTTGTTCCTGTCTTACGGCTGTCGTGACACACGCAGAGGACACAGAAAATGTCAGCCCCGCAGTTCTCTTATGGAACAGCCACCTGCGTGCATTGGGTGCCGACATCGTCTTCATCCAGCCGGCCGACTCTTACATCACCTCATGCCGCACAGAATTAAGTTACGTAACCTTTGTTACAGCCTTCGGCCACAATAGCTGTAATATTTTTGTTTTATTTTCCCTATTTTAAAGAATATATTATCCTATTTCGTTTTTTAATTAATGTGACTTCAAGAGATACACTATTGGGTTAATGTCTTGCAGGCCCGTGGACTGCCATTGACCAATCTGTCACATTTCCATAAATTTTATTACCTGGCACTGGCCATGTTTAAATTTTTTAAGAGCCACCATTGGATGCTTCTTAATTAGTCACTTTCTTTTTAATATTTTATTATCTGTCAATGGCCAAGGTTCCTTAATTAAAGAGACTTTTATATTTAGTGGCAGTATGTTAATGGGATGCATTTATAAGTAGTCGTCCTTATTATACATCACGTTATTGGTTTTATTTTAGTCGAGGTCTCATTTATAGACTGGAATTGTGCTATAAGATTCTGGAAGGCCGATTAGTCCTCTCCATCAGGGTAGTTACCCCGCATGTTAGCATTGATGGCTCTTTCCTTCCTTTCTTTCTTAAATGCGTAAACACAAAATTACAGTAAATTCCATTAATTCATGTTCAAGTTCTTAATTTGATAAAGAATTTTTTGGATTCAGTTTATCTTAAATTTGTTAAGCGGCAGTAGCCGTTGAGTATATTCATAAAAATTGCCTATTGCGAAATTGGATGTTTTCGCTTTAAAATCTTTTATAATAAATGTTTTACAAATAGTGATTGATGTTTACCCAAACCCGGTCCAATACTTCCACCTGGGAACCAATTAAGCGAGTCCCCATTATATTAAGGGAACTGCTCACGTTTTAATTACCTATCGATTTCGTCAATTCCGAGTCAACTGCACTTCGTGAGCTTCATGGTAGGTTGTACAATAACGACCTGCCAAATAAGAGTCCCGTCGGCTGGCTTGTCTGGGGTCTTTACCCTGAGAGGCCAGCTCACGAATCATCTGACGTCGAACCGGTGCCGTAGTTAAGAGCAGACATTTCTTCACTACCGCGGGGCGACCTCGCCGACCAATGTCTGCTGGCGGAATGCCGGACATTTGCCACGCCGGACATTTGCCACACTTGCCCCTTCGCCAGGTAGCTTGAGTAGCGATCCCTCAGGTAAGGGACGCCCTTCCCCGCACTACCTCTGTCCGCTTTCAAACCGCCGTCTCCACATCTTACTCGATACAACCAGTACGTAAGGGACCTTCTTCTTCGGCATCTTGGCCAAAAATAGAGCTTCTTTTCCGAAATCGAAATTTTTATAACTTTTGGGAAACGAAAGCAATACCGACGATTATGTCAGTATGTAATTAGTTCTGCCAAGTATAAATATAGATTCCTGTCTATACGGTAGCTTCCTTTCACGCTTACTGATTGCGATAGAAGCAGGCGATCGGCATGGGAGCAGCAAGAAAGGAACGATGAAACGAGAATGCGAATGTACGCTAATCATTTCTTTTTGATCACTGCATTTGTGCCTACTTTAATTACTACAACTGCATACCCAAAAGACAATAGGGAAGGAATAAATAGGTTTGTGAATGTTGGAAAAGAAAAACGACATACTCCATATTAATTTACTCTCTAAAAACATTAGTTAACAAAGTCTAGCGGGACAATGTTCAAAACATAACTGAAAACACGTTCACTAAATAGAGATAAAAATATCTATGATTGACATGTCATCTAAAGTCGACTTACAAATTTAAAATGTTAGAAATAAGGAAATGAAGTAATACAGAATTCTACGCTTGTAACGTACGTTGTTGTTTTACATTGTTTAGTTCTGGTATTTACAGGGTCACAGAGTAAGCATCTTAGGTTCTGGAGGGAAAAGCCGTAATTGTAATTAATTGCACTACAACAGAAACAAGAACGACAACTTAAGGAAAAATAATGTAAGCTCACAATCGACTTTGAAGCAGATAGTTCCGGTGACTTAGTATGGGCAGAGGTTATATTCGACAACCGGAATAAATTAATAACTGGCTCCTTTTACGGACCCCCGTTCTCAGATGAAACAGTTGCTGAACAGTTCAAAGAAAAGAAAACTTGAGCGTCATCACAAATAGGTACCCTACTCATACAATTATAGTTGGCAGTTACTTCAATCTACCTTCCGCATGTTGACAAAAATACATTTTCACACCCTATTTTAAATAGAAAACTTCTTCCGTAATTGTTCTAAATGCTTTTTTTAAAATTATTTTTAACAATTAGTTGACGAGGCCATTCAAATTGTAAGTGGTTACGAAAACACACTTGACCCCTTAGCCACTAATAATCCTGAGCATCACGACGGATACAGGGATTAGTGAACACGCAGTCGTAGAAAGGCTCACTTCCGTAACGAAGAAATTCACCAAAACTAAACGCGAAATATATCTATTTATAAAAGCAGCTAAAAATTCGGGTGACGTCTTTCCAAGAGATAGTCTCCAATCCTTCCAAACTATGTAAATGAAGACCATATGTAGCTTAAAAATGGTTCAAATGGCTCTGAGCACTATGGGACTCAACATCTGTGGTCATAAGTCCCCTAGAACTTAGAACTACTTAAACCTAACTAACCTGAGGACATCACACACATCCATGCCCGAGGCAGGATTCGAACCTGCGACCGTAGCAGTCGTGCGGTTTCTGACTGAGTGCCTAGAACCGCTAGACCACCGCGGCCGGCATATGTAGCTTAAGTTCAATGAAATGGTATCTAACAGCACTCGAGATATTCATACCAAATAAATTAATTACAGACGGAACTGATCCCCCATGGTACACAAAACACGACAGAAAGCTGTTGCAGAAGCACCGCAAAAGGCACGTATAATTTAGACGAACGCAGAAACTCCAAGATTGGTGAAGTTTTACCGAGGCTCTAAATTTGGTGCGGATTTCAATGCGAGATGCATTTAATAGTTTCCACATCGAAACTCGCTCTAGAAATGTGGTAGAAAATCCAAAGAGATACTGGTCCCATGTTAAGTAAACCAGCGGAGAGGCTCAGTAAGTACCTTTACTGCGCGACAGCTACGATAATGTTACTGATGACAGTGCCACGAAAGTGGAGTTAGTAAATGCATTTTTCGAAATTCCTCTCACAAAGAAGACGAAGTAAATATTCCATAATTCGAAATGAGAACAGCTGCAAACATAATTTAGAAGTAGATATCCCTGGTGTTGCAAAGCAACTGAAATTACACTGTCAGTGACAGAGGAAATGATCAAATATCTTTTCAAAAAGTCTCTAATGTATAAGACAAGTAGGTCTAATACATTTGTTTCTGATGTTCTTTAGTAACAATTAATTTTCAGTAGTAAGCTCCTTGCTTTTACTGACCTGTTTAAAGATAATCGACAATTTAGTAAGAAATTTTAATTTTTGAAGGACTATATCTAAATGTACTTAAGTAGATTTACGTCTACTATAAATGTTTGCAGCTAAACTTAAATAAAAAATATTTGAGGTGCCCAAATTGTCAACCTTAGCATCAGATCAGTTTCGGGTTGTCAATTTTAGGTGCAATTCAAAGGTTCAGTTCCCATTTTCTTTTACGAAAGCGCATACTATCGGTTTAACAAACCATGATATTTTAGGTGATAGTTGCAATTCTGAAGCTTGAGAACATTATTTTAGAACTCACAATTGTTTAATAGTATGGCCATAATATTGGAAGATAGAAAAAAGTTATCGTAACGTGACAACAATAGGGATACTTTTGTGAGGCTTGAAACACTTTTTAATGTTTACATTAAAGGCTGATACGCATCACACTTTGCACAGGTTTTGAGCCGTGAAAATGATAAATGACCATCTACTATTCTGGCGTGTGTAAAATCAGCCTGAACACGCTGAACTAATGTACACTCTATTTACAATTAAAACTTAATATTAGCTCCGATAATGCTGCTTGAATGTTTTAATAATTTTATCTCAGTAGCCTGCGAGGACTCAGTGGTCTTCATAGTTTTAATACATTATTTTTAACGTATTTTAGTCCAGTTTCTGAATATGGCCAATGGCTTTCAAGCAAGGCCTAATGTTGCCAGTCTCTTCATAATTCTTTACGATTCTCTCTATCCTGTCGTACAGGTTCAAGTACTTCTTCTTCCTCTTCTTACCTTCAAGATTCATTTCCAATTTCATGTACATGCAGTTTGTGAGCTCTGCTTCCTTTTTCCAGCACTCCACCAAACAGTTGATTTTAGGGTGAGGGTTTCCAATAATGCTATTTATTTTGTTGTGCGACCCTTCAACAGCATTCGTGCAGCTCTCCATGCTAATCTATCCTGTGCAAGATTCTTCATCTCCCAGTACTTACTGCAGCCTACATCGTTCTGAATCTGTTTAGTGTATTCATCTCTTGGTCTCCCTCTACGATTTTTACCCTCCACGCTGCCCTCGAATACCAAGTTGGTGATCGCTTGATGCCTCAGAATATGTCCTACCAACCGATCCCTTCTTCCAGTCAAGTTGGGCCACAAATTTCTCTTCTCTCCAATTCTATTTAATAACTCCTCATTAGTCATCTGATCTACCCATCTAATCTTCAGCATTCTTCTGTAGCACCACATTTCGAAAGCTTCTATTCTGTTGTTGTCCAAACTATTTATTGTCCATGTTCCACTTCCACACATGGCTACACTCCATACAAATACTTTCACAAACGACTTCCTGACCCTTAAATCTATACTCGATGTTAACAAATTTCTAATCTTCAAAAACGCTTTCCATGTCATTGCCAGTCTACATTTTATATCTTCTCCACTTCGACCACCATCAGTTATTTTGCTCCCCAAATAGCAAAACTCCTTTTCTACTTTAAGTGTCTCCTTTCCTAATCTATTTCCTTCAGCATCACCCGACTTAATCCGACTACATTCCATTATCCTCGTTTTGCTTTTGTTGTTAGTAGCATATATATATATATATATGTATATATATCACCAGGTAATTAAAGTGCAGCTACTGATACAAGTCCAGTGTGAGCTGTAGTAGTAGTAGTACGGCAGAGAAGCTTCGTAGATATTCCAGTGTGTTAATGTGGAACTGATTTATGCTGGAAAAAATTAGTTGCAGTTTTGGCCATCAAGTGGAAATCTGGTGATATGAATGCAAGAAATACATATATAAATGTTTCCATATGTAATGATTTAGAGATAGGACGTGGGCAGAAAAGGTCAAACGAGTGATGGAGGCATGATTTTGAATTTATTGTTAACTGCCACTCACACCGTTTGTTCGATGTGAGTATCGTAGACGTCGACGAGATGCTGTACAGTGCAAGATTTGCACTTAGTGCGGTTAAAGGCGCTGCAGTCTGGAACCGCGAGACCGCTACGGTCGCAGGTTCGAATCCTGCCTCGGGCATGGATGTTTGTGATGTCCTTAGGTTAGTTAGGTTTAACTAGTTCTAAGTTGTAGGGGACTAATGACCTCAGCAGTTGAGTCCCATAGTGCTCAGAGCCATTTGAACCATTATTTGCACTTAGTGCCCAGAATTCGAACTAATTTTTGCCAAAGTAAATTGGTTCCGCATTAATGCACTAGCATATCTATTAAGTTTCGCTGCTATACGATAATTACCGCCCTCACTGGACCTCTGTGAGTAGTTGCACATTAATTATTACCACCCAGTATACCAAATAAGCACAATTTTAGCCATCATTAGGCTGCGTATATTAGGTACCACCTGTTCTGTGTCTCAGTACGGTCTATGTTCATTTCCACGGGGAACGGAAATTGGCGTCAGCTGAAAGAGATACGCAGCTCCGTAGCGATCACGACTTGGAGCGCGCGGTGTCGTGTTTTGCGCCCTGCGTCCGCTGGCGCTGTCGCTGCCGCCGGCGCAATCGGCCGATCGGCATTACGCGTCGATTGTGCAGCGACCTCCCCCTCCCCCAACCCCTTCGCTCCGCCCGGCACCGTTTGCCAGTGCGGCAGCGTTGCAGCAAGAAGCGCAGCGGTGCCCATTAGCCGGCGCTGTTATCTTGCGGCCCGGCTAGCGGAATGGCCTGCCCTATCTGCACTCTGCACCGCGCCGCACTGATGTCGAAAATGGCGGCCGGCACTATTTTTGGATACTGTGTCATCGATGACGGAGTCTGCGGCAGTCTCACCGCACCAGGTACTCCAGTTCGATCCACCTGGCAGCCATGTAACATCGGAATGGGCCTCCCTCTTTCAGCCTTTGTGTTTGGTACAAATCGCAAGATTCTTTCCTGTCATTCTGAGTGAGCTAATCTATTGAAAATTACAAGGTTTGGATAGAAAGATAAAAGCACAGCGATATATGTGTGTTTGAATATAAATGCAGACCCTAACCATACCTGCTCGTTTCACAGTTCTATTTGACTGCACACTGTCTTCATTACATTGCATGTGTCAGTTGTGGTCAAAAGACCGTTCATTGTAGATGCAAACGCATTACGTCGGCGCTCGTAACGGTACCACTGACCACCTCAAACGGCAATCGATGGTAACGTTATACCTCTGAGAGAAATTTTTGAAAGTTGTGGCCGTGAGATATCGTAATGGAAACACAACATCGCTACGGTCGCAGGTTCGAATCCTGCCTCAGGCATGGATGAGTGTGATGTCCTTAGGTTAGTTAGGTTTAAGTAGTTCTAAGTTCTAGGGGACTGATGACCACAGCAGTTAAGTCCCATAGTGCTCAGAGGCATTTGAACCATTTTTTTTTGAAACAGAACATCAAACTGGGACTCGTTTCAGAAACCATACAGCAAAGTACACTACTGGCCATTAAAAATGCTACACCAAGAAGAAATGCACATGATAAACGGGTATTCATCGGACGAATATATTATATTAGAAATGATATCTGATTACATTTTTACGGAGTTTGGGTGCATAGATCCTGAGAAATCAGTACTTAGAGCAACCACATCTGGCCGTAATAACGGCCTTGATGCGCCTGCGCATTTCGAGTCAAACAGAGCTTGGATGGCGTGTACAGGTACAGCTGCCCATGCAGCTTCAACACGGTACCATAGTTCATCAAGAGTAGTGACTGGCGTATTGTGACGAGGACGAGCCAGTTGCTCGGCCACCAATGACCAGACATTTTCAGTTGGTGAGACATCTGGAGAATGTGCTGACCAGGGCAGCACTCGAACATTTTCTGTATCCAGAAAGGCCCGTACAGGACCTGCAACATGCGGTCGTGTATTATCCTGCTGAAATGTAGGGTTTCGCAGGATCGAATGAAGGGTAGAGCCACGTGTCGTAACACATCTGAAATGTAACGTCCACTGTTCAAAGTGCCGTCAATGCGAACAAGAGGTGACCGAGACGTGTAACCAATGGCACCCCATACCATCACGTTGGGTGATACGCCAGTATGGCACCCTTCCAATGTGCGTTCACCGCGATGTCGCCAAACACGGATGCAACCATCATGATGCTGTAAACAGAACCTGGATCCATCCGAAAAAATGTTTTGCCATTCGTGCACCGAGGTTCGTCGTTGGTACACAATCGCAGGCGCTCCTCTCTGTGATGCAGCGTCAAGGGTAACCGCATCCATCGTCTCCGAGCTGATAGTCCATGCTGCTGCAAACGTCGTCGAACTGTTCGTGCAGATGGTTGTTGTCTTGCAAACGTCCCCATCTGTTGACTCAGGGATCGAGACGTGGCTGCATGATCCGTTACGGCCATGCGGATAAGATGCCTGTCACCTCGACTGCTAGTGATATGAGGCCATTGGGATCCAGCACAGCGTTCCGTATTACCCTCCTGGACCCACCAATTCCATATTCTGCTAACAGTCATTGGATCTCGACTAACGCGAGCAGCAATGTCGCCATAATATAAACCGCAGCGATAGGCTACTATCCGACCTTTATCAAAGTCGGAAACGTGATGGTACGTATTTCTCCTCCTTACACGAGGCATCACAACAACGTTTCACCAGGCAACGCCAGTCAACTGCTGTTTTTGTATTAGAAATCGGTTGGAAACTTTCCTCATGTCAGTTCGTTGTAGGTGTCGCCACCGGCGCCAACCTTGTGTGAATCCTCTGAAAAGCTAATCATCTGCATCTTATCGGTTAAATTTCGCGTCTGTAGCATCTTGGTGGTGTAGAAATTTTAATGGCCAGTAGTGTATAATGAACAGTAAACGGTGGGTTAGGATCGGACGTTCTCCCAGCACTAAAGCTCTAAATTACATATTAAAACAGGTCGGCGGCCAAAATGATAAAGCACAAGGCATTGCTGAGGTTAACCTGACACACACACACACACACACACACACACACACACACACACACACACACACACACACACACGCACGCACTAAACTCTTTCCTTATAACTGTTCATACTACAACACAGTAACCTAACCTTGCAGATAAAAGCGTTACTAACTAAAAAAATGGCGAATGAAATAGTGAACAGTAACATATGTCTCTCAACAACACTTATCGTAAATGAACTAGGTGCAACAGTTTATAAAACCAATTACCGACACACATGAAACTAGTAGCAATACTGAACAGGGAAAAGCTTGAAATCGGAGGGTCTGCTAATGATCATAACCTATAGCTTCATGGCTTAGTGCAGTGTCTCTACGCCTATAAATTAACCAACTAGCATTGGAATAGGTAACACAATAAATAGTTCTTTCTTAAACACCGTTTTAAGCAACTAACCAGATTGCAGTGTAACTACACTGCCTCTGAAAGAGCCTTTGCATTGCTTCATTAACTAACTGGCCTAGTAGATGAGAACCCTTACACCTTCATGGTTTGAAGAAACATACTAATTAACAAAACTACACCAGTATGTATGAGGAATGGTAAGTATTCGTATCATTAATTATTAATTAAATAAAGCACAACAAACTATAACTCTTTAAATAACAAATGTGCTTTCATAAGCAGTCTTTTGACTTACTCAAAAGTATAACAGGCTGTGAAAATGATAAAACAACATTTCAATTAAGTTCAACCACTTTCCCTTAATAAATTAGGACACTCGGAATTAAATTCACCAGGATAGGATTCCTGCCCACGTTTGTGATTTGGGATAATCACAGGTGTAATACAGAGCTTTTTATTAACACCGCGATTGTTATTGAAATCAACCAAATTTCTCAAGTACCTGGTCCATTCACAGAGTGCCACATATAAACAGCTTACCGGAAGGCTGGTGGCGCTGGTGGCGCAAATTTCAGTGTCTATTAACCTGACGGCGATGCAGTCATGGCAGTGCCGTTGGTCTCGCCCTGTTACATATCTTCTTGGCGTAGTAATTATATTTATAGTGCCAAAAACCATGCCATGATAATGGTATTATGAAATACAACATCCGAGGCCCATAAATCCTGCCCTTAAGCTCTTCTGACCTCAAAACTTCAGGAATATGAGCCACAATGATCCGCTACTGCTAGCGAGGTGTTAAACACAGCACTGCTCAGCCCAGAAACAAAGGACGAGTTTCCACTTGCGCGCCAACGACACCTTTTCCACTCCGCCAGACTACTTCCGTAGCTGCGGGGCTTCCCCACGCCTTTCACATCCAACCCTACGTTCCCTAACTGTGGACCAAGTCATTTCCGGTACATTACATTGCAATCATTCCATAAGTTATTTAAATCCACAAGCATAATTTTAAATGTCATCGTTGAGATGTTTCACATAGTCAAAGAATTTCCATAACAGATACAACATTATACATAAAGAGTACTACAACTGACATAGAAAGATCGATACAGACATAAAATAGGTCAAAAATAGGTGTTACAAGCTTACTCGATAGGGGAAAAATTGTTGGTGCTCTACTTTGGGTGCTTTCGTAAACAAGGGAGGGCAAGTGTTCGGTGTTTCATGAGTCGTCCTATTGAAAATTTGTATCGCATACAAGGAAAGCGGAAAAACATCATTCGCTAAGGCATAAGGCGGACGAATGTGTATGTTTATGGAGTGATCGTGACAGACGATCATTCTATTTTGACGAAAAGTAAGAGGACGACAGCTGTGACATTCGCTGCAAAAACGAATGTCGCACTTGTGAACTCCGTCAGCACCAAAACAACACGAAGGGAACTCCACATGAAGGTAATTGATGGGTTAGCTGTAATTACAAAAGCACTTTTCATGTTGCAAATGCACGTAGTAGGAAAATGTCGTACCGAATTCATGAAACGTGAACTTTGGAGCAAATAAATACATTCATTTAGTCGTATATGACTTGTGAACAATTTTTCCAACTTCTGCCTGATTTTACGTCCCAAGAGAGAAACATGATGGTGCTGGATGGTGAAAGGGGCAGCCATGTTGGGGAATTCCACGGGTCTCAGAGCCATTCTGCAAAGTCACATTTCAGTCAAGGATCCTTCGGTCATGTTCGCTTATTTGGTCCATCCCATAGTGATGTTATGACTCAAGACGACAGAATATTCCTTAGACAGCCCGCATCGTTCAGGACTGCTTTTTCGCCCACGAAATGAATTGTCGTATCTCCCGTGGAAACCATAGTAACTGGATTTCCATATTATTGAGCATTGGCGGTCTGCTTAGGGGAGAAGAGTGTGTGATCGCTGTCCGCCTCCTTCATCCTTTCCCGCACTTAACACTATTTTGCACCAAGAATGACATAAACGTCCCTTCAAAACCATACAGGAGGTGTATTTATCCATTCCGAGACCACTGGAAGCTGCTTTGAAATCCAGTGGGTTTCCTACACCACATTAGATATGGTAATATCTTTTTGATGTTTCTATATTTTTGTCCAACCCCCGTACCTAGGTAATGACGAAAAAACACGGATTAACGCTCGTATAAAAAGTATGTCATCACATATAAAAGACAATTCAGAATTCCAAAAATGTCAGAAAGGAAATCACATTGACCTCTTTACAACAAACGCTTTCCATTTTCCTTAAAGCTGTCGGAGAGAGCTAAGAGTACCTCTATCTCATCGGACGGAGATTAAAATCTTTTTCTTTTGAATGTGAGTCCAATGTCCTCACCACTTCACCACTTCTCTCGACCTCAGGGCATGCGAGTATAATAACCTATCGACTAACGAATTAAACTTTTAGGCGTCATCTTATTCCCTCACGAAATATCTACATCAACATCTGCATCGGCATCTCTACACCTCAAGCCACCTTACATTCAACAACGTGCTTTCTTATTACTGACAAGGTTTTAACAACTCAGATTATCAACATTTACTCACCAATATTACCTGTGTTTCGCTGGATAATCATTAGTTCAAAATGGTTCAAATGGCTCTGAGCACTATTGGACTTAGCTTATGAGGTCATCAGGCCCCTAGAACTTAGAACTACTGAAACGTAACTAAACTTAGAACATGACACACATCCACGACCCGAGGCAGGATTCGAACCTGTGACCGTAGCGGTCGCGCGGTTCCAGACTGCAGCGACTAGAACCGCACCGCCACCCCGGCCGTCGTGATAATGATTAGTATAATAACGGGTTTGATCATATGCTTTGGTCCTCAACCAGTGGAAATCTTCTAGAAGATTTTTTCCACAGCTGACTGGTTTCATAAAGTACATTTATTTGTCTTTACTGCCAGTTTCGACCCTTAAACCCTTATCAGTTTACTAGAAAATCAATGCTGTTTCCTACTGCCCACCACTCACCAATGTTTGTATTCATTGTTTTTGGCACCTCATACTTCAGACTGGTTTCATGCGTACCGCAACAGCTTCGGCCGCTGTCCAACCTCCATTTCCCTTAAAGATAGTGAAGAAAACTAAGAGTACCTCTATCAGTTATGCCCAACATCCGCAATTAATTTTTAAATATAGTTCAGTGTCTGTCTTGCTCTACAGATCTTGCCCTTCTAAAGCTCCATTTGATGCATGGAAGTTATCATCTAATATCTTAACACTTATCCTAAAATCATGTCCGTTTTTCTGGTGAGTTTGATGCATATCTCTGTCAAAGCTAGTTCTGCGGCAGAACACCTCATATCCAAACTTATCAGTCTATTTAATTTTTCTTTCTGTAGTACAACATTTCATTCTCCTCATTTCTTTTCTCACAATTTGTGGCTTAGCGCATGGTTCAGTTGCAACAATTCTGTGCTCCAAACGTACATTTTCATAGAATTTCTCTCCAAAATTAAGGCCAATGATACTGGCAGATTTCCTTTACCAATGGATGCCTCCTTTTTCAGTGCTTCGTGTTTCCTCCTTTATCCGTTTGTCATGCGTTATTTTAGTTTCTTCATTTGTGTGGCCATAGTGTCCGTAGTTGCTTTACAATTCTTGAGGGTATCTTTGTTCCGTCGTTACAACTACAAAAATACGTGATTTTTTTCACCACATTTCCTTTCGCTTTATTGGAGTAAAGCATCATCATTTCCCGATGTAAGCGAGAAATAAAGCGAAAATCACCTTAAGTACAAATCATCATATTCTTAACGAATTGGTTTTAGACCTAAAATCAAATCAGAATGTAAAAACAGACCACTGATGATGGTTTACCTCAATAAACGGAAACGCATCTGGTGAAAAAACACCATGCAGTTTTGTAGTTGCAGCGACAGATCGAAAATACCCTCAAGTTATTTTAGTTCCTTTACATTATTTCTGGCTTTACAGCCATCACATTCGAGTACAAGAAGCTGTTCTTGGTGCGAAAACTGACTGCATCCTTATATTCTATTGTTTCCTAATTTATGCTTGTAATGGGTGTAAGACACCTTCAATTATTGAGTAAGAATTATTATTGGAGGTACTCATCAGTACCACGGGTTTTTACATGAGACTACGTGGTAACAATGAACTAGACAGAAGAATCACACATATTAATGGATAGAAACGCTCAACGTTTCGAGTCATTATAAATGCTGTGGGGTGGATGCAGTGCACACCAATAGGAGGTAGACGTCTCAGAACTTATAGGCAAATCATCTGCTCCGTATTGTCACAGGTAATTAGGTAGCGCCTCGAGATAGGATACCGAAGAACTGATTTAAAAGGCAAGTTACTGCTCCTGCACCTTTCAGGACCTTAGCAACAATAAATTCAATGAATTGTTCGTCAAAAACGGAACATCCGTAATGTGTTTTAATACTTTGCAGAGTTGCTTTATCTATTGATATCCGTCTTTTTTCTGCATGTTTTCTAGTTTTCGCACTGTATGCATCTATATTATCTGAGCCCGACATGTTTTGCTATTGCGTATTTGTTCGATGACTGATGATAGTTTATTCTGTTGTATCAGTGATTTTATATTCTGTGTGGAGTCTCGATTAGTGAGTTTCATTTTACATACTTTGTTTTATTTATCACGCTTGTATCTTTAATGATTAGTTATGAACGGTCAAAAATTCATGAGACTGGAGCTATTATTTGATCAAGCTTATAATCACCACAGCCTAATGACACTGTTAGGGGAGAATGGGGTGGATGACACAGTTTACGATTTTCAATCTTTAAGAGGGAGTACTTACAAATTTGCTTTGCCATTTGAGCGTCGCATAACTCGTACATACATTTAAAAAAGTTTTGCGTCACCTCTGGTTCCTAGAACTCCTGAAGATAGACATTGACTGTGGGTATTGTATCACAGATACAGTGCCTTTGAGTGTTAAGAGATGTCACTAAATCCGCCCGAAGATATAAACAACCATACATAAGCAACGCCTATAAGACGGAGGGCGTCTGACAACCGATCAGTTCCAATCATTCCACCAGGAAGGAGGTACACGGCTCGTGTAGTCTGTAGATCAACCATCCCTAAGATGGTCAATACCGCGGTTCGATCGCGTCCGCATTGTTACTTTGTGCCACGAAGGGCTCTCAACAACGGAAGTGTCTAGGCATCTCGGAGTGAACCAAAGCGATGTTGCTCGGACTTGGAGGAGATACAGAGAGACAGGAACTGTTGATGAGATTCCTCGCTCAGGCTACCTAAGGGCTACTACTACAGTGGATGACCGCTGCCTACGAATTATGGCTAGAGGGAACCCTGACAGCAACGCCACCATGTTGAAAAATGATTTTCGTGCAGCCACAGAACGTCGTGTTACGACTCAAACTGTGCGCAATAGGCTGCATGATGCGCAACTTAACTCCTGACGTCCATGGCGAGGTTTATCTTTACAACCACGACACCATGCAGCGCGGTACAGATGGGCCCAACAACATGCTGAATAGACGCTCAGGATAGAAATCACGTACTCTTCATAGATGAGCATTTACCTTCAACCAGACAATTGTCGGAGATGTGTCTGGAGGCAACCCGGTCAGGTTGAACGCGTTAGACACACAATCCATTGTGTACAGCAAGGTAGAGTTTCTCTGCTGTTTTGGGGTGGCGTTATGCGGGTGCGACGTACGCCGCTGGTGGTCATTGAAGGCGCCGTAACGGCTGTACAATACGTGAATGGCATCCACCAACCAATAGTGCAACCATATCAGCAGCGTATTGGCGAGGCATTCGTCTTCATGGACGACAATTCGCGCCCCCTCGTGCACATCTTGTGAATGTCTTCTTTCAGGATAACGACATCGCTCAACTAGAGTGGCCAGCATGTTCTCCAGACATGAACCTTATCCAACATGTCTGGGATAGATTGAAAAGGGCTGTTTATGGACGTTGTGGACCACCAACCACTCTGAAGGAACTATGCTGAATCGCCGTTGAGGAGTGGGACAATCTGAACTAACAGAGCCTTAATGCACTTGAGGATAGTATGCCACGAATACAGTCATGCATCAATGCAAGAGGACTGCTACTGGGCATTATAGGTACCGGTTTTTACAACAATCTGGACCACCACGTCTGAGTGTCCCGCTGTACGGTGGTACAACGTGCAATGTGTGATTTTTCATGAGCAATGAAAAGGGCGAAAATGATGTTTATGTTGATCTCTATTCTAATTTCCTGTACAGTTTCCGGTGCTCGCGGCACCCAGGTGATGGAAAACTTTTTTTGATGTCTATATATAGGCTTGACACAAATTCACAAAAATTTGATTTCAAAGCATCATTTGGATTTTTATGAAAATAGAATTCGGCCAGAGTTCATTTCTTTGGTGAAGTGCCTCGATTGGAGATTGGCTGTCAAATTTGTTTCCATTGGTTATGTGGATGAGAAACAAGAATGTATATATTAAATAAATATCTTGAAAATATGAAATCAGACAAAGATATTGACGGAGCACTAATGCATGACACCTGTTTATGCACTGATAGTAATTTAATTAAATATTTATGAAAATGTCCTCCTTCGGTCTAGTCACTTTGGAGTTCACACTCACAGTTTTGACTTTCCCCATGAGAGCACAATTCATGAGCCAACTTCTTACATTCTATACAATGGGTCAATTTTTTTCTCAGCTATACCTTAACAAAATTGTTCATGAGTGAACCAACAGAATCGTCGTCATCCTATTTCTCACGTATTGAAATACTTTGTTCATTTAGCCCTATTTATACGAGTATTTTAATTTTTTATTTTCATTCTTTCCAGTAACATTTCTAAACACTGACTGGCTTTTCTAAATTGCTTTTCCAACTTGTTCTTAAGGCTTCTTTCAACTGATGAATTTTTTAAAATTGCTGTATATTTTTTCAGGAGCTACTTTATTTCTATTTTTCCTATTGCTTAGATTTGGTAAATGTGCCAATAGCAGACTGGCAGACATGGCTGAGCTCGCACTGAAACTCATCAGAGTTATCTTGAGGCGTCTACTATAAGCTATTTATTTCCTTTGCTAGCTATTGTCGAAGCTTATTCACAGTTTACTTTCTCTCAGTCACATATCTTCGTGCAAAATCTGAGTTTGTGCAAATGTCACATTTTAATGCATTTATTCCCATGCACCGAAATTCTGAAGAACTATTAGACGGACTCAGTGGAGGAGAATGTATAGGAGAAACGAGCTGAGGTAAACCGTGAATTGCTATCATTATTTATGCCTAGTCAGTAATACAGATGTCATATGGAGCACTGAAAGATTTCTTGAACGACCCATAGACGGTGCCATCAAGAGGCTGGAGCTTATATGTGCAACGTGAAGCTAACGGTAAAATGATGATTCCATCGGATGTAGTGGAAGTGAGGTGCTGCCTAAGATGGGAACCACGAATTGCGAAAGTTCTATAACTGATTAAAAAATCAGTTTCAGGTTTGCTAATTTATAATTTCTCCTTTTTCACCTTTCTCACTTGTCCAAGCAAGAATACTTCTAGACAGTTGAGAAAACTAATTGAATCTGCCTGGTCAGTTGACACATATGACAACCATCTCCGAAATTTTTTTTCGAAAACTAACCGCGAACGGGCATTTAAAATAAAAGCAATTGCTGTAAAAACAGATTTTGAACGTAGCATCAAGATTTACAAAACAAAAGTTTTGTAGCTATTATAAATCAATAGAAAGTGGGATACAGACTTCATTGGGTACAGAATAAATAATGAGATGTGGTTCGATCTGTCGATGAATACTTACAGCTGAAAAGAAACGAAAACAGCAACAAAATTTAAATAAACTGTCGCTGCGAACAAGAAACTACTCTCATCCTGCCAAGAATATTGTGATCGTGCTGTTTGTTGCGTTTGTACTGGTAGGAAGCAACAGTGGCAGAGAACAGAGACTTGTGGCAATCAACCTGTACCAGCCTTACACTTTCTCCCCAACATATTTTTGCCTATTTTAAGGCTCTAATAAGATCATATGTATTTATGATATGGCTTTGTCGTGGTAGATCTTGCCCACTAATAGTTCGTATAAATGGCCCATATTCCAGCTCTGTTAAATGTTACTTTTTAGACTTGAAAAATGTTTTGATATGTGATTTACATGGTTTACTAACTGTTATTTTATATTTTTGATGATTTAAAGGCCAGATAAGTCAGTAGCTTCAAGTAAAAGAACTTTATGATATCAGTAAGCTGACAAATATTATTATTTTTGAGAAAATGTTTTTTCATCCTAGCATTTCTTTCACCCTACCATATTTCGAAGTGACATTAGATAGACCTATCAGCTTGCTCTCAATTTTGTACAAAATTTTCACAAATATCTTGTTAAACCGAATTAGTTCCACCCTAGACTCAGCCCAACCTATAGAACAAGCAGGATTACGAAGCAATTTTAGCACTATTGACCACATTCTGACCGTTAGTGAAGTGATAAGCAGAGCGAATGAATACCAACTGCCTCTCTGCATTGCCTTTGTTGACTTTGAAAAGGCATTTGACTCCGTTAGCCATGTAGCTGTCCTCCAAGCTTTGAGTGAGCAAGGAGTGGGAGCAGCATACATTGAAGTGCTCAGGGAAATCTACGAGAATACTTCAGCTTATGTTAACATCGGCGAATCAACTCAAGAATTCCGCATCATGAGGGGTGTCAAGCAAGGCGATCCCATCTCCCCAAAACTGTTCTCTGCTGTATTGGAAATGGCTATGTCAAAGTTTAGGTGGGAAGGTAAGGGAATTAGAGTTAATGGAAGAAGGCTTACCAACTTGAGATTTGCCGATGATATTGCCTTACTGGCCAAAGACTTCGCAGAGCTCCAAAACTTAGTTACAGATCTTGCATCAGAATGTCAGCTGGTTGGCTTGAACATGAACCTTTCCAAAACAAAAGTAATGTCTAACAAATGGGTCCCAGCTGGAGATGTGAAGGTCAAGGACAGTCTGCTAGAAGAGGTCAGTGAATATGTCTACCTTGGCCAGATTATAAATATGAAGGGATGGCAAGCATTTGGGAAGAATTCAAAAGTATTCAGATCAAAAATGCCAGTAAATTTGAAGGAAGCACTATTTGTTCATTGCATTCTTCCTGTGATGACGTATGGCTGCGAGACATGGACACTGAACTCATTTACAAAAGGGAAAGCCTTTTACAGAGAGCCGTGGAGTGATCAATGCTGGGCTATACAAGAAAGGACAGGAAAAGGGCAGATGACATCCGGTCTGTGACGAAGGTTAATGACATCTTAGAGACAGTAGGTTCCTTGAAATGGCAGTGGGCTGGCCACGTCGCAAAAAGAAAAGACAACAGATGGACGAAGCTAGTACTGGAGTGGAGTCCGAGAGAGCACCGGAGGCCTAGAGGAAGACCACCAGACAGATGGGACATCAAGAAGATCGCTGGTAACACCTGGCAGAGAACTGCCCAAGACCGTCCCACTTGAAGAAGACTCCTGAAAGCCTACCTGAATCTACGACTCGAAGAGGCCACATCATTTAATAATTGAATTGGCTGATTATGATGATGATGATGATGATGATGATGATGATGATGATTAGACACACCTGTTTGTCCTTACTGGTATAGTCCTTTTCTGCGAGGACATATGGTAATAAAATACTTTTCTTCACATTGTACTTATCCTGTTCTCCTTTTCCTTCTTGTTGTTCACTCCCTCTCCTACATCCCTTTCTTCTTCTCTTTCTACTTCCTCTTCTTCTTCCCTTTATAATTTTTCTTCATGTTTTCCTTCCTCTTCTCCGATTCCAGCATTGCACGTCTGGATCAACGAGCCTTCTGTCTGTAAGCCTACAATATGGATGTCTATATTGGTCTTCACCTTCTTTGAGATAAGACAAATGATGAGCGATAAAGGTGTAACAAACAACGATTCTGTTAGACTTACTGCTAGCTCAAGATCATATCACTGTATGGCGAACGTAAGTTTGTTCGACCGAAAAGGAAGACTTCGATATGGAAATGAGGCGTCGAACATGTCTCGCTTTTGGAGAACATTCCAATGCCAATTCCAATGCCAACGGTCAGGGAGGTTGGCGTATTAGGATATGGGTTGTGTTATGGAACCTTCAATGAAGGGCTTTATGCAGGTCATTGCACACGGACAGTCTAGAAATATATTTTTATTCCGTAACCGCTTGCGAACTCAGATCACCATCACGCTGTCAGTACTTACAGCTTGAGAGTGTACCAAAACATCATACAGTTCTAAAACACAATTTCATATAAAAATGTGCACCGTGCGGATAATATTTACAAAAGCCTATGAAATCAATACTGTCTGCCTTCCACATAAAACTGGACATTCATAACAGAAAGTTTCCGCAAATAGGTTTCGGTTCTCATTTATGCTGTCGTTTACAACTGCGCTTTGTGAAGTTATGATGCACTTGCAAAATTTAAGGTATTAAGACCGTGATGAGAGTCTAAGATATAAACCAGTAGCGGCATAAAGATATGTTTTTGAGATAGCCCGTATACCATGAATTTAATAAAATAAATATTGGTTTTCGTTGGTTACTGAGTAGGAAACCGTATTTTAATTCAACCGAATGATTCAATTTTAGGACAGTTCTTCTAGGAGACGAGCTAGAAATTGATTCTGGACGGATTAATTACAGAAATTACGTAAGCCAGTTGCCAAATCGCAACTAGTATCAGGATCTCAATGAAACAACTACATGGAAAACTTTCTTTTGCTTGTTGCGCTGATACTTGAGACTTAAACAGGTTAATATTGGGGTATCCAGCATCAAGAAGAGAAAAACCACAACTTGTCCGTTCTGGTAGGCGATGGTAACATACAGCAAGTGATTCTAGCTATAATATTACAACTACAGGCATTGCGTGTAGGGGACGTAGCCTCTGGTAGGAATTAATAAACAGGCCAACGGCCACAGCTCGGCTGTTATTTGCTTCATTACTAGTCTGACTCTACAAACGAGAGCTGCTTCAAATATTCATCGCCCTTTGGCACAGTATTAGAAGTTCAGAATTATGGTCGACACTATCGTCATTACGGCGTTTACTCTCACTAATTGAGTGAAACTAGGAACAAAGTAAATAATACATGACCTGTGGCAGTTTGTCTTTGCGTTAAATCACATGCTGTTTACTGTATGGTAATGAATAAAAAAACAAACTTTTTTCTTTTTATGATTATTTTAATTCGGTCTGTCTGCACGAACATGTCTTCGACGGGATGTTAAAATGCCCCCTCCCCCCCCCCCCCCCCCCATTTCCGCAAGCAGCAACAGTACGTATCAGGAATCCCTTCCTCGATGCCTCATGAGATTCCCATCAACGTACACAACCTATCTCTTACTTGCTACAACGATCGTTTCACTCTAATTATTTTCATCAGTATTCTTCTGCAAAACCACGGATCGTTTTGTTTGTTGCTTTCCTTGTATGTAATATTCATAATTCATGTTTCACTTCCATGAAACGCTACATTACAAATACTTTCAGAGAAGATATCTTAACACTTACGTTTATCTTAAGTGTGCAGAATTGATGTTCTTGCTGTATATTAATCTAAATCATATGCCCTCTATACTTCATCACCATTTGTACTGCTCGCCAAATGAACTTTTGCCCTAGTTTTGGCTCCTCATTTCCCAATTCCTCCAGAATCAATTCCATTGATTTTGGAGGAATTGGATTTCATTACTATTGTTTGCCTTTTATTGATTATCCTCTTATAGCCCCTTTTACTACCTACTGTCAATCTAGTTAAGTTAATCTTTCAATTATTTTGCTCCAGTGTTAGATTTACAATGTAATCAGACGCTTTATTTCTTCTAGGTCTTGCGATTACATTGGTCGTAGTTAACATTCATTCATGCTCATGACGGTCGTCGAAAGAGTGACTATGGCTATTCTACATATACTGAAGCGCCAAAGAAACTGGCATAGGCATGTATTCAAATGCAGAGATATGTAAACAGGTAGAATACGACTCTGCTGTTGGCGACCCCTATATAAGACAACAAGTGTCTGGCGTATTTGTTAGATCGGTTACTGCTGCTACAGTGGGGGGTTACCAAATTTAAGTGAATTTTAAAGTGTTGTTATAGTCGCCGCACGAGCGATAGGACACACTATCCTCGAAGTTCCGGTGAACAAGGGATTTTCCCGTACGACCATTTCACAAGTGTACCGTGAATATCAGGAATCCAGTAAAATATCGTCTTTGACATCGCTGCTGCCGGGAAAAGATCTTGCAAGAATGGGACCAACGACGACTGGTGAGAATCTTTCAACGCGACAGAAGTACAATCGTTCCGCAAATTGTTGCAGGTTTCAATGTTGGACCATCAATAAGTGTCAGAATGCAAAGCATTCAAAGAAATATCATAGATATTGGATTCCGGAGCCGAAGGCCCACTTTTGTACCTTTGATGAATGCACTACACAAAGATTTACTCTTCCCCTGAGCCAGTCAATACCAACATTGAACTGTTGATGACTGGAAACATGTTGCCTGGTCGGACGAGTCTCTTTTCAAATTGTATCGAGAGGGTGAACGTGTACAGGAATGGAGAAAACCTCATGAATCCATGGATCCTGCATGTCAGCAGGAAGCTATTCAAGCTGGTGGAGGCTCTGTAATGGCGTAGGGCGTGTGCAGTTGGAGTGATATGGAACCCCCGATACGTCTAGATAGGACTGCGACAGGTGACACGTTCGTAAGCATCCTGCCTGATCACCTGCATTCATTCACGTCCACTGTGCATTCCGACAGACGTGGGCGATTACAGCGGAACAATGAGACATCCACACGTCCAGAAATTGCTACACTGTGACTCCAGGAGCATTCTTCTGAGTTTACATACTTCCGCTGACCAGCAAACTCCCCAGACACGGACATTATTGGGATGCCTTGCAACGTGCTATTCAGAACAGGTCTCCATTCCCTCGTACTCTTGCGAATTTATGGAAAGCCCTGCAGGATTCAAGGCGCCAGTTTCCTGCAGCAGTACTTCAGACATTAGTGGAGTCCATCCCACGTCGTGTTGCGGCACTTCTGCGTGCTCGCGGGGGCCCTACACGATACTAGGCATCTGAACCAGTTTCGTTGGCTCTTCAATGTAATATCCATATTATCAGGGCTAGTAGATTAAGTCGTAGATCTTTCACTGAAACTAGTATCCTTCATTAGTTTCAGTAATTTTCGGCACTTAATAGTCTCTGCAAAAGTGTAACTATGTTGTTAATAAAGAAGCGAATTTTCAGATATGCACCAGTAGATTTTCCGCACTTTCAAATTTGTTTCCAACAGTGACACAATGGATTGTCTTTCTTCATTTCATCCTTGGACATGGTTTACTGAATATCATTTTACTAACAGACACGTCACATTATGTCTTTATTATGTATGTATATGTATATATATATATTTTTTTGAGTCATCTGTCTTCTATGTGATTTAATGCGTCAAGCCCAGAAATTCTCTCCTACGCTGACTGCTTCATCCTAGAGCAGCACTTGCATCATATGTCCTCAATTATTTGATGTACGCCAATCTCTGCCCTCCCCTTTGGTTTCTAACTTTCTACCATTTCCACTAATACGATGGAGATTATTCCGTCTGAACACATGTCCTATAAGCCAGTATCCTTTTCTTGATAGTGTTTTCCATGTGATCCTTTCTTCGCCGATGCTGCTGCGGAACAACCTCATTCCATATCTTATCGGTCTATCCAGTTTTCAAATTTTTCAGTATTACCACTTCTCAAAAGGGTTCAATTCTTCTCCGATTTCTTCACAGTCCTTGATTCACCATCATTGCCAATACTGTGCCCCAAATATACGTTCGCTAAACCTACGTTTAATACTAGTTGATTTGTCTTGGCCAAGAATGCTCTATTTGCCTGTGCTAGTCAGCTTCTCATGCCCACCTTGCGTCCTCCGTCGTGGATTATTTTGATTGGAAAGCAGGAGAATTGCTTAACTTCGTGATCATTTCTGGTCCTTCTAATTATTTCTGACCTTTTCTGTTTTACTCTCAATACATATACCGTCCTCGTTAGACTGTTCTTTTCATTCAGTACTTTAATTCGTATTCATTTTCCAAAAAATAGAAATGTCATTAGCAACTCTTGTGACTGATATCCTTTCACTCTTAATTTTAACACTCCTCATGAATCATTTTTTCATTTCCGCCACTTCCTGTTTCATTGTTTCATCTTGATTCTTGTACATATTGTGTATTATCCGACTTTCACTGTAGCTTATTTCTATTTTTCTCAGAATTTCGTACATTTTGCACCATTTTGTATTGTCAAACGTTTTTCCTACGTCGACAAATCCTATTAAATTGTTAAATTGCATTGATTTTTTTCCATTCTTTCTTCCATTATCCAGCACAAACGTCAGAGCTCTCCTCCTAGTGACTTTAACTTTCCTAAAACCAAACTGCTCATCGTCTAATAGATTCTCAATTTTCTTTTCCATTCTTCCGTATATATTCGTGTGAGTAGCTTGTGTGCAAAAAATGTCAAACCATTTGTGCGAGAATTCTAGCATTTATCTGCCGCTCTACGTTCGTAATTGTGTTGATTTTTTTATCCGAACCTTTAGTGGTATTAGTCACAGTGCCGCAATGATATTAGAAATTCCGATGGAACGTTATGTATGTCTTCTGCCTCATTTAGTCCCAAGCCTCATAGAACTGTTTTAATTTCTTACTCGAAGTTTCGTTCCCCTCCGCTTGCACTTTGCAAGAGTGACTCCAATTTCTACCAAGTCGTCGGGCAAATGCTCCCCCTCATAGAGACCTCCCACGTACTCTTTACACCTATTGGCTTTCTTCTCTGAGTTTAATAGTGGAATTCCCATTGCATTATTAATGTTTCCACCCTAGCTTTTAATTTCACGGAACGTTGTTTTGACTTTTCTGTATGCTGAGTCAGTCCTCCCATTCATCATTTCATTTTCGATTTCTTCATATGTTCCCTGCAACTATTTCGACTTGGCTGTCCTGCAGTTCCTACTTCTTTCAGTCCTAAGAGATCTGTGTAGCCGTATTACTGTCTTTCCCTGAACATTTCTGTACTTCCTGCTTTCGTCGATCAACGATTCTTCTCTTATCGAAGATTTCTTCCTTTCTGCCTGTGTTTATCTGCTCCTTATAGAGGTTCCGATTTCTCTTCAGCTGAATTGTCTACTCTCTTATTCCTTGCCACATATTTAGCGAACTTCAAACGCGCCTATTTATTCCACAGTACTACTGTATACCACTTCCTTCGCCCTGATTTTTTGGGTGATTTTCTTAAACTTCAGTGCCGTTACTAAATTGGGATCTGAATCTACGTCTGCACCTCGGTATGCCACACAATCCAATACACGATTTCGGAATCTCTGTTTGCGCATGATGCAATCAAGACTGAATCTTCCTGTGTCTGCAGGTCTTTTACAAGTATGTCAGCTTGTGATTCTTTAACATAGTGCCCCTTATTACCATCTGAAATTCATTACAGGACTCTGTTAGCCTTTCTCGTCTGTCGTTGCTCCCATAACGACTCGATAACAAACAGAAACTGGCCGACCGGGCGAGGACGTCAACAGCAGATCGCCGATATTAAGTAAGAGGACATAACGATATAATGACAGACAACGGAGATAGCACACGTTCAGGCAGTAAAACAAGACCGAAAACCCAAGAGACAGCATATCCAGAACAACGGTGTGTAGCGTGAACACAATGAAACGTCTGACTGAGCTGCTGCGTCGCTGTTTTTAATGGCGGCCGCTGGCGCTGATAGGCTGACAAGATAAATTAATTTTTATAAGGCGGGTGCCAGGTTGAGATTCATTGGAAGAGCACATAGAAAATGTAGTCCATCAACAAGGGAGGTGTCTTACAAAACACTCGTTCGACCTATACTTGAATATTGCCCATCAGTGTGGGATCCGTACCAGGTCGGGTTGTCAGAGGAGGTAGAGAAGATCCAAAGAAGAGCGGCGCGTTTCGTCACAGGGTTATTTGGTAAGCGTGATAGCGTTACCGAGATGTTTATGAAACTCAAGTGGCAGACTCTGCAAGAGAGGCGCTCTGCATCGCGTTGTAGCTTGCTGTCCAGGTTTCGAGAGGGTGCGTTTCTGGATGAGGTATCGAATATATTGCTTCCCCCTACTTATACCTCCCGAGGAGTTCACAAATGTAAAATTAGAGAGATTCGAACGCGCACGGAGGCTTTCCGGCAGTCGTTCTTCCCGCGAACCATACGCGACTGCAACAGGAAAGGGAGGTAACGACAAAAAATGGTTCAAATGGTTCTGAGCACTATGGGTCTCAACTGCTGAGGTCATTAATCCCCTACAACTTAGAACTAGTTAAACCTAACTAACCTAAGGACATCACAAACATCCATGCCCGAGGTAGGATTCGAACCTAGGACCGTAGCGGTCTTGCGGTTCCAGACTGCAGCGCCTCCAACTGCACGGCCACTTCGGCCGGCGGAGGTAACGACAGTGGCACGTAAAGTGCCCTCCACCACACACCGTTGGGTGGCTTGCGGAGTATAAATGTAGATGTAGAAGATGCCTGAGGCTCTGCAATCAGTGTTGCCGCAGTCACACCTGCGCTTGCGGTACCGTGTACCTGCTGTCACCGTGGTCCTTGCTTTGTTATATTTTCATATCCTCATATACTTTTTCTATCTATATATTGTCCGCTTGTGACGTCGGCTTGTATATCTGGTGTATCGGTTGGTCTTGTATCAGTTCTGATGAGAACGACCTTCTCACTGAACTGTTCACAGAAGCTCACTTTCTGCCCTACTTACATATTCATAACGAATGCTACTCCAATTACACCATTTTCTGCTGTTGACATTACCCCATGTCTGACCAGAAATTCTTATATTCTTCCCATTTCACTTCATGTATCATTCACTCCGTAAATCTTATTCTACTTTACTATAAATTAATGTACATGCTAAATATTTAGTAATTGATTTTTTGACAATGGATAAAGGCTCACATTCCTTTGAAATGGTAACAAATCCCTACTTAAATTTGTCATTAGCTATTTCCTTTAGATTTTAAGGAGAGGGATTTGATTACTTTTTATCGTATTTGCCACGAGAGTCAACTATTTGCCTCTTAAAATTAGTTCGCTGTTTTAATCCGTTGCAGGGAAGCTATTTGACTCCGAACTTTTAACGTTCTGTTAAGTGAATGTATTACCTGCTAATATACTGTGAAAATGTGTAATCTACCAGTATCGTTGTAACACCTGTCATGGAGCTTTCCTGTTTTATTATTACAGTATGTGAAGATGTGAAGTCAAAAAGTCAGTCTCATTATCAGGAAATGAGCTTAGGGCGTATGCGAGAAAATTGCATTTCTTCTAAGACATGGTCTAGAGTTGTCATGGATTGTCATTCCTTTCATCCTACATGTTTTGAAGTCTCAACAGTGTACCGGCAATGTGTGCGTTATTGTGATAAGTAGGTGCACGTTATAGCTTAGTGTTTGTGTCTATGTGAATGAAAGGAGGGAGAAACGTGAAACACAAAGGTGGCACACAGGTTGCTTCTGCCGTACAGCACCAACGCGTTTTGCGAGCCTATCTGACAGATGGAGCACGATCAACAGCATCACATGCCCTCACTCCATCACGCTGAAGAAATATCTTTCAATTTAATTTAGAACACTGCTGGAAAGTCTATCGAGCAGAAACTGTATGAAACCATGTTTCATTCTTTGTCCAACCAAATACTAACGAACTAACAACAAATATTTCTTCTATTACCAGGAGTGAAACTAATTATCTCTGAGTAGAGCATCATGTCTCCCCATTTCCCTCCCTTCTCCTCTCCTGCTCCGTTTCTCTCTCCCTCTCTCTCTCTCTCTCTCTCTCTCTCTCTCTCTCTCTCTCTCTCTCCCCCTCTCCCCTCTCTCTCTCGCTGTGTGTGCGTATGTGTGTGTGTGTGTGTGTGTGTGTGTTTATGGTAAATGAACCCTCAACTAAGAGTTCGTCAGCACCATTACTAAAATAATTAAAGATCGAGTGTGTTTAAAACTTCTAAAACTTTTTCATTATTTTTGCACTTTTTCTATCACGCTACCTTTAAAATAATGTAAATTTGTAAAATGTTCAACATTTTTTTGTTAAAATTTGTATAGCAAAAGGAAGTAACAACGCATGGCTACATGGCTGGCTTATCACTTAAAACCAAAGACAACGGTAAAAACCACTCTCCCAATATTTTAGGAAACAATTCGGACATTTCAGAGTATTTTTAAAGTAGTACCACATTCATCTCATTGTCAGCTACAGTAGATGACATTTGCTGGGAATTAAACCACTACCCTCTAGTCTGAATACGATATACGTTCGACTAAAATGTTGCTCACTGTGATCTGTGTCGCAAAAACTGTGGAGGGTCGTCTCCCTTGGTTAGGAGCCATGCATCATAAAGTTGTGTCGCATGCGAAAACGAGTGAGACGAACCTTAAATGAACTGTATGGTGGAACTCGACTGCGTTGTTGATTTTGCAAGGAGCAACAAATTGTTCGTTAGCTGCAGCCACTGTTCCTTCCTACAATAAAAAACGCATATTGGATATCGATTATTTTAATTTTAACCTTAATATTTTCCGGTGTCGCTTTTCACAAAATATAACGGAAAAACAGATAAGGTGTACACAAAAAACATAATCCTTTCTGGTTCATAGAAAATCCAAAAAGTCATACAAAGTATGAGAAAAGAACCCGGCGTGTTCCACAGAAGTCTATTGGAGATGTTCTCAACGTAACAGCAGTTAATGTAACTATTGTCTAATAGAGATTAGACATATGCATATTATATAGTAATTATACATATTATGACGTTTCTGAATTCTCTATCATCCAGAAACGAATATGATTTATGCTTTCACATGATGTGTTTTCACACTGTATGCTGTGAAGTTAGTCCACGGTCACTTTAATTGTTTTCACTTTGAGCACATCTCTCTTACGTTTACGGAACATATTGTAATCTGACCTTTTACTTGCACTATTCGCCATTAAAATCACTACACCACGAAGATGACGTGTTGCAGTAGCGAAATTTAACCGAAAGGAAGAAGATGCTGTGATATGCAATTGATTACCTTTTCAGAGCATTCACACAAGGTTGGCGCCGGTGGCGACACCTAAAACGTGCTGACATGAGGAAAGTTTCCAATAGATTTCTCGTACACAAACAGCAGTTGACCGGCTTTACTTGGTGAAACGTTGTTGTGATGCCTCGTGTAAGGAGGAGAAATGCGTACAATGATGTTTCCGACTTTGATAAAGATCGCATCGTAGCCTATCACGATTGCGGTTTATCGTATCGCTACATCGTTGCTCGCATTGGTCGAGATCTAATGACTGTTAGTAGAGTATGGAATCGGTGGGTTCAGGAGAGTATTACGCAACGCCGTGCTGGGTCTAAACGGCCCCGTATCACTAGCAGGCGAGATGACAGGCATCTTATCCGCGTGGCTGTAAAGGATCGTGCAGCCACGTCTCGATCCCAGAGTCAACAGATGGGGACGTTTGCAAAACAGCAACCATCTCCACGAACAGTTCGACGACGTTTGCAGCAGCATGGACTCAAAGCCCGGAGACCATGGCTGCGGTTACTCTTGACGCTGCATCACAGACAGGAGCGCCTGCGATGGTGTCTCAGGAATGGCAAAATGTCATTTTTTCGGATGAATCAAAGTTCTGTTTATAGCATCATGATGGTCGCATCCGTGTTTGGTGACATCGCGGTGAACGCACATTGGACGTGAGTAATCGTCATCGCTATACTGGCGTATCACTTGGCGTGATGGTATGGGGTGCCATTGGCTACACGTCCCGGTCACCTCTCGTTCGCATTGACGGCACTTTGAACAGTGGACGTTACATTTCAGATGTGTTACGACCCGTGGCTCTACCCTTCATTCAATACCTGCGAAACCCTACATTTCAGCAGGATAATGCACGACCGCATGTTTTTTCTGAATATAGAAAATGTTCGACTGCTGCCCTGGCCAGCACATTCTCCTAATCACTCACCAATTGAAAACGTCTGGTCAATGGTGGCCGAGCAATTGGCTCGTCACAATACGCCAGTCACTACTCGTGATGAACTGTGGTATTGTGGTGAAGCTGCATGGGCAGCTGTACCTGTGCACGCCATCCAAGCTCTATTTGATTCAATGCCCAGGCTTATCAAGGCCGTTATTACGGCCAGAGGTGGTTGATCTGGGTACTGATTTCTCAGGATCTATGCACCCAAACTTCGTGAAAATGTAATCACATGTCAGTTCTAGTATAATATATTTGTACAAAAAAAAAAAATGGGTCAAATGGCTCTGAGCACTATGGGACTTAACTGCTGTGGTCATCAGTCCCCTAGAACTTAGAACTACTTAAACCTAACTAACCTAAGGACATCACACACATCCATGCCCGAGGCAGGATTCGAACCTGCGACCGTAGCAGTCGCGGGGTTCCGGACTGAGCGCCTTAACCGCGAGACCACCGCGGCCGGCTATTTGTACAATGAATACCCGTTTATCATCTGCATTTCTTCTTGGTGTAGCAATTTTAATGGCCAGTAGTGTATTATGACGTTTTGGATTTTCTGTCACCCAGAAAATAAAATCATTTATTTACTGATATGATCTGTTTTCACCTTATATCCTGTGATAATGGTATACGACGAACACCGGTAGATATTAATGTTCAAACAAAAATATCTCAGTGCTAAAATGCGTTTTTTCCAACTACTTAGTGGCTGCTGTATGTCACCTAACCAAAACATTACACTCATCTTTGAATTTAAGCATGATTCTTCACACCAACAGCGACGTATTGTATGAATGTGGACTGGCCACTGACCCATCAGTACAAATCACCTTAGCTGCAACATTGGCTAATTCGATACACTGGATTCTCATGTGCTTTCGTTCTCAAAATAGTGAGACTTCCTTCCGCTGGGTTATAGATGTAGAAGGACGTCCTCGATAATCTGGGCCACTTTATCTGAAAAATACAAAAAGGTGTAGAGAGGTAAGGGCAGATGAGGAATTTCGCAGTCTGAAACATATCTGCAAATAGACGTACATCGACATCTATAATTTACAATCAAATGTTTACAGAGGGTTATTAGAACCACTTTCAAATTATTACCCTACCGTCCCACTCTCAAACAGCATGGGAAAATGAGCACTTAAATCTTTTCTAGTGAGTTCTGATTGCCTTGATTTTATCACTGTGGTCAGTATTTTCTGTGTAGGTTGAAGTCCACTAAATGTTTGTCATTCGGAAGAATACCCGGTGATTGCAATTTCCTGGAAGATTTATATGTAACGAGAAACTTTTCATTGAATTCCACCACAACTCGCATATCATATCCGTAACACTGTCTCCTGTTCGTTACAATACAGTTGCTCTTTGAACTTTCACGAGGTCCTCCGTAAACCCCATCCGGTACTGATGCCATACTGCACAGCAATATTCCAAAAGAGACCCGACAAGAATACTGTCGGGAGTTGAACCATGTAAGTGTGTTTCCAATAAAAAGCAGTCTTTGTTTCGGCTTCCTCATTATTTCTTCTATATATTTGCAATTCACATTACATCCTCAACATCGTGTATTATTCTGCAGTGTACACTATGAATTCTTTACCTTCACCTGATAAGATTTCTTTACAGTTATGCTTTTTCCCACTTAACACCGAATAAAAAATTACTGATTATCACTTATCTTCTTTTCCTCCTGATATGCATTGTTAGTGGCTTACCTGTCGAATTAAGTCCATGCGCCGTCTTCTGTAGTAACCCTGTGGTCCCTGATATTCCAAATGTCTTGGATGCAGTTGTATTCCTATTCTATAAAGCTTAAAGCGAACAGTAATCTGCGTGAATTCCTGCTACAGTAGCTACTGTCATACAAGCACTACCTTTCAAAACAGTATCGCCCACCACAGACAAATTAAACAACGCCCTCTGGAGTTCTTTTTATGGGGCGACGGCTGCTGTACAAGTCCGTTTTGAAAAATTAAGAAAACCATAAGACAGTTGCTTGATCCACAATTTGTTGGGTACACTACTGGTTTCGGAACAGTTGCAGTTCCATCATCTGGTGTAAACTGTAATAGCAATGATGTTCTGTCTGACGCGAAAGTGAGGAGATCCTCAAGTCTTAAGTATCAGATGAGGAATTATGTGGCTAAAATTTGGAAATTTATGTCTCATCTCGAGTATGAGTTTTTTACTAAGTATCCAGTGGAGCCTGCTAAGATGGTATGTAGGAAACGTTACGTTTATGACATTTTTGGTGTTTGTGGAGACAATGATGAAAAGTTTGATAATATGCATAACAAACTTATTTACATTATATGGAAAGATTTATTTCTTTGTTCAGCATAAGATAAATGTGACTTTGCCGTAATTAGACTTAAAGATCACCGTAAATGGCAGCAAGGTAGAGATTTACATCTACAGAAACGAGTCTACAACAGATTTAACTTTGAATGTAGCGTCGAACCACCCGTTTAAGTACAAAACTGCTGCCCTCCAGTCCCTCCTGAACAAATTAAATAATGTTCCCCTCACATCCGAAGCGTGTGAAAGGGAGTTCGGCATAATCAAGTACATTTCTCCGCGTAGTGGATATCCAGGATCCAAGACTGAGAAACTGAATAAGAAAACAGTAGTGAATCGGTGGGGGGGGGGGGGGGTGCGGAGAGGGTGGAGGGGGAAGAAGTTCATGAAGGAAATCACGCTGAAGCCTGTACTAGAAAAGAAAAAGAACCAGTTTTATGAGACTCCATATCATGGATACGTATCAGAGTGGAATGGAAAGAAACTGATGTCAGCCAAAATAGCTCCGGCATTTTTCATACTAAAAAATGTGGACAGAAGATTAAGGAATCGTAAAGTCTTCAAAAAAGATTCTTTCTTCTATCCTGGAGTGTATCGCATTGAGTGCAGATATCATTGACCAGACAGGCGCCGCCTCCCACAATTGAATCAGATTGCGCCGCATAAAGCGCGCGTCTAATTTTTATGTGAGCTTAGAAGAACATAAAGACTTGGCAAATTCCACGAAGCTCTGACAATGCATTTGATTGACAAACATCAGCTACAGCACGTTAGCTATAACTTAACTGTCTTTCACACTGTAGATGAAGGTCGTATACTCAATGTTCTGGAAGAAACTGAAATTTTAAGAAGTCTTCATTCCTGCCTTCTCTATAATATTAATTAACGAACAGATCCGTGTAACAAAAATATTTAAATTAATTGTGATATTATTCAGGCAGGTTAAGGTGTCCATAAAATCTCATATTAATGAACGAACAGATCCGTGTAACAAAAATATTTAAATTAATTGTGATATTATTCAGGCGGGTTAAGGTGTCCATAATATCTCATATTTTTACTTGTTTCTTAAATGTACAGGTCCTCTTCTCTCTCAACGTTGTGATGGTCCATTTCTGCTGTTACTTTCCGCTTTCCACTTTAAAAAATTAGCCAATCTCATGTCTATTTCGTTCTGCCCCTGTGCTTGAGTCGCGTGCGGATTCAGTATTCACGGCTAGTATTTACTATTATATAGTTTTCTCGTTCGTGTTCCCTGTCGCGCAGCACAGTGTAACAGCTGTTATGACTTTTTTGTGTAATTCCACGCAATATGTCATTTCTTTTCTCGCCCTCTCCCCTCCCCCACTTTTATTGCATTTTATATGTTTCATTGTTTTCGTAAATTTTGGTGTCCAGTTGTGATGTCTGCTTTTTTGCATTGTTTTGTGTCTGTTTTACTTTTTCGACAGAGAACTTTTGGTTCCATGACAATACTGGGTTGAAGATGACCTCAGATAATTAAGTGATCTTATTTGTAAGTATCATCCTCTTGTCTCTCCTTTAATTTTTTAATTTTGAAAATTTAGTTTCTTATCCGATATTTCAAGCTTTGGACTCCTCTCCCTTTCGCGTGTAGCAGAATATTTTTATTATTGCGGCTTACACCAGGTGATATAACTGTAACTATTCCGAAACCGGTCGTGTTGCCAGGAAAAGATAATGGATTAAGCAAGAGTTTTGTCGTTTTCTTCAGTTTTGAAATTCTATAGACACATTAGGACCTCAAATAATCTACCGTTTGTTTGGTGCAGCAGCAATCTGAATAGTGACTGCGTTTAGCTTCAGCAAATGGAAGCGTAATGACGAGGTGCCGTTATGTACATCGTTGTCGTTATACTCAAGCGTACAGGAGTGTGAAAGCACAGTTGAAGTTGCTGACGTCCCAACTAATCATCGTATTATTGAGAGTCCTAAGATAATCACTGTCGGGGAAAACCACATAGTATCTGTTTCGGTCCTCTCTGCTTAGACCAAGCTGTTGATACAATTACGTAGTTCTGGTGCTAGTTTTACATTTCGTAAAACTATGCACCACAACCATACGCGAGATTGCAGATAGCAAGCCAAAGTAATATAGTTAATAAATGTTATAATGCAATTTAGGAGTTTATGGAAGTGTTGCGGACTGTCTGCGACACGATTATTATAAACCGTACCTTATGAACACTGCAGGACGACCACATTAGCTTGGGACCGTGTAGGAAACACTGATGCAACGCCATGTAAGCGGTGGGTCTACTAACCCCTGACAGCTCGACTCGCCCGCGCTACACAGGTCAGGCCAGGCCACGCCAAGCCGGCGTGCCAGATAGCGCGGCCAGCTCCGTCTAGCGCCGCCTTCCACAATTGAATCAGATTGCGCTGCATAAAGCGCGCGTCTAATTAACATTGTCCGGCCAACGGGTTGCGGCGTTAGTTTACACGACGCATATCGAAGCGGCCGGCCAGTTCATACTGTGCAGGTTCCCCCTTGCTTCCCAGTCTCTGGTAATACGTTCGCAACTAATTCCCTAAACGGCAACTCTTCCCATCCCTCGCATTTAATCCAAGGTACATAATAGCTCTCCACTCAGTGCGTAAGGTCCTCGTCGTCAGTCTTTTCCCACATTTTTCTGTTTTAATGTGCTTACAGAAAATTACGAACTAAACCCCTTCGCCATTATAGGGTGTGCGTCGAAGAATTTTCATATACTAGAATCTTTTTCCACACTTACTGTTCCATTTGCAGAAGTAACGTGGTGAAAATATGAGCCCAAAATTCTCTAATTTTGGTGTCGTGGTGTAAATCTTGGGCCGGTTGTTTGTCTGTAACTGTCGCATCCTTCCATTCCTCCTGCCGAAATTGTTATATGAAAAGACTGGGGCTTATAGGACTGTTACAGACAAGAAACGGTATGTAGAAGTTTACACTGATTTAACTATTTGGAGGTTGAGGCACCCTTTCTAATTTTGTGAGCCATTAATCCACTTAACCATATTTTTAGTGGAAATAGCACTGGAATAAACGGGCCTTTGTTAGAACAAAAAAAGTTATAAAGGTAAAAAAGTTCGCCTGTTCCAGCCCACTTCTTGTTAGAAACGAAATGACGAGACAAAAGGCTAGCCATTCAGTTACAGAAATTATCTACAAGTGGCCCCATAAGTTCTAGTGCTTAGCAAAGTGTCACACCAAGTAAATGGACGGCATAATCAATTCTTTTCCTTTTATATGATAGATGTAATATATCACTCTACTGCTTTTTAATTTTGTGCTGATGGTATGGATGCATGCTGAGAAGTAGTGCCACCGAATTTTTATGTGAAAACTGGTAAGGCTTTCCAAATAAAAACCAAAATTTTTAATATTCTAAATCTTCGTTCTTCGTGACTACATATTTGTTTCTCAACTTAGTTACCCTGACGACGAACACATTTCTTCCAGTTACGCTGGCGATGAACATATTTCTCTCAACCAGAGATCAGATTGTTGATACCGTCACTTTAACATGTTTGACTTTATTGACGAAGCCATAGCCTCGCCTCTGCCTCTGCATGCACCGCTTCATACTTTCAAAGTGAAGATCTATAAGGTGTTGTTTAAGTTTTGGAAATAGAGGAAAATCTGATGGCGCCACGTCTGGACTGTATGGAAGATGATCGATGTACCGAAGTTCTCGGACTGTTGCAGGAGTCACGACGTTCGCTTCTGGTGTGGCATCGTCGTGCTGCTGAACGCCTGGACGAAGTCGAATTCGTGTTTTCAGTTTTCTGAGAGTCTCTCGGTACCTTTCAGAGTTTATGCTTGGGATTTAGGTATGAATTACAAATGCACCTTACATATAAAATCACAGAACACTGTGAGCCTGATTTTAATAAATATTACTGGCTATTATGCCGTAGTCTAAGCGATTTAACTTCAAAACCCGACGCTTCGTACTCATCTACCGAGGACGTTTTTAAGTGAATTTCCGATTCACGCGCTGGCTCTCTACTGACTACGGCAGAATTCCGCTTCCGCAAACTTCAGGGCAGTGGCGTGACGTCACATGTTTTGAATATGCGAGCGCAACTGGCTGTTGTTGACTGCCGTCGTCAGCTATTACTATCGTCCCATGGTGGAAGACTGGTACACTTTTTCTTCAGCCCCGGAATCCAAATTTGATTCAATTTCACTACCTCCTCCTTCTTAATAAAATTCCTGGGTTGTTTCACAATCTCTATGTCGTCTCTGTATTGCCTTTCGTGGTATCCGTTTGTGGCAGCCAGTACCTGAGTCCGATCAAAATGAATGTGGTGGTCTCCTGGCTGTAAAGCATGTTCCGTAACAGCTGATCTATGTCTCCCTTCCTCTGCAAATGCCCTTGTACTCGAAGCTACTATCACCCTTGACTACGTTCTCCGCAAATGGGGACGAATCGTCCGGTTTTGAAGTGAAATCCCTTAGACCACGGCATAATAGCGGGGAATATTTTATTAATTGTGACTATTCCAGCCGCAAAAATTTACATTTTAAAGTGAGCGTGACTTTGCCTTTTAATGGCATGGTCTTGGACTTTTATGGCGTCGCGGATCCTTTGTGCCGGTATTCCATTGAAGCTCTCTTTTTCGGGGTCAAATGGTGGACCAAGCTTTCATCACCCGTCATAGTGTCGTTAAGGAACCCACGAACTTCACCATAAAAATGCAAAAGAAATTGTTGAAAGATGTCCGATGTCCTCTGATTCAAATCAGGAGTGAGCATTCGAGGCACCAACCGTGCACTCCTTTTTCTGTGTCATTGTTCTGCAATGATAGTCGGCACACGCTCTCGTGATATGGCACACTTGACTACGAGTTACGTTTATGTTATCCGACAATCTTATGAGTTCGTCAACCCGTTTCCGATGTATGTCGTCGATTGGTGTACGCCGTCGTCCATTCCGAAAACTGGCACAATCGTTGAGGTTAGGACCACCGTTTCCTTCATTATGAGCACGATCAACTCAGCACCACACATTGCGGATGTCAGTACAATCATCATCGTACACAGCTCTCATGGATTTCAGTCGGACGCACATTTTCGGCGGTTAGAATCTCGATTTGAGCAAGCAGTTTCTTTCGCATCGACATAGATCCATTACACAGTGCCATGTTACACGCAACAATTCGGAGCACTCTAGCTGCAGTGGGTGGCAAGTTGCGTCAGCATATCAGGAAAGTCGACCGAGTAATATGCGTGACATGTATTAATTCAACAAATATTTAGAACAGAATCAAAAGTTCGGAGGGCGGAGGCATTACTTTTCAGCACTCTCTCGTTGATAAAAAGTCGTAATTTGGTACTAGCTGATATTTCATTGATCCGGAGTGCATTGCTTCCTTAGCACACGCTTCTACTTCTTCATTAGTTTTTATTCCAGCGTGTTCCTTAAGCCAAAACGTGGTGATAATTTTACTCTGGATTTATAATGTCTTTCTGTAATTCTGATGCCTTAAGCAAATTAAGGGCTTGAATTGTCACAGGTAGGTGCTTTATAATCTGATATTTTAGAGTCCTTTTGCGTAACTGAGTCCCTTCAGAAATGCTAAAATTTCGTTAATTTCACGTTAATTGGAATGATAATTTACGCTCATGGACGGTTTGCGTCACGGTACGTGTATGTTTAGGTGTATACATTCATAGATTATTGAGGGAAATTTCACAAATGTCGAGTGTCGTTAGATCCCCGTTCCTCCTATAACATTGTCTTCCGAGGTTAATCAGAAATTTCGATCGTTAATCGAAGCATCCGAGGCGAAGCTGGATTCTCAGAAATTGTCTTAAGGTTCCTACTTTACTCTAGAGCTATTCGCCGAGCGTTTTCTTAGTGGAGGAGCAGAGAGGCGGTCTGCGTAACTCATAATTCAGGAAGCAGCGGACAGCACCCGAGTTGGGCCATCCATCACTCCCGGCTTCAACTGGTCTCCAGGCCTCGTGGGGAGCTGCTGCTTCTGCTGCTGCTCTCCAGAAAACTCCAGACTCCCATTCGTACTTCACACTACCTGGTCCTTACACGTTTCGGAGATACTGGATCACTATGAATTATATGTGTGTTTTGATTTTTAATTCTATCTGTAACTATAATGGACAAGGGGGTCTGCGGCATCAGCGTTAGTCCCTACTAAAGATCACAAATCATCGTAACAACTCGCATACATAAATTACTAATTACACGGCACTGGAAAGTAATGAGCACATAGGGTAACTCCATTCATCTCCATAACTTTTGGCTGAAGAAAGAGAGAAATTTCGCTGTTGACGAACTACACTTTGCTGCATCACAATTGACGGTGATCAAGTGTAGATTGAAACAGGCAGTCAGTAATAAAATGTTACGTTCCAGGTGGTTTTTGTAAATTAATTTAAGAAACGTACTTACTTATATGACCAAGTTATGCTTGTTGAATTTTGGAGTTAAGTTATTTGCTATATTGTGTAATATATTTTGTTGAAAAGCTTATTTTCGATATAGTCGCAGATCTAAAAACACACTGGGCAGTCGATGGATTCCCTGACTCGTCTTGTCGTTGATATAGTCTGAAGCAAAACACCTAAATATGAAACTTTGCTTCATTGTTCGGTGGGTGAAATGCTAATTGGGACGTTTAATAAATAAAAGGTGATGCTACCAGTGACATAGTTCTGATTTTGCGGTTGATATGGAAGCTTAAATGAAGAAAAATCAAGAAATGCTCATAGGATTTGTCGATCTGGAAAAAACGTTCGACAGTGTCAACTTGTGTAAGATGTTTGAAGCAGGAGGTAAGATAGAGGGAAAGGCAAGTAATATGTAATGTGTACAAGAACCAAGCCGCCCGGGATTAGCCGAGCGGTCTAGGGCGCTGCAGTCATGGACTGTGCGACTGGTCCTGGCGGAGGTTCGAGTCCTCCCTCGGGAATGGGTGTGTGTGTTTGTCCTTACAATAATTTAGGTTAAGTAGTATGTAAGTTTAGGGACTGATGACCTTAGCAGTTAAGTCCCATAAGATATCACACACACTTGAACATTTTTTAGAAGAACCAAGAGGGAACAATAAGAGTGGGAGACCAATAACGAAGTGCTCCAATGAAAAATGGTGTAAAACAGGGATGTAGCCTTTCACCCATATTGTCAATCAATACATCGAAGAACTAATGACGGAAATAAAAGAAAGATTCAAGGGTGGGATTAAAATTCAGGGTGAATATGTGTGAAAAGACTCTTGATGACACTGCTGTCCTCAGTGAAAATAAAGAACAATTACAGGATCTGTTGAATGTAATGAGCTGTCTAATGCGTACAGAATATGAATGGAGGGAAAATCGAAGAAAGACGAAAATGACGAAAATTAGGACAAATGAGAACGGCGAGAAAGTTATCATTAGAATCGTGGATCACGACATAGACGAAGTCAAGGAATTCTATTATCTAGACAGCAAAATAAAGCGTGACAGACGGTGCAAGGAGAGCATAAATGCAGACTAGCACACGCAAAGAGGGCGTTCCTGGACAAGACTAGTCTACTGGGCCAAACACACGGCTAAATTTGAGGAAGTTATTTCTGAGAATGTACATTAGGGGCACAATATTGAATGATAGTGAACATGGACAGAGGGAAAACAGGAACAGAAGAGAATCGACGCATTTCAGATGTGATGAAAAAGAATTGAGACTTAGATGGACTGGAAAGGTAAGGAATGAGGACGTTCACCCTTGAACGGACGAGGAAAAGAGTATTTGGAAAAAACTGACAAGAAGAAGGGACAGGATGGTATGACACATGTTAAGACATCAGCGAGTGGATTCCATGGTACTAGAAGGAGCTGTAAGGGTAAAAACTGAGAGAACGACAGAAATTGGAATACATCCAGCAAGTAATCTAGGACGTTGGTTGCAAGTGCTGGTCTTAAGTGAAGAGACTGACACAGGGGAGGAATTCGTAACTCACTGCGTCAAACCACTCAAGAGACAGGTGACTCAAAAAGGACATAAATTTCCTGTATGAATATGCTATCGCCTTCAACATACTATCTTCAGATAAAATTATTATTATTGTTATTATATGATCATTTTAATATTCTGGCCCTTGACTAAATGTGATTCGCCTTCTTGGATGCCATTACAATGTTGTGAAGTCTGAGCTACGATCACTTAACTTTGTACACTCCTTTAATTGTTCTTTGCTAAAATCTAACCAATATCATGGGACAGAAAACATTTTGGACATGCAGGATGAAATCTTATGCAGATGGTTGGCCAAACAGTCATATAAAGTAGTAATGCAGAACATGACTGCTGCCTCTCTTCTTGGCCCATACGCCACTACCGAGTCGTTCATGAAGTTATCTCCATATCTTTCGCTTGGAAGAAATTTTATTGTATCTTCTTCGTTCTTCTGTGTTGTTAATGATTTTCACTGCAAAATACATGTTATTTTTTCCAGTCTGTTTATTTTCTGTACCCTTATTGGCTAGATAATCTGCTTTTTCATTAAAACGTAAGCCTCAAAGAGACAGTATCCACCGAATTGGAAAAGTCTAGTTCTTCTGATGTAGACATTTAATTACATCTTGGACTTCTTTAACCTAAATGATTTTTGGATTTTCCATATTATAATTGCCGATGCTGCTGCTCTAGAATCGTAAACTGCTTTGACAAATGTGATTAAGTTATGTAGCTGACTTGCTGCAATTCCGACGGCTTGTCCGCCCCGACAGCTGAGTGGTCAGCGTGACGGGCCAGGGTTCGATTCTCGGATGGGTTGGAGATTTTCTCCGCTCAGGGAGTGGATGTTGTGTTGTCTTCATCATCATTTCATCCCCATCCGGTGAGCAGGTCGCCCAGTGTGGCGTCGACTGTAATAAGACTTGCACCAAGGCGGCAATGACGTCAAACGTTCATTTCCATTTCATTCCGACTGCTTCAACTTCACTTTCAAAATTTGAGTGGTACATTCTTCAGGTTAAGTAGAAAGACAAAATATTTCTTTGTAGTCCTACACCAATGTCCTCTTTGTTTTCCATTAATGAGCCATCTCTGTAAATGTGGAGCCACTGAACTTCAGGCTATGTCAAATTTATTGTTTCCAATACTGTAGCAGTCATTATTAGTTTATATATTAACGAATCACTTTTTACCAGTGCTACCAGAAAAATCAACAGCTTAGAAAGAACAGAAATAAGAAGTAAGAATTATAGCTGTTAGTGTAAAACCAACACCTTTAGTGTCCATGAGAATCCCATTTCGGTAGGTCCTAAATAGATTAGAACTACTGCTCCATTATGAGAAACTCATTCGTCTATGATACAAAATGACTAAAATGTAATTATTCGGCGGCAGATGTGGCCGAGTGGTTCTAGTCGCTTCCGTCTGGAACCGCGCGACCGCTACGGTCGCAGGTTCGAATCCTGCCTCGGGCATGGATGTGTGTGATGTCCTTAGGTTAGTTAGGTTTAAGTAGTTCTAAGTCCTGGGGAACTGATGACCTCAGATGTTCCCATAGTGCTCAGAGCAATTTGTAAATATTCATGTAATAATAATAATAGCAGATAGTTGAAAACACAGATCAGCTTCATCCAAAAAGAATGGGATATAAGATCAAAGTGTCAACTAGAAGATGTTGGTGAAAAATTTAGCTTCCCACTCTCTTCTGTTCTACTTCTCAAATTGAAACGTTCAGTGTCAGTTGAAATAAAAACTATCTTGAATAAATATATTAAACAATCTGGATAACTTTTCTCACAGAAACAAAGCATGCTTTTAGGGCCTTTATTAAAGATTTGAAACCTTCTGTAGAAGAATTTGTAAAGCAAGCCGGCCGAAGTGGCCGTGCGGTTCTAGGAGCTGCAGTCTGGAACCGCAAGACCGCTACGGTCGCAGGTTAGAATCCTGCCTCGGGCATGGATGTGTGTGATGTCTTTAGGTTAGTTAGGTTTAACTAGCTCTAAGTTCTAGGGGACTAATGACCTCAGAAGTTGAGTCCCATAGTGCTCACAGCCATTTTTGTAAAGCAAAAATATGTTTCTGCAAATAAACCGAAAACTTAGTATTTTTCCTTTCTAGCAGTACATTATCCATTCGACACACAGGCTACGCAGATGTACTGAGTAATATCAGTAAGGTTTCCGCAGCTCTCTGTGCTAGCATAGAGGGAGATAAAACTGTTTAAAGCGACACAGAGTGAAAGGGTTTCAGAAGAAAGGCAGAGATCGTTATAATCCTTTTAGCTTGAAACCCACCCCTCATAAGAAAGCCGTGCGCCATACCGTGACCTATTAAGCACACTTTCAAATATCATCCATTATATCCGCAATCTCATTAAGTTTCGCTCGATAAATTTTGCCAAGTCGGCGGTTATTGTTATGAAGTTTGCCATGCTTTCAGTGGGGGAAGTTCCGCCACCACCGCTCGTTACAAGACTAATGCGACTTTCTGCCAAGCAATGGCGGGGTTGGGGGAGACTTCGGATCGGAGGAGGCAGCGGGCGTTCAACAATTGAGGAGGCGCGAGGGGCCGGGTCGTCCATTCTTACGGAAGTTCGCTGCGAATTACAAACTTTATGGCTGGCGAGCATCCTGAAGCGTTAGGCTCCGTTGTAAGTTTAGTCCATAGCATGTCGCAACTTCAGTAGTTCTCTGCTGATGAGGCAAACACACACATAATTTTTCTCGGTACGTTGCGCAACAGCGTGTTGTCTCAAGGTGTAATTGTACAGCGAGTGGTAGAGAAGGCCCATAGGCGTTTTAAGTCCTGTGTCTCTAATTACTATATTGTCACATTCACTGCTGATGAGTTAAAGCTATGATTGATGAGGTTGAAAAATCAGCCAACCAGTTGAAAATAAACGTTTATTAGCTCTTGACCTGGGTTTCGAGAACTGTAAAAATGTCTTCTCTAGAAGTAGTGAGCCATGTTGCATCACATGGTGGTTGATCTAAGATTTAGGTGATCACTTTAGTTGATCTAAACTGTTATCCCATATCATCTTCGTCACGTTCCACGTTATTCCTGCCACAGAAGCACTGTTAGAGAGGCTAATGTATTCCGAGTACACAACATTTGCTTCTGTGGTCTGCTGCCTCAGTCAGGATATAGTGGAACATCAGTTATTCCACAAAGTCATCACGATGAAATAATTCCTGCATTCTATTTAAACGAAAACTATCAACATAAAAGAACGTTATAGACGGTCGTCTTATTATATTCATAATATGGCAAAACAAAAATTTGGCTAGAATTTGTTGAACAACGTTCTAACCATTGATAAGTAAATGCGGGACCACACAGTTCAGATGAATTTTCCGCGAAAGCCGCTTCTACATCATCAGGAAGCACTGTTACATATTACGCTATTAAATACGTGTAAGAGACCTTCTGATAGTACAGATCTACTTCAAGAACACACAAAACGTTTCTGCAAAGACAACGTGCGGTAATTTTTCATAGATACACTGTACCATATGTGATGAAGTGGAAGACATTTGCGGATGAGGAGGTAGGGGGTAGGAGACAGGCTTTTGTTGGTTATCGCTAAAGCTTAATGCTTGTTATCGACTTTTCACATCCAGAAAGTTCAATTACAGCTTCAGGCTGAGCCGTGGGTTTTTCATTTCTAGACACATTACTTAGTTCTATTGGTTACTGCCTCTGATGTCCTTAAATGTATCTGCAATATACAATTGGGCATGTTCTACAATTTTCTCAACATTTTGGCTCGAGAAAAAGGCGTGCCTTTTCGACGAATGGTATCATAAAACATACGTCAACATGAAACGTGCCTCCATAAATTCTGGTGTCATCTGAACCGTGTGGTGTGACTCTGGTGCACAGATCGTGACTTCTGCAAGGTGCAGGCGAAATAGTTATTTAGGATTTCCGAACACGATTTTTAGTGGCATCTGAAAAGATCTGTTTACACATAACGGTACTGTACTGACAAGTTAGAGTAAAATGGTGTCAGCGGCGAACTAAGCGTGTGTGGTCTCAACGAAGCACAGGTAGTCTGTTCCTGACGGTTTGTGATGACACAACAAGTAACTGCTATTTTATTTTTTTAATTTTTTGAAACAATCACTTCTTTATGAAACAGTCATAACCGGTTTCGGTCACAAATGGCATCTTTAGATACTGTAAAAAATAAGAAGCTTATATTCCGACTTTAAACGAAGTCTACTAGGTATGCTTTTGAGTTAAGTAAAGTGCTATAAACTACATGTGGATCATAGGTAAGAGGGACATTGCAGGGTGACATGTTCACGGTCTGTCAACTGAGAGTAAATTCAAAAATCAAGAAGTTGTTAGATACAGCTAAGTGTACTTTTCTTTCCCTATTCTTTCCGCTTGAGGAGCACGTCATCTTTTTTGTGCCTGCTCCTGTGCGAACTTAAATTAAAAAGTTTCTTTTCGTGTCTCCTTTTCATTAAAACTATTTCCTTATGAAACGTGATGCTAAGTCACATTACACACGTTGGAGAGGTACACTGTTAAAGCATACTGCAGAGCGACAGGTACTCTATCATTATTTATTTGACCTTCTTCAATTTGGTTTTTACCCATCTTTATTTATTTATTGCTTATTTAGCCTTACCAGATTAGGGCCTTAAGGCCCAGTCTTACATCTGACCATGAACGCCACATACAGAAAACTGTTGCGCAGCAATCACAAAAATAAAAATTTGCTTTATTAGCAAAATTAATAATAGGCGACAATAATAATAGTAATGGCACTAATAATGATAATAAAGTAATGAAGGAATTAAGAATGATATCAGTTTGTTATTAGATAAACTTAGTACTAATACTTTGAATTGTTAACAACAATAACAAGTTGCAATGATAATAGTAATAATAATAACAGTAACAATAATAATAATAATAATAATAAAATTATGGAGGCATTAACAATGATATTGATTAGTTTAGCACTTTGGAAGCCTTGTGTGGTATTAGAAGACGTGGAAGGGATAGCGAAAGACGAGAGGATTGAAATTAAAGTGACAGTGGGCGCTAGGAAAGAAGAGAACTTTAACAGAGAACTCTAAAGACAAGGGGAGAATAAAGTAGTGGGGAGGCAAGGGTTGATGAAAGTGAGTTGCAAGAAGAAGTAGCTACTGTGATAAAAGGTGGGTCATTTGCTGTCTTTTTAAGCTTGGGAGGATGTTAACTTCGCTAATATTTTGGGGACGATTATTCCAAAGACAGGTTCCTGATACAGAAAATGATTTAGAGAACATGGCTTTGTTGAGTAGTGGCACAGAGGTTGTTCAAACAGTAGCTTAATGGTTGAGGATAAATAGAAAGGAGTGTAATCATTCAGAAGACTATGAATCAAACATAGCATTTATTATCAGCACGTAGGCATGATGATTTTCATAGGCAGAAGCGATATGGTCGAAATACCACATATCACAAATGTATCGCACACAGGCATTCATCGACAATTCCGGCGTGAGCACACTTTCGAAATTCCTTGCAAAATAGAATCACAGTAATCACGGAAGGCGAGCATTAGTGACCCTACGAGCTTCTTTTTAAGCTCGGGAGGAAAACTTTTTGTATACTTCCGTAATGAATGAAGTGATGCTGACACCTTCTTAAAAAGTGCATTTGTTTCGTGAGTCCACTCAACGGGATGGTCCAAAATTATACCTAAATTCTTTCCAGGAGAAGTATAAGGGTTATTTCTGTGTGGTTTAGGATAAAGGGTAGAAGAGATTCTCTGAACTGTCAGGTAGTAAATCTTTTGTGAGCGACTGATATTGCTTACATTTTAAGTAGACTACATTTCAAACATACGTTCTTCAACTCTTCTGATAAAACTTTGGAAGGTAGGAGGCTAGGTACTGGCGGAAGTAAAGCTGTGAGGATGGGTCGTGAGTCGTGTTCAGGTAGCTCATTTGGTAGAGCACCTGCACGCGAGAAATAAAGTTCCCGAGTTCGAATCTTGGTCCGTCATACAGTTTTAATCTTCTAGGATGTTTCATTCTCATAAAGCATGTAAGTCGGTATTTACGTTCTGGATGGCTGAGCACAGATTTGTTGTATTTGCACCCCGCTGTATCTGAAAGTTATCAGCATATAAATGATACTTGCCATGGGAGATAATAGTCAACACATCATTAACATATAACGAGAAACGTAATGGTCTTTGTGGGACTCTTATGCTTTATTATTCCGTTTTGATGTCTTTGTTACGATCATTACACAATGGTGGCGGCATGTAAGGTACGAGTGGAACAATTGTACAGCACCTGAAGAAAAATTTTGACTTAGAAGTTTTGCGGTTTATCGTATCGCGACATTGTTAATTATCGATTAATCGTGATAATTAATATTTATGCAGAAGATTATCTGTTGTTGAGTTACTGGTGAGCCGATCGTGAACTATATATTCTAAAATCTTAGATAACGCTGGCGGCATGATAATGGGCCTGTAGTCAGTAGGTTCTTTGGCGGATTCCTTTTCTCTGAGTCCCTTTTTCCGTGCCACTGGGAAGACGCTGGACGTCATAGAACGGTTAAAAATATACGTTATTGTTGGCAGTAGTGGATTTACGAGCCGGCCGCAGTGGCCGTGCGGCTCTAGGCGCTACAGTCTGGAACCGAGCGACCGCTACGGTTGCAGGTTCGAATCCTGCCTCAGGCATGGATGTGTGTGATGTCCTTAGGTTAGTTAGGTTTAATTAGTTCTAAGTTCTAGGCGACTGATGACCTCAGAAGTTAAGTCGCATAGTGATCAGAGCCATTTTTTGAGTGGATTTACGAGGAAACTGATCATTGGTATTGTAATATTGACGTGCCCTGCAACGGCAAAACGAATTCGCGCAATTGATTTCCGTGTTATGGCTTAGCGGTTGTAGAAAAATCTTTTCGTTTATATACATCAAGGGATTCGATGGTTTGCGTTCTTGGGCGTTGCTCAAGTAGAGATGTAGACGTGCGGAAATATTCATTCAGGTTCCCAACAGGAACGAGTGATTCAGCTGAAGATTGAGGTTTGCCTCTTCCTAGCCATCATAGATTATTCCACAAGATGGAGAGCATGGGAGAGTCCTCAGTTAACGAGTGGGCTTACTTGAATTTTGCATTTGTCACTGACTGGCTAACACGGCTACGTAGTCGCCTATAGGTGACATGAATCTCGGGGGTCTGGTGGCGATTATATTTTCGATGCGCAGCGTCTCTGATAGTCATAAGGTGTTTCAGTTGATCGGCAACCCATAGTGCAGATATTCTCCTCACTCTTACAGTTTTCATTGGAGAATGTCTATTGTATAAATGTTTGGGTATCTCAGTGAAATTAGATACTTCATAATTTATGTCAATATTATTTACTGTCATTACCTGACTAGAGATAGCATAGGCGTCATCTTTAAGCACAGATATATTCAAGGGCTTAAAATCTCTGCATGTGATCACTTGCGATATGTTCTTTGGACATTGCAACGGATGATTGATGGATATTAAATCATGAGTAGATAAGCAAGGACCAGAAATTTGATTAAAGTGAATTACTCTGTTTGGAGACATGATTGAGAGAACATCGTTACAGGTATGAGTTCCTGCAGAATGATGAGTTGTCCCAAGCAGAAGCAGCGTAAGATTTGAGCAGGAAAGTATACGATTGAATTTTGAAACTGCAGGACTTTTTCTTATAAAATTTATGTTTATATCTCCAGCAACAATCATCTGCTCATACAGAGGTTCAAGAGCGTAGTATGCAGGTTCAAAGCTAGAGAACTGTCCACCTTTCGGGGGATTGTGAATGCGCAGATAAGACACTTTGTGTGGAGAGTTTCAATATCAATTAACATATGTTTGAGTTGTTTGTCCCCGTTATTGAACAATAGGCAGTAAGTTTGTACGTTTGTACACAGCCACCCAGTTACATCTTCCGTTATACCTGTCATGTCTCAGAAACACGCAGCTACCCAAGCTTTCAGAGCTGGAAGGGATACACGGCTTAAGCACATTCATATTCGACTTTTTTAGCACTCTGGGAAGGATTATTTATCTTTATCCTCACGTATTAACGAATTACCCGTAGATCCAAACGCTTCTTCCTTATGTGGAAACCACTGCATTAAAGACACATAACGCGTAACCATAGGATATGTGGCCTGTAACTAAAAAAGTCTCATGATGATCTCTCAATTGGCAAAATATTCCGGAATAGGCTCCCATTCGGATCTCCGGAAGGGGACTGCCAAGGAGACGGCGACCATGAGAAAAAGATTAAATAACCAACGAAACGATAACGTTCTGCGAGTCGGGGCGTGAAATGTCAGAAGCATGAACGTGTTAGGGAAGCTAGAAAATCTGAAAAGGATATACAAAGGCTCAGTCTAGATATAGTACGGGTAAGTGAAGTGAAGTGGGAAGAAGACTAGGATTTATAGTCAGATGAATACAGGGTAATATCAACAGAAGCAGAACACATTATAACGGGAGAAGGATTCATTATGGGCAGGAAGGTAGGGAAGAGAGCAAACAGCTCAGTGTTACGATGTTCTTACCAGAACCGACATCAAACCAACACCGGAAACGATGCTTCAGGTACACGTGCCGACGTCGCAAGCTGAAGATGAAGAGATAGAGACAGTACATGAGGATACTGAAAGCGTAGTACAATACGTAAAGGGAGAAGAAAATCTAATAGTCATTTGGGACTGGAATGCAGTTGTAGCGGAAGGAGTAGAAGGAAAGGTTACAGGAAAATATGGGTTTGAGGCTAGTTTTGTCTGTAAGATCAACCTGCCTCATTCTCGCCTACTTGATCAGTTTCAGTTTTATGCGCTTTTTCGTGGGTGGCGTAGTATGGTCTCTGCAGCAGTCCGAACCTGAATAGATTCTGCTACAAAGCACCAAAGTACGCTAACGCTGCCGCACCAAAACGAAATCAAACTTCAAACCTTATCCCCAGGAGAAATCAGTGTGTAGCTAGGTCGTGGATTATGTTGTAAAAGTGGAACTGCAGATGGATAAAGTTGTTATTCACACACGAAATTCCAATAACCGCTCCCCACGTTCATTTCTTAGTCCAAAGCCCTAAAGACCAATCACAGATCTCAAGCGTTTGTTGTCTATAGTCTCACCTATATCCGCGTTAAAATCGCTCTGGTTGTCTAATATTTCCAGTTCATCTTTCCTTCGGGCGGTGTGTTCCAGCAGCTCACAAATTTCATGGATTTTTGCGTTGGACGAAGTTTCAATGCGAATATAAACCTTAATGATGTTGATACTGCAAGGAGAGGCGTGGAAATCCTTCCAACAAAACAGGATCATGACAGATGTGGTAAGGACAAGCATGGAGATTATTCCTTCACAAATTGGATCTTGACCAACGACGGCGATGCCGAAATTCTTAGGAATCGTAATTTTTTTGTTTTTTTTGTTTTTTTTTGTTTTTTTGTTTTTTTGGTTTTTTTTTGTTTATCAGTCTGCTGACTGGTTTGATGCGCCGCGCCACGAATTCCTTTCCTGTGCTAACCTCTTCATCTCAGAGTAGCACTTGCAACCTACGTCCTCAATTATTTGCTTGACATATTCCAATCTCTGTCTTCCTCTACAGTTTTTGCCCTCTACAGCTCCCTCTAGTACCATGAAAGCCATTCCCTCATGTCTTATCAGATGTCCTATCATCCTGTCCTTCTCCTTATCAGTGTTTTCCACATATTCCTTTCCTCTCCGATTCTGCGTAGAACCTCCTCATTCCTTACCTTATCAGTCCACCTAATTTTCATCTTTCGTCTATAGCACCACATCTCAAATGCTTCGATTCTCTTCTGTTCCGGTTTTCCCACAGTCCATGTTTCACTACCATACAATGCTGTACTCCAGACGTACATCCTCAGAAGTTTCTTCCTCAAATTAAGGCCGGTATTTGATATTAGTAGACTCTTCTTGGCCGGAAATGCCTTTTTTGCCATAGCGAGTCTGCTTTTGATGTCCTCCTTGCTCCGTCCGTCATTGGTTATTTTACTGCCTAGGTAGCAGAATTCCTTAACTTCATTGACTTCATTGTTAGGTTTCTCGCTGTTCTCATTTCTACTACTTCTCATTACCTTCGTCTTTCTCCGATTTACTCTCAGACCATACTGTGTACTCATTAGACTGTTCATTCCGTTCAGCAGTTCATTTAATTCTTCTTCACTTTCACTCAGGATAACAATGTCATCAGCGAATCGTATCATTGTTATCCTTTCACCTTGTATTTTAATTCCAATCCTGAACCTTTCTTTTATTTCCATCATTGCTTCCTCGATGTACAGATTGAAGAGTAATGGCGAAAGACTACAGCCTTGTCTTACACCCTTCTTAATACGAGCACATCGTTCTTGATCGTCCACTCTTATTATTCCCTCTTGGTTGTTGTACATATTGTATATGACCCGTCTCTCCCTATAGCTTACCCCTACTTTTTTCAGAATCTCGAACAGCTTGAACCATTTTATATTGTCGAACACTTTTTCCAGGTCGACAAATCCTATGAAAGTGTCTCGATTTTTCTTTAGCCTTGCTTCCATTATTAGCCGTAACGTCAGAATTGCCTCTCTCGTCCCTTTACTTTTCCTAAAGCCAAACTGATCGTCACCTAGCGCATTCTCAATTTTCTTTTCCATACTTCTGTATACTATTCTTGTAAGCAGCTTCGATGCATGAGCTGTTAATCTGATTGTGCGATAATTCTCGCACTTGTCAGCTCTTGCCGTCTTCGGAATTGTGTGGATGATGCTTTTCCGAAAGTCAGATGGTATGTCGCCAGACTCATATATTCTACACACCAACGCGAATAGTCGTTTTGTTGCCACTTCCCCCAATGATTTTAGAAATTCTGATGGAATGTTATCTATCCCTTCTGCCTTATTTGACCGTAAGTCCTCCAAAGCTCTTTTAAATTCCGATTCTAATACTGGATCCCCCATCTCTTCTAAGTCGACTCCAGTTTCTTCTTCTATCACATCAGACAAATCTTCACCTTCAAAGAGGCTTTCAATGTATTCTGTCCACCTATCTGCTCTCTCCTCTGCATTTGACAGTGGAATTCCCGTTGCACTCTTAATGTTACGACCGTTGCTTTTAATGTCACCAAAGGTTGTTTTGACTTTCCTGTATGCTGAGTCTGTCCTTCCGACATTCATATCTTTGTCGATGTCTTCACATTTTTACTGCAGCCATTTCGTCTTAGCTTCCCTGCACTTTCTATTTATTTCATTCCTCAACGACTTGTATCTCTGTATTCCTGATTTTCCCGGAACATGTTTGTACTTCCTCCTTTCATCAATCAACTGAACAATTTCTTCTCTTACCCATGGTTTCTTCGCAGCTGTCTTCTTTGTACCTATGTTTTCCTTCCCAACTTCTGTGATGGCCCTTTTTAGAGATGTCCATTCCTCTTCAACTGTACTGCCTACTGCGCTATTCCTTATTGCTGTATCTATAGCGTTAGAGAACTTCAAACGTATCTCGTCATTCCTTAGTTCTTCCGTATCCCACTTCTTTGCGTATTGATTCTTCCTGACTAATGTCTTGAACTTCAGCCTACTATATTGTGATCTGAGTCTATATCTGCTCCTGGGTACGCCTTACAATCAAGTATCTGATTTCGGAATCTCTGTCTGACCATGATGTAATCTAATTGAAATTTTCCCGTATCTCCCGGCCTTTTCCAAGTATACGTCTTCCTCTTGTGATTATTGAACAGGGTATTCGCTATTACTAGCTGAAACTTGTTACAGAACTCAATTAGTCTTTCTCCTCTTTCATTCCTTGTCCCAAGCCCATATTCTCCTGTAACCTTTTCTTCTACTCCTTCCCCTACAACTGCATTCCAGTCACCCATGACTATTAGACTTTCGTCCCCCTTTGCATACTGCATTACCCTTTCAGTATCCTCATACACTTTCTCTGTCTTTTTATCTTCAGCTTGCGACGTCGGCATGTATACCTGAACTATCGTTGTCGGTGTTGGTCTGCTGTCGATTCTGATTAGAACAACCCGGTCATTGAACTGTTCACAGTAACACACCCTCTGCGCTACCTTCCTATTCATAACGAATCCTACACCTGTTATACCATTTTCTGCTGCTGTTGATATTACCCGATACTCATCTGACCAGAAATCCTTGTCTTCCTTCCACTTCACTTCACTGACCTCCTACTATATCTAAATTGAGCCTTTGCATTTCCCTTTTCAGATTTTTTAGTTTCCCTACCACGTTCAAGCTTCTGACATTCCACGCCCCGACTCGTAGAACGTTATCGTTTCGTTGATTATTCAATCTTTTTCTCATGGTAACCTCCCCCTTGGCAGTCCCCTCCCGGAGATCCGAATGGGGGATTATTCCGGAATCTTTTGCCAATGGAGAGATCGTCATGACACTTCTTCAATTACAGGCCACATGTCTTGTGGATACACGCTACGTGTCTTTAATGCAGTGGTTTCCATTGCCTTCTGCATCTTCATGTCGTTGATCATTGCTGATTCTTCCGCCTTTAGGGGCAATTTCCCACCCGTAGGACAAGAGAGTGCCCTGAACCTCTATCCGCTCCTCCGCCCTCTTTGAAAAGGCCGTTGGCAGAATGAGGCTGACTTCTTATGCCGGAAGGAATCGTAATACCGACGTGATTTCTAATTACATTCTTATATCCAGAAACCTATGTTGTATTCTTTACATTACTCATGAAGTACCCACATTCTGTTTAGGAAGTCGAAATCATAAAGGTCCACTTCTGTCTTTTTCCAATTACAATATTTCCTGTCTGGAAGGAACTTCACACATTCCAGGTTGCTCTCCATTTGACGATTCTCCAGTGTACTCCCTCCCCTCCCCCCCTCCCCCCCCCCCCCCCCCCCCCACCAAGCGCCTTGCCCTCCATCGCACAGACACCCGTATGGAGAACGTACTAACAAGAATCCGTTATGTAGGTAAAGAACTTAATGAGTGGAAACGAAATAAGTCGCCACGTCCTGGTGGATTTCCAATTCGGTTTTACAAAGAGTATTTTACAACATTAGTCGCTTACTTAGCTGCATTTATCACGAATCTCTCGATCAGCGCATAGTCCCTAGCGATTGGACGAAAATGCAGGTGACTCCCATGTCTAGAAGCGCAAAGTAACGGACTCGCAAACTTACAGACCAATATCTTTGACAACAGTTTCCTGCCGATTCGTTGAACATATTCGTATTTCAAATGTAATAAATTTCCTTGAGAAGGAAAAGCTTCTGCCGACAAATCAGCATGGTTTTAAAAAGCACTATTCGTGCAAAACACAGCTTGTCCGTTTCTCACACAGGGTCTTCCGAACCATGGATGAAGGTCCACAGGTGGATTAAATATTCTTGGGTTGCCCTAAAGCATTCGACAGAGTGCCTCATTGCCGCCTGTTAACGAAGGTACAAGTATACGAAACGAGTTCTCAGGTATGCGAGTGGATCGAAGACTTCTTAAGTAACATAACCCAGTATTTTGTCCTCGAAGGCGAGTGGTCATCAGAGGCAATGGTATCGTCAGGAGTTCCCCATGGAAGTGTAATAGAATCGCTGTTATTATCTGTACACATTAATGATCTAGTGTGGCTGGTCCCGGCGGAGGTTCGAGTCCTGCCTCGGGCATGGGTGTATGTGTTTGCCCTTAGGATAATTTAGGTTAAGTAGTGTGTAAGCTTAGGGACTGATGACCTTAGCAGTTACGTCCCATAAGATTTCACACACATTTGAACATTTTGAATGATCTAGTGTAGAGGGTAAACAGCAGTCGGTGGCTGTTGCTGATGATGGTGTGGTGTCGTCGTTGAACGACTCCAGCAGGGCACAAGATGACTTACTCAAAATTTCTAGTTGGTGTGATGAATGGCAGATAGCGCTGAGTCTAGAAATATGTAAATTAATGCCCGTGAGTACGAAAAATACACCCATAATGGTGGAGTATAGTATTAGTAGTCTGCTGCTTGGCACAGTCACGTCGAATAAGTATTTAGGCGTAGCGTTGCAGAGCAATTTGAAATGGAATGAGCATGTAAGGATTGTGGTGGGGAAGACGATTGACCGACTTCTGTTTATTGGGAGAGTTTTAGGAAAGTGTGCTTCATCTGTAAGGGAGATGAGCATGTAAGAATTGCAATAGGGAAGGGGAATCGTCGACTTCGGTTCATTTGCAAAATTTTAGGAAAATGTTCATCTGTAAAGGAGACCGCATATAGAACACTAGTACGACCAGTTGTTGAGTACTGTTTGAGTGTCTGACATCCGCATCAGGCCGGATGTCGAAACAATTAAGAGGCCAGCTAATAAATTTGTTACCGGTAGGTTCGAGCAATACACAAGTACTACAGAGATGTCTCGAGAACTAAAATGGGAATCATTGGAGGGAAGGAGCTTTTCGAGGAGCTCTACTGAAAAAATTTAGAGAAGCGGCATTTGAGGCTGAATACAGAAAGATTGTGCTTCCGCTAACGTACATTTCACCTAAGGGGTTGGGTTTTTTGGGGGAGGAGACCAGATAGTGAGGTCATCGGTCTCATCGGATTAGGAAACGATGGGAAAGCAAGTCGGCCGTGCCCTTTCAAAGGAACCATCCTGGCATTTACCTGGAGCGATTTAGGGAAATCACGGAAAACCAAAATCAGGGTGGCCGTTCACCTAGGTACCTTGAAGATAAGATACGAGAAATCAATGCCCGTACGGAAGCATATATACAGTTGTTTTTCTCTCACTATTTGCGAGTAGAGCAGGACAGAAATTGACTATTAGCGGTGCAGGATGCCCTCCGCGAGGCACCACACAGTGGCTTGCTGAGTGAATATGTAGATGTAGGTGTAATTGAAGAACTTACTCCGGAATTAAGTCAGATTTTGTTGGGAACCCAACAGTAGCTGTTGCCTTCCAACGTTTAATACGGACTCTGAGACCTTTATCAGACGCTCGTCTAGATTACAGGAGCTACGAGTTTGCCTCTTCCGCCACCGATGACGTACCGAAGTCCACCTTCTCTATCGCAGGTGCCGTTGGGATTTTTACCGGAACTCCGGCAAGGACTGTGACAGGTTTCTACCATGCGAAGTCAGGTGGACCCCGGCTTTCAACGAGATTTATACTACTCCCGCTTTCCGGCTTTCGACCTGTTTTGCAAAGAATTTCGAGCATCTTCACAATTTTATATTGTCGAGCCGTTTTTTCTATGTCAACAAACTGTATGAAAGTGTCTGCATTGGCCTCAGCTTCCATTATCTGGTGCCATAGAAATGGTTGCATACAGAAATATTTATTGTCTCCATATTATGACAGCGAACACGTCTATGTATAACGGGAGATCCTGCTTATCCCAAAGTAGCGGAAAAAGTAACGTAACGTTTACTTTGGACGTTTTTACTACGTATATTGTGTTGTTCTGGCTTAATGCATGTGCATCATTTCAGTTATGTGTTCACCATACGTGAAAGTGGCATATATAGATGTCAGATATTTCTTTAATGTGCGTCATGTGCTAATGCAAAATGTGAGAATTACTTATTATGTGTCAGACGCACGGCATTACGTTAGTGGACTTAAACATGTACTCTCAGCGTTTGTAGTTTCGCAATAGTCCACTTGGCCATGGTTGTTGTTGTTGTCGTTATTGTTGCGGTCTTCAGTCCAAAGACCGGTCTGATGCAGCTCCTCACGCTACTCTATCCTGTGAAAGCCTTATCCCTGAGTAACTACTGCAACCTACATCCTTCTGAATCAGCTTAGGATATTCTTCTCTTGGTCTCCCTCTACGATTTTTACCCTCCACGCTTCCCTCCAGTACTAAATTGGTGATCCCTTGATGCCTCAGAACGTGTTCTACCAACCGATTCCTTCTAGTCAAGTTGTGCCACAAATTCCTCTTCTCCCCAATTCTATTCAGTACTTCCTCATTAGTCAAGTAATCAACGCATCAATTCTTCAGAATTCTGCTGTAGCACCACATTTCAAAAGCTTCTATTCTCTTCTTGTCTTACTTGTTTATCGACCAACGTTTCACATCCGCACATGGCTGCATTCTATACAAATACTTTCAGAAAAGACTTCCTGACACATACTCGATGTTAACAGATTTTTCTTCTTCAGAAACGCGTTTCATGCCATCGCCAGTCAACATTTTATATTCTCTCAACTTCGACCATTTTTAGTTATTTTGCTGCCCAAATAGCAAAACTCATCTACTACTTACAGCGTCTCATTTTAGAATATCATTTTCTCAGCATCGCATGTTTTAATTCGACTACACTCCATTATTGTCGTTTTGCTTTTCTTGATGTTCATCTGATAGCCTCCTATCAAGACACTGTCCATTCCATTCAGCGGCTTTTCCAGTACCTTTGCTGTCTCCGACAGAATTACAGTATCATCGACAACCCTCAAGATTTTTATTTCATCACCCTGGATAGCGGCTATACGGCCGATAATGCACTACTGAATTTTCGAATAAATGGTTTTACAGTAAAACACGACTTTGACGCCCTTCACACAAAGTACTGGTGTCAAGCCACAACTGTTGAAGCAATTGTTTCGGAAAATGCAAGTTTAATGTATAAAAATACTTTCTTAAATTATAATCTACCTCTGAGAGGAACAGCAAAGAAGAAGGTGAACTAATGTGTATACAGGGTGTTACAAAAAGGTACGGCCAAACTTTCAGGAAACATTCCTAACACACAAATAAATAAAAGATGTTAAATGGAAATGTGTCCGGAAACGCTTAATTTCCATGTTAGAGCTCATTTTAGTTTCGTCGGTATGTACTGTACTTCCTCGATTCACCGCCAGTTGGTCCAATTGAAGGAAGGTAATATTGACTTCGGTGTTTGTGTTGACATACGACTCATTGCTCTACCGTACTAGCATCAAGCACATCAGTACGTAGCATCAACAGATTAGTGTTCATCACGAACGTGGTTTTGGAGTCAGTGCAATGTTTACAAATGCGAAGTTGGCAGATGCCCATTTGATGTATGGATTAGCACAGGGCAATAGCCGTGGCGCGGTACGTTTGTATCGAGACAGATTTCCAGAACGAAGGTGTCCCGACAGGAAGACGTTCGAAGCAATTGATCGGCGTCTTAGGGAGCACGGAACATTCCAGCCTATGACTCGCGACTGGGGAAGACATAGAACGACGAGAGCACCTGCAATGGACGAGGCAATTCTTCGTGCAGTTGACGATAACCCTAATGTCAGCGTCAGAGAAGTTGCTGCTGTAGAAGGTAACGTTGACCACATCACTGTATGGAGAGTGCTACGGGAGAACCATTTGTTTCCGTACCATGTACAGCGTGTGCAGGCACTATCAGCAGCTGATTCCCCTCTACGGGTACTCTTCTGCGAATGGTTCATCCAACAATGTGTCAATCCTCATTCCAGTGCAAATGTTCTCTTTACGGATGAGACTTCATTCCAACCTGATCAAATTGTAAATTTTCACAATCATCATGTGTGGGCTGACGAGAATCCGCACGCAATTGTGCAATCATGTCATCAACACAGATTTTCTGTGAACGTTTGGGCAGACATTGTTGGTGATGTCTTGATTGGGTCCCATGTTCTTCCACCTACGCTCAATGGAGCACGTTATCATGATTTCGTACGGGATACTCTACCTGTGCTGCTAGAATATGTAAGTCCCATAGTGCGCAGAGCCATTTGCTAGAATATGTGCCTTATGCACGATGGAGCTCCTGCACATTTCAGTCGAAGTGTTCGTACGCTTCTCAACAACAGATGCGGTGACCGATGGATTGGTAGAGGTGGACCAATTCCATGGCCTCCACGCTCTCCTGACCTCAACCCACTTGACTTTCATTTTTGGGGGCATTTGAAAGCTCTTGTCTATGCAACCCCGGTACCAAATGTAGAGACTCTTCGTGCTCGTATTGTGGACGGCTGTGATACAATACCCCATTCTCCAGGGCTGCATCAGCGCATCATGGATTCCATGCGACGGAGGGTGGATGCATGTATCCTCGCTAACGGAGGACATTTTGAACATTTCCTGTAACAAAGTGTTTGAAGTCACGCGGTACGTTCTGTTGCTGTGTGTTTCCATTCCATGATTAATGAGATTTGAAGAGAAGTAATAAAATGAGCTCTAACATGGAAAGTAAGCGTTTACGGACACATGTCCACGTAACATATTTTCTTTCTTTGTGTGTGAGGAATGTTTGCTGAAAGTTTGGCCGTACTTTTTTGTAACACCCTGTATATTACATAAATATTACAACGAATCTGTTCCATCATCATCATAAGTGTTCTGCCAAAGGGCAGGTCTTCACATGGTAGTTCTCCAGGCTGTCCGGTCTTCTGCCTTCCTCTTCAGGTCTGCAAGGTTTCCTCTTCCCTTTATGTCGTCTATCATCTTGTATCTCCTTCTTCCTCTCAGCCTTCTCCCACAAACCAATCCTTCCAAAGCATCTACTAGCAAGCACTCCCTTCTCAATGAATGTCCCAACCAGTTCTTTTTCCTTTCTCTTACATCCTTCAGCAGACATCTTCTCCCACCAACCTTTTCCAATACTCTTTCATTACTCACTCTTTCCATCCAGCTTATTCTCTCCATTCTCCTCCACATCCACACCTCAAATGCTTCTAACCTTTTTTCATCCTCTCGTCTCAGTGTCCATGTTTCTGCCCCATATAGTGCCACACTCCAGACAAAACATTTGCCAAGCCTTTTCCTCAGTCCTTTGTGTAATTTTCCACATAAGAGTCTCCTCTTTCTGTTGAATGCCTCTTTCGCTAAAGCAGTTCGAGTTTTCACCTCCTGGTGACATCTCAAGTCATCAGTTATTGTGCTTCCGAGATATTTAAATTCACTTACCTGGCTAATGGTAGATTGTCCTACTTTTATATTGGACAGTCTGCGTCTTGTACTGATGACCATACTCGTTGTTTTTGCTGTGTTTATTTGCATCCCATACTGCACACAAGCTTCATTCAGATCTTTGAGCATGTTATTCACTGTCCGCTCACTTTCTGCCACTAATACCATGTCATCAGCTAATCTTAAACATTCTATTCTCTTTCCAACCATACATATTCCTCCTTTCCCATCTAAGCTTTTCGCAATAATCTCTTCAAGGTATGCGTTAAACAGCAGTGGGGCAAGGCAACAACCTTGTCTACCACCTGGGCCAATGCTGCTTCCTTCTGACATTTCATTTCCAATCCTTTTCCTTATTTTCTGGTGTAAATATAGATTCTGTATCAGTCGTCTATCCAGTTGACTAATATCTTAAGAATGAAGTAGCGTTAGTCAGAATTTTGGAACGAAGAAGCCTGTCGGAACTTCTGTTTATAGGGAGAATTGGTTGTTGCAACAGGTGGTAAGACACCTCCCATTAATTGAAGAGAAAATAGAAGGAAATAAGAATGTCAAAAATTGTAACAATTTGCGAATGTAGGTGAGAATATTGACGACAATGGCGTATTACATTCGAAATGCTGGTTGTGTAGAGAATTAAGCGACATGGCTTGCTGGACAACGTGTTTTGTATCTAAAACGTTCCAGATGAATGGTGTTGTTCTGATGTTTCATATAGCGTAGCTTTCGTGAAAAGCGAAAGTGAGATGGAAGTTAGGTGTCACCGTTAACTGTAGTCTAAATGAGCCCAGAGCATGTCTGTATCAGGATCACAGGGATATGGAAATCGCGTGTTAAACGCATTGATGTTATCTGCAGAACCGGGGTCTTCTAACAGCGTAAACGTTTCATGTGAAACAGCTCGGCCGGCGTGTGATGCGAACAACCGGCAGGTTTGCGAGTCGCGCTGAATCCGGAATGAGTCCGCGTCAAACTGACCGACCGGGACGCTCTGACACCGGAGGCGGCGGCGTCCGATCTACAAAGCTTTTGCGACTGCCGAGCCAGCGCAGGATGCGCGGAACAAAAAGTGTGTGTGTGTGTGGGGGGGGGGGGGGGGATGTTGAGGCGACGTGGGGAAGGGACGAAGCCCTCGCTGTCACTCTATCGCCCGCCTGTGAGCGATGCGATAGCAGTGTGTAGGGTTTCAGCCTAGCTGTGCCTGCTTATTGCCTCATACCGGCCGCTGTCAAAAGATCGTACTGCAGCCGGGGCTGTTCCTTCTCCGGTCTGCTGTGTCCATTGATCAAATTATAATCAACTTACTTTGCCGCCACAGTTCAGTTAAGCTGTACATGGCAACGATCCCGAAGGACAAAACACGTCTGAGAGAAAAAATAAATGGCTCTGAGCACTATGGGACTCAACAGCTATGGTCATCAGTCCCCTAGAACTTAGAACTACTTAAACCTAACTAACCTAAGGACATCACACAACACCCAGTCATCACGAGGCAGAGAAAATCCCTAACCCCGCCGGTAATCGAACCCGGGAACCTGGGCGTGGGAAGTGAGAACGCTACCGCACGACCACGAGCTGCGGACACGTCCGAGAGAGTTACGCTGCATATAATCGATATTTCGCTGGAATTTCTATAAATCTCTTGGCGGTATTGGGCCTCTACTCTCTGTGCTATTACTGATATATTAATTAGCTGACATTCCTCTAGAGCCTTCACTCTGTGAAAAATAAGTACAACTGACACCAAGCTCAAAATAAGGAAAAGATGTACTTAGTCAATATACAGTTGTTGCTTCCGAGTTACGAAGGAGAAGTACTAATATTTAAAAATGACGACCAGACAAGTATTTTCATAGTACCCAGCCTTGCGGTAAGAATCAAAGAAGGGTTAAGATTGAACATATCTTACCAACTGAATCGGAAAATTTGATCGTTCTTTGCACGTGCACTCAAGACGAATTTTCAAATTTCCATGAGGTATAACGTTTTATCATCAGTAAAACGTACAAGGCACCTACTATTTAGGTCAAATATTTTTAGAGTTGTGTATCTCATGTCATTGATGAGTACACACAGAATAGCTGCATGAAATCCATATATTCGACAGCTTAGTAACATTTTTAGCTGTTCGGTTCACCTTATATGAAGATATATAAGGCTTTTGAAACAAAATTCGCCCTTTTTTATAATCTTCATTGGGTGACTTCCCATTAGAGCTTTCATTCTGTGCAAATAAGTTTAAATGACACCAGAATCAACATATGGAAAAGCTGTAACTTGTCGTAATGCAGTTGTTGCTTTCGAGTTACGAATTTTGTGTACTACATATTTGACGATGACCACCAGACAAGCATTTTCATAGTACCCAGTGTTTCGGGCAGTATCAATGGTAGTTAAACCTACAAGGCACTTACTTAGGTCAAATATTTTTAGAGTTGTGTGTCTCATGTCACTGATGAGTACATATAAAACAGCTGCATGAAATCCATGTATTCGTCAGCTTAGTAACATTTTTACCTGTTTGGTACACCTTCTATGAAGCGTCTACATTGTATGAAGAGATATAAGGCTTTAGAAACAAAATTCACATAATAGGGTTCAAAAACGGGTCAAATGGCTCTGAGCACTATGGGACTTAACTTCTGAGGTCATCAGTCCCCTAGAACTTAGAACTACTTAAACCTAACTAACCTAAGGACATCACACACATCCATGCCCGAGGCAGGATTCGAACCTGCGACCGTGGCGGTCTCGCGGTTCCAGACTGTAGCGCCTAGAACCGCTCGGTCACCCGGCCGGCACATAATAGGGGAATCAGTAACGTGAACATATCCTGTTCTTACAGTTTCCCACATTGCCTGCTCAGTTTTGACACTCTGTCTCTTTCGGAAACGTCCCAAAATGCTTTTTCTTGAGCACAGTGTACGTATACCTAATTCTGATGTACGATTTTTATCCATTTCCAACACCACGGATGCCTGAACCATTTCATTATATTTTCATTAATTTTGACTCTTTGTTTCTTTTGTCCTTCTCTCCTGTGGCCATTTCTTATGTTCTCCCTTTTGTAACAGTGTTCAACTGCACCTAGATATCTAGTTCCTACAATTCAGATCTGACATTCATTGAATTTAACACCTACTGTACGTCTCACTCACAATTAACAAATCTGTGGCATGCATTGTTTTGTAGAGATTTATTTATGTTTATGTTCTCCATCGCATTCCTATGTATTCCGCCACATATTTCAGACCCTTATCGACTAATGAGAGTAGTTCTGATCACACAGATCCATGTTTCGTCTGGGACGTGGAGCTGAAATATTCAGATCAAACTGTTAAACTGAAACCGCTACCGTATTTTTAATTATTTGGCCATAATAGTACGTAAGATTTCATTAGTGATACTGTGGTGTGCTGCCAATACCTATAGATACCGGTTTTTGAACGAATACAGTTCCTCCATCGTATCAGTATTAGATTAGATTCTACCGTCGAAATTTTAACGTTATTCATATATTTTTCAGGAAATCTCCTTATCAATCGAATAAGAAGTCATTCACTGTTTTCCGTTGACTTAGCAGTGTCCCAGGGGGCAGATTTGCAATTCCATCATCAGTGTATAAGGGTATCAATACTTGTGACATACTACGGTCTTGTCTAAGACATTGATGTATTAGTATGTTAATGTGAAACGTGTTAACATTGCTGTTTATTGAAAGAGCTGTGCATCACAACACAGATTCTAAAATCTGCCGTGTTAATTATAAGACAGTTACCAGATAGTATTTTCTCAAGATTTCTTCTATATCTCTCTGGAAACATCTCTTTGGAACGGATTTCTTTTGTTAGTGAATGTAGTAAGTCTATCCAAATTTTTGTCGCTGTTCATCAAATATGTGTTTCTTGCAGAACGCGTCAACAAGTGTACGACCGTTGCGAAATACACATGAGAGTTTTCTGTATATTTCTGATTTGCTCTGTAATTATTTTGGTTTAGAGCTAGAATCCCGTAATAACAGAACTAATTCTTCTCGTTCGATTCAATTTGTATCCATTTCTTGACAAACGCTGTATCTTTGGCTAACGTTACTTTTATGAGTTCTTTCGCTGCTTTTAGGCCGTGATTATAAACTGCAAGACTCGCAGTTTTAGCACAAATTTGCAAAGTTTGGCGTTTCATGATGAGTTTCCAAATGGTTTCCCTATTTATCACGTTTTGAGAAGAACCTTCTTGTGTTAAATTCCCAGCTCAGTGGTCTCCTGATAAGGCAGTAAGTGACTACAGTCGGGGTTATCTCAGTTGAGTGCCACTTTCTGAACGGAAGTCAGTTGCCCATTCTTAGTTCTTCATAGTGCAACTCCAATAACATTTGTAATTTCTGTATGTAGTTGCTATGGTACAGATAATCATAATAGTGTAACAGAAACAATGAGTCCACATCGCAACTAGTAGTTATCGAATGGTTGTTGGTACCCACAGCAGCTCAATGATCCGGTTCCGCTCACTATTTGTCTAAAACAGGGTAGCTTATACTAGAATCCGTCACAACAATGAATAAATAAATAATTGTTGCGATCTGGACTGATTGTTTGTGTTATAATTCGATATACGATCGCTGTCGTTCCAGTAAGATATCAAGAGTTATAGAACTATAATACCTGTGTAGTTTGTTAGTGCCGCTACGTAATTTGGGAAAACTACTCGTATAATAAATGTAACATTTCCAGTCCTAAGCAGCCTTAAAAATCAAATGGATTCCTTAAAAATGGATAATCTACGCTAAAATGCACGGTGGCGCAGCAGAATGACACAATAAGTAAGTGATCACAGTGGACGAATGATTAGTTTCAGTCAGGAGACACCACCCTTAGCCTTTATATAGGACTTCATTCGACAAGGAGGGAACAAGTCTCTTCGGGTACGCTGCAGTCAGCTGAAGTCACTCATTCATGATTATGTCCCACAAACCTTTCAGTCCGCACGAATGTTGACTACCACATTTCACCAGCTGTTGGAGGCAGTCTCCGACATTTTTTGTGAGAGTAAGATGGGGATGATACAGCAAGTCACTCGACGTGCAACAAGGCGCCTGACTGTTCGTCAAACTAGGAAAGAAGGAGTTCAGCCTTCCGAACACAACTGCTGCTTAAAAAGACGAGAATGTCCAAACCCAGACACATCATCAAGTTAGAGACTAAAGGGGAACACTTAATTGCTGGTAATGTTGAAATAAACAGCGTTGATTGTGTTCGCGGTAACTTTCTTGAGTGTGCGTGGTACGAGAAACCAGTTCCGGCCAGAGCGCCATCCTTCATACACTGTGAGTTATACATCTCATTGTGGCATGGGTGCATTCGATGCATTGTATCATTGCAAAAGAGGAAAATATCGCGACTGTCCAACCACCTGTACACACCTTCAATCAGATACTATCTATTTTCTTTGTTGTTTGGTTCATGAAGTCTTACGTTTTGTGTCCTACTACGAGTAATGGTTGTTGAAGTATCTGACCCAGTTGTTAACTGTATACAGCTCTCTTCAAAAAAAAAAAGAAAAAAAAAGTTCAAATGTGTGTGAAATCTTATGGGACTTACCTGCTAAGGTCATCAGTCCCTAAGCTGACACACTACTTAACCTACATTATCCTAAGGACAAACACACACACCCATGCCCGAGGGAGGAACTCGAACCTCCGCCGGGATCAGCCGCACAGTCCATGACTACAGCGCCTAAGACCACTCGGCTAATCCCGCGCGGCAGCTCTCTTCGTAGTGAGCTTCAGGAAACTGGTCTTGATGGACTGATTTCACTAATAGCACAAATTTCTGTTCGCTTTGAAACTGATTGTCAGTGAAAATGCGTTACACCCTTCTCCAGTCACTATTGGCTAGGTTCTTTTTGCGACCACTGCTCCTCAGTCGTCTTGTTGGCTGTGAGCTGTACACAATTACTTGTAGACGTCTTGGACATTCAGCCTTGATGTACCGTCGTAATGGGTAACTTCTTTCACGACGAATCCTATCATTTGCAGCGCTACAGAAGCCACCAACTGATAAATATTTCGTCAGCTCAGTTTACATCACCATGTGTAATTTTTCGATGACCTGACATGTCAGACTCGCAGGAGGCGACCTGTAATCGTAAATCTAAGTCTTGTTATACTAATAGTTTACTTGCCACGATCGCAATAATGACTAGTTTCGACAAATTGGAACTGCCATTTTCATATTACATTAGTACAGGCAGTAGCGTCAACCATTATAGGTAGGCACCTGGTCACAATAATAGCAATGTCACTCACTGTGCAGGTGATACTGTATAACTGGCCATGGCTGATGGTGTATGCTGGCTGAAGCAACTTCAATGGAGGTACTTGACATAGAGCGGGACATCATGTCGTATGTGTGAAACACGGGGTACGACGCACACAGATGCAACCGAAGATCAGATACGTGAGAGCTCAAGCCGGTTGATCGCATCTGTGAGTGTACTGGTCATGCACGAGGATGGTGAGCCCCCGTGCTCCCTCATTATCGGCTTCCTCTGTGGACGCGGCTCAGCACGCTACAGGTGGAGCGTACCGGTCATGTGTACATAACAGCGTTGGCAGAGCCAGCGTTAGTAACCTAGAGAGACGGGGAGGTCGTTACCATACAGGAGGTGAAGCTCAGAAACGGAGTGAGTACGACTGATAGAATTCGTTGAGGATTGCTTACATTAGAAATCAACACGCCAACCAGTCATGTTTGCCGACAATACTTCAGTACCCATTGAAAAAGAAATTGTGAGGGGCATTCCGGATGCTGTAACAAACACACTAAACAACCAAGACACTTGTTTTGAAGAAAATGGTGTTAAACTTAATACTTCAAAGATCCTCTTTACTCAATTTAAAACCAAACAACCAAAAATCAGTGACATCAGTGTCATGCATAAAAATCAAGTTATGGAAGAAGCTCAGTCCATATTAATTCTTGAGACTAAACTTGGACAAAAATCTAAGATGGAAAGTATATATATATATATATATATATATATATATATATATATATAGTTACTAAATTAAACAACCTTGCCGGCCGATGTGGCCGAGCAGTTCTAGACGCTTCAGTCTGGAACTGCGCGACTGCTACGGTCACAGGTTCGAATCCTGCCTCGGGCTTGGATGTGTGTGATGTCCTTAGGTTGGTTACGTTGAAGTAGTTTTAAGTTCTAGGGGACTGATGACCTCAGATATTAAGTCCCATAGCGCTCAGAGCCATTTGAACCATTTTAAACAACCTTGCTTTTGCAATGGGCATGCCAACTGGTGTAACAGACATAAACAGCAGGAAGGTGGTGTACCACAGTTGCTTTGAATCCGTAATTAGATATGGTTTAATATATTTCGGGAACTCAAGTCACATGTCACGAAAACTACTGTTTCAGAGAAAAGAATTGTCAGAAAAGTTTCCTGCCTCTTCGACAACATCCTGTCGCCCACTCTTCAAGAACCTACCACTGCATTATACATATTTCATATTATCATCTTTCTACACTCTAATCCTGAGGTGCCCGCATCTCGTGGTCGTGCGGTAGCGTTCTCGCTTCCCACGCCCGGGTTCCCGGGTTCGATTCCCGGCGGGGTCAGGGATTTTCTCTGCCTCGTGATGGCTGGGTGTTGTGTGCAGTCCTTAGGTTAGTTAGGTTTAAGTAGTTCTAAGTTCTAGGGGACTTATGACCACAGCAGTTGAGTCCCATAGTGCTCAGAGCCATTTGAACCATTTTTTAATCCTGAGGTAACGGGAGAAAACCATTTCAAACATACGTACAACACTATACACAGAAAAGATTTCATGCTTCCAACACATCACCTAAAACAGCAGACACTCAAGGGTAGAGATGTACTGAGTATGGAGACAGTTCACTGAAACGAAATCTATATGATCCCGTGGCTGAAAAATTCTACTGTTCAGTTGAGTAACTTATGAAAGATGAGATGATCATTTGAACAGTGTGAGTACTTATAGTTAGCCGTGGCGCCATTGAATAAGTAGACTGTTCTGTCTGGTGCCACTGGCTGAGGTGTAGATTCGACTATTCCTCTTGCGATCCAATTGCCAATATCTATGAGGAACAGTTGATGTATGTGGGTTGTGTCCTTAGAAGTTCTTTGCTTGCCGATATATATATATATATATATATATATATATATATATATATATATATATATATACGGGGTTCGCTGGCTCGAGAGGGAGATAGGCGGTAGCGTCGCGACAAAACTGGTCACGAGGTCCAAGCTGCGCAAGGAGGGCCTGCGTAGAGCGAAGATAACGCAATACTTCACGGGGATCAACGACGACTACAAGCAGCAGGCCGACATCCGGCCGGTTGGTTGGCAACATTCGTGTCGGACGACCGCTCATGGCCTGGTACCCTCATCTACCTGGCTTTCATTGTCACCACTCAGTAACCGCTGCGACGCACTGTGGATCCATGGAACTATTTGCTGATAAAGGGGAGTAACGTTCTGTAATCCTCGTGGCAATTTCTTTCATTGTCTACCTGCCCTCCTTATTATTTTCTGGTCGTACCCGACCCTCAGTATTTTCCTCGATCGGCTCTTTGGTCGTAAATATAGGCAGTAGTATTGTACTAATACTACACACTAGTTGTTTCAAAATTTGCCCCGCTATTATATTACCTTTCCTTTCTGGTTTCTACCTGATCACTAATGTTCTAATTAATCATCTCTTGGTCGTAAATACTGCCGAACAATTGTACTGAGGCACAGGTTGCCGTTAAGCAAAAGAGGGACCTTTTGTTTGGATTTAGCTGTTAACCGGTTCAATTCTTTGATTGTAATTGCATTCCTCAGTCATTAGTTATAATCTGAGCAACCTGTTGTACTAAGCTGTTCGTTTCTGTGTTTGAAATGCCAGGTCATTATTGGTGTATTTTAGCTTGATTTTGTGGTTCCGTCGAGAGAGCTCTCTTGTAATAATAACTAACTATCAGTTTAACTTTGAAAATGTTAACTGCCAACTATCACCAGGGCTTTAGTCAAAATAAAATTGTCACAAGGAACGGGTTGTGATCCAGTCGCACCTTGGTTGCCGATTAAAATTAATAAGAGTTTGTTTGTTTGGAAGTAATGTCATATTTTCATATTGTTTGCTAATCTGTTTAACCTTTAAGCACAGGTGCCCATCTTCAACCAGAATCTTTTGACATACAGCCGGCAAATTAAAAGTTAAGTCATCTGTGTCGAGTAATTGAATCACTCCTGTCATCAATGGAGCTTATATAGTTTTCATGTGTTGCAGAAGTGCATTTGATAAGACAGACTGTGCCCAGAGCAGTACTAAACACCGTTGTTTCACCCGATAACGGGCGGCAGGTCCGTCCGTCTTTTAAGAATTGTCATATTGTTTGCTGTTTTGCAATACAGCAGTTCAGATTTCCTTTGCAAAGATTAAAAGCTTATTCGACTTAAGATTTAAGATCAAAATAATTTTGCAATTTTCGTTAAAGAAAATTTTATGGTTAAAACCTTCGATTATCTGTAGAACAAAGTTTATATATTGTTAAATAAACAGATTGTGTGAAAAGAAAGTTATATTGGTGGGACCTCCCTTCCACGTTGTCCTGAATTCCAGTAAGTACCGCGTATCACATAGTGTTGTGGATAATACTATACATATAAAATGCCTCAAAATTTAGATACTAAATACTGTACATTAACGTATTATTGGTAAGACATTATGTAACTATGTGTATCATAACCCAAAAATTGACTTGTCTACTGTACAATAGGATCAGGTGTATGTTATAAGACGAATATAAATACAATACGATACAATTTTTACGTCAGTGCTGTGATAGTTTCCTTCTTCCGGGTGCAGTTTCGCGAGTATGACGAGCCTCATATTGGTAGTGCTGCACTTATTTCGTACCCTTCGATTCTTTCTCTCTCACAGAAGCGTGTAGGAGGGTAATGTTAGTCTTAACTTTGTACGGAGTTTGAATGCATTATCTTACTGTTGTCAAGTAGTGCTGATAGGACGAAAATGACTGACTGTCGGGATTTGGTGTCATCTAGAGAAGGCTTGTTGAGAGACTGTGGAGAATATTAGACAAAAATTAAGTGATGCAGCGTGTACAATTTTAAAAAGCACTCCATAAGAGAAAGAATGATAATTGGAAGAAGTTCTATGCTATAGTCCACGCCTCATACAAAAACATATAAATTTCGCCCAATGCAATCAAAATAGTTGTAATTTTGTTTATTCCACCACCACCTTCACCTTGGATAAACGTATGTGATGCGTCAAACGAAAACAGAGCACAGAGAAACGATAGTATTAGGCTCCTGCAGCCAAAAAGCGAACTATTTGTATCTTCTCTTCGTTACAGGAACTTGAGTTTATGGGCTTGTAGTAAGATATATAGATTATCGTTTATTTACGTAACTCGCATCGAAAGTGTGTGTAATTCTGCCTAATCTCAGATATTTTTTGGATATAGTTTCCATATTAAAATAAATGTATGGCAGTCTCCGAAAAAGTTTTATGCACATTCGTAAATATGCATTGCGATGACAAAAGTCGTGGGATGGAGATGGTAGTACCGCCTGTACAAGATAAAAAAGGACAAAGCATGGGCGGAGATGTCATTTGCACTCAGGTGACTCATGAGAAAAGGTTTCCACCGTGATAATGGCCGTACTAAGGAAATTAACAGACTTTGTGTTGTGGCGTAACAAGACAGCTACGCCACACTGAAGTAGCCGAAAGGCACGCGTAGTCTCACTTAGGCTAGAGAGAGGTCTGAAACAGGATACGTAATAAATGGTAACAAGAAAAGTACGTAGCTGCTATAATACTTAACTTTTAATCCATTATTTGTGTACAGCATTCCTTGATGATACAAGTGAGACTCTATCTTAAAATGGTTAATGGCGCCTTGCTAGGTCGTAGCCATTGACTTAGCTGAAGGCTATTCTAACTGTCTCTCGGCAAATGAGAGAAAGGCTTCGTCAGTGTAGTCGCTAGCAAAGTCGTCGTACAACTGGGGCGAGTGCTAGTCTGTATCTCGAGACCTGCCTTGTGGTGGCGCTCGGTCTGCGATCCTGACAGTGGCGACACGCGGGTCCGACATGTACTAATGGACCGCGGCCGATTTAAGCTACCACCTAGCAAGTGTGGTGTCTGGCGGTGACACCACACTTTGAACGTGGAATGGTGGTTGGAGCTAGAAGCATAGGATATTCCATTTCGAAAATCGCTTGGGAATTCCATGTTCTGAAGCTTACAGTGTCAAGAGTGTGGCGAAAATAGCAAATTCAGGCATTAACTCTTATCATGGACGGTGCAATAACCAACAACCTTCACTGAAAGATCAAGAGTAGCGGCGTCTGTGTAGTGTTGTCCATGGAGACGAATGCGTTGCCAATATGCTGCCTCTATGGTTGCACTATCGGTCAGAGGATGGCATTCACGTATCGTACAGCCGTTACGGCTTCTTCCATGACCACCAGTGGCGTACGTCGGCCCCACATAATGTCACCCCAAAACAGCAGGGAAACTACACCTTCCTGCAGTCGCTGGACAGTGTGTCTAAGGCGTTCAGCCTGACCTGGTTGCCTCCAAACACGTCTCCGACGACTGCCTGGTTGAAGGCATATGTGACACTCATCGAAGAAGAGAACGTGGTGCCAATCCTGAACGGTGAATTCGGCATGTTGTTGGGCCCATTTGTACCGCGCTGCTTGGAGTCTTGGTTGCATAGATGAACCTCGCCATGGTCGTCGGAAGTTGCGCGTCATTGAGCCTACTGCGCACAGTTTTAGTCGTGGCACGACGTCCTGTGTGTAGACGAAAACCATTAGTCAACATGGTAGCGTTGTTGTCAGGGTTCCTCCGAGCCATAATCTGTAGGTAGTGGTCATCCAATGCAGTAGTAGCCATTGGGCGGCCTGAGTTCCTGTCTCTCTGTATCTCCTCCATGTCTGAACAACATCGCTTTGGTTCACTTCGAGACGCCTGGGCACTTACCTTGTTGAGAGCCGTTCCTGGCATAAAGTAACAATGCGGACGCGATCCAACCGCGGTATTGACCGTCTTAGGGATGGTTGAACTACGGACAACACGAGCCGTGTACCTCCTTTCTGGTGGAATGACTGTAAGCATATCGTATGTCGGACCCTCTCTAGTAGACACCGTTCATACATAGTTGGTTACATCTTTGGTCGGGTTTAGTGACGTCTCTGAGCAGTCAAAGGGCCTGTGTCTGATACAATATCCACAGGCAACATGTATCTTCAGGAATTCTGGGAACCGGAGTGTAGCAAAAAATTTTTTTTGATGTGTGTATATATTACAATCATGTTTCTGAAATAGTGTACAATCTGTGTAGGTTGCTAGGTACGACTTACGGCAGTATTATATGCGTTTGTTAGACGAAAGACTTGAAAAATTGGCGGCAACTTTTAAATAGTAATAGAGGTATCCATAATGGGTTTTACCTAGGGGCACTGGAAAATGGTAAATTTCACTACGGAGTAGACCGAAGTGGAAGACGTAATTACGGTTCTAATGAAAATGAAATGCAGATACATTCAGTTAATGGGCAGTCTAAGGACAAGAAAGAAGAAAATTCTTCACTGCATCCCAAGAGATAACAACAGACCGAAAAGGTTAGCTAATGGATGGTGGGTAGATGGCACTTAAAACATGCAGCTGAGCCAGTTATGTATGCAGTCTTATCATAATTATCCAGGCACCCTTATGTAAAGCGAAACTGACCGCTAAATGTCTTGAGAGGCGGACTCAACATGTAACAAAAGGCGCTCAGTACTGTGTTGTCAGTACAGAAGCAGTAACTGCCGAATGTATTAGTCAAGAGAACTCATTGTCTTCGAACGTGGACTAGACATCGTCTATTACCTGAGTAAAAAAACGATCTAGGGCATTTCAGACAAAGCGACGGAGCACACGGTTGTTGATGCGACAGTGAAGAGGGAACGTGAAGGAAAGACCACAGCTGAGCCAAACCCAGCCACACCTCAGGTACTGTTGGACAGGGAACGTAGAGCGTTACAGGCGATGGTTGAAAAAATTTGCAAGAATACAGAAGAAGAGAATCTCTCATGAGTTCAATGTGCTAAAAGCTGCTCAACTATCACATTGACTGTGCGTAAGTAGTTCAAAAGAATGTGGAACAATGGTCGAGCAACTCCTTTTAACCCACACGTTTCTACAGTCAACGCTACAAGGCGCTTGAGGTGGTAAAAAGAGCAACGCCCCTGCACGGTGGATCTACATCTACATCTACATACATACTCCGCAATCCACCATACGGTGCGTGGCATAGTCAAGGCCAGCTGTTTTATATTAGTTCTGAAGAAGGCATGGTTATTCAAGCTGATACCTAGGTAAACACCAGGTAGTTTGTGCAATCGAGGCAGATTTTTCATAATTATTTCGATACTTACGACTGCTGACGCGCTGCAGTGCTGAAAGTTCTTAAAGTCTTAAGGAGTTCTTGCAGCGATGTGTAATGCCAACTGCGAAGCACGGAGAAGGTGGTGTTACTATATGGAGATATTTTTCGTGGTTACGGTGTGGTCCCCTTGTTTTTCTTAACACTAAATGCAGAGGTACATAAACACATTTTGCAGAATTGTCTACTTCGCAAAGTAATGGGATAGTTCGAAAACAGTAATTGTTTTATAATGACAACGCCTTCTCTTATTCAGCATCGTCTGTGAGGCAATGGTATGTGGACAATAACATTGCTGAAGCGAACTGACCTGCTTACCCTACGAGAACCCATAGTAGATCTCCTAGCGTTAACAACACTACCCTCTCTGGTTTTGCCCCTTGAGGCAGAATGAGCTGCTCTTTCACCACATACACCTTACTGTCAATGACCCGCCGCGCGGAGTGGCCGCGCGGTTTGAAGCGCCTTGTCATGGATTGCGCCGCCACTCCCGCCGCAGGTTGGAGTCCTCCCTCGTGCATGGGTGTGTGTTGTTCTTAGCATAAGTCAGTTTAGTTTAAGTAATGTGTAAGTCTAGGGACCGGTGATTCAGCAGTTTGGTCCCTTTGGAATTCATACACATTCAGTGTTCCCAGCACGGCTCAAGCTGTCACAATGGCGAATAAAACACACACCTTAGTCTAGACAGGTGTATGCTTGGAGACTGTTATCATAGGTCGAGTGACTGATGATGAAGGATAAGATGACGATGACGTTAACTGTAGCGTAGCTTGTTCCATCGGATACAATAATTTCGGGAACGAACATAAATGCTGTCATTCACAGCGCCCCACTGAGTAATAGTAACCCCCCCTCACCCCCCCCCCCCCCCCCCCCCCCCGCTATCCAGGGCGTCTCAGACACATCTTTGGCCTGGAACCTCATGGACGAGTAAAATTGTCTAGAGTGATGGGTCCCGCTTCGAAAGGAACCCCATGACCATTTCTTTTCTAAAATTGTAGTCATTTGTTTGTCCCCACATGTAAATTAAATTTACTTATTTCCGTCGCATTCATATAATTCCTTCGTGATGCGTTTTTCTTTTTCTTCTTTTTTTTCTTGTAGACTGAATTTTTTTAAGTAGCCACTATTCTGATTTAGATGTTTTTCGTTGCTCTCTACAAGCTTCTCTACGCCTTCCACATACTCAGTTGCCACTAAGGTTTTAAACCCGTCACTAATAACCTGTTTCAGTTTCTTGTTCTTTTCATAGTGCTCTCAGCCCGAAAGATCCTTGGATTTGGGGAAATGACGCTAATTACTAGGGGTCGAGTCCGTGTTAAAAAGAGGATGTTTGGAATCTTCTCATGTAAACTTGCCGAAGCCAATTACCATTGTCGTGAAGTAGCACAACGCCGCTGGTCAACGATCTACACAGTTTGGTTTGAGCACGGCGACATAATGGATGAAGGGTCAGACAGTAGACTGCCGCATTTATGGTCTCTCCCCTAGGCATCAAGTTCACGAGGAAGGTGCTCTTCTAACCTTGTAACACTGCCGTCATATTCTTTTTGGTGCTAAGAAGTTGACTGGCTTTTTTACCTTTATTAGGGTTCGTGAATGATGCCTTTCCACTGACTGGCGCATTTTTTCTGGAGAAACCCAGGTCTCGTCTCGAATAAGCATGTGGTTGAAAAAGCTCCTCGCCATCCCTCTATTGCGTCAGATAGGGCACCCATTCGTTATTTTTTGTGTTTACCAGTCACATATCGAGAAAACTGTATGTCAGACACTTTTCCGTACTCTAAACCACCACTCAAAATTTGATAAAGAACTGATCGTGACATGCAGGAGAGCAAAAGAAGTCAGTATATCAAAAGCGAAACGTCTGTCCTGTCGTATTTTTTCTCTCAGTCCTTGATTTGGTATCATCACTTACAATTGAAGGTCAGCCTGATTGTTCTCCACCGTGAAAATTCACTCATCCCCCATTAAACATAATGCCTGTTAGGGCGGCACAAGTCTTGTAGGTATGACGTGTTATGTTATGGGAACGATGTTTTTGCGAATTGTGATGGATAGTGATTTTAATTTGAGCTTGTCAACGCCTCGCTCATATCATGTTTTATGTACCTGGAAATTCAATGAAAAGATGTTGTGTATAACTGGCACTAAATCCTTGTAATAACATTCATGAAACTCTGAAGATGATGTTACTTTTACGGAAACCGGTTATCTACAATATTATTCTTTTAGCGATCTCGGCTAAGAAGTTCTTCTTCTCCTTCAGCTCAAGCAGCGTCAACTAACGAATTAACAAGATCACAAACAGGCGGCGGCTGACAGGGAGAGAGCGGGTAGTGGTGAAGAGGGGGGGAGATGTGTTTGGAGAGAATTGCGTAATTGAGATCAAAACATTCTTTATCTTCACAATGACTCTCGTCGTAACTAGAGTCCAGCCGAAACATCACACTTCTGGAACAAAATGGTTCTGTAAGTAGTTAATCGTAAACTGCATATTTTGGACCATGATCGTGTTGTTTGGCATGGGCAGTGCTCATTGCACAGATGGGTGAGACGTATCTGTAACTAATCAACTCCGTTAAATTTTGTACTTTCATCATTATTATCAAGTGTTATATTTGATAATGTATACAGCAGTCTTTAATTATTCTTTGTGGCATTTATTTTGCAGAAAAGAATATGAACTTTTGATCGATTCAAGCAATCAAGTATTCTTATTTTAATTTTCGTTCTCATTGCAATTAGGCACTTGATTTAGCGTATTTGTGATCTTCAGGATTGACAACAATTTTCTTCTTCTGATTTGTAACGTCGAATAAAATAATTACCTACTCCAGTTAAGCAAACAAGCAAAACAGCCTGCGTTATTTCTAACATTTGCATTAGTTTTTTATGCTAATTGAATTATAATAACAGGACGCCTCTGCTACGTTGTGTGATATATCACCCAATTTAATACAAAAATGGCAATTAAAAATTCATCATCATTACACGCACGGCGCATCGGCTTTGTTTTTATCGTAATATGAATGCGATTTTTCCTAAATTTATTACTTCATCCAGAAATTTGCATGCTAATTGGGAGAGGAATGGACGAATTCATGTTTGCTTGAAATTTATTTGAGACTCATTTATGGGTAGCTGTAAAAGGTACCTTCATAGTGATAGGGCGGGTGCATAAGTGTGAGAATAGATGTTATTGAATCCCTTTCATACATATGTAGCCCTATTTTTAACTGCATTAGGTTCATAACCTCGTCGTTCATGAATGTTTTACCAACAATCTAAGTACTAGATCTCACGTGGCTCCTTGTCAGTACCAAGTGAAATGTGTAGCAATCATTTGTTGTGCACACGTGCTACATGCTAAACGTTCTTTCTTAATCTAGCGTACTTCAGCAGGACTTCATTATGTATCGCTACATTTGGAAATAGGACCATTATCGGACTGCATGAACCATCTGACCCAAACCTGATCAGTTCTATAATATCAGTACACTCTTTGTTTACAGCGTTTAATTAAATGTAGAAATGTCTTCAGAAACAGAAAATAATCGCATTTTTTTACAGAAAAATACGAAAAATGTTATTGTAAAATTGTGCTTCTAATCAAACTGTCAGTACGAACGTATCGTACAGGTATCCAGAGAAAGTTGAACTATCGAATTACGGTTTCCCATTGTACATTACGTTTAAATACATGGCGCTCTGAAATGTAAGTGTTCTTTATCCCAGTACCATATACTCTGAAACTTTTCGGTTAATTTGCTAGATTGTGTTTTCTTGCGTAATGAAATTCTTTCCTCTCGTGTTCCCTGCGGTTTCCTTGTTTCTCGTTGGAAAGCATGTCGGGAGCTAAAAAACGCATTCCTGTAGTTTTATGCAGTGGTGCATATAAGAGATGAGTGTCTTTCACACTGTTTCTTATTAATGCATTAAAAAAAAGGGTATTTTTTGTCATTGTTTCAAATCCCACGGCTTCACATTCAAGAAAGGGTACCTACACGATAAAAATCTACAGTAGCAGTATATCTTGTTAGTTCATATAAATAAACATCAGCCTTCAAATAGCTTTTCTAGTGTTAATCATGCAGGCCGGTGCCCCAACTACCGGGTAATGTTTGTTCATGGCTTTCTTCCAGTAGACCGACGTCCTTTCTAGGCTAAGGGATCGTTCCAAGCGCTGACTCCTAAACTCCTCTACCCACTCGACCACTGAGATTCTACTGCCATTGAAGCCGTTCATCCATTTATGCCACTTTTTTTGTTCTTGTTATTTAAAGGCCCAAGAGCCTCGCCTTTCATTGTCTTCTTAGCTGCGTAAAGCAGATTTATGGGACACCATTCGTTGGGGCACGCGACTCATGTCTTCGTGGAATGGGTGGTAGGTTTTGTTAACAGAATTTATTTGAATCTTCGGCCTTCAAGTTCTGACCCTTCGCCAGATATCGTGGACGGAACTCGGCGTCTTATCCCATCCAGGCATCCGTACCTTGGACAGGCTCTGAGGTCCTCTGCCAAAACTTGCCCTCCCCCGCCCGCCCCACCGATAAGATCAAGCAACCGAAATCAGGTATTGCAGAATCTTATTTTTGGGAGCGGTAAAGCATGTGATAAAAAGTTCCTTGGACTGTTTCAGAGTCGCAAGGGAGAGAGGCAGTTCGGAGAGGTTTCACTATCTGAGGTTAGGGCATTCTGCACCATATGTGAGACGTTTGGAAAGGGCAGAACACAGTACCAACGGCGGGTAATCGCCGTGTCGTCCCAAGCGGGACGAGAATTTGTAGCGACGTCGTAAAAGCACCGCCCGTAGACAGGCACTAGGAGGGACGAAGGCGTCGCAGCACGGCGAGGTCGGAGCGCCAGTCTGCCGACCCGAAATAGCCGGACGGCCATCACGCCGCCACTTTACGATTCTGTTTGTTTGCCACGCGGCGGGGCCGGCTGGCACGTCAGATGGAAAAATAATACCCTCTGGTGGCGGAAAAGGGAAGAGGAGTGGTGACGTGAGAGGGGGGGGGGGGGGGGGGACGGTGGCGAAATTGGTGCGGCGGTAGTTCCGCTGGCCGTCAGCGGCGGAGGTGGCATTAGCGGTTCTGGCCGCTCACTTAACTGTGTGGCGGCGGCGAGTCTGCAGGCGCCCACGAGTACCGACGCACCTGGACAGTGTCCTGGGCCTCGTTAGTGGGAGCAGGCGCTATGAGATAGCGGACGGGAGTGATTGGTAGACATACGGGCTTCTACCCTCGTGATAACATACAATGGCCCCATTTGAAATATGCACAAATTTCTGGACCATATGCAATAAATCTGTGAGGGGTCCGACGTTAAGCAGGAGTCCCATCTGATGAGTGAATGAGAGCCTGGACATCATTTAAGGGCACCATGTGATTCAAGTACTAGGGCCTGAACAACATATAAGGGGCCCATTTGATATATGTACGAGATCATGGGCGTCATGCAAGTTGCTGTCGGACCAGGACGGCCTGAGTGTTTATTACCCTCGTTGCAGATCGCAATGACGATGCAGTATGCTTGGCGGCTGACAGTAAAGTAATATAAGTTAAGAAAAAACAAAAGTCAATTTCAAATTAAAATTGTAGAGCAGCCACAAGTCGCGTATTACTCAGTTGTTTTTTTTTCATATTTTATTCGATAGGCTCGAGCATTTTCAGAAATTTTGTAGCCAAGGGCTACAAGTTACTGTCTATAGGGACGTCATCATTCCTAGGGTTTCGTACCTCAACTGGTTAACTCTGAACTTTATAGAAACATTCTGTTGCCTGTCTGTCCGTCTGATTGTTGAATCCCCTTTTTCCTTCAGGAACAGGTAGCGGTATCAAGATGAAATTTATGTCACATATCAAGACCTACGATCCATGAGCGTAATGAAACTTTATGCTTATAAACTAACGCAGTCGAAAGATACGACAATTTATATAGTATAATTCAATACCCGCAAACTCATCAATCAGAGTCTGTACGGCACTCTCCACTGACTTAAAATCATGACTTTTGACAAAAAGCAAGATTTCACAGGACAAGTAAAGAAAATAGAGCATATAAAGTAAATTTCTTAGTGAATTGTTGTCTGTCTGTCCGTCCGTCTGATTAGATCCTTTTTTGTCAAGGATGGTTACAGTAGTCAAATTCAAATTTATGTCAAATACTAAGGTCTATGGTCCCTTAGCTGTGTCAATAATTTAAACTCGTAAGTCCATACAATCAAAAGATATCACAAGTCTTATTATTTGCAGACTTTCTCATCACAACCAGTAGATGAACTACCTGCGTGGCTATCATCTGCATCGGGTCCTAAAATAATAGCTTTCTAAACAAAAAACGCCTAGTTCTTGTTGCAACGAATTTTATTTGTTCCAGATGCGTCCCACCTTTTACTTTAAGGTATCTTCGGTGGAACAGGTAACAGAATTTTCGCTGGCATCTGAGGTTCCTCAGATCTGGTCACAAGCCGGAGGTCGAAATATAAATTCATTTATTAAACATAATCAAATTTTCATATTATGAGCCTTTTTTCTTCTCAATTTTCCGGTTTCTTGTACCAATTGCTGTAGATCACTATTATTTTTCTGTCACTAGTTGTACATATTTTATCGGAAACTGTGATTTAAAGTCGTAAATACTGTGTGATGTGTTGGCAAATGTGCCAACACCTTGTAGATAGAGGAGGCCGAAATGCATGCTATCTAACGCAGACGGGCGTGAATTCTGGAACAGGATAAGTGGTGAATGCTAATAAGAAAAGTATGCAGCTCCTCGAATACTTAACTTTTATTCCTTCATGTGAATACAGCATTCTTGATGAGACATTTCATACAATAACTATCAAACCATGTAAGGCTAATGGCGCCTTGCTAGGTCGTAGCCATGGACTTAGCTGAAGGCTATTCTAACTGTCTCTCGGCAAATGAGAGAAAGGCTTCGTCAGTGTAGTCGCTAGCAAAGTCGTCGTACAACTGGGGCGAGTGCTGTTCCGTATCTCGAGACCTGCCTTGTGGTGGCGCTCGGTCTGCGATCACACAGTGGCGACACGCGGGTCCGCCATGTACTAAATGGACCGCGGCCGATTTAAGCTACCACCTAGCAAGTGTGGTGTCTGGCGGTGACACCACATTCCTTCCCCGCAAATCGGCGAACGGCCGTGTGATAAGGCTTCCGCCCGCCGTGGGGAGGACCCCATGTTGACGTATGCGATGAGGTGGGGAGCCTAACAACAGGCGAGGCTGTGCCACCCGCACCCGGCCATTCGGTCCGAGGGGAGCTAGGAAACGCCTGAAAACCTAGTCCAGGGTGCACGTCAACACGCGGCGTATGCGCCCGTAAAGAGACAGGAGGGGCCGAAGGGTCGACCTCCATTGCGTCGGGGTATCCGACGCGCGAAGACGCCATGTGGTCCGGAGCGGGCAAGAGTTCCATGGCGGAGGACAGCTGATCACGGGAAGCGATCGGCGGCGCGTGACCCAGGCAGGCGCTTGGCGGCTGCAGCGAAGCGTCGAATGCGGGCGGCGCCGGCGGGAGAACAGGCGGCGGCGGCGGCGGAGGCGGCAGCGGCGCGTCGCCATGGGGCAAAATGGAAAGCATCGTCGGTAACACCTGGAGATGAGGCGAGCCAGTAGATGGGTCCCCAGGGCGCTGACCGGACGGCACCGTCGCTGAAAGCAGACGGGGAGCGGCAGAACCCGTGCGACGACAGAGGCGCAGCTGATTGAGATGCCGACGCACCTCACCAGAGGCCCCCAAAACCAAATACATCGCGCGGCCGAGGCAGCGAAGAATGCGCCCTGCGAGCCAATGCCGTGAACCTCGATAGTTGCGATAGAATACAACGTCGCCTGGAGCAAAACCAGAAGTCTGCCGCTGCTCAGGAACCTGATGCAGCGGATGCAGCAAAGACATCAAGGTTCGATGAGGACGACCGTGGAGCAACTCAGCCGGCGAGCGACCATGTCGGGGCTGAGAGCGATACGATGACAAAAAGAGCAACAACGCGTCCTCCCGAGAATGCGACTCTTTCAACTTCAACATCTGTGACTTGAAAGTCTGGACCAATCGTTCAACGGCACCGTTTGACTGAGGCGAAAACGGCGCGGATGTCAGATGTTGAATACCATTGGCCTAGCAGAATGACTGAAATTCTGCAGACATGAATTGTGGGCCATTGTCGGAAACAATAGTCTGCGGAAGACCTTCAATGCAAAAGATAGCAGACAACGCTTGGATGGTGGCAGTTGACGTCGTGGAAGACATCCGGACAACAAAAGGAAAATTACTGAAGGCATCTACCAGAACCAACCATCGAGCATTCCAGAATGGACCAGCAAAATCTATGTGCAAGCGTTGCCAAGGGGAAGTGGCTTTTGGCCATGCAAAGACTTTCCGCGGCGGTGCGGATTGTTGTTCGGCACACGCCATGCAAGAAGAACACATATTCGTAATCGCAGCATCGATTCTGAACCAATACAGTGCTGACGAGCAAGTTGTTTCGTTCGCACTATACCCCAATGTCCTTGGTGAAGAAGCCGTAAAACAGAGGACTGTAACGAACGTGGGACCACGACTCTGGACTGATCATTATCAGAACGCAACAGCAAAACACCACGTCGAACAAAAAGTCTCCTTGTGAGCAAAAAATCGGCGAACCAACGGATCCTTGATCCGAGACTTTGACAAAGGCCATTGCGTAGCAACAAAACGCAAAACGGTAGCAAGGACAGGGTCAGCAGCTGTGGCTGTAGCTACACGACGAAAATCAATCGGAAACGATTCTACCACTTCATCGGTTTCCGAATCAATGAACATGCAAGCAAGTTCGGAAGAATCGAATGCTTTATCCTCAGCAACAAGCAAACTGGACAACGCATCGGCGTTTCCGTGCTTATCAGTGGACCGATACAAGATATCGTAGCGGTACTGCGAGAGGAAAATAGACCAGCGAATGAATTTCTGCGCTGTACGCGGAGGTACAGGCTTGTTCGGTTGAAAAAGCGACGTCAAAGGTTTGTGGTCTGTGATGATGGTAAAGTGACGACCATACAAGAAATCATGGAACTTAGTAACACCAAAGACGAGAGCCAAAGCTTCTTTCTCTATCTGGGAATAATTTCGTTGCACAGACGAGAGCAATTTGGACGCAAAAGCAATAGGGCGATCATGCGAGCCAACTTTGTGCGCAAGCACAGCACCGATCCAGAAATCCGATGCATCTACCATCAACAAAAGGGGTTTCTGGGGATCGAATGGCGTAAGGCAAGTATTAGAAAGCAACGCCGATTTCAACTGGCGAACAGCGCGTTCCCATTCCGTCGTCCAGAGAAACGGAACACCTGTACAGCGTAAGCGATGAAGCGGAGCTGAAAGGGAAGAGGCATTGCGCACATTCACTCACACATTGTGATTCTAAATCGGGTAATGTTCTTGCGACCTCATCACGCAATGCGTGAGGAACATTGCGCGCTCTGAAAAATTTCGGTTGTGCGTTTACTTTCAGTTCCAAATGTGCTGCATAGTTTTTAGCGCAACCCAGGCCCGGTGCAAAAATGTGTGCAAATTCTTCACACAGATGAGAAACACTGTCGGAAGGCACAGACTGATGCACTGATAGGACCTGATTTACTATAGACATGTTAAACAACTGAAATAAATCTAAACCAAACAAGTTCACTGCAGTAGAAGAACGAAGAACGTAAACTGACACAAGTTTTGTTTGTCCCTTATATGTTGCAAGAAGGGTGCACTGTCGTAACACAGGGATAAGCTGTCCTGAATAACTTTTTAACTGAACATTTGCGGCACGCAACGGAGGTTTGCCCAGTTGTTTGTACGTGTCGTGATTGAGCAATGAAACTGCAGCTCCGGTATCGAGCTGGAATGTTATAACCTTGCCATTAAAGTCCAAATCTACAAAAAGTTTATTGTCCTGCTGACGACAAGAGCGACTGTATCGTGCAATTTGAACTGATACAGGCACAGTATCACTTGCTAATTGACGTGATTTCCGGCGACGTCGACGCACACTTTTTGTGGGAGGAACACAGTCACTGTTAGAGAAAGTGGCACTGGACGAAGTGGAATTAACTACATGAATGTCCATGGGCGAAGGTTCACGAGCCTGAGTATTCTTGGTTCGATTCCGGCGCGAAGCAAAAGGCCTGGAATGGTTTTGATTGTCTGATCTGAGCTTTTTCTGGCAAACACTTTGAACATGTCCTTTCTTATTACAGAAGAAGCAAATAGCTTGGCGTGATGGGCAATTGTCACGCGAATGTCTAGTTGCACACCGCGGGCATGATTTCACTGCATTTGTGTTCTGGCGCGGCACACCTGGTTTAGGGCGTGGCGGCAGCTGCGTGGACGTGCGCGAGGGCAATGTACCAGGCTGCGCAGTGCACCCGGCGGGCCGGTTAATGTTACACACGGCTGGCGAAGTTACAAATGATTCCTGGGCAAAGTCAAGCGTGTCTTGTCTATCCAATATGTCTATCACTTGTTGAAGGGAGGGAATAACTAGTTTCAAAATTTGCTCCCGTATACGAACATCAGAAACGTTCTGTGCAATTGTATCACGTACCATTGTATCTGAATAAGGGAGGCCACATTCACACTCAAAAGCACAATCCCTTGTAAGGCCTTGCAATGTTGCAACCCACTCCCTATTACTTTGACTGGCCGTACATTTTGTACGAAAGAAAGTATACCTTTTTGCAACGACATTAACCGTTTCTTTGAAATAGGCGTCCAATGCCAACAAAATTTCTTCGTAGGACAGAGTTGCTATGTCGCGTCGGGGAAACAATTTCACTATCACACGGTACGTTTGCACGCCGACACAAGACAATAAGTGAGGCTGCCGCTCGTTACCTTGAATTCTGTGGGCGGCGAGATGAAATCCAAACTGGCGTGACCACTCAGTCCAGGTCTCTTGCTCTGCATCAAAATTGCGAAACGGTGGTGCAACTGCATGTTGTGGCTGCGGTAGCGGTGAAGCGGCGGCTGCCGCATCGGTGTGCAGTGCACGCTGACCCTGGACGAGCTGTCCAAGGGCATCCAATAACGCCTGCGTCTCCTGATTCTGCAAGCGATAAAATTCGGACAGTACATCTGGCGAAGCCATGACACAAGTAAATGTAAGCAATTAGAAAGAACACGTTTCCCTCGTCGCCAATGATGTGTTGGCAAATGTGCCAACACCTTGTAGATAGAGGAGGCCAAAATGCACGCTATCTAACGCAGACGGGCGTGAATTCTGGAACAGGATAAGTAGTGAATGCTAATAAGAAAAGTATGCAGCTCCTCGAATACTTAACTTTTATTCCTTCATGTGAATACAGCATTCTTGATGAGACATTTCATACGATAACTATCAAACTATGTAAGGCTAATGGCGCCTTGCTAGGTCGTAGCCATGGACTTAGCTGAAGGCTATTCTAACTGTCTCGCGGCAAATGAGAGAAAGGCTTCGTCAGTGTAGTCGCTAGCAAAGTCGTCGTACAACTGGGGCGAGTGCTGTTCCGTATCTCGAGACCTGCATTGTGGTGGCGCTCGGTCTGCGATCACACAGTGGCGACACGCGGGTCCGCCATGTACTAAATGGACCGCGGCCGATTTAAGCTACCACCTAGCAAGTGTGGTGTCTGGCGGTGACACCACACTGTGTGTTCACTTAGTGCTTTCACAGTTTTGGATAAAACGTCTGCAGAAGAATAATACTACTCTACAGCTATTGTCGCATAAAACATTAAAATTGTTTAGAATAAAGGGGGGACGGGAAATTGTGCTTGTGTTTCGTAAGTCAAATCATAGTGCGACCTCCAGCATGTGACCAAACGAGAGGATACGCAGATGCCAGCCAAAAACTCGAATGACTATTCCACTGAAGCTGCATTAAATTAAAAGACGAAACGTGTCTGGAACAAAATAAAATATATTGTAGGAACGAAAAGGCATTTTTATTTACAAAGCGGATATATCTGTCACCGTCTGACAGTTTAGTAGTAAAGAGCGTGCCCAGAAATAGGGAGTTCGTGGGATCAAATCTCGGTCAATCCACGGATCTTTCAATCTTGGTTTCAAACTAGCCTTCACCTCTTGAGGAGTTCCCAGAAACAACATGTGACTCGGATTCCGAGTAAAAGTCGAATTCCTCTCTCTCAGATTGGATAACCGGCGCAGCTTATGGACGCGCAACTCGTCGAAGTAGCTTATAATGGAAAGACTTGCACCACGACATTGAGCCACACGAAATTATAATTATCTATATACATAATTGAGTTTATACTAATCCCTCAGAGCGCGAGTCGTACTTACACTTCCAAGTATATATATACGTATAAAACGTGTGACGGCGGTGCTATACACTGCAAGAAACATGTAACTTGTGGCGCTTGGTTACCAATTCTCTGAAAATTCTCGCACCCGTCCAATGAAAAATGAGAATAAAAAAAATGTATGTGACTTGTGGCTGATCTACAGTTTTCATTTCTAACGGTTTCTGTTTTCCCTGTAGATGATGTGCACACTTGATAATAGCCCATATATTCATCGCAAGACGTACAGCAGTCGAAAATGTGGTGTTGCTGTCAGTGGCATATATAGTAATTAGAAGTCATACGTATTTAGGTTGTTTAGTGAGCCATGCCGGTGTTGCAGCTATCTAAATTCGTTCAGAGATGCTAACCTTTCGGCGGTTGTGGGTCGGTTGAAGGTGGCGCGGTTGTGAGCGGATCGACGAGCGAGCGCGAGATGTTATTGGAGGTGGGCAGGAGACGGTACGATTGCCCGGGGAGTGGAGGTAGCCCGGTAGGTGAAGAGGTGTTCTGAAAGGCACTGTACAGGTAAAAGTGTAACGGCTGTGTCTTGAGATGGTCTGCGCAGCCAAGCAGTTGGTGGCCTTTTATCGATTACATTTTATTGGGAGATTGTTGTGGTAACCTACTTCTCTCATGCTGATGGACGATTATTTCACTGATCTGTTAAGATGACATCACTCTATTTATGTCTCTCACTCACCATGCACTTTCTCCCCTCTCTGTTGTAAGTGTGCTTCACCTGAGACAATCTATTAGCGAGTGCTCAGTTACGGAAATCTGTTAATAATCCATGTTGTGATCGGACGCTACGCAATTTGTTGCATCATTCCGATCAAACTGTTGTTGCTTGGTGTCTAGTAGCGTCGGCATTCTGCCTTAGCATCCAAGCCGTCGGGAATATTGTGTATAATGTTTTAAAGCTGTTTAGTTTGTTTCAGACAATATTGTGGATCTTGAACTGTATGATGTACCAAAGTATGCTAACTCCTTGAGACACTTGTGCTTTTTTTTTTTGCGGGTGGGGGGGGGGGGACCACGACGTGTGGAAGTGAGCTCAATCGGTTATACCTCTTGCGATACTGCTACTCTGCTTTTTTATTTAAAGTTGTTTTAAGTAGTTGATTTTGGTTTTATTAACATAGCAGTGTTTGAGACATTTGATTGTAGCGTGCCGTTGCTGCGTCAGCACAAGCGATTTGTTGGACTATAATTGAGTTTGGTTTTATTAACGTAGCACTGTTGGAGACTTTTCGTTGTAGATTGTTGTTGCTTCGTCAGCACACGCGATTTGTTTGACGATGTTGTTGACATTTTATTCTACACCTGTCCCTAGGTGGTGGGTCTAGGCTACACCTTCGGATTCTCGCTTGTTCTTGCATCTGATGCAATTAAACGTTCCTTTGAGGCCCAGGTGCATCCAATGACAGTCCTCTGAGTTAACGGTTCGGGGATTAAGGGGCCCCAGGGAAGTGAAGTCGGACGCGCCTACTGTACTTCGCGCCCTCGGTCGGGCCGATATATCGGGCCCGAAAGGCACAACCAGGTGTGGCCCGTGTTGGCTGCTCTGCAGGACGTTGATGTCCGCAATTGGCCGACGCCGTGAGCTGGGAACTGTAAGAAAAGTGTCTTATGTATAGTATTTCCTGTCTGCTTGGGAATCCATATGTAAGATTACAGTTTCTTTTAAACGAAAATATTTGGGCAAGGTTTTAAAACTGTCTGTAAGTGAAATTACGATAGCCCTTTGGGCGTGCAGTGTTTTCTATACAAAAGGTATTACCTTCCTCATTTGAAAAGTTGTCTTACATTCATTGTCACTTAAATCCAACTCATTGGCTTAATGTATAAATGTTCTCTCACTGGGAGTTTAATATTATAAATGTTATTTCTTCACTATTTTAATACAAAACATAGTTATTCACAGTTCATGTGTATGGTTAACCCTTTTTTTTTTTAACTCGAATATTTGGGCGAGTTTTTAAAACTGTCTGTTAGTGAACCCGTGGTAGCCTTGTAGACATATTTTATTTTTTATAAAAGCATTTTATCCTTCTAATTTGAAAAGTTGTTATACTTTCTTTGGTATTTAAAGCCAATTGTGGACTTCATGTACAAATGTTCTCTCACTTGAAGTTTATGGTAGTTGTTTTTTTTCTGTCGATTGACTTCAATAAATATTGTGAACAATAAAAGGTGAATGCTCCCCTGCCATAAGGTCCAGCCCTTGCACTTAGTCCTTTGGGCGTTATATGATACGTCGAGGTATGTATGTATTGAATTGGGGACCTAGAAACGACGGAAAGGCTTCCTCTCGGCCGTAGCCCTCAGTGGTACATAACCCCACAACAGGCTACAGTAGTCCACTCACCCCACCGCCTCCCCACACCGAACCCAGGGTTATTCTGCTGTTCGGCCCCCAGTGGACTCCACTCCTTAAGAGAGAGACTCATTCCACACGAGTGTAAACCCAGTGTTTGCGTCGTAAAGTAATTATGGTGTACGTAAACTTGGAGACAGTGTTCGCGCATAAATCGCCGACATAGTGTAACTGAGGCGGAATAAGGGGAACCAGCCCGCATTCGCCGAGGCAGATGGTAAACCGCCTTAAAAATAAGCCACAGGCTGGCCGGCACACAGGACCTGGACACTAATCCGGCACGTCTTCCCGCTCGGGAAGCGTTAGACCGCACGCCCATTCTGAGGGCACTACCGGTATCATTTAGTACCTTCAAGTATATGTGGCAAGAGCAAGCCATTAATGCTTATCTTCTTATGCGCAGCGGGTCAGGCGTTCAAGTGTGGACGCAAAACGACTAGTTTGTACTGATAGGCGTAGCCCACTTTGTGGTGTAGTTACGACAGTGCAGAAAACATCAGGTCCTTAAGTTTGTGAAGTGTTCATGTGAATAGTGTTCGAAGCAGAGAATAAACAACACTCTGTTGTGTGTACATATGAAAATACCATATATAAAAAATCTACATTTATACCCGTTACACCCTGTATACAGACCCTGCTGTACTTGTACGTCGTACCAATGCTTAAACGTCTCCACTCGTTTTGCACATAGGGGCCTGAAGAAGTAATGAAGCGTCGAAACTGATTGCTTAAATGATTAAACTTGCAGGGATAATTACAACCATTGATACTTTTTTCGAGTTTTTGATAGGTTGTTAGTAATCGCGGGTCCCAGTGGGAGGAAACCTTTGTTACGTCAAAATTTCGTGATTCTTCATACAGAAGAGGTCTGCCACTTACTTCTTCGTCGTTTATACTTGTCTCATTATATTAGGGGCTCTGTACTGCCTATTGACTATCAAAAAAACTTGTGCTCTATCGCCATACGCTTCCACAATTTCAGCATGAATTCTTGCAGTGTTGTGGACATCAGATGCAAGAAAGGAAATATTGCACAGTGCTCCACTTTGTTACTGAAGTGTGCCGTTGTATTTAGGCTCCTCAAGCTGTGTCGTAAAGTACTGTGCCTTGGGGATTTCATATCGCAGCCAGGACTACAGACATGTATCTACAAACATACATTTTTCAGTGTTGAAATTTCTCATAATTAGGAATAAGAAAACGTGATCTCTAATTCCTCTGAAAAAAATTTAAAAGCCAAGATCGTATTCAATAATATTTATTCGTGATGACCTGTTTCAATAGTTAAGAGTGTCATCCTCTGATCTTTAAAAACTTGTTATATATCCTGCTTCATTACGACTGTATCACACACATGCTAACACTTTAGCGGATAGTATGTAGTACATTCCACATAGGTTTATTAAAATAAAAACAGGTTTCTCACTAATAAAACCATTAGAGTTAAAAAGCAACTTGCGGAATTGGGAATATACACAAGCATATCATTCAGCGATGCTGCTTAGACGAGTCAAATACACCATTCCACGTAGATCTATTAAAATTAAAAGCAAGTTTGTCACAAATAAAAACCAATATAGTTACAATGCACATTTTGTAATAAGGTATATCCACAAACATAACATTCCAGTAATACTTGTTCCGTGTTGAATTACTTGGTAGTGCACGTTGGTGTACTGGTTTACGTACATATGACGAGTTCATTACATAATGGATGCATATTATTTGAAGTACACAGCTGAACTTACAGTTAAGGCACAGATAAGGCATGCAAATATTTGCAGCCACTGGATGGATTTTAAGTAGGAGAATTATTAAAAATGATGTTCGGGATACATTTCTTGATTTTCTTTTTCTCTTAAAACTGGTCATCAGTGATAAATAATATTGAAAGAGATCTCACCTACTCCATTTTCTTTCAAGAAATTACAGATCGCTTCTTCTTAGTTCTATTTATAAGAAATTTCAATCAAATCGCGCCTCACTGGGCATTACCCAAGTAGAAAAATTAAATCGATACTTTTCAACATGAAACCTATGTTAAAGCCACCTACTGGCTGCTGTTATTTTCATGCCTTATTTTTGCCTTCTTATCAACCAGTGGAATTGTATACTTCTACGAATGTGAACCGGTGATGCATTCAGCTGTTTTTTAACTGTACTGTTAATATTTGTGACAAAACTGCTTTTATTTTTAGGAAACCTGTGTGGAATGTGCTTCATACTGTCCACTAAAACATCAACTGCCATATATAATACAGTCATAATAAAACACGACGTATAACGAGTCTTTTAAAGATCAGAGGATGACAGTCTTAACTGTTTTAACCAGGGATCAGAAATTAATTTTAATGAATGCTATCTTGGCTATCAAATTTTCTTCAAATTCATCAAAGTGACTATTAAAACTGTACGGTTATTCGCTGTAGCCCATGAAATTGTAAATTGAATGAAACCCCATTTTTCCCGCCAGGCTGCGAAACTCTACTCCAAAAGCCCTCATAATATATTTCAGTCTCTTCCTGCATACAACCAGATCATTCCCATACTCCTAAATTCCACAACAATATACAACTCTCCACTCTCCGCGAGAAGTAATGCCAGATAAGTAACCATCGTCATCTCAGTAACAGAAGGAAGTAACAGACAATACCAGCTTCTCATCATTAAATTTAATTTGTTCCTTAAGTTCGGTATGAAGAGCGGAGTCTGGCCACCGGTAACACGACAGGAAAGTGGAATCATAAATAACTAATTGCACATGTTAACTTTCGGTGTACTTATCGTGCAAGGTCGGCATGGTTAATCAATAATATGGTCCTCCCTCTTTTCCTCTGACTGCTGTCTGCACCTTCCACTCGTTAAGCAACCAGTCTGCCCCTACTCAGTCTTTTGTAGCTCTACAGGTACCCGTCGTCAAAATCCTATCGTTATAGGAGGAAAGCAAAGATGTTTGGGAATGTTTCGGCATTTCCCTCATAGGTATGTGGAGCCTCCCCAAAACCATTGTTTGAATCGAACGACTAGTGTTCTTTTAACTTCATTTACTCACAAGAGCTAGCGCTAAATGAAGGTAATCAGAGTCCATAAGCAACTATACTCTTCCCTCGCACTTTGGAACTACGCACAAGGAAAAAAAAAAAATGTCCACGTGTAAATAGGCTGTTTATGTTTTCTCTATGTAAGTAGGCTGTTTATGTTTTCTTATTGGCAACGTTACGTAGCGCTCAATATGAAAATCACTGGCTGTGCTGTGTGCAGTCTGTGGCTAGTTTGCATTGTTGTCTGCCATTGTAGTGTTGGGCAGCGGCAGCTGGGCTGTTAACAGCGCGTAGCGTTGCGCAGTTGGAGGTGAGCCGCCAGCAGTGGTGGATGTGGGGAGAGAGATGGCGGAGTTTTGAAAATTGTCATGAACTGCTATATTTATATATGATGATATCAAGGTAAATACATTGTTTGTTCTCTATTAATATCTTTCATTTGCTAACTATCCCTATCAGTAGTTAGTGCCTTCAGTAGTTTGCATCTTTTATTTAGCTGGCAGTAGTGGCGCTCGCTGTATTGCAGTAGCACGAGCAGCGAAGATTTTTGTGAGGTAAGTGATTTGTGAAAGGTATAGTTTAATGTTAGTCAGGGCCATTCTTTTGTAGGGAATTTTGAAAGTCAGATTGCGTTGCGCTAACAAAATATTGTGTGTCAGTTTAAGCACAGTCGTGTATAAATTGTTCAAAGGGAAGTTTCATATGTCGACCCTTAGCCGAGGATACCTCACTGAAATCTTTTGATTTTTTTCTTGTAGTTTGTGTAATTAGTGTAGATTTTGTTTATTGCTAGCGCGTAATTGTAGAGAAAATCTGCTTTGTAGTTGCAGTCTTTCATTGTTGTACAGTAAAACAGTTGTGGCATGCATGTAGATTTGCACCAAGTATTTCGCAGCTGCAATTAACTAGATATTATTTTCAGTGCTATGTTAATGTGTTCTCTTATTTCTGCTCTTCAAATTGTGCTTTTCTGTGTTATCGTGTGAAGTATTGTGACAATTATGGCGTGTGAAAAACGTAATACTAGGCTCCAAAGTAAACTGAGAAATGACAGTGAAGACGAAGGCAGTGTGTTAGCGCCGCAGAGTAATGAATTAACTAATGTTCAAAGTAGTAATTTGGTAATTGCGCATAGGGAAATGGAGCGGGCGGCAAACAATGGTGTAGACAGTGAAACAGGTAGTGAACAGGGAAGCATTATCGATCGATCGGTCGGCAACAGCTCGCCTCAGGAATCCGAAATGACAGGAAACAATCTCACAAATACTGTAGATTCAGGTTTTGGGTCCTCACCGTTTTCTCAAATGAGTCAAGACACATATTCTGCTTGTCAAAATGTGAATGTTGCCGGTGAAAATTCACTGCCAAAATGCATAGAGAAACAGATTCCAGACACTAATACATTATTATTGCAATTAATGCAACAAATGGAACAAAATCAGAGACAAACACAGTAACAGTTACACACAGTGGAACAAAATCTTAAAAAGTTAGACACAATGGAACAAAAACTTCACACCACGCTTGAACAAACACGTGAAGATTTAACTACTGAGTTACATAACATTGAATCGAAATGTCAAAAAGTCTGTAATGACGTAAAAACTCAAATTTGTGAGCATTTTCAACCTATTTTTTCGCGGCATGAAAATGCATTACAGAATCACGAAGCAGCCATAAAAGAACTGCAAATTATTGTTCATGAAAATCATGAGACCCTGCAAGCTAAAATTGACTCAGTTGCATCTACCGATTCGGTTATGCAACTTGCAAAAACTCAGGAAAACTTAAAGGACACAGTAGATACTCTGAAAATTGGTTCAGAAAGACACATGCAGGAAATTAGTTCATTATCGGAGAAAGTAGCCGAACTTTCTGATCAGTTCACTAATTTTTCTACAAAGGTAGATGATGATCTGAATGACACAAGACCCGTAGCCTTCACTGACACAGAAGAGTACGAACAAATTAGAAAATTCAAACAAAATCAGAATCAAATTAATACAAAACACCAAAGAGAAATCCGGGAAGTACAAGATCAGCTGACACAGGTAATACAAGAATTACGTATTTCAGAGGACACTCTCGCTCCAACACGGGAAGAGGGACTTAGAAATACGGAAAAGCCGCAAAATAATAACACAGGGCATTTCGGAAATTATGAAAGAAATTGGCAAGGCGCATTGGATTTTGAGATTGAACAGCCGACACGACGTAACAATGACCGATATGCGACTCGCCGACATGATGATTTTGACTATAAGCTGTTCATTACTACAAGTAAATTCAAAACATTTAAGAATTCTGGCAACGACATTCATCCACAAGCATGGCTCCATCAATTCTCGCATTGTTTTCCTCCCAACTGGTCGTTAGAACACAGATTAGAATTTATGTGTGGCTACTTGGAAAATGAACCATCTGTAAGAATGCGATCGGTAATTCACGATTGCCACAGTGAAGGAGAGTTTTACCATGCCTTCCTCTCAGCATATTGGTCTCAAGCCACACAAGACCGAGTAAAACATAGCATCATAATGATGAAACGTTTCGAACAATCTGAATTTTCCAGTCTTGTGAAATATTTTGAAGACATGTTGCATAAGAATCAGTATCTTTCAAACCCATACAGCCCCTCAGACCTCATCCGCATTTGCTTAATCAAACTGCCTGAACATTTACGACATATTATTTTGGCAGGACGTTGCAAAGACGACATTGAAGTATTTCAGGGACCCTTACAAGAATTAGAAATTGACACTGACAATCGCGGAATGCGAAACCAGGAACACAACAATTACAGGTCACATCCGTCGCAATTCCGCGATGAAAGAAGTAATAACTTGACACGACAAGGCTATTCTCACAACACAAATCGTGACCAAAACAGACACCACCCGTATGACAACCGTTGGCAGAGTAGTAATAACTACAGGGAAAGATCACCTCTCCGTGGTGATGACTATCACAGAGACAATAAGAGAAACAGACAATATGGTAACCAGAACTATTATTATCAAGGGAGACAGAATAAGTTTAGACGCAACGGACCAGCGTGCAGTTACGATTCAGGGAGAAATTCTCCACCATGTGACCGACAAGAAAGAAATTATGGAATCTACCGACATGACGACAGACGATATGATCGTAACGACAGACCTGAATTGCATCAGAACTGGCAGGATTCAAACAGAGCAGGGCCCTCTCGAGGAGGTGAATTTGTAGAAGTTAGGTCTCCAAATCCCAATAACGACGCGCGCCAACAAAGAGACAGACAATGACTCGCACAGCAGGCAGCCGCGTGCGCCCGCTGGCTCAGGGAAAAATAACATTGACGCTAACCTTGAGCAAAATTCCAGTATTCTTTACGGACGAATACCGCATGATAATTGCATTCAAGTTGAAACTCTGCGTACTGAGAAGAGCAAAGGTTTACACCACATTTCACATGTAAAACTGTTTATTGAAAGATAATCTGCTTTTTAACTTTGTCATTGCTATAAAACTTTTCACTTTACATTACTAGTATGCTTGTCAGACTTAGAATCTGTTAACATGCAACAATGTTTGAAGTTAAATATCCAGTCAAGAACCAAGAGAACTTATTGAAACAGAAATGACGAATGCATTGTTATAGTGAACAGACGTCACAGTGTTATTGTGTGTGTACATTCTGGCTTGTTAGTTGCACGATTAGAACATTTACCAGTACTGCTAATGGGACTTTAATGCAACATTTTGGTTTACTTGAAAATACATTTGGGATTTAAAATACTTTCAGTGAGATACCAGATGACACAGTGGTTAGTTTATGTGACAGCTACACGATTTTAACACGACGCTACTAATGAGTGACAATTTACAATGTTGCTTTTGCGGTGTATCTGTTTTATATTTGCACAGTTTTCTGAATTCTTCTGGAAAGAAAAACATGTTTTAGTAGTAACTTTTGTGGTATAGCTACAATGAGACTGCCTTTCCCGTAGCACAACAGTACTTTCTTCATCATGGCAATAAGCGTAATAACTAAGATATCTATACGCAAAGCATTTCACTTTTGTGTATTATGAGGTAAGTACATTGACTTCTGGAGAACTTAGCTTTCGGAGGACGATAACTAAGACACTTCCACACAGATTATGTTGCAACAAGACGCACATTTAGCGCTACAGTACACGTATTTGAGTGATTAATTTTGTACTTAAAACATTTATTTTTAAAGATTTTTGAATTACAAAGAAAGTTTTCCGTGATACATTTCATTCCATTGCTGTAATCTGTAACACCTGAGGGTATAATTACATTAATCCTCAGGGGGGTACACGCTTACTTTGTGTACCATGTGTGTGGCAACCACAAGGAACCCTGGCTAATATGGTATTTGCTTATACAACTTTACACATCGGTACCATATTTCTCTATCACACAAATTACACAGCTATCTGATCATTTAACTGAGAGATAAACATTTTTTTACTACATCAGTGACACAAGTTTACGCAATACACAGTTGAGTAACTTCACACTTATGAAACGTCCCCTTTGAACAATTATACACGACTGTCCTTAAACTGACACACAATATTTTGTTAGCGCAACGCAATCTGACTTTCAAAATTCCCTACAAAAGAATGGCCCTGACTAACATTAAACTATACCTTTCACAAATCACTTACCTCACAAAAATCTTCGCTGCTCGAGCTACTGCAATACAGCGAGCGCCACTACTGCCAGCTAAATAAAAGATGCAAACTACTGAAGGCACTAACTACTGATAGGGATAGTTAGCAAATGAAAGATATTAATAAAGAACAAACAATGTATTTACCTTGATATCATCATATATAAATATAGCAGTTCATGACAAATTTCAAAACTCACCATCTCTCTCCCCACATCCACCACTGCTGGCGGCTCACCTCCAACTTCGCAACGCTACGCGCTGTTCACATCCAGCTGCCGCTGCCCAACACTACAATGGCAGACAACAATGCAAACTAGCCACAGACTGCACACAGCACAGCCAGTGATTTTCATATTGAGCGCTACGTAACGTTGCCAATAAGAAAACATAAACAGCCTACTTACCTAGAGAAAACATAAACAGCCTACTTACATAGATGGGGGCTATGTAAGTAGGCTGTTTATGTTTTCTCTATGTAAGTAGGCTGTTTATGTTTTCTTATTGGCAACGTTACGTAGCGCTCAATATGAAAATCAATGGCTGTGCTGTGTGCAGTCTGTGGATAGTTTGCATTGTTGTCTGCCATTGTAGTGTTGGGCAGCGGCAGCTGGATGTGAACAGCGCGTAGCGTTGCGCAGTTGGAGGAGAGCCGCCAGCAGTGGTGGATGTGGGGAGAGAGATGGCGGAGTTTTGAAATTTGTCATGAACTGCTATATTTATATATGATGATATCAAGGTAAATACATTGTTTGTTCTCTATTAATATCTTTCATTTGCTAACTATCCCTATCAGTAGTTAGTGCCTTCAGTAGTTTGCATCTTTTATTTAGCTAGCAGTAGTGGCGCTAGCTGTATTGCAGTAGCTCGAGCAGCGAAGATTTTTGTGAGGTAAGTGATTTGTGAAAGGTATAGTTTAATGTTAGTCAGGGCCATTCTTTTGTAGGGAATTTTGAAAGTCAGATTGCGTTGCGCTAACAAAATATTGTGTGTCAGTTTAAGGACAGTCGTGTATAATTGTTCAAAGGGGACGTTTCACACGTACAGCAAAAAATAATAACGATTGCTGAAAAGCAATTGATTATCGCTCCATCACCTATCGACTACGTGTCGTGCTACTCGCGGACTATCTGTGGTTCCTTAGGTTGGTGACTTTCTGATAATGAACTTCCAATAAACACTAAAGTTGAAGTTTGGGCTTACATGTAATCTACCTGTAGAATTAGAGAATGCATCACATGCAAGCTAGGAAAGAACTCAGGAGAGATCTGGTTTTCTATACTCTTTTCACCACCTCTTCATTATTAACTCTTTCTCTCCAGTTGAGTTTTACCATCCTTCTGTAGCACAGAATCTCCAGCCGTTTTCCCTCTTATTTTTTCCATTGTCCTAATTTAACACCCGTTTAAGGCCACACTTTAAACAATTGCTTTCTACCTTCTACCATACCTTCCCGAATAGGTAAATTCCTATATCACTTCTAGTTCTTGTCTTCCAAATCTCGTCCTTAAACATTCATACTATTCTTTAGTACTGCAGCCCATCGCTTTACTACTTCGCTTGCTTATTATTATATTATTCTGATTATAGAACATCCTTTCCAATGTGTCGAGGACATTATCTAAGCATTCCTTCGCCTGCGTGACCACAGAAATATCATCTGCTTAACGCATCGTGTCTTTCTTCTGCCCATTAATTTTAATCCCCACTTCAGTAGTTTTGCGGACTTGTTCTATAGCTTCCTGTCAGAAATGGTATAGCGGAGAGCATATCTTTGTCTCAGGTCTCTCCTAATTTTTGCTTCTTGTTAGTGTCGAAAATTTCTAATCATAGACACTTCGTTCTTATAAAAGTTCAGTGTCTTTTTTGTTTTAGACCTTTTTTCTTCAGAACTGTGAACTTGTCTTGCTTGATAACATTATTAAACGCCTTTTTCAATTTTACTAAGGCAAAGTATGTCAGTGTATGTTTATATATTTGTTATTCGACAAAAATCCTCAGCGTCAGAATCTTCGGCGTTGTTCCCAATCCCTTTCCTGAAACCAAAATGATATTCACTCAGCGTATCCTGCACATTCTCTCCAGTTCACCTCAGAATTATCTTCGGAAGAATTTTTTATGCATTCGATATGAGGCTTAAGGCTGATGCTGTTCACATTTTGTAGCTGCCGCCTTCTTTGGTATAAGAAACATGAATATTCTGTAAGCTGATTTCTGATGCGCCATAGACGGAAGTAAACAGTTTCAGTAGTATCATTTTCATGCAGTCCGCAAAATTCTTGATTAGTTCTGCAGAAATTCCAACAGCACCCGTTGCTTTATTCCCCGTTAGATTTTTAAGAACTTTCTGGAATTCTTCTGGCAGAATTTCGTCTCCTTTTTCATCACTATCTGTTTCCTCTTTTTCTTGTGCAATTCTCCTATAAAGTTGTTCCGTCATACAGTTCCTCATCCTATTTTTTCCATCTCTTCACTATGTCTTCACAGAATCTGTTACCCTTTGTCTTCCACTGTAGCCGAGTGTGTTGGTTTGCGCTTATGAAAACAATAAATTTTTTTTGTATGACATGTCAGTTGTTTCGTTTCTCATATTTTCTTCCACTTCTCTGCATATTTCGTCAAGAGAACTTTCTTTTCGTTTCGTAGTTTTTTGTTGACGACTTTGCTTAGCCCTCTATATTCAACTTCTCACTGTTCGTCAGTTGCGTTTTTGTACAGCCTATTTTCGATACGCTGAATAACATCTGTTGTAGTCCATTTACTCTTGGTTTTTGATTTAGTGTACGGCACATAATACCGGTACCGTATTTCTACTTTGTTAGTTATAGTACAATTATTATGTATACACTGGGAAAAGGTTCTTCATGTGGTATGATCACTTCGCATTTAAGTATTCAACAACTAAATGTCATTTTATTAATTATCTTGTCCATTGTCGTAGCTTCATCGCTATTGTGTTCACGCCGATGTTTTATGCAGGCAATTAACTGTGAAGTAAACTTCTCAGGGGCCTTAATTAGAAAGTTCTATTATGTTACCGGTCCCAACGAACTCTGTACAATGTATTCTTTCTACAGACTTAATTAAATTGGTACAAGTTTAACAACTGAACCGGATTACCACAAAGAATGCCAACAGTCTTTACAATTTAATAACCATTCAAATAAAGAAATACTTTTCATTGTTATCAAGATTTGCGTCGAAGTATTACTTGTTTGTCCTATAATCGTTGACAGTTAATAGGTTTTTATTGTTTAGTCCAACAAGTGTTCCATGAGATGGTCAGAAAGACTTTTATTTTTTCAGTGTATTCTTAGCACGCAAACAAAGAAAAGATGAACATGTTCTCTCTTGTTCTGTAGCAGTCTTGTTGAACTGACGCAAAATATCGAATGGCGCTTACACTTTCATTGTTTTGAGCACCAATTAATGCAATTTTCATCAATGATACAGGCTAAGCAAATACGACAGAAATTTATATTTATTTGATACTTCAGTCGGTAACAAATGCAAGCCCTGTTCGTATTTTTCGTCTGCATTACAATAATTGTTTAAAAGTAGCTGCACTATGCTGATTAACAGTAAAAGCGTGTAAGGGTGTAGACTTTCCGTCACTCAATACATCAAGCTGTCTTGTGTTACTTGGTCACAATGTGGTGCTCGGAGATAGTAAGAGAAATTAGACGTCTCTTAAAGTTGGTTACCTGCTGGTGTTTATTAACATTCTTTGTCACTTCGGCAAGGAGACTAAGCAATGTATTACAATTTTCAATATTTTCTGTCCCAAATACTGCAGTTACATATAGCTTCCGCAAAAATGAACAATAAATTCGCTGATTTTTGATGTAATTTCTTTGCGAATATTGATTGCGTAACTGACAACTCATTAAATGACGAACAAGTGAGATGCGGCTCATGGGCACTTTATCATATCCGAAGCCTGAACGCTAAGAATAACAGAAAAAAGGAGCGTATTGCATACAGACGTTTGCTTTACCTTGTGTAATAATAATAATAATAATAATAATTGTACTATCAACTACAGGAGTCATACCACACAATATCCACCAGTACATCAATGCAATACAGCTACATCCAAACTTATATATACAACTACAGAAATCCGTAATTATTGATAAATGTTCAATCACCCGAAAGTTCCTAAATGCAAAATAACATATACCGTACAGTTAAAAGGAAGTCACGCTTGATCAAGGTCCGCGTCACTTTCCATTTTTGACCAGACATAACGTCTGAGAAAAGAAAAAATAATGATAATAATAATAGTTATTATTATTGCTGTTATTTTATCTTTCCAAGAACGCATTTAATAAAAAATTAATATCCATACAGCGAAAATTACACAAAAATCAACAATAATTCACCTGAAAGCATTTTGTGCTACAGAATTTAAGCTCTGAAGAAAAAGACGATGATGGCAGCACTGGAAATGACAGAAAGAAAAATATTAACGAACGTTTTCGGGCCAGTTAAAGAGCAAACACAATATACACTCCTGGAAATGGAAAAAAGAACACATTGACACCGGTGTGTCAGACCCACCATACTTGCTCCGGACACTGCGAGAGGGCTGTACAAGTAATGATCACACGCACGGCACAGCGGACACACCAGGAACCGCGGTGTTGGCCGTCGAATGGCGCTAGCTGCGCAGCATTTGTGCACCGCCGCCGTCAGTGTCAGCCAGTTTGCCGTGGCATACGGATCTCCATCGCAGTCTTTAACACTGGTAGCATACCGCGACAGCGTGGACGTGAACCGTATGTGCAGTTGACGGACTTTGAGCGAGGGCGTATAGTGGGCATGCGGGAGGCCGGGTGGACGTACCGCCAAATTGCTCAACACGTGGGGCGTGAGGTCTCCACAGTACATCGATGTTGTCGCCAGTGGTCGGCGGAAGGTGCACGTGCCCGTCGACCTGGGACCGGACCGCAGTGACCCACGGATGCACGCCAAGACCGTAGGATCCTACGCAGTGCCGTAGGGGACCGCACCGCCAGTTCCCAGCAAATTAGGGACACTGTTGCTCCTGGGGTATCGGCGAGGACCATTCGCAACCGTCTCCATGAAGCTGGGCTACGGTCCCGCACACCGTTAGGCCGTCTTCCGCTCACGCCCCAACATCGTGCAACCCGCCTCCAGTGGTGTCGCGACAGGCGTGAATGGAGGGACGAATGGAGACGTGTCGTCTTCAGCGATGAGAGTCGCTTCTGTCTTGGTGCCAATGATGGTCGTATGCGTGTTTGGCGCCGTGCAGGTGAGCGCCACAATCAGGACTGCATACGACCGAGGCACACAGGGCCAACACCCGGCATCATGGTATGGGGAGCGATCTCCTACACTGGCGTACACCACTGGTGATCGTCGAGGGGACACTGAATAGTGCACGGTACATCCAAACCGTCATCGAACCCATCGTTCTAGCATTCCTAGACCGGCAAGGGAACTTGCTGTTCCAACAGGACAATGCACGTCCGCATGTATCCCGTGCCACCCAACGTGCTCTAGAAGGTGTAAGTCAACTACCCTGGCCAGCAAGATCTCCGGATCTGTCCCCCATTGAGCATGTTTGGGACTGGATGAAGCGTCGTCTCACGCGGTCTGCACGTCCAGCACGAACGCTGGTCCAACTGAGGCGCCAGGTGGAAATGGCATGGCAAGCCGTTCCACAGGACTACATCCAGCATCTCTACGATCGTCTCCATGGGAGAATAGCAGCCTGCATTGCTGCGAAAGGTGGATATACACTGTACTAGTGCCGACATTGTGCATGCTCTGTTGCCTGTGTCTATGTGCCTGTGGTTCTGTCAGTGTGATCATGTGATGTATCTGACCCCAGGAATGTGTCAATAAAGTTTCCCCTTCCTGGGACAATGAATTCACGGTGTTCTTATTTCAATTTCCAGCAGTGTAGAATACGTCATAATAGTAAGCTTCGTACACATATTGGGAAAAAAACAGGAATGATTAGGAAAATAACAATAACCCTCTACAGCACCATTCGAAGGATGAATCCCAACACTGTCAAGAAGACTGTGCAGTTGCTTTGGTAAACTAGGAGCGGAGTGGAAGGTATCTGGATAAACTCAAAATTTCTCCACACAGATAGAAATTATAACACTCCAATTTTTTCCATGAAAAACCAAATCAGAATACTGGAGCCCCTTGGACAGAAGAAAGGCGAGAGAAACGTATGTAAAGTCAGAAGATTAGTAGTAGTAGTAGTAGTAGTAGTAGTAGTAAGAGCGGGAGCAGCAGTGCAGGAATGCTTGACCTACCATTTGGTGGAAGAAGCAGCAAATCATGTCTCGGCAGAACCATATACTGAATATATTTTCACCTTTCAAACATTTTTTTATGATTTTATTTCCCCCCCAGGTCAGGTCCTAAGCTGCATCTTCCATAAAGACCCCCTGGCCGTATCACTAACACAAGTACCTTTAAAGTATTTTACGATAAAGAAACCCGGATTAATGAAGATCTCCTTGAAGTTATACGAAATTACCATCTCACTATAACTTTCATAAAAAATATAGCGCTCTATGGTTACCGGACGTGACGGGTATGTTTCGTAGCTCCATTGCGAGCAGGATATATGCCACTCAATAAAAGCGAAACACTCTCCTACATTTTCTTATAGCTAATTTGTGATTACTATCACCCCCTTTTACGACCTGGATCCAGACCTGTGAAATTCATTGTTGACGACCAACTGAAATATACTACGGACCACACTGCTAGTAAAATATTGACCCAGGGAAGCAGCTGATTGCGTCATCTTTGACACACGAAACAACGCCAGGAGAGTTGTTGTTGTTGTGGTCTTCAGTCCTGAGACTGGTTTGATGCAGCTCTCCATGCTACTCTATCCTGTGCAAGCCCTTTCATCTCCCAGTACCTACTGCAACCTACATCCTTCTGAATCTGCTTAGTGTATTCATCTCGTGGTCTCCCTCTACGATTTTTACCCTCCACGCTGCCCTCCAATACTAAATTGGTGATCCCTTGATGCCTCAGAACATGCCCTACCAACCGATCCCTTCTTCTGGTCAAGTTGTGCCACAAACTTCTCTTCTCCCCAATCCTATTCAATACTTCCTCATTAGTTACATGATCTACCCATCTAATCTTCAGCATCCTTCTGTAGCACCACATTTCGAAAGCTTCTATTCTCTTCTTGTCTAAACTGTTTATCGTCCATGTTTCACTTCCATACATGGCTACACTCCATACGAATACTTTCAGAAATGACTTCCTGACACTTAAATCAATACTGGATGTTAACAAATTTCTCTTCTTCAGAAACGCTTTCCTTGCCATTGCCAGTCTACATTTTATATCCTCTCTACTTCGACCATCATCAGTTATTTTGCTCCCCAAATAGCAAAACTCCTTTACTACTTTAAGTGCCTCATTTCCTAATCTAATTCCCTCAGCATCACCCGACTTAATTAGACTACATTCCATTATCCTTGTTTTGCTTTTGTTGATGTTCATCTTATATCCTCCTTTCAAGACACTGTCCATTCCATTCAACTGCTCTTCCAAGTCCTTTGCTGTCTCTGACAGAATTACAATGTCATCGGCGAACCTCAAAGTTTTTATTTCTTCTCCATGGACTTTAATACCTACTCCGAATTTTTCTTTTGTTTCCTTTACTGCTTGCTCAATATACAGATTGAACAACATCGGGGAGAGGCTACAACCCTGTCTTACTCCCTTCCCAACCACTGCTTCCCTTTCATGTCCCTCGACTCTTATAACTGCCATCTGGTTTCTGTACAAATTGTAAATAGCCTTTCGCTCCCTGTATTTTACCCCTGCCACCTTTAAAATTTGAAAGAGAGTATTCCAGTCAACATTGTCAAAAGCTTTCTCTAAGTCTACAAATGCTAGAAACGTAGGTTTGCCTTTCCTTAATCTTTCTTCTAAGATAAGTCGTAAGGTCAGTATTGCCTCACGTGTTCCAGTGTTTCTACGGAATCCAAACTGATCTTCCCCGAGGTTGGCTTCTACTAGTTTTTCCATTCGTCTGTAAAGAATTCGTGTTAGTATTTTGCAGCTGTGACTTATTAAGCTGATAGTTCGGTAATTTTCACATCTGTCAACACCTGCTTTCTTTGGGATTGGAATTATTATATTCTTCTTGAAGTCTGAGGGTATTTCGCCTGTTTCATACATCTTGCTCACCAGATGGTAGAGTTTTGTCAGGACTGGCTCTCCCACGGCCGTCAGTAGTTCCAATGGAATATTGTCTACTCCGGGGGCCTTGTTTCGACTCAGGTCTTTCAGTGCTCTGTCAAACTCTTCACGCAGTATCGTATCTCCCATTTCATCTTCATCTACATCCTCTTCCATTTCCATAATATTGTCCTCAAGTACATCGCCCTTGTATAGACCCTCTATATACTCCTTCCACCTTTCTGCTTTCCCTTCTTTGCTTAGCACTGGGTTTCCATCTGAGCTCTTGATATTCATACAAGTCGTTCTCTTATCTCCAAAGGTCTCTTTAATTTTCCTGTAGGCGGTATCTATCTTACCCCTAGTGAGATAGGCCTCTACATCCTTACATTTGTCCTCTAGCCATCCCTGCTTAGCCATTTTGCACTTCCTGTCGATCTCATTTTTGAGACGTTTGTATTCCTTTTTGCCTGTTTCACTTACTGCATTTTTATATTTTCTTCTTTCATCAATTAAATTCAATATTTCTTCTGTTACCCAAGGATTTCTACTAGCCCTCGTCTTTTTACCTACTTGATCCTCTGCTGCCTTCACTACTTCATCCCTCAAAGCTACCCATTCTTCTTCTACTGTATTTATTTCCCCCATTCCTGTCAATTGCTCCCTTATGCTCTCCCTGAATCTCTGTACAACCTCTGGTTCTTTTAGTTTATCCAGGTCCCATCTCCTTAAATTCCCAGCTTTTTGCAGTTTCTTCAGTTTTAATCTACAGGTCATAACCAATAGATTGTGGTCAGAGTCCACATCTGCCCCTGGAAATGTCTTACAATTTAAAACCTGGTTCCTAAATCTCTGTCTTACCATTATATAATCTATCTGATACCTTTTAGTATCTCCAGGGTTCTTCCATGTATACAACCTTCTTTCATGATTCTTAAACCAAGTGTTAGTTATGATTATGTTGTGCTCTGTGCAAAATTCTACCAGGCGGCTTCCTCTTTCATTTCTGTCCCCCAATCCATATTCACCTACTATGTTTCCTTCTCTCCCTTTTCCTACACTCGAATTCCAGTCACCCATGACTATTAAATTTTCGTCTCCCTTCACAATCTGAATAATTTCTTTTATTTCATCATACATTTCTTCAATTTCTTCGTCATCTGCAGAGCTAGTTGGCATATAAACTTGTACTACTGTTGTAGGTGTGGGCTTCGTATCTATCTTGGCCACAATAATGCGTTCACTATGCTGTTTGTAGTAGCTTACCCGCATTCCTATTTTCCTATTCATTATTAAACCTACTCCTGCATTTCCCCTATTTGATTTTGTGTTTATAACCCTGTAGTCACCTGACCAGAAGTCTTGTTCCTCCTGCCACCGAACTTCACTAATTCCCACTATATCTAACTTCAACCTATCCATTTCCCTTTTTAAATTTTCTAACCTACCTGCCCGATTAAGGGATCTGACATTCCACGCTCCGATCCGTAGAACACCAGTTTTCTTTCTCCTGATAACGACATCCTCTTGAGTAGTCCCCGCCCGGAGATCCGAATGGGGGACTATTTTACCTCCGGAATATTTTACCCAAGAGGACGCCATCATCATTTAACCATACAGTAAAGCTGCATGCCCTCGGGAAAAATTACGGCTGTAGTTTCCCCTTGCTTTCAGCCGTTCGCAGTACCAGCACAGCAAGGCCATCTGCCTTACCTTTGATTGTATTTAATGCATATTACCGCCCCCTGTTGTCGTTCTTCAATCGTGTATTATCACACTAATGGGTCATTCTGCCTATTTTTCCACAATACGTTAGATTTCTTTATGAGGAGGATTAACTGACAACTCTTGCACCAAGCGTGCAACTTCTACAGACCTTCCCCTTCCTCCACTTCACTACGATTCTGTAGCCTTCAGATACTCCGTGTAAAAGCCTCATAGGATTTCCAACGTTATATACTAGGTCATTTATATACACTTTGAAAAAAATAGGTCCTAAAACGCTCTCTTGGTGTATTCCCGAAGTTTCTTTTATGCCTGAAGATTTCTCTCTATTAAGGTACTATTAAGAATAATAATTTTGCTTCCCAGGAACGCTTCAGTCCAGTGACGCATTTGTTCTGAAGTTCCACATGCTCTTTTTTCCCACTGAACTACATTGCGAGACCTTAACAGAAGTCTTTTGCAAGTCGAGGAATGCGGCATCAACCTGGTCACCCGGTTCGCAGAGAAGAACAGAAATAGGTGGATTTCACTCGGTCTTTGTATGAGGAATCAATTTTGATTCCTAGAGAATGTTTTATTCTTCTGTATCCAGAAACTTCGTAATATGCGAATGTGAAACATGTTCCAAATTAATGAGAGCATAATTTTTTTGTGTCTGCCTCGACTACCCTGCTAGAAAACAGGAATGACCTGCGCTTTCTTTCGACTCACTAGACACACTCCGCTCCTTCCAGCGATTTACAGTACACGGCTGCTAGACGACCCTAACAATCTCAGTGCCATTCAGTATCAGGTGAATATTTGCCCAGAGAAAACAGTTCCGCATCTGTGCTCTGCAAGCAACCCTACGGTGGGTGACATATGGAGTTAATGCACTGCTGTCTTCTCCTTCCACTTCCTCGACCAGCGTCTCTGAATGGAGCAATGATTTTCCGTGAAACTCCGTACTATTTAAAAATTTTATGGTTCTAAAGTTCGTGTAGTGTTCAATGAAACAGGTTCATGGGACAAGAAGACGACAGACATTAGCAATTGACACAACTCCTGGTTGTCGTCGTTAGTTGGGCTGGTATTAGAAGTGGCTGCATGTCGTACAAAATTACCTACCTACCATCTTTTCAATGAAGGATGAAAGAGAAGTCTTGTGTACATATTTATGTGAAATCGGATCTAACTGTTTTTCCATTGCTATTTATCTGAGTCTTAAAGCGTAATTTAGCGTATAAATTGCTTAAATATATACGAAGACGAGCAGCGTATCATACCGACAGAGGTTAGTGCAGTGAGCAGCACTGATTGGAATTTGATTGACTTCCTTGTCTGTCACGCTCCCCTTTTCGCTGTCATCGTTATGATGCCACACGCAACAGTCCTCGACAACGTCGCACTCTTCTACTGTCCTCACATGCTGTACGTTATGTAGGGTTCGTCATGGCAAGCGAAAAACACCACAAGAGTAAACATTTCCAAACTATGTAAAAAAATGGCTCTGAGCACTACGGGACTTAACTACTATGGTCATCAGTCCCCTAGAACTTAGAACAACTTAAACCTAACTAACCTAAGGACAGCACACAACATCCAGTCATCACGAGGCAGAGAAAATCCCTGACCCCGCCGGGAATCGAACCCGGGAACCCGGGCGTTGGAAGCGAGAACGCTACCGCACGACCACGAGCTGCGGACCCAAACTATGTAGTTTCTAGCATTGCTAGAAATACAGAACTTTCGTGAGCTGCCAAATGGTTTACGAAACGGAAACTTCTGAGTGGGATTTCGTGGCTGTGAAATGTACTTCACAATCGGGTAAAGCCTACAGAAAAGCGTGGTCGAAACCTTTTAGTGAAACTGTTTTCATGGGCGCCCGCAGGAATTTGTCCTTGAAATGTGACGAAATTATAAGTTATGTAGCAGCTGCTGCTCAATTAGTAAGGCCATGGAACTGTTTCACTGCGAGCAGCCTCGTAATGCAGCCTTGGCTAAAAGAGAATCGTGATAAATCGCTTCTAGAAGTGTGTGAGATTTTTTCTATGTTGAATAAAAGCTCTGCAATCCAGATTCCAGGGAGAGGCAAGAGCCCTCGCCTGCTCCCACTTTGCGGACACCAGTGGAGACAACACAATCCCAGTGAAAAGTAGTGGTAACCTAATCTGTGCACTTGTAGCTGTTCAGGTGTATTAGTGATTAAAGTCAATGGCTTGTCCAATGCTGCTGATGTACTGAATTCCGGCTTCTTTTCTGGATAACAGCGATGAGCACTTCATGTCTTTATTTATTGACTGTAAAATGATAATGTAAAGGTCTTTAACAGTTTCGGTAGTAAGCCATCATGAGACAATGTTAAAGGTAACGCCACTAGCAGAGATATGCTGGTATGATATAGGGGCAAGATACGCAGCATTCGGCACTATGAGGGAAGGGGCAATTGGTACATCGGTACAGTCTTCCTGTGTAATTGCCCGATTTACCTCTTGTCCCTATGACGTCACTGATGAATCTTTTATTGTTATCGGTTTTTCCCCAAACTCTCTGACAAAGACAAATTGCGCTATATATATAAAATGACGGAATTGTGCCACAATGTCTCCTCCCCCCGCTCCCCCCCCCCCCCCCCCCAGGACAAATTCCTGCGGACGGTTGTCATCACAATAGCTTGAAACAATTCCGCTGATAGGTTTCGACCATGCCTTTCTGTGAGCTTTCCCGATTGTGAAGTACATTTCGCAGCCGCGAAATCCCACCCAAGTTTTCCCTGCTCACAATCCATTTGGCTGTAAAGTGAACAGTCTAACATGTGCATTTATCCCGTTCGTTGAAAATTCAAAACAGACCCTGGTGTACTAGCACAGTCTGCATAGTTGTTAGATTTCCCCGGCCATAGAACATCAGTATTTAAGATAGTGGACATGGAGAACTGACCCATTATCGAAGGGTCTGCAGTTTTGGATTCTGACATCATACCTTCCTCAGATAAATGTAAGGAAATATTGAGTTGTGTTACGGTGATTAACAACCAGCTGTAATGTGAATCATACACAAAAATAAAAGGGAATAACTTTTAACATTCGGACGATAATGTTTGTCAGATTTTCTGTTATCACTGATGCGGAATGAAAATTGATTGCTGTTTGCGACAAAATTCAAAATAAAATGTTTCACCAAAACCAAAGGCCATTTTGCGTCAGCAAACATTAATTATTCCCGACGAGCTAATTAATGTTCGAACATTATTTCCATTCTTCAATGCAACTGCACTGCACATAATGCACACAGCGGCCGAAACTTACCAGTATGCTTGTCAACGTATTCGGCGCATGCATTAATTTATGCACAAGTGACAACTGGGCAATTCAATGAAAGAGACGAAACAAATTTTACATTTAGTTCCTTGAAGGTATAACAAAGGAATTATGTTATAGCCATACAGCAACACGTGTCTAATGTATTAACATTTATGGTTGACTGATAAATAAAAATTACACAGAGGTGTAAATGGAGTGGAAGCTCCCAATTTTCCTAAAACTTGTAAGTACATACACAGAATATAACTGTTAACCATGGTTTTTACGCTGATGGTCAAAACTACAATTCACATAAATGGTCCATAACGCATTAAGAGCCTGCATGTAATTTAAAAGCAAGTTTACATTAAACTTAGCTCATTTTGAATGCCTGTCACCCCTGTAATACTTATGGTCATGTCTTTCCTGGATGCCAATTAAAATATTCTGCGTCTTCGCTAGAGTTCAGAGACATGCGCTCAAGACCACCATAGTAGAGATTAGTGACGATTATCTAAACTATTATAACAACACTGTTATGGAGACGAACGTATGGCACCACTACTTTGGCTTAGGCTATACCCCTACTAATTTTTAATATGTTTTAAGTTTCCATCATGTCACGGCTTTACGCTGAAACTGCATCAGAAACAGTAACTTCATTACCGATAAAAGGGAGAAGACTTCACGAAATAATGATTTTGAGGAAGGTAATCAAAATAAAACCTAGAAACATTTAAATCAAAAAGTAGTACAGAAACGTACAAATATGTTAGAAAATATCACAGATGAAAATAGGATAACAAGATTAATATCACATGGGCGCTAATGGAGGAAGAAACAATGCAGAGTGACAAGAGAACTGAGTCAATGTTTTCAAAACTAAAAGACACACTTTGGAACTGGGTTTGGGAAATGAATGACGAACTAAAATAATATACCATAAATAAGTAGGTGATTGAAGGCAGAACAAAATACAGAAACCAAACAAAGAAGTGGGAAACTTTATTTAAAGTTAGCGGCTTAAATACGGTATTTAACTGGTGTAATACACAGTGATCGAAATATCTTACGGATATTAATTTCATTCACTGTAAATTCTGCATGTACGCGCACATACAAAGTGTGTTTGGAAATCTTAACTCAGTGGAACAGTAGTCTAAAAATTAAATGGTCATCGATACAGAGGCCAATAGTGTTCAAACTGTGTTTCTACAATGCCATATCATTAGGTGCTAACAAAGCCATAACAGTAGATAGTAATTCTGCACATTTGACAGTCTGTAATCCTTAGAACACTTTATTGACTAGATAGCAAGTTTTATTACATAGATAACCAGTTTCAGCCAGTTCGATGGCCGCATCAGACCCACATCACAGAAATTGCAACATATTAAATTTAGGATCTGAAGATTCCCACTGAACTGGTTGAAACTGGTTCTGTATATAACAAAACTTGCGATCTAGGAAGTAAAGTGTTCTAATATGATATTACACTTTAAAATATGGAAGATCACCTTTTGTTTCCACTTACGATATCAGGTAATCGTAACTGCACATTTCAGTAGACGTTGTGATAGTAGAGTTACTTCTTATGACACCAGAAGACATCAGAGGGTGTTACGTTTGGTTCCTTTTAACGTATCACAATTGTGTAGTTGTAAATTGGGCAATTGTAATGTTTGAAGGTCTCATCTAAAGTCCCTAAGATTAAAATAGAGGCTGAATGTTGTCGTAAAGAAGGTTCTGTTATAAACCCCACAGTCACATCAAGGCCAAAATGTCATATCTGGGAGCATTTCCGCATGGTGATGAACGGTAGATAAAAGTTTTTCGAATACTGCTCCAGTGTGCGATTCATGAAAATAGGTTTAACAGTAGATACTGAACGGATATAAAGAACTGCAGCGCGAGCAGTCACAGGTTCTTTCGAACCATAGGAGAGTGTCAAGAAAACGTTGAAAGCACTAAAATGGCAGATACATTAAACGAATTCGCAGTTGCGAATATGGACAACCATCAGCTGCAGAATGGAATGACGGCAATGAAAATTTGTGCCGGACTGGGACTCGAACCCGAATCTCCCGCTTATCGCTTGCATGTCCAAGGAAACTTTGCATCGTAATCACATTAACACAGGCAATATAATATCGTATGAAATGGCACATATTTAAGGAAATTCACGCACCTCCCCGGTGAAAAAGCTAGGTAGAAAGTTTCAAGAATCAGAGCGACGAACCTAGGGATATATAACCTCTTAAGTGTAGCTCATGAAGACAAGCTTAGAATAACTACAGCACGCATACAGGTGTTTAGGAAACAATTTTTTCGCTCTCATTTCCTGAATGGAAAGCGGAAAGGTCCTAATAATGGTGCAATGGAATCTACGCTTTGCCACTCACTTATTAATGTTTTGCAGAGTAGGCTATAGATGCAGATGTAGATGTGATATAAAAGGCGCAGCTTGCTATTGCAACTATCTTTAATTGGCAGTCGTGTATGTCGGAGTGGGTCCACGTGCCGAACCTGCTCAAATTTCTTTGTCCCTGTGCTCCTTGCCGTTTTACTTTTAGTGATCAATAAGCAGCATTTGTGGCACTGTCGCTCTTCTTCGGTTCGCCAGTATAGAAGTATGCATAGAATCAGGTAAGTGAACTAGCCGTCCAATACACACGTTTATTTATTTACCAACAGCCGACCTAGGAATTTTTCCCTTGTGTGAGACCGCTTACTGTTCGCATCGCTTGTGCTTAATCTTTCATTGATCGTATCAACACCCGTTTGTACTGTGATGTATTGTGAAATTGCGAATATTCTCGAGTACCACGAATGATTAGGAATGTACTATAATCCCCGTCGTATCGCTCACGTTGGGATCGTGAGGATAAGATTATAATAATTACTGCACCCACAGACGTATTCAGTCATTCTTCTGACGCTCCATACGTGAATGGAACAGGAAGTAGCTCTAATAACTAGTAAAATGGAACGTACCCTCTGCCATGCATCTCACGGAGGTTTGCAAACTATAGATGTAGATGTAATAGGTCGTCTCAGAGCACCACTCTGCGCTTAATTTCGCACAGACAACTACATGAGTGGAGGCATTAGATTCCTTCGGATGCAGTTATAATGACAGTCATTCTACGGCGTTAGAAAAAGAATACCAGAATTCCGTCTCATAAGACATGTTACATTCACTGTTTTGAAATACCAACTCCTGTTTGTTGAATAAAACATGACTACTTGTTATAAAAAGTTGGGCAGCTTGTTTCATGATATTTTGTCACAGAATCAAATCAAAATAAGAAAAAATTAACTGTACTACTGCAAACTATGTGGTAAGCTATTATTCGTCATTGATAGTTTAGTCCATTTCTATAGCATATATTCTTTTTAGTTACCATCTCTCCAACTGTTTTGATGGTATCCTCCACCGTTTCCTCTATCGGGCTAAACATTTCTTCCATTGTTAGCTAATACATCCTCCAAAGTCTCTTACGTCTGTTAATGTTCTGTGTGTTATTGCTATATTTATTCCCTACTTCTCGTTCCCTCGATTTCTTAACCATTCCTGAATGCCACCATAGATGTTGCGTTATAACCCACCTTGTGATTACTCTAAGCTGTAACGCATATCACAAATAGTATATGTTTACATGCCATTATGTTTGCCCTTCCCATTGTATAGCAAACAAAATTATATTATTCGGCAATCCGTTGTCTCTGACTCTGAGATTTTTGTATGTTCATTTAAAACAACATTATACTGTACTGAAAAACAGGAAATACAGCATAATGACTTGTACTTATGGAACAAGCTACACAAAACATGAAGCCGAGAGCATGCCTCTATTTGAGATTGTACTTTGTATTGTGGACAAGTATTTTCTGCAGTGAAAATTATTGCGAGAAACATGCAGGTCCCTGTTTAACGAGAGAAGGCAATTTTTCTTCATCTAGGTGTGATTTTCAGGTGAAAAATCCTAACACTTGTCTTCCTTATTAATATTTTCCTTTAAACACCTTGACATAAATTTACCTATTACATTTACCTCTTACAGTCTCTTCAATAGACCGACAGTAATGCAGTATCTCGACTGCCTCTTGTTTGTTTGGAATCCGCTCGCGAGCTTTCGCTAATCATGCATGCACAACGCACCTCAAACAACCTAGCCGATGATGATTAGATAGCGGCTATACCAAGACGAAGTGAAGCATTAGCATAAGATGGTCACAGCTGTGCCTGGATCAAGTTACAGGAGCCGACAGCGCGTCATATGAAACCGGGTGGCTTTGTTTGCTACTAGATGCGAAAAAGATAGCTTTGTTTGCTAATTATACTCAACGGTCAGCGACTGAATGGGAAAGCTGCCAACCCGAAGAAGACCATAAGGTGCCTTAGAAACTAACACTTATCATCTATATCCGACAGTTTGTCGTCCACCTCATCAACAACAAGTTCAAACTCTAAGTATCTATTACCCCTTTTTATTTTCCTATCACCTACCGACACGTACGCCACAAATTCGTGGTAGATCCTACAGCACCGATAACTCTGCAAATTTAGCTTGATCACTTTCCTTTAAAGAGTAGTATATTACTCTGCTTCCACATTATGGGAAGATTACTAATGATATAGGTCTAGAAGGTTCCTTTTCGAACGTTGCTTTTCCATATTCGGAGGATTCTGTCACAGAAATGTCTAAATATTCCAAGCTTCATTTCAACATTGATTTTATGTACTATACTTCAGGTGATATCATAGATATTTCACTTATTTGTTCGATCATTTGTCCATTCATTACATTTGCACTTATTTTTTCTAGGGTGTCTTAAATGGCTTCCTCAAATCCTTTAAGGCAAATGCCGCGTTGATTCCTTTGCAAATGGCGCTTCCAGTATCCTTCCGCGTAATTCTGCAACCCGAGCTTTTGCTGAGCAACTAATGAGCTCGTTGAAACTTCCTGGCTGATTGAAACTGTGTGCCGGACCGAGACTAGAATTCGGGACCTTTGGCTTTCGTGGGGAAGGGCTCTACCAACGGAGCTCCCCGAGCTCGACTCACGACCCCTCCTAATAGCTTTATCTCCACCAGTACTTCATCTCGTACCTTCCAAACTACACAGAAACCCTCCTGCGAAACTTGCAAGACCAGCACTCTTGGAAGAAGATAATTGCGCGGGTTTACTTCCGGAACGAACTTTGATTCTGCAGCGGATTGTGCGTTGATATGAAGCACTTTCCCGCTCTGACACACGGTTTTAATCTGCCAGGATGTTTCTTATAAGCACACGCTCTACTGCATGATGAAAATTTCATTCTGTAATGAACTCGTCTGCAGCTTTATTTACCTGTGTAAAGTATTATAAAATTTAAGCTTTTTCACGGTTTTGTTTTGTCTGGTGGTTCTCTCCTGTATTCCACTGGTGAATAACTCTAGTGGCAAAGGAAGTCTGGAACGTACTAGTTACGTGCAACGTAACCGAGGACTGAACACGGAACAGCTCTCGAAACAAGTGCTCTTGCAATGCATTCAGACTGCGGCAGCTGCCGCGACAGAGTGGCTACAGCAATCGCCACCGCTCGACAGTGGTTGCCCTTGTAAGCCTTGATTAAATCAGCAATGGGAGTACCGCAGCTACTGTTCGGGTTCTACATGCTCACAGTTTCCGGCATAATACTTACCGTACACACGTCACTACCACTGTGATCGATCCAATACCCCACTGACAACGACCTTACGTTTCCACTTAGGCATTTCATTCCACGCAAAATTTAGCTCGCAAATTCTGGTGCCTCGTTCTTGTGTATGGACATGTAATTACTACCAGGGTGTAATGAAAGATCGAGAGAAAGAGCTGGGAAGGAAGAAAGGGGCGAAGGAAAAGAAGATGATGGGAGTCGGAAATGGAACTTGAGTTGGGGGTGACGGTCAGGGCTATGGAATGATAGGGTCAGATTCAACGAAAAGAGAATATGGAAAAAGAAATTCCAGTTCGACCGCTTCCTAAACTGAATAAGAAAGGTCTATGTTCGATCGGTTACCAGTGCATAACGAAGCGTGTCAGAGAGAGAAATAGGGGATGATTTTGGTACGAGGATGAAACGTTGAGCCGGCCGGGGTTGCCGAGCGGTTCTAAGCGCAACAGTCTGGAACTGCGCGACCGCTACGGTCGCAGGTTCGAATCCTGCCTCGGGCATGGATGTGTGTGATGTCCTTAGGTTAGTTAGGTTTAAGTAGCTCTAAGTTCTAGGGGACTGATGACCTTAGAAGTTAAGTCCCACAGTGCTCATAGCCATTTGAACCATTTTTGATGAATGGTTTGGAATGTACAGTGTGTATGGACAGGAGTGAAGAGATACTCTTGAAGTTCCCTGAGGCTATAGATACCACGATAAGGAAGTTTATTTCAATTGAAGAGGAATGAACATCTCTAAAAAGATCAATCGAGGAAGTAGGAAAGGAAAACATAGATACGAAGAAGTTAACTGCGAAGAAACCATGGGTAACAGAAGAAAGACTTCGGTTAACCGATGACATAAGAAACTACAAAAATGTTCAGGGAAAATCAGATTTAGAGAGGTATAAGTCACTTGGGAATGAAATAAGCTGGAAGTGCAGGAAGCTAAGGCGAAATGGTTGCATGAAAAATTTGCAGAAAAAATTATTTTAAAAAAAGAAATGATTGTCTGAAGGACTGACTCGACGTATAGAAAACACAAATCAGCCTTCGATGAAATTAAAAGCAAGGTAACACTAAGAGTGAAATGGGAATTCCACTGTTAAATGCAGAGGAAAGAGTGGATAGACGGGAAGAGTTTGTTGATGGTCTCTATGAGGGGGAAGACTTTTCTGATAACGTGACGGAAGAAGAAACAGAAGTCGATATAGAAGGGATAGGAAATTCAGTATTAAAATTAGGATATAAAAGAGGTTTTGAAGACTTGGGATCAAATAACATAGAAGGGATTGATAACATTCCATCGAAACCTCTAAAACCATCGGAAGAGGTTGCAACAAAATGACTATTCACATTTCAGGGTAGAATGTACATGATTGGCGATATACACTACTAGCCATTAAAAGTGCTACACCAAGAAGAAATGCAGATGATAAAGGGGCGTTCATTGGACAAATATATTATACTAGAACTGACATGAGATTACATTTTCACGCAATTTGGGTGCATAGATCCTGAGAAATCAGTACCCAGAACAACCACCTCTGGCCGTAATAACAGCCTTGATACGCCTGGGCATTGAGTAAAACAGAGCTGGGATGGTGTGTACAGGGTACAGCTGCCCATGCAGCTTCAACATGATACCACAGTTCATCAAGAGTAGTGACTGGCGTATTGAGACGAGCCAGTTGCTCGGCCACCATTGACCAGACGTTTTCAGTTGGTGAGAGATCTGGAGACTGTGCTGGCCACGGCAGCAGTCCAACATTTTCTGTGTCCAGAAATGCCCGTACAAGACCTGCAACATGCGGTCGTGCATAATCCTTCTGAAATGTACTGTTTCGCCGGGATCGAATGAAGATTAGAGCCACGGGTTGTAAGTCGTAACACATCTGAAATATAACGTCCACTTTTCAAAGTGCCGTCAATGCGAACAAGAGGTGACAGAGTCGTGTAACCAATGGCACCCCATACCATCACGCCGGGTGTTACGCCAGTATGGCGATGACGAATACACGCTTCAAATGTGCGTTCACCGCGATGTCGCCAAACACGGATGCGACCATTATGATGCTGTAAACAGAACCTGGATTCATCCGAAAAAATGACGTTTTGCCATTCGTGCATCTAGGTTCGTCGTTGAGTACACCATCCCAGGCCCTCCTGTCTGTGATGCAGCGTCAATTGTAACCGCAGCCATAGTCTCCGAGCTGATAGTCCATGCCGCTGCAAACGTCGTCGAACTGTTCGTGCAGATGGTTGTTGTCTTTCAGATGTCCCCATCTGTTGACTCAGGGATCGAGACGAGGCTGCACGATCCGTTATAGCCATGTCGATAAGATACCTATGTTCTAGACTGCTAGTAATACGAGGCCGTTGGCATCCAGCACGGCGTTCCGTATTACCCTCCTGAAGCCACCGATTCCATATTCTGCTAACTGTCATTGGATCTCGACCAATGCGATTAGCAATGTCGCGATACGATAAACCGCAATCGCGATAGGCTACAATCCGACCTTTATCAAAGTCGGAAACGTGATGGGACGCATTTCTCCTCCTTACACGAGACATTACAAGAACGTTTCACTAGGCAAAGCTGGTCAATTGCTGTTTGTGTATGAGAATTTGGTCGGAAACTTTCCTCATGTCAGCACGTTGTAGGTGTCGACACCGGCGCCAACCTTGTGTGAATGCTCTGAAAAGCTAATCATTTTCATATCACAGGATCTTCTTCCTGTCGGTTAAATTTCGCGTCTGTAGCACGTCATCTTTGTGGCCAGTAGTGTATCATCTGACTTCCCGAAAAACATCATCCACACAGTCAAGCCAAGCGCGAGAATCATCCCAGAATCAGCTGATAGGTTGTGCATCCATGGTTATGACAAGAATAATATACAGAAGAATAGAAAATTGAGGATGTTTTAGATGACCATCAGTTCGGCATTAGAAAAGGTAAGGGCACCAAAGAGCCACTCCTGATTTTGCAATTGTAATGAATGCAAGACTAAAGAAAAATCAAGACACACTTACAGGAGTTGTGGACCTAGAAAAAGCGTTCGACAATGTAAAATGGTGCAAGATGTCCGAAATTCTGACAGAAACTGGCGTAGGCTATAAGGAAAGAGCCAAGAGAAAACAATAAGAGTGGAACAACAAGAATGATGTGCTCTGATTAAAAAGAGTGTACGACAGGAATGCAGCTTTTCTGCTCTACTGTTCAATCTGTACATCGAAGAAGCATTGACAGAAATAAAACAAAGTTTCTAGAGTGGAATGAAAACGCAAGGTCAAAGGAAATCAGTCATAAGATTCGCTGATGACATTGCTATCCTCGGTGAAAGGGAAGAAGAATTACAAGATCTGTTGAAAGGAATGATCAATCTGAAGAGTACAGAATATCTGTTGAGAGTAAATCGAAAGCACTGAAAAGTAGCAGAAATGAGAACAGTGAGAAACCTAGCATCAAGACTGGTGATCATGACGCAGATGAAGTTAAGGAACTCTGTTACCTAGACCCTCAAATAACCCATGACGGGTGGAGCAAGGAGTGTACAAAAACAGACTGGCATTGGCAAGAAGGGCATTTCTGGCCATGAGAATGTTACTAGTATTAACCATAGGCTTCAATTTGGGAATAAATTTCTGAGACTGTACGTCTGGAGTACAGCAATGTATCGCAGTGAAACGTGGACTGTGGGAAAGCCGGAAGAGGAGATAATCGAAGGATTTGAGATGTGATGCCACAGAACAATGTTGAAAATTAGATGGACTCATAAGGTAGGGAATGAGGAGTTTGTCCGGAGAATTGCCGGGGAACGGAATATATGGAAGACAATAACAAGAATAGGGATTGGATGGTAGGACATCTGCTAAGATATTACGGAATCAATTTCGTGGTACTGGAGGGAGCAGTGGAGGATAAAAAGTATAGAGGAAGACAAAGATTGAAATATATCCAGCAAATAACTGAGGACGTAGGGTGCAAGAGAAATTCTGTCATGAAAATGTTGTCACAGGAGAGGGATTCATGGTTGGCCGCATTAACAGTATGTATGTATGTGTGAGTGCGTGTGCGATAAAGAGAGAGAGAAATATAATAAGTTAGGGTAAGGCATTAAGATGTATCCGTGAGTGCACCTAAAGCGGTCACTACAAAGGATTCTTCTAGCATTCGCAACTGTACAAGTTCATTTTGTAAAATGAGTAAACCGCCAACAGTTGCTGAAACAGCAATCTTTTATTACACACGACCGTTTTCGGAACACTTCATCACAAGAAATAAAAATGGGCATTTATTCGAAACCTTACAGCAAATGCACGTTATTTGTCTGTTTTCATGTTTTAATCTCTTGCATGTTGCATTTCTAGGACACGTTTGAGAGTTAACCTCGATTAGTATGAGAACCCTTCTAAAATGAGAACTAATCTGTTTATTAGCCAAATGGTCTAAGATTCACCACGCAGTTTCCATGACAGTTTGGTTAATCTTACCCATGTGGTTTAATTCTGCACAGATAGATCTTCAACCACCAGTGTGTGCGTGTGTTTAAGAAAAATAGGAGATTCAATATAGTTAAGAAAAAATCTCTGTATGCATGTTAAAAACATTTATTAAGATATACTGTAAATGGTTATCATGTTGTCGGTATTTTTCAATGAAAAATTGTACCTCTTCATCGCGGGCCGGTTACTGTCACAAATGGACTCTACAAGTTGATGACACTTCAGCGATCTCTGCCAATAAATTTTAGATTACTGAGAGTTCCGAATAGTTATTCTCTCATCGATTAATTGATAATTTTTCGAGAATCAGATAAACAACAAAATACCTACTTCTTTCATACGGTTTGAGTATGAACATATGACGCTTGATCGCTTTGTTGCATTTTGCCCAGCCATTAAAGTGGACTGGTGTGTTCTACTCATTGACTCTGACCGACACTGTTCCTTGGGTCAAATCGATACACATCGCTGCTCGTCAGCCAGTATAATCCTGGAATGACCTGGATGCATAATGAAGATACTACTAGCGTATTCTGTTTGAACCTCCGTCCATCTATTGCAAATTCCGACAGCACTTGCTTCATAAAGGAGGTGATATTAGCCTGAACGCCAACCACTAAACAATTTTATTTCACCAGCCACTTTCTCATTGATTTTTCACCCCTAACTCTGCACACGGGTCTTCCACAATTGCCTACAGCTCCCTCCCAGAATCCATAAAAAAAATGGTTCAAATGGCTCTGAGCACTATGGGACTCAACTGCTGTGGTCATCAGTCCCCTAGAACTTAGAACTACTTAAACCTAACTAACCTAAGGACAACACACACGTCCATGCTCGAGGCAGGATTCGAACCTGCGACCGTAGCAATCGCACGGTTCAGGACTGTGCGCCTAGAACCGCGAGACCACCGCGGCCGCCCCAGAATCCATAACTGCGGCAAACTCCTTACTGTCGGGTCTAACGCTAAACGTGATGCTTTACTATCTCATAAATGGATAACTCCGCGCCAGCCGGGGTGGCCGAGCGGTTCTAGACACTACAGTCTGGAACCAATCGACTGCTACGGTCGCGGGTTCGAATCCTGCCCCGCGCATGGATGTGTGTGATGCCCTTAGGTTAGTTAGGTTTAAGTAGTTCTAAGTTCTAGGGGACTGATGATCTCATAAGTCCTTTAGTGCTCAGAGCCATTTGAACCAACCATTAGTGTTAATGTCACTATATCCTCCGTCTTTATATGACGTTACAAACACACATTAAGGTCTCAGAATCGTTGGAAGAAACGTTCCAGGGAACGTCGCGTCTGATCAGTAAAACGGTAGACTCAGCATATTTTATTCCTTGATCCACTGAGATTTATACTCGACCAAAACTTGTCTAAGAAATGCTGCTCGAATTTGCGGTAAGATTTACAGAATTTTGTCACTCACAATGCCAGTTATAAAGCTTCTTCGTCCAGCCGACCGATAAAAAAACCCATATTTTTCCGTACGTCGCAGTGTTTTGACCCCACTTCTTCGAATAGCTTTAAAAAGCAACCGTCTGCAGCTTGCCATGCGTGCATATGCATCCGTATCAGGGGGCATTCCTCCTCCTGACACACCCTATGTGAGTCTGAGTTATCAGTACATCGGCTCTAGTCCACATTCGATATCTGTTTCGGATTTTCGACATTCATCGTTACTTCTTCTCCAAGATCACCTCGACTCTCGCTGTACGCTGATCCGTCACGTGTTTGTCTACCTCGCAGGTTTATAGATTCTAGTAGCTATTCGAAATTGCCCGCGATTTACTTTTTGCATTCGTTACAGGTGCATTCTTGTTTATCTAACAGCCCTTTTATTCCTCTGACTCTTCTCTTGTGCTTTGCTGAATTTTTCGACTCTTTGTATCTGCTTTTGTCATTGAATATCGAATCTCTGATTACGTTTTGCAAATAGTGCACCAAATGACCCAGTGTAACGTGACATAGTGGATCGTCACCAAAAGGAACATCTGTTTCGTCTTCTCATTTGTTACTGTGAACTTCTAATCGGTCGTCCTGACTGACGTCGAACATCGCCTTTCTTTACACTTCCACGTATCCTTCCTTGTTCTTGGAATTCGTTTAGTTAATGTTCAAACTATTTTCACGCAAATAATTACAACTCAAAGCTACTCATCTTCGTATTCTCACTTAAGATTCAACAATGAATCTACCAGTTAAAATAGGTGTCCAGCAAAAGAATAAACATTGAAGAAATCCTGTCCTCATACTTGGTTACATGCATAAGTACGTAACTCCACACACAGATTAAAATAATCAATGAAATTCCTGCAAAAGTTTCACAGCAACAAAGATGCGGAAAAGAAAATCAGTGAGGGAGACAAAAAGTCATGAGATATTATAAAATATTTGTAGGGTGATAAACACTGAAACACCAAAGGAACTGCCATAGGCATGTGTATTCAAATACAGAGATATGCAAACAGGAAAAAGACAGCGCTGCGGTAGGCAACTCCTATATAAGACTACAAGTGTCTGGCGCATTTGTTAGATTGGTTGTTGCTGCTACAATGGCAGGTTATCGAGTTTTAAGTGAGTTTGAACGTAGTGTTACATTCAGCCCACGAGCGATGGGACACAGCATCTCGGAGATAGCGTTGAAGAGAATCGTTCATCGTGACACAAGAGCAACCGTTTCGCAAGTTGCTACAGATATCAATACTGGGCCATCAACAAGTGTCACCGTGCGAAACATTCAACGAAACATCATCGATATGGACTTTCGGAGCCGAAGGTCCTCTCGTCAATCATTGATGACTGCACGACACAAAACTTTACTCCTCGCCTGGGCCCATCAATAACAGACATAGGACTGTTGATCACTGGAAACATGTTTCCTGGTCGGACGAGGCTCATTTCAAATTGTATCGGGCGGATGGACATGTACAGGTATGGATACTACTTAAAGAATCCGTGAACCTTACATATCAGTACGGGACTGTTCATGCTGGTGGAGGCTCTTTAATGGTGTGGAGTGTGTGCAAATGGAGTGATATCGGACCCCTGATGAGTCTAGATAAGACTCTGACAGGTGAAACATTTGTAAGCATCCTGTCTGATCACCTGCATCGATCATGTGCATTGTGTACTCCCACGGACATTGCGACACCCCACACATCCAGAATTGCTACAGAGTTGCTCCAGGAACACTCTTCTGAGTTTAAAGACTTCCGCTGGCCTCTAGGCTCCCCAGCTATGAACATTTGTTGAGCATGTCTGGGGTGCCTTGCAATGTGCTGTTCAGAAGAGATCTCCATCCGCTAGTACTCTTACTGATTTATGGACAGCCCTGCAGGATTCATGGTGGCAATTTCCTCCAGCACTTTTTCAGACATTAGCCGAGTCGATGCTACGTCGTGTTGCGACACCTCTGCGTGCTCCCGGGGGCCCTACACGATATTAGGCATGTGTATCAGTTTCTTTGGATCTTTAGTGTGAAAAGAGCGACGTCAAAAACTGTAAAATACATATTTCGCCACTGTTGTCAAATAGTAAAATAAATTATATCGTTGTTATTAAAAATGTACCAGGCGCAGCCCTTCTCCGTGTTCAACAGTTCGCAACGTGAGAGGCACGCTGTTTACTACCGAATGCACAGCTCATTTCTGATTATGTCTACAATGTCTCTCGCGTATAGGGAACTAGATCAGCATAGCGGAGGATTAGCCAGCGTTTCTCAAAACGAAAGATCGAGATTGATCACTAATCTGGCTATGAGTTGTAACATTCTAACATGTTTAGTTTTCGACTTTATTTTTAGGATCCTCAATGAATGTTTTCAGTAATTTACTAAAAAACTATGTTTTCATATTCCTGCATACTGCACTCGCTTTAATGCTAGAGGGGAAATGCAACCCATGATTACACGATTTGTGTGTATGGTCCTGTTAGGGACTGTTTACAATAACTCCTTAAGACTCAGAAAACACATCTGCAGGCACTTATTAAAGGAATAATATCTTGCTTGCACCGTGCTTTCCTTAGTAGACGGTTGCGTATGACATGATACAATAGAATTTTATATGCTATGACTGTGTGTACATTTTATGAATGAACGAACTTTTTACCAACAGTGTTTACGACTAATTAAACGGAACGAACAAAAACAACACTGTTCGTAAGCCCCCAAATTATTGCTGCTAACTTTCGATGAAAATAAGATTGTAATGCATACCGCACCGTTGTTTTTATTTTCGACAACTGCGGATGCTTAGTTAACTGGACTTGACGCAATGAATTAATGATATTCAGAATCCCGTTAAGGTAGTTTATAAATATATCAGAGACCTCACTGACAACAATTATCGTGAAACTTAAGTCCATTGAGGCACTGATTCAATGGAAACAAATGACAAAGATGTTTTCTTTCCTAAATCATAGCATCTAGAGGAGTTGTCTGGTGTAGTAGCTTTATTAACAGAGATGGAAATAAAAAAACTTTGTACTGCATAATTTCTTTCCTACCCAATGTAACTGATGTAATGATAGTTTCTTTTCGGTATGCAACTCGATCCGTGTGCACCGTCCACCCAAACAGTCCCGAGACTGATGGTATTCCTGGCGTAAAAGCGACGTCAGCGCCTTAACTTGAACAGCAGCTGTAAATAAGAGATGTACACTCTGTTAGTCAGTGGTAGGCAAGCATTATTAAGTAGTTGATGTGTGACCGTAGAGTGTATGCGTAGTTGTGTAACAAATCACAATAGACTACTGAAATGGACATCTGTAAATCAACTGTTCAAGGCATCCCCCAGAATGTTTTGAAACAGGGAAAAGTGCATGCAAAGTTTAACTTGCTCACATTGACTAGTGAACAAGGGGAAAAAATAGTGTGTGGACGCCTACAGCGAGATAACTGCAGTTAAAAACTCGGCGGATTCTTTTGTGAAAAGAATTATCGTGGTGACGAATACGACCCTATCACAAAGTGACAGATGGGTGGTGGGTGGTCCGTTGAGACTGAAGAAAGTGCGAATGTGATGCGGGACTTGAACATCTGTCACTCGAAACTGTTTGGACTCGCCTAGTGCAAAAGCATTAGCTACAGTGCTCAAAAAAGGTACGCCACCGGTGAAACCAAATATTAGTGAAGTGTGATGGCCTTACTGAAGTGTAGAGCCGTCAGCTGGTTTTCCCACTCAGCTGCACATCGTGCTGGACGCGGATGGTAGCCCTGGCTGTAGCCGGCTGACATCTATATTGGGCAGCGTGGCATTCCAGGCACGCTTCGCAGTCCACTGCTTCCGGTCACCGTTCGTTGCTCTCTCCATGTTATTACCCTGTAAATGGCTCCGAACGAAAGGTTTCTACTAGGTATGGAAAGGGTGACAGCGATGGACACTGTTGACAGAGGAGACATAGCAGGGTAGAATAAGGTATTTATAGAAATATTTGGTTTGTTCGATTAAAAATGGACATAATGAAAACACGTAAATTTAAGAGAAAATGTGCAAGGTGAGCTTTCAAACGTAAATAAGTTTATTTCTCTGCGCTCATGTTTTCGGATAATTTGATCAACTGGTGAAAGGAGATACAGCAGTCTGACGGAACTTGAGGTTATTGTAGCTGATCCAGAGTTGGGTCACCGAGAGATCGTCTTCACTTCTAGATGCAATACAGGAACAAATTCGAATACAGCCGCACACATGTTAACACCATAGTTCCACTGTGTAAATTTCACACAGCAAGCCGTGGTGGCCGTGCGGTTCTAGGCGCTGCAGTCCGGAACCGCGGGACTGCTACGGTCGCAGGTTCGAATCCTGCCTCGGGCATGAATGTGTGTGATGTCCTTAGGTTAGTTAGGTTTAATTAGTTCTAATTTCTAGGCGACTGATGACCTCAGAAGTTAAGTCGCATAGTTCTCAGAGCCATTTGAACCATTTGATGTTACGGCGGCACAGGCCCGTGTTACAATGCGTTTGATGCCCTCCGAAGTCGTCGGTATTTCCTAATGCGACACTTGTTTTAATTATCACCACAGATAAAATCAGGAAACTGTTAAGCTTGGTGAGTGTACAAATCACTTTGCGTTGCCTGAATGACCGTTCCAATGTTCTCTTTAGAGTGTCTGCCATTCCGTATGGTAAACGGGCATCCGTCTTATTGATACCACACTGATCGCCTTGTGACCAGTGTGATGTCTTCCAACAGCTTCGCCATTAGCATTTCATAGGTAATCGAGGTACTTGAGTGTATTTAGATTTCCATGAATAAAACAACGACGCGGGTCGTGATAAACAAGCGCCATATATTAATGAACCGAGGACGCTGCCACTATGCACTACTCTGAGTGAGCAGCTGACAATTAATGCAGACTATAAAGATACACTTGCTCATGGATTGTAAATTACACTTCTTCCTTAAACAAATTTATGCATAGACGGGCCGCAATTCTTTCCACATTATGCAGATAACGTTCGGACAACTGTAACCAGTTTTGGAACTCACTGCGATGAAGCTGTAAATGCAGCAAAATGCTATTGAATGGAATGTTCATAGAACAATAGTTTAGTTAATGCCTCTCGTACTGCAGAGGTGCATCTTAGTGATAACTGCATTATGGGCGACTGCTGCTAAAATATGAATTTAATTACTTTCATCAGTTGCTAATCAATTTTCTTGGCTTATTTTATTCTCCACGCTTCCACATTGTGGACCTTCCTTTCTAATCTTTTTCAAAGACAGACCGTGAGTAGTTGGTACGATCGTGATATTCTTTACCATACAACAACGCCATTGATCTAATAGTTAAGCTACTTTCGCCATAAACAATATTCACTTTTTCGACTGTAGTGTACGTTGCGAATGTCTCAATAGCTTTACAACAAGTTAGCTGACTCCTATGACACCAGAACACGGACTGATGGGCTACATGCGCTCACATGAGGAGCGTTCAATGAGTAATGCAATACTTTTTTCTCTTCTCGGCCAATATCGGTTGAGGAAATGTGAAATTTTTTGCAGAACATCGTGGAATATTCCCGCATTAGCCCCTATAGTTTCATGAAGTTCCGATAGGTGGAGCGCTGTATGAGGCCTTCAAAATGGCGTCTGTATCACAGAGAACTATCATTGAACATGTTTCGGTGGAAAACCAGAGCATCACAGATATCTTTAGGCGCTTGCAAAACGCATGTGGACACCTGGCAGTGAACAAAAGCAAGGTGGGTCGTTGGACGATATGTCTGTCATCATCACAGAAAGATCGCCCAAACCTGTAAAAGCACTGAACCTGCAGTCGGAGGACGACTGTTCAAAGCTGCGTTCGGCCATACTGATCTAGGTTTCCTGTGATTACCCTAAATCGCTTCAGGCAAATGCCGCAATGGTTCCTTTGAAAGGGCACGGCAGATTACCTTCCCCATCCTTCCTTAATCCGATGGGACCGATGACTTGGCTGTTTCGTCCCCTCCCCAAGCTCAGCCAACCAACTAAACGTGTTAGATCTCCCGCGTGGCAACCGGCCACACACAGTTGTGACTGCTACAATGTTGGGTCGACGGATCACAGTCAGACATCTCGTTGCACAATTAGGCGTCTCTATAGGTAGTGCTGAGAGTCTCGTTCGCCAGTTGAGGTTCTCAAGGGTGTGGGGTCGCTGGGTTACTCGACGCCTGACAGAAGACCATAAAGAGCAACGAAGGACCATCCGTACGTAATTTCTTGCACGTCACGAGGCTGAAAGTTACAATATTTTCTCGAACGACGCCACAGGCGAATCATTGGTTCATCACTTCGAACAGGAAACAGAACTGCATTGGACTTATCTTCCTCATCATGCCTGCAGTCCGGATCTCGTTCATTCCAACTTCCATCTGCCTAGCTAAATGAAGGATGTATCCCCCGGGAAGCAGTTCATGGGTGACAGGAAGTTTACTGATGCAGCTCCGCCGTCGATTGGTAGAGTGCTACCCCCCCCCCCCCCCCCCCCAAAAAGTAAGGCAGCGTAAGGCCGTCGCATTGACGACAACATGTTGAAAAATAGGATTTGGTAGCCAAAGGAGTGGGAAATAATATTGTGTATTGAAATCATGAACAAAACCAAACTGCATTCAGAAAAAATATGTGTTGTACTATAGTGTCGGAAGTTCCATGCGGCTTTTCGCGGATGATGCTGTAGTATACAGAGAAGTTGCAGCATTAGAAAATTGTAGCGAAATGCAGGAAGATCTGCAGCGGATAGGCACTTGGTGCAGGGAGTGGCAACTGACCGTTAACATAGACAAATGTAGTGTATTGCGTATACATAGAAAGAAGGATCCTTTATTGTATGATTATATGATAGCGGAAGAAACACTGGTAGCAGTTACTTCTGTAAAATATCTGGGAGTATGCGTGCGGAACGATTTGAAGTGGAATGATCATATAAAATTAATTGTTGGTAAGGCGGGTGCCAGGTTGAGATTCATTGGGGGAGTCCTTAGAAAATGTAGTCCATCAACAAAGAAGGTGGCTTACAAAACACTCGTTCGACCTATTCTTGAGTATTGCTCATCAGTGTGGGATTCGTACCAGGTCGGGTTGACAGAGGAGATAGAGAAGATCCAAAGAAGAGCCGCACGTTTCGTCATAGGGTTACTTGGTAAGCGTGATAGCGTTACGGAGAAGTTTAGCAAACTCAAGTGGCAGACTCTGCAAGAGAGGCGCTCTGCATCGCGGTGTAGCTTGCTCGCCAGGTTTCGAGAGGGTGCGTTTCTGGATGAGGTATCGAATATATTGCTTCCCCCTACTTATACCTCTCGAGGAGATCACGAATGTAAAATTAGAGAGATTCGAGCGCGCACGGAGGCTTTCCGGCTGTCGTTCTTCCCGCGAACCATACGCGACTGGGATAGGAGAGGACGGTAATGACAGTGGCACGTAAAGTGCCCTCCACCACACCCCGTTGGGTGGCTTGCGGAGTATAAATGTAGATGTAGATGTAGATCTGTTGAACGCCCTCACCTAAACGCAATAACCACCCCTGAGTTACGTTTTTTCTTATATTTGGTACAAAAGGGTAGATGCTTGTGCAACCTTCTCTCCTGACGGCGAGACAGTGGTGTGCGGCGCTGTTAATTTGATACTATTACATTATATTTCGCTGATGTTCTCTTCTTTTAAAACCCCAAAAAATTGTATAGTTTGATTAGAAGTAAACAAAGTTGGTGTTTTAATTCGGTGACTAGTGGTTGGAAAAGGATAGAAATGGATGATAGGCTGCGTATTACTAATAATTAGTGTTGTATAATTAATAGTAAAATGATAAAATGATGCTCGGGGCCCCGCTGTCATCTGAAAATCTCATAATCAGCAAACTGAGAGAGAGCGGGTTGTGAATTGTTGTAAACAAAAAGGGAATTCTATCACACAGATGGGGAAAGAACGACTTCGACTGCGTGACATTAACAAATTGCACACTAATTGATTGATAATGGCACGCAGACATTCCTAAGCGCATAATAGATTTACTATTGAGGGGGTGCTAGTAGATGCAAATGATGTTTCATTATTAAACCTTCTGCGCAACCAGTTGCCTCAATAACCACTTTATGCAGTGAGGTTTGACACATTTTCCTGTTAATTTTAGCAGGATTCTATTCACTGCGATGAAGTGTGTATTAAAAATACTCTATATGTTTTGTTCCACATGACTGTTGCAACGAGAACAGTTAAAAGGTACTCCACAGATAACATTTTTTTTCTCTTACTACAGTTTCGCTGTTTCGTTTGACGTAGGCCGTATTTACAAATAAGCACCGCATAGAGATGTAGACACGCACATACAGGCATTCCTCCGCAAGTTCCGATCGTTAATAGCATGCAGGATTTACACTGGACTAAACTTCAGTTACTGATATAGGCATCCAGGTTTGTAATTAAAAGTTCTTAATCCTATCATCAATGCTTCTCAAGGCTCCAAGTTACCGCTTTCATTTCCGTTATCAGAGACATACATAGAAAATTGAAATTCAGAGAAAAAAATTCTGCACTATATTTTAGTTGTATATAACGTATGAAGAAAAACTCTGAATTGTTATCCAGCAAGGGTACAATTTGACTGCGGAAGCAGATGCAGCAGAATTGACAATTAGTGGCTTATCAGCGGACTCATAAGAAGCACCACTGATTATACATTATCACCTTGTCTGTGATTAAAGGAATGGGGTAAGGTATGTGACTCTGCAAGAGCCGTATCAGTGCTTTCTGGCCCTGTGAGACAAGCTACTTGCACAACTTACTTTGTCATATTGTAATAACACGCCCTACGTCACAGCTACCGGTTGCAGTAGACTAGCAGGTTGGAACCGTCGTATAAGGTGAAGTCAGTTTCCATACCGTACATTCTGTTCTCATCAAACCTGGTGGAAACAAGACGAAACCAACGCTACCATACAGAAGGAGTTGTCGCATTTTTTAAAAGGATAAAGGTACTGCAGGACACAAGATGCCTAACAAATAGCAGGAATAGCACACCAGTACTTAAAATGGGTTACTGACTTTGGCTTGGAACTAATTTGTAGGACATATGTTTCATGCATTTAGCCCCGGTAGGATTATTTATACATTTATGTGGACACCTTGTTACCATACGGTAAGGTCATTGCCTTACACAATCGTTAAAGTTGACACTCTGGACATGAGATCCCAACATTTATTAGCGTTGACGATGAGTTATAAGAGGTCTGAATAAAGTACAGTGAAGTATGATTTTGTTAGTAGTTACAAGTGTTAAAAATAAGTCAAAGCTAGCAACGCTTTTCTGAGACGTTATGCACACAAAACGCTATTTAAAGGGGCAAAGAAGTATTCTACAGCAACAGTCAATAGTTATAAGTATTTAAAGTACGGATAAACCACCGAATATGACGTATTGTTTATTACTTGATTTGCTCTCTAGATGCCAGCGTCTTCTACTATTCACTGCCTAGGTGTCAATTTGGTGATTCTTCCCTGCACCTTAATTTCTAAAGTTCATCGCATTCCCTGCAAGCTATGGGAGTGTTTTAGGGAGAGGCAAAAAGATTCTGTCGATATGCTAGTACTGCGAAATCAGTTAACTGAAAGTATCGATGTTAACAAAAGACGAAAAGTTTAAACTGTACTATCAGAAGTACACTGTTAGAAAATGTAATCACAAAATACGGACAATGCTTAACGGAAATGTAAGTCTGTGATTCATTCTCCAGTCTGTGTTAGTAGCTAACTGCAGCTGCTGTGTTGAAGCGATCGTTCGACTGAAGTGGGTGGAGTGTACGGTGACACGTCTTGGAGGAACCGACACGTGAGACGGCGTCAGGTGATCGGATAATTAGCTATCCGCGTAATGCCAAGTGTATCATGATACGTAGGATCCTATAACTGATCCCGTGACTGAAGCAAGACACTATTAATATTTTGCCCAGGGATTGTGCAGACCAGCTGCAATTTACGAGAGACTATCTGGTATATCACATCATGTTTTATGTTTAAACGTTTCAACGTTTTTTTCTGGCAGGCATCTAAATGTATCACACCACATAGTCAAACGCTTCATATCAGATGGGCAGAGGACAGCGGCGAACCACTTCTGCTAATTGACAATAACCATGTTCCTATGATTTCTGTCTTACAGATTTGTGTGATAAACGCCAGCTATAACTTTTAACATATTTCTGAAGAGAAAAGGAAATTTGAAAGAGTAAGAGCGTGGGAAGCTTTTCTAAGAAAAGGCTGCATAACATTAATTTGGACTAATTTCATTCGATGTCTTTTTGGCAACCCACATTTTTCAGTTATGAGTAACAGTGCGGACCGATGTATGGTGGAACTAGATAAAGCTAGCAATGGAAAACGTAGATGCCATAAACATGCTTATCGAACCAGTCCTGAGAAATCCCAATGCAACCGCGGATATTGCCGCTTACAAAACCTTCGTTCGAGAAATTCTTGAATGACGATTGTCAGTCTTGAGCCCGCTACAAACTAGCCTTAAGGGGAGCGGAAAATTCAAAGAACTGTGTCCCGCATCATCAGCTCGCTAGCTAAAATTCTATTGTGAGATGTTACATGGAGGGAAATGTGTATCATGGAGAGCTTCACTCTCAAAATTTTGAGAACCAGCATCCTAGCAAGTGTTAACATACAAATTAGCTTCGTTAATTATGAGCTATTCGACAACTGCTGCTTGCTTAACGATTCCTGCAGATTTTTCCACGCAACAAACGTATTAGTTTCTCTAATTATTACTGCTTGTGAGACGATTCATCCAGATTTTTCCACGCATTGTGATCATTCGATAATCGTATTCATTTCCCCCCCCCCCCCCCTTGTTTCCTCGAATTAGCTATCACCGTCCCATTGAATTTCGATTTTGTTTTCTAGTAGTATCTATCACCCTCCAATCATCATCTTGAACTAATAAATCACATAGTATGCGGTCAAGTAACATTAATGCGACCACCGTCTCCGATCGACGTCAGCGTGCAATAACCACAAATAACCACGCAGGGCAGTTGGCAACACTAGCAGTGGAGCGTATATAGAGTGTGTCCGGAGAGGTGTTGGGGATGCTGCAAACAGTGCAGTCGTTGTCGTAATGCAGAAACGTAACTATTTATCTAACGTCCAAAAGGGCAAAATCTTTTACTTTCTGGCCAGATGTGGAAGCATTTTCGAAATGTCTAACAAGGGGATTCCGCCAATTGTGAAATTCAGATTCGATTCATAGTGCGCATAATAAAAGCTCATGGCCAGAGGTGTAATGTGGCAAAGCACCAAGATGCACTTCTCAGCCGTTGTCGAGAAAATCGACAGTTAAAAGAAACCGTTGCGGTGAAATACGCTCTACGATGAGTAGTTTTCCACAGCGTCGTGGCACAGCGGTAAGGGCTCGGGTTCGTAATCCGAAGGTCGCCGGATCGAATCTCGCGCCAAGCAATATTTTTTTACTAGTATTTGTTTTTAGTAATTAAATATATATATATATATATATATATATATATATATATATATATACATTATTATATATATAAAATTCCCGGCAATCAGTTGCAACAATTATGCATATATTAAGTTGTTGAAAGTCGTCTGTCGTGGAAAAACTGGCGACTTCGAACATGATTACGTTTTCCACAAAGTTGTATTACACAAATGTTATTGTCTTATTGTCTTCATAATGTTTACCACGTATAGTTAACGGAAGACGTAGAAACGATATTCCGAAACGAATACCTATAGTGTAAGTCAAATGTTCGAATTAGAATAGAGACCCCACGATATATATATATATATACATATATATTTGAATATATATATATATATATATATATATATATTTGAATATATATATATTTGAATTACAAAAAACAAATACTAAAAAAAAGGTTGCATGGCGCGAGATTCGATCCGGCGACCTTCGGATTACGAACCCGAGCGCTTACCGCTGCGCCCCGACGCTGTGGAAAATTATTAATCGTAGAGTATTTCACCGCAACGGTTTCTTTTAACTGTCGATTTTCTCGACAACGGCAGAAAAGTGCATCTTGGTGCTTTGCCACATTACACCTCTGGCCATGAGCTTTTATTATGCGCAGTATGAATCGAATCTGAATTTCACAATTGGCGGCCTCCCCTTGTAAGTTTGTAAGTTGTTAGCTTGCCGCCGCGCTTGAAGTATACCGTGCATGGAAAATGGTGCCATCCAAAACCGGCGCTGAGGCAACTGTGGTGCACCATGGGCAGACTGGAATGGTAGAGGTAATTATGATAGTGACAAAAAAAATGGAGTTGCACTTGACAGTAGTCAGGAAGGTGGGTGGTAAATGGCCAGAGGAAATTATTTTCTGGATTCCAAGAAATTACAGAACACTGAGAATGCAAATTAATACAATGTAGGTAGATGCCATTACAAAATATGCGAGAGCTACAGGGAGTCGTATGCCTGAAGAACACAGTGCACAGAAATATCTCGTGGAGGCTTCTATTCATCAATGGCTAAAAAACGGCTGATTATACAGACGATTTACTTCCACTACATATATCAAAGTCTTTCGTGGCATGGTTTATTTTATAAAAAAATAGAGTGGACACTAAATCCTTTTTACTTTTTTCATTCATTATGTTTCATATTAACTCTCAGGGGGATAATCATCCCCAGACTGGGAATCACTGGTCTAGAGTGTTTACAAGAAATGGCAGGACCATCCAGTCATATATCTCGGTGTGAGAGAAGTGGTCGTAACAAGAGCCGACAGAGACCGAAGGCGAGTTCAAATGGTATCTACGGCTGTCGGTTTCAAATCATACGAATAGCTGAAACTTCCTGGCAGATTAAAACTGTGTGCCGGACCGAGACTCGAACTCGGGACCTTTGCCTTTCGCGGGCAAGTGCACTACCGACTGAGCTACCCAAGCACGACTCACGCCCCGTCCTCACAGCTTTAATTCCGCCAGTACCTCGTCTCCTACCTTCCAAACTTCACAGAAGCTCTCCTGCGAACCTTGCAGAACTAGCACACCTGGGAGAAAGGATATGCGGAGACATGGCTTAGCCACAACCTGGGGGATGTTTCTAGAATGAAATTTAATTCTAGATACGAATAGCTGCTGAAAGTGAATGCAGATCGATGTTAGTCAGCTTCCGTCAAACATAGCGCAGGCATTTGCATTTAGTGGACATTTAGAAACGAATATCTTGCTACAGGCCACTGTTAACGGCCTACATAAGGCTGCGCTTCCTGCAGCTGCAAAACAATATTGTCAGTTAACAGCAGAGGCGTGTGGTCTGCTTTTCCAGTGATCCAACGATGGGCTCCCCAGGCGTTTAAAACGCACAGTGTTCTGAGTGCAGATTTGGGAGGAGTTGGTTTTACTATGCTGTGGGGCGTTTTCCGCACCTTCCCTGGGGGTAATTCAATCATGTTACCGTGATCGTGAACCAGGATGGTTATTTCAACGTTCTCGATGACGAAGTGTGACCTTTCATCCTATATTTTCCTGAAGAATACGACGTGGATACTTACCTTCCAATATGGCAACAGCTCTGCCGAAAGAGCGGTGCACCTACGGTTCTGGTTTGACGAACGCTCAAGCATCCCCATCTCAACTCGACCGGCCTACTACATTTCTTCTGTGTAAGACATGGCAATATGATGTCATACGTGTTGGGTGGTTTTCGTGACCGTTGTCACTGATGATAAAATCGTCTGACCCTTAGGCGGCGTCGTAATCCTCTTCAGATTTATTTACTGCTCGACGTTCCGATGCCTTTGCTGGAATGTTCTTCAGGATAACACTGGAGTCCCTGAATGGCTGAACACTGTCGAAAGGCAGTGCCGCGTTCACTTTTAAGGCCTGTATTCCTCCACTACTGGGTGACAAAATTTTCCGTATGCGATTGCTGGACCGGCGTCCGTAGGGTAAATACTGAAGGCATGTACTGACAGAGAGGGGAATCGAAAACGTTTTTCCGCCTCCAAACTTTACCGTGCCTGCATGTTTACTTCCGGGATAAGATGTAGCTATGAGGCGGATGCCTGTAGCGGTCATCTCTACTGAAACTGTATTTGATTCTTCGTTATTTAGACTGCCTCACGGACTTCCGTTCTACACGAGTATCCTCTTATAATCCATAACCTGGTAATATCGCTATCGTTTTTTTTGTATTGAACGTGTTTGACGTTCTTGCTTTCTGACTCGTTCCCTTATTCTTCTTCCAATTTCGCGTCTATATGCGTCGCCACAACCGCGTATCATTTATTACAGAGTATAACAAAAGTATACGTCACAAATTTCAGGATATATTCCTCACACGGAGACGAAGAAATTATGTTATATGAACAGGGATCTGGAAACTCTTTGTTTCCGTGTTAAAACTCATTTTATCCAACTCGTTACTCACGGGAAACACACAAGGACAGAACGTTAGAACCATGGGGAACATGCACTCTAGGTGACGTCTGGTTACGTTGTACATCGCCAGTATTTTGATTTACATGTTCTTGTTGCCATGCGACGAACGTCATTGCTTGTTTACAGATAACATAAACTGTTCCAGCCATCAGTACGTCCGTTGCGATCACACGGGATAGTACATACAATTAATCGCAAACCTCTCGTGCAATATCAGTGTACAAAAATACAGAGATGGCCGATTGCCATTTGATGTGTGGACTGCAATGGTGCACGCGTTTAACGTTTTTACCGGGAGAGATTCCCAGGAGGAAAGTGTCCCGACAGGAACACGTTAGAAAACATTTATCGTTGCCTTATGGAACTTGGTGCATTTTAGTAGCATACATCTTGCACGATGGAGCAACTCTTCATTTTAGAGCTAATGTCCGTCGGCATTTAAATAGCAGATTCAGTGACAGATGGATAGGTGGAGATGGGAATCGCCTTGCCTCCACGCTTTCCGGTCATAAAACGACTGGACTTTTATTTGTGGGGCATTTTGAAGCTTTCGTGTATGAAACCCCTGAACAAGATGTTCAGAGTCATTCAGCCCGTATTACGGAAGGCCGTGAATCTATACGCAGTACTCCAGGGCACATCAGCGCATGCGAGATTCGCTACGACGGCGGGTTGGTGCACGTATCAATGCCCACGGAGGGCATATTGAACATCTTCTGTGACAAAGAGTTGCACATGATACGCTGGTGCTAAGTGTTCGTGAGTGTTTCCCATGATTAATGAGTTGGAGAAAATGAGTTGTAGCAAGGAAACTAAGCGGTGCCAGACCCATGTTCATACGACACTATTTATTCTTCTACGAGTGAGCATTGTGTCCTGCAATTTGTACCGTACATTTTTGTTACACCCTGAATGCTGCGACAGTAGGGAGCGGTGAAGCACGGTCATCGTAGGTCGAAAGACAGTCTTTTGTCCTGCACTGATTGAAAACCGTAGTTATTAATTCTTCCGTAGTATTTCTTCTATGTGGTCGGTTACACTAGACACAAACGGTAATCTTATGGAATGCATTGGAGGTTCCCAGTTCTTCCTTTTTTACATTATTGTTATTGTCATTATTACTGTTATTATTATTCTTATGATTAATATTACCGCTCCGAATGATGACGCAGATCAAGAAAAAGCCATCATAACCGTTCGCCACCAGTGTTTCCCTAAGGAAATCGATCTTTGATCGCAAGGTCTTACGGTCACTGATGCAAAATGCATGCGAATATCGAATGTTGAGAGCAACTTGCTTCTGGGATGCGAGGTAGTCCAGCGAACCGTAACATTCGTCCCGTTCAAAATGTTGTGCATGACGAAATGATTCATGACTAGTTTTCACATTGGTAGTTTCCGCCTCGATTGTGATAAGCACGTATTTAGCGCCAGGGCCTACACTGATTTGTGACTGCTGTTCCTTAACAGAGAGATGGTAATCCACCTCACTCGCCGTCGTTCGCACTCGTTTTTCTGCATGGTAGCATCTGGGACACCTAAACACTGCGTATTTACCCACACGGTTCGAATCAGCATGTATTGTTGAAGCGTTCCCCTCCAAATGCAGAAAACAAACACCGCGTGACGCTCTACCAAATCAGTTGGCGTGCTACGGAATTGTGACTCGCGGATTCCAGTGTGTGTCAGCCAAGCAGTGGCGAGTCGATCCCAGACTCTTGGCAAAAGTGCCAAAGCTGTGCCCCTCTTCCCCGTCTTCACTATCGTTCTGCAGTTTTGTAGGTAGCTTGAATAACAGTGAAGAACCATCGAAAAATTACATGGGCCTAAAGGAACAATATTTATGAAAAATATAGCAAACAAGAAATTAAATGTAAGAAACGCACTTAAGAGATAGTGGTGGTATGACACCAGATATACATGGCGACAATAAATAAATAAATGTCGTGTGGCGGTGACAGTTATTGAACCATATGAAATAAAATCGTCATAACCACTGAACGGTTTGCGTTAGGGTGTTCAAATTGCGCGGTTGGCCGTGGTCATGATGGGAATTAGTATGCGCAGTATTGGTTGGTTTAGCGACGAAGCCCACTTTCATTTGGATGTTTTCATCAATAATCAAAATAGGTGCATTTTGGGGGCTGAGAATCCGACTTTCGCTATCGAGAAGTCTCTTCACCCTCAAGTGGTAGCTGTGTGATGTACAGTGTCCAGTGACCGAATAATAGGTGCCATATTCCTTAATGGCAGGGTGACTACCGAACGATACTTGAATGTTTTGGAAGATGATTTTATCCCCATTATCCAAAGTGCCCATGATTTCGAAAAGATGTGCTTCGTGCAAGGCGGAGCTCCACCCTATCGAAGGAAGAGAGTGTTTCATGTCTTGAATGAGTGCTGGCTCTAGGGTACCCAGAGGTTACTAGCACTGTCCTCGATTGGCCACCGTATTCTCCGGGTTTGGACACATGCGAATCCTTTTTGTGGGGTTGTAGTAAAGACAAGGTGTACAGCAATAGCCCCAAAACCATTACTGAGCTGAAAACATCCATCTAGGAGTCACTGATAGCATAGATGTTCCGACAATTCAGCAGGTCATGCAGATTTTCGCTATTCGTCTGCTCCATATCATCGCTAATGAAGGCAGGCATATCGAACATGTCACGACCTACATCCGAACATCTGTAGTGTGTGCATGCCGTAGTTTGCAACTAATATACGTTTCTTTTCGTATAGTTCCATAATTATCACTCTGTATGATCAGCGCAGCAGATGACCAGTGACACAGCATACCGGTATGATTGGTTACCCGAAGGTTCAGTTTAGATGAACAGTATGTAGCTGTCTATAACCAGTGAATCCCACTTCTGTTTTTGAACCCTCTTATCTTACAAATAAGCTCGGGTGTTAAATATTTACCTTTAAAGAAGTAAGTGAGCAAAAAGTTTAGGAAAAGTTTGAGGTTATTCTTAAAGCTTGTTCACAGTGGCTAAGTGCTCTTATTATGAAGCACTCGATAAATATGAAGTGGGTAATTTGCACTCGATTTTAATCCAAAAGCAAATTTTTTTTGCGATTCTAAATGTACATGACATAATTTCCCCTGATTTATATGTCGAACTATGATATAATTTTGCAGATACTTTCAGTGATACACGTAGATACTTTTTTCTTGGTTTTTTTACGAATAGAATTAGTAGTAATGAAGTAAAATATTAAAATTTCATACCTGAGGTGGCAGTTTTACTGCATGAACATATAAAAAACGATAAACATTTTTTACTTTCATTATTTTGTGGGAGGTTTCAGCCAGGAAGATTTCTTAAAGGTTTGAAAGTATGTGTATAATTTGTTAAAAGCCACCAAGTGCTCTCATTCTCAAATACGAGATGACTACAGTAAGGTCATTACGGCGCCGTCACTTATGCTGCCTCAAGACGTATACGCTGTTTATAACGCTTGTCTTGCACCTCTTAATGAGTTGATTATGACAGCTATAATGTTACTTATAATCCGTCTTGATTGCAAATTTTTTTATTCATATGACCGGTTTCGGTTCATTCAGAACCATCTTCAGATCTGATATTTCAGTTACAGGAGTAACCAGTCCAAATCCAGCAACTTTCACATGCGGTGACATGATGTGACGCAGCATGTGAAAGTTGCTTGATTTGGACGGGTTTCTCCTGTAACTGAAATATCAGATCTGAAGATGGTTCTGAATGAACCGAAACCGGTCATATGAATAAAAAAAATTTGCAATCAAGACGGATTATAAGTAACATTATAAAATCACTGATTGCTGCTATCCCATCAGACATTATGTCTGTTTTTGCAAAGATTATGACAGCATTGAGCGAAATATTGAAAAGTAATTTTTTTTGTCTCTACGCTGAACTGGTTCCGGGTTCCATCGTATCGATTTAGTATCATAGATTGCTTAATTTTAATTCCTGGTTTTATTTACGCAGCAGATCGCACTAACCGACATTTGGGGGAAGCAAAAATACTGGCTGTTTTGCCATGTAAATCACATATTTTTTGGTGGTTTCATCCACCGTACTTTCTCGTTCCAGTCTTCAGTTGGCAGAAATCGACAAAGATTAGAAGCGTTCGGTCAGATGGCATGTTTGGTTCCACATCCGCTCGCCTTCCTTTGAGATCCTACAGTACTACAGCGAAGTAACAGCAAAAACTCTACTTTGGACATGAACGACTGTGTGCGTGGTGGCTTTAAAAACGAATCGCTTTGTTCCCATTTAAACTGTTTAAGGGGTAGGAGTATGTGTGACTCCAGTCATTTTTAAATAATGCTGCAAAGGACGAAACGACACCGTAGAAATGGCACTTCGATAAAGGTCTGATTGTAGCCTATGGCGATTACGGTTTATCGTATCGCGACATTGCTGCTCACCTTGGTCGAGATTCAATGACTGTTAGCAGAATATGGAATCGGTGGGATCAGGAGGGTAATACGGAACGCAGTACTGGATCCCAACGGCTTCGTATCACTAGCAGTGAAGATGACAGGCATCTTATCCGCATGGCTGTAACGGATCGTGCAGCCACGTCACGATCCCTGCGTCACCAGATGGGGACGTTTGCAAGACAACAAGGATCTGCACGAACAGTTCGACGACGTTTGCAGCAGCGTGGACTATCAGCTCGGAGACCATGGCAGCAGTTAGCCTTGACGCTGCATCACAGACAGGAGCGCCTGCGATGGTGTACTTAACGACGAACCTGGGTGCACGAATGGCAAAACGTCATTTTTTCGGATGAATCCAGGTTCTGTTTACAACATCACGATGGTCGCATCCGTGTCTGGCGACATCGCGGTGAACGCACATTGGAAGCGTCTATTCGTCATGGCCATACTGGCGTATCACCCGGCGTGATGGTATGGCACTTTGTTCGCATTGACGGCACTTTGAACGGTTGACGTTACATTTCAGATGTGTTACGACCCGTGGCTGTACCCTTCATTCGATCCCTGCGGATCCCTACATTTCAGCATGTAACATCATAGATTAAGGATCGACCTGAGAGAGCAATCGCACAACTTGCGTACCGGCCGCTAGACGCCGCAGCGATCGCTAAGAGTGCCTTCTGATCGCAGGCGCGCGTGTTGCGCACGGGCCGCGAGGTGCCGCCACGAGCGCAACCGTATATAAGTGCCGAATGAGTTCAGCCAGCTCTCATTTTGTTGGCATCTCATTCTTGTCTATTCTCTTATTTGCTTAGTTGCTTAGCTTTTATTCGTTCATGGATCATGTTATTGTGCTGTCTTTCAGCCATTCTGATTGTTTTGATTTACTCCCAATAGAGAAGTGCTCATTTAGGCATTTCACTTTTGGATATTTCTCATTTCGCTAATAATATGCTCCTTAGCTTTTTATAGTTGAATTGGTGAACATAGTCTCATGTACTGTTAGTTCATTTCAGCCTGTTCACATTTTGATGTTTTTTAAATATTGTAATAATTATCGGAAGCATTACTTCCCTTAAACTTGTGTAAAGTATTGTCGATGTAGAATTTATTCTGTGACACAGGTGCAAGGTTTTGAGTATAAATTGTATACGAAACTGTGCTTTAAAAGGAATTTATTTTTTCAGTTGGTACTACATCAGACGACAATTTTGTGATATGGGGGAGAAATTTGAGGGGAGAACCCATGGAAATAGTCTTAAGTGATCCCCTTTTAAAATAAACTTTTGTGTGACAATGAAAGACGTGTCACTGTAGGCACTGAAAATTTTTATACGTCACAAGCAGGATAATGCACGACCGCCTGTTATAGGTCCTGTACGGGCCTTTCTGGATACAGGAAATGTTCGGCTGCTGCCCTGACCAGCACATTCTCCAGATCTCTCACCAACTGAAAACGCCTGGTCAATGGCGACCGAGCAACTGGTTCGTCACAATACGCCAGTCACTACTCTTGATGAACTGTGGTATCGTGTTGAAGCTGCACGGACAGCTGTACCTGTACACGCCATCCAAGCTCTGTTTGACTCAATGGCAAAAATATCAAGGCCGTTATTACGCCCAGAGGTGGTTGTTCTGGGTACTGATTTCTCAGTACTCAAATTGCGTGAAAATGTAATCACATGGCAGTTCTTCTATAATATATTTGTCCAATGATTAGCCGTTTATCATCTGTATTTCTTCTTGGTGTACAAATTTTAATGGCTACTAGTGTATTGTGTGCTCGTAATGATCACCGAGCCTAGTGTTGTTCTTTTATTGTACTTCAGTGTCTTGTAATCAGCCTAAATACTTCGTATGAGCAGTAAGATGTGTGCAAGAAAGACTGCTTCCTAGGCCGTCCCTCTCACTTGACCGCCAGCAGTCGTGTCTGTATGCGGCGAGACACGTAGGCGGTACATTCCCTCGTGCCCGGCAAGATTCCATAAATTTTTGCCGCAGTGAGATACAGAGGTGTCGGGGCACGTGCCATCGGCGTGCGAAGCCGATTATAAGTTTGCCAATCTGCGACGCCCCGCGCCTCGTCCCCAGCGCGACAGATCGTTTCTGCGGAACGACACGCTCTTCACGAGTCCGCGCTTTTCTGTTGCAGGGCCACCGCCCTTCACGTCCGTGCCCTACACCTGCAAGGGGCAGCTACGCCCCTTTTCATCTGCTTCTCTCTCAACCTCGCACTTTTATACTGCCCTTCCCTCACCGCCTTATTTTTCTTGTCTCGGTGTGAACGACCCTCCCGCCGCACCCACAGACACCCTCATTCACTCTCCTCCGCTCTCCGTCCCTGACCCCGTGCCTTGCGGTGTGTGTGTGTGTGTGTGGATGGAGAGGGGCGGGGGTGGACGCACCTTTCTCTCTTCTGCTCTTTTGTCGGCCGGCCGCACTAAGAGTGTGTTGAGCGCCAGTGCGGAAAGATATTACACTCGGATAAATACGGAGGAAAAGACTGCCCGCAACAGCGCCTCCGGCCACAATTTAGGACGTGAGGAGTGTCTTTGAGGAGCCAGTGATAAGGACCGACAGTCTCTCCACGGCAGTAACTTACAAAGCCGCGGGGAACTCAGGATGGGAGAAGCCAGGTGCCGGTGTATAAGCCCAAGCTGTCTATCACACTGTGCCAGCGGTAAATTAGGGTCGAGCTGTGAGGCCGCGAAACGTTAAACGAAGAAGCTATTTTGATATTTGGTGTAGTTTATATTCATTGGCCTCAGGGACGTCCGTATGGGGTGCCAGTGGGGGTAGCTGCCCCTAGTGCGAGTTTACTTAGTTAAAGAATATCAAAAGGGACCTTTAACTGCAGCGCCAGGATTATTATGACATAAAAACACTTCGAAATTTAATACTAAAATGACTTGTAAATATCGATAAAATGACGAAAAAATGATATAACATATTTATTAACTGAATTATAAAATTAACTACAGTAATGAAAAACTTTGTCGGCGGTTGGAATGGAAATTACAGAAAAGACAGGTAATTCGTTTAAAGCCACCATGTTTTCCCTTAAGAAATCTCGTTCTTTCAAGATTTGCGAAAATCTTAGAGCTATCGCAATATTCCTGAGTAGCGTTCATGCATGTTTCCTAGGACCACATGCATTGTTCGTTCTTAAGAACATTGGAACAGTGTATAGTTGTGTCAAAAATGGATTAAACGCAAACAAATAGAAAATACAATAGAATCCTAAAATGAGCTCAGCCTTTAAAAATTAAATACAGTACGGCACCTAGATGACAAAAACTGTAAAATTAAATTGAGCTTTTCCCGTCAGAATATTTAATGTTTCAGTACCTGTGAACAATATGTAGAAAGAGAATACATGACAACAAACTTTATTAATTATTGATAAGTTACAATCAGATGAAATGAAGCAGCCGATCGACTATGTGACGTAACTTCATCTTGTATATGTAGTACAGCGTGAAACGGACGTATTATTGGTGCTGGCATGGGTTTCCGTTCAACACGATCGTTCTGAGAATAGGGTATGATATAGATGTGATGTTCTTGTTTCAATCGACTATCATTAAACATCGCGCAGGACGAAATGATTAAGAATTTCCGCCCGCATGTTATCGCACCAATCCAAATTGTAGTCAGAATTGGTCCTTTGGTCGCCTTTCAGGCCCTCCACTCGTTGCCCATTCTTTTCTAACATCATGATCTATCTTGTGGGTAAAGTGTCCCGACAATACTAGACTTGTCCTCTTATTTTCACCGTAAATGACTTTCTTAACAAGTCCGTCAGCTATTTTATTACGTAGTATGCTGACACGTGCTTTTATAGAACAGTCTGCAATGTGATGTCCCTTTCTAGTCAGCCGAAACGTGATTACATAAAGTAAGCTATTGAATGGTGAAGGTGATACTAGCGAACCGGACAAAATTACAGATACAGATAAGTAAAAAAATAATAATGAAATAGTCATAATAAAGATATAGTCATAATAAAGATATAGTCATAATAAAGATATAGTCATAATAATGATATAGTCATAATAAAGATATAGTCATAATAAAGATATAGTTATTATAAAGATATAGTCATTATAATGATATAGTCATAATAATGGTATAGGTCTGTCAGGGGCGCCCACAGGTTTTCAGATCAGTAGGGGCAAACATTTTTCCCATACGCGTGATTCAGAATCTCTGTAGGTAGTTATCATTTTCTCCTATTTGTTTCTATAGTGTACTTTTAGTACCAGGTCAGTGTTATAAACGAGCTAACGGCTCAATTATAGAAAAACCACTTTTTACGTTCCCAGATTTTGTGTCTCCCCGCCATTTAAATTATTTTCTATTGGTCTCGTCGTAAACCCTATTATTGCAATTAAATGATTTCCTGCCATTAAAAATTTCATGCGGATAACATTTCCCACATTTTGCGTTTTTGAATCACTAGCACAAGATTCAACGTCAATTTCACTGAAGCAGTGAATTATTACGCAATGTAACTGTAGAATAGAATTATTAGGTGCGTTCTACGAAACTTTAACAGTAATGACTGAAAATTTGACCAACTTTACAGAGAAGAATGTACTGGTCCTTTCTCGAAATGTTAGTTGAAATCCAGTTTCATGATATCGCCCCACTTTGGAGTACGTGTGACACTAGTGGATTTATGCTGCTTCTGCCATTAGGGCTGCTTCAGATAAGATACAGAAGGTGGAAGTTCTGCCGACGATAGCCTTAAGGCGAGAATTACACTTTTACCTGAGTACTCCATGCATGTCGGCAGCGAACGTGCATGGATGGTACGAGAATTTTGGCAACTGTGTTCATTTCATCTAGTGTCTGCATTATGCCAACTGGGATTTTATCAAGATACGTAGACATGTGGACTGCTTGTATTGTTTTGTCTACATGTTATGTAACATGACACTTTTATTTATGAAGCGATTTACGCTGGAAAAAAAATTAGTTCCATTTTGGCCACCAGGTGCAAGTCTGCGCTGTACAAAAGTCCGTCAACGTCTCCGATGCTCGTATTGAACATACAGTGTAAGCGGCGCCCGATAATAAATTCTACATTACGCATTTCTCACTTGTTTGACATTTTCTGCCCACGTCCCATTCTTAATGCATTACGGAAAAACCCTTCACACCTTTCTTGCATTCACAGTTACAGGTTTGCACCTGGTAGCCAGAATTTGAACGAATTTGTTTTCACCATAAATCAGTTCCACATTAACGTATTAGAATATCACCCGAAGTTTCGCTGCCGTAGAATAATTACAGCCTTCACGGACCATTGTGTATAGTTGCGCTTTTGTTATAACCACCGAGTATATCTGCCCCTGTATTTCATCTAACATCATGTGTAGCTTTTATACTAAGTGAGGTGTTGTTCAATACAGTTCTGGTTATGATTGCATTCTTCCTTGATAGATATAACTGATGATGGGCAGGGCCTGAAGTGCGACGATAAGTCACTTCTGAACAGCACAGAGCATAATTATTTTTGTAACCTAATCAACAGTGGATAAAACTTCAACTGAAGACATTATCTTAGGGTGAATATCAAATTTAGTATGGAATCTAAAAGTTTACCTTGATGCCTTTTGTAAATTAACAGGTCATGCGGTTTTCGGAAGAGGTTGTAGCTAGCTCGTTAATTATCAAACGTGTTCCAACATGGCAACAAAAGGCTTTTGCAAATTTTAATTGAAGAGCAGTCTTGACTACATAAAGTAATTTATTTTAATTTTAAAAGGCGCCCGGTTTGATTCAGGCCTTGTCGGAGCGGTTCCTGCTCCATTCCACCGGCACCAAGAATCATCATGGAATAAGTGGTCTGAACTTTTAAAATAAAAATAAATTGCAGTATGTTGCTAATAAGTACTTGAGGACCGCCTAATTACAACTGAATAAAATTTTTTTTTGCCTTATTCATTTCGCCTTTCTTCTTATATATATATATATATATATATATATATATATATATATATATATATATATATATATATATGTGTGTGTGTGTGTGTGTGCGCGTATGTATGTTAAAGCTGTTATAGGGCCTTTTGCTTTTCTATGCTGCAGTAATAATTTAAAGTTCTACTTGCTCGTATCTTGTAAGTTCAACTTCGACTTATAACTGCATCAAAGAAAAGCGAAAAATGCCAGCAGTGTTTATAATTTATATACAGGGTGTTAAGGGTATAGTTGCATGTATTTCTGTTGCTGGCTAAGGACAATGTACTGAACAACACTACATCAGCATTTACTTCATTTACAGACCACTATTGTAGCTATTACGAGTAGTACCTGACTGTTGCGTGGGGCGAGCAAGCCCCTATTATTTATTTTCCCCTTGGCAGCTGGTTAGGTAATGAAGGGTGGACATGTAGGTCCAAATCGGAAAGTCTACACTGACAGGTGCACAATAGTGCACAAAACACAAAATAGCAAATTATGTGATGTGTTTGCGTAAGACGGTTAGACACAGAGAAAAAAAATCTAACACTCTGAAGTGGGTACATATAAGGGTACCAATTATCCTAGTATCTGTACCTATGCCTGTAACGGCCTGTATAAAACGTTCACGAGGCAAACTAAATAGTACAAAAATATGCACATATTCCAAGCCACTGAAGATGACTTGCAAACAAAAAAAGGCAAAATACGTAAGGCATATTTTTTCAGTTGCGGTTAGACAGTCTAGAAGCAATATGTGCCAACACAGCTTAATATTATACGCAGCTGAGGACCAGATGGCTACAATAGTTGAAGATGAAATAAAATACATTATTTTATGCGGTCGAGACTGTTACTTAATAAAAAATTTTAGTGATGCTTTTCGACTGCTGTTGTTTTTATAAACAACGTTTAAAAAAAACAGTGAAAGGCGTCTGAGTTCTCTGTTCCGCTTCTCTTACAACTGTGGGGCGAGACTTCCTTGGAGAGAATGGCACAGCGTAAAGGGGTGCTGGATTTCGCATTACACCACTGGCCTTCAAGGCCGCCATATCCCACTATAAGAACTTTTAATTCTTCAGGGGTTTGTTAAACTCCCTGTCTATGTTTTTCTTCCCTTAACAAAGTATCAGTTTCTAATCGCGACGCCGGCCCTAGTGGCCGAGTGGTTCTAGGCGCTACAGTCTGGGACCGAGCGACCGCTACGGTCGCAGGTTTGAATCCTGTCTCGGGCATGGATGTGTGTGATGTCCTTAGGTTAGTTAGGTTTAAGTAGTTCTAAGTTCTAGGGGACTGATGACCTCAGATGTTTAGTCCCATAGTGCTCAGAGCCATTTGATCCATTTTCTGATCGCGACGCCGGCCGGAGTGCCCGTGTGGTTCTAGGCGCTGCAGTCTGGAACCGAGCGACCGCTACGGTCGCAGGTTCGAATCCTGCCTCGGGCAAGAATGTGTGTGATGTCCTTAGGTTAGTTAGGTTTAATTAGTTTTAAGTTCTAGGCGACTGATAACCTCAGAAGTTAAGTCGCATACTGGTCAGAACCATTTGAACCATTTCTAATCGCGACACCGCGTAGCAGTTGCAGCAGGTACAGTAACTCCAGACACGTTCACGGAAATATTGCTAGAGTTTGACAGTCATCTGGAAGTTCCTTCTGCTTTCGGTGGAGGACACATTGAATAATTGTGAAACATAAATTAAAATATTTTTTTTCGTAAACTAACCTGAGTGTTGTATGTGCAAGCGTCTAAGACGTACACCATTGTAAGATGGAGTGGGTCGTCTGAAAATGAAAACTTTGTAGTCGTATTTGTAAAATAAAATTCACACCCAGTTTCTCTCTCCATTCATCTGTAAGATATAGGCTGGTAAAATCCAATGCATTTCTTTGAAATACTTTGTAAAATTCGATACAATGTGTAAAGCGCGAGTTACTAGAACGATGTATAGCCTCGTTGGGAAGAATTTCAGTCCGTAACCCACCACAAATTCAAAAGATGTCGAACAAATTTTGCGACCAAATTGGATGCTAAGCACAGTGCATTTTTCTGGCTAGTTGGATCAACGGCATTTTGTCTCTTCAAGCTATAGGGCACTGACACTGATGAATTTATCAACTATTTTGTAACCACATTTGAGAATGCCACAGAGACCAATCATTGTTCTATGTAACTCCTCCCCCCCCCCCCTCGCCCCCCCCATCACTCTCTGTCTGTGTGTGTGTGTGTGTGTGTGTGTGTGTGATTGATTGTCTTTATATCGAATATTATTGTTATTATTCTTTCTTTCTTTTCTCAGACGTTATGTCTGGTCAAAAATGGAAAGTGACGCGGACCTTGATCAAGCGCGACTTCCTTTTAACTGTACGGTATATGTTACATTGCATTTAGGAACTTTCGGGTAATTGAACATGTATCAATAATTACGGATTTCTGTATTTGTATATGTAAGTTTGGATGTAGCTGTATTGCATTGATGTACTGGTGGATATTGTGTGGTATGACTCCTCTAGTTGATAGTATAATTGGTATAATGTCAACTTTATCTTGATGCCACATGTTCTTGACTTCATCAGCCAGTTGGATGTATTTTTCAATTTTTTCTCCTGTTTTCTTTTGTATATTTGTTGTATTGGGTATGGATATTTCGATTAGTTGTGTTAATTTCTTCTTTTTATTGGTGAATATGACGTCAGGTTTGTTATGTGGTGTTGTTTTATCTGTTATGATGGTTCTGTTCCAGTATAATTTGTATTCATCATTCTCCAGTACATTTTGTGGTCCATACTTGTATGTGGGAACGTGTTGTGTTATAAGTTTATGTTGTAAGGCAAGCTGTTGATGTATTATTTTTGCTACATTGTCATGTCTTCTGGGGTATTCTGTATTTGCTAGTATTGTTCATCCGCTTGTGATGTGATCTACTGTTTCTATTTGTTGTTTGCAAAGTCTGCATTTATATATTGTGGTTTTCGGATCTTTAATAATATGCTTGCTGTAATATCTGGTGTTTATTGTTTGTTCCTGTATTGCAATCATGAATCCATCCGTCTCACTGTATATATTGCCTTTTCTTAGCCATGTGTTAGATGCGTCTTGGTCGATGTGTGGCTGTGTTAGATGATACGGGTGCTTGCCATGTAGTTTTTTCTTTTTCCAATTTACTTTCTTCGTATCTGTTGATGTTATGTGATCTAAAGGGTTGTAAATGTGGTTATGAAATTGCTGGGGTGTAGCCGACGTATTTATATGAGTGATTGCTTTGTGTATTTTGCTAGTTTCTGCTAGTTCTATAAAGAATTTTCTTAAATTGTCCACCTGTCCATAATGTAGGTTTTTTATGTTGATAAATCCCCTTCCTCCTTCCTTTCTGCTTAATGTGAATCTTTCAGTTGCTGAATGTATGTGGTGTATTCTATATTTGTGGCGTTGTGATCGTGTAAGTGTATTGAGTGCTTCTAGGTCTGTGTTACTCCATTTCACTACTCCAAATGAGTAGGTCAATATTGGTATAGCATAAGTATTTATAGCTTTTGTCTTGTTTCTTGCTGTCAGTTCTGTTTTCAGTATTTTTGTTAGTCTTTGTCTATATTTTTCTTTTAGTTCTTCTTTAATATTTGTATTATCTATTCCTATTTATAGGCATCTGTTTTTTCCATCGCTTCCATGCAGTCGCTGTGGTTATCCAATATGTAATCTTCTTGTTTAGTGTGTTTTCCCTTGACTATGCTATTTTTCTTACATTTGTCTCTTCCAAAAGCCATATTTATATCGTTGCTGAATACTTCTGTTATCTTTAGTAATTGGTTGAGTTGTTGATTTGTTGCTGCCAGTAGTTTTAGATCATCCATGTATAGCAGATGTGTGATTTTGTGTGGGTATGTTCCAGTAAATATATTCCATGCTTAATCTGTATTGGCTGTGATGCGATATTATTTGATTTTGTTTGGATATTAAGTGTGGTTTTCCAATTTTTCATTACTATGTTTAGGAACTGTATCAATTTAGGATCTACTTTGTATATTTCCAATATTTTTAGTAACCATGAGTGGGGTACACTATCAAAAGCTTTTTGGTAATCAAAGTATGCATAGTGTAGCGACCTTTGTTTAATTTTAGCTTGATATGTCACCTCTGCATCTATTATCAGTTGCTCTTTACATCCTCGTGCTCCTTTGAACGGCCTTTTCTTCTTCATTTATAATTTTGTTCTGTGTTGTATGTGTCATTAATTTCTGTGTAATGACTGAAGTTAATATTTTGTATATTGTTGGTAGGCATGTTATGGGGCGATATTTAGCTGGGTTTGCTGTGTCTGCTTGATCTTAAGGTTTCAGATAAGTTATTCCATGTGTAGGTGTATCAGGGAATGTGTATGGGTCTGCAATGTAACTGTTAAATAATTTAGTTAGATGTAAATGTGTTGAGGTGAATTTCTTTTGCCAGAAATTTGCTATTTTATCTTTTCCAGGGGCTTTCCAATTGCGAGTAGAATCAATTGCTTGGGTGACTTCATGTTGCAAAATTAACACTTCAGGCATTTGTGGTATCATCTTGTATGTGTCTGTTTCTGCTTGTATCCACCGTGCATGCCTGTTATGTTGTACCGGGTTTGACCATATGTTGCTCCAGAAGTGTTCCATGTCTGTTATGTTTGGTGGATTGTCTATTTTAATGTGTGTGTTATCTATTGTCTGGTAAAATTTCTTTTGGTTTGTGTTGAATGTTTTGTTTTGTTTCCTTCTATTTTCACTTTTTTTTGTATCTTCTAAGTCGTTTGGCCAATGCTTGTAACTTCTGCTTCTTTTCATCTAATTGCTCTATCGCTTCTTGTTGTGAGATTTTACCTAACCTTTTTCATTTTTTCTCTGACATTTCATTTCTTATAAATTGTGTTAACTTTCCGATGTCTTTTCTCAGTTTTTCTATTCTGATCTGTAGCCTGTGTTGCCATGCTGGTTTGGTGGGTTTCTTCTGTGTGTTGGTTGGTTCTGATCTCTGTCTATGGTGTATATTTAGTGTAGTGAGTGCTCCTATATAAACCAGCAGTTGTAACTCTTCCATAGTTGTGTTTTCATCTATTTTGTTGTGTATGATTGTGTTGATAGTTTTTATTGTTGTTTCGACTTGTGGGTTATTAGGCTTTGTATTCTATATATGTCAACTGAAATTTTTCATCGATATCTAACATGTGTGTCACTTCGTGTTCTTAGGCCGGCCGAAGTGGCCGTGCGGTTAAAGGCGCTGCAGTCTGGAACCGCAGGACCGCTACGGTCGCAGGTTCGAATCCTGCCTCGGGCATGGATGTTTGTGCTGTCCTTAGGTTCGTTAGGTTTAACTAGTTCTAAGTTCTAGGGGACTAATGACCTCAGAAGTTGAGTCCCATAGTGCTCAGAGCCATTTGAACCATTTGAACCATCACTTCGTGTTCTGTTTGTGCTTGTTCTGGTGGCTGTCTTAAGATTTCGTTTTCCTCTGATTGTTTAATTGATGCGTGTTGTTCTTTGTTTGTTTGCTCTGGGATGTTTGAGTCCATTACTGTATTTTCTTCTTCTTCTTCTGATTGCACATTATTTTGTTCCAGTATTTGTTGTACTTGTTGTTTGATGTTTTCTAATTCTGACTCGGGTATCCTGTTATGTTTGATTATTACACGGATCTGATTAGCTAGTCGTTGTTCTGTTAAAAATTTTAATTCTGGGTATCTGGTAATAAATGTTGTGGATACTTGTGATCTGTATCCAGTTGTTTTGGTTCCTAGGTTTGTTGCTTGGTAATAACAGAACATGAGGTGTCGGTTAACTTCATCTGACCATCTCATCCTCTGTCTTTGTTTCCCTTCCAGGGTGGTTGCAGGAAGCATATCCAGCAAAACACCTCTATTTGGATTTAAATCATTTTCCAGTTGGCTAGCAGTGTCGTTACCATTGTGGGCGGGCATAGGGATCAAGCGTCGTCCCCGACCATGAAGGCGCTTGTCCGAGGCTTCTTTAGTTCTGTCGTGAACCAACTAATCACACTAAAAGGGGGGGGGGGGTTAGCCCTATTAGTGGTTTGTTCTTTTCGTCGCCTTTTACGACTGGCAGAACATACCGGAGGCCTATTCTTTTCCCGGACCTCCGCGTGGTATTATTATTATTATTATTATATTATTATTACAAGTGTATGAGAAAGAGAAGGAAATGATATGTTTTACATCTCACGCCTAATTCCAAATCCATACAGTTCAGTTAACAAATACTGGATGTATAACTTTCATTCTGTGGTAATACAAGTGAAATTCTTATTCTAGGACAGAAATTTTTACAATTCTGATGTTTAATTTCTTCAGTTTAAATATTTTAAAGTAGCTTAAACAACATACCGGGTGATCAAAAAGTCAGTATAAATTTGAAAACTTAATAAACCACGGAATAATGTAGATAGAGAGGTAAAATTGACACATATGCTTGGAATGACATGAGGTTTTATTAAAACAAAACAAAAAAAGACAAAGTTCACAAAATGTCCGACAGATGGCGCTGGACAGCAAAATGTCCGTGACTGCTCATGACAATCGTGCATAAAAGGAGCTGTAATGAGAGAGAGAATCAGATGCGCCAGTAGTCGCAGCATGTTGACGTTACATAAAAAGGCGCTTTTAGTGAAGGTGAATTATCAGAATTGGGAATATGCTTGTTCAGCGTTACGATCCTATCGCCATAGGAAGGGGATTCGAAGGGGTAAAGTACCGTTGACAAATGCAGCTGTGGCGAGAATGATTTCGAAGTTCGAAGCCACGGGTTGTTTGGACGATAGACCCCGTAGTGGCCGACCGAGTACAAGGCGTAATGCTGCTGAGACAGTCCAGGAATAAATGGAGATTGTAGCGGGTTCGTCTATGCACGGGGAAGTCAGCGCTCGTGAAGTCACACGTCGCACCGGCATTCCATACACTACTGTTTGGTTGGCACTTAAGCGTATCCTCCGATGCTATCCGTACAAAATCCATCGGCATCATGAACTGGTACCTGGCGATTTAGTGAAGCGGAGGGCATTTTCCGTCTGGGTGTTTCAAAAGATGGTGGAAGATGACGATTGGTTGAGTAACGTGTTGTGGACCGACGAAGTTCATTTCACGCTCCGAGGGTCTGTCAACGCCCACAACTGCAGAATTTGGGCTACCGAAAATCCTAGACCTGTCGTGGAAACCTCATTGCACGACGAGAAAGTCGCAGTATGTGTTGGATTTACCACATCTACCGTTATCGGACTTTTTTTCTTCCAGGAAATCGTGGTTATGGTTTTGTAACTGCTACCGTGACGGGTGAGAGGTACGCCGATATGTTACAGAATCGCATCATCCCCAGCCTGGCTGATAAGCACCTGCTGCAACGTACGATGTTTATGCAGGATGGCACTCCATCCCATATTGCTAGACGTTTAAAAGACCTCTTGCGCGCGTCGCTTGGTGATGATCGTTTGCTCAGCCGCCACTTTCCTCATGCTTGGCCTCCCAGGTCCCCAGACCTCAGTCCGTGAGTTTATTGGCTTTGGGGTTACCTGAAGTCGAAAGTGTATCGTGATCGACAGACATCTCTAGGGATCCTGAAAGACAACATCCGACGCCAGTGCCTCACCATAACGCCGGACATACTTTACAGTGCTGTTCACAACATTATTCTTCGAGTACAGCTATTGCTGAGGAATGGTGGTGAACATATTGGTCATTTCCTATAAGGGACATCATCTTTGCTTTGTCTTACTTTGTTATGCTAATTTTGCTATTCTGATCAGATGAAGTGCCATCTGTCGGACATATTGTGAACTTTTTCATTTTTTGGTTCTAATAAAACCCGATGTCATTCCAAGCATGTGTGTCAATTTGTACCTCTCTATCTACATTATTCCGTGATTTATTCAGTTTTCAAATTTATACTGACTTTTTGATCACCCGGTAAAACATAGTATTAAGAAAATTTTGCTCAAGATGAACGAGAACTGTTTGTTACCTAAAAAAAGCGAGTTCCCGTAAATACAAAATTCACTGCTGTAATAATCGACATTTCTATCATCCTATTACGTTAATATTAATTCATTGTTTAGTGTCAGTAATTTGAGTGATATACTGATAATGGTGAAGTATAGCATCATCATTTGTAAGACTTTGTAGTTAAAGTGCTTCAGTTCAATAAAAGTTTTAGTGAAAAAAATATTGACCTCTTTTCGAGGTGGCCCTCAACTCTTAATTACCGTAAACTTCTAAGGTAGACCTAGCACTTAGACCACATATTACTAGAATTACCACACATATAACAATGTAGGTCCTCAGTTACCGCCACTCAGTTTAAACACCCTCTGCTGCCAACAGAACGTGCAACAGCAGCAAGCCAGGACTAAACTGAGATATTGTTAGTGCCGAGAACAGTCCACACAGCTTCCGCTTGCGTTCTGCAACAACTGCAGAGTTGCAGCTCTGCGCCCGTATTAGTTAAACCGATTTGCTAAACCGAATGATCGCACGTGTATAATAAATTAAAGGTATCGTGTAACAGAGTCGGCGCCGCGGTCGTTTATTGGCGTGGAAACAGGCCCGCCGCCCTAAATTAAATTTTGCGAGCTGAATTTCATCTCCTCGCTTAATTGCAGACGGGTGTTCGGCCTAAAACAAACTGACGTACACATAGCGATGTTACAGGCCGGAACTCAAATAAAAGTTTTTGCGCGGTTATTATGCAGTAGACGAGATTTCATTTACTGTACCTTTGTGGAAACTAAATGTAGCGGTTTTATTTTTGTACTCTGTCTCCCCAGTAATGTTCAACTTCCCCCGTTCCCAGGCTCTACTGGTAAGAATGTAGGATTGTGCACCGTTTTTTTTTAAATTATGTTATAGATGTTGTCTGAAATTTCAATAACTTTAAAACACTTAAAGTTTTTCTATGTATTTGTTTTATTCTTACAAGAAAGTACTTTGTACACTAACAAGGATTTGTTGTAAACTTTTAAATTTAAAACTAAGTTCATAAAATAAATATCAATCCTCCACAATTATATTCAACTGTGAAAAAGTATTGATTAAATCTAATTTGAAGGTTTCTGAGCGTCTTTAATGCCGTAAAGCAACGTACGTTCTTCACGATGCCGTGATACTCTGTGACAGAGTTCGCCAGCAATGTGGGCAGCATGAATTCGATTGGTCGTGGTAGAATTTTAAGCAAAGCTATGGATGCCGTGAGCATGTCCGTGAATCTTAAAACACATAAGGATGAAAACAAATTAATTTGTCATGATTTTTTTAAATTTAAGGAAACTTTATTAAGTCTTTCGTAAAAGACCGCTAGTTAAAAATTTATATTTATAATTAAACCAAGATCTTTTTGTCTGTGTTGAATAATTAAAAATAAGGAGACGTGCTTGTTCCTTAAAAATGGCAGTTATATGTTAATTACCCTATATTTGATGAATTTTATATTTAAATGTTGTAGGTATTTGAAATTAATGGAAAAAAATAAAACAATAAATGACCGAAACGAGACTCGAACCAGTAACCCATCAATTATTATCAGTCTAGAGCGCTACTAATGGTTTCGATATTTATTTATTTTACGCCTCACAAAAATGCTCGTACAACCTGCACATTTGTTTGAAAATTGGCGTCGGCTTGGAATCAAATCCCGGACCCTTCGACATAATCGACCTTATTTTAGGATATTATGGACTCCCGGAACGTGATTTTCTCGAGAGTTTTTCAGAGCTACACCGACTTGTTTTGGTGATTGAATTCTGAACGTCATCTAACACATATACAAAAAACTTGCAGAACTCCGATTGCCGTGTAGTCTTGTTGTAAGTGGTAGCCAATTCTTTCTCTGGAGGTTTCGGGTTGTTCAGTAAAATTGGGCTAATGTTTACCCAAAAACAACCCATGATACCTTCTCAATTTTTCTCCTATATCGTCATGAGACACGAATGCATTAGAGAGAAAGTATAATAAATGCTCATATGAATCTGAAAATATCCTCCCGCGCTGACTGATTCTTGCATTAATTTTTTTTCTTTCCTCAAATAAGACATATTTTAGGACATTTAGCCATTTTCAAGTATCTCGTAGAGCCCTGAAACAGGCATATTTGGGTTAAAGTCGAAACCTACGTTTGTGTCTTGTGTTGTACTGCGGTGTAGAGGCTATGAACCAGGGGCCTCATAAATTTTTGTGACGTTGTTTGTTTAAGTGCGTTGTTACACGTGAATTGGTATGTTAAGTCACAGTTATTCAAGAGCCTCTTTATGTTGCCTGTTTTGAACACCGCCCGCTTCATTTTAACAACGTATGTTCAACGTAATCTTTTGCTTTAACTGCAGTATATTGGTGAACCAAAACATGACGACCACCCGCTAAATAGCGTGTGTTGATCGACCTTTATAAAGGAACAAAACAGCGATTCTTCATGACACGCCTTCGACAAATCGTTGTTACGTTCCCGGAGGTACATGGCAATAGGTGTCTACGCACAGGTCACGTAAGTTCCCGTATATTTTGAGCGGGTTATTTGAGGGAGCGGAGCCGGTGTCCGATAACATTCTAAGTATGGATCAGCTGAATCTGGTGGCCAAGACATCAACTTGATTTCGCTATCGTGTTACTGAAACCACTGTACCACAGTGCTGACCTTGTGACACTAACAGTTACCACAGTGGAAGATGCCGTCCCTGTTGAGGGTACAGGTGGTCCGCCGTTGACCATAAAAAGATGCAGGTGTTCTAGAAACGTTTTCACCTCGTACACAGCTAACTACCTCAGAATACCACCAGAGTTTCTAGATGTAAAAGATGTCCTACTTGCATTGTACTGAACTGCGTCCGTGGCGCGCTGGATTTTTCGAGCAATGGTGGGATGATGAAGTATCCAGACACGACTATCAACATGTCGTAACAAGATACGCCAATCATCCTACCAGACGACAGATTTCCATTAATTTTAGCTCCAGTGTTGACTATGCCATGCCTACAGAAATCGTAATTGGCCATATCGTTGGGCCAACGAGGGAATACGTAGGATCATCTGCTGCAGGTCTGTGTGTTCAACAACATCGGTTGAACGATGTGCTCCGGAACGTTTGTAACTGCACAAGCTTTGTGCTCTGTCGTCATATCGGCCGCCTATCCTGTTTTACAGAGTGAACAAGCACCCGGCATTCACGTTTTATGATCGAGTGTGACCAACACCTTCTCGCCTACTCGTGGTTTTACCGTCCTTCAGCCACTTTCCACAGATACTCACGTCATCAGCAAGCAAACAACAGACCAGCTTCGCCGTTTGCGAGGAACTCATACCAGTCTGAATGTAGAGCCACGAGAATAGCGCTCGAGACATTGGCGCCGGCAATGTAGGTGCTCGTAGCAAGCCTAGCTTTACTTCTGGATCACTTCATTAAACTTTGAGCTGTATCAAACAATTCGCGCCCGCAGAAATGTCTATTCGTTACTGACGATACTCGCTACAACGTATCACTTCATACAATACAGAGTGATAGTCTTTACTCAACGAACAGTTGACTACAGTCTTCGATGTACAGTTCTGCCATCTCATACAACTCTCGCTACTGGATCTGACTAAAACGATTCTGTCGTCGTAAGCGATGACTGCACAGTGGGCTCTGTACTCTGCCGTTAGGACCCTTTCAGCAGTGGCGGCGTAAGGAACCTGTTGACGTTGCGTCCACGCCGTCGTCTCTCATTCGCTGTTGCGTCAGGAAGCGACTGTCTTTAACTGTGCTTCCGTCGTGGGGTGCCAATTTTGGCATGGGCTTTGGACCTCTATCTTCGAACGACACCATACTGCCCATTGTGAGACTCGTTTATGTTAGAGGTTTTCCCCATTTGAGGTTCGTTTCGTCTCTATAATAGTTCCCCTTTCGGGTCTTCTCAGCTTAAATACTTTCCTTACAACGGCACGTGCCCACAACTGAATGTCTCGGTGTGCAATGGTCATAATGTGTTGGCACCTCAGAGAACGTCAGTATCGCCGGTTACACCGTACACTCGAAACTGGCTGAACGAAAAATGATAACAAGGTGGTGTAATCCAACTAAGTGCATCAGGTGCGACTGAGTACTGCCATTTAAAACATTTGTTTCTACTGTGGACCTCATTGCAACCAAAATATTTGTCATATAAAAAAATAAGGCCTGATTTTCACAGAGTTGTTACGTAAAGTAACTCTTTCATATGCCTCAAACGCAGGCGCTGGAAACCGTTCCGAGAGTTCCTTCCAATTCTGTGACATTGCACATCGTACTTCAAATAAATCCAGAAAAAATGTATTTTTTTCATTGAAAGTAAGTGCCATACTAATGTCATACTGCGGAATATTTGCTTCTTAGCATCCAGAAATGCCCTTTTTATTCACGCCACTGTGGTATTTGCCAGAAAGTATGGAGTACTGCACTTTTCAGTATAGCTTGTTAGAATCTATGTTTCACAAACCAAGGTACGGAATTCCTGGGCTATATAATGTAAATGGAATAAAAGTTCTTTAACGGTTATTGACTGCCATATCCTCTGCCGTCAGCAGGACGCAGCATTTCCGTAGATCTTGCCAGGTATATCTGTGTTGAAAGAAATCTGTCAACTGTTAACACCACCAAGTTCGACGTCTCTTTTGTGACGGTATGAACACGATATTTCCACGGTGGTTTTGTATAGAGCAGTGACACCTTGTTAACCAAATGCACATCTTAAGCCAAATAAATAACGGCAATCAGTGGTATCGCACCACGCACGCACGGACGCGCAGACACACACACACACACACACACACACACACACACACACACACACACACAAACCTATTGAGCCTGATGATCATCATCATCATCTCCTTCATTGTTATCGTCATCGTCGTGAGGGCCGGAATTGGACAGTCTATTATTCCGTGCGAATGTTTCTGTTTCGAAAACTAATAACATTTTCGGGGTTCCCTTTGCTAAAGTACAGTATAAATGCCTTCTTCAATCCGCAAGTGTCTTTCTTGTATTTGTATTCTGTTATAGCTTACGCGACGTATTTTCGTTTGTTGTGCTTTATGGAACAGATCATCTTTCGAAGTCCACTAGCTAGTATGATAGTATATAGTTGGAGCTGATAACTTAATATGGTTAAAGGGACACTCAGGCATTTGGCAAAGCGGTGTAATAGATGGACGAGCAAAATACAGCGTGAAAGAGGAGAAGATTTTCCTTATACAGCTTTTGTGTTACGAGTACTTACACCTTTCAAGAGAAATTAGGTATACCTGAAATGGGAGCAGCAGTACACTCTGTATGTAGCATGTAGCGAACACTCAAAAAACGAGAGACATATGAACCACGTCTTTTGAGAAGGACTAGATCTGCTTCACTCTGATACAGACTGTTGGAATTTCATGAGATTAATACGGTGCACGGTACTTGAAGCAAACACTTGTTACTTTGTCACCGATCATATGAAAACACTGGTATTTTTTCAGGAGTAGCAATAAACTAGCCTCATAAGCGTACACTGCATAGCAAAACATCTGCAAGTCGTGGACGAAATATTGTGACGGAGGAATTAATACAGATTAACATTTTACATGGAATTCATAAATTTTGAGAAAGCTCTTGACTCATTTTTAATAAAATGTATCTTACAAAAAAGTGAAACCGCCCATCCGGTCACCTAGTCATCCAGCCCCTGTCGCCTTCCTAACGGTTTTCAGTGCCAATAAAAATTACAATTTCTGTATTTTATATAGTTTTTAATCGTTGTTCATGCTTATCACACCTTCAGACATAACGTTTCCATTTATTACTTCTTTAGTTCTAACCCTTTTTGGAACACATTTTGCAGAGAGTATCTAAATAAACACCTGAATGTAACTAGAAAACTGTGTCATTGTACGACACATAGTTCAAGAGATATGACGTCATAAACATTGACATACGTGGAAAACTAGCTAGCAAATTACCCAGATTTGAAGCTGATTTATACATGACAGTTCGGATTTTTATGGCACGGAGAAGATGGGAGGGACGTCCTCAAACCGTTACCCATTCATCTGGTCAAACAGGTTTTCAGTAGCAGTGCCCGCATCTCGTGGTTGGTTGGTTATTTTCGGGGAAGGAGACCTGACAGCGAAGTCATCGGTCTCATCGGATTAGGGAAGGACGGGGAAGGAAGTCGGCCGTGCCCTTTCAAAGGAACCATCCCGGCATTTGCCTGGAGCGATTTAGGGAAATCACGGAAAAGCTAAATCAGGATGGCCGGACGCGGGATTGAACCATCGTCCTCCCGAATGCGAGTCCAGTGTCTAACCACTGCGCCACCTCGCTCGGTCCCGCATCTCGTGGTCGTGCGGTAGCGTTCTCGCTTCCCACGCCCGGGTTCCCGGGTTCGATTCCCGGCGGGGTCAGGGATTTTCTCTGCCTCGTGATGGCTGGGTGTTGTGTGCTGTCCTTAGGTTGGTTAGGTTTAAGTAGTTCTAAGTTCTAGGGGACTGATGACCATAGATGTTAAGTCCCATAGTGCTCAGAGCCATTTGAACCATCAGTAGCAGTTTGCCTACCTAACCGCCTCTAGGGCAACAAAATGTTTGATTTTCAGTATTCCATATAACCTAATACTGACCAAATTTAAAAATTTAAAATTCTCTGATAACCTACTCACAACATGTGTAATCTTACGTTAAATGCTTAACACAATAAGTCAGGTACGACGAGCGTTCAATAAGTAATGCAACATATTTTTCACGGCCAACGTCGGTTGAAAGAATGCGGAATTTGCTGAGGGAGATCTGGAATATTTTCGCTTCGGACCCTACAGTTTCATGAAGTTCCGATACGTGGCAGCGCTATACTCAGCCTTCAAACTGTCGTCTCTGATGTGCGTCCCAGGCAGGAAGCTACCACTGAGCTTCTTTTTGACGGAAAACCAGAGCATCCGAGATATTCATAGGCTTTGCATGATGTCTGTGTAGACGTGGTGGTGAACACAAGCACGGTCATTCGTCGGGTGAGGCCTCTGTCATTATCGCAACAGCACTGGATTGGTCTTCCTGATCTCGAACCTTCTGGCTTCCACCATTTGGCCCAATGGAGGATGCACTTCGCGGAATTGGTGCAACGAGACTTTGGCTCCGACGTCTGCCGATAGAATGGTACCATGCGGGTATGGAGACTCTTCCGGTAGGGTGGCGTAAGGCCGTCGTATTGAAAGGAGATTATGTTGAAAACTAGAATTTTGTAGCCGAAAGAGCGGGAAATGATACGGGGTATTTGAATCTTGAATAAAACCGTCCTACTTTCAAGAAAAAAAAAATGTTTTGCATTAGTTACTGAACATCCCTCTTATTAATGTTGGACACTTTGTACAGGGTAGGGAAAATTTACAGTGCTAAGGAGAACAGAGTTCTAAGGTACAAAGAAACAGTCCGCAGCTCGAGGTCGTGTGGTAGCGTTCTCGCTTCCCACGCCCGGGTTCCCGGGTTCGATTCCCGGCGGGGTCAAGTATTTTCTCTGCCTCGTGATGACTGGGTGTTGTGTGATGTCCTTAGGTTAGTTAGGTTTAAGTAGTTCTAAGTTCTAGGGGACTCATGACCATAGATGTTAAGTCCCATAGTGCTCAGAGCCATTTGAGCCATTTTTTACAAAGAAACAGCAGAGGGAAAGAAATACAGTTCAAACCTGATTGTAGCAGGTGTTGAAAGTGACCGCGACTTATCTCTTGGCGCTTTTTGGCCCCGTTCTGCAAGTTTCTGAAGACAGGTCGAAAATACACTGCTGAAATTGCTGCAGTATCATCCGAAATGTTCTTATGCAGTTTTTCAAGCGTATGATGGTTGTTGCAATACACTTTAGACTTGAGGGCTTCCCACACAAAGTAACGACCTGGACAGCCAGCAACGGCGGCGACCACACTGATCCCTGCTAACAACTCTGTCAGACGCGAAGATTGTGTAAATACGCTCCAAGGTTCGGCCAGCAGTATGGGCAGTTGCTCCATCCTGTTGGAAGTAACTATAGGTCTTTCCCTCCTCCGTTAATACTGTCACAAATTCACGTCCAATCGTATTCACTTGTCCAGGCCACGTTATATGCCCCACGCTGTATATTCCACGCGGCACCTAACTCACTAAGCGCAAATTATCCAGACTTATTCAATCAATATTTCACAATTTTTATGTAATCGTAGAGGGTGGGGGAAGGGGACACTGAAAAGGTCACTCAACCACCATTCAAAAAGTTCATAGCTTTTGGAAATTTTTCTCGCCGATACCCCAACAAAGTAATGAGAAAGTTAGAGTACATTTTCGCTGCTCATGCAGTAAAACTTAAGCATTTATTACTGCTTTTCCACTAAGTGTAATCGCGACACATTTATCGTACAGTCTCCACACAAACCACTGGATGTACCTGCAGTATTATAGCATTTTCAGGCGCGTAGTTCAGGAGATACGTCGACATCAACACTGAAATGCTCGAAAAACTACTTTTCCTGAAGCGATTTTACACTTTAGAGAATCGGTGAATGATGGTGGTGTTACTGGTTAATTATAATAAACATCGTGAGGACTTCTTTGCTGAGTGTACACCTTGATGACGGCTAAGGAGTTCCTTGTGGAATGGCTAGGAGATGAAGTAATAAAAAAGAATTGTTCAGAAGAGTTATGCGAAAAACGTTGTTCTGAGTCCGATATATCACCGTGAAGAATGTTGCCGGAGCCCTGAAGTCCCTCCCGCAGAACTTGGGGCCACTCCGCTCACGTAGCTCGGTGCCCGGAGTGCAGCGGGACGAGTTACTGCCTCCTTCCTCCGCGGTGTCCAGCTCGCGGTATTCGGAGGGCCTCTCGCGCTACTTGCAGCGTCGCACGGCGGGATTCCGGAAGCTGCGGTGAGACTCTTTTCGGGGAGGTGCGCGGGCCGCGAGGTTCAATGTAGCGTGAATGGGCCAACTTGGCGGTCTGGCGCGCGCGAACTTTGGCCGGCGTGATTCACGGCGTTCCCAAAGAGCGTCCTGGCCGACCATTAAAGACGTGCCTCCTCCTGAGCATGGAGGGGGTGCAACACAAGTCGCGCTCGCTGTCTTTGCACAAATATTAGAAATCTTCGTTGGAAGCAGCCGTGGTGAGATAGAAGACAATCCGCGAGACCTGGCTCAGCCGTTGGAGAAGTTTACTATGGTGTCAAAGAATGTACTGAGGGTAGTCATAACGTTTTCATTTTCGCTTCAAAAGAGTATAGGTGAGCCGTGGTAAAAATTGCTGTTTTGAAGAGCGCGCCGCAACGCCTTCTCTGAAGCAGTCGTATTTCCGCGGATTCCGCCCATATTCGTCTTTTGCGTTAGTATTAATAATAACCCATTCCTATATTCCGTTTAGTGTTAACCGACTTGTGGAATATAAAGACCCCAGGCACGTCGGTGCAGTATGCCGCCAGTGATTCATAAGGCACTCTGAAAACGAGTCGGTGAAATATCCCTCAATTTCTACTGGCGACATCGTGGTGTAGATAGTGTCTGGAATTGGCTAATGTCTCTTCAGTTTGCAGGGATCCGGCGAACTACCTTCCCTCACACTTCTAGCTTCCACCCTCTCCCACAGCCACCACCCTTTTACAACCCTAGATTACAACTGATTAGTTAATACGAATCTGCTGTACGTAGAGGTGGTGAATTTGACATTTCTTCTTAACCCACATAATTTAACATTAAACATTAATTTTAAGCAATAAAACGCCATTTTTAGCATACCTGACTTTTCCATCCCCTGGTACTTGTAAACTATTAGCCCTAAGCAAACTACTTCGTAGTAATTTTCATGTTGTTTACTTTAGTATTAGTAAGTATTTTCGCTAGGAGCCGTGGTTTTCGTGTTGTTCAAGAAAAACATAAAACAGACTAACACGCCACCGAACTGTATATTTTGTGTTGTCCGTAGGACTCGTTCCAGCTATGTTACAAATGTTTTCTCGTAATTTTCCTCCGTGGGCTTGACTATTGGGCCATGTAATACTAAGTGCATTGGGACTACCACAGTGTGGTTTCCAAAGATCTACGCTCTTATGGAGCCACGCATGAATTTAGCAAACTATTGAAATATCCTGACAAGGTTACGGGAGGCTCACGGGACGAGGCGTCGTGAGCAGGTACTCAAGTTGGTTGCTTTTTCTGGTTTCGGTCCGCTACCAAATTGTACCACACTCGTTATATTCTCCCAACATCTAATAATGACTTCCTTTCTATTCGAATGAAGAAACTAACGTGCGGTAGGCATTTCCAGAATCAGGACAAGGTGATATCTGAGGCAGTACTTTTCCCGAAGAGCCAAATTACAGACGGCTGGAATGAAGGTCTGCGCCAAAACGTCCACCATTGGGAAAATAAAGTCGCATTGAAGGGTGAATACGTGGAGGAGGACTGACAGTGTCACCGTGTTTCATGTGATTCATGGTCATATCTTAAAATTTGCGGCTGGAAAACACTTTCACTCGAATGAAGAAGTGAAACTGTTACTCTTTAGAACATCGAGAATTGCACGTGTAGGTTGGCTTGGCTCTGAGCACTATGGGACTTAACATTTTAGGTCATCAGTCCCCTAGAACTTAGAACTACTTAAACCTAAGTAACCTAAGGACAAAACACACATCCATGCCCGAGGCAGGATTCGAACCTGCGACCGTAGCAGTCCCACGGTTCCAGACTGTAGCGCCTAGAACCGTACGGCCTCCGTGGCCGGCGCACGTGTAGGTTAGAATTGCGCTTCTATTATAAGACAACAATGCCGTCATCATTAACATCGTCATCGTCATCATCATCATCACCACCACCACCATCAGGTCAGTAATGTTCTACCATCTCAGATGTTCATAGATGGTCAGGTGATGTGGTCTATTCTCCCTCTGTTCTGTTGTGTGGTCCTTCTTTCCACTTTCTATCAGTTCGTATTGTCATGAGCTAATCTTACTATCTCTACATAAATATTACAACAAATGTCATTTCCGAGGATCAAGGGATGCCGTGGTAGTTATGAACATATGCTTTCCATGTAGGCTTTCACGGCCGGCGTCTTTATCAGTAAACACTTCCCGGCTAAGTTGCCGTGGTCGATCTGTAGAACTTCTTCTCCCTGACGTTTCGTTCTCAACTACGCAGAACATCTTCCGAGGTGAATCGACGACTGGCTGCTAGGAGCTGGGGCCGCCGCTTGTATAGAGATCGTAGAAGGCGCCACCACACGTCACGTGGCGTCGATGTGCAGCTATTTCTGGCTATCGTCTGTTCTCTCGATTGCAGGCAATCGATTGTCACGTGATTGATGCAACGTCGACCGCCATATCTTATCCAATTTTAATCCTTCTTTTTTACGATTAAAATTGTATTGATGTTTGTGGATTTCAATTGCCTCTCTATACATGGAGATTAGTGCAGAAGTGTCTTCCAATAGGCAGAAGGAGAAGTTTGATCGTCTACAAGAGGGACGACAGGAAACACCGATTCCAAACAATTCCCAAACGGTTATTAATTTATCGGAAAAAGAATTGTCTAAGGAAGAACTTTCTCTTCTGTGTAAAGGAGGGAATTTTGCGATAACTCCATCCAAGATTCCTGTGGAGGACATTATTGCTAATACAGAGGCAGGAATTCGTCAGTTACCATCATATTCTGCTGATGAAATTAGAATGGAAACCTCCAGGATATTACGCAAAGCTAAGCCACCCAGCAGCAATCTGTCTCAAGGGGAAAGGAAGGCATTGTGGGAGATCAATGCAGACAAGTATGTTATTATAGTTGCCGCTGACAAGGGAAATGTTACTGTTTTAATGAATACTGAGGATTATCACAAGAAGATCAGTGATCACCTGGAATCCAGCACATACAAGAAGTTGAAAAAGGATCCCACAACGAATGTGCTGAATGCCACCAATCGTCTGATAAAACAGTCTTCCATTCCTACAGAAGTTAAAAAGTATCTTTGTAAAACGGAGGCTTATCCTCCGAGATTACATGGAGTACCAAAGATACATAAACCTGATGTTCCTTTGAGGCCAATAGTCAGCGCAATTGGAGCTCCTACCCAAGAACTAGCCAGACACCTTGCCTCTTTGTTACAATCTTACATTGGCAAAATGAGAGTCATATTAAAAACTCTCTACACTTCATTGAGAAATTGAGGGAAATTACTGTCGGTCCTAATGACATACTTGTCAGTTTTGATATAGTGTCTTTGTTCACGATGGTTCCAGTCTATGAAGCTCTCTCCCATATAGCCGATATGTTCCCTACTGATATAGTAGCTTTGTTCCAACACTGTCTATCCTCAACATATTTTCAGTACAATGGTGAATTTTATGAACAGATCGATGGGGTAGCCATGGGAATCCCCCTAATTCCCGCAATCGCGAATTTATTCATGGAATATTTTGAACATCAAGCACTGCAGTCGGTCAAAAAAAGCCCCTCGAAGTGGTATCGGTATGTGGTTGATACCTTTGTAATATGGAATCATGAGGAAGAAGACTTGAATGATTTCCTGGTACACTTAAATAGCATCAACCCAAAGATTAAATTTACTATGGAGAAGGAGAAGAATGGACAACTTAACTTCTTGGATGTATCAGTTATCAAACGGGCGGATGGGACCTTAGGCCATAAGGTCTACAGGAAAGGTACACATACTGATCGCTACCTCCATAGGAACTCAAACCACCACCCTAGGCAAAAGAGGGGGGTCATAAAAACACTAGTGGATAGGGCCAATAATATTTGTGAACCAGGCTACTTACAAGAAGAACTAAATTATTTACGAATGGCCTTTGCGAAAATTGGTTATACGAAAAACGAGATTAACCGAGCACTTCACTCAAATAGAAAAATGCCTAAAAATAGGAGACAGCAACAACCATCAGCTGGAAAAGTATTTCTTTCGTTCATCCATAATATCACGGATAGAATTGGAAAAGTACTAGCCAAGTTTCAGGTAGAGACCATTTTTAAACCTACTAAGAAAATTAGTGAGGGCCTAAGATCAACAAAAGGTGCTCTTCACCCCCTAGCCACCCCAGGGGTATATAAAATTCCGTGTAGTTGTGGCAGGGTTTACATAGGAACTACAAAAAGAAGCATCAATACACGGTTGACGGAGCACAAAAGAAACTGTCGCTTGGGACATATCGACAAATCGGCAGTAGCGGAACATGTTTTTAAGGATGGAGATCACGAAATAAAATTTGGTGAAACAAGCGTGCTAGCGAGGACGTCGCACTATTGTAGACGTATGTATAGAGAGGCAATTGAAATCCACAAACATCAATACAATTTTAATCGTAAAAAAGAAGGATTAAAATTGGATAAGATATGGCGGTCGACGTTGCATCAATCACGTGACAATCGATTGCCTGCAATCGAGAGAACAGACGATAGCCAGAGATAGCTGCACATCGACGCCACGTGACGTGTGGTGGCGCCCCCTACGATCTCTATACAAGCGGCGGCCCCAGCTCCTAGCAGCCAGTCGTCGATTCACCTCGGAAGATGTTCTCCGTAGTTGAGAACGAAACGTCAGGGAGAAGAAGTTCTACAGATCGACCACGGCAACTTAGCCCGGAAGTGTTTACTGATAAACATATGCTTTGTTTGTTTAATATCTTCCGTAGACATCTAGCCCCAGTTACTCTGTTTCATTCTGCTTTATTTCATACTTTAAAGGCCATCTTTTTAACATTCTTCCTTGCTATTCTCTGCTACAGACTTGCACTTTCAGAAATTTCCTCCTCAGCAAAGCTGTTTTATTCAGTAATGCTCTTTTAAACTGTGTCATTATATTTCTGATACATTCCTTGCTTCTGCCATCCCGTGTAATCTTGCTTCCCAGACAGGATGCCTTCCTCACATCCACTATTTTCTCCTTCCAACTGTAATGTTAAAAAAATCAGTATTTTCGTATGTCAATCTCCACCTCTGATGTGATGAACGTTAATCCATCTGTGTGCTAAATGCTTTCTGGCCTATAAAACCCCACAAAGGTATTTATCAAAATTGATTTCCTTTCACCCATTCGTTTTACCACCACTTTGTTAGTTTGGTTGTCGATTTCCTATACTTTCCTGACACGAAACCGGATAGCTTTACAGGTATATTCCATCAGTTTTTGTTTCCAGTTCTTTTCATCATGCAGATGGAGAATGCTTAGCAAAAATGTCTTTGTAGACGGGCTATACATTAATATTATTAAATATATCACCTGTAAGGAGGAGAAACGAATGACCCATTGGAGAAGGATACGACAAGTGCCATAGAAATTACGAGGGGCCTTCAATAGGTAACGCAACACATTTTGTTTCTGAAAGCAGGATGGTTCTCTTCAGGCTCCCTGTACAACACATTATTCTCCCATCTTGCGCTTTCAAAATACTATTTTTCAACATAATCTCCGTTCAGTGCTACAACCTAACGACATCTTAGTGTAAAGGCTTATATGCTCACGTGGTACCAATGTACTGGTCGATGTCGGTTCCAACATCATGCTGCATCAGTAGTATCTCCACCATCTACGTACTGTTTCTCGTGGAGGGCGTCATTATTTGGACCCAACACATGGAAGTCGGAAGGTGCGAGATACAGGCGGTAGGATGTACGAGGAAGAACACTCCAAAGAAGTTTTGCGAGCTACTCTCTTGTACGGATTTGCGTTGTCATGGAGAAGGAGAAATTCGTTTTCGTTTTTTGGCGATGAACACGCTGAAGTCGTTTCTTCAGTTTCCCGAGCATAGCAAATTACACTTCACAATTGATCAATGCACCACAAGAGAGGACATGAAACAGAATAAACAACTTCAAACACTCAAAAGAAAGTCGCCAAGGCCTTATCGGTTGAGGGAGCGGCTCTGAACTTTTTCTTCGGAGGAGAGGTAGTGTGATGTCACTCCATGTATTACTGTTTTGTTTCCAGTTCAAAGTGATGAACCAATCTTTCATCGCCTGTGACCTTGTCTGACAAAGCTGTCACAATCAGTCTCGTAATACGCGAGCAATTCCTCAAAGATAGTCCATCGCTGCTCTTTGTGGTCTTCTAGGGACGTTCAGTTGCGCAGCGAAGAATTTAATCGTAATCCGTCGATCACCTCAAATGAGAGTGGCCACACATTGCAGCACTGCAGTTTTCACAGTAGGCCGGCCGGCACGCGGGATATCGGACAGGTTTTGTCGCTGTGATCACAGAGGCCTCGCCCTACTACTCACCGTGTTTTTGTTCACTGCCAGATCTCCGCCGTAAACATTCTGCAGGCGCCCATAAATATCTAAAATGCTCTGGTTATCCGCCAAAAGGAACCCAGTAACAAGTCTGCTTGGAACGCACTTCCGTTACAGACGTCATTTTGAAAGCTACGCTGCCACAAATGGGAACTTAATGGACGTATGGTAACCTAACGGGGAATAATCTACGATGCTCCACAAAAAATGTCGCATTTTTTCAAACAACATTGTCGACGAAAAAATAGGGTTCCATTAATTATTGAACGACGCTCATCTAAAGGTAAGAGTGTTTGTGACGTTGGCTAAGGGTTTGGGAATCCAGAGGTTGTAACAGAGATGAAGATGACACAAAATGCCAGTAAGATGTATTCTGTTGAGGACAGCGTAAACGCATTATTAGTAAACTCTGCGGATCATTAAATGGTGAATTTCATCAGGAGAGTCACAAAAAGTCCTCGTTGTTACTCTCTTTACAGTCATTCCTGCTGCGAATTGTGTAAGAGCATCGGTTAAATACTGGAGGTGGTAGTGCTACGAAAATCCTTAGCCCTGAGCTCGGCAGTGGAGGAGGAGGATTTTCGGCAGCCATCCTGTGGTGGCATTCAGCAGTATGGCGCTGAAGGGGGGAGGGTGGAGGAGGATTAAATGACAGGAAAAGCGCTTTTCACTGCAAGCGTAAAGGTGCGGAAACGGCGGCCGCGTTTCCACGGCATGAAAGCGGCTGGCGTATTAAAAGGGCACTCCTGCGGACGGGAAGCGATCAAACATACATACGCGTCAAATATTTAGCGTCTCCGGCGGCGCGTGGCCGCAGCTGCAGCCGGAGCGGAATCTGCAGGTCTCAGGCACGTTGTAGCGCCGACGCTGGCGCCCCTGGGGCGGATTCCGGTATTTCATCGTCCCGCTGCCATCAAATGTTAAACCTATCCTGGTTCGATTAAATATTAAACGTTGTAAAAGTTGTGTGGGAAAAAAATATGGAGAGCTGGATCAGTTCTGGTTTTGTGTCACCTTGAAAAGTATTGATTGTGCGGACTTGTTTGTTCTATATTTAACTTGTAGTGCAATAGCATGTTTCATTTTTGAAAACCTGACGTATTCTCCTTACACTTGGTATTAATTTTTACATTTTTTTACGATTCACTCTAAACTTTTTAGTTCTTGTTTGATACCTCTAAATCTTTCCATCTTCAGTAATGTGCATCCTATGGTTGTCTACTGATATAATAATTTGATATGTATTCAACGACACAAGCTGGACATAATTTGTTGTAGTTTTGTTTTAACTGGTTGATAATAAAAATCTGAGACTGGCTTGACGCTCTTCCAAGGTATCACAAAAATTCAGCTTCTGCCGTTGAGGTTGTTCTAATGTTTTGTAATGTAGTTCCATCTAAAATCATATTGCAGGACATCATTTTCTGAAATAGGCTGAACGAACGTCATCCTGTTAAAGTTATCAAATTATTTGACGAATTCTCTGTAAGTGTTTTATAGACAAAAGGGCTATTCTTACCCTATTGCTTACGCTATACCTGGATAAGCGTCCCTTTCAAAATCATCTAAGGGTGCTGCTTAGTTATTTCAGTGTCATCTCTTTGTCTGCAAAAATGAAATATGGTACACAGTTTCTCATGTACATAGATCTGTTTCTTTATTTCAATGAAAATAGTTTTATTTTTTATGAAATCAAACAGTAGTCTCTTAAGTGGAGATGTAAATCTGGTAAAAAGTATTCTTACTTTGCAGTCTCGATTTGAAGTTGGATTAAAATCTTTCAGTGTATGTTAGAGGTAGCTTTCAAAAGGGTTACTACACTTCATATCAGTTCGAAGTAATCACTATGGAAACTGTTTGTCATATTAATGGATGTACTGGACTTTTATATAAGTATTGTATTGTACAATATCCTGTTAAGAATAATGTTACCAGAAATAGTAGAAAAGTGCCAAAGTGGACTGATTTTAATATCGAAGAAGCAATGACAGGCCTGTAAATTTATTTCAACCAGGGAATGGAATTCCCAGAGTGGTGTACAATGCTATTACTGGCGTTAGAAATGAATCCAACTCAAAGGAAAATGCAACGCATTGATATCAATAATAGGAGTATACTGAAAGCTAAATGTACGACAGTGTAGAAGAAGTGAAAGACAGTTGCTTCTGGGTAAAACGGGATATTTTCAGGTAAAGTCTAACGTTGAGAGCTAATGATGTTGACGATCATGTACCTTTATTTCCCCATGATAGTCTTAATTTGTTTGTGTCAGCACATATTTTACGTGGATTATTTCATGGAGTAAGTTTTCGAGTAGCAGTTTGACTTTATTTCTTCCACCACGATCGATATTTTTGGAAAGGCTGTAACTTTCTCTATCATGATTTAAATAATGAAAAACTGCACAAGTTATTTAGGTTTTTATACGCACAAATCAATTTTATGTCTCGTATTTTGTGTAATGGAAGAGGCCAATACTTGTAATTAGAAAAAGACACTAACTTTAACATATGAAAAACGTACCAATATTAATTTATCCAGGTTTTCAATTGCAGAATAACATCAAAAAGACAACTAGAGTGCAAATAGGCAGAAAATCGCACATAAAAACACTACAAAAATATTTATGTACACAACATTTGAAAATGTGATTAATTCTATAAACGCGATGTGCTAATCATGAAAAAAAGATTAATTAGTGCAGTTTTCCATTATTTAATGATAAGTTGTTTGCTTTGTTTTCAGGATCACTAGCTTTCCCACGAGATAGCTTACTGAAGTATCATATGGAATGAATAGAGAAGAAACTCTGAAAATAGTGAATGAAGTACATACCGAATGCAGCGTACATTTTCAGACCGCATGGCACATTGTTCAAGGGAGAAGGCACGACTGTGTAATTTTTTTTTAATATTTAATGTAACAGTCTCTTTTGTAAATAGCCGCACTTCATAATTAGTTTCGATCATATTTCATGATCATTTTCAGATCTAGAAATAAAATTTAATAAAAACAATAAGAGAAATTACGTCTGTACATCACATATATTTACATTATGTAAGCTTTAATAATTCTTAAAATTTTACCTTAACAAGTGATGCTACCGATTGATAGTATTTAAAATTTAAGATCCTTAAAATTGTACCTGAGTTGTGAGAAAAATTCCTTAGTCATCAGCTGTAACGCAAAACGACTAGCACAACAGTATATTTGTGATCACATTCCATGGCAACAAGCATTTTACAAAGCCCACTGTGCGTCATACAGACCCGCTTATCATGGGTAAGGGTGGGGAAGGGAAGAAAGTGGCATGGGGAAGGGAAAGCATAGATTCTGTGCGGCTTTAATATGTAACACATAAATTGTGTAAAAGATATAGGGCAATTAACTTAAAAGTAAGAAGCAATTTAAATAATGCTGCTAACACCGATACATGCAACGTCTTGTTAAATTTCAAAATTAAATTAAAACATTGCACTAATCATTTAGTGCACGCAGGACGTGTAAGGTGTATTTGCTACTTGTGTATATTGCTCTAAAAACCTAATGTGTTGTTTGTTAATCCTTGAGTATCGTCTGTGGTATCACATACCGATACAACCCTAGTGGCATATCACAGTTGGAAAAGGAACTTAAAGTTTCTATCCAGCGCCGTTAGCGATCGTGGTGGATCTAGTGCAACCAATGGAGCATGTACGCTGAGTCACGCCTTTAGCAGCTCAGTAGCTTGAGTGCCCTCTGTCGCTGCGATATATGAAGGCTGGCGGCAACGATTCTGTCCACTCACGCTTGGAGCCACTTCAATACATGACGCTACACAGAAGCCACCCAGTCGATGCTCCGATTCCACCGTTGTTGCTGATGAAGTAGCTGGACTCTGTTTCTTACTGTATTATTTGTTCCTCATCTCCTTACCATTGTGTATAAAGTCATACACAACATCCGCTGTATATAATGATTCATAATTATTTTGATATGTCAACTGGTTGTAAAACGTGATGTCAGTATATTTGGCAATCTTAGTAATGATGAAAATACTGATGTTGGATGGATTTTAAGGAATTGTTGAATAGGAGACCCACAGGGACACTTTTAACCACCTGATGGTGAATATTCTCTCTCCTTCCCTCAATAGAACGTTTCTTTCAATAAGTGTAAGTGTCTAGTGTAGGTGACGTATTGTATGAATGTTTAATTTTGTGTCGTGTTTGCAGTTTTGATGGCTTTTTGTTGTTACGTCTATAGTGGAATGTTGTGCTTGTTTTGTAGTTGTTGTTGTTATTGATGATGATAATGAATATGACGAAAAGGAGGAGTAGGAGGAGAAGGAGACGGAATAGAACCAAATGGCGTACCTACACATAGATTATTCCCTTCGAATACGCCGCATCTGCGAACGGATTGTCATCAGTCCTCACTGCATGACAGGCTGTGGTTGATACAGATCTTTATCACTAAGATGGATGAAGAATCCGGTTGCAAATAATGCTACTCTACTACTTCTACCCCAGCCTTCCTAGTGCGCTAATACCTGCAGTAAAATTTATTTCACCTTCAGGAATGCAGCTGGCTATTTCCGATTCGAGGACCGCCACAACAGCAAACCATTGGCGACCTCTGCTGTGGAGGTTTATCTTCATTATCATTTATCGGCAGGTTCCTATGACAGCGACTGTTGTACAACTGTATGCGGCCGTTTACATTGCGAAGTGTAACGCTGCTTCCTTTGGACGCAAAGATGAACATATAAAAATAGTAACCAAAACCCAATACAAGTCCCAAACACTAGATCCAGATTTCATAAAAAAAAAAGAAAACAGAGTCCCACTGTGATAGCATCACTTGAATAGTAGCAATTGTACTGAAGAGAAACAATGTAAAAAGAAATAGAAAAGAGATCCAGTACAAAGTAACTTAGTATTTTTGCAAAAGAAAGTAAAATAGAATCCCTTTTGTATCAAATTAGAGTAAAAGTAGATGCAAAGTAGTGTATCGATCATGGAGTAGAACAAGTGAGCCCAAAAATAGTCCTTGTGAGTACTCTTTGAGGACACCAAGAATACAGAAGATAAAGCTATACACTGTTAATGTGCTTCTAGAGGTTGCTTGATCGTGTCGTAACTTAACGTGTGCTCTTGTACGTAGGAGATACGAGACTGTTTTTACATTTTGTAGATTTGCGATCTGCTAGAAATCATTAAGCTTGAAATAGGTAGATCAGCAACTTTGAGTATATCATTAGGTAAAGTCTAGATAGGAAAAGAACTGAAATTTGTCTTAAATTGATTACTATCAACGGAAAACAAAACTTTGCCCCAAAGTGATAGACTGTTAGAAATTTAACGAAAAAGGAAGTTAATATTAGTATCGAATTGTAGGAAAATGCCTAGATTTCGTTAAAGCAACTGGTGAAATCTGGATCTTATTTCAAACTCTTTGACCGAAATTTACGTAACTAATTCCACCCAGCATGGGGAAAGGTTACTTCTTTAAGACAATGATAGAATGTGCTTAGACTATAATAAACCAGCATAACGTGAATTTACAGTGTTTGACATTTATTTCAAACCAAATAATATTACGTGCGTACGAAAAAATTTATCAGTGCAACGATACGTATTAACAAAAGAGCGGTGCACACACACACACACACACACACACACACACACACACGTATATATATATATATATATATATATATATATATATATATATATATATATATATATATATATATACTGGGTGTTACAAAAAGGTACGGCTAAACTTTCAGGAAACATTCCTCTCACACAAATAAAGAAAAGATGTTATGTGGACATGTGTCCGGAAACGTTTAATTTCCATGTTAGCGCTCATTTTAGTTTCGTCCACCTACGCTCAATGGAGCACGTTATCATGATTTCATACGGGATACTCTACCTGTGCTTCTAGAACATGTGCCTTTACAAGTACGACACAACATGTGGTTCATGCGCGATGGAGCTCCTGCACATTTCAGTTGAAGTGTTCGTACGCTTCTCAACAACAGATTCGGTGACCGATGGATTGGTAGAGGCGGACCAGTTCCATGGCCTCCACGCTCTCCTGACGTCAACTCTCTTGACTTTCATTTATGGGGGCATTAGAAAACTCTTGTCTACGCAACCCTTGTACCAGATGTAGAGACTCTTCGTGCTCGTATTGTGGACGGGTGTGTGTAATACAATACGTCTTTCTCCAGGACTGCATCAGCGCATCAGGGATTCCATGCGATGGAGGGTGGATGCATGTATCCTCGCTAACGGAGGACATTTTGAACATTTCTTGTAACAAAGTGTTTGAAGTCACGCTGGTAAGTTCTGTTGCTGTGTGTTTCCATTCCATGATTAATGTGATTCGAAGAGAAGTAATAAAATGAGCTCTAACATGGAAAGTAAGCTTTTCCAGACACATGTTGTCCACATAACATATTTTCTTTCTTTGTGTGTGAGGAATGTTTCCTGAAAGTTTGGCCGTACCTTTTTGTAACACTATATATATATATATATATATACTTTGTTGCTCTAAAAACTTATCGTACTGATTCAGACTATTTACCTTAACTAAAAACTTTAGTGGAGAAACTATTGCTGTATGTAGAACGTAATCACGATTAGTGCAATAATAGCAGTTTGTTGGCATCTACGTGTAGCTATGCTCGTACAGGCCGGGGAGCATATGATTATTTGAGCTGGCCGGTACAATTAATGCGCACTCGACGTGAATATAGTGCAACAGGACAGACTTCATTTGCAACGTTCCTTATCAGTCCAGACATTCTACCGCTAGCTGGTCGGAACACGAACATTTTCAATAGAAGGTGCAGTTACAGAAGTTAAGCAGAAGCAACCCAAATTGGCATTCCGAATGTGTTGTTGCACCAATGTAATTTGCTTGCTCACACATTCACCGTTCATACGCCAAATGTGCGTGAAGTTGTGTTTGAAAGAGCGCTAACTCTTTTCCCCACAAGTAGCTCTTTTCAGTATTCTTATCCTTACGACTTAAGAAACATTTAAAAGAAATGTTCTCGTAAAGACGAGGTTATTTGCACGGTAAACGAATAATCACTGCAATTAGTAACAACAAACTAGAGGTGACGAGGTAGTACAGATAAAAACGGAATATGTTTTCATGTATGGAATGTAAAGAGCAGTTTATCAATTAATTAAACATAAAGGAGTTTTACTTGTTGAACAGTGTTTAGTGAATGAACTTTGTGTTGAAAATTTGTTCTAAACGAGTGTTTCTGACCGACAAAACTCATGCATACATTGTCCTCCCCCAAGATCTAAAATATCATCATTTCATCAAGGTGTTGAACTCGCAACACTACGCAGTCTTCTTGCCGAGGGTCAAAGTATACCTCATCATATGCAGAAAATGCTGTATTTTATTTCGAAGATGTTCTTTACTATTTCACCTTACGTGTTCCACCACACGTGCTTCCTTATGAAGAAAAATCAGTTTTATAAGTGAAACTATTAAAATACTTTCTTTTTCATAATATTGTTACTATTAAACTACTTGTAATTTTGGTTCTGTGACGCTTGTATTCCTTTTTTTATGCAGATGTGGCTCTTCTGTGGGCATTTGTATGAAATCGAAAATACCAGATTCAGGAAAGCAGCATTTGTTGAACGTACCTCTTCTTCATTAGAAGTTTAATCAGGAGTTCCTGTGAATTAGTCCTTAGGTGCCCCAGCCTGAGCAGCTACATTTTCAGTTTCTGCACGATCCTTAGTAACAAAACAGTATGTGGCTCCCGCCGCCGCAGTAGCAAACCGATACTCATTAAGAAGGAGATCGTAAGGATCGATATCACATTTTTTGAAAGTATTAATCGCATTAGTTACTGTTGCTCAATAGATGACGATGTCAATGAACTTGCCTAGTCAGCTTACCGAAGTTAAGATGTTTTAAAAATGTTTCATCTTTGAAGTAGGATTAAGAAAAACAAGTCATGAATATTATCTTAGAGGTCATCTACAACAAAGATAATACAAATATCTCAGCATTTATGCCACAATCCATGTACTAAATGTCTTGAACTTTGAAAAGGTTAATCGTAGTACACCACAGTTACCTTACACACGTTGTACTGACCGCTGCCGTTTCAATATGCTAGATTTTTATGCATCATCCATATGATCATGTTACCTAAACGTGTAAGCTCTGACTAGCTGATGAGGTGTCATACCAAGCTCATCATTTTGACCCGGTCGCCCCTGTTTGTCATATTTTTGAACAATCTTCTCATTCCATCCTCGCTGGCTGCTTATAGCAGAGTGCTGGCAATACGTCCCGGGCGTTATGTGCAGCCTATAGGCTACCGGTCAGAGTGACGTGACGCTGGGACGCCACGGGGCTATGCCGCGGTGCTGAATCAATACGGAGAGGGGTGGGGAGGGAGTGGGCGGTGGACGAGAGGGGGAGGAGGGGATGAGGTTGGCGCCGCAGGTGTCGCATACGTGAACGCAGCCCGGCGCAGCCCGGAGCTGCGGAGATAACTTTGTTTGCCGCAGCCGTGTACCCGACGGCGGCAGGCCGCGCCCTCTCTCTGCCCCCCTCGCTCTGCCAGCACCACGAGTCACGCCTCCCACACCCACAAGTTCTCTGACTGCGTGCGTACTGAGAGGGCTGACACACTGGTTAAGACACTGCAGTCCCAGTCGAGAGAACTGTAAATCGAATTCCTGTTTGACCATCCTCGTTTAAGTATTCCTCTGAATTCCATAAATCCTGTAAGTGTATAATATAGGGATCACATTCTTTTCAACATTTCTTTGAAAGAATCTTTGTAGGAGATTACTTCCTTTATCCATATGGGTAGAGAATACCGCGACTTTTTTCGTAAATTACACAGTAGCAAATACTGCAAGCAGTGACAAATGTTTTTATAAATGATTTTATTGTTCCGTTACCAGTTTCAGGCCTCAACCCATCGTCAGACAGAAGCGCAGATTTCTTAGCAAGTTTTACATTTGGTCATAATATATAACAAAGTTTTTGTGATTACATAGTTCACGAAAGGTTGTATATTGTATATAAGCTCTATAAATTGTACTTACTTAATGAAAAGCTCTTTCTTACATAGTATATGAGAGAAAATTGATACTTTCTTCGATCCATAGTGATCTATGAGCTAAATTAATGCAAGGTGACTAAAACATTTGTTTACATCGATTGCTGATTTCATGTGCCAAAAAACATATTTGTACAGGCATGGCATACTTCTGGAGCTACTGGAAATATACTTATTCATAGTACACATCATTTTAAACGCATACATTGACTTATTTAGATTTGAGAGCTCCTGGCAATGGCCAGTGAAGAATATTCTCTCAATCAATTAATTATTTGTATGAAATTTTGGAAGTATATGTGGGAGAGCCAGTCCTGACCAAACTCTACCATCTGGTGAGCAAGATGTATGAAACAGGCGAAATACCCTCAGACTTCAAGAAGAATATAATAATTCCAATCCCTTTCGAAATGTGGTGCTACAGAAGAATGCTGAAGATTAGATGGGTAGATCACATAACTAATGAGGAAGTATTGAATAGGATTGGGGAGAAGAGAAGTTTGTGGCACAACTTGACCAGAAGAAGGGATCGGTTGGTAAGACATGTTCTGAGGCATCAAGGGATCACCAATTTAGTATTGGAGGGCAGCGTGGAGGGTAAAAATCGTAGAGGGAGACCAGGAGATGAATACACTAAGCAGATTCAGAAGGATGTAGGTTGCAGTAGGTACTGGGAGATGAAAAAGCTTGCACAGGATAGAGTAGCATGGAGAGCTGCATCAAACCAGTCTCAGGACTGAAGACCACAACAACAACATGTGGTTTCTTAATTCTAGTTGATCATTCTGGATTCTGTGACTTTATGTGAATGTGGTTGTATGTTTTAATACTTCTAACGAATTCATTTATTAATGTTTCTGTGTTGGGACAGTTGAGCAGCAGAAGTTAATTTATTTAGGTTTTTGAACCTGACAACGTCCATGTGTTCTCGATATCATACACTGAAGTTCGTACCTCTTCGATCGCCGTAAAATACAAGGCGCATAGAACAATTTAGCCTTTAAATGCCGAACTAGTACTTCATGGTTTATTTTTAAATTATGAACGATTTTGTTTTTCATTTTATTATTTGTGGGGAAACTTGCGTCGAGGTCTTTGACACAAAAAAAGGATGGAATCTCATATTACACTTTACCAGTGAATAGTATGTTTACATATTTCACGGAGTTCTGAGAACCTATTTGTGCTAAAGTGGTGTTCAGTGTGGATATATAGCTGTCTTTGTAACTGTTCATGTTTTTAGTTGTGATGTGAAGCTTATTGATGGTATCAACGCTGTAACAATTACTGCGGACCATTAATTTGATTGCTTTAGTTCTTGTGTACAGCAGGATTTTTCCATTTGGTTGACCATTACCCTAGAGTATGCTCAGGTGATATGATGAACCGTTAGTTGTGACATCACTTGTAGTGGGTTTTCCCTAAATTTTAAATTTACGTTTACGACTGTATTGTACAATTTTTAAGTCCAAGGAATATATGGTATAATCAGTTTTATGCTCAAACAGATTTTATGTTTTGGTGCAGTTTCTTAAGCTCTATTACAAATTGATCAATATCTTCTACTATTACATCAAACAAGATATATGTAGTTCTTGATAGTGTTTGCAATATATAATTTTTTCCTGAAATGTCATGTTTGCTTTGGAAAAGGATGATTCTAATAATTTACGTGAATTTTAGCTAGCAGGGTAGCCAGGTAACTCCCTTTTCAAGGCCATCTTCCTGTTCGTAAAATTGATTATTAATGCTGAAGTAGTTATATGTTATAACTATGGTTAGAGTTTCATAAGCTCTTACATTTCAGGTAGACTGATCTTTTTATATTTGAGCAAGTTATTTACAATAATTGGGGGTGCTTCTATTACTGGTGTATTTGTATAGAAGTGAACTTTATCAAAGGACGCGAACCTTATTGTGTTTAGTACGAGAATGTCTTTCATTCTTTCTACAATCGCATAGCTACGATTGAAGTTTTCGAACTGAAGGGTTCATCACTGTACATTCAGCCTTTTCAGTTGAGGTTGTTGTTGTTGTTGTTGTGGTCTTCAGTCCTGAGACTGGTTTGATGCAGCTCTCCATGCTACTCTATCCTGTGCAAGCTTCTTCATCTCCCAGTACCTACTGCAACCTACATCATTCTGAATCTGCGTAGTGTATTCATCTCTTGGTCTCCCTCTACGATTTTTACCTTCCACGGTGCCCTCCAATGCTAAATTTGTGATCCCTTGATGCCTCAAAACATGTCCTACCAACCGATCCCTTCTTCTAGTCAAGTTGTGCCACAAACTTCTCTTCTCCCCAATCCTACTCAATACCTCCTCATTAGTTACGTGATCTACCCACCTTATCTTCAGCATTCTTCTATAGCACCACATTTCGAAAGCTTCTATTCTCTTCTTGTCCAAACTAGTTATCGTCCATGTTTCACTTCCATACATGGCTACACTCCATACAAATACTTTCAGAAACGACTTCCTGACACTTAAATCTATACTCGATGTTAACAAATTTCTCTTCTTGAGAAACGCTTTCCTTGCCATTGCCAGTCTACATTTTATATCCTCTCTACTTCGACCATCATCAGTTATTTTACTCCCTAAATAGCAAAACTCCTATACTACTTTAAGTGTCTCATTTCCTAATCTAATTCCCTCAGCATCACCCGAATTAATTTGACTACATTCCATTATCCTCGTTTTGCTTTTGTTGATGTTCATCTTATATCCTCCTTTCAAGACACTGTCCATTCCGTTCAACTGCTCTTCCAAGTCCTTTGCTGTCTCTGACAGAATTAAAATGTCATCGGCGAACCTCAAAGTTTTTATTTCTTCTCCATGAATTTTAAAACCTACTCCGAATTTTTCTTTTGTTTCCTTTACTGCTTGCTCAATATACAGATTGAATAACATCGGGGAGAATCTACAACCCTGTCTCACTCCTTTCCCAACCACTGCTTCCCTTTCATGCCCCTCGACTCTTATAACTGCCATCTGGTTTCTGTACAAATTGTAAATAGCCTTTCGCTCCCTGTATTTTACCCTTGCCACCTTCAGAATTTGAAAGAGAGTATTCCGGTTAACATTGTCAAAAGCTTTCTCTAAGTCTACAAATGCTAGAAACGTAGGTTTGCCTTTTCTTAATCTTTCTTCTAAGATAAGTCGTAAGGTTAGTATTGCCTCACGTGTTGAGTATAGGAGGAAGTTATACTCTTTTAACACTTTTTTAACTGTAGTCTGTAATTTCAGAGATTGTTACTATAGAGCTTCCTTTCTCTGCTGTAATTACAAGCACTTTTTATCTTTGTCAGAGAGATCTTTTATCAGAGAAACTATTATTTATTGACCATTATCAGCAGCTTTCAAACCTAAATAATGCCAAAAAGTATCTTTGCAATAGCTTCAGAAGTATGCCACATCTGTGCACACATCATGTTCTTTGGCACATCAAATCAAGAGTCGGTGTAACAATTGTAGCGGCCATCTTTTATTTAGTTTAGCTAGTGGATCAACATAGATCGAGAGAAAGAGTCTCTAGCCTCTCTCTTATAGTATCTAAATGAGAACTTTTCGTTAAGTACGAGAATTTACAGAGCTTAAATACCACACAAAAAGTGTTGTAAACTATGTATCACAGAAACGTTATATTTCGGGACACAAATGTAAAACTTGCGAAGAAATCATCGCGACCATATGACAGTGGGCTCAAACCCGAGAGTAGTAGCGGTCAAACACAATCATATTTCTAATCTTGTGTTTTATTGCAGTATTTCCTACAGTTAAATTCTTTATGTTTTTATATGCTGAATATTGGCTTTGATCGTAGAAATAAAAATGGACAAGGTAGCGCAAGAGGAAAATGATAATGCTTAATGATACTTTGTCAAAAAAGGTATTTTATAACGGTGGCTGAGCACAAAATACAACTTGATTTATGCAAAGAAGGAATCAGCGATCAGTCACTGTTAAATAAATACCTCTGTTATTGGTTTGAGACCGGCAGAATAATTTTCAGACGATTGTCCACGGCCGCGCGGAGTGGCCACGTGGTTTGAGGCGTCGTGTCACGGACTGCGCGGGCCCACCAGCCGCAAGTTCAAAAATGGCTCCAAGCACTATGGGACTAAACATTTGAGGTCATCAGTCCCCTAGACGTAGAACTACTTAAACCTATCTAGCCTAAGGATTTCACACTCATCCTTGCCCGAGGCAGGATTCGAACCTGCGACCGTAGAAGCAGCGCGGTTTCGGACTGAAGCGCCTAGAACCGCTCGGTCACAGCGGCCCGCCCCGCCGGAGGTTCCAGTCCTCCCTCGGGCATGGGCGTGTGTGTTGTTCTTAACATACGTTAGTTGAAGTATGTGTGTAAGTCTAGGGACCGATGATGTAAGCAGTTTGGTCCCTTCGGAATTGACATACATTTGAACATTTGATTGTTCACAGTCAGATTACATTTGTGGCAAAATGATTTTGTTTGTACCTGGTATTCTATGGACGTGTGTGTGTGTGTGTGTGTGTGTGTGTGTGTGTGTGTGTGTGTGTGTGTGTGTGTGTGTGTGTGAGAGAGAGAGAGAGAGAGAGAGAGAGAGAGAGAGAGAGAGAGAGTGTGTGCGCGCGCGCGTACGAGCATAGGTGTGTGTTGGTTCTCTACACGCTATGCATATTCATACATCCAAAAATTGTTTATAGACTTGTTACTATTTCGTGGAGATGTTACTTGTGGTGTCACCGCCAGACACCACACTTGCTAGGTGGTAGCTTTAAATCGGCCGCGGTCCGTTAGTACATGTCGGACCCGCGTGTCGCCACTGTCAGGGATCGCAGACCGAGCGCCACCACAAGGCAGGTCTCGAGAGACTGACTAGCACTCTCCCCAGTTGTACGGACGACGTAGCTAGCGACTACACTGACGAAGCCTCGCTCCTTTGCCGAGCAGATAGTTAGAATAGCCTTCAGCTAAGTCCATGGCTACGACCTAGCAAGGCGCCATTAGCCTTACATAGCTTGTATCTAAAGAGTCTCACTAGTATCGTCAAGAGCGATGTATACAACAGGGATGGATTAAAGTTAAGTATTCCAGAAGCTACGTACTTTTCTATATAGCATTCATTACGTATCCTGTTACAGACCTATCTCTTGCCTGCGTGAACTAAACGCGTGCCTTTCGGCTACTTCCGTGGCGTGACTGACTTGCTACGCCACAACATTACTGATTCGTAAAGACATTCGGTTGACAGTGCAATACAATGACGCGTAAGTTTTGACGTCTGTGCAAACCCCAGCAACTCCGGCAAGGGGGCGAGAAAACAGCTAAAGACCGACGTAAGCAACAAGTGTAATCTAAACGTGAACAGGCTCGAAACTAGCAGCAGCGCAATTATTGTAAATAAGTAGCTGTGAGAAAGTGAACACAAGAAGAGAAAGAACAGTATTATCGACGAAAGAGAGAACTATGGGCGCAAATGGAAACTGCATTTGGAAACAAAAATGGAGAAAACGGTCATTTATCATACCCTCTACAAGGCTATTTGAAATAAAGGAATAGCTTTATTCACAGCGACTGGTTGCTGTTTTTTTCTTATATGCAATAATCTACGTGGAAAATATTAAGTAATGGTTGTAAAATAATGCCATTAATTTTTCACAGTAGACTAGAAAAATTGATAGAAGTCAACCTCGGGAAAAATTCTGAAGTAATGTAGCAATAAACGGGGCAGGCTTGACCCTACGACACACTCTACGGGAGGAACAGAAGCACAGAAATCCCACATTTATAAAATTTGTAGATTTACATTTAGGTTTGACAATGTTGACTGGAACACAAGCTTTGAAAATTCTGAAAGTAACAAAAGTGAAATACAGGCAGCGAAAGTCATCTAAAAGTCGTACAGAATCGAAAGACAGTATAGGAATACATATTTGTGAAAGAATATGGAAAGGAAATTTAGGGAGAAGGAATAAATTTTCCAAGTTTGTCGGATGAAGGAAAAGGACTTGAAAGAGCAGTTGAACTAAACAAAACCCATTATCAACAAGAGTCTCGTCACCTTGGGTTAGGAGTAGCGTCTTTGGCTAACAATTAAGTCATCCTGAATTTCCTGTAATTCTTCCTAGCTTTCACTGACGATAGCAATGTCCTCAGTGAATCTTACGCTTGATATCGTTTCACTCTGAATTTTAATCCCACTCCAGAACAGACTAAATAGTAAGGGTCCTGTCTTACACACTTATTAATCTGATTATTTCGATTTCAGTTTTCCATTTGGTTCTTATGCATATTGGATACTGCGAGTCCTACTCTACGGACAAACGTAGTTTCCTGAAAATTCGAACATTGCATTATTTTACATTGTAGAATATTTTGTCTAGGTCTACAATTCCTATGACGTGTCTCGATTTTATCGAGCATCGCTTAAGTTATCAAGCGCAACTTGAGAAATACCTTTATTTTCTTAAAATCAAACAAATCGTCATCTCTGAGATCCTGTTCCCTTTCTCTATGTTGTATATGTTATTCTTGTATGCAATATTTGGATACATTAACTTTTATGCTGATTATAGGATAGCTTTCACACTTACCTGGCCTTGCTTTCTCTGAAATTCTTTTGATGACAATTTGTCATAAGTCTCATGGTGGGTTTCCAGACGCACACATTCTACACACATACTGGAATATGCGTTCATAATGAGATATTCGATATGAAACATCATTTCAGATTAACGCTGTGTGCTAGACCTGGAACGTTTGCCTTTCGCGGTAAGGTTCTCAGTTAGCAGTGATAGCTAAGCACCACTCGCGAACCGCCCTCACAGGATTACTTCAGTCAGCACTTCATATATCATCTACACTTAACAATAGTCCTCTTGCATGCTTTCCGCGACAAGCATCTAGGGGATTTGTCTCCCCGTGAATATATCATTCCCAAAGGGAGCAGATTTCAAATGATTTCAAATTTCCTTGCAGATTAAATCAGCGCACACCCCACGGTAGAGTGAAAAGTTCATTCTGGAGATATTAGGTACACCTCTTTTAACAAACAGCGATGGACTCATCACAGAGTGTAGACGTTTCCAGTTCGAAATGCTGCAAATGTTATTCTGCCCCGTTTTAACGGCCGCTGATTCAATGGCGGCCGAAGCTAACGCAGAGCTCGGCGGCCAGGCCGGACGTTAATTCCGGCGCTGAGGGATGGCTTGCGGTGGCGGCGGTCGGAGTGGCTGATCAGCGGTCGCTGGCGTCAGTTCCAGTTCCAGCAGCAGCCCCACCAGCCGCATCGGCCATTACCGCCGCGCCGCGCCGCTACGTCAGACCGCCGCTGCTCAGACCGTCCAAGAGCTGCTCCACAGCAGAGCTTGCCTTTATCATCGATCTGATCGCGGCACAACAGATTTTAAAGCAAAGCGCTGAACGATATGTGTCTCGACATAAAAGTTTCCTGGGTATGGTACAGCGTCATAATGTATAAAACTACTGCTGATGGAGAAAAGCCATTTCTCTGCCTCGTGATGACTGGGTGTTGTGTGCTGTCCTTAGGTTAGTTAGGTTTAAGTAGTTCTAAGTTCTAGGGGACTGATGACCATAGATGTTAAGTCCCATAGTGCTCAGAGACATTTTTGAGAAAAACCAACGTTTCGGCCACGGCTGCAGTGGCCTTCTTCTGGGTAAAAATAGACCCAAACATACATACACACACACACACACACACACACACACACACACACACACACACACACACACACACACAAACAGCATATTCTATCCCAACTCAATTTCAACCGACTCCCGCTCCCGGAGAATCAAATCCGCCCCAGTACTCATCCATCCTACTAACCCTTCCCCAAGTATCCCACTCCATTTCAATGCTTCCCCTTCTGTTTTCTAGCCTTTACCATCCTTTCTTCTGGACAAAAGTAGACCCAGAAGAAGTCCGCTACAACCGTGGCTGAAACGTTCGTTTTTGTCCAGCAGCAGTAGTTTTATACATTAAGACGCGGTGCTATACCTAGAAAACTTTTATGTCGACTGACTCCGTCCGCGGAAGCCCATGCAATTAGATATATGTCTCCTCTAATTTTGACACAACGCACAGGAATGGAACAGGAAAATGTCGTCGACCGACCTCGATGTTTCGACAAGAGAAGAGCTTGTGATTCTGAAGGCACAAATGAAATGACTGTCTTCCTTTGTATTATTTCGACCCCGGCGCCCGTATGTGTGGAGGGTGGGCTGCCAGCGGTTACACATTCCGCTCTTCGGCCAAAGGCTTTAAAATATAAAGACGAAAGAAAATAATTAAAACTTGAAATGTTCACAACATCCATAAAAAGGTGAATTTGGTTCGTGTTTACGTAATGTTAAAAGCACTGATTTTCTGCGCTCTTTAATTTAAATCAGTAGACTGAAATGTCAAAATCGAAAACAAAAACATACATTTAAAACATATTGTAGAAACGACGACGTTATTTTAAAAAGAAGCACTACAGTTTCACTAAAAGCTTGAAGGACCTCTACTGGGAAAAAGAAAAGGATTTTCGTAGGGGAAAAGGTGTTCAGATAGGTTTAAGTATTTTGGTGTACACATAGGGATCCTTTGGTTGGCATTTACGGAGATGAAAGTAAGCATTTGGGTGAATGGTAGGATGACAGAAAGTAAGAGAGAGCGTATTGTGTGGGCATTGCCACAACATCAAGAGGTGATAGGATCGGAAAAGCTGAAAACTGGAAGGGGGAGCATTGAAATATTGTGGGGCGCTTGGGGAAGAATTAGTAGGATGGATGAGTACTGGGGCGGATTCGATTCTCTGGGAGCGGGACACGGTTGAAGTTGAGTTGGTGTAGAGTATGATTTTTGTTTGTTTGTTTGTTTGTTTGTTTGTTTGTGTGTGTGTGTGTGTGTGTGTGTGTGTGTGTGTGTGTGTGTTTAGGTGTAGAGACGATTAACTGTGTTAGGAAAAGCGTGACAGCGAACAAGAGTTGGAGATCAGAGGGCGAAAATGGGATATTGGAATCAGCTTTGCGAAATTTGTAGTATATGGGGGTGTGGTCACTGCTGGTGGGGACTGGTGGGTATTTTATGATACGGCAGAGTATCCACGTTGCCGAACGTGCACGGATGCGCAGAGGAATACTTAGTCCATGGAGCAGGGTTTAGAGAAAGTGATAGAACTTAGATGGAGTGGATATCGAGTTACATTGGCGTAGGAGACGTGAGACAGCTGCGCCACACAACTTCAACTCTCGCTGGTCGCTGCTACGTCAATCAGACAAAAAAGACGGCTAGTCTTTAGTCGCTTAATCGCCGAGCGTTCCTTGCTCGGCATGTGTGCAGGATTGGCAAAATGTGATTCCTGCAGACCTCTCTATGTGGTTGTATGAGTATCCGACTTGCTGGATTGTCTTCAGATGATGTGGAGATGCTTGTCGTCAAGCGTCTGTGGAGAAAATTATTATCGCAGCAAGATCGGCTTCTGTTGATGTGAAGTTGAGTTGTCCTCAGGCTATTGGGGAGGAAATTATCCTCGTATCAATTTCAGCCAACATGTTATCGACCTGCGACGTTGTTGGTGACCGAGTTCCAGGAAGAGCCGACGTCGGGACAGACCCTGTTACGTTAACCAGGAAACAAAAGACGGCATATTCAAAAAGGCAGTACACGCCGTTAACAGCGAGCGCCAGCACTCAACGAAAGGAAAACAATGCCAGATGTTAATAGTTTCGTGGTATTCCCGCACAACGTGGGTTTGAATTATCATGCACAGCAGTCTCTCATTTCATTTCTGCCTTGGTAATGATGCGACCTGCATCTGTCAGAAATATTGGCGGTTGTAGCCGACGTTACTCGGTTACATTCCCGTAAGTTATGTGAACATTCGATACGCCTGGAGAAGCTTATTTTTCGTCTTTAACGTTGCTCGTAAGAATAAAAAGATTACGCAGCTACTGACATAGGCCATAACACAATAATGATGGACAGAAAGCTGAAATTCAATAACTTAAGGAAGAAGCAGAGTAATATGAAACGGAATTTTTAAGACGTGGGAGGGAATGAGACGAAGTGGAATCTCTCAGAGGAAGTAACCAAATGCCTGAAAAAAGTGCCGAAAGCGTGACGGTAGAAGAGGAGTGGAATGTAAAAAGAAGAAAATAATCAAGTCAGAGTAAGACAAGTAAACCAAGGCGTGGCCCAGCATTTACGAGTCGTTCATTACTGATTCCTGATGACCACGTGAAGCTGAGAACTGTGCAGCGTTGGCACTGCTATATAGTCCTAAGTCTACCAACTACGCTTTCCGTTTTATTCCGCTCCGCATTTGCTGCGAAACAACTAAATATAATTAACACTATTCTTGACAATCATAGTGTTTAGCTATAAAAAAGGAAAAAGTGATAAAATGCATGTACTCTACTGATTTCCGGTCTATGTTAAAAGATCTAGCTACTGGTTGGACATTTAGAAGCTTATTAATTCAATTGCAGCATGAATTCCACCTACTTCGAAAATCCTAAGGAGTTACTTCGGAAAATGGTCAGTTTGTCAAAAATGAAAGTTCCAGACGTCGATGAACTCAGGAAAACAGCGGATGAGTGCTGCAATATTTGCGGTTTTCGTAACTGCTTATGAAATGTGGAAGGAAAACGTGAGTTCGAATTATTCGCCGTTCCACAGTACCACAAGTCGCTTTAGAGGCCAAAACAAAACGACGCTGACCACCTCCTCTTTGTCAGTGGACTCCGTAATTTTGTTTTGGCACTTCCTGCAGAGTGCTACGGTACTGTAGTACGGGTATTTCAGTGTGAATAGGGACTGCAGCCGTGTATGATGTACGTGCAAACAAAAAGTTGATTGCGTAACGTTATTGTTTACGAAGCGACAGTTAAAACTGTATTACCACTCGTTTACCTTAAGTTATAAACTGACTTCGCAAGCCACTTTACATTTCCAAGTGGAGGGCAATTCATACCAACTTTATTGATTTTCCATCCTCTTCCACTTCCATATTGAGCGATGAAAAAGTTACAGTTTACAGTGTGTCAGGGGGAAAAGTACAAGCCTTGGGGGATGATAGTATTAGTGAGTCTGAATAAAATACTTCATGTGGACGTAAGGCCTTTTCTGAATAGTTTCCGAGACGGTAAACATTTAATATCACTTTTGTACATTTTTCTTGAATGACTCGAAAACTACACCATCCAGCGAAAAAGTGTCCTATAAAAGAGGTACTAGGACCTTTTTTATACAACTAAAAGTTTGCGCAAAGAGGGCGCCAGGATATTGAAACCTTGAGCGACGCACAGCGCATGTGCTATAACTTGGCTAGCGCTGTAACTTATATAGTTTTTATAGGCTAGTTTGAGGTAGTTTCCCTACTTTGTAGGCCATAAGTGATGTGTACCACTGTACTACTAGGGTGAGCTGCAAACAATGATAGTGTTTAAATAATACCGGAAATAAATAACAATGAATTTCTTCTACGTATCTCGGGAACCATTAGGCGTAGGGTACACGTCCATACGGAGTTTTAGACTCAGAATCACTGATGCTATCACCCATCAAAGCATTTACTTTTCCTCCTTAATTACCCTGTATAAGTCTCTGTACGTGTATTAATATTCTTATCCTATACATGTAGTCCGCCCCCGGTAGCTGCGTGGTCAGCGTGACGGACTGTCAATCCTGAGGGCCCGGGTTCGATTCCCGGCTGGGTCGGAGATTTTCTCCGCTCAGGGACTGGGTGTTGTGTTGTCCTAATCATAATCATTTCATCCCCATCGAAGCGCAGGTCGCCGAATCGGAAGACCTGCACCAGGCATACGGTCTACCCGACGGGAGGCTCTAGCCACACGACATTTCATTTCATTTCATCCTATACATGTTACCTTCGCTATGAATATATCCAATAGGGTTCTGTGGGAACTAGTCGTAATTCTTCCAAGGATTCTCATCACGCAACACGGCTTATCTTCTCAGCGATTTAACCAACATGACTGTGTTGGAGAAGTCGAGCCTTTCTCGAAGACACTGCGAAAGTGAAACTGTTCCCTGTCCATGCACACGTTTCCCCTCTGCCTTTCTTACAGTGATAAACTGTATGAAGCTGTACACTTAGCTTCGAAAAATGTGTCCAAAACACTCTGCTTTTCTGCATTTTATTGACTTTCAAGGCTTAAGCCAGTTCGGTGACGTTCTTCATCGTCAATCACTGCGTCTGACCACGAAATTCTTAAGATACATTTCAGGCGCCTTCAGTCCCTTCTTCGTTAATTTTTTATTGTCCATGCGTCTCTTCCACACATAAATATCAATAAAACATAGACCTACACAACTTGGTCACAAAAGGTAAATTTTAAACAACGACAGTATACCAGTTGTTTAAATTTTGTCCTCTGTGCTATGTGTTATGTCACAGTTTTCTCAAAATTGCTCCGAAACCTAATTAATAACCCAGCATTCAAATGAGACTACCAAGTAACTTGAAATTACTAGTGGCACATGAAAGTACGCATGTAAGTGAAATAAAAATCAGTGATTACGAATCTAAAAATTAATTCTTCATGCACTTCAATACAGTGAAGGAAATGTGCAACGTTTTTCTGTGCGCCGGGTCCTCTGTCTGACTGTGGGAGAGTGAGGAACGCAGGGGAACAACTGCAAATGAGTCGCACAACTGTTCCTTTCTGAAAGGCAGAGTCCCCACCAGGTACACACTGAATGAACGGGCGCTGTCAGAGATACCATCCCACGTCCCTATAAAAGCTTCATAGAGATTAGGAGGCGGCATTTGGCAGGCTGTGAACTTACGTTGTGAGAAGCAGTATAAAGAATACTGTCTAAAAGTACTGAGATCTGCATGCGGATGGGTAAACATGTGGCACTCAGAAGGAGCAGAATCTGTTGGACCTAACGGAGGCCAGTCCTAATCGATATTAAAATTTGTGTAAAGGAGTCTTGGTTTCGCTCACCAAAATTATTTTTGTAGCAAGGATGAAGACTCAAAGAGCATACGTGAAGAAAATGTCATTAACTAAAACGTGAAACTATTCTTACAGCGTTTTCTGCTCCACTCTAAGACAGACGTGTGAATTACTGGCCGGCCGGAGTGGCCGTGCGGTTCTAGGCGCTACAGTCTGGAACCGAGCCACCGCTACGGTCGCTGGTTCGAATCCTGCCTCGGGCATGGATGTGTGTGATGTCCTTAGGTTAGTTAGGTTTAGTTAGTTCTAAGCTCTAGGCAACTGATGACCTCAGAAGTTAAGTCGCATAGTGCTCAGAGCCATTTGAACCATTTTGTGAATTACTGGATTATCAAAGCAAATTCTTCAAGATAAGGGAGGTAGGTGCTATTGTTATCCATTTTTCATTGCTTAGCTCTCAGAAGGTGTACAGTGGTTGGTTAATGGGAATATAGTGCTGGCAGAACTAGCAATATTCTGAGATGCGAGCGGATAGACACTTCGCCTTGGATCGTCAGAGGGAGAGATGTCGTTGCCTTGGAAGTGCAGAGAGGGAGGACTTCAGCCTATAGCTGATCACAGTTGCTGGCGTTGAATTATAACTCCCAGCTTTAGCTGTGTTTGGATTTGACGTGGTGAGGAGACCTCAAAGTCATTTGTCTCGAGCTAAAGTTTTGCTTTTATGAATTAATTCACGCAGTCAACTAGTTTAACTTAAAATGTGCTTGGGCAAGGGAACTGGTACTCACATGTACTTTTCTGGGACTTTCCTCCTATCTATGGGCTAATGACCAATCAAAGCAGTTTACTTGGACACAGTTGATTGTATCATTATTTCCAATTCCATAAATCTGTGCCAAAATATGTCACGTGTGTTTAATGATTCATTTGAAACTTTGTGCACATTACAATTATATGTATTGCCCATTCAGTAACTGTCAACAACATAATGCATCTATGTCATTAACAGGATTTTATTGTGGCCATTAGTCTAATTACGTTGTTTGATGAAACCCTTTGTAACTGTACATAACCATCAGCTGCATAACTGACCGACGATAATGAAAATTTGTGTCAGACCGGGACTCGAACCCGGATCTCCAGCTTATCGCGAACTGTCGATTTACCATTCAGCTATTTGGGCACGACTCACGGAGAGACCCAAACCTCCATAGGACATCAACCATTTGTTTACAATATGTAACCGTATATCCATTATGTACGCTATGTGATGAAAACTATCCGGATACACCCAAAACCATACGTTTTTTTTTATATTGGGTGCATTGTGCTGCCACCTACTGCCAGGTACTCCACATCAGCGACCTCAGTAGTCATTAGACATTGAGAGAGAGCAGAATGGGGCGCACAGCGGAACTCACGGACATCAAACGTGGCCAGGTGCTTGTGTGTCACTTGTGTCCTACGTCTGTACACGAGATTTCCACACTCATAAACATCCCTAGGACCACTGTTTCGGATGTGATAGTGAAGTGGAAGCGTGAAGACACACGTACAGCACAAAAGCGTACAGGCAGACATCGTCTGTTAACTGACAGAGACCGTCGACAGTTGAAGAGGGTCGTAATGTATAATACGCTGACATCTATCCAGATCATCATACAGGAACTCCAAACTGCGTCAGATCCACTGCAAGCACTATGAAAGTTTGGCGGGAGGTAAGGAAACTTAGATTTCATCGTCGAGCGGCTGCTCATAAGCCACACATCACTCCGGTAAATACCAAACGACTAATCGCTTGGTGTAAGGAGTGTAAACATTGGACGATTCAACAGTGGAAAGACGTTGTGTGGAGTGACGAATCACGGTACACAATGTGGCGATCCGATGGCAGGTTGTAGGTATGGCCAATGCCCGGTGAACGTCATCTGCCAGCGTGTGTAGTGCCAACTGTAAAATTCGGAGGCGGTGGTGTTATGCCGTGGTTGTGTTTTTCATGGTTGAGGGATTGCACCCCTTGTTGTTTTGCGTGGCACTATCACAGGCCTAAATTGATGTTTTAAGCACCTTCTTGCTTCCCACTGTTTAAGAGCTATTCGGGGATGGTAAATGCATCTTTCAAGACGATCGAGCACCTGTTCATAATGCACGGCCTGTGGCGGAGTGGTTACACGACAATAACATCCCTGTATTGGACTGGCCCGCACACAGTCCTAACTTGCATCCTATAGAACACCTTTGGGTTGTTTAGGAACACCGAATTCGTGCCAGGCCTCACGGACTGACGTCGATACCTCTCCTCAGTGCAGCTCTCCGTGAAGAACTGGCTGCCACTCCCCAAGAAATCTTCCAGCACCTGACTGAACGTATGCCTGCGAGAGTGGAAGCTGTCATCAAGGCTAAGGGCGGGCCAATACCATATTGAATTCCAGCATTACCGATGGAGGGCGCCACGATTTTGTAAGTCATTTTCAGCCAGATGTCCAGATACTTTTGATCACGCGGTGTATATTCCCGTCAAAAGAAATTTTGTACCTGAAAGTCGCTTGCTCGGTATCGGCGGATAAATGCGATATTGCACTGCCTGCGTTATTCCGAATTACGATGCAAAGGTCCTTCGGACATGAATCCATGCCCTAAGGAACTTTGCTTCGTAATTCGGAATAATACAGGTACTGCAATATCGTACTTTCTCATTGTATCTATGTTTGCTACGGCACCCATATTTGGTACCACTGTTTAAATTAAGGTCTTCTACAGCTTCTGCTACGTAACTGTCTTAATATTTCCACAGGTTTTTTTTTATGGGAAGTGACCTGTTCAATGTATAGGTCTCCGTGTCCAGATATTCTTACTATGATAGGATATAATAATAATAATAATGAGCGTATGGCATTGGTGGCCGGGAGACCCCTCGCGGGGCGGGTCGGCCGCCGCTCCACAAGTTCTTTAACGCCACTGCGGCGACTTGCGAGTGAATGAGGATGAAATGATGATAAAAGACGCACACCACCCAGTCATCTGGAGGCAGAGAAAATCCCTGACCCCGGGGGGAATCGAACCCAGGACCCCCGTGCGCGGGAAGCGAGAACGATACCGCAAGACCACGAGCCGCGGACACGATAGAATATACTAAATATTCAAGCGTATTCTCACGTATGCCTGTCATAGCATTCATCTCTTCATGTTGATCCATACTCTCTCTCAGGCACTATCGTAAATCAGTTTGGTTATCTTTTCAGGTAGATTGCCATCTGGGTTGGTAATTCCATGGTTCGTCCTCTTCTTGATGATTATCATGGCTTTTGATTTTTTGATAACTTATATTCAGTCGAAAGCCTTTACTGGTCAGGTTAATTCTGTACAATAAATTCGTAAAATTCCGCATCACTTCCGTGGAAGTAGAATTTCGCCTGCAGCTAAATCACAGTTAACGTAAACAAAGAGGGTGGGGGGGGGGGGGGGGGGGGTCAAGCCTCCTGGCAGCGTTCACAAGTGAGGTGAACACACGGACATGTGACTTTTATATTTCAGTTGCCGATGGCACTTTGCGTCTCTTTGTTGCTAATGCCCTCGGGAAGGCAAATGAATAAATATGATGCTGTGATAAATAAGGCCCCGGTGTGGCGTGTGCCGGTAAAAACAAAAGCTTTTCCACCGGGAATTTTATATCGCCGACGGCGTGGGTATTTCAGTGACAAAGGGAAGGGGGAGGGCGTGAGCGTATTATACTGACGTAATTAAATGTACATTCGCAAATGAAAAAATGCCACATTAAATGATATTTAGCGGAATAGGGCACAGTGGAGGCGACCCCACTACGAAAGCGAAAACGCTGCCAAACACGGCGTTAGTGTCGTACCTATTCGTACAAGAAGTCTCCGCTTGAGTAAGTGCACCATGTATCTATTGTCATCTAATTATGTAACTTACGTGCTTCCGAAAACTGTCGCATTATTTCGAAGTCTATTAACAAACGACAGAGGAAGGATATAACACGTAATTCTACGGTTTAAATACGATGGTTAGTAATAAAGTTTTCAATATCGTATAGAAAAATGTAAAATTACGCAAGTAACTTTTCGTCTTTGGTCTGGTACAAATGGAATCCTGGTACAAATGGAAATCCTCGTATCACAGTAAGGTAGTGCCAAGCTAGGATGGCCGAAAAAAAAGTGGCAGTCTCTCGCAAATTCAACGAGCTACAGCTATTTGTTTTCAATTTTTTAGCGGCATGCTGCAGCACCGTGAGGCTGGGATTTCAGCGTCGCACGACTATAGTTACCTGAAAATATTACACAAAAATTGTGGAAGTTTTATAGAATGTATAAGAGTGCTGGTTGCTCTCGAGTTCGATTGAACTAGATCTAAATTTGTGGAGTGCATCACGTAGCTTGGCGTGTGTATGAAATGCTGCTATGACTGTGGATACCTGAGGGGGTCTTTTGTACAGCTCAGTACGTCTATCAGACGTCAGATAAACAAAACTAATACCCACACTCAGCTGCTGGTAAGCGTCTGCGTCGCTGTTCGGTTCATAGAAGTCTCCTTCTCTAAAGTTCCGAAGCAATATCAGATGGAATGAGAACGTCTATTAAGAAGATGCTTGGCGAACTCAAATTTGAAACCCTCGAGGGAAGAAGAATTACTTTTCGCTAGGTACTATTGCGGAATTTTAGAGAACAGGCATTTGAGTCCGACTGCAGAGCGATTCTACTCACGCAAAAGTACATTTCGCACAAGTATCATGAAGATAAGATGTGAGAAACTGGGGCTCGTGTGGAGGCTTTTAGACTGTCGTTTTTCCCTCGGACTGTTTTCCGAGTGGAACAGAAAGGAAAAGACTAGTAATGGTACAAGGTTCCTTCGGCCAAGCACCTTAAAGTGATTTGTGGAGTATATATGTAGCTGTAGATGTAGCAGATGAAAGACTGTTCCAGCCCACGATTTACCGTGGACGTCTCTGAATATCATTTTCCATGTCCATACAGAAATTTCGCCCCCCTTCTACTCCTAGCGTAAGACCAGTACTATGGTTACCATTATAAAGACTGGCCGAGTTCCCAATTTCTGCCCGCCAATCCCCGGCACTGTTACAAGAATGTCTCTCCCCTTCTTTCCCTCTTCTTCCATAAATTTTCCTCTTGGTTTCCGTTGCCAACGTGTTTTAAGAGTGTCTCCCATTCTCAGTATTTTAACACTAGCATACGTACTCTTCCCCTATTCCCAGTCAGCAGCCTAACGAAATGTACAGGGACCAATTCATCTTTCTCCCTGCATGTTGCACAGTGCTGTTTTTTTCTATCACATTAAAGCGTGATCATGGGGAACTCAATGCCTGTCCCAAAATGTGTAATCCTGCGTGTGTTACCACTCGGCATAACAAATTGAGGGTGGTGACCTCCGAGGAATTTCGGCGTGGCCAGGGAAACTTAGAGACAATTGCAAATGCTAATGCTACCCACGTGCGGAAACTCGCTGTCTTCACCATTCATTACAGTATTAATTTTTTATTGTTAATTCTTTTTCTCATACATTTCGGTTTTGTGTCCTGTGCCATCTATAGGTAGTGATACAGTTTTAATTATAATCTCGATAAAGTAACTTAAGTCAGTAAAATCAGTAATCAGTTACAGAAAAAAATTTAATTTACGTACTTCATTCTCCGCGTGCTTACAATGCTGTTGTCGAGGCTCGTTAGTAATGTGATAATTCTAACTTTCTAAAGAAGGGCATTACGTGTCTGAAACCCGTAAGGAAATAAAATTACTTTTGAACAACTAGTTGCTGATTTTTGCAACAGATATACCTATAGTTACTTAAAATAGGTTAAGTAATAAATATGTAAAATTAAGTTACGTGATTATTGTTTGTTTGCTTGCAACACCGTACAGATTTTATTTCATCATAAATGAATAACGAAAATGATATTGTCATTTAAAGTTTTACTACGAGGGCAATTCGGAAGATGATCCGATAGGTCGCGAAATGGAAACCACAGTGAAAATAAAAAATGTTTTATTTTCAACAGTTAGCTGCCCTTCCAGCAACATATCTACATGGTCACCACTCGTTCTCCAATATTTGTGGCAGCATTGTACCAACTTTCCAGTACCCTTGTCATAGATGTTGTAGTGTTTCGGGATATTTGTAAACATCCCAAAACACCATTGGAAAGCCGTCGACAAGAGATGTTCTTGAGTAATTTGAATAAGGATAAATGTAGTGGGAAAAGGTAACTGTGTGTTTTCCTTTCTTGCATGCAGTGAATGTGGAGCAGTGGTGGAGCCGGCGAAAGGCGACTAGCAAAAATTGTATTACAACCACTGGTCGTCTGGGAGTCATTTGTGTCATGGTGCAGCAAGTACCTGAATCCGAGAGTCATGGAGTAAACGACGCACCAACAATAGTGTAATGAAGAATGCAAGAGCGGTAGTTGTTTATCTGTGTTTGTCCCTCAGATACCTACAGTACACTTTTACGGACTTTTTGAACGTAATCGAGAGTGTGGTATTACCGTATCAATTGTTAGTTGTGTTGTAAAATGTATAGCGAAAATGTTGGGTGAAATATACCCCAGGTTGTGAGAAGTGTGGTTATGTATTTAGTATCGCAGTAGAAAGAACTTGCGGAATCATTCCAAAAATCTTCACCACAGTAGGATCGACAGCGAGGTGGCATGGAAAGATCCGGACCTCCAAAACATTACTCTGAAAAGAGAGGATACAGGTAATACTACTTTCATCTGGTGGTGTATTAGGGTCGGCAAAATGTAGCCCTGTTATATCGGCCAGGGACACAAAAATGGTTCAAATTTCTCTGAGCACTATGCGACTTAACACCTGAGGTCATCAGTCCCCTAGAACTTAGAACTACTTACACCTAACTAACCTAAGGACATCACACACATCCATGCCCGAGGTAGGATTCGAACCTGCTACCATAGCGGTTGCGCGCTTCTAGACTGAAGCCCCTAGAACCGCTCGGCCACGCCGGCCGGCCCAAGCACGCAACTTCCCGCTAGTGCTGATACAAGACAAACCACAAATCTTAAAAAATAAACAACAGCAGGAAAAGACGGAAAAATACACTCCAAAGCCGAGCGATTGTACTTTCTGCCGATTCTCTACATTGATCTGAAGCTTGTTCTTAGAGCCATTGACATCAAAATACGAGGGAGCTAAGTGCGAGCTGTATGGTGGATGACCAAACACTTCCCATGGAAAGCGTCCTCATTTCCCCTCCAGTGTGCGTCAGAGAATTGTCATGAAGAAGGTGTATATTAATCACGTTGTGTAGGCTGCAGTAAATCAGAATAAATCCTTAACAGACACCCATACTTGGCGGGAAAAACACTTTTCTAGGCATGTTTACGCGCTCACTGTGCACCCAAACTGAAAACAGCGACGTGAATTTGAAGAAATTGAAAAACAAATGATTGTCGAAAGGAACAACTCAGCACATAGAAACGTCAGAACGACGTAAGAGCAAGGGCGGTATCATTAAGAGTGTCATGGAAATTCCATTGTTAAATGCAGAGAAGAGGGCGTATGGGTGGTAATAATACATTACAGGCCTCTATGAGGGGCAAGAATTATTTGATCATAAAAGAAGTAAATGGAGGCAATACCGAAGACATAACGGATCTAGTATCAGTCAGAATTTCAAAGATGTCCCGAAGACCTGAGATCAAATAAGGTTCAAATGGTTCTGAGCACGGTAGGACTTAATTTCTAAGGTCATCAGTCCCATAGAACTTAGAACTACTCAAACCTACCTAAGGACATCACACACATCCATGCCCGAGGCAGGATTCGAACCTGCGACTGTAGCGGTCGCGCGTTTCCAGACTGTAGCGCCTAGAACCGCTCGGCCACTCCGCCCGGCATCAAATAAGGCAGAAGACATAAAAATCCATCAGAAGTTCTGAAATCAGTGGGAGAAGTGGCATCCAAACAACTATGCGAGCTGGTATATACAATCAATGAGACTCAATCACTTTCTTTATAAGAGACTGCTGCCGTACCATCAAGTATTATACACACAATTCCGAGAACAGCAAAGGCGAATAAGTAAAAAAATTATGGGAGAGTCAGCTTAATAGCTCATGCACCCAAGCTGCTTACCGGGAATATATTCAGGAGACTGAAAAGAAAACTGTGATCTGCTTGATCCATTCAGGAAAGATAAAGACACCAGAGACGCATTTCTGACGTTGAGCTTGATTTTGGAAGCAAGACTGAAAAAAATTCAAGACACAGTCATAGGACTTGTCGAAACACAAAAAAGCGTTGAACTGTGGAAGATGGGATAAGATGTCCGAGTTTCTAAGAGAAATAGGCATAAGTTTAGGGAAAGATACGTAATGTATTTGTACAAGAACAAAGCGGTAACAATAAGACGCGAAGACCACCCCCGAGAAAAATGAGCTCGGATTAAGAAACTGTGTAAGAGAGGAGTACAGTCTTTCCCCTCTACTATTCACTTTGCACATCGAAGAAGCAATGCCGGAAATAAAAGCAGATTTCAAGAGTGAGATTAAACTTCAGAGTAAAAGGTTGTGAATGATAAATTTGCTGGCTGTGTTGCTGTATTCAGAGAAAGTAAAGAAGAATTATAGTATCTGTTGCATGGGGTGGACGGTCTAGTGAGTGCAGTATATGAACTTAGAGTAAACCGGGAAAGGACAAATGTCATAAGAAGTAGCAGAAATAAGAATAACGAGAAACTTAGCATTAAAGTTGTTGAACACAAAGCAGCAATTTCACTACCTTGGAAACAAAATGACCCATAATCGACGAACCAAGGACGACAGGAGAATTCTACTTGTATCGAACTTAGGCCTTAATTTAAGGAAGAAATTTCTGAGGAGCTCCGTTTGATGCACAGTCATGTATGGTAGTTGATCATGAGCAGTGGTAAAACGGAAACGAAAGAGAATTGAAGTGTTTGAAATGTAGTGCAACAGGAGAGTGTTGAAATTTAGGTGGACTGATAGATTAGTGAAAAATGGAGCTTCTCTACAGAATCGGTGAAGAAAGGAATACAGGGAAACCGATGACAAGAAGTATGGACAGGATGACACGACATGTGTTAAGACACCAGGGAGTAGCCTCCATGGCACAAGAGGGAGCTATATAGGCTCAAATACGTAGGGAAAGACAGAGGCTGGAACACATCCAGCAAATAATTGAGGGCTAGCATATTCTGTTGTGATATGGAGAGGTTGGCGCAGGAAAAAAAAAATTCGTATTGGTTACTCAGAAAACCGATGACTGAAAAAAATTAGGAAGACTCAGTATAGGGGACAGATTACTGGGCCAGCCGTTGTGCCATTCAGGAATATCTAGACGCTGATCACTATACCAGAGAAATAGTTCTAGTAGACAAAAACTGCAACATGTATAAAACATCACAGAGGATTCAGTAGTGCCACACGTTTCATTCCCGACATCAAGGGAAAATCCCTGGCCGAACCATGCATCGAACCCGGGTCATCCGCATAGCATCGTGAGTATGGCTCCATTATAATAGGAAAGGTTTTTAAAACAGATCTGAAGATGGTCACCACTGACCGGAACCGGTAGTCTCAGGAGATAATATTTTGTGATCACAGATGGAAATAAAAAAAATTATTCTACTCTATCTGCGACCATGTCACAGCTTTTGATACAAATTTCAAACCATTGATTCATCATTACAAATTATTCAGCTTATTTTTTCGCAGGTCCACAGTCCATAAATATTTCATAAAATTGTTGTCTTTGAACAAATGCGAGCTGCTGATGAAATAAACCTTCATTCACCACCCTTAACGATCAACCGGTCGCCGTCATGTAATATAAAAGTATTCCCATCAGCCTGTATGGCTTCGTCCTTACCGGCACATCAAAAAATAAAGTAACAGCCATCCTACTTAACTGAAACTGCCAGCAGAAAGTGTTTCGGCGTAATGAAAAGCGCCAGCTTGAAGATGAAGAATGCAAGAGCAGAGAAGGCTATGAGACGACGTCAGCCAATAGCACTCTGACTAGGACGTCACCACGACAGCAGCGGTCTCTAGCAGAAGAGAATATAAGCACCGCTCCTGTCAGCCTCGGCAGGACAGCAGAAGGAGGACAGTAGAAAACCGGCACTAGCAGACCCGGAGTAGAAGAGCCGCCATCCTAACTGTTATAATGAGAATTGTGCCTCATATCAATTGCTTATACGGACATTGCATGTAGCGAAGGACTTTGATTATTTCCATGTCTAGTATCGCTTACGACGCCATTGTAAACCAAAGTTAAATATTGCCAAATTACCTTATTGTAATAAAAACCATTCATGTGATTTGCTTGAATTGTTGTTTGGCTACCGGAGAAAGCAGCACCGTTTAGGCACCCTATAAAAGACGAGTGGGCCCCACAGGTAGATGCGTTAATAGAGTTAGTAAACTGTTATTTATTTATTTATTTATTGTTCCGTGGGACCAAATTAAGAAGTCTCCATGGTCATGGAACGAGTCAATACACGATAGTAGAAACAGATAAAACGAAATATAAGAAACATATTCAGGCGACAAGTCGTAAGTTTAAATACAGAAAATCAACAATGTAGCACTGGAATTTGCTTAATTTTTCAGCTCTTCCAGGAGCTCCTCGACAGAATAGAATGAGTGAGCCATGAGGAAACTTTTCAGTGTGGACTTAAAAGTGTTTGGGCTACTGCTAAGATTATTGAGTTCTTGTGGTAGCTTATTCAAAATGGATGCAGTAGAATACTGCATTCCTTTCTGCACAAGAGTCAAGGAAGTGCATTCCACATGCAAATCATTTGAATTTAAATGCTCCAGTAACCTTGTATATACAACCTTATTGATAACTTTAGCCAACACCGATTGCATAGAAATAGGTCTAAAATTATCAACATTATCCCTGTCTCCCTTTTTATAAAGTGGCTTCACTACCGAGCACTTTAATCGGCCAGGAAACCGACCATTCCTAAAGGAAAAGTTACAGATATGGCTAAGTACTAGACTAACATACATAGAACAATACTCCAGTATTCTGCTAGATGCCGCGTCATATCAGTGAGAGTTCTTGGTCTTTAGTGATTTAATTATTAACTCAATCTCCCTCTTGTTAGTATCATGGAGGAGCATTTCAGATAACAGTCTCGGAACACATTTTTCTAAGAGCGCTGTATGATTCCCTGTTGGGACTAGGTTTCTATTTAGTTCACCTGCTATATTCAGAAAGTAATTATTAAATACTTTACATATATGCGATTTATCAGTAACACGGACATTCCCACTACACACTGATTCTATATCCTCCACCTGTCTCTGCAGACCAGCCACTTCCTTTACGACTGACCATGTAGTTTTAATTTTATGCTGAGACTTAGCTATTCTATCTGCATACTCCATACATTCTGCTTTCCTAATAACATTTTTAAGCACCTTAAAATACTGTTTGTAATGGGCTGCTGCGTTTAGATTTTGACTGTTTCTAACGTTTTGATATAATTGCCGCTTTGTTCTACAAGATATTCTTATCCCTCCAGTTAGTCACCCAATCTATCTGTTTGTCCTAGTACCCTGTTTTGAACGTTCTAACGGAAAGAAACTTTCAAAGAGCACGAGAAAATTCTTGAGGAAAGCATTATATTTATTGTCTACTGTATCAGCACTATAAACATCTTGCCACTCTTGTTCCTTGATAAGGTTTACAAAGGTGTGTACAGCAACTGGATCAGCTTTCCTAAACAGTTGATAACTATAGTTAACATGTGTTGCAGCACAAAAATCTCTTAGAGTCAAAATTTGTGCATCTTGATCTGAAAAGCCATTCACCCTTTTTGCTAACAGAATGCCCTTCTACCTAATGAGGAATGAACAAAAATGTTGTCTATGGTTGTTCTACTGTTCCCATGCACTCCAGTTGGAAAGAATATGGTTTGCATAAGATTCTATGAATTAAGGAGGTCTACCAGAATCCTTTTCCTTGCTCAATCACTTATACAATTAATATTGAAGTCGCCACATATAACTAACTTTTTGTATTTCCTATAAAGTGAACCAAGAACCTCCCCTAGCTTTAGCAAAAATATTGTGAAATCGGAGTCTGGGGATCTATAAATAACAACAGTCAGAAGTTTAGCTCCACTAAATTTAATCACACCTGCACAACATTCAGATACCTTTTCAGTGCAGTACTTTGAAACATCAATTGACTCAAATGGGATGCCGTTTTTCCCATACATGGCTACTCCCCCACACCTCAAAGAGCTCCTAGTAAAGCTGCCAGCCAACCTGTATCCTCGTAAAGGAAGCCTCTGAATTAGCTCCGTATTTAAGAAGTGTTCAGATACACCAATAATAACAGAGTCAACCTCTATAAGCAGTTCACTAACTTTATCTCTAATACCTTCCCTCATAACTCGGATACCTAAGCTTTGTCGAAAGTGGTTCCTTTGTTAGAGAGACTTACCTTAAGCAGGAATACCTATCAGCTGACTTCAATCTAAGAAAGATGCAGCTCTAACACCCACTACTACCGGAATTTTCCCATGAGTGATCCCCCCCCCCCCCCAAATGCTGTCACCTATAAGTTTTGCCAACCTCCCCTTCCCATACCTGTTGAGGTACAGGCCATGTCTAGTGAAACCCTTCCTACTGATAGACTCCATCGACACCACTGAAATGTGACTCATGCCTTCTGTCATCAGCGCACCCCCAAGTCTCATGTTATTACGCCTGACGGCTGTATTTAGTTGAGGCCGATCGTGACGCTGAAACAGTCACACGAAATACACGTTCGTGTTGCCAGTCTGAGTGGCTATCTTTTCCAGGTCACCATCTATGTCACACTCCCCATCCCTATCAATACTATTACCAGCCCCACCCGCAATCACTACCTGATCCTCTTTTGTAAAATCCCTACATAACCCCACTATGTTAACAGTCACCTGAGCCAATCCTGCATTAGGCTTCACAATGCTGGATACCTGGTACTCACTCCCCAACACTTCCTGCAACTGCTGGCCTACACCTCTGCCATGAGAACTACCTAACAGCAGAACCTTCTTCTTTCCCTTCGACTTTGCAACTGTCCTAGCCACCATAACTGCTGAGGTCTGCTGCACTGCATACTTCCTACACCTACTAGGGATTCCTCTCCACTAGACTCTGACAGTTGGTCATATCTATTGCAAATACCAATAGTAAAACTATCTTAAAATCTCCTTCTTCTAGCAGATCTCTTGCCAACAGCCAGCTCCAATTCCCCAACACCCTTTTCCCTCCTCATCCTATCTAGCTCCTCCTGTGCGTTTTTCAACTGCACCTGAAGGGCACAGATCTTACGCTCCTGCTCCTCTATCAACTGACTCTTGCTACATAACCTGCAGTTCTAGGAGAGGATCTCACCAGAATGCCCAAGGACTTCCCCACTGCATTCCCCCCGGTGAAAATACTTCGAACAAGTCTCACACCGCAATCCACTGCTCACGAACCTACGGCAAAGCCCACACTTCTCACTCATGGTAAAATTTAACAGTTATTGAAACAAGAAAAAACTTTATCTAAGTTCCGCTTCTACAATAAGATGTTAAAAAACTGACTACAATAATCACAAACTTGCTCCAAAAGGAAAGTAATTACTATTATTAACAGTATTAATCAACAACAAATGAGAATATAACAAAAGACTAACACAGAAAGAAAATGAAACGTCTAATGACACATAAACGAAAGTGTAAACGGTTCCCAAAAAGTTCTTCTGAAATTATTTCACCAGAAAACACCAAGAACACCGGTTGAAGACTGCTAAATTTCCTAAATAAACCACTATACACAAATAATTAATTAGTACTACAGCTGCAACTGGTCAGCGCGGAATGTAAACACGGGTAAGAGGTTAAGTTGCTCGATACGAAACACTCACAAATATCAGGCCACAACACAAGAAAGGCAGAGGTGAATGAAGAAACCTCTAATAAGTCACTTATATAGTAGATATTATCACAAAAACCGTTAAAATATGTATCTGAAACGTAAAAATACATAAAAACTTACAGAGCTATCTCACACGCAGTCACGCCCTTATGTCGTCACACCAAAGATCTGGCTATATTCATGTTACATGCTCGTGAGTGGAGTGCGAATTCCGTACTGACGAAATGGATAATTTTGTACTTTTTACCAAAAATTAAAAATGATGAAGTAATAACTGCGAAACTATTGATGTAACAAATTATGGAAAGTATGAATAGCATTGACAAGTAGCATTTGCAACCCCTACATTCAAGCCTCCTCGTGGATTATGTGCAGTCACTGCTAAAATGTCAGTTGAACTTCTGTCAACACTTTCCACTTTTTAGCACATTTTATTCCTCACCCCCCTTCGAGTCGCTTTACTTAAAAACAAGTGTGTGTAGACGAAAAATTCAGGCCTTACCCAATAAGAACACTACTCAGCAACCGACAACAATGCTGATGTAACCTTCTGGCGACATCTCCATGAACGGAGACCATGTCCACTTTTTCAACCATTGTATACATTACGCAAATCTGAATACAGACATATACAAGTTGTCTCACCGATACGGCAGCAGAGCCTAAACTGATGGATTTAAAGTATGCGGGTAACATACGTTCTGTACTCTAGTTAAAGGTTTGCTTACATTTGATACATTTGGCCAAACGGCAGGTCAATGATTTACGCCGCAGTTTAACTATTTAATCAAGCAACGCACGTTATAGCGGTGCATTTATCTTGAAATTCTCTTTCCATTGCCGCATAGATAAAGAAATAGTTCCTGATAAATGTTTCAATAATTCGACGTATTTTGAGATACCTCTGGATAATATTGTTAAAGGAAAGATTTGGAGAATACTAGAGAACACTTTACAGCTAATGTCAGTAATTAAAGGTATGTATAAAGGAACATCAATAAGCTTAGGTATAGAAGGGATATATATGGATCCGATAGCAATAAATAAAGGAGTGAGACAAGGCTTTAACTTATAGTCATGCCATTCAATATATACATTGATGGTGTCGTTCGCAGATGAAACTCTAGGATAAACACGTCGTTCAATTAAACAATTTGGTAGTGCTAAATTCACTCCTATATGTTGATGACATTACAGGTTTTGTTTCAAGTGAATTTATGAACTAAATAAAGTACAGGGTGAGGCAGCTGGGTCACACCTCCCAAAATATATCCAGAATGAATAAATATATCGAGGTTCGGGTTTCGCCAAGTTATAGCGAAAAATATGGTGAATCTCTGACATTCGTAAGTAATTGTAATATATTATAGTCATCAAGTTTCGACACCGACTTTGCTTGCTTCTAATGCAAGTACGTACTTTTCTCTACTGCTATCAGCAGAAGTGGTTCACAATCGTCTGCCTTATTATACCAGACGTAAGCAGAAACGTAACGCTGGTATTGTTCGTGTGTATATTATCACGATTATCATACCAAATACACAAAACGTTGACCTGGAGCATTGCTACACGCTGTAAAGTGACGCCGGCCGGGGTGGCCGAGCGGTTCTAGGCGCTACAGTCTGGATCCGCACGACCACTACGGTCACAGGTTCGAATCCTGCCTCGAGCGTGGATGTGTGTGATGTCGTTAGGTTAGTTAGGTTTAAGCAGTTCTAAGTTCTAGGGGACTGATGACCTCAGAGGTTAAGTCCCATAGTGTTCAGAGCCATATATATATGTAAAGTGACACTGGAGAAACAATACTGCACGCTGATTTCATCCGGAGTTAACGGCAGCACTGGCATGTTTTATAATACATGTCATGCCTTTTAGCGTTGTCGGTTTTTCCTAACAGACCTCTTGTCTCAATTTCTGCCACAGACAAAAGTATAGAAGCATTAGATTTTGTGAGTGTGCAGACCATTTCACTTTTCCTTAACAACTGTTCGAATTCTCTTCATGTTCACATACATGGCCTTTCATTACATGTGCGGAAGTTGGTGATGACGGGGGAAGGGGGGGGGGGGAGGTACGAGGGGACATCTGTCATATTTGTGCCACACTGCCAGATGTCTAATAGGACGTCTACCAAAAACTGACGGGAGCAACATATCTTAGGAACAGGAGACACTTGAATGTATTTAGGTACCCATAAATAAAACAGAGACCAATGAAGAGGGTCTTGAAAATTATGCACGGAGGTTGACAGACCAAGAGAGTTGTTTCTATCCACTTCTTTGAGTCGGTGTGTATTTTCAACTGACGATATTGCAAAGACTGACTTGCTCTTGGTTTTTAAATGACACTGCTAATTAAACAAAATTTTGCACAGATATGTCGCATAACTTCCCACTTTTCAGACATAAGAGACGGGGAATTGTTACCAATTTTGTAACTCATTGCCATGAAGCTTTTGATGCAGTGAAATGTGAAGACTGTGAAAAGCGATGAAATAGAATGTTTGAGCACACTCCTTTGGTTCATATGCCTCTCGTATTGCCGAGATGCCTCTTAGTGACATTTGCACAGCGTGACTTTTTTTTGAGTCATCGGTGTTCTGTCTGGCTAGATACAACACGCCACTATTTCCTATCCTGTGAAAAACTCGTCGTCTAAGAGTAGCACCTGGAACCTACATCCTCAATTATTTGCTGTATGTATGCCAATCTCTGTTTACAGTTTTTACTCTCCACAGATCTTTCTAGCACCATGGAAGTTATTTCGTGATGTCTTAGAAGATGTCCTATCATCCTACCCCTTCTTGTTATCAGTGTTTTCTGGATACTCGTTACCCAGCCAGTTCTCCGGAGGACTGCCTCATTCTTCATCAGCCCACCTAATTTTAAGTGTTCTTCTGTTGCACCACATCTTAAATGCTTCGATTTTCCTTTTTTCCGTTTCTGCCACAGTCCATATTTCATACCATACAATGCTCTGCTCCAAATGTACATTGCCAGAAAATTCTTCTTCAATTTAAGGCCTATGTTTTAATACTAGTAGACTGTCCTTTTTGCCAATGCTAGTCTGCATTTTATCTCATTCTTGCTCCGTCCGTCATGGCTTATATTGCTGCGCAGGTATCGGAATTCGTGAAATTCATCTGCTTCGCGATTATGAAGTTCATAGCTATTCCCATTTTTGCTACGTCTCATTACTTTCGTCTTCCTTCGATTTACTCTCAGTCCATATTCTGTACTCATCAGTCCGTTGCATTCAACGTATCCTTCAGTTCTTCTTCACATTCACTCAGGATACGAGTGTCATCACCGAATCTTATTATTGTCATTCTCTCACAATTAATTTTAAATCCCATTTATTTATGTCTCTGTCTTTTCGATGTACACATTGAACAGCAAGGGTGAAAGAATACATTGCTGCCTTATCCTGTTTAATCCGAGCTCTTTCTTCTTGGTCTTCAAATCGTATCGCTCCCTCTTGACCCTTGTACATACCCTACATTACCCGTCGGTACCTGTAGTTTACTCTTATTTTCCTCAGAATTTCGAAGATCTTGCGATATTTAACAATGTCAATTACTTTCTCCTGGACGATAAATTCTAAAAAAGTATCTTGATCTTTCTTCAGACTCTCTTCCATTATCAGTCACAGCGTCTGAATTGCCTCTCTGGTGCTATTACCTTTTCTAAAGCCAGATTGATAGTTATCTAACACATCCTCAATTTTCTTTACCATTCTTCTTTATTTTTTTTATTCTTCTGGCAACTTGACTGCATGGACAGTTTACCTGGCTGTTCGATAAGTCTCGCAGTTGTCGACTCTTTCAATCTGCGTAATTGCGAGGGTGATGTTGCTCCAAAAGTCACATGGTATACCGCCAGACCCATACATTCTACACATCAACGTGAATAGTCGTTTTCTTGCCACTTCCCTCAATAATTTTAGAAATTTTGAAGGAATTTTATCTATCCCTTCTACCTTATTCGATCTTAAGTCTTCCAAAGCTCTTTTAAATTCTGATTCTTATAGGATCCCCTGTCTCTTCTACATAAACCATTGTTCCTTTTTCTATCACGTCTTCGGACGAGTCATTCCCCTCATAGAGGCCTTAGATGTACTCTCCCAACCTATCCATTCTCTCCTCTGCATTTTACACTGGAATTCCAATTGCACTCTTAGTGATATCATGCTTGTTTTTCATTTGACAAAAGGTTGCTCTGACTTTTCTATACTCTGAGTGAGTGCTTTCGACAATTTCTTTTTGCATTTCTTCAATTTTTTCTTTTCAGCTATTTACCCTTTGCTTCTCTGCACATCCTATTTACTTTATTCTAAGTGACTTGTATTTCTATGTTCCTGAATGTCCCTGAACATTTTTGTACTTCCTCCTTTCATCGATGAGTTGAAGGATTTCTGCTGTTGCACATGGTTTCTACGCAATTACTTTCTTTGTTCCTCTGTCTTTCTTTCGAGCTTCTGTAATTGACGTTTTTAGAGATATACCTTCTTCTTCAATTGTGCTGCCTACTGAGCTATTCCTTACTGTAGTAGCTACAGCCTCAGAGAACTTCAGCAGCATGTCTTCATTCCTTAGTACTTCCATATCACACTTGCTTGTGCACTGATATTTCCCGACTAGTCTCTTAAACTTCAGCCCACTCTTCACCACTTCTAAATTGCTATCTATCTGCTTCTGGGTATGTCTTACTATCCAGTATCTGATTTCGAAATCTCTGCCTGACCATGATGTAGCCTAACTGCAGTCTCCCCGATCTCCTGACGTGAATCACAAGAGCAGGAGGTATACTTGGGTACATCTCCTCCTCTTGTGATTCTTGAACAGAGTATTCGCTTTTCCTAGCATAAATTTGTTGCAGAACTCAATTAACCTTTCTCGTGCCTCGTTCCTGTTACCAAGCCCGTATTCTCTCGTAATCTTTTCTTCTACTCCTTCCCTACAACCGCATTCCAGTCCACCACGGCTACTAGATTGTCATCTCCCTTTATGTAGTGAATTACCCGTTCAGTATAGTCATACACTTTATCTCCTCATCTTCAGCTTACGACGTTGACATGTATACCTGAACTATCGTTGTAGGTGTTAGTTTTTTTGTCGGTTCTATTGAGAACAGCCTTATCACAAAACTTTTGTCAGTGACTCACTCTCTGCCCTAGCTTCTTATTAACGAATCATACTCCCGTTATACGATTTTCTGCTGCTGTTGATATTATCCTATATGGATCTTTCCACGAATCCTTGTCATCTTTCCTTTTTATTTAACTGATGCCTACTGTATCTAGATTGAGGCTTAGCAAATCCCTTTGCAGATGTTCTACCTTCTCTACCACGTTCTAACTTCTGACATTCCCCACCCCCACTTGAGATCGTTACCATATCGCTAGTTATTCAGCATTTTTCTCACGATCACCTGCTCCTTGGTGGTCCCCCACCGGACACCCGAATGGGGTACTAGTCCGGAAACTTTTGCCAGTGCTGAGAGATAATCTTAACACTTTTTCAATTCCAGCCACATGTCCTATTGAGATGTATTATGTGTGTTTAATGCAGTAGTTTCCATTGCTTCCTGCATTCTTACGCCGTTAGTAACTGCTGATTCTTTCGCCTTGAGGAGCAGTTTCCCACCCCAATTGTAAAAGTGTGCGCTGAACTTATGTGCGATCCTCAGCCCTCTTTGACAAGTCCGTTGGCTGAATGAGGGGTGGCTTCTTACGCTGGAAGTCTTTGACAGCCACTGGTGATGATGTTTCTTACACCGCCAAAGCGGTGGCGCATTTCCAATCAGGAACCGAGGTCGTTTTGGTTATCGATCAAAGATGCTGCCCTAGTCCACGGGTGGTACTGTTGGTGATATGATGGTTTCACTTCTAACATTTTCTCTCTTTCTTTTTTGGTGTATTTTATTCTCCTCACTTCCACTTCCTAGAACTTCTTTATCGTATTTGTAAAGATAGATTGTGAATGCTTAGCACGATCTGGATCCTTTACAGCATACAAACGCACCGATGCCAAATAATTTGGCGACATTCACCATAAACGACATTCATTTTTTCGACTGTCGAATACATTGGAAATATCTCATTATATTTATGAGCAAACTGTCTGATTGGTACAACAGCAGAACAAAGACGTTGGACTTCATGTGCACAGGGGAACATGTGAATCATACCTGAGTAAAATGTCAGCTTACATTTGATATAATAGGATAGACGTTTGTAGAACCTCTTCTGCTGACTGGGGGACATCGGTTAGCGGCGCTATTAACTTCATTCTGTTTGATAAAGTCCCATTCATGTTGTGTCTTTGAATTCTTAGAAAGTTCTTTCGAGTACCACAGAAAAAATTACCATGAAGAGAAAATCGTGGTCATGATTCGTCGACTGTAAATGATAAAAATTACTTATTAACTTCAGGAAATTCGCCATAATGCCACCTAAAACTTGTGGAAAAACCTCACCTCGTTATATTTGTTCATTCTGAATATATATTTGTTTAAGCTGTCTCACCCTGTATAGCACGGAAAAGTCATGTATTGTGTGGAGAATACTCAGTGAGAACAAAAGGCAGTAGTTGATGAAAGAAACAATAGACCAGTATCGTACGAACAGGAAGAAGACACTGCCCATTAAGTTAAATGCATAAACACAGGAAGAAACATGACTGGAATTTCAAAAAGTGTCGAATTGTCAACCGTATTGCATGTAAGTGTATTGTAAGTGCTTAATGAAAGGCAAGTAAAACAAATAGAAGGATCAGAAATTAGGTATAGTGGAGCAGTGAAGAGATGTTAAAGAACAGATAAAGTACGAAATGAAAATATTCGAAACAAGTTGAAAATTAGGCGTATGAAAGAAAAAGTGGATAAAAACAGAAGTAAAAGCAACTCACACTGATAAGGGGGCTCATAAAGCCAAGTTCGAGTACATTTGACTCGAGATAAAACTGAAATGACGACACACAAACACTCTCAACCTGTGAAGATTCGTTCCGTTTCACCCAACCTATCTGTATGATTTTCTTTTTTTCCGGGTAGTGTAGTTCAGAAAAACCAAAAATAATATCTGCTTGTCTAGTTTTAGTATTTCAGTTTGTGTTGTATTTGAAATAGTTATGGCTACAGCTATGTGCACCTGTACAGCTGAGCTGTCAGCGTGTCTGACCGCCATTCGAATACTTCGGGTTTAATTTACAACATTACCATGGATTTTTCCTTGTTGGGAGTAATAGATCGGGGTACACTAAGCCTTGCGAGGTCAACTGAGTTCCTACTTCAGTTAAGTTCGTAAATGTTTGTCGAATTTTCAACCTAGGTCTGAGGTACTGTGATCCCTTCCGTAGCGTCTTCCGTTATAACCGTTGGGTAACACCTCATATCACTCCCATGTCCGCCGCACTTGTCTGGGGTCCAGAGCCAACGCCCAGCGGCTGCAGGTTTTTGCAGTGGCAGAAGCCTCCCGGGCCAACTGGTTCGCCGCACCCGGCAGCCCCTTCAGCCAGTACGCTTGGCAGCGGAGTGTTGTGGGCAGCCGACCTGTCAGGGGCCACCACTGTGCTCACAAGCCCGCGCGGGCAGACTGTCTGCACGCCGTGGAGCAGCGCTAAGCTGACCCGCCGGAGCCGCCAACTGCGGCCGGGGATTTGGCGCAGTCTCAATGGCGGCCACGGCCGTCATTACACCGTCTAAGCTGCCCTGCGGCCGGGAATTATACTGCTGCTAGTCTCTCGCTGCCTCTCTCTCTCTCTCCCTGGCAGCGGGACCGAAGGGCGGCGTCTGAAATGGAGCGGAAAGAATGAGAGCAATGCTGCCGAAATATAGGACGCGAGTGCATCTCTTTAAACAGAGCGTAAAAAACGACACACAGTCTCATATATTAGCTGGTAACACATGCAAGCACGATATTATCTCGTATAAAGTAAACCTGATTTTTTTTTTTTTCAATAAGCAATGCATCTCTGTAACTTGCAACAAAGTTTGCTCACTGCAACATTACTGGTTCTAATGTGAGGATATTTATTCGGTAATGCTGTGTTATTTATATCTGCAGACTGATCAGACATTTTTGCATAAAATGAAGAATTACGTCTCCTATTCTTCTTCAAAAGCACAAAATATTCTGTGTGCAGGGCATCTACAGCTGCTGGAGGTCCTGATGAAAGAAAACACCGCTGACAGCTGGTAAAATTTGCTTTCAAATTGCCACACTACCTGTTTCACGGCCTACAGCCGCATCTTCAGGTGTATCAAAAATCATTACATTCATCCATCATGGGAGAACCCAAAGTTCCTAGGCAAGATATTTCCATTCTGAGAACATTGTCAGTATTTAAAAAACTAGACGAGTGAAGGATAATAGACAAGCTGATCTAAGTAATATCCTCTCGTAATGTTGTCGTGTAGGATCGTATCGATATACTTTCAAATCATTGCATTTGCAGGTATATATGTGAAATCGGACTGGAATGTCAAACTTGCAAAAGTAAGCGAAGTCTTCACTGGCAACCAGTGATTTTATGCTGGTGACGGGTGAAGGCAGTGCCTCTTTTTACAAGCTGCACTTTCTGTGTGCAGTTTGAGTTATACACTTGCAAGTGCAATGAACAGCCGACAGCATTATTAGAGATTATTACTTGGACCACCTTTTCAATTACCCTTCGTTCGTCTAGTTTTTTTTCAATATTGCCTTGGATAAGAACGTTGAATTTATGTATGGTGTATTAATGTAATAATTTATATTACACTTGAAGATGCGACTGTAAGCCCTGAGAGCCACAGTGTGGTCTGTTGGAACCAAGTTTTACCAGCTGTTGGCGGTGTTTCCATTCATCACGATCCTCTTAAAAATGTACATGAAGTAGTCAAAAAATTACAGTTATCACCTCGGAAAAGTAGCGTCGCATAAATGAGTTACTTTTTGATGCAGGTACCTGCCTACGGTCGTAGCATACGTTGATATTGCAACATGCAACCGTAGAATGCCGTTATCAAAACCGAAACAAAATGGCGCGGTCCTCTATAGGAAGTGGAGTATCTTGCAATATTGATGTTTCTGAATCTGAAGGGGAAAGAATATGCAACAATCCTCCATTTCAGAGATAAGGTAGTACAGACGCTTTCCGTGTAGTATAAAGCGTCTGAATGACGAAGTGTCAGACATTAATTCTGTAATGAACCGACAATAACAAGTGACGTGAAAGCACTGGTGCTCAGTGAACAGCGTATCATAACCGAAATGATAGCGGGATACCTTAAAATTATTTACAGTTTGTCGCTAACTATGGACTTTGAGAGGAATCCTGCTTTATGGGGTGAGTAGCACCGTTGCCTGGGCCAGGAAAGGCTCGCGAAAACTTATCTGACTCATGCTGTCCTTTCACTAGCTTACATAACTCTCTGTGGTGGAATAGTGTTAGAACTATTTACCTGTCATGTGGCGTGCGGACGCGAGTTGGTTCCTTGTTGGTTTCGCCCTGTGCTAGCGCCAATTTCGTTTCCTGCTGGCCGGTATTAACGGCATCGTGTCGCACTGGCGATGCTGAGTCGTACAGGGTTCCTATGAAAGGACAGAATTTGTAGTGTGAACATCTAAAATTCTACGAGTCGTAAGTGTAGATTTCCACTCGTGCCGTACCTTTTCAGCTTTCACCCTACCCATCCAACTTCTATTCCATTCTCCACCACGTTCACATCTCAGAAGTCTCCCTCACTTCGTCTTGTCCATATATTAGTGGCGTAAAGGGGGTCTGTCAGTAGAAAACACTTTATCTGCCATTCCCTCAACGCGTTGTCCTTTGCTGCAGAAAACTCTCATTTTCAAATAAAATACCGCTTTCTCCATTGCTATCCTGGCTTTAATTTGCACAATGCACTTCCACCCAATTTACAGTCTGTTTCCCGCGTACACAAAGCTTTGAACAAAGCCTGGTATTTCTCCATACACCATGATCCTCAAGACCTTGTTCCAGCGTAGCCTCAAAACTTTTCTATAGCTCCTCGGTCATCTGACAGAAGAGTTGGAGGTGGGCAGGTGGGCAACCGTCTCGTCTCAGTCCAGTTGTTACTACCACTTTCGACGAGTATACTATGCAAATTTCACAATCTCCATAAGTTACATCCATCTGAACCTACTTCCTATACTTAAACCGTTGTCTCGCTCTGCAGTTATTGATGCTACAGTTGCACTCATTACCAAACTGATATTACCTCGACGCTGCAGTAGGTGTCCTATCAGCCTGTCACTTCTTTTAGTCAAGCTATACCTCAAAACCATTTTTTCCCTCCTAGATTCAGAACCGCTCCATTAGTTATTTCAACTAACCCATCTAATCTTCGGCATACTTCTGTAACACCCCATTTTTAAAACTTCCATTATGTTCTAGTCTGAAATCCTTATCGTCAACGTTGCTCTTCTATACAAGATCACATTCCAAGGAAATAACTTCAGAAAGGGCTTCCGAAATTTATCTTCGATGATAACAAATTTTCCTACTTCTGATGCGCTTTCATTGCTATTGCAGGTCAACATTTATTATCTTCTCTTCTGCGTCCATCGTCACTTACTTTCCTGCAAAAATAACAGAATTCTTCTACTGCATTTGATGACCCTTTCTCCTCACCATCGCATCAGAATTCACCTACATACCAGAATATTAGGTTCACTTTGGTTTATGTTTATCTTCTATTTCTTTTGATGACATTATTCAATAAATTCAACTGATCCTAAAAGCCTTTGGCGTCGCTGAAAAATTACGAAGGTTTCCATATATTATCTGCGCTACATTTTCTAGGCTTCTTCATGTCCTGGTATCTGAAAGAATATGAAACGGCTGCCGGAGACCGTTTTTAACGAGACTTTTGTATTAGCCAAGTATAAATGAACAGGGGTGGTTTTAAATAATATACGTTTATTAACTCAAAATTATCACAAAGAGACAGAATGGGGGATGAAAGCTTTATATATAATAAAGTTTAGAAGTTAGTTCATCTGTTATATTACGGCTGTTTTTTGCAAGTAACTAACTGTTACTGGAATAAACACCTTGGCCACTTTCTCAATAAGTGGTGTGGCAATTTTCCCGGCATCAATGATCCACAGAAGAAACGATCAGATTAAAAGAAATTACAAGGAATTATATTTGTAGGTGCAAAGATGTTGTTTAAACATTGATACTGTAAAAAATTAACAATAATAATACGAACGACTTACGTTTCATCAGCAACTCAAAATAAAAAAATAAAAGTTTACGAAAATATAGTGAAACAAGTTTCCTCTGTCAATCTCATTGACAACAATGGCGATGTATATCAGAACAAGAGTGACCATTTCTTGGCAGGCAGCAGCACTGTTAAATGATTGCAACATTAAACACAAAGATAGATTTTAACTAAGTCTTTCGCGTGTCATTTATCTTAACCATATTTCGATTTTGTATTATTTACTACGAACAAACACCACTTTTGAAGATGACCATCTCTGTAACGCGCTTTCACGTATCCGTGTTACTTCCGTTTTACATTTACACCGTAACAGCTGATCGACGGGAGTTGATAACGTTCAGGAATTGTCGGCACAGGAAGAGAAATAAAATATTCTCCCTCTCACTTCTATTAAAGCCGCAGTGGCCACATTACAGACCACTCTGCTCCTGATGTAAGTGGTAAACTTTTCTTAGCTCAAGGCCGAATTCACCAACGACAGTTAAAAGTAAGCACGTCCTAAAATATTACTGCCTCCATAAGAATCTTTAAAGAAACACTTAACGTCAGCATACGTTTTTGGATTCTGATGTGAGATTGTTCTTATTATAAAATAGGGTGCAAAAATTGCGTGCTTATGGAATATCGTCTCAGTTAGGTGACGGGATTCGTGATTTTCTGTCAGAGAGGTAACAGTTCGTAGAAGTCTTGTAGCAAAACAGAAGTTATTTCTGGCGTTCTCCGAAGTAGTGTTATATGCCCTTTGCTGTTCCTTACCTATATCAACTGTTTAGGATACACTCTGAGCAGCCATCTTAGGTTTTTTGAGATGCCGCTGTCGTTTATCGTCTAGTAAAGTCATCAGAAGGGCAAACAAAAAGGCAAAACGATTTAGGAAAGAAATCTATATGGCGCGAAAATTGGCAGTTGACACTAAATAAGAAAAGTCTAAGGTCATCAACAAGAGTGCTAAACGAAATCCGATAAACTTCGGTTACACGACAAATCACTCAAATCTAACGGCCGTAAATTCAACTAAATACTTAGAAATTACAATTAAGGGTAACTTAAATTGGAAAGAACACCTACAAAATGTAGGGGGAAGGCAAAACAAAGACCGCATTTTATTGGCAGAACTCTTAGACAATGTAACAGATCTACTAAAGAGACTGCCTACACTTCGCTTGTCCGTCTTCTTTGGGAGCAATGCTGCCCGGTCTGGGATCCTTACCAGACAGGATTAACCGAATGCAACGAGAAAGTTCAGAGAAGAGGAGCACGTTTTATATTGTCGAGAAGTAGGGGAGAGAGTGTCACCGACAGGATACGTGATTCGGGGTGGACATCATTGAAACCAAGGCGTTCTTCGTTGCGGTGGAATCTTCTCACGAAATTTCAATCACCAACATTTCCCTCCGAATGCGAAAATATTTTGTTGACGCCGTCTTACGTAGGGAGAAACTGTCATCATAATAAAGTAAGGGAAATCAGAGCTCGCACGGAAAGAAATTTTCGCTTTTTCGAGCGTTGTTCGAGATTGGAATAGTAGGGAATTATTGTGAAGGTGGTTCGATGATTCCTCTGCCACGCACTGAAGTGTGATTTGCAGAGTATCCGTGTAGATGTAGCAGAAAACCGCGGACCGCACCGACACTTGATCTGGACCGCATGCGGACCACAGGCCGCAGTCTGACGACCACTGGTCTAGTTCCTCGTAGCGCGCTAAAATCGGTGACAAGAGCTCCCCCTGTGGGGCAATCTGTGACGGTGTTTGCAGAAGTAAGTGACTGGCGCCGGACAGGCGGGCAGCAGCGGCACAGAGCGGTTGCGCGCCGCGCCGGGTCGGGTCGGGGAGTGGCGGCTCAGCCTCAAGTGGCAGGGGGGCGCGTGTCCCCCGGCAGGCGACAGGTGGCAATTGCTGTGACGGCAGCTTAGCGATGTCGGGCCGCTAAGTCGGGCCCTTGACAGGTCAGCCACAGCTGCAGCCGCCACTCAGCCGCACACAGTACACCCCAGCTGTCAGGGCTGTGTGGAGCCGGACATCGCAGAGTTCTGGCGTCTCTGGAGCCACCGCCAGAATCCACTGCCTCTGCGTGTAGAAGTTCACCTTTCCCCCTGTTCTCCAGTCCTCCCTAACTTCCTATTCAAAGGAAATTTCTAGTTTTGTGTTGGCCACCACTCATTTTCTTTTTTCTTCCTTCTTCTCACTGCTTTCTTTATCGTATTTGATTGACTTACAACAGTTTACCGGTTTTGACTCTCATGAGCCATCCTCAGAACAGGTATCTTGCTACGACACTAATACCTCAAACAGTTATCCAATGCCCATCAGTTGACCTGTGCAATGATGTCGATTTCACGCGTTTTACTTTCATAGCAAAATACTGGTTCTGTTCACGTCTAGCAAGAGTCGAGACCGGTTAACAAGTCTATATTTTAAGTCAACCAATTACGATCAAGACAATCGTAGATAGAAAAAAATGGCTGATCGTAAACTTTAAGTTGGCCATATCAGACGTCAATGTAGCCCTCCAAGTTTCACCATCTGTACAACAACATTTAACTGCTTACAGTGATGGTAAAATTTTCTGAAGTATAAATACACTACTGGCCATTAAAATTCTACACCAAGAAGAAATGCAGATGATAAACGGGTATTCATTGGACAAATGTATTATACTATAACTGACATGTGATTACATTTTCACGCAATTTGAGTGCATAGATTCTGGGAAATCAGTACCCAGAACAAACACTCCTGGCCGTCATAACGGTCTTCGTACACATGGGCATTGAGTGAAACAGAACTTGGATGGCGTGTACAGGTACAGATGCCCATGCAGCTTCAACATGATACCACAGTTCATCAAGAGTAGTGACAGGCGTATTGTGACGAGCCAGTTGGTCGGCCACCATTGACCAGACGTTTTCAGTTGGTAAGAGATCTGTAGAATGTATTGGCCAGGACAGCAGTCGAACATTTTCTGTGTCCAGTAAGGCCCGTATACGACCTGCAACAGGCGGTCGTGCATTATTCTGCTGAAATGTAGGGTTTCTCAGGGATCGAATGAAGAGTACATCCACGGGTCGTAACACATCTGAAATGTAACGTCCACTGTTAAAAGTGCCGTCAATGCGAACAAGAGGTGACTGATACGTGTAACCAATGGCACCCCATACCATCACGCCGGGTAATACGCCGGTATGGCCATGACGAATACACCTTCCAATGTGCGTTCACCGCGATGTCGCCTAACACGGATGCGACCATCATGATGCTGTAAACATAACCTGGATTCATCCGAAAAAATGAAGGTTTGCTATTCGTGCTCATAGGTTCGTCGTTCAGTATACCATCGCAGGCGCTCCTGTCTGTGATGCAGCGTCAAGCGTAACCGCAGCCATGGTCTCCGAGCTGATAGTCCATACTGCTGCAAACCTCGTCGAACTGTTCGTGCAGATGGTTCTTGTCTTGCGAACGTCCCCATCTGTTGACTCAGGGATCGAGACGTGGCTGCACGATCCGTTACAGCCATGTGGATAAGATGCCTATCATCTCGACTGCTAGTGATACGAGAACGTTGGGATCCCGCACGGCGTTCCGTATTACCCTCCTGAACTCACTGATTCCATATACTGCTAACGGTCATTGGATCTCGACCAATGCGAGCAGCAGTGTCATGTTACGATAAACCGCAATAGGGTTAGGCTACAATCCGACCTTTGTCAAAGTCGGAAACGTGATGGTACGCATTTTTCCTCCTTACACGAGGCATCACAACAACGTTTCACCAGGGAACACCGGTCAACTGCTGTTTGTGTATGAGAGATCGGTTGGAAACTTTCCTGGTGTCAGCACGTTGTAGGTGTGGCCACGGGCGCCAACTTTGTGTGAATGCTCTGAAAAGCTAATCATTTGCATATCACAGCATCTTCTTCCTGTCGGTTTAATTTGGAGTCTTTAGCACGTCATCTTCGTGGTGTAGCAATTTTAATGGCCAGTAGTGTATATCGCCATTTCAATACATTGTTGGAGTGATAACGACGACGGCGATACAGAAAACGACATTTTCAACGTATCGTATGGAATTTTATATATAAAAGTAAACATGGTCCTCAGTAGGCTGTAATGCGATGTTTATTTAATCGGGCGATTAGCTACTTTCGACTAAGCGTCATTGTCAAGCAGATTTGTAGCATCTATATTTCATGTCATTTTCAAATCACTCTTCATTACAAGTAAAAAGTAGCCATATTTCGTCATTTTGGGTCTGGAACCCCATGGACTAGACTAGAATTGTGGTCCCTGATGAGTCCTGCTTCGAACTGAGTCCCATTAACAAGCGGAGACGTGTCTGGAGACTTTCCAGACGACGCTGGGATATTATCCTGGCGGTAGCCCGCCATACGGCCCAACAGCCAATATTGATGGTGTGAGATGCCATTTCATTTCGAAGCAGCACCCCTTTGGCTGTGAGGCGCTGCTTCTTTACGTCACGGAGGTACGTTAACTGTACTCTACGCCCAGCTTTGTTTCCCTTCGTGGCAAGATAGCACTAGCCCGAAACGGCCAGAGATTTTACTTCTTGTCTTCGTGCTAACCAAACCACAACTTGACCTGATTGGTCACCGGATCTCTACCCAATTGAGAACGTTTTTAGCATTATGGGCATGGCCCTGCAACTATCTCGAGATTTTGACGACCTAACGCGCCAATCGGACATCCAATAACTCTGTCAGGCAGTGCCATGCCAAGTAGCTGTTTGCATGAGGGCTAGAGATGGACCAACTCGTTATTGACTTGCTCAATGTGTGAAGCTCTTCCTCCTCAATAAGTCATCCAAATTTTCTGAAACTGCCGCCTTTTTTTTATCTGAACATGTACGAGAGCTATTCGGAAAGTAAGGAACGATAGGTCGCGAAATGGAAACCACCGTGAAAATGAAAACTGTTTTATTTGCAACAGTTTGCTACAATTTCCAGCTACTTATCTCCATAGTCACCGATCCGACTTAGACGTTTGTCGTAGCGTTGTACCAACTTTCCAATACCTTCGTTATAGAAGGCAGACGCCAGTGCTTACCGCCAATTCTCTACGCTGGCCCACATCTCGTTGACTGTGCCAAAATGTTGTCTTCATAGCCAGCGGTTCATGTGAGCAGAGATGAAACTCAGAGGGAGACAATTACGGGCTGTATTGTGGGTAATCAAACATTTCCAATTGAAAACGATGCAGGAGAATCTTCATTACCCCTGCAGAATGCGGCTGAGAATTGTGTTGAAGAAAACGCACGACAAGTATGTAGTTTTAGCTGCATAATTTCAGGCGAAATTTCTCACCAGGCTCTCGCACTTGGCGAGAGACACTGTTGTTCTAGGTATCTTTATGTGCTCCCTGTGTGCTCAGAACTAAAAAGAACGACGTAACGCGATCGACAGGCATACTAGAGACACTGCCCAACACAACTGTGCAATCTTCATCGGATTTCACTGTGGTTTCCATTTCGCGATCGATCGTTCCTTACTTTCCGAATAACCCTCGTACATCACATCTACCTATTTTCGTCTCATTCGGATAAATCCTTCGTGGAGCTTCGCTCTTTTTTCTTAGAGTGTATTATCTATAGTCTCAAAACTTCTCTGTGTAACAAACTTTCACCCCCGTGCGTCATCTTTTTGCATAGTACGTAATATACTTGTACAGCACCCAACTTCCATGACCTGCAATTTTAAGATCGTCCCGACTCAACCTTCAGCTTAGTTCTCAGCAACACTAACAGACTCATAGCTGAAGGGTTGTTGTGTACAGGTAAGGACGATGGACGACCATAAGGAAATGCAGAACGCCTTGTAGAATGTTTCCACTTGGTGCAACGAATGACTGCTCTCTTTAATGACAGGATAATGCGCACAGGGTGATTCCTTGATGAAGTTACAAACTTTCTTGAACGAAGGGGAGGGGTTAATGTATGGATTTGAGGAAACGATCGAATAGAAACTTATAAGCGAAAATCTTTCTGATACCGGATAGTCGATCTCTTCGATTCCAAGCTCTTTCCTTTCCATTTTTTACGAGGCGGTTGTCTGGACCAAAAAAAGAAACTGTCTAGCAATCATGGGCTCTAAAATCCATACCTTATGAGATTTAGGAACCAGGTTTTAAATTGTAAGACATTTCCAGGGGCAGATGTGGATTCTGACCACAATCTATTGGTTATGAACTGCAGATTGAAACTGAAGAAACTGCAAAAAGGTGGGAATTTAAGGAGATGGGACCTGGATAAACTGAAAGAACCAGAGGTTGTAGAGAGTTTCAGGGAGAGCATAAGGGAACAATTGACAGGAATGTGGGAAAGAAATACAGTAGAGGAAGAATGGGTAGCTCTGAGGGATGAAGTAGTGAAGGCAGCAGAGGATCAAGTAGGTAAAAAGACGAGGGCTAATAGAAATCCTTGGGTAACAGAAGAAATATTGCATTTAATTGATGAAAGGAGAAAATATAAAAACGCTGTAAATGAAGCAGGCAAAAAGGAATACAGACGTCTCAAAAATGAGATCGACAGGAAGTGCAAAATGGCTAAGCAGGGATGGCTAGAGGACAAATGTAAGGATGTAGAGGCTTGTCTCACTAGGGGTAAGATAGATACTGCCTACAGGAAAATTAAAGAGACCTTTGGAGAGAAGAGAACCACTTGTATGAATATCAAGAGCTCAGATGGCAACCCAGTTCTAAGCAAAGAAGGGAAGGCAGAAAGGTGGAAGGTGTATATAGAGGGTTTATACAAGGGCGATGTACTTGAGGACAATATTATGGAAATGGAAGAGGATGTAGATGAAGATGAAATGGGAGATAAGATACTGCGTGAAGAGTTTGACAGAGCACTGAAAGACCTGAGTCGAAACAAGGCCCCGGGAGTAGACAACATTCCATTAGAACTACTGATGGCCTCGGGAGAGCCAGTCATGACAAAACTCTACCGTCTTGTGAGCAAGATGTATGAGACTGGCGAAATACCACAGACTTCAAGAAGAATATAATAGTTCCAATCCCAAAGAAAGCAGGTTTTGACAGATGTGAAAATTACCGAACTATCAGTTTAATAAGTCACAGCTGCAAAATACTAACGCGAATTCTTTACAGACGAATGGAAAAACTGGTAGAAGCGGACCTCGGGGAAGATCAGTTTGGATTCCGTAGAAATGTTGGAACATGTGAGGCAATACTAACCTTACGACTTATCTTAGAAGAAAGATTAAGAAAAGGCAAACCTACGTTTCTAGCATTTGTAGACTTAGAGAAAGCTTTTGACAACATTGACTGGAATACTCTCTTTCAAATTCTGAAGGTGGCAGGGGTAAAATACAGGGAGCGAACGGCTATTTACAATTTGTACAGAAACCAGATGACAGTTATAAGAGTCGAGGTGCATGAAAGGGAAGCAGTGGTTGGGAAAGGGGTGAGACAGGGTTGTAGCCTCTCCCTGATGTTATTCAATCTGTATATTAAGCAAGCAGTAAAGGAAACAAAAGAAAAATTCGGAGTAGGTATTAAAATTCATGGAGAAGAAGTAAAAACTTTGAGGTTCGCCGATGACATTGTAATTCTGTCAGAGACAGCAAAGGACTTGGAAGAGCAGTTGAACGGAATGTACAGTGTCTTGAAAGGAGGATATAAGATGAACATCAACAAAAGCAAAACGAGGATAATGGAATGTAGTCAAATTAAATCGGGTGATGCTGAGGGGATTAGATTAGGAAATGAGACACTTAAAGTAGTATAGGAATTTTGCTATTTAGGGAGCAAAATAACTGATAATGGTCGAAGTAGAGAGGATGTAAAATGAAGACTGGCAATGGCAAAGAAATCGTTTCTGAAGAAGAGAAATTTGTTAACATCGAGTATAGATTTAAGTGTCAGGAAGTCGTTTCTGAAAGTATTTGTATGGAGTGTAGCCATGTATGGAAGTGAAACATGGACGATAGCCAGTTTCGACAAGAAGAGAATAGAAGCTTTCGAAATGTGGTTCTACAGAAGAATGCTGAAGATAAGGTGAGTAGATCACGTAACTAATGAGGAGGTATTGAATAGGATTGGAGAGAAGAGAAGTTTGTGGCACAACTTGACTAGAAGAAGGGATCGGTTGGTAGGACATGTTTTGAGGCATCAAGGGATCACAAATTTAGTATTGGAGGGCAGCGTGGAGGGTAAAAATCGTAGAGGGAGACCAAGAGATCAATACACTAAGCAGATTCAGAAGGATGTAGGTTGCAGTGGGTACTGGGAGATGAAGAAGCTTGCACAGTATAGAGTAGCATGGAGAGCTGCATCAAACCAGTCTCAGGACTGAAGACCACAACAACACATGGGCTATGATGTCTTGTTCAATAGTAGAAATGTATTTTACCACAGAAAAGATGTACAAATGTTTATGACTCTTCAGGTATGCACTTTAAACTCCATGATTACTGGACCTTTCTTCTTGTGTTGGTCCTGACTAACCCCTGCCAAAACATGGAAAGCAAAGAGCTGTTAGCGGGAGAATTATGCTGTTCGAGGTATCAGAACGATATTCACTTCTAACCTTCGACTCGGTCTTTTCCAAACCATGCTCTTTTACCCCAGATTGATACTTTTACCTTTCTCCATCGTACCTGAATGTAATATAGTTACTAAATCATCGCCGGCCGGTGTGGCCGAACGTTTCTAGGCTCTACAGTCTGGAACCGCGCGACCGCTACTGTCGCAGGTTCGAATCCTGCCTCGGGCCTGGATATGTGTGATGTACTTAGGTTAGTTAGGTTTAAGTAGTTCTAAGTTCTAGGGGACTGATGGCCTTAGAAGTTAAGTCCCATAGTACTCAGAACCATTTTGAACCAAATCATCCTGTGTAATAGAGAGAAAGGAACAGACAGTATTCAGGTCGGGGCTAGGGATGAACATCTGGAGGACGTCACATGTGATAAGTTTATAAGAGTAATGGTAAGGCGCGATGTAGAACTGGATAACTCAAAATCGGTATTAGGAAAGGTAAATGATAGATTTGATGGGAGGTTTGTGGGAAAGTGCAGTTATCTTGAAAAGGCGTCCTGGGAACAGTTCTATTATTTCCGGTGATTGGAGATCTTATCTAGCGAACTAGACAAGAGACGTTGATCGAACTCAGGTCTCGTATTAGGCCATATGAATATAGGAAGTAGATGGTCGCGAAAATTTAAAAAATCTTGGTAGAAGATGATGTAATTTTCAGAAAATTCCATGGGGTTACCAGGATGGGTACCAAGTGTATGAAATCCCATGGGGTTACCAGGATGGGTACCAGTTGTATGAATAATGAGAAGACGATAGGAAACTGGGCTTAAAAGGAGGCGCACAATCAATCTTTCCTCGCTCAATATGCGAATCTAATAGGCCAGAAAATCTGTAATGCTGGCATAGAACGAAACGGAAGCTGTATCAAGAGATCCCTAACCAAATATATTTCGACTGATAGCATTTTCAATAAGCGTTACCGATTCAACAGTTAAGGATTACAGCAGCCTGAAATTGTTCGTTAATGGTGCTGTTACAGGGAAGTACCGTAGCAAATCCATTTTCACATTTAGATCTACACACACATATATATATCAATAACGGACACTATCCATTTTTGATTCATGTATTGTATGAAGGAAGGCACACTAATCTCACTCTTAGCTCATTCTCATGGTCCCTATGCGATATACAGGGGAAAGAGTAAAGCAGTTGTACAATCTTCTTCAAATATGTTGTACTGAAAACTGTAAGGCAAGTAAATCTAATTAATCTACAAATTTTGTAAACTATAATTAAGATTCATTTGTAATGTAGTTATAACTATTCTTATTATAAACCAGTTCCAAGCTATTTGTACCCCTTGATGTTTATTATAGTATTTTAACGAACATGCCCGTTTTCGCAATTGTCTCCCCAATTGGTAATTAATAAAGAAGAAGTCCCCTTTCGTCTTTCCTTAAAATCCACCCGTCAAGCTTCAAGGCTTTCTTCATTCTGGGGTTCATCTTGCAACATTTTTGACTAATCTGTCTTCTCATTACTTCACCAGTCCTGTAATGTTTCTTACTGTTATCTTTGCCACAGTGTCAGTTCCCTAGAATAGATCTCATATTACTTTCTTTTTTAGGAGTCGCCATTGTCCATTCATAGAGCCATTTCTCGAAATAGATTTTGTATTGTTTTCCTTTTGAACATTCCGAGAGTATCTCCACAATTTTTTTAAGAAATTTTCAGTTTTATGTGTATATGTCAAAACTGGTTTTATGAGTGCTTTATCGGTGAATTTCTTGCTTTACCATAAAGATATCTCAGTTCTTTAAGGTATTATATGAGGTATTATGAGTTTTATCTGCATTTAGATCAATTATTGTGTTTAAGAAGGCTATCCTATATTAACTTGTCGAAACTTTGAGGTATTTGACACTTAATTGTATACCATTTCATCTGAGGGTTACGGCTGTTATAATTTAGCTCCACATTTATCTTTGATGACCCATAAAGGAAGCAGTAATCAGCTTGAGAGAATACTGCAACATTATTATTCTTTTTCTTTTTCTTATTTTCGTCGTTTAGGTGTCTCACACATTAAAGCCATCTCTATTTAAGTTTGTAACTTGGATCCTTAAAGTACCTTTTTTTTAGATGTTGTGGTTATATTCATAATTATTTGTGAGGCTGTATATAACGCCTTCGGTAAGTGTATGTTCTTCAACAGACCTTGGCCGGCCGGAGTGGCCGAGCGGTTCTAGGCACTACAGTCTGGAACCGCGTGACCGCTGCGGTCGCAGGTTCGAATCCTGCCTCGGGCATGGCTGTGTGTGATGTCCCTAGTTTAGTTAGGTTTAAGTAGTTCTAAGTCCTAGGAGACTGATGGCCTAGAACTTAGAACTAATTAAACCTAACTAACCTAAAGACATCACACACATACATTCCAGAGGCAGGATTAGAACCTGCGACCGTAGCGGTCGCTCGGCTCCAGACTGTAGCGCCCAGAACCGCACGGCCACTCCGGCCGGCGTAAAAGTACGTATCTCGCTCCATGTAGACCTTTATTATATTTACGCAGACTACGCAAACAAGTACGAGTGAGTCACATATATGCACTCTCACAAAATTGATAGCTCCATTCTTGAAGTAACTCAAAGGCATTTGGTTGATACATATGCTACACTAGTTCAAAGACGTCTGAGTAGAACTGACTGGAGGATTAATGGCGGAAAGAATAAAAGATGCCTTTGTCTCCTCCTCTTTTTACTTTCGAAGATTGAAACAACGCTCGTCTAGGGATCCGATTTCCCGATTTCGCTTCAGTGCTACAAACGCTCGCATTTCAAATATCGTGATTTTTTTAAGGATGACCAGGCCTAGCGGGCAGTTCCAGGTGTGGCATTATCGGGAAGGATGAAAGAAGCGTGCTTTATGAGGTTTCATCTCCGGCTGCGGCTGTGGTTCTGTTCTCCTTTATTTCCGGCCGGCGGCCGGCAGGCACCGCCACTGCGCTCTCTTTGTCTGCTGCTGTTACCGTAATTACCAGCCCCGCCTCTGGTTGTATAACGAGAGCCGACGGGGGTCTGCCCGCCTGCCCGCCTGCCTGCCTGCCGGTTATAACGGAGAGTGTTCTTCCGCTTTGTAGGTCAGAAAAAGCTCCGCAAGAGGATTGCCCGAGTGCGGCTGTACGAAAAAACGTCTGACCGGAGGTGCAGCACGCATTTGCGTTTCGGATTGTTCGGAAGTAATCAACAGTTTTTCTCCCGTTGTAGAATCTATCTTCTTTGTCGGTTCTCTTTCTCAGTGTCTCTTCCTTCAATAGTGTCAATTTGCACACGATGAAGGAGTCTGGCATACGAAAGTAAAGGATTTTTCTCTTTTACGCCGGTTGAATTCCAAGTGCTTTAGTTGGATATAAGACACACACAGGTATAAACGAAAGGGATGAGAAGCGGTCAATGAAACATGCAAACAATCCACATAATAATACATCGGGAAACTAAAGGTTTCCTCGGTAGTGCGTATTACTTCTGAGTTGATGAACACCTTATAACAGAGTCCTGCAGGATCCAAATGTCAAATAGCCACTCGAGGACAAACAGATTAAGTTAACGGAGTTCATCGACCCGTCTGGAACACTCCACAACTTTTAAATATCCTCATGCGAAACATCCATCGGGTTCAAGTCGGGAGACTGGGAAGGCAAAGGTATTGACGACCCACGACCTATACGCTTGCTGTCAAGTATTCTTACTACCTATTCACGGACAGCCATATGAATGTGTTTGCTGGTGCAAAAGTTGTTCAAATGGCTCTGAGCACTATGGGACTTAACATCTAAGGTCATCAGTCCCCTAGAACTTAGAACAACTTAAACCTAACTAACCTAAGGACATCACACACATCCATGCCCGAGGCACAATACGAGCTTGAGACCGTGGCAGTCGCGCGGTTCCGGACTGAAGCGCCTACAACCGTTCAGCCACCGCGGCCGACTTTGCCGGTGCACCATCATGCATATCGCACATACGCATCCCTTTACCATCCAAATTATTTTGACAAATAAGCTACTTGTTTGGTAACGTAGTTTTCAGTTCCCTAGGGGATTGATTGTGGTGAGTCACCAAACCATCGTAGTGCCTGATTTCAGTGGCCGCCCTCGAATCCCCCCATGAGGGTGACTGATTTCCCTGTATATTTTCATCCAACCGCCATTTCTCTTGCGCTGGTCGCTACGAGGCCACCGGCGGAAACACAAGCATTGTAACAAGGTAAAAATGTCCATTAACTCATACTGGTGGGCACACCTGTCATGGGTACTCAACGGAATCAAGCACCCAAAGGGCAAGGGAATTCACCGATATCAAACAGATGGGAACAGAAAACCATAACATTTACGTTGTTGTTCGTGTATCACGCTACTCCTGAAGAACTATGAGCACTTCTTCAATAGTCAAGTTGAACAAGTGCTCGTAGATCCACAGGTATGCATTTTCAGGCTAATATTTACTACAATCTTTGAAAGTTGCCTACCGTGCAGTCTTAGCAACAACAGTACCAGAAAATGTGTTCCACTGTCACCTTTGCCTATAACTTTCGGCTCCATGGTTCCAGATTTGTCTCCAGTCGCATAAGAGTAGCTCATTAACGCCACGATGAGGACGCAAATCAGGTTTGCATTAAATACATACTTTAGCGGTCGTGAGCGTTTACTTTTGAGATTGGACCTGGTAAGTCGATGTTACTCAAGAATGCTTTTAAGACGCCAAAGACGCCATTATCAACACCTCACCGAGTCTGAAAGAGATATTATGGCTACGAGAATATGAATATTCCCTACACGATATTGCACAAAGAATTGGTAGGAAATGTAGCCACTGTACATGGCTGGTGCCAGTGGTGGCCGCGAGACTGTACGGTCGCAGGAGTACCGGGCATCAGACAGGCAAGTGGTGCTACCCGGAGGGAAGGCCAACGTTTTCGGAGTATGGCTCTGTCGCATTGTACTCTATCTGCAGCAGCAATCCAAGCATCAGATGGCACCACAGTGACTCCACGAACTGTTACAAATTGGCTGAATCAAGTACAGCTCCGAGCTAGACACCTCGTAGCGTACATTGCACTGACGTCAAACAACTGCCATTTTTGACTTCGTTATTGTCAACCAAGAGCTTATTCGAGGGCAGGGTGGAGATCTGCTGTGCTTTCTGATAAAATTTTGTTTGGCCTCGATGTCAGTGAGGGCCGTGTGTTGTTTAGATTGTTTAGATGGTGGCCAGGTGAGGACCTGCACCAAAGCTATAGCTATATGTGTGCTCGACACACGAGCCGTACACCTGAAGTTACGGTCTGGGGTGCGATTTTGTATAACAGCAGGAGAATTTTCGTATTTACCCCACACAGACTGACTGCAGTGTTGTGCGTCAGTCTAATGATTCGCCTTATTGCGCTGCCTTTCATGAATAGCATTCCATGGAGTATCTCCAAGAGAGTAACGCTCACCCATACACCGCTGTTACAACCCAACATGCTCTGCAGAGTGGGAACATGTTGCCTTGGTCTATTAGATCTTCTATGTCCAACAGAGCATACATGGGACATCATAGGGTGACAGTTTCAGTGTAAACCCGTCACCTATACAAATCAATGCATGCATGTCCACATGCTTTCCATCAACGTTCTGGCAGTTACGTCGCTTATTAATGTACCAGCATTTCATATATCAATGAATTATTTCACACACATTTACCTATAATCTTCCCAAGTGAATCACTTTAGTTTGTAGCCGAGACGGATGTATTCCCGACCACCACCCCAACTAAATTTCATGATTTCCACTCACTGTCAGCAAGAATGGGACGTAACAGACAAAAATGATCATAAGCGTAGAATCAAGACACGTAAAATAGCGAGCTCAGTTTATATACACACGTCATAAATAATTTTGAAGCACCCCAGTTCTCAGATCTCCTGAAGATAAACATTGACTGTGGATATTGTATCACAGACACAGTCCCTTTGGCTGTTCAGAGATGTCACCAAACCCACCCAAATATGTAAGCAACCACGCATGAGCAGCGCCTATTACAGGGAGGGGATCAGACAGCTGATCAGTTCCAGTCGTTCCACCGGGAAGAAGGTACACAGCTCGTGTTGTCTGTAGTTAATCCACGCCTAGACAGTCAATACCAAGGTTCAATTGTGTCCGCATTGTTACTTTGTGCCAGGAAGGGAAGTGTCCAGAAGTTTCGGAGTGAACCAAAGATATGTTGTTCGGATATGGAGATAGGAACTGCAGATGACGTGAGTCGCTCAGGCCGCCCAAGGGCTACAGCTACAGTGGATGACAGCTACCCACGGATTATCCCTCTGAGAAACCCAGACAGCAACGCCACCAAGTTGAATAATGCTTTTCGTGCAGCCACAGGAAGTCGTGTTACGACTCAAACTGTGCGCAATAGGCTGCATGATGCGCACCTTCAGTCCCAACGTCCATGGCGAGGTCACTCTATGCAACCACGACACCATGAAGCGCGGTACAGATGGGTGAAACATCATGGCGAATGGACCGCTCAGCATTGGCAACACGTTCTCTTCACCTATGGGTGTCGCATATTCCTTGAACTAGACAATCGTCGGAGACGTGTTTGGAGGCAACACAGTCAGGCTGAACGCCTTAGACGCACTGTCCAGCGAGTGCAGCAAGGTGGAGGTTCCCTGCTGTTTCGGGTTGGCATTATGTGGGGCCGACGTACACCGCTGGTGGTCATGGAAGGCGCCGCAACGGCTGTACTATTTGTGGTTCAGACGGTTCAAATGGCTCTGAGCACTATGTTACTTAACTGCTGAGGTCATCAGTCACCTAGAACTTAGAACTAATTAACCTAAGGACATCACACACATCCATGCCCGAGGCAGGATTCGAACCTGTGACCGTAGTGGTCGCTCGGCTCCAGACTGTAGCACCTAGAACCGCACGGCCACTGCGGCCTGCGTACTATTTGTGAATGCCATCCTCCGACCAATAGTGCAACCATATCGGCAGCGTATTGGCGAGGCATTCGTCTTCATGAACGACAATTCGCACCCCCATCGTGCACGTCTTGTGAGTGGCTTCCTTCAGGATAACGACGTCGCTCCACTAGAGTGGCCAGCTCGTTTTGAAGGCATGAGCCCTATCGAACATGCCTGGGATAGATTGAAAAAGGCTGTTTATGGACGACGTTACCCACCAACCACTCTGAGGGATCTACGCCTCATCGCCTTTGAGAAGTGGGACAATCTGGGCCAACTTGTGGATACTATACCTCGACGAATACAGGCATGCATCAATGCAAGAGGACGTGCTACTGGGTATTAGAATTACCAGTGTGTACAGCATTTTGGACTACCACCTTTCAAGGTCTCACTGTTTGGTGGTACAACATATAATGATGTTTATGTTGATCCCGATTCCAATTTTCTGTACGGGTTCCGGAAAGTTCAGAACCGAGGTGATGCAAAACTTTTTTCATATGTGTGTGTGAATGTGTGTGTGTGTGTGTGTGTGTGTGTGTGTGTGTGTGTGTGTGTGTGTGTGTGTTTTGTGAAACATCTTATTGTTGATCCCATTTCCGAAATGTCATAATTTTGAAACTGGACAACTTTCAAATCTTCCGCTTCCACTGCACGCAAAGAAAAAGAAAACAGGACTCCTCTTCAGTCTATATTGTAATTATGACATACCATTTTCGTATGGCTATGAAAAGGATCTACTAGAAACTGGTCTGTTCTCAACTACGATGGATGATAGTTTTGACCCACAGATGCGTCGCATTCTCGACTTTGGAGAAACATTGTCCATGCCAGGGGGTCCTGTAGAGCCCAAAGGCCAAAGCTGTGCGTGTACCATGAGGCACTAAGATCGAATGTGAACCAATTTTCAATCTTCCTAAAAATGCAAACAGCACATTCCTTACTTCGCTTTCTTATTAAAACCTTCAAACGTTTCCCTTCAACCCATGTAAGCTTGGAATAGGTTGCGGAACACCTTATATACGATGGGTATTCAATAAGTAATGTAGCACAGTATTTCTCTAGGCCAGTTTCCGTTGGAATAAACGCGCTTCGGTATATATACGCCCGGAAAGTTGCATGAAGTTTCGATAGGTGGCGCTGCTATACCTACCCTCCAAAGTGGCGTCTGTAACGGAGATGCATTCCAAACAGAGAGCTATCAATGAGTTTTTTTTTTTGGAGTGAAACCAGAAGAAATTCATAGGTGCTTTCAGAATGTTTACGGAGACCTGGCAGCGAAAAATACCACGGTGAGGCGTTGAACGAGGTGTCTGTCATCATCGCAAGAAGGTCGTGTTAAGCTGTCCAGTCTCCTGCATACGGACCGGCTGCATACAAAAAATGGCTCTGAGCACTATGGTACTTCACTTCTGAGGTCATCAGTGCCCTAGAACTTAGAACTACTTAATCCTAACTAACCTAAGGACATCACACACATCCATGCCAGAGACAGGATTCGAACCTGCGACCGTAGCGGTCACGCGGTTCCAGACTGAAGCGCCTAGAACCGCACGGCCACACCGGCCGGCGGCTGCATACAACTATTTCAATGTTGGAACGTGCGGACACTCTCATTCGAGGTTATCGATAGATTAAAATTAAACGATTCTCTGCTCAACTGGACGTCACAATTTGATGTCTTCCCTCAAGGTGCAACGATCAACTCTAAAGTGTAATATGATACCTCAGGTAATTGAAGAATCGTCTTCAGCGTGTTCGTTGCCACAAAAATCCAGACGAATTTCTCCTTCTCCATGACAAGACAAGGCATCATACAAGTCTTCGCAATCGAGAGGATCTCACAGATCTTCTCTGGCCTGTTCTTGCTCATCAATCCTACAGCCAAAATCTCGCATTTTCCACTACCATTGGTTTGACCCATTGAACACAGTGAAAGATGAACTCCGCAGCAAGTAGTGCGTAGATGACAGGAGGGTTATTACTGCGGCAAGATGTCTCCGACGTCGACCAATAGAGCAGTACCATGCGGGCATACGGGCCCTCTTAGCAAGGAGGCGTAAGGCCGTCGCAATAAACGGAGATAATGTTGAAAACTAGGGAGAATAATATGGTGTAATGGACTCCTGAATAAAATAAATCTGCTTTCATAAAAAAATGTGTTGCATTACGTATTTAATGCCTCTCGAACGTACAGAATTGGATTAACGACGAGACTATGCATGTGAGGGTATGTGGGCGCGTTCTTCTGTCCTGAGCAGAAAATAACGAAATTTAATATCTCATACAAAGTTAAGGAATAAATTACTGAACTGCTGATGGTGGTGGTTGTTGGGATGTTTAAGGGGGACTAAACAGCGAAGGTCATCAGTCCCCCAAACTGCTGATGATTTATATCTACACAGAGTGCGAAATTTACTACAAAATTCTGCCAACTCGAGTAAATGGAAAGTTTTGAACCAGGTTTGGCACAGAGTCCATGTACTATTGGGCGACGAATAAGAGAGCATCGTTCCAGGCTGCTTGAACTCTGTGCTGATCGTACTAGTTTCCATGCAGGCCGCGACAAAAGAGCTGGAGAACGCGTTGTCCAGGCCACCAGTCCAACGCTTCCTGTATCGAGGTGGGTGAGGCTAATGTGTGGCTAATGTGCTGTCTTACGTTACCTTGGTGAAATATAATGTCACGGAGACTTCGAGGACAAGGCAGAGCCACCGGCCCTGACGCATCAGATATGTAGTTCCTGTTGTCCACCTTAACGGCTAAGCGAACCAGAGGTGCTCGCGACGTGTCTTCAGTGGAACCCTATAAAATCACTCCAGGGGCTAGTCTCTCATGACGGTGATCAATTCAATTTGACAACGGTCGTTCTCCTCCGAGCAACAACATGTTTTTATAGAAGTTGTTCATTCTCTATGATAAAGTGTATCTGGTTCCTTGCTTCGGTCATCTTATGCAATCTTCCTTGTCACTTTTGTTTTCGCTTTGTTAATCCTTGCGCCACGTCCTATGCTAAGTACACTGTTCATTCAAATCATCTCCTTTCCTCACGTCATGCCAGAAGTGCCTTGTTGTCTGACAACAGCCTTTACCACTCGGACTTTTATTCCACTTCTGAAGATCTGTTTCTTTAGTGGTTTTCTGCTGTTTAACTTGATCAAGGGTGACGATAAAAACAAACCCCACCTTACATCCTTGTATTTATCGATCTTCTATTTCTTATTACTCTTACTTGTGTTTAGATTATATTGTAAACGGTTCATCTCTCTTAGTACAGAGCGGTTATAATTAAACTTCAGCTACTTGTGAGGGATCTCATGAATGATCGCAAGAGAATTAACATTTTGGAGACATTTGTAAGGACCTGCGGAAGATGAACAAAGATTAAAACATTTTAATTTCCACATGAGAGGGTAACGTTTGTTATTCCGTACCACGTTTACGTTCCAGGTTACAAAAGTTGGGCTATGTGACGGCCATCTGCATCCACAATAGCCTGAAGCAGCACTAAACTTACTGTTTCAAAATTGTTCACAGCACTTTTCGGACGCTGGAGTATGGAATGTTCAGCTGTGGTGACAGTTTATGCACTGCTTGAAAGTGGCACACTCCATACAGCGTTCTCAGCCATGCCAACAATTCCTCATTCAGCAATTTCTAGCTCTATTGTCTATAGGTCTCTCCCAGGAGCAATTCCCAAACTGCCTGTCAATTTGAACTTCAGATTCATGGTTTCAACCCATGTAAGGAAGGGGAACCTCTCCGTATTCATTTAATAAGTCGATACTCTTAAGAGTAGCAGGACCATTGCAATTGTTCTGATGGAACAGCTTTGCGATTGAAGACCTGCTCACTTCGTCTACCACCTTGTCGACTGTAACTGTGCACCTGTGACTCGCACTGATACTTCTGTTTTAACCGTACCTAGCCTTACCAGTACGGGTGCCTAACGCAAGTCATGACACTAACACTACTAACAAGGCAAATCCGGCTGCGCACAGTCTAAACATCAATCCTATAAAGTTTTGGACCACAGAGTAAAAATATTTCCGTGCACGCTGGCTAAAGTAGTGAACATGGAACTATAGCCATCCTGTACTTTATACCCAACCTTCTTAGAAGGTTATGTTTGTAAATAATAATATTTCGTTGCTCTCCTTGTTGTGGTGTAATTTTACAGATTAAAAGCCGGCCGGGGTGGCCGAGCGGTTCTAGGCGCTACACTCTGGAACCGCGCGACCGCTACGGTCGCAGGTTCGAATCCTGCCTCGGGCATGGATGTGTGTGATGCCCTTAGGTTAGTTAGGTTTAAGTAGTTCTAAGTACTAGGGGACCGATGACCTCAGAAGTTAAGTCCCATAATGCTCAGAGCCATTTAAACCATTTGAACAGATTAATGATGTATATAAATGTTCGTCCTGCATACATAAAAAAAATTTTTGCATTACCTCGGTTCCGAGAGTTCCGGAACCTGTACAGCAAATAGGAATAGAGATCAACATAAACATTTCCACCCTTTTTATTGCTCATGAAAACCGCTCATTGTATGTTGTACCACCATACAGCGAGACCTTCAGACGTGATGGTCTATATTGCTCTACACGCCGGTATCTCTAATACCCAGTAACACGTCCTCTTGCATTGATGCATACCTGTATTCGTCGAGGCATACTGTCCACAAGTTCATAAGGGCACTGTTGGTCCAGATTGTCCCACTCCTCAATGGCGATGAGGCGTAGATCTCTCTGAGCGGTTGGTGGGCCATGTCATCCATAAACAGTTCCTTTCAACTATGCCAGGCATAGATGAGAAACACCTCTCTGAAGATGTCCAGCGCAGCTCTGGATGAAACGTTAGGAGCTGAAGAGTTTCATGGACCACGACCTTACATCCCGGAAGGTTTACCAGAAGATATGCCAGGCATGTTCGATAGAGTTCATGTCTGTAAAACATGCTGGCCACTCTAGTTCAGCGACGTTGTTATCCTGAAGGAAGACATTCACAAGATGTGCCCGATGGGGGCACGAATTGTCGTCCATGAAGATGAATACCTCGCCAATATGCAGCCGATATGGTTGCACTATCGTTCGGAGGATGGCATTCACGTATCGTACAGCCGTAACAGCGCCTTCCACGACCACCAGCGGCTTACGTCGGCCCCACATAATGCCACCACAAAAACTGCAGGGAACCTCCACCTTGGCGCACTCGCTGGACTGTGTGTCTAAGGCGTTAAGCCTGACCGGGTTGCCTCCAAACACGTCTCCGATGTTTGTCTGTTTGAAGGCATATGCAACACTCATCAGTGATGAGAACATGATGCCAACTCTGAGCGGTCCATTCGGCGTGTTGTTGCGCTCATCTGTACCGCGCTGCATTGTGTCGTGGTTGTTCAGAGGGACCCCACCATGGACGTTGGGACTGAAGTTGCGCTTAATGCAGCCTATTGCGCACAGTTTGAGTTGTAACACGACGTTCTGTGGGTGCACTAAAAACATTTTTCAACATGATGGCGTTCCTGTCAGGGTTCCCCCGAATCATAACCCGTAGGTAGCGGTCATCCACTGTAGTAGTAGCCCTTGGTCAGCATGAGCGTGGTACGTGATCAGCAGTTCCTATCTGTGACTTCTCCATGTCCGAACAACATCGCTTTGGTTCAGTCCGAGACGACTTGGACACTTCCCATGTTGAGAGCCCTTCCTGGCACTTAGTAACATTGCGGACGCGATCGAACCGCGGTATTGGCTGTCTAGGCATGGTTGAACTACAGACAACACTAGCCGTGTACCTCCTTCCCGGTGGAATGGAACTGATCGGCTGTCGGACACCCTCCGTCTAATTGGCGCTGCTCTTGCAAGGTTATTTACATCTTTGGGCGGGTTTGGTGACGTCTCTGAACATTCAAAGGGACTGTGTGATGCAATACCCACAGTCAACGTCTATCTTCAGGAGTACTGGGAACCAGGGTGATGTAATACTATTTTTGATGTGCCTATATAAAGTGAGTTCGCTATCTTACGTGTTTTGATTGTACGCTTATGAACATTTTAGGCTGTTACGTTCCACTCTTGCTGACAGTGTGTCGAAATCATGAAATTTCGATGCGGTGGTCGCGATTTCGCCAAAACTTGGCTAGAGATTGGACAGCATTCGGACTCATTACATCACTGGTGGATGATTTGTAACTATTCCTGAGCTTAAGAGAGAGGTTAGAATTTCTCTTTAGAACACTCTGCCTCCTTCCTCCATGAACGACGGTCTTGCTGGCATCCTCGCAGGCTGCACATGCGAAGATAGTGTCTGTTTGTTATTAACTGGGCCTCATAGCTGGCGCACACGCAGCCAGATCAGGTATTTTATTTGGTGAGATTCAACCACTGTTGACTTTCAGTGTAATAGTTCTGGTGGCCCTGTTTTTGTTAACTCTGCGGAGTTAGTCGTTTTGGTAACTGATGACTGTACTTAGTTGCACGAGCTGCAGGATGCAGTATGCATCTGTGAACGGTTTTGTTCTTCCGATTTCATTTTTGATTATCATTTTTTCATACGCTCTTCGCTTGACCATTGGCAATATTCAGTACGTGCGCAGGATTGGGATTAATCATAACTGTTGTCTACCTATGCATTCATTGCTTTCTTGTTGAAAGTTTTCCTATTTGATCACTTGTTAAGGGAAACAAATAGCACCTTTGACAAAAGCTGCATTTTTATTTAATAGTTAGACGCCTCCCTTAAATGAAATGTGGTGTCATGTGGTAACTAACCTGTGTATTGACTATTAGCTTTTAATGATTTGCCTACTCCTGCAAAATTCAGACTTAATAAGAGGTTATCTTTTGTAGAACTGGTTCATTCACTTTTAAAAGTAAATTTGCGTGCTTGAATAGGGAGCTTTTCGTTGTTTTCCGACCACAGGGACTTAAGTTTGGCGTCTCCTGGGTACACACACTACAATCGCAATCACCCCAGTTCACAGACAGATCTAGTGGAATACATTTGCCTACCCCACAACAAGGAAATTTACCAATAGATTAAGATTAATAGAATTTAATCAATTTGAAAAATTCATTTCACTCATTTTAATTAAATAATTGTTGATAAGATTCAGGGCTTCAATCCAATAAAATGTTTATAATTGTTAAACACTTGTAATGAATTTCGATGTCATGCAATTCTTCAAAATTTTAAATAAATTTCACCTTAATGTTTTGTTGAGTAGTGTAATGATTATCACTAATGAAGACTTTTTGAATTGTGAGCTACAATTTAAACTTTCAAACATATCTAATTTTGTCTGCTTTTGACTCTTTTTCTCAATCATCTACGAAGATGACCAAATTAAATATGCAGCTTCTGAAGACCAAGGTGAACATATTCGACTTTGGTCAAGGCTAGTAAAGTTGATTTGACAACTTAAATTGTGAACGGTTACTGCAAACATGTATTAGTCTTCAAGATGTTTTATTATATATTAAATTTCATAGGTGGTGACTCACATCATATAAATATTTGTTGACAGTCATGTTGAGTTTTCATTTGCTGACTAACTACTTTATTTTTGTAACCACACTCAGTGGCATTACATAGAGTATACTTGGAAACAAATAGTTTAATCACGCATATATCTAAGATGATAAAAAATTTTTCAAGCTCGTAATGATCTATTATGAATCAGAATTTTACATAACGAAATTATTCACCTTAATAGCCTTTAGTAGTTGAATACGACAGTCATGGTTCGATTCCCGGCAGGGAACTAGGTGTTGTGTGTCCTTCATCATCATTTTCATCATCATAGACACTCAAGTCACTGAAGTGGCGTCAACTAAAAAGACTTGCATTGCGGCGGCCGAACCCCGAAGGGATTGGCCCGGCCAGTAAATGCCATACTATCATTTCATTTCATTTTCTCAGATCTGCTCCACAGATTTTTGGAAAATTTGGAACAACAACGATAAGTGAAATACATTTCCTATGAGTCAGACGTGGTAACTTACTTCCTGAAATTCGTGCGGAAAGGGATCTTTTTGCGCGGTTGGTTGTTATATTTTCAGAAACACTATATGTCCGTTTCTCCTGATTGCAGAGTAATGACTTCATGGCTAAACTAAATATCTACATCCAGAGTAAAGTTGCAGTGTAAACTATGTAACGCTGAACACATTATCGCTCAACAACAGATAACAGAATGAAATTAATGAGGAACATAATGTAGCACGTTGACAGAAAAACCTTTACGCATAGAAATACATTTATTTGTCATGTGATAAGTATTTGCTGTGACTTTTTCACCATTTACCTATTAATTTTATTTCTCTAAACAATACTATCACTAGAAATTTATTTTCTGAAGAATGTGTACACTGAACCTATGTTGCTTAACGTCGCCAGCCACATGTATAACCTGTACCGAGACCTTTGTGGGATACACAGCAAGCAGATGACTAATTAAATACTTTCTGTTTCAGGTGGGTGTATTTGGAGACTAGGCCATAGATCATAGCCGCAAATTCCTAGTGAAGGTAAGCAGGCCTGCAAGAATGGCTTATCAGTAGATTAGGATACTCAAATATTAGTGGTGTTTTCCAAGCATTGACACATCGCTTGCGGAGAGGAAATTAGTGTACTTTCAGACCATGAATTTTCTGATTTTTATGCAACAAATACAAAGCCCGATTCGTGAGTCAAATCGAGCGGCCTTACATTAATTGTGGTACATACCTGTTATAGTAAAATATTTTGAGGAAATGTTGCACATCGCGATTTTTATAAATATAGTACAGCTTATGTCCTACATGGCTTATGTGGAAAAAAAGCAAATAATTTGCCAATTAAAATTAAGTTTGTTAAAACTGAAAGAGAGGAACCCATTTTAAATGATTGTGCACAGCGGTATTTACAACAAAGCACGATACTGTACTGCAAGTATCCCTGCACATCTGAAAATAGAGTGATAACGAAGGGAGTAGTAGGCCTGTTATTCATTTACTGTAAATCGTGCCCCATAACTTCGTGTCCCATAACGTCGTGGAAGGACCAATTGGCGCTGGAACAACTATACGTCGCTATTAATTTACGATAAAGCTCTATATAAGGACTATTTCCGATTGACAGACACTTGCAGTAGAGAAACCTCCAAACATTAACACCGTTTACACAGGTGTTTTTGGAGACGTATGTACGTAATGCGTAAGTGTCTTAAATATGTTCTGATGAGTCGAAACATTATGTCTACAACGGCAACCTGTTGATGTGGATATATACTGTTTACTGGCTACAGCGCTTTGACAATTACGTCAATCACAGTACCTCTTGTAACTTCCTAGTCGATGGTATTTTCAGTATCTTTTAAGACCGTGCATCGCTCAGGCCTCCTAGTACAGAACAAATCCTGTAGTAAAGGCCAGATCTGGCCAAAAAGCGTTTTGCGAAAGCGAGCGCTCCGGTGTCGCTCTGACTAGCGCTCCGAATTGGTGGGGAGGAGGGAGGGGGAAGAGGAAGGGGAATATAATGGCTGCAGCCGCCCGCCGCTAAAGCGAGTCAGATAACAGCGTGACATTATATTTACGCTCTGCATTAGGTATTTTATTGCGTCTACGTACTTGTCGAAAAGGAGAAAAAGTGGAAAAACCACATCACGCAACACTAAATTGGCATTGCTCTACTTTTCGTATAATTTAAAGACAATGCAATGTGCTTAGTTCGTCATCGTTCTATCAGCTGGAAAAGTATCCATTGAAACATCCTTACAACACCAGTCACAAAGACAAGATAATGCACTTGTCTTCTAATGAACGAGAGAAATGCTGGATGAATTTAACGTAACCATTAGGGAGTAAAAGCTGAGTTAAAATTAAATAAAGCTGGGGCAAAACCTTTTATGGTCGACATCACCAATTATTTCATTTTAAGTCTTTTAGTGCAACGGTAGAATATGACAGACAAGACATGCTATGGACCAAAAATGAATGCCATGAAAAAATTGGTTTCAAGTTCATGACATGGAAAATGTCCTTCAACTCAAGCGATCTTTTGTGGACCAGTCATGAATGACTGCGTTTCAGTAATTCAAAACTTTCGTCATGAATTTTCAAAGAGATTCCAAGATTGTACATTAACGACTGGCTTAGATTTATTTGTCAGATTGTTTTCGGTTTACTCTGGTAATCCATGAAGGACTGTGGGACAGCCGCCAGACATGAAGTATTTGAATAATTAAAAATTGAAACCAGCTTCTGCACTGTAATTCAAACGTCGTTGATTCAAAACACGCTACCAGTTTCGACGTGTAAAAGCGCCATCTTGAGGTCCCAAACGTGATCTGCCATCAGCGTACAAATCACAATGATAAAGACCAAGAGAGTCTTCAAATGGAAGCGGTACGGCTTATTAAGCACATTACGCCAACACGTGTGACCAACAAAGCGGAGCCAAAACTAACTGGATTCAGTAGAATTTAGTAACGATCCCACTAATGACAGATGGCGCTTTTGGCCTGAAGGTAACCCATTTTTACATCGAAACGGGTAGCAGTTTTGATTAACAACTTTTGAATTACAATACAGCTGTTGGTTGCAATTTCCGTTATTTAAGTATTCGGTTTTGGCTGCTGATGTATCACCTAGTTACATCCATCCTGAGCTTATAGACGTACGCGTAGCCCCTTGTTCATTGAGCTGTTTGTCCAATTTGGTATTAATAGAGGGTCTTACAAAATGTTATCCCAAGGGTAATATCCTCGACTGTACAGAAAAGTCACTAACGTTATTTCAGTCTTTGGCTCAACGTACCTGCGCGAACTTCTTTTTCTGTTATGAAACTGAGAAGGTCACTCAAGCGTTTTTGTTGGGCAGATATTAATCTGCGGAACAACATGTGTTTCTATCACTGTTAGGAACTATAGTTAGAGATGTACAGCGTCCAGTCACGTTAATGTGAACATCTGTCAACTGCTTGCGCTGCGAGACGTTCTGGAAGGTACCGACATGATGTGGAGCCATGCCGACTCCAGCGACATGGCCAGCTGCGCTAAAGTTTCTCGGTTGAGGATCCATAGCGCGAACAGCCTGCCGGAGATGATCCATCAGATTCTCGATTGGGTTTAGATGCTGGGAGTTTGGTGCGCAGGGGAGTACAGTGAGCTCACTGTCACGCTCTTCGAGCAACGCACGTACAATGCCAGCTGTCTGCCTCGTTGCATTGTCCAGCTGCTAGATGTCATTCTGCCGAGGATAAACAAACTGCACATAGGGGTGGACATGGTCCCCAAGGATAGAAGCACATTAGTGCTGATCCATTGCGCTTTCCAGAATGCTGATCTAACCAACGGAACGACCTTCGTCCTGAATCCTTCAGACTATTGTGGATATCAGATGTTTCACGCCGTAGACGCCAACGGCCGCCATATGTCTTTTGGAGCATAAAACGTGATTAATCTGGGAGGATCACCTGTCGCCACTCAGTGGTCGTCCAGAGTCGAGCTAGCGTGCAAATTCCAGGCTTCGTCGCCTATAAACAGCAGTCAGCATGGGCGCATGGACGAGGTGTCTGCTGCGGAGGCACATGCGTACCAACGTTCGCTGAACGGTTGTTGAGGAGACACTGTTGGTAGCCCCTAAGTTCGTCTTAACGTCAGTTGCTCAACAATTGCACGCCTATTGACACGTACACATCTCCGCAGCTATTATTCACAACTGTCATTTTTGGCCCGTGGCGCACCGCAGTTGCTGAGCGCCGCTGTTGGGTAGCACCATTTTTCCATACACAGTTTACTTCAACCATTGTGGCATGTGAAATGTTTACAGACTTAGCGGTTTCGGAAATGTTTCCACCCGTGGCCAGAATCGCTCTGTTTCCGCATTACTGCACCGTTTTCCGCGTCCCTCGATACACTTCGCTACTAGTGTGGCCACCTGCAGTTTGTCAGTGGATCCCTTTGGCGCCTAATGCGAATTATATAACCTAAAACGTGTGTAAATTTATAAACGTCATAGCCTTAGGTTAAATGCCTGTATGTAAGGTTTACTGTATTTCTGCTCATCGTTTTAGTATTGCTTAATGTACTTTTGATTAGATTAGTAAAGTCATTATCTTGGTGGAAAAATAAAAAGTTGTAAATTAAGGCTAGTGATAAAATCCTCTTTGTAAAATTAGGCTGCAGTATTTGCCTCTTAGAATGAGCCGTCTTGTGTTGTTCCTATGTTTGCACCTAAGCAACCTTCGGCATACAGCCGTCTCAAAAAATGGTTCAAATGGCTCTGAGCACTATGGGACTTAACATCTGAGGTCATCAGTCCCCTAGAATTTAGAACCACTTAAACCTAACTAACCTAAGGACATCACACACGTGCATGCCCGAGGCAAAATTCGAACCTGCGACCGTAGCGGTCGCGCGGTTCCAGATTGAAGCGCCTAGAACCGCTCGGCCACTGCGGCCGGCACAGCCGTCTCACGTTAGTAACTACTCGGAGTAGCCCAGTGGTTTTGGAAGCCGCAGCCCTGCACCGACTAAGCTGCGCTCGCGGAGTGCAAGCGCGTTCCGGAGCCCAAATTTTGGTTAGGCCAGCTGTAGGGTGTTGGACGTTCACTCCTCGAAACAGGACACTGAGGTCTGAGACTAGCTGACTCTGCAAAGCTGCGGAGGAGACGAGCTGTGATTAATCTGACGACAGAAGGCATTGCTAGTGCAGACACAGACTTGAGTATATACTGTCGAACAGGCGTTTGGAAGCAGATGTCGTTTTTCCATGCGTATTTCACGACATCCTCAGTTAAACTTGCGGTGGTCGCCGGATCATCGAGACCGAACTAATGGAACGATGTCGGCTGGTCTGAATAATCACGCTTCTTGTTACAATGGCTCGACGAGCGTCTCCGGATACGGTGTTATCCAGTTAACGGCTGCTCGAAACTTGTACTGCGCAACGGACGCAGGGCGACGGCAGCAGTCTTATGCTGTGGTGGATATTCACGTGAGATTTCAGAAGATTTGTGGTAGTATTCTAAGGCACCATGACAATTGCTAACCTCATAAATAATAATATTATTACGGAACAACTGCACCCCTTCATGGTTGATATAATCCCCGATGGCCAAGGCATTTTAGAACCAGATGATTCACGTGTCTCAAGGCCAGAGTACTGCTATAGTATCTTGAGGAATAAGAGTCTCTCGTTGATGTCTTGGGTCCTAATTAGAAACCCCTTGAGTTCAAGATCACAAATGACCAAAGATGTTTACAGCATACGACAACCTACATATTGTCCACCGTGCAACCACAATAGTGGCTGCTAATGGCAACAGTGGGCGGAAGTGGAGGTATCAACTGGTGAGCACAGTATGAGGCTACGGTGTGTATTTGAACTGCTTAGTCGACGAGTAATCCACGACAGTGCTACAGTGTTGATACAAAGCAGAGCAATGGCAACAAAGGACACATTGCATTATATCTATAACAACAGTTGCTGAAGTTGACATTTCGTCGGAAAGGAATTCTAGAAATTTCTCAGAGTGAGAAAGACGGGAGAGATGAAATATGAGCGTTTATGAAAAATGAGTCAGTGGAATGTGTGGTGTCGTACATGCTCGACGGTTCGGACAATAGACATGAGTAGTAAAATGATGACGATACGTGCTTAACGTACGAAAGTGATACTGAAACAGGTGTCGAGCCACGTAGTTCATCATCCTTCTGCAACAGGGAGACAGAAATCCCTTTTCAAGTAAAACGTAGTAAAGAACAATCGTTGTCCAAGAAGCAAGTATTAAATATAATTACGTACTTGGAAAATCATCCACGGCATAGTAAAAAACAATTAGGAACAGATTTAAAATGAGTCTACAGCAATATGACCGTGCAATGCATTCAAGGGAGGATAAGGCAGGCACACTTGTTACAAAAACTTATGTTCGCATGTTTCAAGGATGCTCGATGATTTTATAGGATGTCCGTAATACTGACCTACAACATTATGCCTAAAACATTATGCACCTACTACATTATGCACATCAAACTGCGCTCGAAATAGATTACAGTGATTTCAAGGGAAGCAGTGATGGTTGCATAAAGACAGACAGTGCTGTAGAATGATAAGACGTAGGATAATGAAATTTCAAGCAAAGAGTCAACATGACGATGCACAGCAAACTGCAGAATCGGTCCGAAAATTTGTAGATAAGATAAACGGACTTATCCCTTTGTTAAGTAAGGAATTTGTTTTCATCTTCGATCAATCGGGATTTTAAGAGGAATGCATATCAAGAGAACGCTGCAAATTAGAGGTACCGAAAGAGTTTTGTCAAGATCAGCTAACATAAGTCTAAAGGCGTTCGAATACAATTACTACGACTTGAATCCGGATGGTAAATTGGATGTAAAGTTATTTATTGCGCACCGAGAGGTTGCAAGTGCTCTAACCTACGATTCTTTCTAGTGTGGTTTGTCTTGCAACAGTAGTAGGGAATATTAACCGCACAACAAGCAATAATGGGAAAATGGGCGTAAAGAGAGCTACAGCTATGGCATGAGCACTGCTTTTGGCCAATAGCTCGTCATAATAACCTGCTTTTGCATGAGTCTTGATCTGCGTATAAAAATAATAATGCTTAAGAGCAAACTATCTCTCCGTTAGAGCTACTGGTAGCCTTGGCAGAGCCAGCCATGACAAAATTCTTCCGTCTTGTGAGCAAGATGTACGATACAGGCGAAATATCCTCAGACTTCAAGAAGAATTTAATAGTTCCAGTTCCAAAGAAATCAGGTGATGACAGATGTCAGTTAAACTACTATCAGCTTAGTAAGTCACAGTTGCAAAATACCAACTCGTACTCTTTGCAGACGAATGGCAAAAATGGTAGAAGCCCACTTCGGGGAAGATCAGTTTCAAATAAGGAAAAACGCAAGATCACGCTAGGCAATGCTGATCCTACAACTTATCTTAGAAGATAGATCTAGACGTACAGAAAGCTTTCGACAATGTTTACTGGAACACTGGCTTTCAACTTCTAATGGCGGCAGGAGTGAAATACAGGGAGCGAAAGGATACTTACAATTTGTACAGCAAACATGTCAATTATAAGAGTCGAGGGGCCCGAAAAGGAAGAAGTAGCTGAGAAGGGAGTGAGACAGGTTGTAGCCTATACCCGATGTTATTCAGTCTGTATGTTGAGCAAGCAGTAAACGAAACAAAAGAAAAAACTGGAGTACGTATTAAAGTCCAGGGAGAAGAAATAAAAGTTTTGAGGTTCGCCGATGGTATTTGCAATTCTGTCAGAGACAGCAAAGGACTTGAAAGAGCAGTTAAACGGAATGGACAGTGTCTTGAAAATAGATATAAGATGAACATTAAAAAAAAATGATAATGGAATGTAGTCGAATTAAATGCGGAGAGAATTAGATCAGGAAATGATACACTTAAAGCAGTAAATGAGATTTGCTATTTGGGAAGCAAAATAATTGATGATGGTCGACGTAAGGAGAATATAAAAAAGAGAATATAAAATGTAGACTGGTAATTGCAAGTAAAGCTTTTCTGAAGAAGAGAAATTTGTTAACATTGAGTATTGATTCAAGTGTCAGGAATCCCTTTCTGAAAGTGGTTGTAAGGACTGCAGCCATGTATGGAAACGATAAGCAGTTCAGACAAGATGAGAATAGAAGCTTTTGAAATGCTCAAGATTAGATGAGTATATCACGCAATTAAGAGGAAGTATTAACCAGAATTGGGGAGAAGAGAAATTTATGGCAGAACATGGCTATAAGAAGGGATCGGTTGGTAGGACACACTCTGAGGCATCAGGGGACCACCAATTTCGTACTGGAGGGAAGCGTGGACGGTTAAATCGCACAGGGAGACCAAAAGATGAATTCAGTAAGCAGATTCAGAAGGATGTGGATTGCAGTAGTTACTCGGAGATGAAGAAGCATGCACAGGATAGACTAGCATGAACAGCTGCATCAAAACAGTCTTTGTACAGAAGACCGGGGCACGCCGCTGTGGCCGAGCGGTTCTATACGCTTCAGTCTGGAACCGCGCTGCTGCTACGGTCGCACTTTCAAATCCTGCCTCAGGCATGGATGTGTGTGATGTCCTTAGGTTAGTTCTAAGTCTAGAGGACAGATGACCTCAGATGTTTAAGTCCCATATTGCTTAGAGCTTTTTGAATCATTTTTTGACTGAAGACCACAACAACATCCCTCCTGAAATTGCGTGACAACGCAATTCATGCAACCTGGAATTGCTGGACAAATTGTGCCTCTGGATGTTTTTTTTTTTTTTTCCGCGCCTATAAAATATATTATCGCACTATCTGCGATAGCCAGTTTCACGGTAAGCTCCACGGCAGACAGTTTCGCATTCGGATGCATGCCATCACATTCTATCAGTTCTCATCACACCGTTACACCAATATGATTCTATATGAATTCCTTAAGAGTAGATACCTAGCTGAACGTCCTGCACGGTTTGTAGCTCCCAAGGAGTTCGCCTTCGCTGTTGATGGTTTGAATTTCTTTGATCACTTTCGTGGGCCATTTTTCATTCAGTTTTTATTGTGAAAGTGAATGGTTTGTTTTGAACGTTTCTTGAGTGTCGATGTCCAATTTGTAAACTGTAATACATAATCCCATATGTGGTTGATCTCTGCCCCTCCCGGACACTTATTTTCTGTCGCCCTCCTGATACACCTTGTGATCCATCAGCAGCTAATATTTTTCCTGTCTTAAATTATGCTGGCCTCACTGCCCACTATGGGAACGGCCACTCGCTGAGAACAGCGCAGCAGGCGAGTCGTCCTACCAATTAGCTAACAAGAAAAATTACTCAGCGGATATTCTTCAATTTTTCTCCGTTTTGAATGTTTTGCTGTGTAGAGCAAAATTAGTGGCACATATTTTTCATACTTGCCTATATGGCTGTTGAGGGGGTGAAATTACCCTTTGAAAAAATGGAGTTTAACGTTTCTAAACGAATACAGTTGAATCGGTGACACACATACGTACTGTACGTGATCAAAAGTACCCAGACACCTAGCTGAAAATGACTTACAAGTTGGTGGCACCCTCCATCGGTAATGCTGGAATTCAGTATGCTGTTAGCCCACTCTTAGCCTCGATGGCAGCTTCCACTCTGGCAGGTATACGTTCAATTAGGTGCCGGAAGGTTTCTTAGGGAATGACAACCATTATTCACGGAGTGCTGCAATGAGGAGAGGTACCGATGTCGGTCGTGAGGCCTGGCAGAAAGTTTTTTTTTGGTCATCAGTCTACTGACTGGTTTGATGCGGCCCGCCACGAATTCCTTTCCTGTGCTAATCTCTTCATCTCAGAGTAGTACTTGCAACCTACGTCCTCAATTATTTGCTTGACGTATTCCAATCTCTGTCTTCCTCTACAGTTTTTGCCCTCTACAGCTCCCTCTAGTACCATGGAAGTCATTCCCTCATGTCTTAGCAGATGTCCTATCATCCTGTCCCTTCTCCTTATCAGTGTTTTCCACATATTCCTTTCCTCTCCGATTCTGCGTAGAACCTCCATTCCTTACCTTATCAGTCCACCTAATTTTCAACATTCGTCTATAGCACCACATCTCAAATGCTTCGATTCTCTTCTGTTCCGGTTTTCCCACAGTCCATGTTTCACTACCATACAATGCTGTACTCCAGACGTACATCCTCAGAAATTTCTTCCTCAAATGAAGGCCGGTATTTGATATTAGTAGACTTCTCTTGGCCAGAAATGCCTTTCTTGCCATAGCGAGTCTGCTTTTGAAGTCCTCCTTGCTCCGTCCGTCATTGGTTATTTTACTGCCTAGGTAGCAGAATTCCTTAACTTCGTGACCATCAATCCTGATGTTAAGTTTCTCGCTGTTCTCATTTCTACTACTTCTCATTACCTTCGTCCTTCTCCGATTTACTCTCAAACCATACTGTGTAATCATTAGACTGTTCATTCCGTTCAGCAGATCATTTAATTCTTCTTCACTTTCACTCAGGATAGCAATGTCATCAGCGAATCGTATCATTGATATCCTTTCACCTTGTATTTTAATTCCACTCCTGAACCTTTCTTTTATTTCCATCATTGCTTCCTCGATGTACAGATTGAAGAGTAGGGGCGAAAGGCTACAGCCTTGTCTTACACCCTTCTTAATTCGAGCTCTTCGTTCTTGATCGTCCACTCTTATTATTCCCTCTTGGTTCTTGAACATACTGTATATGACCCGTCTCTCCCTATAGGTTACCCCTACTTTTTTTCAGAATCTCGAACAGCTTGCACCATTTTATATTGTCGAACCCTTTTTCCAAGTCGACAAATCCCGTGAAAGTGTCTTGATTTTTCTTTAGCATTGCTTCCATTATTAGCCGTAACGTCAGAATTGCCTCTCTCGTCCCTTTACTTTTCCTAAAACCAAACTGATCGTCACCTAGCGCATTCTCAATATTCTTTTCCATTTTTCTGTATATTATTCTTGTAAGCGACATCGATGTATGAGCTGTTAAGCTGATTGTGCGATCGATAATTCTCGCACTTGTCAGCTCTTGCCGTCTTCGGAATTGTGTGGATGATGCTTTTCCGAAAGTCAGATGGTATATCGCCAGACTCATACATTCTACACACCAACGTGAATAGTCGTTTTGTTGCCACTTCCCCCAATGATTTTAGAAATTCGGATGGAATGTTATCTATCCCTTCTGCTTTATTTGATCGTAAGTCATCCAAAGCTCTTTTAAATTCCGATTCTAATACTGGACTCCTATCTCTTCTAAATCGACTCCTGTTTCTTCTTCTATCACATCAGACAAATCTTCACCCTCATAGAGGCTTTCAATGTATTCTTTCCACCTATCTGCTCTCTCCTCTGCATTTAACAGTGGAATTCCCGTTGCACTCTTAATGTTACCACCGTTGCACTCTTAATGTTACCACCGTTGCCTTTAATGCCACCAAAGGTTGTTTTGACTTTCCTGTATGCTGAGTGTGTCCTTCCGACAATCTAATCTTTTTCGATGTCTTCACATTTTTCCTGCAGCCATTTCGTCTTAGCTTCCCTGCACTTCCTATTTATTTCATTCCTAGCGACTTGTATTTCTGTATTCCTGATTTTCCCGGAACATGTTTGTACTTCCTCCTTTCATCAATCAACTGAAGTATTTCTTCTGTTACCCATGGTTTCTTCGCAGCTACCTTCTTTGTACCTATGTTTTCCTTCCCAACTTCTGTGATGGCTCTTTTAAGAGATGTCCATTCATCTTCAACTGTACTGCCTACTGCGCTATTCCTTATTGCTGTATCTATAGCGTTATATAACTTCAAACGTATCTCGTCGTTCCTTAGTACTTCCGTATCCCACTTCTTTGCGTATTGATTCTTCCTGACTAATGTCTTGAACTTCAGCCTACTCTTCATCACTACTATATAGTGATCTGAGTCTATATCTGCTCCTGGGTACGCCTTACAGTCCAGTATCTGATTTCGAAATCTCTGTCTGACCATGATGTAATCTAATTGAAATCTTCCCGTATCTCCTGGCCTTTCCAAGTATACCTCCTCCTCTTGTGATTCTTGAACAGAGTATTCGCTATTACTAGCTGAAACTTGTTACAGAACTCAATTAGTCTTGCTCCTCTTTCATTCCTTGTCCCAAGCCCATATTCTCCTGTAACCTTTTCTTCTACTCCTTCCCCTACAACTGCATTCCAGTCGCCCATGACTAGATTTTCGTCCCCCTTTACATACTGCATTACCCTTTCAATATCCTCATACACTTTCTCTATCTGTTCATCTTCAGCTTGCGACGTCGGCATGTATACCTGAACTATCGTTGTCGGTGTTGGTCTGCTGTCGATTCTGATTAGAACAACCCGGTCACTGAACTGTTCACGGTAGCATACCCTCTGCCCTACCTTCCTATTCATAACGAATCCTACACCTGTTATACCATTTTCTGCTGCTGTTGATATTACCTGATACTCATCTGACCAGAAATCCTTGTCTTCCTTCCACTTCACTTCACTGACCCCTACTATATCTAGATTGAGCCTTTGCATTTCCCTTTTCAGATTTTCTAGTTTCCCTACCACGTTCAAGCTTCTGACATTCCACGCCCCGACCCGTGGAGCGTTATCCTTTCATAGATTATTCAATCTTTTTCTCATGGTAACCTCCCCCTTGGCAGTCCCATCCCGGACATCCGAATGGGTGACTATTCCGGCATCTCTTGCCAATGGAGAGATTATCATGACACTTCTTGAATTACAGGCCACATGTCTTGTGGATACACGTTACGTGTCTTTAATGCAGTGGTTTCCATTGCCTTCTGCATCCTCATGTCGTTGATCATTGCTGATTCTTCCGCCTTTAGGGGCAATTTCCCACCCCTAGGACAAGAGAGTGCCCTGAACCTCTATCCGCTCCTCCGCCCTCTTTGACAAGGCCGTTGGCAGAATGAGGCTGACTTCTTATGCCGGAAGCCTTCGGCCGCCAATGCTGACTATTTATCAAAATTTAGGCAGGTGTGGATCGAACCCGGGACCGAAGACGTTTTGATTATGAATCAAAGACGCTACCCCTAGACCACGGGAAGTAGGCGTTCCAAAACATCCCAAAGGTGTTTTATAGGATTCAGATCAGGACTCTGTGCAGGCCAGTCCATTACTGGGATGTTACTCCCGCACAACCACTCCGCCACAGGCCGTGCGTTATGAACAGGCGCTCGATCGTGTTGAAAGTTGCAATCACCATCCCCTAATTGCTCTTCAACTGTGGGGAGCAATAAGGTGCTTAAAACATCAATGTAGGCCTATGCTGTGATAATGATCGCAAAACAACAAGGGGTGCTCTCCTCCTCCATGAAAAACACGACCACACCATAACACCGCTGCCTCCGAATTTTACTTTTCGCACTACACACGCTGGCAGATGACGTTTACGGGACATTTGCCATACCCACAACCTGCCATCGGATCGCCACATTGTGTACCGTGATTCGTCACTCCACACAACCTTTTTGCACTGTTCAATCGTCCAATGTCTATGCTCCTTACACGAAACGAAGAGTCGTTTGGCATTTAGCAGCGTGATGTGTGGCTTATGAGCAGCCGCTCGACCATGAAATCCAAGTTTTCTCACCTCCCGCCAAACTGTCATAGTACTTGCAGTGGATCTGACGCAGTTTGGAATTCCTGTATGATGGTCTGGATAGATGTCAGCCTGTTACACATTAGACACTCTTCAACTGTCGGTGGTCTCTGTCAGTCAACAGACGATGGCAACCTGTACGCTTTTGTGCTGTAGGCGTCCCTTCACGTTTCCACTTCACCCACTTCTCCATCACATCGGAAACAGGGACCTAGGGATGTTTAGGAGTGTGGAAATCTCACGTGCAGACGTAAGACGCAAGTGACACCCAATCACCTGACCATGTTCGATGTCCGTGAGTTCCGCGGAGTGCCCCATTCTGCTCTTCTACGATGTCTAATGTCTACTGAGGTCGCTGATTTGGAGTTCCTGGCAGTAGGTCGGCAGCAAAATGCAGCTAATATGAAAAGTGTATGTTTTGGGTTGTGTCCGGATACGTTTGACCACCTAGTGTACATATACTAGCTGCTACCCGCTGTATCTATCATATATTAGCAATTTTTTGTGATGACTGATAGTAACTATGATAGTAATTTTACTAGATGTCTGTGATTTTACGAGATGTCTGTGTATGTAGTGGTGTACAGGGGTATGCATGTAAAATGAATGCAACTTCGGAGTATTTGTAAGAACGTAATGAATGTCCTTCCATTATTTTGCTATATACCGAATCTGAAAGCGTGTTTTGTATTCCAATATTTAAAAGACGCATCGATTCATTACTTTCGCGTAGTTTATATAGTTTTCTCTGGCTCACCTAGCACTGTATGTGATATTTTGTCACAGGAGCAATACGTACCGACCGATTCTCCCTTCATCTTTAATCCGTTATGGTGTCTACATTTTTATCCATACCCTGTGACGATTAATTTGTGATTGACATAGACAGTTAATAGATCACTATTAAATGCAGCCTCCCACGCTCCACATGTTAACCCTTTAGGTCATGTCGTCCTCATATTAGGACGTACTAAATAAATGCTTTGTATATTAAAATTCCTTAAATTTTAAAATTTGTGATTGTTGTCCTCATATTGTCACAAGAAGAGAGTTTATTTGAGAACAGTGTTGACATCTCTTGTCAATCTGTGGTACCACAAAACGAAACCTTCCATCAACGGGTTAATACCTTCTGAGTTCAGGTAAAACAAAATTATCTGTGCGTAGAAAGGTGCATTCTTGAAGGTGAAAACTAAAGTTGTATTACAGAATGCAAAGTAAGTGATATATTTATAACTCTATATATGTCTCCAAACGAGGACATTCTGATTGAAAGGTTGTAATAGCAAAGAAATTTAGGACTTTATTTCGCTGTCCTTTTAGCCACCTTACGGTGATTTCATAACGCCCGAGTCTGTCTTACAGACGAAGGCCACTTACCGAGGAAGAAGTTATACAGTTCCTTAATTCATATGAAATATATCCGATGATCCTGGCGATAATTATGGATGTAACGTTAGATGTTTTATATCATACGGTATGTTGTAAGCTGAGTAGCCTAGACGCAAAGCCCGCTAACAGTATGATAAGTGACAGTGAGATAATCACGAAACACTCGTCCCATCCTAACGACAATGTATTTTCGGCGAGAATGTTATTGTTGTGTACGAATTTGTTACATCGCAGCCAACCTAAAACTGAATAAAATAAATCCATTTCTAATCGTAACAGACTGAAAGGTATCTTTGAATATCAAGATTTTTAGGTCTGGTGTCTGTCCACGTGTTTTAAGTATGGACATGGCACGGCGACAGCCACGCCTGTGGGGCATTTAGCGGGCTTTGCAGCCGAAGACAACACGAAGTTAGCTAGCTGCTTTTGAAGCCGAACACGTTTTCGACAGTCATGTTTGTTCATGCAGTTGATACTGCATGTGTAAATGCATGGACTGAGTACGAGACAAACGCATCTGAATAAGACACGTGACTTCCTTCACTTCAGGACAAATGTGGTCAAAGTACTGACAAAAATAGATAAGCCAGCTGACAGGAAAAGGGGATGTGCCACTAGTGAGAGTCCAAAGCCAGCTCCAAGTACTTCAAAACGAGTCAGTGCGGAAGTTCGTCCAGAAGCTGACGCTCGTTTGGATAACGTTGGGCATCTTCCAGTGGGCAGTCACAAAAAATCATTTGACAGGTGCAAGAAACCGGATTGAAAACGCAAAACCAAATTTTATTGTGTAAAATGAAACATTCCCTTATGTCTAGATAGAAAGAAAAACGGTTTCTTTGATTATTATTCTTCGCAATTGTAAAACCATAGTTTATGTATGTAATCATTAACTAAGCTTTGTGAAATTTGTGTATTTTGGTGAAATAAAATGAAATATTATACGAGTTTTAGATTTATACAGCACTCACTTGAAAACAATGTCATCATTTGAGGACTCATTGTATCCGCCTTTGGGGTACACCTCGGAATAGTTTATACATCTGAAAAATCATAATTTAATTCGATGAACTGGATAGCAAAGCCATGATTTTTTTTAGGAAAAAAAAATCGTGACATATAGGGTTACACTACAGCCAGTCTGTCGTACAGCCTTGAAATAACGCCGTCGCTGTGATTCTTTAAGCGTCGTGGAAGCTGTAAGAGACGTGTGACAATCAGCGTCTAAGATGTGACGGGCTTTTGACCGTTGTAATGTCTCTGTAGCTGACCTTTGCAGCCAAGTTCCGACGGAAATGAGATCGCTTCCACGTTTGCTTTATTAGAGTAGCTTTCGGAGCTTGAGCTCTCTTATAACTGTGCACTAAATCATACTTACGATCTCGAGACTTATAGCAATAGTTCTAAATACGGTTCTCCGGCTTAACGTCCGACTTTGTTGTTGTACCTCGACCAAAACTGTCCAGCTTTGCCAGATAGTATAGGAATTCGATATCATAAACCACGCACACAGTAACATTGCACTTCCGCTGTCACAGAATAATCTCTAGACACTAAGAGTCGCCGACCATCGCGCCAGCATCTCTGCATGCCACTCACGTATACCATATTTCAAAATGCTAATAATAGTCAAAAAAATACAACTTTCTAAAGTAACCTCTGATCTCCCTCAGGGTTCAAGCTATTTCCATACCAGATATCACAGGAATCGGTTCCGCGCTAGGGTTGTGAAAACATAACAGATTGAACTACTTCCGCAATTAATAATACTGGTGTTAGTATGGAATTATGAATCAAACTGGTCGAGAACTAAATAAGTATTGTACTGATTACATTGAATTATATTACAGAGAACATGTAAAATAATAAAATCACTTTCACAAATATAATAAAATTCAAAAGTGAAACAGAAACTAGCTTTTTCAAAGAGTAAATATTTTTTTCCTTAATTTGCGTAATATTCTTCAAATCAATAAATATCTCGTACTTAACACTTTGTAAAGCAGTATATCTTGCTCATTAGGGTGCAAGCTATCTCACGTCGAATTTCGTGGATATCGGTTCGATGATTTAGCCGCGAGAACAAAACACACAGAGCTCTTTCGCATTTATAATATTAGTATGCAAGTATTGACTATCATAGATTAAACACGTTGAGGACTGTACAGGCAATGTGTTCTAGCTGTTACCCAAGGCTGAGCTCGGTTATCAGTAAAATGAAATTTTAAATGTACATACGGCTTAGGCTGAGAGACCCCGGTTGGGATGTTCGGGGGCTTGGTGCAAGTCTTTTTATTTGATGCCACTTCGGTGACTTGCGCCGGATTAAACACCTACAGGACTGTATAAAGATTGTATTCATTACGTCGAATCGTTTCATGTAGAACATATCAAACAATAAAAGCATTTTCACAGATGTGACGAAGTTCGAAGGTCAAAGAATAAACTGCTTTTTCAAAGAGTAATTATCGGTCCACAGTTCGTATTGCGTTCTTCAGATCAATAAATACATTGTACTACACACTTTCTAAGGTATCCTATGTTCTTCCTCAGCGTTCGAGCTATCCCATATGAAACTTTATCAAAATCGGTCCGGTGGTTTAGTCGTGAATGCATAACAGGCATAACGGAGTTATGTTTTCATTTATAATAAATACACACTTCAAATAAAGGTACTATGATTTTTAGCGAACATTACAATGGTGCACTCACATTTGTAGAAGAAGTCATTTTCTTTCCTAAGTTCCCTTACCCACATAGTTTCGTTTTTCATTTGACTAGTGGCAAAACGTGTAGCATCGTTAATACCAAATTCAATCATATATGCTGAAGTGTTATTTCAAAGACGGATTTGTCAGAAATAATCTACAAATATCTCTGAATCGCTGTACACAAGAGCTGTATGTGTCCGCTTCAATGCCAATTATCATGTTGGGTTCTTTAATAAGTCTTTTTCAGTGAAATATATTCAAAATGTATATTCTACCTACATTGTCCTATGTACAGCTTTTCTTTTAATTTTTACATTTTGTATATCTTTTTTTATTTTAAGTTGTAATCTTTTCAGATTTAATAGTGTTTTATTTGAAATTATTCGAACATTATTGTTCTAGCATTATTGTAAATCTGTGCAATAACGAGAAAGAGTAGAATTGTCTGGGTCAAAGAAATACTGAAGGGCTGTCAAAAAAATTACTTTTTCAACAAATCTGGATGCACCATTGTAACTTACATAAGAACCATACAAATTTCATTGACTTGTTTTTAGTTGAAATTCCTTATCGGCACGTACAAAAAAATATGGGTCCCTTATTTTGTTCTACACTACAACATATTTGCACCCGATCGAAATGTATGTGTATCCTTTGGGCAGACTCATTTGTAAGAATAATTAGAAGCCATGCAGCTTCGTCACAATGTAGTGGTACTATTAGGCCTGGCAAGCATTTAAATGCATTTAGAATTAGATCTACATTTTAGCTGTCGATTTTCCGCGTTTTCTGTGGAGAAATTGTACACACTATACCTGATGCGCCCCAATCATTACCCGAGCAGACGAGTATAATTACTTGTTTCTACAGGTCCGTCTTGGTCATATAAACTCTACAATACTGTATAACAATTTCGGCAATTGCAATCTTCAGTTCTGTTACGAACAGGAGTAGCAACCTAATTTCAATTAGCTGCAGCATTTTACAAAACATGCCCAGTGATACATAAGAAAAATAAAATTACCATCGTGATGAATCGCCATGGATATTATCCATACATAACATAAAAATATTCTGTTGTAAGTATTAACGTCAATATCTATATACCTAGACACAGCAAGTATTGGTACTGTCCTAGGTTCACTCTGCATTTACACAAATAACTGAGGACAGAGAGGGCAGTAGTGCTAGGGTATATGAGAAAGCAGTACAGTAAATTCTGTACGCAATTTACAATAGGCGTAGTCAATAATTCCAATTACACTGGCTGGAAAGGAAATTTGTGCACCCTTTTAGAGGTTTCCAATTCGCTCAAGATTTATTGTTTCAAAAGGGTATATGGAGTACATGAAATTACATTTACAGATCAATAGTTCAAGCGGTTGTGATGTACCAGGTATCGACCCATGCTGAAACATCTACATTAGTACGTAGTGTAGCTTGACGGGCGGCAATGCAGCTGCTGACTCTGGCATCCAGTCGATCGCACAGATCGCGAATACTGTCGTGGGATACGTTATTCCATGCCTGCTCCTCATTTTCACGTTGTCTGTAAGAGTGGTTGGTTCAGGAGTCGAACGAGTCGCTTCTTGTCCCGTTATATCCCACACGAGCTCGATCGGAGACAAGTCCGAAGATCGAGTTCAAAATGGCCCTGAGCACTATGGGACTTAACATCTGTGGCCATTAGTCCCCTAGAACTTAGAACTACTTAAACCTAACTAACCTAAGGACATCACACACATCCATGCCCGAGGCAGGATTCGAACCTGCGACTTAGAACCTGCGACTTAGAACTACTTAAACCTAACTAACCTAAGGACATCACACACATCCATGCCCGAGGCAGGATTCGAACCTGCGGCGGTAGCAGTCGCGCGGTTCCGGACTGGGAGATCGTGTTGGCCAGGGAAGTTGAAGAGCACTTTGAGTTTCACGAGCAGTGTGTGGGAGAGCTTGAATCTGTTGGAACAACACACAACCTTCCTGTTGCAAAGTACTGCAAAAGAACGGGTCTAACAACATTCTGAATTCTTAATATAAGGCCGGGGATTGGGCTAGTGTGTCCGGGACGAATGCGCTCTGTAGAGGCAGTGCTCACCAGATGTACGTCGTATGCGCAAGCGACCATTACTTGCATGCAGGCAGAGCTCGCTTTCATCGCTGAAGACGACCGTGCGCCATTCCATCTTTCTTGTGATTCTCTGACGGCACTAGTCGAGCTGTGTACGTCGATAGTGTGGAGTCAGTGGAGGGCAGGCTAGACGTGTGTGTGGCCATAGTCCCACTGCCAATAACCGGTTCGCAACAGTTCCTGCTGAGACGTCTGGGCTCACAAGCCCTCTTATCTGTGCCGTGGTAGCTGTACGATCTGCAACAGCTCCCCTACAATTCGGAAATCCTTTCGGGCATTGTGGTGATAGACGTCCAGAACTTCGTCAATAGGTGTGAGAATGTTCACGTGATCACTGATACCAGCTTCATACCACAACTGACGCAGCACGTCCAACTTGTATGACAGTCCTCCGAAGGGACCATCCCGCCACTCGGAAGACGGCAATTTGACCCGTTCCAAACCCGCTCAGTTGGTAATAGGAAGCAGAAGTGCATCTCTGTGGCGTGGTGGCCTGCTTGCTTCACACTTTTGCACCACACCGGACATTCTTGCTGCGTGCATTCCCTGTTAAAGTTTACGCACACATGGCTCTCTGGTACTACCCTCTGTTCACGGACTATGTTCAAACAAGTATGAGTAGATCAACTAACCTCCAGGTGGCGTATGCCGTCATCTTATCAAAATCGTCGTCGTCTTACAAGGTGAACTAATTTTTCTTCTGGCAGGATATTTTGTACTGCAAAAAGAGCGTCTGATAATAAAACAAGAACTGACAGACAATATTTGGAAATAAAGTCTATACTTAAAATCTTCATATAAGGTGTGAAGAGCATCATATGATGTGTGAGTCTCCTAACTTGGCAAAGGAAATGGCATATCATTGTTTGTCAGATTAATGGAGGAGACCTCGTTTTAAAATTTTTATTTTGCCTGTCACACAATTATATGCCATTTCTTTGGCCAGCAAACTATTATTACTCTTGACGCGTTTTATGTGGATTTTAAGCGTGGATTTTATTTTCACAGTTGTACGTCACTTCATGTTTCGACGATAGAGGCTCTTTTTGCGTATGTTTAGTTTTAATTAAAAACCATGCACGTTGCTTGTAACTGTTGAATTTATGATACTGGTTAGTCATGTACCCTAGCGCTGGTGTCCTCTACTGAACCTCAGTCATTCATACAAGTACAGGACGCATCCAGGCTATTACTGGCATTTACTATGTTATTGATACTGGCGTTATTTACATCAGAATATTTTTGTGGTACGTGTGGCTGGTATGCATGGCCGTTCATGACGGTAATACTTTTATTTTTATTATGTATCACTAGGCCTGTAGTATCAATTGCATCAGGCATTTGCACTGGGTTAATTAGGCCACTGAGTTTCTATTTGCAACAGATCTGAAGATGGCAATGGCCGGAACTGGTAACGGTAGTTCTACAATCTATGTTATGAACATGATCCTTTTGATATAAAGTGCCATAACACGGTTGTGGACTCATTTACAGACTTTATGGCTTCAATTGAGTGTAATTAGGTACAATGACAATGGAAGTAATATACGAATATGGGAAGCAATTTAAAGCCACTGATTTAGGTTTGGAATGTAAATTCGTGTGAATGAATAGCTGATCAATTAATGCTTGCAGTCTCTTTGCAGTTAAAACTGCTCTGACAACGCAACATCTTTTGGACAGAAAAATGAGAAATATGTACATTGGGGAACATGGCAAGTGAGAATAACTGCCAACTTAGTTTCTTGTCAACTAATACCTTCACCCCAGCTATGTGATGTACATATGTCCACTAATTATCCTTACAACTTTGGACTTTAATGCCTTTAGAACTATACTAGATATTAGCCAGTGGTTTTCAACATGTGATAAGATAACACATGAAGTTCTGTTTCCACATTCATACACATCTATTGAAACCTTCCCGTCTCCTCTATACCTCTTTTGTTAATGATAACCTTCCATTTTACCATAACCTCTATAAGGATTTCTATCTCTTGCTTAATAATAACAAATGAAATCTTCCCTTTGAAATTTATTCTCTTTACAATCTTCGCATACAGATTTAATTGCTGCTTTTTAAAAGTGATTTTTGGATTATTTCGACGAAACATAGAATGTGTCGTCGTCGTGTGGCCCTCAGTCGTGGGGCCACTGCTGTTTCTTACTTATATAAATGATATGCCTTCTGGTATTACAGATGATTCCAATATATTTCTGTTTGCTGATGACACCAGCTTGGTAGTGAAGGATCTTGTGTGTAATATTGAAACATTATCAAATAATGTAGTTCATGAAATAAGTTCGTGGCTTGTGGAAAATAATTTGATGCTAAATCACAGTAAGTCTCAGTGTTTACAGTTTCTAACTCACAATTCAACAAGAAAGGACATTTTGGTCAGACAGAATGGGCCTATTATAAGCGAGATGGAACAGTTCAAGTCCTAGGCGTTCGGATAGATAGTAAGCTGTTGTGGAAATCCCATGTTCAGGATCTTGTTCAGAAACTAAATGCTGCTTTATTTACCATTATAGCAGTATCTGAAATAAGTGACAGTTCAACACGAAAAGTAGTCTACTGCGCATATTTTCATACGCTTATGTCATATGGTATTATTTTTTGGGGTAATTCTTCTGATTCAAAAAGGGTATTTTTGGCTCAGAAACGGGCTGTTCCAGCTATCTGTGGTGTAAGTTCGAGAACCTCTTGTCGACCCCTATTCAATAGTCTGGGAATCATGACATTGCCCTCACAGTATATATTTTCTTTAATGTCGTTTGTTGTTAACAATATTAGCTTATTCCCAAGAGTTAGCAGCTTTCACTCAGTTAATAATGGGCAGAAATCAAATCTGCATGTGGAATGCACTCCCTTGACTCTTGTGCAGAAAGGAGTGCAGTATTCTGCTGCATCCATTTTCAATAAGCTACCACAAGAACTTAAAACTCTTAGCAGTAGCCCAAACTTTTTTAAGTATAAACTGAAGGGTTTCCTCATGGCTCACTTCTTCTATTCTGTCGAGGAGCTCATGGAAGAGCTGAAAAATTAAGCAAATTCCCGTGTTACATTGTTGATTTTCTTTATTTAAATTTACGAATTGTCGCATGAACACGTTTCTTATATTTCATTTTATCTGTTTCTACTATCGTGTTATAATTTCGTGTATTGACTCGTTCCATGACTATGGAGACTTCTTAATTTGGTCCCACGGAACAATAAATAAATAAAAAAATAAAATAAAGAATAAATCTGCAATAACCCAAAACTGTTCCTGGATCGTCATCTGACTACTACATGGAACTGCATTAATATACTTACTCTGGTTTACTATACTCTGTTAACTGCTGGTGGGCTGTCATAATAAGTGGCTGTATTTATTACCAAAGTTGACGTTCTTCTTTATTAGCAAAGCTGACGTTATTCTTTAATTAATTTGACTGAAGTTACGTAATTCATAGTTAAACTTTTTCTTGACAACAATAAAATTTTGCAAAGTTTTACGTTGATGGTTTTTGGGATAGATTATAATTAGAAATGCAATATTGCTGGCAAAGGTTAATTATATTCTGAATGAAATGATTTTACAAACGTTCAAGTGAGACTTACTTTCTACAATAATCTTACAACTAGCAATGCGCAAACATACCTTCAGTAGTCTTGAGTTTCTCAAAGAATTAATTCAATAATATTAGTTCCTCTTATTATAATAGTTAGCTGATGTCTCTGTACATCCGTTTATAATTTCTTGTAAATCATAACTGGTGGCTGGCAGGCACACCGCTCCTCTCAACCTCTCGCTTCAGGCCTGCTACCGACTCACTTCTCGCTTACTTCTGACTTCCTACGAACGCTCAAGTGCGGTCTCTCCTGCCAACAATGCTTTCTCCTGCCAACAATGCTTTCTCCTGCAGACAATCCCTGCTACCATTACAAAATGTGTCAATGCGCGGTCTTTCCCGCTCTTTTCATAAAATGTATCCATACGCGGTCTCTCCCGCCCTTTTTAAAATTATATCAATTTGCGGTCTCTCTTGTCAACAATACTATGGAGCAGACATTCCCTGCTACCACAATTATTTCCAACATGACAAATATTAATAATTTCTATTTAATCCTATTAATAAAATATAAACATCTTTCATAAATTGTGGTTTGACAATAGACAATAGAAATATACACGTCTTACACTATGTGTGAACGTGTGCACCGTTAGTGGCAAGGATAATGTGTAGTTGGAATTCCATTTCTGTCCACGTACGAGTCGAGATCTCCATGGTGAAATGTTCAAAGGCATTGCGGATGCGTGCCTATAGGTGCCGTCCTATAGATCTGTAACTTCGTTTCGGTACACCAGCTTCTTTACAAAACCCCACAGGGAGAACTCTTAGTGGTGTGAAGACAGGAGATCATGGCAGCCATCGAATTGGACTATCTCGTCCAATCCACCTATCCGGAATCTTTTCGTCTTGAAATTGACGGACATTTAGGGACCAGTGGCGTGGTGCTATATTCTGCTAGAACATGACATCGGGTTGCAGGTGTTCCAATTGTGGCACAGCAAAGTCTTGTAAGATGTCCAGGTAAACAACACCGTTGACGGAAGACTCAATGAAAAAGATCGGATACCCAATTAAATTGTTCATCAGTCCGCAACAAACATTGATCTTGGGACTGTCTACCTCAATTTCACGTGTAATATGAAGATGCTGTGAACCCCATACACGAACATTATGACGATTCAATCTGCTGGGTGCATGAGTCGTTGCCTCATCGGAGAAACAAATATTTTCCAAAAAATCATTGCTTGCGTTTATCTTGCCTAGCATATCCATTGAAAACTGTCCGCACTAGGTTTTCCCGCAGGCTTTAATGCCAGATACAGCTGCTCCTATTAAGGATGTAGATATAGATGTAACCTCTTATGCAAGATATTGTGCACTGTTGATCGCCTCATTTCCAAGCCTCTGGCCGCCGCACGCTCCGATTTTGTCGGACTCATTGCAAATGAGTGCCGTGCCTTGTTGGCGTCTGAAGTAGATGGACGACTCGCCCCTTTTATGGATACCACAACCTGATCCTTAAACGACGTATTCGGAGCCTGGTCGAGATAGTGGTTGCCTTCTACACAGTGCTCGAAAGTTTCTTTGCCCTTGGGTATTGAACGCCGTCTGTATGAACCAGTCCACACGCTGAGATTTCTCCTTTGGCGTCCACATTTTAATATTTTGAACAAAATTATTTCACCTGGAAGGTAAGAAAATGTTATTAGTTATGTTATCACATGTCGAAAAAAAAAATGTTCAAATGTCTGTGAAATCTTATGAGATATAACTGCTAAGGTCATCAGTCCCTAAGCTTACACACTACTAAACCTAAAATATCCTAAGGACAAACACACACACCCATGCCCGAGGGAGGACTCGAACCTCCGACGGGACCAGCCACACAGTCCATGACTGCAGCGCCTTAGACCGCTCGGCTAATCATGCGCGGCACAAATGTCGAAAACTGTTCGTTAATACCTAGTATAGTTTGAAGCTTATTAAAGTGTTAAATTGTAAAGATAATTTATAGACGCACTGTACCTTCACGAGTAATTCGAGCAAATGAACTAAAAACTTTAATTACTGTGATCGGAAAGAGGAAGTAAGTGCAACGTCTAGTGGTAAGCGAACAGCATCGCACACGCTATAAATTCGCAGAGAATGCGCATGTGAGTGCGAGCCAGCAACATCCATTCGACAGCGGACAGCGCTCGGCTGTGACATTAGACGAGGCGGCATCGGTCATCTTAGCCTGTTTCCACCAAGCTGTGCGAAGTTTATTTGCACGCTGTCTCTCGCATACGTACAGACCACTCGCATGGGCTTCGTGCACGCAGGGATCCTCTACTAAGAGTAGGACGTCCGATTTCTCAAAATCGCTTGTGAAGTGTATCGTGGTAGACCAACATTTTTTACTTGACCCTGAAAGAGTGGTTCGGTGTGGGGCGGCGGAGGGGTGAAATGGACTGCGGTAGTCGTTGCGGGGTTGTGGACCACTGCGGCTGCGGCGGGGACGGAGCCTCTCCGTCGTTTCTAGGCCCCCGTTTACATACAATACAATACTTACTTACATACAATACAATACTTACTTATAAATATGCACCACATGCATGCAAAAGCTCATAATATTCAATTACCCCTAAGGTGTAGGTAATATCTTAATTGCTCCCAACGTAATTATAAAAATAACTGTGGTCTAAATTCATTCCTCGATCGATTTGCTTTTATTGATACTTTGTAGGCAGTATACTAAGACTGTGAAGTATGTAACGTGAAGTATGATTACTGGGTGTCACTAATTACTTGGTGTTATAAATGAGACATTTATTCCAGTAGGTCGAGTTCAAGTAGAGGATTAGCAGCGAAAGACGCGTTACGAAGACATGAAGAGCTCGTTATAAGGAGCTGCCAGGAAATATTACATCTCGCCATGAAAGGGGAATGCATAAAGAATGAGGGAGACGAGCGGAAAGTCGTCGCGGCGCGATTTAATAGCGCCTAAAGTAATGCTCGTGTATTTCACTTCAGCGCCAAAATCCTGTTTTCCCACGAACTAAACTTTGGTTCAGGACTTAATTATTTAAAAAAGTAAATGGCAATCAATAATGAAAAATAGCCTTATACCGGATGCGAAAGGAACAATAAATTAAACGTAAATGAGTGGATTTCATAATTTTTATGTTCTTGTATACCTACAGAACAAAGCTTCTAAGGAAGGAATATGCCTCTGGCAAAAAATGGCATTTGGTTTACGAATCAAATAGATGAGGTATGTACAAATTTACGTAGACCCATACGATAATAATCAGGAGAGTTTCTCACGTAATAAATAAATAAAATCAACATTACTAAAACCATAGATCACTACTTACCATACAGTGGATAGGCTGAATCGCAGAGAGGCGCAACAGAATGACTGCTAAACAAGTAAGCTTTCGGTCAAAAGGGGCTCGATTTGGTCTACATACACAAACAAATGCACGATGCTGTAATCCATACACACATGACCATTGTCTCTGGTTGCCGAGCCCAATCTGTGTTGAGTTACAGTTGCGTAAATGTATGTATATGTTACACAATACAGAAGAAGGCCTTTACGCCGAAAGCTAGCTAGTTTCGCAGTCTTTTCGTCGTGCATTTGTGCGACTCAACATATCCGCTATATCGTAAGTACCAATTTATCATTTTCGTTCAAATGGTTCAACTGGCTCTAAGCACTGTGGCACTTAGCATCTGAGGTCATCAGTCCCCTAGATTTAGAACTAATTAAACCTAACATACCTAAGGACATCACACACATCCATGCCCGAGGCAGGATTCGAACCTGCGGCCGTAGCAGCAGGGCGGTTCCGGAATGAAACGCCTAGAACCGCTCTACCACAGCAGCCGGCTATCATTTTCGCAATATTATTATTCCATCCTGGACTTTCCATTGTTTAAATTAATGTACGAAACTGAATTTCGATGAAATTAATGTGAATTCATACGAAGGCGTGATGAGAAGTAATATCTTCGAATATTTTACTTGAAAACTTTTAAAGCTTTCGAAATAAAGGATACTTTATTGATAGTCAACGTTTTTTATTTTTCATGTCTACAAACGTTTTCTCAAGACAGTCACCCTGGCGACGAACACATTTCTGCCGACGACACATCTGTGTGTTGTTATCGTCACCTAGAATGGTTGACCTTTTCGACGGAGGCTCGAACTCATTTCTGCTGGCACCGCCTCGTTAATACCAAACTGAAGTTCTCGAACAGGTTTTTTAAGTTTTTGAAACAGCTCAAAATCGGATGGGCAAGGTCTGGACTGCATGGGGGTTGTTCGATGACGCTGAACCCAAGGCCTCGGATTGTACAGATGTCTCAGCTGTCGTGTGTGATCTGGCAGTGTCATTCTGAAGAAGAGGTTGCTCCATGTGTGGACGAACTCTACGAATTCGAGCTTTTAGTTTTCTTATGGGCTTGCAACACCTTGCTGAGTTTATTGTGATGATTTTAGGCATGAATTCCAAGTGCACCACACCTTGAACATCCCAAAACACTATGACTCTGAATTTTCCTGCTCTTGGTATGGTCTCGAATCCTTTTGTTTTCGCCGATTCTTTGGCGCAATTCCGTTGAAGCTCTCTTGTTCTTGGGTTAAAAATAGTGAACCCAACTTTCATCACCTGTCACAGTGTAAGGTACCCATTACCCCCACGCTGCAAACGCAAAATAACTGATGTTTCACGAGACGAGCACTTGAAACACCCGACGAGGACGTCATATTTTTCTGCGCCGCAGTTTATGCAGTGATGGGCTGTACACGCTCTCGTGATATGCCATACTTTAGTGAGACCTGTGTCAGTGCTGTCAGACGATTTTCTCTGATCATGAAACCGATACCGACGAGTCGCCTGTTGCCGTACGCCGTCGTCCACATCAAGCCCTGTCACTCAAGTCGAAATTAGCACCACTGTTTCCTTTATAATGAACAAGGACAACATAAAGTCGCACGTTACTGATGTCGATACACTCATCGAAGTACACAATTTTCATTCTTCTATGGATTTAAATTGCTAACTGCTGTTAGAAAATCGATTAAAGCACTCATCGACATAGCTACATTACACATCACCATATTACACGCTACAATTTGGAGACCTCTAGTGGCAGAGCGTTGCAACTTGCGTCAGGGAAACGGGAAATTCGACCGAGTAATATGCATGGCATGTAATACCTCAACCGACACTAAAAAGAGAATAAAAAATTCGGAGGCATTAATTTTCATCACGCCCTCGTACATTATGAGAAATCATTGCTAGCAGCTACTGATACTTTGATTCGGTAATAATGTACTGAAATTTATAACCTCTCTTAGATTTTTTAAATAGTGGCAAATAATTGAAAGGGGGCCACAGATATGAGTTTTGGCGTAATCAAATCTATTCGAAGCAGACATAATATTTTTCAGATCACGAGACTGAAAACAAAAAATCTAAACGTTGATGGAACTTAGCCACTCCCAGTTGACTGATAGCATTGTACTAAAAAAATGTTCAAATCTGTGTGAAATTTTATGGGACTTAACTGCTAAAGTCATCAGTCCCTAAGCTCACACACTACTTAACCGAAATTATCCTAAAGACAAACACACACACCCATGCCCGAGGGAGGACTATCGGGGTTATTATAAGAACCGAGCAGCTTATGAAAGGGTGTCTGGTGGCGTCTGCATCTATGTCCTTAACTCTCTTCACAGCGAGTTTGTCCCTCTACAAACAGCTTTAGAGGCTGTCGCTGTTAGGGTGTGGACGCCGCAGGCTATTACCGTCTGCAGTCTTTACCTTTCACCGGAGGGTGATGTCGCGCAGCATGTCCTGGCTGCGCTGTTAGCCCAATTGCCGCCACCTTTCTTGTTACTGGGCGACTTTAACGCCCATAACCCTCTGTGGGGTGGGTCAGTGGCAACAGGTCGAGGCGCCACCGTTGAGCATTTATTGTCGCAGCTCGATCTCTCGATTTTGAATGATGGTGCCTTCACACACTTCAGTATGGCGCATGGCATGTAGTCCGCCATTGACCCTTCAATCTGTAGCCCTAGCCTCTTACCGTCTGTCCAATGGGGTGTGCATGACGACCTGTGTGGTAGTGACCATTTTCCAATCTTTCTGTCACTGCCACGGCGCCACTCTTCTGGGCGCCCCTGCAGATGGGCTATGAATAAGACTGACTGGGACTTGTTTTCCTCCACTGCCGCTATTGAGCCTCTCTCTCGTGATGACATTGATGCGGTGGTTAAATCGGTCACCACCGGCATCGTTACTGCCGCCGAATCTGCCATTCCCCGTTCTTATGGGTCCCCTCGGCGGAGGGCTGTGCCTTGGTGGTCGCCTGAGATCGCTGAAGCGATTAAAGATCGCCGGTGGGCGCTCCAGCGTCACAAGCAACATCCCTCCGTAGACCACCTTATCGCCTTCAAACGGCTGCGTACGCGGGCCCGCCTCCTTATCCGCCAAGGCAAGAAGGAGTGCTGGGAGCGGTATGTGTCCACCATTGGCCTCCATGTCACTCCATCGCAGGTCTGGGCGAAGATTCGACGCGTCTACGGCTATAGGACCCCTGCCCGCGTCCCTGTGCTCTCACTGAATGGAGCAGTTTCTACAGACTCCGACGTCATTGCAAGCCGCTTGGCAGAGCATTTTGCTAAGAGTTCCGCTTCTGCGTACTACCCCCTGGCCTTTCGCTCCATTAAAGAGCGGATGGAACGTCGGAGCCTTTCGTTTCGCACCCACCATCCAGAATTGTACAATGTTCCATTCAGCGAGTGGGAATTCCGCAGTGCCCTTGCCGCTTGTCCTGATACCGCTCCTGGACCAGATAGCATCCACTGCCAGATGCTGAAACACCTCTCAGTGGACTGCCAGCGACGGCTCCTCGACCTTTACAACCGTATTTGGGTCGAGGGTGAGTTTTCGTCGCAATGGCGGGCAAGTATCGTTATCCCCATTCTGAAACCAGGCAAGAACCCTTTGGAGGTGGACAGTTACCGCCTCATTAGCCTCACCAACGTTCTTTGCAAGCTTCTCGAACGGATGGTGAGCCGGCGCTTGACTTGGGTAGTGGAGTCTCGGGGCCTTCTGGCTCCGTCTCAGTGTGGGTTCCGTAAAGGCCGCTCCGCCGCCGACAATCTGGTGAGCCTGGAGTCAGCCATCCGTACTGCCTTTGCCCGCCGTCAGCACCTGGTCGCTGTCTTTTTCGACGTGCGGAAGGCGTACGATACGGCAAGGCGTCATCACATCCTTTCTACGCTTCATGGATGGGGTCTTCGGGGCCCTCTGCCGATCTTTGTCAGAAATTTTCTGTCGTATCGTACCTTCCGCGTGCAAGTCGCAGCCTCATATAGTTCCACCCACGTCCAGGAGAACGGTGTGCCACAGGGCTCTGTTTTAAGTGTCTGCCTGTTTTTAATAGCCATTAACGGGCTAGCTGCGGCCGTGGGAAATTCTGTCTCTGCTTCCCTGTATGCTGACGACTTCTGCCTTTATTACAGCTCTCCTGGCATTACAGTTGTTGAACGTCAGCTACAGGGTGCTATCCGCAAGACGCAGTCTTGGGCTGTAGCTCATGGGTTCCAGTTTTCGGCAGCCAAGACCTGCGTTATGCATTTCTGCCGGCGACGCACTGTCCACCCGAAGGCGCGGCTTTATCTTGCCGGCGAACTTCTTTCAGTGGTGGAATCACACAGGTTTTTGGGGGTGGTTTTCGATGCCCGGTTGACTTGTCTGCCTCATATCCGGCAGCTCAAACTGGCGTGTTGGCGGCATCTAAACGCTCTGAGATGCTTGAGCCACACCCGCTGGGGCGCCGACCGATTTACCCTGTTGCGGCTCTACCAGGCGTTAATCCAATCCCGTCTGGATTTTGGGGGCCTGGCTTATGGCTCAGCATCCCCCTCTGCGTTGCGGGTGCTGGACCCAATACTACACAGCGGGATCCGACTTGCCACTGGTGCCTTCCGCACCAGCCCTGTGGACAGCATCCTTGTTGAGGCAGGTGTCCCTCCACTGCGGTTACGACGTCAACAATTACTGACTGCTTATGCTGCCCATGTTTTTAGCTTGCCCGGGCATCCAAATTACCGTGTCCTGTTCCCGCAGTCAGTCGTCCGTCTGCCAGACCGTCGGCCCCGGTCGGGTTGTCCGATCGCCGTACGCGTCAAGGAGCTTCTCTGCGGGCTTGGGTTTTTCCCTGTTCCACCTCCTTTCCGGGCACCTCTGCGTGCACCCCCGTGGTGTGTTCCTCGCCCTTGCCTTCGGCTCGACTTGGCACAGGGCTCGAAGGACTCGGTCCCTCCAGAGACCTTCCGCCGCCGCTTTTACTCCATCCTGGCCACGTATCCGGGCTCTGGAATTGTTTACACCGACGGTTCGATGGTTGCTGGTCGTGTCGGGTATGCGCTAACTCTAGGGGACCATTCCGAACAACGGTCCTTGGCGGCTGGCTGCAGCGTTTATACTGCTGAGCTGGTCGCCATATTTCGAGCACTAGAGAATATCCGTTCCTGCTCAGGTGCGTCCTTCGTTATCTGTAGCGATTCCCTGAGCGGTTTACGAGCTCTCGACCAGTGTTTTCCTCGTTCTCGTCTGGTGATGCCTATCCATGAGTCCCTGCATACTCTTGCGCGTTGCGGCCGCTCTGTGGTCTTTGTGTGGACCCCCGGTCATGTCGGTATCCCGGGCAATGAACATGTTGACCGCCTAGCGAAAGAGGCCACGAGACAACCGTCTCTGGATGTTGGCCTCCCAGAGGCTGATTTGCGGGCAGTCCTCCGCCGAAATGTTTTGGCGCTTTGGGACGCTGAATGGTGCGATCGGATCTCGCCCAATAAACTCCGTGCCATTAAGGAGACGACGACTGTGTGGCGGTCATCCATGCGAGCCAACCGCAGGGACTCAGTCGTCCTTTGTCGGCTCCGCATTGGCCACTCCCGGCTGACACACAGTTACTTACTGCGCCGGGAGGACCCTCCTGTATGTCGCTGCGGGGCGGCTTTGACAGTGGCCCACATTTTGTTGGCCTGCCCCCTTTTAGCTGTGGTCAGGCAGACATTTGCGCTGTCTGATACGCTCCCTGCCATTTTATCTGATGACCCTGTTATGGCTGCCTTAGTTTTACGTTTTATTAGGGCAGGGGGTTTTTATTCTTTAATCTGAGTGTTTCTGTTTTATTTTATTGTTTTGTGTTGATTCTGGCCTCTGGCCTCCGGTTTTAAACTGATTTTTAATGTGTTTTAAGTGGTTGGCTTTTCCTTTTTTTTATTTCTATGGTCGGCCAACCACCGTCACACTCTGTGTGATTTTAGTTCGTTTTGTCTAGTCTTTGTCTCAGTTTCTCTTGTTCTGTGTCGTCTGTGCTCTATTCTGTTCATCGTTTTTATTCTCTGTGGATGTTTTTAGTACTTGGAAAAAGGGACCGATGACCGTAGCAGTCTGGTCCCTTTAATCCCACAAACCAACCAACCAACCGAGGGAGGACTCGAACCTCCTCCGGGACCAGCCGCACACTCTATGACTGCAGCGCCCTAGGTCGCACGGCTAATCTCGCGCGGCAACATTGTACTATTGGCCTTTTAAGTAGATAGACATGTGCGAACATGGCAAGATTGTGAGCAAGACTGAGTGAAATGCTATATAAAAAAACAGAAATTACTTGTATTTCATAAATTATCAATAGTTAATAAATTGTTAACTGCAAATTAAAACAAAACACCCTCCGAGAGTTGACAAAATACCCGTTTCCTTGATTCTGCTTTTATTACAAATTTCCTTTGCATTCCTTGATTGAGTGAACCAAACTCATTGATATGTCACTGATGACACATTTTGCAGCTGTGTCGTATTCTATCGATAATATAGCTAAAATTAACAGTCTGCTTTACCCATCCTCACAGGATTCTGTAGTTTATAGTGTTGACACAAATATTCTCATTGATATGTAGACGTTAACATAAGCATTTCATAATTTATATTTTCAGAAAATAATATATATATCCGAGTGGGAAACAATGGCAGCCCACCTCATCAGCCCTCTTTCCTGTAACGTGCAAGCTACCATTTTGTTAATTAGCTCCTCTATATCAATACGTTTGCAAAATTCCGCACCATAATCGTCAGCACATATTTCAAGATGAGACACATAATGCATTATCTGACAGGAAATTAAAGTCAAATGAAGAGACGTGTAAGCGCGAATGACTGGTAAAGCGAAGCCGACTGTGTGTTGAGATTTGGTACGTGAACTACTTCGGTTAAAGGTTTAGAACAGTGGTTAGCAAAGTATCACAGAATACCTAATATGTAAGGCAAACTTTCAGTGGTCTTACGAGATCCTTAAGCAGTGTAGTCAACAGCCAAAGGCAGGACATACGTTTGCTTACACTAGAGTTCGACTTACTCTACGGAAAACGCCTCTCGTAATATTACACACACCACATAAATTTTTGCATCACCCCGGTTCCCAGAACTCCTGAAGAGAGACGTTGACTGTGGATATTGTATCACAGACACAGTTCCTTTCACTGTTCAGATATGTCACTAAACCCGCCCAAAGATGTATACAACCATGCATGAGCAGCGCCTATTGGACGGAGGGGGGTCCGACAGCCGATCAGTTCCAGTCATTCCACCAGCAAGGAGGTACATGGCTCGTGTTGTCTGTTGTTCAACCATGCCTAGACGGACAATACCGCAGTTCGATCGCGTCCCCATTGTTGCTTTGTGCCAGGCAGGGCTCTCAACAAGGGAAGTGTCCAGGTGTCTCGGAGTGAACCAAAGCGATGTTGTTCGGACATGGTGGAGAGACAGGAACTGTCGATGACATGCCATGATCAGGCCGCCCAGGGGCTACTACTGCAGTGGATGACCGCTACCTAAAGATTATGGCACGGAAGACCCCTAACAGCAACGCCACCATGTTGAATAATGCTTTCGTGCAGCTACAGGACGTCGTATTACGACTCAAACTGTGCGCAATAGGTTGCATGACGCGCAAATTCTTTCCCGACGTCCATGGCGAGGTCCATCTTTGAAACCACGACACCATGCAACACGGTACAGATGGACCCAACAATATGCCGAATTAACCGTTCAGGTTTGGCATCACATTCTGCTTACCGATGAGTGTCACATATGCCGTCAACCAGACAATGACCGGAGACGTGTCTGGAGGCAACCCGGTCAGGCCGAACGATTTAGCCACACTCTCCAGCGAGTGCAGCAAGGTGGAGGTTCCCTGCTGTTTTGTGGTGGCATTATGTGGGGCAGACGTACGCTGCTGGTGGCCATGGAATGCATCGTAACGGCTGTAAGATACGCGAATGCCATCCTCCTGCCGATAGCGCAACGATATCGGCAACATATTGGCGGGGCATTCGTCTTCATGCACGACAATTCGCGCCCCCATGGTGCACAACTTGTGGATACTATGCCACGACGAATACAGGCATTCATTAATGCAAGAGCACCTGCTACTGGGAATTAGAGGTACCGGTGTGTACAGCAATATGGACCACCACCTCTGAAGGTCTCGTTGTATGGTGGTACAACATGCAGTGTATGGTTTTCATGAGCGATAGAAAGCGCGGTAACGATATTTATGTTGATCTCTATTCAAATTTTCTGTACAGGTTCCTACTCTCGGAAGCGAGGTGATGCAAAACTTTTTTTGATGTGTGTATTACTCAAATACTCAAGGGTTGAAGCCTTTTCTCTTGAGATAGCCCTTACCGAATCTTGGAAACAGCAGAAGTACTGTCTGGACGGATGAATAAATTGCAAATTCTCTTAACGTTTTTTGGCTTACTTCCTCAATTTTCGCGTCTCGCTCCAGTCCTCAGTAGTTAGAAATCGGCAATCTTCGGAAGCCTTCAGTTAAATAGCGTAGATTCTTCAGTAATCTCTCTGCAGTCTTTGAGATAGAATGCAGTCGCGGACCAGCAGCAGGATCTCCATTGTTGAACATGATGAAGGTGCGTAGGAAGCTGCCGTATTTACCAGGAACACTCACGCCGCACAAACCATGTTAGTGATAGATGGTTGTTCCGTATTGGTCGTTTATTTATCATAATACAGCGATGAATTGACCCTGTGACAGGGGAGATGCATCTTCTCGCATACAGAGGAGTGTAAGAACTCGCGTGCCCTCCTGGTCAGTTTTGAACAACGTTTCTAGTTTTTTCGGGCAGTTTTCTCCACCTTTCCTGTACCCGTTTCCGCGGCGGGGACCTATATCGCCACCACTTCGATAGCCCCTCCCGTTAATGTAGAATTACTAAAAATCTCTCGTTTCATGTAAGAGTACCTGAAGTGTGTTATTTCGTCCGGTGAAATTAAAACTACTGGCCATTAAAATTGCTACACCAAGAAGAAATGCTGATTATAAACGGGTATTCATTGGAAAAATATATTATACTAGAACTGACATGTGACTACATTTTCACGCAATTGGGATGCATAGGTACTGAGAAATCAGTACTCAGAACAACCACCTCTGGCCGTAATAACGGCCTTGATACGCCTGAGCATTGAGTCAAACAGAGCTTGAATGGCGTGTACAGCTATCCATGCAGCTTCAACACGATACCACACTTCATGAAGAGTAGTGATTGCTCGGCCACCATTGACCAGACGTTATCAGTTGGTGAGAGATCTGGAGAATGTGCGGCCAGGGCAGCAGTTGAACATTTTCTGTATCCAGAAAGGCCCGTACAGGACCTGCAACATGCGGTCGTGCATTATCCTGCTGAAATGTAGGGTTTCGCTGGGACCGAATGAAGGGTAGAGTCACGGGTCGTAACACATCTGAAATGTAACGTCCACTGTTCAAAGTGCCGTCAATGCGAACAAGAGGTGACCGAGACGTGTAACCAATGGCACCCCCTACCATCACGCCAGGTGATACGCCAGTATGGCGATGACGAATACACGCTTCCAATGTGCGTTCACCGCGATGTCGCCAAACACGGATGCGACCAACATGATGCTGTAAACGGAACCTGGATTCATCCGAAAAAATGACGTTTTGCTATTCGTGCACCCAGATTCGTCGTTGAGTACACCATCGCAGGCTCTCCTGTCTGTGATGCAGCGTCAAGGGTAACTGCAGCCATGGTCTCCGAGCTGATACTCCATGTTACTGCAAACGTCGTCGAACTGTTCATGCAGTTGGTTGTTGTCTTGCAAATGTCCCCATCTGTTGACTAAGGGATCGAGACGTGGCTGCACGATCCGTTACAGCCATGCAAATAAGATGCTTGTCATCTCGACTGCTAGTGATACGAGACGTTGGGATCCAGCACGACGTTCCGTACTGCATTCCTGAACCCGCCAATTCCGTATTCTTCCAACAGTCATTGGATCTCGACCAACGCGAGCAGTAATGTCGGGATACGATAAACCGCAATCGCGATAGGCTACAATCTGACCTTTATCAAAGTCGGAAACGTGATGGTACGCATTCCCTACTTACGCGAGGCATCACAACAACGTTTCACAAGGCAATGCCGGTCAACTGCTGTCTATGTATGAGAAATCGGTTGGAAACTTTCCTCATGGCAGCACGTTGTAGGTGTCGCCACCGGCGTTATCCTTGTGTGAATGCTCTGAAAAGCTAATCATTTGCGTATCACAGCATCTTTTCCTGTCGGTTAAATTTCGCGTCTGTAGCACGTCATCTTCGTGGTGTAGCAATTTTAATGGCTACCAGTGTACTTTCAACGGATTGTGGCCGATTTCGTCCGCAGTCATCTTCCAGCTCAGCAAGTGCTTCCTACTTAATTACCTCAATATCAGCTAGCGGTTCAACGCAATGACTTCATTTTTCATTTATGATGACACGATAAAAAGTTCATACTCCAACCAGCATAGTGGAAAAATTGCGATCTACACTTTACTGGTTAAAAGCAAAACTACGAAGCATAAATAAGTGCGCGTTCGCTTTCCCACGGATTGGCGGTATTGGCAGCGCAACGGAAGATTTGAAATGATGGCTACGGCTTGCAAGATTCTACGTGATATGATACGAAATATTGCACTTTTCGCCCGGAATCTACCGTCGGTAGAGGTGAGTGACGACGTTCGGACATACAATGACTGTTCAGCCTTGACCGCAGCTTAATGAACAGCTAAGATTGACGCATTTCGGCAAACATCACCATCAGTAACTGATACCCTTCACCTGAAGTGGTTCTTGTAGATGTATTTTATTTTATGAAAGATTCACGAAAGAATCTGTTAACATCTCATCTCATGTTTCTTCCTGCTTCACAGTTACATAAAACTACGGACCACATAATTTGCGGTAAAATCATATGCTCTTACACTACTTCTATTTTTGTTCCACAAATACGCAATGTTAGTGATTTTTCCTTCGCGGCGGACGACAGATATGTAAAGCTTTTTGAAAGAAATTTCCAGCATTTGATTCTAAATGACGATTCATTTATTTTACATAGTCATAGTAAAGACTTTATAGCCATTCTAAAGTACATATTGAAATATTACAATCTATGTATCTCACTTGTAAAAGTGACATGTGATCGTCCCAAAAACCTGTTTCTGGTCTTATAAACCAGTACTTGTATTACAGGATATGGGTTCATATCGAAGGTACGTGATATGACTTATATTGCGCGCAGTGTATAAGCATTAAAACACAGTATTACGTATTTAACAATCTATACGTCGCTGTCACCTACGTTCATGGCATCACATCTATCCACCCATCCATCCATCCACCCATGTCACAGCATTGTACTGTTTGCTAAATACACTCCTGGAAATGGAAAAAAGAACACATTGACACCGGTGTGTCAGACCCACCATTCTTGCTCCGGACACTGCGAGAGGGCTGTACAAGCAATGATCACACGCACGGCACAGCGGACACACCAGGAACCGCGGTGTTGGCCGTCGAATGGCGCTAGCTGCGCAGCATTTGTGCACCGCCGCCGTCAGTGTCAGCCAGTTTGCCGTGGCATACGGAGCTCCATCGCAGTCTTTAACACTGGTAGCATGCCGCGACAGCGTGGACGTGAACCGTATGTGCAGTTGACGGACTTTGAGCGAGGGCGTATAGTGGGCATGCGGGAGGCCGGGTGGACGTACCGCCTAATTGCTCAACACGTGGGGCGTGAGGTCTCCACAGTACATCGATGTTGTCGCCAGTGGTCGGCGGAAGGTGCACGTGCCCGTCGACCTGGGACCGGACCGCAGCGACGCACGGATGCACGCCAAGACCGTAGGATCCTACGCAGTGCCGTAGGGGACCGCACCGCCACTTCCCAGCAAATTAGGGACACTGTTGCTCCTGGGGTATCGGCGAGGACCATTCGCAACCGTCTCCATGAAGCTGGGCTACGGTCCCGCACACCGTTAGGCCGTCCTCCGCTCACGCCCCAACATCGTGCAGCCCGCCTCCAGTGGTGTCGCGACAGGCGTGAATGGAGGGACGAATGGAGACGTGTCGTCATCAGCGATGAGAGTCGCTTCTGCCTTGGTGCCAATGATGGTCGTATGCGTGTTTGGCGCCGTGCAGGTGAGCGCCACAATCAGGACTGCATACGACCGAGGCACACAGGGCCAACACCCGGCATGATGGTGTGGCGAGCGATCTCCTACACTGGCCGTACACCACTGGTGATCGTCGAGGGGACACTGAATAGTGCACGGTACATCCAAACCGTCATCGAACCCATCGTTCTACCATTCGTAGACCGGCAAGGGAACTTGCTGTTCCAACAGGACAATGCACGTCCGCATGTATCCCGTGTCACCCAACGTGCTCTAGAAGGTGTAAGTCAACTACCCTGGCCAGCAAGATCTCCGGATCTGTCCCCCATTGAGCATGTTTGGGACTGGATGAAGCGTCGTCTCACGCGGTCTGCACGTCCAGCTAGAACGCTGGTCCAACTGAGGCGCCAGGTGGAAATGGCATGGCAAGCTGTTCCACAGGACTACATCCAGCATCTCTACGATCGTCTCCATGGGAGAATAGCAGCCTGCATTGCTGCGAAAGTTGGATATACACTGTACTAGTGCCGACATTGTGCATGCTCTGTTGCCTGTGTCTATGTGCCTGTGGTTCTGTCAGTGTGATCGTGTGATGTATCTGACCCCAGGAATGTGTCAATAAAGTTTCCCCTTCCTGAGACAATGAATTCACGGTGTTCTTATTTCAATTTCCAGGAGTGTACATCATACTGTTTGTTAGCAGTTACTCATTGTGGACATTGTCAGCCATATTACATTTCTTCTCTATTCACGAGAGTCATGTAGTACTATCAATGGTTTATAAGCCCAGTAATATATGTTTTCGACGGTGACATGTCTCTCAGACGCATCACATAAATCGTGACATATCCATATGCACGTGAGAGTGGCTTCAAAGCCGGTATCACGATTGTGTGAAATTGTTATTGTTCTCGTATCAAAAACGAACATAACATATATAAAACTCAATTTGTACAATTGTTGACAGATCAGAATTTTCATTTCTGCGCACTCTAGTACTGCTGCCCGATTTTCATCTTCATTATCAAAAACCCAAATGTTAGTATGCCCGTTGAAATCGCAAATAACTGTCTTCACGTGTTTATTTTGGTAATTTGTTGGTATTCTTCACCAGGTGGTTTGTAGAGAGACGAAATGGAGTAATTAGCTGTTTCTATTGGAAGGATTTCGATGTTAGTTTCCTCCGTGAGTGTTGTGGATAGAATTTGGAAGTCTGGATGAACTAAGATAGCGCTTTCGTATTTATCGTGTGGTCTCTCGATGGCAAAGCGCATTCCGTTACTCTTCTGTCCACGCATATCTCAGCACATGTGTGTTTCCTGTATGTACAGTACGTGACATTGGTGCTGCCGACAAAGTTCATGTAGCAGTACTTCTTTGCCTGATGCTATTCGTTCTATATTTATTGAGATAATGCTTAGCTGTCGCCTTAAAAAGGGCTTGTATATGGATGTTTCTGGTGTGAAAGAATCAGCCATCATTTCTTGACGTCCAGGATACACCCGATTGCTTTTCTCAATCGCACTCTTCGGGGAGGCTCCTTTCGTGTACCTCCTTGTGAAACAAATGAAATAAGTTAATAGTAATTCACAGTCAAATGGCGGAAGCTTCTATCAAACAAAATATGCCACGTGTTTTTTATCTTTCTCTCATTTCATATTTTTCACTTATTTTCCTATTTTGCCCAACTGCATTACTTTTTTTCGTATAAAATGTTTCCTGCAGTTATCAAATACATTTTGAATATTTCAAACCAGAACTACACAAAAGTTACCATTTTTACAGAAGTGAAAGTGCTAGTGCATGTGCTCTGCATTTGATTTTTATTTTATTTCATTTTATTTATTTTCGAACACTTGCACCCCACTGTACATTCATGCTGCTTTTATCTCCTTATGGAAAGGAATTGGCATTTTTCCTTATAACGAGCATTACGCATTGTTGATAATTAGACTTATAGATCCTATCCCAAAGTACTAATCCTTACCAGCTACTTTATATCGTTTTTATTGACGCTATTATCTATTTATAATTAGTGTAATGACAATATTATTTATTGTAATTACGATATTCATTGTAAATGTAACCATTAAGGTGAGTAGATATATGCTGCTCATTGTAAATTATTCCTTGTATTCACAGTTTCTGATGATGGCATCAGTCGAAATGAGTTACCTGTGTGAAGTGGTTCAAGAAACAGCGATCTAACCTGAATATTTATTATAAGTGGAGCCAAGAATTTCCTTTTTCGTGGTTGTCATTCCCTACAAGTGAATGTGGAGCAGGACATTATGGTAATGAGCCCCTGGAGCGTCAGGGGCCTAAACCCCCTGTCAAAACCGTGAGAGGGGAACAATGTACTCTTGATTTAAAACTGCGACAATATGTCTCAGACACAAAAAAATGAAATCGTCGTATATCTATAGATGTCATTTATAATGTGTATAGAATGTAAAGTATGGCTTCTTCGCCATGGATGTGTGAATAACATATCCAGAGATATATTGTTTCCTACTACTGCGAGTTTGTTCCACGTCCACAGATTAAATTCTTTGTGATGTATCGTTGTTGAGCACTTGTCATACAAAGAAAATATATGCATCACAGGCCAATACTTTAGGATATCTATAACATAAACGTTTTCATAGTTACACTTTGGGTTTTATAAGCAGGTAAGACATGGTGAGGCTCTTGTCTCTTACGACATTTTAATATTTAATCATTTATTTGGAATATCGCTCTTGGAGGCTCTCGTATTATCGAACGGATTGAGGGAACACAGTATGTGTTATCGTTGAATTTCCTTGGTTATATTTATCAAGCTGGAGGGTTTTTCTCTTTTTCCCTAATTCTTCCTCTCTTTTTTCTGTGTGTGTGTGTTTAAATACTGTTGCATTGTAGGAAGATATTGTGCATAGGATACAAAACTTACAATTTATTACGTAATAAAAACCTATTCATGTTCACAGGAGTAGACAATACTGCTTCGCAGTAGTTTATTTACGTAGCCCCATTGCTTTTCTGTGAGCCCTTTTATCCATTCTTGATTAAAGAGTGAAACGCACGTTCGTAGCCTGCGCACTAAAAAATTTGCTTTATTTACTCGCCAAACTTTTGATATGTCATGAACAGTTATACTGTACGGTGCAGTTGAATTTCTGATGCGGCGTATATGTTACTATATATTTTCAGGCTGTATAATTTTGTAACTCTTGTTTTAACATACTGCTACTGTATGTTTATTGTACGGATGACGTGTGGCAGTGATGCTGTATCGCCGGCCGCGGTGGTCTCGCGGTTATGGCGCTCAGTCCGGAACCGCGCGACTGCTACGGTCGCAGGTTCGAATCCTGCCTCGGGCATGGATGTGTGTGATGTCCTTAAGTTAGTTAGGTTTAAGTAGTTCTAAGTTCTAGGGGACTGATGACCACAGATGTTAAGTCCCATAGTGCTCAGAGCCATTTGAACCATTTTTTTGATGCTGTGTCGTCCCTCGACATTTTGATGCCATTGTACTGTAGTGCCTGTGTTTTATTGCCAGTTTGCGTCAGAAGGGGGTCTCGCGTGAGAGCATTGGTCCATATTTGATAATGTTTTCACTAGTGAGGTGTAATTCTTTCTGTAATGCAACTGTTTCGATTGAGTAAAGACACTGCGTTCGTTTTAATAAAATCTCCTTTCCCATTACATTTATTATGACATGTAAGCACAGGGAGTTTCGCTTTATCTACTACATTTCCCTTTATAAAATATAAACTACATTTTATATACTTGAACATAAGAAATGTACTTCTTTGAAACCATATACTCTAACGTGCAGCAGCGACTTCCAGTGAGCTTGGTTGGAGGAGGGTTTCATGCCACTGCCACGGCAGTACTAAGGCACTACGCGATATTACTGCTCTTGCTGTACCCCCCCCCCCCCCCCCCTCCCCCCGTAATCGTTATGGGAATATGGGAAACATGCGGTGTCGTTACAGTACACAGGCACAGTGATAAGGAAAACGCATCGCATCATGAATGCTTTCAGCATGGTTGTTCATAAACTATAAAATAGTTCAGTGTGTCCTCCTGAAATATCACGATAAAACCTCACGATAAGCTGACCGAAGCACCATCACTGCCAGGTGCAATAATATTGTGGTCGACTAATAAAAATGAATCTCTCTTCGTACGCAGTACGTATGTACGCTTCAGTGGTGCTCTTTAGATACCATAATTTTGAAGCCGAAATGGCTAATGATTCTGACGGCACCATCACACGTAACGCCGCTATATGTACAATGCAACACGTTTTTACTCTGACATAAATATATTTGTTCTGTAGTTTTCTCTGCTTTACAATCGTATAATTAGAAGTATTTTGTAAATTAGGGTACCTCTATGTGCTTATACACCTCCACGTCTGGTCATTGCCGACCGAAATTTATAAGTTGATTACAACTAAAGATAATGATTCAAGACTGGAATTATAATAAAGCAAATTTTTCTACTTTCGGTATGCTGGGCTTGAAGGTGGAGGATTCTTGTAATTCATTACGGTAGATCGTACTTTTAACAAAAACAAATACCTATAAGTGAAAGTGCTTTGGAAACTCGTTTCAGAAGTAGTTGTAAAATCAAATGAGGCTGTTTGAATTACTACATTGGTTCTTCTGCTGCGACCTAATTACCGCTCAAGCATTCCTGCAAGCAGTATTAATTAAAACTGATTTCGTTTGAAAAGGGCTATCGACTCCCGAAAACTTCTTGCAGTCATTAAAGGTCTAATTAATATTAAAGATACTTATTGCTTTGAGAGCCAGTTTGCGCTGTAATTTACTTACGGGATGAGGCGGCCGGAGACGGAGGAATTTTCACTCTCGCATGTAGCACGAAATTCCTCTTGGCGTATCCCCCACTACTAACCACCCTAAATATAACCTCACTTCTCCTGAATTAGCTCACCCTTCTTCAAATACGGGTGAAGCATTGGCAATCTCGACAACGTAACTTATAGCATGAGTGTTTTTGTTCAGTCCCTTCTTTTAAATGTTACGGAACGACTTACCTACATGAATAGTAATAATGGCTTTTATGGATGTCGAATGTAATAATGAAATATAAAATAATCAACAGAATTGGTTCCTTCTCCTTTGTTAACGGCCAGTACGGCTGGTAGGGGAGACCGAGGTTGGTTGATGTAAGGGCTGCTTGGCACACTCTTCTTGTTGCTGACACCATGGAGCCAGAGCGCTATTATGGTGGTAACTAGGAGTGTATGTAAAGGTGCACCATCCACTGTAATGTCATTTTTCTTGTAGGCGTCACGAAGAAAGTAGCCTTGCTTCATACTTTTATGATCAATCAGTAAATTTCTTATTCTAGTGAACTTGTAGACGGAACTCAGCCGTTGCTGAGAGCTTCTTCGAAAATGTGGTTATCTGTGGTTGCATGTATGTATTCTAAAATTTTGTCTCTGATGTACGGGATTGAGTGACGAACATTTTGTTTTTGATATCTCTTCGGGGCTAACTGGCATAGTTATTGGGTCAGTTGCCATTTCTAAAGCAACAGTTCAAATGGAACTAAATTCAAATGCAACTAAACTAACAACGATACCAATGGTCTCCTGATCACCATGAAAACACTTAAACGACTTTGTTTTTGGTGATGTAACGTGCCCGTGGCTACACTGGGGAGACTGTCGACAAATGGCAACGAGATTTCCGGTGCAGTAAAGAAAGGGGACAAATCGGAATTGGCCAGACGAGGATGATTCACTCTGGTACTAACGAGGTAACACTGGTGGAAATTGAACCCACCTGTTCAAACAAACGAGCGCACAGTTCCTAAATTTTATTATGATTTAAAACATTGAATTAATTGTATTTCAACAGCTACAGGCGGGTATAATAATAAGCAGAATTTTTTCTTGAAGAATTAATCGTTTGTTCCAGCACGTTGTTTGTACATGTAAGCAGAATTTATTTCTGTTCAAGTATTATTTCTTCACAAGGACTTTATTTATTGAAGAATTCTTTGAAAAATAAGTTAGCACTGGTTTTTCATAAAGTAAAATGCTGTTCTCGAAAATTGCTGTTTTATCTAAGTTCTCTATCCATATGAGTTTATAGTAACTCACCCCCAAGGGTATGCCAACTAACCACCCAACGGGTTTACGTAGCATAGTTTCAAAATTTTAGGAAGAGTGTGTTTGGGGTTACCTAAATAGGTACTTAATTGATGGGTTCAAAAGTAGTCAAAAAGCTGCGCTATCCGTTGCATTCACCAGAATCTCTCCAACGTTACAAAAAAAAAAAAAAAAAAAAAATAGAAAGAGGAAAAACAATGCCAGTTAGGCCTGATCCCACCTACCTCATGCAGACCATGGGAAACTGTGGCAGACTGGACGGCCTTAGGAAGTGAATTCGTCCCTATTGTCTCTGAGAATACCACGCCTAAAACCAACATCCTTCCCGTTTGGCTAGTAGAAAGCGGTCATCAAGGTAGGGTTTAGTATTACTCGACAAAGCGAGCCATACACCTGACCATAGTGGGGATTAATTTGCCCCGCTGTGCAAATTTGGAAAACAGTGAAAGAAATGCTTGCTGTTAACGTTATTAAACTAATGGATGACTAGGAGGAAAAAGGAATTACAGTAATCACAGTAAACGTGATGCAAATAGTTGAAATTGTGTAATCGGTAGCGTGGAATTCCCCGCAGATGGGACCGATGCTGATAAGAGTGGGATTCAAGTCAAACTATAAATGTTCGATTGACTATAAGGAGAAATGTGTTACTCAGCACCAATTTGAACAATACAAAATAATAAGAATTTTGCAAAAACATCACAGTTCTTGTTGCACAGAACCGGATTCGAGCGTAGCAAGCAATATCTCAGAAAAAATATTTTGCTAGAATTGTATTTTTGAAGAGATACTGAATCAGATGTGTCGACAATTGTGCGAACGAGATGACACTTCCAAAGAACATTAGATTTGAATGGAAAAGTGAATAATAGGAATTAAATCGGCCAGTGATTCGTACACTTTACACTGCGAATATCTCACCACAGTGTGTGAGAAGTATCGTGAAACAAAATTATCAGTCAATGTAAGAAACTCTATGCGGAGAATTAATGTACAAGTCAGTTCCCTGATGGTGCTCAAAAATTTGTGGACGATGGGAAGGGCAAATGTATCAATTTGAGTTCACGGGCTCTGGTTCGGAACTGAGCGAGTCGGAAGCCATAAGTGAAGATCGTTTTGATGTCTGTGACAGTGGAATCCATGTTCCAGTACTGTTGTTGCTGAGTTAGTGACATAGACAACCTTCAGAAGTGGGCATACGAACCAAAACAAGGAAAAAATGTCTAATGAACATGATATTTAAAAGGCAAACCTTAAGAGCTGTGAGTCTTTTCATCTCGAAGCACATGTCTTCTGCTGAGTACACTCCTAAGGTGTGTATTACAGAGTCCATATTTACTGTAAATTTTTTCTTGTTTTGGTCCCTACTACCTCCTCTAAAAATATGGAAACCACACAGCTTACAGTAAAAGAGATGTATTTCAATTTAGTAAAGATGAAAAGTTTTTGGAGTTCCTCAGGGAAGCATTTTAGGGCCCACATTCACCAGACAATTTTTTCTTGCATTGGTCCACACTACCACCTCTGAAAGTTACCTAGCGTACAGGCTTATCAACAAACTATTGATACATGCATTCCATTGTCAGAAGTATCAGAACAACTTTTGCTTGTAGGCTAACTTTCGACTCATTCGTTGAAGAACGAGGGTCCCTTACATCAAACAGATACAATAACCCTCGTCCATCTCCCTTAAAGTTGGTGTCCTCGACACAAAATCACACTGTATACACTGAATAACCAAATCGTTGTGACTACTTGCTTCATAGCCAGTCAGTACACCCATAAATGAATTACACCAGCGATTTTACGTGGCTCAGATTCCAGATGTCCTTGGTATATGGCACCACATGTCTAGGCAAATGTCAATAATTCCTTTAAGCCAGAGTCCTTAATTCTGTGGCTGCATTGCTGGCGCCCGATACCGTTTCAGATGTGTTCCATCGGATTAATATCAGGCATATTGCGTGACCAAGACGTCGAGCTCACTGTAGCGCTGCTCAGACCACTGTAGCGCGATTTTGGCCTTCCTCGTTTGAGGAAGATATCAAGCATGTATTATGTTCACGTAGTCCTCAGTTGCAATGGTGCCTTCGATTACTACTATAGGCCGTACGGAACTCTGGGTGAACGTCCGGGGCCGGCCGCGGTGGTCTAGCGGTTCAGGCGCTCAGTCCGGAACTGCACGACTGCTACGGTCGCAGGTTCGAATCCTGCCTCGGGCATGGATGTGTGTGATGTCCTTAGGTTAGTTAGGTTTAAGTAGTTCTAAGTTCTAGGGGACTGATGACCACAGCAGTTAAGTCCCATAGTGCTCAGAGCCATTTGAACCATTTTTGAACGTCCGGGATAGAGTAATTCTCATCCCCATCGTCGTGCATCAACGACGCTATGCATGTTTCGAGGAGCCGCTCGTCAGGATGTCAGAAAAGGTTACAGGACAATAGGGGCTTGGAACAAGGAATGAGAGAGGAGAGAGACTAATTGAGTTCTGTAATCAATTCCAGCTAATAATAGCTCATACTCTGTTCAAGAATCACGAGAGGGCGAGGTACACTTGGAAAAAAGGCCGGATATAACGGAAAGATTTCAGTTAGATTACATCATGGTCAGATGGACATTCTGACATGAGATATTGGATTTTAACTTGTACCCAGGAGCAGATATAGACTCTGTTAACAATGTAGTAATGATGAAGAGTAGGCTGAAGTTTAAGAGATTATTCACGAAGAATAAATATGCAAACAAGTGAAATACGGAAGTACTAAGGAATGACGAGATACGCTTGAAGTTCTATAAGGCTATAGATACAGCAGTAAGGAGTAGCTCAGTAGGCAATACATTTGAAGAGCCCCCCAGGGGGTCCACAACTCTTTTGTGGATACGTGCGTAGCGAGCACGGGACCCCGAGTTAATGTGGCCCTCCTCCCTTTCCGGGCTGCATACCTTCCTTTTCCGCATCCTTCCCTATCCCTCATCTTCGCCCCCCCCCTCCTCTCACCATCACCTCTTTGCTTCCCTCTCTCCCCCTCTGGGAGTATGTTTTGTGCCTACGTCCGGAGACGGATGCTCGAAAATGTCACACATTCTTCGCTTTCTATGCTCGCATGTCTTCATCCTTCCTTTGTCCTTCTCTTTTTCTTACCTCTTCTCTCTACCCTTTTCTCCACTGCGGCGATTGAGACCTCTATTCTTTCCTTTCCCTTTCTTTGTTTTTCCCTTTCTCTTTTTTCCTCCCTGTGCGTGTCTGAAGGCCGACCCACGCATTTCCATGCATAGCCAGTGACGGGGTAACGCGTAATTCCCCGCCCCGGGTAGACAGGTAGGACACGTACGTACCCCCTGGTAATGGCCAGGCCCAGGGAGGGGTGATTACCCGAGCTGATACCTTCCGAAAGTGCCGATTGGTCTCTCGATCCGTTTCTTGGGAGGTGTGACCTGAGGTGTGAACAATCACCTAAGGCGGGAGTGCCCTCAGAGAGGGCCCCCACAAGGATGGAGCGCGCCATCGGAGACGCCGGTAATCATGGGGGATACTTTCGCAATGGTTTCCTCATCTTCTACTATGTCTGCTCACAAGCGTAAGTTCAATGAGTCTCAGCCACAGACAGTCTTTCCATCGTTGCCACAGTTCCTTGTTGTTTCACAGTCTGACGAAGGTCACGACTTCTCCACAGTCAACCCTTTCATTATTCAGAAAGGTGTCCACGCAATTGCAAGTCCTGTTAAGTCTTGTTCCAGATTACGAAATGGCACCTTGTCGTTAGAAACAGTCAGTGCCCTCCAGGCACAAAAATTGCTGCGTTCTTCACTGCTACACACATTCCATGTCCGGGTCTAAGCACACCGCACTTTAAATTCCTCTCGTGGGGTCGTTTAAACACGCACCCTCGACGGATTGTCCGACGAGGAAATTCAACACTACCTGTCTGACCAGGGCGTAACAGCTATTCATAGAGTCATGAAAAGGGTTGACACGAACATCATTCCAACCCATACTGTCTTCTTGACATTTGACAAAGTTCAACTCCCATCGAAAATCAAAGCGGGCTATGAGATAATTTCCGTTCGCCCTTACATCCCAAACCCTACGCGTTTCTATCAGTGTCAGCGGTTCAATCACACCAGCCAGTCCTGTTCCAATCCGGCCAAAAGTGTTACGTGTGGCAAGGATGCCCATGAGGGTGCTTGACCATTTCCATCCCCTCGTTGCATCAACTGTATGGGTGACCACGCCGCTTGCTCTCGAGATTGCCCCATTTTTAAAGACGAAAAACTCATTCCGGAAATCAGAGTGAAGGAAAAGGTGTCTACCTTTGCTGGTCGAAAATTATTCGCCATTCGAAAGCCCACTATGCCTCAGACAGGTAAATACAGCACTGTCCTTTCCTCTCCTCGGCCAACAAAGGAGGTGGCCACGCAGACTTGTGATCTCACCTTTAGTGCCACAGTCGTCAGATTGGCCAGCGCAAAGATCGCCCATTCAACCTCCCCACTTTCGCCTGCTCACTCTATGGCTCACCCTTCATCGGGTTCTGCTAAATCTCGAGCCCAAAAGTGAGACACCAATACATCGAAAAAAGAGCATACTCGTGAAGATTTTTTACGTACCCCAACTTCACAACCATCGGTTCCTCCTTCATCTAAACATCATGTTTCCAAGAAGGCTACTAAGAAACCCAGTTCCTCTCCTTCTCCACCAAGGCGTGTCTCATCTAGAGCACCACCTGGCGGTAACTGGCGTCGGCCTTCTTGTGTGTCACCGAGGCGCACTGCTGGCGGCCGATCAACCGGCCGATCGCTGGTGGCAGGAGCTGCTCCTGAACAACCTATGGATCTTCTGCCTTCGGCTGAATGCCGTTCCATGCCGTCGGTCGCAAGCTCTGAGCAGTCGTTGAGTTGACGGCAACCTTGGTCCCATTCCTCCATTTTCTGTTCACGCTATGTCCATTATCCACTGGAATATCCGCGGCATTCGAGCCAATCGGGATGAATTGTCGATTCTCTTACGATCCGACTCGCCGGTCATCTTCTGTCTTCAGGAAACTAAGCTGCGTCCCCACGACCACTTTGTTCTCCCCCATTTCCAGTCCGTCCGATTTGATATCCCCTCTGTTGAAGGCACTCCAGCACATGGAAGAGTCATGATTCTTCTCCATGATACTCTCCACTTCCTTCCAAGCTGTCGCTGGATACACCTTTTCTCTTTGTACTATATACATTCCATCGTCCACACCAATGGCACGAGCTGATCTCCTTCATGTTCTTGGTCAGCTTCCACCCCCCTATTTGCTGGTTGGGGACTCCAGTGCCCACCACCCGCTTTGGGGATCACTATTGCTAGACGTCTTCCACCAAGCGGATCTTGTTTGCCTCAACACTGGGGACCCTACATATTTGTCTGCTTCCACGACAAATTTATCTCATTTAGACCTTTCGGTCGGTACTGTTCCGCTAGCTCGGCGCTTCTAATGGTTCGCCCTTGATGATACACACTCCAGTGACCACTTTCCATGTGTCCTTAGACTGCAGCCTCAACTGCCATATATGCGCCCGCGACGCTGGAAGTTTGCCCAAGCCGATTGGACACTTTTTTCGTCTCTAGCGACATTCGATGACCGTCACTTTCTTAGTGTCGACGATGAGGTCACACATATTACAGACGTTATTCTTACAGCTGCGGAGCGTTCAATACTACGCACCTCCGAATTGCCCCGGCGCCCCCCCCCCGTTCCTTGGTGGAACGAGGCATGCTGTGACGCAATACGTGAGCGGTGACGTGTTCTTCGCGTTTTCCGCCACCATCCTACTTTGGCCAACTGTATCCGCTATAAGCAGTTCCGTGCTCGATGCCGTCGCGTCTTCCGCGATAGCAAGAAGGCAAGTTGGAACTTCTTTACTAGCTCATTTAACACCTTCATTCCCTCCTCGGAAGTCTGGAGTCGAATTCGATGGTTATCTGGCGCGCCTAGTTTCTCCCCAGTCTCTAGGCTCACTGTCGCGCATGATTCGTTAGTGGACCCCGTCGCAATTTCTAACTCATTGGGTCAACAATTTGCTGAGATTTCGAGCTCTACATATTACCCGCCAGCGTTTCTCCCGAAGAAACGTGCAGCGGAAGTGCAACCTCTTGCTTTCTCCTCTCAAAATCGCGAAAGCTATAATACTTTTTTCTCCATGCGGGAACTCCAACATGCACTCTATTCTTCTCGCTCCTCCGCCCCAGGACCGGATGGTATCCACATCCAAATGTTGCTGCATTTATCAAACCATAGTCTGCGTTACCTCCTTCGCCTTTATAGTCGAATATGGACCGACAGTACTTTTCCCAGACGATGGCGGGAAGCTACAGTCGTTCCTGTTCCGAAACCTGGAAAGGACAAACATCTCCCCTCTAGCTATCGCGCCAATTCTCTCACGAGTAGTGTATGTAAGGATTTGGAGCGTATGGTGAATTGCTGTTTAGCTTGGTGGCTGGAGTCCCGCAGTCTTTTAACACCTGCCCAATGCGGATTCCGAAAGCATCGTTCTGCAGTTGACCATCTTGTTGCTCTCTCCACTTATATCATTAACAATTTTCTCCGGAAATGCCAAACAGCAGCAATATTTTTTGATCTGGAGAGAGCATACGATACTTGTTGGAGGACAGGCATCCTCCGCACACGTTCTCTTGGGGCTTTCGAGGTCGGCTGCCCCTTTTTCTTCACGAATTTATGGCAGAGCGCACATTTCGAGTGCGGGTAAACACTACTCTCTCCCGTACTTTCTCCCAAGAAAACGGGGTACCCCAGGGCTCCGTGCTGAGTGTTATACTGTTTGCCATTGTCATAAATCCCATTATGGACTGACTCCTTCCCGATGTCTCAGGCTCCCTCTTTGTGGACGATTTTGCGATCTACTACAGCTCACAACGGACCAGCCTTCTTGAACGACGTCTTCAAGGATGTCTCGATCGCCTCCACTCTTGGAGCATCGAAACAGGCTTCCGCTTTTCTCCCAGTAAAACCATTTGTGTTAATTTTTGGCGTCGTAATGAGTTTCTTCCACCCTTCTTACATCTAGAACCTGTCAACCTTCCGTTTTCGGACGTCGCTAAATTCTTGGGTCTTATGTTTGACAGTTTATTGTGGCCAAGATAGATACGAAGCCCACACCTACTACAGTAGTACAAGTTTATATGCCAACTAGCTCTGCAGATGACGAAGAAATTGAAGAAATGTATGATGAAATAAAAGAAATTATTCAGATAGTGAAGGGAGACGAAAATTTAATAGTCATGGGTGACTGGAATTCGAGTGTAGGAAAAGGGAGAGCAGGAAACGTAGTAGGTGAATATGGATTGGGGCTAAGAAATGAAAGAGGAAGCCGCCTGATAGAATATTGCACAGCACACAACTTAATCATAGCTAACGGTTTAAGAATCATGATAGAAGGTTGTATACATGGAAGAACCCTGGAGATACTAAAAGGTATCAGATAGATTATATAATGGTAAGACAGAGATTTAGGAACCAGGTTTTAAATTGTAAGACATTTCCAGGGGCAGATGTGGACTCTGACCACAATCTATTGGTTATTACCTGTAGATTAAAACTGAAGAAACTGCAAAAAGGTGGGAATTTAAGGAGATGGGACCTGGATAAACTGAAAGAACCAGAGGTTGTACAGAGTTTCAGGGAGAGCATAAAGGAACAATTGACAGGAATGGGGGAAAGAAATACAGTAGAAGAAGAATGGGTAGCTCTGAGGGATGAAGTAGTGAAGGCAGCAGACGATCAAGTAGGTAAAAAGAAGAGGGTTAGTAGAAATCCTTGGGTAACAGAAGAAATATTGAATTTAATTGATGAAAGGAGAAAATATAAAAATGCAGTTAATGAAGCAGGCAAAAAGGAATACAAACGTCTCAAAAATGAGATCGACAGGAAGTGCAAAATGGCTAAGCAGGGATGGCTAGAGGACAAATGTAAGGATGTAGAGGCTTATCTCACTAGGGGTAAGATAGATACTCCCTACAGGAAAATTAAAGAGACCTTCGGAGATAAGAGAAACACATGTATGAACATCAAGAGCTCAGATGGAAACCCAGTTCTAAGCAAAGAAGGGAAAGCAGAAAGGTGGAAGGAGTATATAGAGAGTCTATACAAGGGCGATGCACTTGAGGACAATATTATGGAAATGGAAGAGGATGTAGATGAAGATGAAATGGGAGATACGATACTGCGTGAAGAGTTTGACAGAGCACTGAAGGACCTGAGTCGAAACAAGGCCCCCGGAGTAGACAACATTCCATTGGAACTACTGACGGCCTTGGGAGAGCCAGTCCTAACAAAACTCTACCATCTGGTGAGCAAGATGTATGAAACGGGCGAAATACCCTCAGACTTCAAGAAGAATATAATAATTCCAATCCCAAAGAAAGAACGTGTTGACAGATGTGAAAATTACCGAACAATCAGTTTAATAAGCCACAGCTGCAAAGTACTAACACGAATTCTTTACAGACGAATGGAAAAACTAGTAGAAGCTGACCTCGGGGAAGATCAGTTTGGATTCCGTAGAAATACTGGAACACGTGAGGCAATACTGACCTTACGACTTATCTTAGAAGAAAGATTAAGGAAAGGCAAACCTACGTTTCTAGCATTTGTAGACTTAGAGAAAGCTTTTGACAATGTTGACTGGAATACTCTCTTTCAAATTATAAAAGTGGCAGGGTAAAATACAGGGAGCGAAAGGCTATTTACAACTTGTACAGAAACCAGATGGCAGTTATAAGAGTTGAGGGACATGAAAGAGAAGTAGTGGTTGGGAAGGGAATGAGACAGGGTTGTAGCCTCTCCCCGATGTTATTCAATCTGTATATTGAGCAAGCAGTAAAGGAAACAAAAGAAAAATTTGGAGTAGGTATTAAAATCCATGGAGAAGAAATAAAAACTTTGAGGTTCGCCGATGACATTGTAATTCTGTCAGAGACAGCAAAGGACTTGGAAGAGCAGTTGAACGGAATGGATGGTGTCTTGAAGGGAGGATATAATATGAACATCAACAAAAGCAAAACGAGGATAATGGAATGAAGTCGAGTTAAGTCGGGTGATGCTGAGGGTATTAGATTAGGAAATGAGACACTTAAAGTAGTAAAGGAGTTTTGCTATTTGGGGAGCAAAATAACTGATGATGGAAGAAGTAGAGAGGATATAAAATGTAGACTGGCAATGGCAAGGAAAGCGTTTCTGAAGAAGAGAAATTTGTTAACATCGAGTATAGATTTATGTGTCAGGAAGTTATTTCTGAAAGTATTTGTATGGAGTGTAGCCATGTATGGAAGTGAAACATGGACGGTAAATAGTTTGGACAAGAAGAGAATAGAAGCTTTTGAATTGTGGTGCTACAGAAGAATGCTGAAGATTAGATGGGTAGATCACATAACTAATGAGGAAGTATTGAATAGGATTGGGGAGAAGAGAAGTTTGTGGCACAACTTGACCAGAAGAAGGGATCGGTTAGTAGGACATGTTCTGAGGCATCAAGGGATCACCAATTTAGTATTGGAGGGCAGCGTGTAGGGTAAAAATCATAGGGGGAGACCAAGAGATGAATACACTAAGCAGATTCAGAAGGATGTAGGTTGCAATAGGTACTGGGAGATGAAGAAGCTTGCACAGGATAGAGTAGCATGGAGAGCTGCATCAAACCAGTCTCAGGACTGAAGACCACAACAACAACAACATGTTTGACAGAAAACAGTGGTGGTCCTCTCACGTTTCCTATCTTTCGGCTCGCTGTCTGCGATCCCTCAACACCCTCCGTGTCCTGAATGGTACCTCCTGGGGAGCGGACCGAGTGGTCCTTCTCCGCCTCTATCGCTCCTTAGTGCGCTCGAAATTGGATTATGGAAGCATAGTTTACTCCTCTGCTCGGCCATCTATTCTTCGGCGTCTCGACTCTATCCACCACCGTGGATTACATTTAGTGTCTGGAGCCTTTTACACCAGCCCTGTGGAAAGCCTTTATGCTGAGACTGCTGAACCTCCGCTGTCCAATCGGCGATCAGTCCTTCTGAGTCGTTATGCTAACCATCTGTCTTCCATGCCTGCTAATCTGGCCCATGAGATTTTTTTCGACGCATCCTTGGATGTAGGGTGTTCTGGCCGCCCTTCCTCCCTACTACCACCGGGAGTCCGCTTCCGTCAACTGCTCCATTCTCTTTCCTTCCGCTTTCCTAAAACCTTCTTGACAACTTGGGGTACAGCACCGCCTTGGCTCCGTCCCCGGACCTGCCTGCTCCGTGACCTTTGCCATTTTCCCAAGGATGGTACCCATTCACTTGTTTATCGTCGGGCATTTGCTGCTCTGTGTTCAAAAATGAAGGAAACCACATTTATTTACACTGATGGCTCGAAAACATCGTTAGGTGTAGCGAGTGCCTATATTGTTGGCGACACCCCAAATCGATTTCGGCTTCCCGACCAGTGTTCGGTTTATACTGCGGAGCATTACGCTGTTCTCCAGGCAGTCCAATACATCCGTCGCCATCAGCGGATACAGTATGTTATCTGTTCAGATTCTCTCAGCTCTCTTCTCAGTCTCCAAGCTCTGTACCCTGTCCACCCTCTGGTCCACCGGATTCAGGACTGCCTCCACTTGCTCCACTTGGGGGGCGTCTCTGTGGCGTTCCTCTGGATCCCAGGACACGTTGATATCTGTGGAAATGAGGCGGCCGATATAGCGGCCAAGGCTGCAGTCTCTCTTCTTCAACCAGCTATTCGCACGATTCCCTTCGCCGACCTACGGAGTGTTTTATGTCGTCGTGTTACTCTTTTATGGCAAGCACATTGGTCGACACTTCCCCATAATAAATTGCGGGACGTGAAAGCTCTTCCCTGTGCTTGGACCTCTTCCTCCCGAACGCGTCGTCGGGAGGAGGTAATTTTAACTAGACTCCGGATAGGGCACTGTCTTTTTAGCCATCGACATCTTTTAAGCGGCGATCCTCCCCCACTATGCCCCCACTGCTCTCAGCTGTGGACGGTTAGACACCTTTTACTTGAGTGCCCCTATTTTACTCCGTTACGCGTTCATCTACAGCTGTTGCCTGAAATATCTTCCATTTTAGCAGATGACACGCACTCAGCCGATCGCGTTCTCGAGTTCATTAGTGCCAGTGAGATGACGTCAGTTATTTGAAGCACTTTATGGGGACCAACAACCTACCTTATATAGTGTTTTTTTAAGCTTTCCTTCTGTTTTAGGTTTCCCCACTTTTTTGAGTTTCGCTCCCATTGCTGCTGGTTTCCAGTTTCGTTTTTTTACCTTTTCCTAAGTCACAGACTGGGCGCTAATGACCGTAGCAGTTTTGCGCCCTACAACCATAACAAATAAAATCATTTGAAGAGGAACGGACATATCTAAAAAGGGCAATCACAGAAGCTGGAAAGAAACACGTAGATACAAAAAAGGTAACTGCGAAGACCATGCGTTACAGAAGAAATACCTTAGATGATCGGTGAAAGATATTACAAAAATGTTCAGGGAAATTCAGGAATACAGAAATTTAAGTCGCTGAGTTATGAAATAAATAGGAAGTGCAGGGTAGCTAAGACGAAATGGCTGCATAAAAAATGTGAAGAAATCGAAAAGGAAATGACTTTTGGAAGGACTGACTCAGCATACAGGAAAGTAAAAATAACTTTATGTGAAATTAAAAGCAAGGTAACATTAAGAGTACAAAGGGAATTCCCCTGTTAAAAGCAGAGAAGAGGGCGGATAGGTGAAGAGAGCACACTGAAGGCTTCTATAAGGGGAAAGATTTGTCTGGTGTGATGAAAGAAGAAACAGGAGTCGATTTAGACACCGTAGGGGGTCCACTATTAGAGTCAGAATTTAAGAGAGTTTTTAGGACATAAGATCGAAAAAGGCAGAAAGGGTAGATAACAGTGCATCACAGTTTCTAACATCACTGGGAGAAGTGGCAACAAAACGACTATTCCCCGTTGGTTTGTAGAATATATGAGTCTGGCGACATACCATCTGACTTTCGTATAAACATCATCAACACAATTCCGAAGACTACAATAGTTGACAAATACGAGAATTATCGCAAAACCAGTTAAACAGCCCATGCATCGAAGTTTCTGACAAGAATAATGTACAGAAGAATGGAAAAGAAAACTGAGAATATGCTAGATGACGATCAGTTTGGCCTTAGAAAAGGTAGAGGCACGAGAGAGGCAATTCTGACGTTGTGGCTGAGAATGAAAGCAGGACTAAAGAAAATTCAAGACCTGTTCATTGGAATTGTCGACCTGGAAAAAGCGTTCTACAATGTAAAATGGTGCAAGACGTTCGAAATTCTGAGGAAGGGGTAAGCTATAGGGAGAGACGGGTAATATACAATACGTACAAGAGCTAAGAGGGAATAATAATAATGGAGGGCCAGGAACGAAGTGCTCGGATTAAAAAGGGAGTAAGACAGGGACATAGTCTTTCGCCTATAATGTTCAATCTCTACTTAGAAGAGGCAATGATGGAAATAAGCGGAAGGTTCAGGAGTGGAATTAAAATTCAAGGTGAAAGGATATTAATGATTCGATTAGCTGATGACGATGATGATGATGATGATGATGATGATGTTTTGTGGGGCGTTCAACATCGTGGTTGTCAGCGCCCGTACAGGTTCCAATCTTTCCATTTCAAGTCTCGTCACTACCCGAATGATGATGAGGACAACACAAACATCCAATCCACGGGCGGAGAAAATCTCCGACTCGGTCGGGTATCAAACCCGGGGCCCCGTGATCCGGAGGCAGCAACGCTAGTCACTAGACCACCAACTGCGAACATTGCTATCCTGAGTGAAAGTGAAGAAGAATTAAATGATTTTTTGAATGGGATGAACAGTTTAATGAGGAGGAATAAGTGATTCTGCTAAGTAGGCAGCAAAGTACTTACGACGGACGGAGGTAGGACGTTAATAGTAGACTAGCACTGGCAAAAAAGGCATTCCAGGTCAGGAGAAGTCTACTAGTATCAAACAAACGCCTTAAATTGACGGAGACATTTCTGAGAATGTACGTTTGGAGCACAGCACTGTATGGCAGTGAAACATCGACTGTGAAAAAAAAAACGGTACAGAAGAGAATCGAAGCATTTGAGATTTGGTGCCTCGAACGAATGTTGAAAATTAGGTGCGTTGATAAGGTAACGAATGAAGAGTTTCTGTGCAGAAGCTGTGAGAAAGGAATATGAGGAAGACACTGACAAGGAGAAGCGACGGTATAATAAGGCATCTATTAAGACATAAGGGAATGGCTCCCATAGTACTAGAGGTGGCTGTAGAGCGCAAAAATTGTAGAGGAGGTCAGAGATTGGAATACATACAGCAAATAATTGAGGACTTTAGATGCAAGTGCTACTCTAAAATGAATAGGTTGGCACAACAGAGGAATTCGTGGCGGATCGCATCAAATCAGTCAGAAAACTGATGACTCATCATCATCATCATCATCATCATCATTTAAGACTGGTTATGCCTTTCAGCGTTGAGTCTGGAGCATAGCCCCCCTTATAAAATTCCTCCATGATCCCCTATTCAGTGCTAACATTGGTGCCTCTTCTGATGTTAAACCTATCACTTCAAAATCATTCTTAACCGAATCCAGGTACCTTGTCCTTGGTCTGCCCCGACTCCTCCTACCCTCTACTGCTGAAACCATGAGTCTCTTGGGTAGCCTTGCTTCTCCATTGCGTGTAACATGACCCCATCATCTACCCTGTTCGCCCTGACTGCTACATCTATAGAGTTCATTCCCAGTTTTTCTTTGATTTCCTCATTGTGGAAACCCTCCTGCCATTCTTCCCATCTACTAGTACCTGCAATCACCCTAGCTACTTTCATATCCGTAACCTCAACCTTGTTGATAAGGTAATCTGAATCCACCCAGCTTTCGCTCCCATACAACAAAGTTGGTCGAAAGATTGAACGGTTCACAGATAACTTAGTCTTGGTACTGACTTCCTTCTTGCAGATGAGAGTAGATCGTAGCTGAGAGCTCACTGCATTAGCTTTGCCACACCTCGCTTCCAGTTCTTTCACGGTGTTGCCATCCTGTGAGAACATGCGTCATAAGCACTTGAAACCGTCCACCTGTTCTAACTTTGTTCAACTTATTTGGCACTCAATCCGTTTATATTTCTTTCCCACTGATATTAGTTTCGTTTTGGAGATGCTTATCTTCATACCATAGTCCTTATACACTCCTGGAAATGGAAAAAAGAACACATTGACACCGGTGTGTCAGACCCACCATACTTGCTGCGGACACTGCGAGAGGGCTGTACAAGCAATGATCACACGCACGGCACAGCGGACACACCAGGAACCGCGGTGTTGGCCGTCGAATGGCGCTAGCTGCGCAGCATTTGTGCACCGCCGCCGTCAGTGTCAGCCAGTTTGCCGTGGCATACGGAGCTCCATCACAGTCTTTAACACTGGTAGCATGCCGCGACAGCGTGGACGTGAACCGTATGTGCAGTTGACGGACTTTGAGCGAGGGCGTATAGTGGGCATGCGGGAGGCCGGGTGGACGTACCGCCGAATTGCTCAACACGTGGGGCGTGAGGTCTCCACAGTACATCGATGTTGTCGCCAGTGGTCGGCGGAAGGTGCACGTGCCCGTCGACCTGGGACCGGACCGCAGCGACCCACGGATGCACGCCAAGACCGTAGGATCCTACGCAGTGCCGTAGGGGACTGCACTGCCACTTCCCAGCAAATTAGGGACACTGTTGCTCCTGGGGTATCGGCGAGGACCATTCGCAACCGTCTCCATGAAGCTGGGCTACAGTCCCGCACACCGTTAGGCCGTCTTCCGCTCACGCCCCAACATCGTGCAGCCCGCCTCCAGTGGTGTCGCGACAGGCGTGAATGGAGGGACGAATGGAGACGTGTCGTCTTCAGCGATGAGAGTCGCTTCTGCCTTGGTGCCAATGATGGTCGTATGCGTGTTTGGCGCCGTGCAGGTGAGCGCCACAATCAGGACTGCATACGACCGAGGCACACAGGGCCAACACCCGGCATCATGGTGTGGGGAGCGATCTCGTACACTGGCCGTACACCACTGGTGATCGTCGAGGGGACACTGAATAGTGCACGGTACATCCAAACCGTCATCGAACCCATCGTTCTACCATTCGTAGACCGGCAAGGGAACTTGCTGTTCCAACAGGACAATGCACGTCCGCATGTATCCCGTGCCACTTAACGTGCTCTAGAAGGTGTAAGTCAACTACCCTGGCCAGCAAGATCTCCGGATCTGTCCCCCATTGAGCATGTTTGGGACTGGATGAAGCGTCGTCTCACGCGGTCTGCACGTCCAGCACGAACGCTGGTCCAACTGAGGCGCCAGGTGGAAATGGCATGGCAAGCCGTTCCTCAGGTCTACATCCAGCATCTCTACGATCGTCTCCATGGGAGAATAGCAGCCTGCATTGCTGCGAAAGGTGGATATACACTGTACTAGTGCCGACACTGTGCATGCTCTGTTGCCTGTGTCTATGTGTCTGTGGTTCTGTCAGTGTGATCATGTGATGTATCTGACCCCAGGAATGTGTCAATAAAGTTTCCCCTTCCTGGGACAATGAATTCACGGTGTTCTTATTTCAATTTCCAGGAGTGTATTTCTGATCTAGCTCTGAAATATTACTTTGCAAACTTCCAATCGAATCTGCCATCACAACTAAGTCATCCGCATATGCAAGACTGCTTATTTTGTGTTCACATATCTTAATCTCACCCAACCAGTCTATTGTTTTCAACATATGATCCGTAAATAATATGAACAACAATGGAGACAGGTTGCAGCCTTGTCTTACCTCTGAAACTACTCTGAACCATGAACTCAATTTACTGTCAACTCTAACTGCTGCCTGACTATCCATGTAAAGACCTTTAATTGCTTGCAAAAGTTTGCCTCCTATTCCATAATCTCGTACAACAGACAATAACGTACTCCTAGGAAACCGGTCATATGCCTTTTCTAGATCTATAAAGCATAGATACAATTCCCTGTTCCACTCATAACACTTCTCCATTATTTGCCATAAGCTAAAGATCTGGTCCTGACAACCTCTAAGAGGCCTAAACCCACACTGATTTTCATCCAATTGGTCCTCAACTAGTACTCGCACTTTCCTTTCAACAATACCTGAGAAGATTTTACCCACAACGCTGATTAAAGAGATACCTCTGTAGTTGTTACAATCTTTTCTGTTTCCATCTTTAAAGACTGGTGTGATTACTGCTTTTGTCCAGTCTGATGGAACCTGTCCCGACTCCCAGGGCAATTCAATTATCCTGTGTAGCCATTTAAGACATGACATTCCACTGTATTTGATGAGTTCCGACTTAATTACATCCACCCCAGCTGCTTTATTGCACTGCAATCTATTGACCATTTTCTACGCTTCCTCAAATGTGATCCTATTTCCATCATCATTCCTATCCCATTCTACGTCGAAATCTGAAACTCTACTGATCGTATTTGCACCTACATTGAGCAACTCTTCAAAATATTCCCTCGATCTGCCCAAGGCATCCACAGGATTCACCAGCAGTTTTCCTGACCTGTCCAAAATACTTTTCATTTCCTTCTTACCTCCCTTTCGAAGACTGCTAATTACACTCCAGAATGGTTTTCCAGCAGCTTGACCCATAGTCTCCAACCTGTTTCCAAAGTCTTCCCAAGATTTCTTCTTGGATGCTGCAATTATCTGTTTGGCTTTGTTTCTTTCTTCAACATAACTTTCTCGTCTACCTGAGTTCTAGTATGTAGCCATTTTTGATACGCCTTCTTTTTCCTTTTACAGACTGCCTTGACAGTGTCATTCCACCAAGCTGTTTGCTTCATCCTACTTTTACACACTACTGTTCCAAGACATTCTTTAGCCACTTCTAGTACTGCGTCCCTGTACCTTGTCTATTCCTTTTCCAATGACTGTAATTGACTACATTCAACTAAATGGTACCTTTCCGAGATCGCTGCTATGTACTTGTGCCTGATTTCCTTATCCTCCTACATATGAACCTGACCTCCTGCACTTTCAGCCTCACAATTCCAATTTCACTGCAGATTAAATAATGATCAGTGCCATCAAAGAATCCCCTGAATACACGTGTGTCCCTCACAGCCTTCCTGATCTGTTATTATATAGTCAATGACAGATCTGGTTCCCCTGCCTTCCCAAGTATACCAGTGAATGTTCTTATGTTTCAAAAAGGAGTTTGTGATTACTGAGCCCATACTGGCACAGAAATCCAAGAATTGTATCCCGTTCCTGTTTGCCTCCATATCCTCTCCAAATTTGCCCATAACCTTTTCATACCCTTCTGTTCGATTTCTAATCCTGGCGTTAAAATCACCCATGAGCAGAACACTGTCCTTGTCCTTTACTCTAACAACTACATCACTGAGTGCCTCATAAAAACTAACTATCTTATCTTGATCTGTCCCTTCACAATGCGAATTTACTGACACAATCCTAATTTTCTTGCTAGACACTGTCAAATCTATCCACATCAGTCGTTCGTTTACATACCTTATTGCAACTACGCTGGGTTCCATTTCTTTCCTGATGTAAAGCCCTACACCCCATTGTGCTATTCCTGCTTTGACTCCTGACAGGTAGACCTTGTATTCTCCCACTTCCTCTTCTTTCTCACCCCATACCCCAATGTCACTAACAGCTAAAACGCCCAGCCCCATCTTACTTGCGGCCTCTGCCAGCTCTACCTTACCAAAAAAAAAAGGCTTCAGATCTCGACCTTCTGTGATAACGTGTTGTCGTCCCACATCTTCAGCACCTTCCGTAAATGCTGTAAATGCTCTCTGCAGTAGAACGCGAAAAGCTGACCAACTTCGCTGTTCGAAATGTGCTGCAACATAAGTTTGTTGAAGTCTAGATTGGTAGATCCGATAATTAATAATCTGGTGCTAAATGAAATTTCCATGTGCACTTTGTGAGAGTTTCATATGTCAATGAGTTTCCCCATTTGTGGCTATATTTTCGGGATGGTTCTACTTACGTACTTCCTTTGCCGTAAAAATTGCCCTTTACGGCTCGAGCCAGCACCCAATCTGCCATATGGCTGCAGCCACCTTGTTTTGGTCGTCGGTGTGCATGTGTAACGTGTGGCAACGTTCACTTGTAGGGATACTGGTATGTTCGCCGTAACTACTTTATCTCCCTGTGTCTCATCATAATCACACCCGTGCTGCAACACTGGCCAGTTCTGCATTTAAATTGTGGGTAATATGTATGCAGTCATCAAAGCAGCATCGTTTGAAATGCATTAGTTTTGTTGTTGTTGTTGCTGGTGGTGGTGGTAGTGGTGGTGGTGGTGGTGGTGGTGGTGGTGTGGTAAAGGTGGACTGATGTTCAGTCCGATGGCTAGTTTTGTATTCAAGTTTTGGTCTTCCTCTACAGTTCTGACCAACCTCCCCACCCTTCCCTCACCCCTTTCACATACACACTTTCCACCATGTTCCAGGACGAACTACCTCTCCCTTTAGCCAACTTGTGCCACAAAAATCTTTTCCATCAATTCCATTTAGTACTTGATTACTTTTCATCTAGTTTTCAATAATCTTCTGTTGCAGCACATTTCAAAAGATTCATCGTTCAGTTTTCACTTCCACATAAGGCTAAATTACACACAATTACTTTCAGAAACGGCTTGTAAAGTCAAAATTGTAAAAATTCGTCTACGTCACTATCACGAAAATACATTTAGATGATTAATTCTAGTACTCAAACTATATCCGTTTACTGCTGCTACGTGGCGGCGCCAGCAGGAGTATTGCCATACAAATTTTGTATGTATCATAATGATGGTTAATTTGAGCTGTACACACGACCCTCCCGGACTGCTACGCGGGTTAAAGCACCACTTCCCGGAAGATGGGACTGGGAGGTGCTTCAATCCCGGATCGAATCGTGCCGGCAGATTAACGACGCGGATTGGTGTACTGGCCAACCTGGATGTGGTTTTGAGGTGGTTTCCAACATCCCAGTAGATGAATATCGGGCTGGTACCCAACTCCCACCTCTCCTAGACGACTCGAACACATTTAGAAAATTTTCCGCTCACTTTCACATGAAAGACACTAGTCGCAGGCAAATATTCCTTCCCGGGGGTAACGGGATGGCGGCAGGAAGGCCATGCGACCGTCTTCTAAATTATGCCAAACCTGTTAATAACCTCCTCGACCCTGCACCAATGCAAAACAAAGGCAGAAGAAAAGTATTCAAGCCTTTCATTTTCATGGTGCAGTCCGTTCATGCGACCACTCTCTATGTTCATCGTCAACGGGAAATAACCATTGAGAAACGGCAGGTTGCAGCACTAGCAGTGGAGGGTATATATAGTGCGGATGTGAAAAACAGTGCAGTCGCTGTCGTAAAGCGGGAACGGGGGAATTTATTTGGGATCTAGAAAGATATGATCGTTGGCTTTGAGACCAATGGTGGAACCACATCCGAAACGGGTAAGCCTGTAAATTGTTGGCGTGCGTTCCTCGTTAAAATTTACTGAGCACGGCAAAATGGTGCTATGCAAAATCGGCGACGAGGGAGCTATGGTGCACCATTGGCCGTAGATGACGGCGTTAACAACGGCTGCGGAGATGAGAACTGGCGAAGCAACTGTTGAGCAACTGCTTCAAGTTGGGCCGCGCGGGATTAGCTGAGCGGTCTGAGGCGCTGCAGTCATGGACTGTGCGGTTGGTCCTGGCGGAGATTCGAGTGCTCCCTCGGGCATGGGTGTGTGTGTGTTGTCCTTAGCATAATTTAGGTTAAGTAGTGTGTAAACTTAGGGACGGCCGGCCGTGGTGGCCGTGTGGTTCTAGGCGCTACAGTCTGGAACCGAGCGACCGCTACGGAGCAGGTTCGAATCCTGCCTCGGGCATGGATGTGTGTGATGCCCTTTGGTTAGTTAGGTTTAATTAGTTCTAAGTTCTAGGCGACTGATGACCTCAGAAGTTAAGTCGCATAGTGCTCAGAGCGATTTGAGCCAGCTTAGGGACTGATGACCTTAGCGTTTAAGTCCCATAAGATTTCACACACATTTGAACATTTTTGCTTCAAGTTGGACCAAGGGCTACCAACAGTGTCTCCTCCACAACCGTTCAGGAAACGTAGCTGGATATGGTTTTCCGCAGCAGGCACCTGGTTCATGCATCTGAGGCGCTGCAGTCATGGACTGCTGTTCACCGGCGATGAAGACTGAAATACGCATGGCAGTTCCGAAACTGAAGAACGAATCGCGCTTTATACTCTGTCGTATAGGTGGCTGTTGGCACGTGCGGCGTGAAATGTCTGAAAATCCCACAGCCTGCAACAGTCGTCTGTACAGCCGGGAGGGCGTTCTCTAGGTGACTTAATCATTCTGGACGACACAATACATTTACACAAATGCGCATCTCTCCTTGGGGTCCGAGTCCACCCCAACACGCATTTTGTCTTTCCTCAGTAAGATGGTATCTAACAGAAGGACAATGCAATGTGTGACACTGCTCGAAGTGTACGTTCGTGGTTCGAAGAGCACCAGGTTGAGTTTACCGTACTCCCCTGGCTACCAAACCGCCCGGATTTAAACTCAATTGAGAATTAAAACCGATCGAGAATCTATGGGACCCTCTCGATCGGTCTGTTGGCGCCATGGATCCTCAAGCGAGAAACCAAGCGCAGTTGGCCACAGCACTAGAGTCAGCATGGCTGCACATCCTTATCGGTCTCTTACAGAACATCATTGACTCTCTTCCTGCTTGTCTAGCAACTGTCCGCGCTGCAAAATGTAGTTACTCAGGCTTTTAACTGGACAGTATAGTAGCCGTTCTATAGGTCTGACCGAGGGCTTTATCCATCCTAAACCACTGATGAAAACCTGAGTTCTTCGCACTGTTGAATGAACCATCATTTTCTGGAGACAAGGATTCCTCCTAGTTTCAACACTGTCAGCCTCAAGGCTTGCGACTTTGGAACGGTCAAGGTACGCTGAGTGTGTCACCATGTTTCTCACGGGACTGAGACGTACTGTGGCGCGATGGCCACATGCGGTCGCGATATTTTGAGCACACGTGGATGGTAACAAAAATTAATGAGTGGCTCATCAGAAAAGCGCCCAGCGGCGGCGCTTGTAAAACGCGGCGGGCGCACCCGTCAATTACCAGAGCGGCTGCCTGAAAGATTACGCGCGAATCAAACGCGATTAATTACCGGAACAATGCCGGGCTTATTGCTCCCATGAGTTTGACGTATATGAGGCCCCCGACGAGCGCTCTGCTGTTTCAACGCGACACAATGAGCGCTAGTGTCAACAGCCGGCCCGCCGCGCTCCGACACGGGCTTTACGCCGCCTGCAGGGCGTGGTACATTTTTATGGGACCGGGTCACATTTATGGTCGCCCAAACGAGTGTAACTCATGTTTTATGTTGTCTGTTTCGTGTGACGTACTTTGTACAAGCAAAATAGGGAATCGTCAATGACGTGGAAGGCTTTTAATGTGCTATACCATTGTTTATTTATTTATATGGTGTTATCAGCGTTCATTTACCTTATCCCCGACATTGTATTGGGATGGCCTTCAAGAATGTACAGGTACTAACGTTACTCTTTTGGTGCCACAGACCTTGACACCCACTCCTAGAGTGCGGAGTAACATCTTGGAGATAAAGGCGTGGATATGACAAAATTGACGATTCCCCAAGGAGTCAGTTCAGTGACCTACGCTCCATAAAGCGGTAATTTGAGTATATACTTACAGGATTCAATGATAATGTCTCTAATATAACTCTATGGATCTATGTAAATGCGCCAACCCCCTTAATCCAGGTCTTGATGATCACATGGCCGATCCACAAAGTGTATAGTCATATTGACGAGCCCTCACGTACCATGATTTCCGGTCATATAGGCGAGCTCTGATGAACCAGGAGTGCTGGTGCAATGAGCTAGTCCCCATGAACTGTTCGGCTATCTCTCACAGACTAGGACAGCAAGCACAGATGATTCGAGCAGACATGTTGAAGCTAACACAACTGATTTGGTCAAATGAGCCATCTGCTATGAATCGGGACTGCTGATCACTGGGGTAGCCCATGAGCCGAGGCTGGGATTACATACTTGCCCGTCCGCACTTTACAGACTTTCTTACCTTAGGTTTGTCTCATTCACATCACTGTTGACAAAATGCTCCTTGTTGCGCCAGGTCTGATGATGATCAACAGGGCAGATCGAAATCTATAATCTTTAAGGAAAAGAAATTGTGATCCAGACGGTGTTTGTTCATTTAACATCACAAACGAGAGCATTATTATTGAGACAGTTATGGAGATTTCTAAATCTACAGATTGTTAAAGATCTACATGGTCTATTTAATTTCATTAGTTCATGAAAAAAACTTAAATTGGAATGACACTAGTTCGACTTATATGGCTGTTGTCAACGTTTAACAGAAACGTCAATACACACGCCGTAAGTTAGAAGCTGTCATTTAGGCTTTTAACTGGGCCATTTACTTGCCGTTCTATGGGTTTGACTAATGGGTTGGTTAATGAAATGCTAAAATTTTATGCCTATACCTATAAATTATACGGTATAAGTAGATGTCAAAAAACACGGACGACAAGTTCAGCTCCTTCAGCAGTATCATGAAGTAACTCATAATGGCGAACGTATATAAAACGAGACATCCGAACGGTACTGGAACACAATAGTGCGGACGTAAGGTAGTAATGGTATAGTTACACAGCAGCTAGATATTACAGACAAACCACTTGTTGTTTACAACGTGCTTATTAATTATGTAGGTTATATCTTGAAAGAGCAATACAGGCCGACACTAGTTATGCAAACATAATTTTCCGAATTTACGTTTTCTCCGTTTTTTAAATTCTGTATACCTTACATCTCAACTCGTTTCGGCTTAAGGTAACATCAGAAGAACGACGAAGGGTTTTATCTTGTTTGATTTCAATGTACAGCCGTATAGTCGAAGAATTATACATATATCGTGACTAAGAAAAGGTCTTAAGAAATAATCACATACATAGAATCACATACAGTAAATCCATGCTAATGTATACCGCGAAGTGAAACGTCATCTTACTTTAGCGGACCTCATTCAAGAGAGCCTCACTGACTATAAAATGAAGATCACCTCCCCTCCCTTTCGATTCGCTTCACTTGTAGCCTATAGTGGGTGGGTAACTGTGCATCATTGTCGGTCACAAGCAAGCAACGGAGTCAAAGTCTGTTCATTTCGCTTGCTGTACCCATATAGCGGGCTGTGTTAAAACCCAGCGTATTTAAGTGTCGTGCATGACATTACAGTAACTTACGTAGATGAGTGTAAGGAATAAATACAAATCGGTAAATTTAGAAGATAAAATGACAGCGATTGGTAAAGTCAAAGTAGGAGCTTCTGCTTAAAGTGTCGTGACACACTTTGACATCGGTAAGATTAATTTTTAAAGTCTCAATAAAATTTTGTATTTTACGTTGAAACAAGATGAACTGTCGGAAACCAAAAACGGACAACTGTACCAAAACTGACCTCCACTCATGATTCTCTGTACAATTGGTATAAATAATAGCGCACTGTCAGATTTCCAGCAAGAAGGTTCGCGCTACAAGCTGCAGTGGAAATATTTACGCATAAATTAGACTAAAAGATTTCAAGGCTATCACTGGATACCTGTTCAGAAAAATGTGTGTTTAAGTGCAGACGTCGCATTTAGCAAAGAATTAAAGACTATTTTTGAAAAGGGGACTTGTCTTTGGACACACTTCGCAACTTTATTGACGTTGAATAGGATTACCAAAAGTATTATCATACATTAAAAAAGATGTGACAATCACTGCAAAAGAACAGTGCACAGAATAATCTCTACTGCAAATATGTCCCTTCTTTAAACCATTATTAGTACTGTCACAGCAACAACATCTGATACAATACTGATAATGGCTTCAGAATAGACGCTGTGCCCCTTTGACTGATGTGGATCAAATCATTGCCAACACCGATGACAGTAGCAAATAAATGGGAAGATACAGTTAATACAACATACAAATATCCAGTAGAGTGCGGACTTTTAGTTTTGAATACATACAGTAATGTATACCATATATGCAGATCTGCCCGCACAACCGGGGACGCTAATGTACGTCGTTCCGGAACACAGGAAACCGTACCGAAACCTCCTCGTGAATTACCGACGAAGGATGTGATTTTTAGGCGGTTTCTCTCACCCAAATGAGTATATTCTAGGCTGGTATACACGTCCTGCCGTTGATATACAATACGGAAACCCTAAGAGAAGAGGTATCACACTTAACCATGAGATCTACGCTAAATGCAGACAGATCGGATACACAGATTACGTCTCGCGGGGGATGATGACAAAAGGGAGGGCATGCGCCAGTCAAAACACACTAACACTGACAAGCCGACCCTGTACTGAAACGAGAGAAGGGAAAAACGAAAATAAAAGAAAATTTAATGTATATGTCCAGTATGCTATATCAGACTTGTTTAATGTACCTTTTGGATATGCTTTGTAACTTTAATTTGTGAAATCTGATTGCTCGTTATTTGCATATCATCACATTAGTTGCTTTAAATTATGCTGTAGATTCTTTCAAATTCTTCTGAATAAAATGCTAACATCAGATGCAGTTTTTTCTATTAAAAACAGAAGCCGATCGTGACTTTAAAATAGGAAGAAAAGTACAAATGCTTCTGGCATTTTATTCACGATCATTAGTTCAGTTGTAGAACCTGCCTCAAGATGATTCCCATACCGGAGAAGAAATTGCAATTCGTGATGTATTTTCATCATCTCAGCTTACACTGTAAAACATTTCTGTAATTTCGATTGTCAGTAATTCGGACCGGGACTAACCTATTATTCTGGTTAAAAGATGGTATCTTCCATCTAGCAGTGAGACACCACAGTAGTTAGCAACTGCGGTATAATCTCCGTTGTTGAGCAGGCACACGAGAATTACGCGAAAGTTTTCAGGCATTTAAGTGGAAAAACTTATATTAGCATAGTCGTATGTGAAGATACCGGTTGGCTGTAATTAACGTGCAGCTACTCACAGAGATACAGTGTGGGCTGTAATTACAGCACGGCCACGTAGCTTGGTAATTGTTCTGATGCTCTAATGCGGAACCGATATACACAGGAAAAATTATTTCCATTTTTGGACACCAACTGCAAATCTGTCTCTTTGAATATAAGACTGACGTACAGAAGTTCCTCCATACAATTACGAACGAGAGGTGAGCAAAAAAGGTCAAACAAGTGAGAACGGCGACATGTTGATTGTATTACCAACCGCAGCTTACAGAATTCATTCAATATGAGCGCCGGAGACGTCGACGAGGTACGGCATTCGTAAAACGGCGTGAACAACTGTTGCTCGCTGTGGTTCCGGTGGGATATAAGCAAAGTGTTGTTGTATGGTTACGTTCAAATCAGGTGTCCCTGGTAAAAACTTCCTTTCCCATATCGCCAGAGTCAAAAGTAACACGTATTCAGATCTGGCGATCTTGCAGGCCTTGCACATGGAAAACCTCTGGAGGTAAGATGTTTGCGGAAGATTGTATTGAGTAGATCTTCCAGTGGTCGAGCAACATGCCCATGTTGCAAGCTACCTGTGGTTTGCATACAGTTGTGTTCCTCCAAAGCAGGAAGCATAGGCTGCGTATGAAGATATCGATAACGTCCATACTTCACGGTACAGACTCTCTGGGTATAAATCTCTTCAAAGAAGAACGAACATACTAACGACTGTAGTGATTTCACAGCATACAGTCACATGCGGCGGGTACAACGACTTTTCGTGCACAGCTCGTGGTTTAACAGTAACCCAAGATTCAGCTGTTCGGTGTATTCACTGCATCTGGTAGTGTAAAATATACCTCGTCACTGTATAGAAAATTGCCTGGTCACATGTCACCAACTTCGATACGTGCCAGAAAGGGAAGAGCAAATTTGGAACATTGCTGTGGGTGATGAGGATTTAGATGCTGTATCGTCTGGATTTTGTGCAGATATCAGTATAAAACAGACCGCAAAACTTTCAGTACTGTCGACCATGGGATGAATAATTCTCGTAACACTGCAGGAGCACTACCACTATCCAGGGTTACAACAACAACAACCTCGTCAATAATTTCCACCGGGATACGATGTCTTCCTCTTACAGGTGGATAGATTCGTCTCCAAGCTCCCCGTGTCATTATCATCTTGTTTAAATCATTTGACGTCGAGCCTCTCCTCAGACTCTCAAAGCAATTCTCTCTCAGTGCAACACTATAATTGTTGCCGTTCACATAAAACAGTTACACTAACAGCATACGGTCTGTCTCATCGACAGATGTTAATTCACATTATGGCCTGTCAAATGATAGCGTGGCTGCCATACCGACATACAGTGTACAGCGGCAGATTTGCACCTGGTGGCCAAAACTGGAACTATTATTTTTCTGCAGCGTAAATCGGTTCCGCATTAATGCGTTGGCATGTCTACCAGGTCTCGCTGCCTTACCATACTTACAGCCCACACAGCACCTCCGTGGCTAGCTGCACTTTAATTGTAACCATCATGTATGTTGAGTTTGACAGAAAGACTACAGTTTTGCCCAGATCGAAGCCAAGATGTAAGGATCGAATGCCATAATTAGCAATGTTCGGCAGTACAGTAGGCTGTTTCTAGTTGTCCTTGACGCGGTCGTTGACTTCGTGACCCGGCCGCGCATACAAAACACACACACACACACACACACACACACTCAGAGAAAGAGAGAAATAGAGAGAGAGAGAGAGAGAGAGAGAGAGAGAGAGAGAGAGAGATGAGAGGAGACGCGCACGACTGCGCCTCTATTAGCACGGGGCGCCGGCCGACAGACTCAATCAGAGGCGATCAGCGGTCGGCCTGTGTGCCGCGCGCGTTTGTCGTAAGCAGCAATTGCGCAAACGGCTGCTCCCGTTTCTGCCTGCGGCCTAATCAGCGAGGCGCCGTTACTGTAAATTCCACGAGGGGCTGACGGCGGACACCGCAGCAGCGGCAGCACCAGCACCAGGCTGTGCTGTGTAGATACCGTATCAGGCCCACGTGGCCAAGTGCACCTGCTCAGCTGCTACCACTTGCCGTCGAAATACGAAATGTGAATGGTTGCAACACATGCTCGTGAAATTCACTACATGAGATCCAATGCAAAACAGGCCTCCCGGATTATACGCAAATAAATTTGCCCTGAAGAAAGATACGGTTATTTTCGTTTTTTCTCACAAAAATCAGACCAGTTAAGCTTTTACTGCAAGATCAAAGTGTACCTATATAAAGTAAACGACCGTCTTAAAGTATAGTATCGTAACTACTTCTCGTTTCGGGTACCAGGTGGCACCAGACACAAGTGTGAATTGAATTTCACCATGATCCCAGTCACGATACGTCGGGTATTTAGGCCTGTGATTTGTGATTTGTAAACGTTTAATGACGTTTGCGTGAGAGGAGTATGCAAGTAGTTAGTTTAAAGACTGTGGTACACATTTATGAGGTGAGTAATTGAATTTTTCATATTTGTTTCAATTGTATTGTTTATGGCTACTATACCCGTAAAACTTTCAAGACATCATGTATTAAACAATACGAAATCGGTGTCGTTTTTATTGCCTGATCTTCGTACTGTACCGACCACTCAGAACATTACGGGAAAAATAATAATAAATCTTCCTCTTCACGTTTCAGAGTCTAACGGCAGAGAATCTCTCATCTACCAATCGCTTCCCTGTCAACTGTGAACACCCGTAGTCGTTCTAGTTCAGTATCATCTCATTTCATGAATGTAGTTTTAGAAAATCTCTCCTGCAGCAAAACACTCAATTGTCGAAGTCCAAGAAAGAAACAAACGGACACAGGAGTGAAGTTCGTAAGTCCTCGTTCTACAAGAAACAGTTGGAGGAAGATGGTTCAAATGGTTCAAATGGCACTGAGCACTATGGGACTTAATTTTTGAGGTCATCAGTCACCTAGAACTTAGAACTACTTAAGCCTAACTAACCTAAGGACATCACACACACCCATGTCCGAGGCAGGATTTGAACCTGCGACCGCAGCGGTCGCGCGGTTCCAGACTGTAGCGCCTAGAACCGCTCGGCCACACCGGCCGGCAGTTGGAGGAAGAAAAAAAGAAATTAATCGAAAATAAAACACAAAGAGCAGAGAAAAGGAAGTCAGAAAGAGACCTGAAGTATGGTCAGGCGCTCAATAGAGACACGTCAGATCCATGTAACAGAAGCAAACAACTAAACAGATCAAATATTTATGCAACAAATAGGAAGCGACAAAAAAAAGCTGGAATTTGGTGGAGACTAACAACGGACGAGAGCATAGATTGTGCAATATGCTGTGAAGAAGAATGGGTACAGTGCACTAAATGTAACGAGTGGGTACAGGTTGATTGTGTAGATGGTTGTGTAGACCAAGAAAGTATACTGTATTTTATTTGTGACCATTGTAGTAAGTGAACAATCGCTTTGAAATTAGTGAATTTTATTCATATAATAACGTGTTTAATGGTTTCCCACATCAAGCTCAAAAGAGAGTCGGCCGAACCTATGTCCGCTCCTCCACCATCGATTACAAGGCCCCTGGCAGAACGAGGGTGACTTCTTATGCAGGAAGTCTTTGGCCGCCATTGCTGACAATTTTATGCAAAATTTAAGCAGTAGCAAGGTTCGAACTCGGGACGGATGACGTTTTGATTACTAATCAAAGATGCTACCACTTTTTTTCTCGCTCTCTTCATTTTGTTCATTTTTGTACGTAGCATTTGGTCTGGGCGGATATCACACAACACCCGGTTGCTCTTCATCATTGATTCCTTCCCTCAGTTGTATTTTTTTTTAATTACAGAGGGCAGCCGGCGCTATTACTAAACACGCTGAGCTACCTCTGAAACCGTAGTCTGCGAGCAGTATTCGTAGTGTTTCTCGAGCAAGCGGAGACCGAAGTGTCTTTTCAGCCCCTCCTATCCTCGCTCGTAGCGTCCGCCACTCATCGGCAAAGCAATCGAAAATAATACAAGATGTCCGAAAAGTTTTTCCCTGATTACATAAATTGATAACTCAGGCTAGAAGTAAGATACAAATATGAAACTGGTGTCTAATTGTTTACAAACTATCAAAGCTTTTTTCACACATCAGTAAACTTCCGCATGAGCACCCTTGGTAGCACGTAGCCCATCTAGGCGGTATTCAGTTTCCGTCCACAAATTAGCCAACATCACTGGAGGGATCGATTCAACGACTGTGGTTATCCGTTGCCGCAGGGTTTCAAGATCTGGTACACGTGTTCGGTGGACCTCGTCCTTGACATAACCCCATAAAAAGAAGTCTAATGGGATTATTTCAGGAGAGCTTGGAGGCCAAACCGTGGGCCCATCACGACCAATCCATCGCCCATGAAATGTCATATCGAGATAGGAACGGACGTCCAAACCCCAATGAGGCAGTGCACCGTCTTTCTGAAAAAAGACATCGGGGTGATACTGAAGCAGCTGAGGAACAGCATACGGTCCAGATACACTGCAGATGTGATGGTAGCCTCAGCGATGAAGAATGGCCCGATAATTCGATCGTGCAATAGCGTGCACCAAACATTCACCTTTGAACTGCCTCTGGTGCACTCCTTATCTCGCCAGGGGGTTGTGAACCTCAAATGCGCACATTATGGCGATTCACTACTCCACTGACAAAAAAGGTCGCTTCGTCGGAAAAGGCAATTCGTCTAAAATAACCATCACCGTCTTCAATACGTGATAGCATTTCGACCGCAAAGTCATATCGACGTGTACTGTCATTGGGCAACAAGGCTTGAACGATTTGCACGTTGTGTGCACGAAACAATATACGTTTGTTAAAATGTCATGGAGAGCTCTTTTAGGCCTCTATAATCCACGTGAGGCTCTGCGCAACGATTTCTTCGGACTTCACAGAAAAGACTGCCTTACAGCTTCCACCCTGTCTGCTGAGGTTCTTGGTCGACCAGACCTCGGAAGGTCAGCAACCGATCCTGTGTTCTTGAACTTCTCATACCATGCTTTAATGCTCTTGACATCAGGTGGATTCATTCCAACTGTTGTCTGGAAGTGTCTCTGCACTGTGGTTGGTGATCGTGTCTCATGGTACCACAGGACACACTGTGCCTTCTCCTGATTGGTTAACATGGCTTCTTGGGCACTGAACCTCATCCACTACTTACGTACTGCGAACCTAAAACAGAAAAAAACTTTGATAGTTGTAGACAATTCGACACAAGTTTCATATTTGTATCTTACATCTAGGCTGAGTTATCAATTTATGTAATCAGGGAAAGTCTTTTCGGACACCCTGTACTATTAACAGTTATTCGGTAACAAGAATCAAATTTTCTGGAGCGTCCTCCCACACGATAAGAATAAAAATTCCCATGACTCCGGCTGAAGAGCTTCTCAACAATTTTCCATAAAGTACTGCGTCCGAGCACTTTGTCCAACGAATCCCTATATTTTCGCACCCGTAGGGGTACATGACCTCAGCTATAACAAGCAAGTTGTTTGAGCAGGTTTATGCAAACCTGGTAAGATTCCTATCTGCTTTTTCCACGAGGGCGCAGTTATAAGTATTTTGAGGCGAGAAATCTACGGTCTTACTTTATGAAATCCCTACTCCTTTCTGCCGTGAGCGTATGGTCGTAAATGCTTTTCCATCTCTTCCTGTTCCTTTCACAGATACCGTGGCGCATAGAGGTGCCTTGTCTTTCTATTGACAGACTGACGCCCCGCTCCCTCTCCGTCACTACACGAAGCCTGTGAGTGTCCACCAGCAGAGATACGTACCTTTTCTTTCCACAATTTTTGGGATGTGGGAGCAACGGTCAAACTGCCTACGTCTCCTGCCTTCCTACACAAGGAAGTTGCGTTGCCGCCAGCAGCGTCTTGCCGTGCCTCTCCACAGGCATCCCCCTAGCCTCACCCCTACACACAATAGCCATCGGCGAATGCCCTCATACCTGAAGTAACCTTTTTTTACAACTTGCGTTAATTGTGCACTCCCGCCCATTTCACTATGCTGACTGTCTGTAACATTGCCAGCCCAGCCAAATGGAATTCTCGAAAAATAAAACTACTATAATTACTTGAGCTATTAGCAATCATTGTCGGTAAGACAAATGAAAAGAGTACTTGGGTAATCCTAAGTAGAAATAAATGTGTAGAACATTGCAAATCAAATTAATTCGGTTTACATATCTCGGTATATAATTTTCAACGAAATGTGGATAACGTACAAAACACGGAACCGTCATTTTCGATGTCTTTCAAAGTACCCAGCAATTTTATTTTTTTTAAACTAGGTTGTTTACTCGATAGGCTACACTCTTCATTCACAATGAGGAGGACGGTGAAGTTTCTGACACCTGAAGGGAATTTTAGGATATAGAGTAATGACTGCTGCCAGTCACAATAGAAGGCGATGTTATTTAACACATGACCGATTTCGAGTTTGTGCCCTTCTTCAGGTAGTTACATACTTCTACGTTTTTTCACAATCTTTATTGGAATTCACTGTTTAAATAAGAAGTAGATCATGTGATGATGACTGGACACAAATGAAGTGGTTAACTAACACGTGTTGAAAAGACGAGTATTAGTGTACTTGCATATAAATGGAGTAACCATTTCGTTTCCATTCGAACGTAAACTACCAGAAGGTGTGCACAAGCCTGGAGCCAATCGTGAGTCAAATACAATAACGCTCTATCGTGGCTGTTACCGGTTATTATTCTTACCCTATAGAAGAACGGTCACGGCTTTCAACTGCGTGTATTAAGGATGACATTCACTTAAGGGAGTTTTATTGTTATTCATAAGATTTTATTTTTAAAATCACGGAATTTTATCAGAAACTTTCATCTATTTGTCCTTGAGTCACTGCAAAGAGAATACGGTATTTCGATACTTATTTTTTATATGATACATATCTATCCTATTTTTTCCATTACGTCATTTTACATGAACATCATGTGAAAAAGACGCATCAAGTGGTGTTAAAATAGGGCTAGTAGGATGTTTAATTTTATGCTTTATACGGTTAGTTTTACAATTTCATTTATTATAGTGTTAAATGAATCGAATTAGGATACATTTAAAAACATTACAAGTAACTGTCAACTATAGAACCAAATATTAAGTAAACGAACAAGCTCAATTGGAGCTTGAGTCATTTACTGTTTGCCTAGACATATATCCGACAAATAATTATATGAACTGTCCCATCCACTGCATTCTGAATGGCTCCAATAGGAGCAAGTTTTTCTCACTTCCATATTTTTCTGTCTTTGTCCAGTTTATCTCACTAAACAAACTTCTTGTTGCGAACCAGCATTCATACCATCAAGATGAATGATCAAGTCTGATTCAGTAAAGAATAATGAAAATTCAAGTTATCTCTCATAATTTCTTCTTCTTAGATTTTGTTGTTTTCTCTTCTTTGCGTTTTCTTTGATCTTCCGCGCGTCTTCTTTCATCTTCCGATACTCATCTTTAACTTTCAGCACTACTTTGTATGGCGTAATTGTAGAAATTGTGAAGTGTTGCTTTTTCTCTGATTGCGTTTATACATCTGCCATTATGTATGGAATCGTATATTTATAATAAAAAATAAACGTGTAGCACTGTCGGATTATACAACAATTCCGAATCCGATTATAAATAAGTTAATGTTAAATAGGTGAAATCATTTTGCTAACCCTATCCTAATGCAATCTATTAAAAGCTCTATCAGTAGCTGTAGAAAGGTATGAAGATTGTTCCTGTTATATGCACATTTGATAATAAGTTACGCACTTGGTCTTATCTCTTACACTTTACAGAACAAGATACGAGAAACGGTCAGGAAATGTGTATCATTTTCCTATAGCAAACACTCTCGTAGCAATGTTATAAAGTATGGACATCACAAAAAGCAGTCAGATGGCAGGAGAATACTACGTAGGCTGAATAACGATGCTATTCAGAAAATAACTCACACCTTCTGATGAATGGGGAAACGGGCAGATGTAATCCTGGATCTAAGATCGACAAACTGAACTGGAAACTAATGAACCCTCTCACGAATTTCGTGAAGCAGAATTGCAAGAATCCATTCGAAAATGCAAGAACCATAATGTAGCTGTCCTGGGTGATATACGGTTGGGGCAAATAAAACAATTTGGACAAGTGACCATGGAATGTCTTATCAAATTATTTAACAACTGCTTGCGAGAGAAGGAGATCCCTCAAAGTATGGGTAAAATGCAAAGTAGTTGCCATCTTGAACCCTGGGATAGAACTAGCCAACCGCAAAAGTTAACAACGTATTTTACCCCTATATCATCTTTATACGATTTATGAAATGCTCAGTTTGAACCGTTCGATCCCTGTGATTGATATTCTGTTAATATCAGAACATGCAGTCACCGTATCTCAAACAATCTGCACAGCCAAAAGAATGGTTTGCCTCAAGGAAGAATTTTGTACCTGCACCTTTTAATGAATATATCAGTCTAAACCAAGTCCAAACACGTGCAAAAGCTTCTTATATGCTGACGATATTGCTTTAGAAACCCTAGCATGATATTTGAATAGACTGAACATATTTTTACAATAGCATTGAGAATTTACAATGAGTATTATGGTAAGCACAATGTGAGTCCTAAACCTCAGAAAACACAGGTCTTCGTCTTCTACCTCCGAAATAGACAGGCAAATATAAAACTAAAAGCTAATTGGACAGGTACCCAACTGGAACATTGTTATACGTCTAAATATCTTGGCTTACGGTTAGACATGTTTTTAACATAGCGTAAACACTGTGTCAACTCTGAGGTAAGAGCGTCAGCCAGAAATAACATCATTCTAAAACCACTGGCAGTAGCGGTGGAGCCCATCCTCAAGTCAGCAAAACCTCCGCCATGGCCCTCTGTTTCTCTGCAGGGGTTTATGGGTACCCTGCATGGTACGTTTCTGCTCATGAAAAGAACACTGAATGAAACTGCACCGCTGCACTCTAGATGTTGAAGCAGACACCTATAGACTAGATTTATTGCTGCCAGACTATTGTTTGATCTGATATACATCATGAAGTAGATGGAGATGACAGAACAGGCTGAGATCAGGTGCTGGTAAATCCGGGGACAACTTTGTCAAATTGTGATTTTCCAAAACGGGCCGACACAATGTGAAAGCGGAGGAGAACAGACAGTGTATCACCTGCACCACCGACGACGCTGTCAAGAGTCATGGAGCGATGAAGGCTGAAGGCGATGAAGTTGCTCAGTTCTGGGTGAAGATCATAAGTTCGTTATGCAAATTGTGTAAATAGTTTTAATTGGAAATTGTTTTAATTGTAAATTGTTGAAACAGCATCTTTTGAAATTGTACGGTGACATAGAATTTTGTACAGTTTCTGACTCGAGTAAATAAAATTTCCCTGTATTGACTCAGCAACAAGTGATGGCTTACTCAACCCAACAAGCGAATTTTATCAACAACCGAAAGAGTGCAATAACGCTCAGAAGCTTACTGGCACAGGAAATGACAGAGTACAGAAATTCCCTGCTATATCAAACTTCCCTACACCTCGCAATTAAATCTCTGCCCCAATGGTTATAATAATGCTTACCTAAATGCAAAAAAAGATTGCACTGTACTGATCACAAAAAAATAACAACTTCACGTGATCACAAGAGTAAGACTAAAGATATTTCGCTTATCTCACCGGCAAAAGTCTTACACAGTTCCTAACAAGTACAAACATTATTCGAAACGGATACAACCCTAAAAAGCATAAGAAAGCCCTGAACCGACTACAAAACCAAAAATTATCACACTGCGTCTGACTAAGGTCCTGTGGGTTGAAGTGATCTGCACCACATCACACTAAATGGAACGGTCACGCGCACTCCAAGTATGTCGTCAAAGACGAAAAACCTGAGGCTAGATAGACTTTCTCTCCAGATCTAATCTAAAATGGGGAAAACGTCAGACAGTGACGATAACATGTCCATTATAATTATCCGGGCTGGTATGCAGTGGTCGGTTGATGAATTTTGTCTCAATTCCCAACGTTTCGTCTCAGACTGCGGGAGACATCTTCAAGGGGGTCCGTAGGTCGATGGAAGGTCCAACACACCCACTGGCTAGCTACAGTCAGTCAGTAGCGAGCCAGTGGGTGTGATGGACCTTCCATCGACCTACGGACTTCCTTGAAGATGTCTCCCACAGTCGGAGACGAAACGTTGGGAATTGAGACAAAAGTCATCAACCGACCACGGCATAACAGCTCGGATAATTATAATGGACATGATATTTCCAACCGTGAAAGTCTACAGTTAAGTATAATGACGATAACACACAGAAAAGAACGAGAAATGCCAAATTCATTTGGTAACACACCAGTACGCCTCGTAGGGGTTGCTGGTCCTTAGCCACGCCCCAAGATAGGCTATTCTTCGCATGCCTGTGCCACTCTGGTTAACTATTGTACTGAAATGCAGGAGGATCTGCAGCGAATAGACGCATGGTGCAGGGAAGGGCAATTGAATCTCAATGTAGACAAGTGTAATGTGCTGCGAATACATAGAAAGATAGTTCCCTTATCATTTAGCTACAAAATAGCAGGTCAGCAACTGGAAGCAGTTAATTCCATAAATTATCTCGGAGTACGCATTAGGAGTTCAATGTTCAAATGTGCGTGAAATCTTATGGGACTTAACTTCTTCTTCTTGCTTGCCAGGCAGAAATGCTAACCATGCTAAGGTCTTCAGTCCCTAATCTTACACACTACTTAACCTAAATTATCCTAAGGACAAACACACACACACACGCCCGAGGGAGGACTCGAACCTCCGCCGGGACCAGCCGCACAGTCCATGACTACAGCGCCTGAGACCGCTCGGCTAATCCCGCGCGGTCATTAGGAGTGATTTAAAATGGAATGATCATATAAAGTTGATCGTCGGTAAAGCAGATGCCAGACTGAGATTCATTGGAAGAATCCTAAGGAAATGCATTCCGAAAACAAAGGAAGTAGGTTACAGTACGCTTGTTCGCCCACTGCTTGAATACTGCTCAACAGTGTGGGATCCGTACCAGATAGGGTTGATAGAAGAGATAGAGAAGATCCAACGGAGAGCAGCGCGCTTCGTTACAGGATCATTTAGTAATCGAGAAAGCATTACGGAGATGATAGATAAACTCCAGTGGAAGACTCTGCAGGTGAGACGCTCAGTAGCTCGGTACGGGCTTTTGTTATAGTTTCGAGAACATACCTTCACCGAAGAGTCAATCAGTATATTGCTCCCTCCTACGTATATCTCGCGAAGAGACCATGAGGATAAAGTCAGAGAGATTAGAGCCCACACAGAAGCATACCGACAATCCTTCTTTCCACGAACAATACGAGACTGGAATAGAATGGAGAACCGATGGAGGTACTCAGGGTACCCTCCGCCACACACAGTCAGGTGGCTTGCGGAGTATGGATGTAGATGTAGATGTACTCTAACCGACACATGCTTACTGTATTCATACTTTGTCTCGATCTATAATTTTGACACTCCACACTTAACGACGCTAAAAAACTGCCGAATAGTCGTTTCCTCGGAGTCCTATGTAACCAAGAACCAGTAACATGAAAAGTAAACAGTTTCGTCATTATATTCTTTCGTCCATTGGAACGAATTATTACGAGTGTCATCAGTGGAGGGACACTTAATGTGTGGTAAGACTTAATGATTCGGCTAATGCAGTGTCTGTATTTGACAATGTCTGTACAGTTAAATGCAAATGTCCTTCAGACACAGCGGCCCGCAAAGAATTCCTCTCCCCCGCTCTTTCAGAGTAGCACTAGCACCCTATGCCCTCTATTGTTTGTCGGATGTATTCTAATTTCCTTTCTCCACTACGGCTTTTACCCTTACTGCTTCCTTTAGTATTGTGGCGATTATTACCGGGAGTCTTAACACATGTCCATCGTCTCATCATCTTGCCCCTTCTTGTCAGTGTTTCCCATATGTTACTTCCTTCACCGATCCTTCAGAGAATCTCCGCATTTATTATCACATCAGCCCACATAATTTTCAACAGTCTTCTGCGGCACCACGCTTCACATTCTTCGATTTTTTTCTCTTCCGATTTTCCCAATATGAATCACAACCATAGAATGCTGTGCTCCAAATGTAAACTCTCAGAAAGTTCTACCTGAAATTATGGCGTATATTTGATACTTGTTTTGGCCAAGAATAGCCCTATTTCCCATGTTATTTTGAATTTTATGTCCATGAACTTACGTCGTGAACTACATTATTTGATACAGACCAATGTTGACCACAATGTCCTTTACTACCAAGGTAGTGTTATCAGCAAAAAGAAATTTTTTAGAACTACGTGTAATACTAGATGGCATGTCATTTATATAAATGAGGAACAGGAGTGGCCCCAGCACTGATCCCTGGGGCACCCCTTATTTGACCAGGCCCCACTTAGACCCAACATCACAGCCACTCTCAGCACTGTGGATAATGACTTTTCGTTGTCTGTTGTTAATGTAAGATGTGAACCTATTGTGAGCTACTCCACGTATTACATAATGATCCAACTTCTGTAGCAATATTTTGTGATCAACACAATCAAATGCCTTAGTTAAATCAATAAAGACACCTAGCAGTCGAAATCATTTGTTTTTCCGATCGAATACCTCACAGAGAAAAGAGAATATAGCAATTTCAATTGTTAAACGACTTCTAAAACGGAACTGTATATTTGATGGCAAATTATGTGAAATAAAATGATCAATTATGCTTACATACAAAGCCTTTTCAATAACTTAGCAGATACTGATGGCGTAGAAATAGATCTAAAGTTTTCTACATTATCCCTTTGTCCCTTTCTGGAAAGCGGCTTTACTACTGCATAATTTAATCGTTCAGGAAACTGATCATTAATAAAGGAAACATTACAGGTATGGTGAAGTACAGGGTTAACATGTGCAGCACAGTACTTTAATATTCTACTAGGAACTCCATCATATCCATGAGAGCCCTTAGTCTTCACTGATTTAAATATTAACTCAATCTCCCTCTTCTCAGTATCACAGAGAGGTACTTCAGACGTCAATCTCGAAAAGACATTTTTCCAGAGCGTTATATTATTCCCTGTAGAAACTAAGTTTTTATTTATTTCAGCATCAATGCTCAGAAAATTATTGTTAAATTCTGTACATATCTGACGTAACAGAAATATTTTTACTACTAACTGACTTTATATCTTCGATCTCGTACTGCTGACCAGACACTTCCGTCACAGCTGACCATACGGTTTTAATTTTATCCTGTGAATTAGCTTTTCTATTTGCGTACCATAAACTTTCTTACTAACATTTTTAAGCACATTACAATACTGTTTGCAATGGGCTACAGTAGCTTGATTATGACTGCTTCTAACATTTTGTTCTACATGGTATCCTTATTACACGAGTCAGCCACTCAGGCTGCCTTTTACAGCCAGTACCCTGTTTTCAACGTTCTAAAGGATAGCAAGTTTCAAGGAGCATGATAAATGTGTTAAGGAAAGCATTATATTTGTCATTATGTTATCAGCTCCATAAACGTCCTGCCACTTTTGTTCCTTAAGTGGTTTAATGAACTCTCTATTGCCATTGGATTAGATTTACTACATAGTTTGTAATTATACAGAAATTTGTTTAAGCATATAAACTTTTTAGTGTTAGAATTTGTGCGTCATGGTCTAAAGGCCGTTTAGTAATTAATAATGAATAAAAATATTGTCTATGTTTGTGCTACTGTTTCCCTGCATCCTGATTGGAAAAGATGCAGTCTGCATCAGATCATGTGAGTTTAGGAAATGCTCAAGTCGAGTGCGTGAACTTGCCCGGTATGGGGCAGGTTTGTTTTCCTGTGGGAGCACATTTACGCATATTATGGAACAGAGTAATGAATAAACAAGATAGTTTTCAGGGCCAGAGCTAGTTGACACAAAAGTTTTCTGAATATCATACAAAGTCATAGCGGTTTCTCCAACTTACATTAGGACGCGGTATGATGCTCAAAAAACTTACACAATTAATACTGTAAAACACAACAGTTTTACTGCCGATAAAAATTTATTACAATATTCCACCTGTTAGCATAATAAGGCCTACATAGAAGTCTGAATATTACTTAAAGGCCTATTCATCATCGTTGTCCGAGTTGCAGTTTATGCATGCAAAAAGTAGTGTGTTTTCTGTGACACAATCTTTGTGAGCCTATCTTTCCGTCTAGGACACTGGACCCATTCTTGATTTCGTTTTGAATGGTTGTATCGTTTGAAGTAGTAAATAGGAAGGCAGTGTTCATCCTTTTCATCAGACTGCTGTAGGTTATAAGAGAAAGGAAGAAGAACTGCAGTGAACACTGTTTAAGACGGGCGTGCTTGCTAACAGACTCTCCGGAAGTAGTAGTTTATGAGGGAGGATTAAGAGGAAGGAGGAAATTACGACAGACGACATAAAGGGAAGCGGAAATTACGTCGCCTGAAGAGGTTGGTAGAAGACAGGATAGCATGGAGAGTTACCATCTGAAAATCTTTCTTTGGACTCAACACTAACGACAAAACCGTAAGTAGGCCTATCCACATTTATCCTTAATCTTTCATTTATAAATTTCTTGCCCTTATCAGCTATTATTCGCATAGAGCGAGGCCCCTCTCGCCGGAGATTCGGGTCCTCCCTCGGGCATGGGTGTGTTTGTTGTTCTTAGCATGAAGTTAGTTTAAGTAGTGTGTAAGGCTAGGGACCGATGACCTCAGCAGTTTGGACCCTTAGTAATTCATACACATTTGTACATTTTATTCGTATGGAATTAATTCTATCTGAATGAGATTCGTTAGCTTCAAATAGCCTTACTTTTTGCAGTTTCTACCTTTTACTCTTCTGTGCCTTAACTTAAAAAAAAAAAATAAAACAAAGAAAGATTGGGTTCCCGGGTTCGATTCCCGGCGGAATCAGGGATTTTCTTTGCCTCGTGATGACTGGGTGTTGTGTGATGTCCTTAGGTTAGTTAGGTTTAAGTAGTTCTAAGTTCTAGGGGACTGATGACCACTGATGTTAAGTCCCATAGTGCTCAGAGCCATTTTGAAAGAAAGATTGCACTGCCAGCAGGTGTTGCCCTAAAGTTTCTTTGACTGGAGTACCAGTTAGAGTGGCTATGCAAAACAGTGCGTCAACGCGCCCCAAGGGACAAGTGCAAATATTCCTCGTCACAATGTTTGCATTTGTTTTGATATCAGAATTGTGACTTCCTGGCTTTCAGATTAGCCTATAACAGTGTACCTTTTAACGTAGAATAATCATCTGTAAACCGACATATGTTTATCTTTTCTCAGTTCTGATAGGTAATCTCCCTAAGAGCTTCGACATTAGAACAACAAAATTTACTCACCTTGCACTAAAGCACAAGTAAGTTCTTCACGCAAACACGTTCGCCCTGCTGGTGCCGTGAACTTTGTGAGATATCTCAATAGATGGCAATAACAGTAGTCCATTGTCGGTAGCGCTCTTGCAAGAATGGTACCCGAGAAAAGTGCTCTGAGTAAACGTACCCTGTGTGCTGAAGTGCGTTTACACGTGTCCGCCTTGTGGCTAGCTGGCGTGTGGCTGTGCTTGCCCCACAAGCAAGTAGACGCTGGTGTCTCCGTGTCTGATATGGAGTGTGCAACGGCTGCATGCGACTAGTGCGCACGTAAAGTAGCATAGGTTTAAACGCACCTTAAATATGCCCCTGCCTCCCTTACTCACGTGGAGGACCTCACTCCTTTTGTTGTTTACGGGTATTTTGAAACAGGCCGACCGTTGTGCCCGAGCGGTTCTAGGTGCTTCAGCCCGGAACCGCGCTGCTGCTACGGTCGCAGCTTCTAGTCCTGCCTCGAACGTGGATGTGTGTGATGTCCTTAGGTTAGTCAGGTTTAAGTAGTTCTAAGTCTAGGGGACTGATGAGCTTAGATGTTGTCGCATAGTGCTTAGAGCCATTTGAACCATTTTTTGAATCTTGAGCAAATAATTATCTACAGCTGTAATTTTATTAATTATTTTATTTGGCTACCCGTTTCGGTGCCTCATTGGCTCCGTCTTCAGGCCCCTATAAGCGTAGCAAGTCACCTAAACGTCTGATCTATTACAGGCATCATTGATTTCCACCGACTCCTGTAGAGTTCTACATATCTAACTACGTTAAAGGTGTGGAGAGTCCAAGTGTACAGAGATTTTTTTTATAATTCTACGGAAGCCACCTGAAACTAGTGATGCCTATAATAGCTTGGACCCTTAGATGACTTATCTAGCTACCTTTGTAGGGGCCTGAAGATGATGCCAATGAGGCACGGGAACTGGTAGCCAAATAAAATAAAAAATGAGGACGGTATTTATTTTCTTCACGTCTTTTGCCAGCTGCACTCCCTTTCCATTTACACTAGACGGAACTAGCATTATAAATATCTTGTCTAAATTTTACAATTCGTTTTGGTCTAGTGATGACTTTTTTTGCTCGGTAAACGGCACCACTGTCTGCTACTTGGAGTAGTTTTCTCCATACTGCATGTCTCGCACGAAATGTGGAGTATGTGTCTAGTTGTATCTATGCAGTATAGGTGGCTGTGACGATTGCACATGCGGGTTAAGGGTTGAACCTTCAGCGTTGATCACTATGGGAGAGAAGCATCAGAATATACCCCGGTGCGAGATTATAACCATCTTCAGCGAGAATCTACAAAACTGTCTCTGTTAGGTGGATAGAACACCAACGATCCATGAGACGCTGTGGAGAGAACTCAAAATTAACCCATGACATTGAAAGAAAACCAGGAGATAAGACCTTGTCGCTACCACATCGCCTGCGGGTGGTTGCCTGACCCTGCTACATAGGTGTGTTTCACGCTAGTCACATTATACCATGTGTGAGCAGTAATTTCGTGATGAGGCAAACCACGTTCTTGTATAGCAAGTATTAGCCGCTGTAAAAATCCCGTGACATGGAGCGCACCATTTGGCGCCGACATGGCGTTTTATCTGTGACTGGCAGCGACACCGCCCCCACGCAGGCCTTGGCGCAGTGTGTGTGCCCAGCCTAACTGCATTGTACTGCGGTCCGGGGCTCGCCACAGAGGCAGGTCCGTATGCGCTGACGCTCTGTCACTATAACCGTTTACACGCCGCGCCGTGCTTTGAATGACCTGTGATTTTCATACTGTTTGCGCCCTCCTCTTCATTGAGTTGCAGTTTTCACAAACGGCATTGTATTCACGTAATACGGACAAACACGTGTGAAAACAACCATTTCATCTTCGCAAATTAATATACATTAATTGCTTCACTTGTAGGGCTACTATATCCATCCGCGCGAACAGTTTCAATACCGTTGCCAGAAGACCTGCCTTAGGAGTTTTTTTTAAATTTTATTTCCGAATTTTTTTAACGTAACTGTGCAGCTGCCCATCTCTTTTGATTCGTAGCTGCATACGTTACTCGTGTTTCCGCTGCAATTACAATTATTTTCACTCTTTCCCACATGGGAGTAGCCGTGGATATTGCTAAATGTACGGGATAGTTACCTTTTGTGAAAAAAAAATACTTTAAACACTTTAGTTGACACTCAGCAGCCCTTCGTGAATATAGTTTTGCGCTACAGTAACACCTTGCTCTACCACATCACTATTAGTGCTCATCACTCTTAATGAATTTAATTTTATATATTACAAAGTGCACAAACATTTGACTGGGCAGACTGTATACGGAACTAATAAAACACACTTCAAATTGCGTGTACATAAATGCAATCACATTACACTACCAACCTCCACAAGCAGGAAAACCTTTTCATAATTAAAAATGTATGAAATTACTTTATGGAACCTTTTAGAAGCACAAATGCAAACGCCGGCCGTTGTGGCCGAGTGGTTCTAGGCGCTTCAGTCCGGAACCGCGCTGCTGTTACAGTCGCAGGTTCGAATCCTGCTTCGGGTACGATGTGTGTGATGTCTTAGGTTAGTTAGGTTTAAGTAGTTCGAAGTCTAGGGGACTGATGATCTCAGATGTTAAGTCCCATAGTGCTCAGAGCCATTTGGACCGTTTTTGAACAAATGCAAGCAAGCTAAAAAGAAAAACATTTATTGTCACTGTAGTTCAGAATGCTCAATAAGACCTTTTGTTATTAACAGGCTTATGTCAAAGATAATTTTTATGCAAAAAGACATTCTCCTTTGGCTTTAACGTATACAATGGAAAAGTTAAGATGACTTCTTAATACTTACCTTCCCTTTATGATCGATCAGATTCCCGGCAATTCTAGTATCATCTGTCTCTAGTCTTAACGTTAACGAGATGTACTAGTGAATAAAACCCAAAGTTCGGAGCAGCTCGTCTTGCTACCAGTTTTACTTTTTATTAGCCGAGAGCATTATTTCTTTGGCTTATAGATTACATTTGTACGGAAACACGTTGGTAAGTAAGCCTATTCATTTATGTTCACTGACATAAACACTTCCTACCGGTGTGACATAATATCGATACACTTGTTGTACTTCTCTTTGCCTTTTGAAGATCCCCAAAGTTAACATAGCATTTGTTTACGCCACGAACTTGATAATCTGTTCCAATGTTCAACATTCATGGTGGATGCAGTCCAAATCCATGCACCGTAATCTAGACTAATGGCGCTGTTACCAACCGACAAGACTTCCCATCTCCGTATTTGCTGCCTCGCCTCCAGTCGCCGAAGTTCCCTCTGTGTACGCAGGGGTACAGCTTGTCTCCCAGAGGCAACGCTCTCTGTCGGTGACCGCAATTACTTCGAGAGTTTCACGTCTTACTGTTGATATTTTTAAAATATCGTGAGACCAATATAACGAGATAAAGTACTTATGTATCGATGTATCTAAGGAAAATATATCGACTTACCGGCCTATAAAAGCATTGTAGATGTACTACCAATTTTAGAGCTGTATATTTAAATACTGATTTATTATTAGGTATTCTGTACATTAAGAAACTAGCAACCTGCCTATCCCCTTAGAGCAAGAGCTGAAAGGAAAACGATGCACGTTCACGCTTGGCGATAACTACTTTGCTAACATTGGTAATGCATATGACACAACAGTAGATGTCCAATGGATCCGTCGATCGGTTTCGTCTATGTCGGACTTATCCGGAACATTTAATGTCGCTGTCCCTATTGCCTCGTTTCTGCCGATGCCAGTGACCTAGCTGTTGTATTGTCAAAGCTAAGCGTTTCAGTTTCTGTTGGTAGCGCAGATCGCCGATTACGTCAGCATTTCCTCCTCACACGCCTCCGCCCATAAAGACCAATCTTCTCATTTAGATTTCTGTTCATCATTTTCAGGAACTATTACTGAAGAATGCTGAAGTGAAGAAATAGCACACTAGCATACTACCGGTGTGCCATTTCTTCACATAGGAAATCTTGTTATTCCACTCACACCGCCAACCCCCAGTGCAATCGGATTTCTTCTGCTTTTGTGCCATTTATACTTACTTCGCAGTGAAAGTGAAAGATTGCACGCGATGAAAGCTAAAAAAAATCAAATGGTTCAAATGGATCTGAGCACCATGGGACTTAACATCTGAGGTCATTAGGCCCTAGAACTAAGAACTACTTAAACCTAACTAACCTAAGGACATCACACACATCCATGCCCGAGGCAGGATTCGAACCTGCGTCCGTAGCAGTTGCGTGGCTCCAGACTGAAGCGCCTAGAACCGCTCGGACACCTCGGCCGGCAAAAGCAACAACTTTCTGTAATCGGCAATGTGACACGGTTCAGTTTCGAAAGCGAAATCTGATGTACGGTGCAGCTTCATTTATCCGACCCTTATTTATCATGATCACCAGTTCATCCGCCTGGTAGGCGGGAGCGCTGAAGCTCCTACTTTTCGCGACACGGGAAGACCAGCCGGCCCCGTGTCGCCTAAACCTCACGGATTACCGTGGTGGTGGGGTGTGGGGCGGTGGGGGGGGGGGGAGGGGGGGTTGGCAGCAGGCTAGCTTGGATGTGTTTTTTAGGCGGTTTCCCACATCCAACCATGGAACAGCTGGCTCGTTGGTTGGTTGGTTTTGGGGAAGGAGACCAGACAGCGTGGTCATCGTTCTCATCGAATTAGGGAAGAATGGGGAAGGAAGTCGGCCGTGCCCTTTCAGAGGAACCATCCCGGCATTTGCCTGGAGTGATTTAGGGAAATCACGGAAAACCTAAATCAGGATGGCCGGACGCGGGATTGAACCGTCGTCCTCCCGAATGCGAGTCCAGTGTCTAACCACTGCGCCACCTCGCTCGGTAGCTGGCTCGTACCCACGACCCGGCTCAGATACAGGCGTCCGCAGCTCGTGGTCGTGCGGTAGCGTTTCCGCTTCCCACGCCCGGGTTCCCGGGTTCGATTCCCGGCGGGGTCAGGGATTTTCTCTGCTTCGTGATGACTGGGTGTTATGTGATGTCCTTAGGTTAGTTAGGTTTAAGTAGTTCTACGTTCTAGGGGACTGATGATCATAGATGTGAAGTCCCATAGGTCTCAGAGCCATTTGAACCATCAGATACAGGCTACTCAAACAATTACCAAAATCTTTGCAACTTGTTCAGTAGCTACTAAGAGGCCGGGCCTTATCTATGGTGTGAGTGTATAGGTGGAGTTTAGTGATCATGAGGTCATCATAGCGACTGTGGTTACGAAATTCAATAAATTAGTCGGGAAGTCTAGAAGAGTGATTCTGCTAGAAAGAGCAGATAAGCAGTAGTTGGCATTTCACTTAGGTAATGAAATTCATTTATTTACTTCCAGTATGATGGACATAATGGATGGTTCAAATGGCTCTGAGTACTATGGGACTTAACAGCTGTGGTCATCAGTCCCCTAGAACTTTGAACTACTTAAACCTAACTAACCTAAGGACATCACACACATCCATGCCCGAGGCAGGATTCGAACCTGCGACCGTAGCAGTCGCGCGGTTCCGGACTGAAGCGCCTAGAACCACTCGACCACAGCGGCCGGCCAATGTTCCAAGCTACTAGAGAAAAGCATATGTGACTCCTGATTATAATAAGGGTGAAAGAACAGACCCAAAGAATTACAAACCAATATTTTTAACATCTGTTTTCTGCAGAAATCTACAACTTATTCTCAGTTCGAATATAAAATATTTCCTAGATACCGAAAAGCTTATGCCCACGAATCTGCACGGTTTTTGAAAACATCGCTCGTGTGAAGTTGAGGTTGTCATTTTCTTTCATGATATACTGCGAACTATGGATGGAGGGCAACACGCAGTTTTCATATTCCCGTATTTCAAAAAGCATTTGACAAACTATCCTACTGCTGATTGTTGACAAAGGTAGGAGCATTAGGAATATGTTCTCAGATATGTGAGTGGTCGAAGACTTCTTAAGTAAGAGAACCCAGAAACAAGGGTATCGTCAGGGTGCCCCTGGGAGGTATGACCGTTATTATTTTCTATACCCATAAACGATCTGGTGCACAGTGTGAGCAGCTGTCTGCGTTTGCTTATGATGCTGTGGTGTACGGGAAGGGGTCGAAGATAGGAGATTGTAGGATGATACAAGACGACTTCGACAGAATTTCTAGCGGATAAATGGCAACTGGCTCTAAATGTAAAAAGCAGTAAGTTAATGCGGATGAGTAGGAAAAGCAAACCTGTAAATTTCGTATACAGCATTAGAACTGTCCTGCTTGACAAAGTCATGTGTAAATATCTGGGCGTAACGGTGCAAAGGGACGTGTAGTTTAATGGGCATGTTAAGATCAGGCAGAAAAGGCGCGTAGTCGATTTTTTGGGAGGATTTTATGGAAGTGTGGCTCATCCGCGAAGGAGACCGCATATAAGACACTACTGCGATCTTTTCTAAGTAGTGCCTGAGTGTTTGAGATTCATACCAGATCAAATTAAATTGAGACATAGAAGGATTTCAGGGGCGGGCTGCTAGAGTTGTTATAGGTTCGAATAACAAGGAAGCGTTACGGAGGTGCTTCGGGAACTCATATGAGAAATACAGGAGGGAAGGCGACGTTCTTTTCAGGGAATGCTATTGAGAAAATTTAGACAACCGGCATTTGAAGATGACAGCATTAGGCCTACGCTCCTACTACCTCCAATATGTATGTAGATGTAGAAACATTATCACACTTGAACATGAGATTCACCCAAGGCACAGACGTGTTTGGCGAATAGATCTCTTCCAAAGAGGGAATGGTGGCGTCAGGAAAAGAATCCAGCCACAAAATGCCGCTAACAGTACTAAAAACGATGTACTGGGCGGTCAGAAACAGTCTGGAAAGCATGTAAGAGTGTTGCAGGGTAGGTTGTGCTGAGGTACAACTGTTAAGAGAAAAATTCGAACATTCCGTTAATTAGCTTTGAAGTTAGACAGTCAGGCTGTTGCAGGCGCCAATTCAAGCTGCCCGTCAGAAACGGAGGCGCCGAACGTGTTCTTCGTTTGGTTTCGTTCGCAGCTCGTGTGTAAGTAGGCTGTTTAGGTTTTCTTATTGGTAACGCCACGTAGCGCTCTGTATGAAAATCACTGGCTGTGCTGTGAGCAGTCTGTGACTTGTTTGCATTGTTGTTGGTCATTGTAGTGTTGGACAGTTGGCTGTTAACAGCGCGTAGCGTTGCGCAGTTGGAGGTGAGCCGCCAGCAGTGGTGGATGTGGGGAAGTGAGATGGCGGATTTTTGAGAATGGATAATCTGGAGGTGTGTCCATCAGAAACGGTACATTTGTAAGAATGGATGTCATGAACTGCTATATATATTACGACTATTAAGGGAAATACATTGATTGTTTTCTATTAAAATCTTTCATTTGCTAACTATGCCTATCAGTCGTTAGTGCCTTCAGTAGTTTGAATGTTTTATTTAGCTGGCAGCAGTGGCGCTCGCTGTATTTCGAGTAACGAAGATTTTTGTGAGGTAAGTGATTTGTGAAAGGTATAGTTTAATGTTAGTCAGGGCCATTCTTTTGTAGGGATTATTGAAAGTCAGATTGCGTTGCGCTAAATATATTGTGTGTCAGTTTAAGCACAGTCATTTATAATTTTTCTAAGGGGACGTTTCATACGTGGCCTAGTGGTTAGCGTAGCTGCCTCTGAATCACGGGATACCGGTTTCGATCCCGGCCGGGTCTGAGATTTTCTCCGCCCTAGGACTGGGTGTTTCTGTTATGTTTGTGTTGTCCTCATGATTTCATCATTATTCTGGAAAATGACGAGACTGAATAGTGTAACGATTGGGAATTTGTACGACTGACAACCGCGTCGCTAAGGGCCCCGTCGTTTGGTTTACTAGCACCGAACAAGGGAACGATACAGAAAAATGGACGTGCGGTGATCCAAAGGCTCACCAGTCTCGTCCACTATCATCTACGCTGTGACAACAACTGGCGGTAGTTGTATATTGTGAGCCGCAAGAATTTGTGCGAGGAAAAGCCAGATTGATTAATTTCAATGATAATTAACTTGGGAACGTTGCTACGTATCGAATTTTTTCTCAGCACAATCTATTCTGCAACACCGTTAAAAGATTTTTGGATTGTTTCTCCCCACCCTGATAAAAATGCCAACTCAATCGAGAAACCAAAAAAGGCAGGTGAAGATGAAAGAAAGCAAACTTATTCTGAATCGATTATTTTAAGTGCAGTAAGCGTACGGTATTTGAAACTCCGGAGATAATAGCTGACAGAACTAGGCGGTGATAACTGTTACATTAAAATTCAGAAGTACATGGATCCCGACAGGGTGTCCTTTTATACGTTAACGCTGAATTGTGCAGTGGCGTATTAGCCAGTTCATTGTGAGTGCAAAATGACATAAAGAAGAAAGGCGTTGGTAGTGTTCATGGGAAAAAACTTTAATGCTTTTCATTGAAGGGATAAAGGACAACTGTTGAAATATTTTTTTGTTAAATGAGATGTTGGAGATTCTTAGATGTTACTTTAGAAGAATTAGGTAAGGAAACGGGAAACTTTTGTTTCAAACTGATGATTCTTGCTAACGAAATTACGGCCGACTTTTCATCTGAAGGAATAACGGTTGTATTGATTATGTGTTGACATTCATTTTAAAGGCATTATAAAGCGCACAGAGGCAACAACGTAAATGGACTAAACAAAACAGTTTATCTGGAAAGTCAGACGGAAGCAACATTGGCCAAACGTCTACTTGATCGTGTTGCACATAAGCGACTTACGAATCTGATTATTTCAGTGTTTAAAATCCTTGTGTTTTTTTCCAATATCTAGTCGAAATATATGCAAATTAATGTTTAATGTATATATTTACTTGAAAATTTCATCTTTGTGTTTCTTTAACCTACGCTGTTCTACTGTCTTCTCAGTTCCCGGATTATGAGAATTTCCGATCATCCAGGTTACCTACGTTCCAACATTACGAGGATAAAAGAGGCACTTCTGCAGTGGAAACCTAAATACCTTGCGTTTTCAGCATGTTACATATGTACACTGCTTGACTGGTATGCCCAGTGGGCAACAAATTCATCAAAGCAGTGCGCACGCACTGATGAATCGTTGAACTTTCACACATGGCGAGTCACGTGCTCAACCGTGTGCCTCTTATGTATGCAGTAGCGACAGTGAGAAATTTATGTTTCAAGCGGATATTGTACGTAAACATCGGTAAATGCTCGGAACTGACAGAGTGGTAAGAAAGGACAATCGTATTCGGTGTGCCCAAGGCCATAGGGAGAGTGCAGTTAGATTTGTTGGTGTTTCGCGGCAGACTGTTCAACGTGTCTACAAACACATCATCAGAACTGTGGTCGAAGAAAAACCGTGTCTCAGAGGGACCGGAGACTTGTTTCGCGGTTTTTCAGTCAAATTCGCTTCCAAGCCCGACAGGAATTGCAGCGTGCCGTGAATGAAGGCCCAACGCAACGTATTAGTGAGAAAACATTGAGTCCGGAGCAGCGTGAAACTAACATTTGGTGTTTGTCACCTCGCAAGAAGCCATTGCTCACGCACGCACATCAAGACCCAACAGCAAAGTTCATCTGGTTGAAAGAATATGTGAATGGTTTTCTCAACACTCCCCCACCCATTACATCTTAACCGGCCTGCATGCGACTTGACTTGAGCCCAAAGAAAATTTGTGGAATATTTTTGCACAGCGGCTAAAACGCCGACATCAGCATCCCCGCAATTTGCTGGAATTCCGGGAGCAACTCCTCTGCGAGTGGCTTAATCTGGATGTGGCGTACTTGCACATCCTTGTAGACTCCGTTCGTAACCGAATCCAGGCGGTTACCAAATCTAGGTGCGAAATTACACGGAATTAAATGATGCTTGTAATGATTTCTCTAGGGATGACTAATTTTTTAGCCCTGTGAACTTAGTAAGGAACTAACATGATGACTGATGAGATTTTTTTACCCTTAGCGGAGCACAGATGTCCATGATCATTTGATATGAGTTTAACATCTTAACTCAATATAAGATGCGGTATGGGGAAACTTACCGTAAAGCGTTAGGAACTTTAATTGAAATTGAAACCAGAAACATAATGATTTTGTAAATGGGGACATATTCGCTTCTACAGTATTTACATAGAATACAAGAGTCGAGAACTGCCAAACTTGTTCCAGATGTTTGTGGTAACATATATTCCGAGAGTTTCGTTGTATACGACTTTCCGCCGTCAGTGTTTATAAGCATTTTCACCTCTAAATCCACGTTGTATTCTTTGTGCGGCTGTGCTTTTCAGGAAGCTGGCTATATACTGAATGTCTTCACGACATCTTCATTTTATGCTAAGAGCATGTACTGGAAGAAAGGGGTGCTTACTAATCGGTCACTACTAATGCCTCGTTGTCCATGTCGCAAAGAACTGTTCAAGCACACCATTGCGTTGCACTTCGTTCTTGTAATAACTGTCCCCCTTGCGCGTAAAGCTTTTCTCCCCGCCGTTCAGGCTGGTTTGATGCGTGCCGTAATAAATTCATCTCCTGTACCAGCAACTTCATTTCAGAGTAGCAAATACGACAAATGTCATCGATTATTCGTACGATATATTCCAATCACCGTCTTCCTTACATTTTTCGTTCACTAGTACCATGGAAGCGATTCGCTAATATCCCAATATGTGGTCCCTTTCTCAAGTGAATGGTTCCGCAAATTCCCCTGCTCGCAGATTCTCCAGAGAACCTCATTTCTCATTAGTCCATCTGTATCTTTCTCTAAAACCACATCTCACGCGCTTCGACTTCTTACGTTTTTCCACAGGACGTTGTCCAGTCCCACATAATTTTGTGACCTAGAGATGTATTCCACAAATTCCTTACTCAAATTAAGGCTTATGTTTATTACTAATAGTCTTCTTTCAGCAAGAAATGTTAGACTGTTAGTCATATACTATTCTGGTCACCCGTCTGTTCATTCCAGGCAACAGACCCCAGTTCAGCGAGGATTATAATCGTTTCATCCTAATTATAATCCCACTCCTGAGCCTATTAATTTCTGCCGTCTTCACTTCTTCGACGTACAGATTAAACGTAACCTTGTCACCCGCAAACAAAATTTTCTCCGTCCTCCGCTTCACGACACCCTGATTGGAATACCCCCTAACCTACAAACACATGTTCATGATGGTTTCATGTCGAGAAAGTTAGGATGCCCCAAAACAGCGTAGTTCAGCCAACGACATCCACCACTTCGCCCCATGCACGCACGGTCAGCATTCTTTCGCAACGTGTGTAAACTAAGTCCACCGAAACCTAGTGGAGACTGAAACCGCCGCTCCGTTATTTGTAACAGGCCTGAAAGGAAAGAATTTTCGTTTCACCTGAAGCAACGCGACACTCTTCCTTTTTTTTTTATGGGTGTTGACGAAATAATAGAGGATGAACACCTTCCGACGTACCTTGTCATATGCGTGCCCTATATATTATATTTAATTACATTATAAATATTATAGTGATTCATGCATTACGGTATTTTCCCGTGGAGTAGTTTATGGATCTACAGAACCGTGCAATGGCTGCCAAACACTATATCTTTAATTACGTATGTTAATAACAATAACCCATACCTGATAGAGGAAGTTGATAACTCATTGGCTGTAATCATATCATCATTACAATGAAGTTAACTTCGAGGTTTCCCTGGTGCTTGTATTCAGCTAATTGGCAAAGCGTCCACTTCTCGTTAGTTATGTTAAGTTACGACCACATTTTACTGCAATATGTGGCTGCAACAACTTTGCTGTCTACATTGCTTCAATAACACTTCAAACACAGGAATACCACGGTATAACCGGTCAATATTTGTTGAGGAAGCAAGCTGTTACGGGATAGTTATCGAGGTATGGTTGAGGTACTGCCAGTGTTGACCACCAAGAGTGCAGAATATTACGTATGGTCGGGCCATGTCTACACCTGAAAGCGAAAATATTTTATCGGTGCCAACCTATATAGGAAGAAATGATTATCATACAAAATTAAGAGAAATCGGAGCTCATACGGAATGCTTTAAGTCTTCATTCTTCCCCTAGGCTGCTCGAGATTGGAACGGTAGAGAAATAGTCTGAAGATGTTTCGATGAACCATCTGCAAGGCACTTAAGTGTGAACTGCAAAGTAGTCGTGTAGATGTAGATGTCCTTGTCTGTAAACAGTGATCCCTCACAACAACCTTGTTTCCTCTTCCTCTCGTCGACAGCGCTGCAGTATCGTCACGTGATCTGATCAGCTTAACAATATTATTTCGCTTCCGTTCGAAAGATGGCGCACGTACCCAGAGGTACACGATTTGTTTGGTGGTTACTAGAATGTAGAAGCGGGCAAACTGGAGAACCATGAATTCCGTAAATGTGACACGTACATCCACGACCAAAGCTGTGGGATCTGAAAGAGCCTATTCTGTTTGCTACCGTCATAGTTGAAGGCATGTATTAATGAGCCATAATAGATTCTACAGAGGTTTAAGGACTTCTCAAACATTTTGTAAGCTTCAGCACGTGTGTTTCCGTCTTCACGGGCAGCTACTTATCAACTTTCCTTTTTTTATTACTGTCGTTTTTCGCTTTACTTTTCACTTCTCTTAACTTTGGCCTAGATGTGTAGCATCCATGTTATGAAATTCATAGTGAACAACAATAACATATTAACATAAACATTTGATTGTTACGTCAAATTACGTTCATGAATTTGTCGAGTCTTTCCAGCAATTCGTTGCCATCGTCTGGTATAAAGAGACAAATCAGTGACAAGCGCAACTACTTGAAACTTCGTTATGCATCATCATTAGCCAAAAACTGGTTGTAATTTAGGACAGAAAGGTCAGAATCGCTTTTTATTGCACTGCAGATTTAGATTTCAACTCAAAATGCAGTTATCATCAGTGCGTTATAAGTAGTCACTTAGATTGAAAGTAACTATAATGACAGTCCAATGTAATAGAGGCATGTAAAGGATTATTCCCATGCTAATACGTATACATGCTTGAGTTAAATTGGAATGTGTGTCATTACATGATGACTTACAACGCACTGATGATAGCTGCACTGTCAGCTGAAATGTAGACCTGGAATAGAATAAAAAAGACAGAGGACATTATGGCAAATGTTGACCTTCTTTCTGTCCTGGATTACATCGTGGTCATGGGCAACCATCATGCCCAGGAAATCGAACATGATAACGGTTTAATTGTTATACACTCTTTCTTAATGTATTAGTATTTCCATTCTTTGACGAATTTCTTTTCTCGTATATGGATGTTCAAAACCGTATTTCAACAGTCTGAAATATGTAACAGATTACAACTTGATATTTCGGAAACTTAGTTAATAACGAATTTATCCATAAAGTGAAGCCTGACATTGTCGCGAAGGAGACGGCGGTCTTAATGTAGTTTATTACATAAAAAAAGTTTAAAGTAATGAACTTTTGAAGCCTACACTGCAGTTTTCCGGTAACAATTTAAGTACGACAACTAGATTCGGTTGATATCTACAGCCATATTCAGATCGTTCAAAATATAAAAAAGCGCTGAATATGCGCTGGAAAGGATCATTAGCTGTAGTGATGCAATGACATGCATTTGTAAACACCAAGCCATTTCGAACGATCAGAAAATGCTTGTGAAATCTTATGGGACTTAATTGCTAAGGTCATTAGTCCCTAAGCTTACACACTACTTAACCTAAATTATCCTAAGGACAAACACACACACCCATGCCCGAGGGAGGACTCGAACCTCCGCCGGGACCAGTCGCTCACTCCAGGACTGCATCGCCTTAGACCGTCGAACGACTAGAAAATGTTTGTAGATAGCAACCGACACTAATTATCGTGCATTAGTTATAATAGGAAAACAGCGCTCTAGGCATTAAAAGCGATTTATTTTTTTAAAAAATCGTTAATAAATTATCCACCAAGTCGGGTGTCCTTCTCGCTTGCTGACTTTTTTCCTTGAGTGATGCAGAAGTCACAGATCCACACTTTTCCACCAACTCAGTTTCATCCATTCCACTGTCCATACTGTTGCTCTTGAAAACACTTCCGGCACCGAATAGAATTTCTGTGAACATTTCCGGTCAGCCAGTTGTCGGTAAGGTTGTCCAGTGTTGGTGCGCCATGTGCGGCTATATCACTGGGCCATGCTGCCGGCAGTATACAATTCCTAAGGCTTGTTAACGTGCCTTTAGGGTTTAAGCTTGAGGAGGATGTTGCAACCTCAGAAACAGGCTGCGGTATAGTGCACGCTAGAAACCAAGCAAGGAATTTTTGTCTTCAGGACCTGGCATTTGGAGAAAGAAAGAAAAACAATCTCCACAGGAGCGGTGAAGTCACCCAGGCTCGTCCGTCTGTGGATGAGTGAATCAGCTACGAGGCGGCTGTAAACGCGGAGCAGACAGCAGCCACCCCGTTCTGCCTTGTCGAGCGTCGGCCGTTTCCGGAGAAGCGCCAGAGGCAGCGTGGCGAACGCACGCCACGCCGGAATGTAATTTCCGGCTCGTTATTCTGGACGGCCGCCGTCAGTTACAATCTCGATCAGCAGTCGTGCCGGCACGACGGTCTGGCAATACTGCACGTGCGAATAGCCGGCAACGTGGAGCAGTTTACCATAGTCAAATGGGCTGCCAGTCTGGACGCCAGACCTAATTAAGAGGTCGCCACCTGCATGCAGTTCCAGCGTAGGGCCTACAGCGGGAATGGCCTATTCTGTTAGCGGTCAAGAGTCGTGCGAACTGGATAGTTAGAGAGGGGCTTCACAAAGCAAGACTGCCTCACAAAAAGCTGAAGCACCTATAAGGTAAGGTCAGATATCTATGTAACCTAGTAAATGTACTCACCATCGTCGTGTGTGTAAATGATTACAGTTGCAAATATGTGACAAGTGAAACGGACATAAAAGTGCATTAGTATTGTTCGTGTTTATTGTTGTTACAAGGACTAGTAGGGTATACGGGGTAGGAAATGTCAGTAATCAATCGCAATTTTTGTTTTTACTTTTCAGAACTACCTAGGTTTCGGCCACTGAGTGGCCAGTCTCAAAGGTTTTAATATGTGCTTACATCTAGTGTGCGAGTAGCATTGTCAAACAAAAGTGCCCGTCAGAGTTTAGTTGTTGTTTATGCGGGCGGGGATAGGTGTTTCATGGCTCAAATACCAAAACGTCCGACTATCATTCAGAAACGGATAGCAAAATTTTCAAAATACGTCGAAACCCAACTTATGCAAGGCTTATTAGCAATGTCTTTATCCAAAAATGTTCAAATGTGTATGAAATCTTATGGGAGTTAACTGCTAAGGTCATCAGTCCCTAAGCTTACACACTACTGAACCTAAATTATCCTATGGACAAACACACATACCCATACCCGAGGGAGGACTCGAACCTCCGCCGGAACCAGCCGCACAGTCCATGACTGCAGCGCCCTACACCGCTCGGCTAACCCGCGCGGCTGTCTTTATCCCTTGTAATTACTCGCAGCGTATTTACCCATTCGGAATACTTCTAGCCATTGTAGGTGTTGGACATGTTTGACTATAGTAATGTTCAACCATTTTTTTCCATAATGCGGTAATAATAAAACACTCGGAAACTTCCATTGAAGGGCTTAGAAAATTGCTTCAGGCTAAACATGAAACCCCAGTATCGAACATTGCATTCGAATTTCCAAATTAGATTTAGTCTTCTGCAAAATTAGTTGTGAGTAAACGCGCGGCACGTTAATAGGCAGGCAGCGCTCCACTCATAAGTATACTGGCGCCAGACTGCTTCTCCCTGTCTGATCCTCCGGCGTAAACACGACGGTGCTGCGACAGTGGCAAGGAACAAATTAGTCCTCCTCCCTCCCCATGTTCAATAGGGGCGGCCGGCAGGTAGTCGAGGCGCCATGCCACAGTTCCCGAAGCCGCTCATTCCCCTAATAAAAAAAAAATAAAATAAAAAAGGTGCGATGGGCCGCAGATTTGCCGCCTTGCCGCCCCTCGGAAAGTGCCGCCCCTTGCGGTCGCACGTTCCGAACGTGCCTTGCGCCGGCCCTGGCCGCACGTGCCGTATGATTGTTCACCTGCCTGGGTTACTACCCTTCAAGTGGACTCTCACAACATTCCACTGTTTCGTTTATATCAGCCAGCGTCAGTAGTATCATTGGTGTACGTCGTTACGTGTTGACGTGAACGTTTAAGTTTAGTTCCTTTGTTCGTTTGTGTCGTTTTTGTCACTGTTAAAATGCTAACCATTGAAGAACGTGTGTTTCTAGTCCAACAAGTGTTCAAAGCTGGCGGTAAATACACAGTTTCAGTTCGTCAAACATTTAATTCATTTTTCCTGGAGGCAACACTCCAACATCGCCATACTGTGCGAGATTTGACTAACAAATTTCGAAGTACTGGTTCAGTGACAGATGCACCAGGAAGTGAATCTCCTAGAGTTTTGTCTGAGGATAAACTACTCGATATTTCCTATAAAACGTCCATGAGTCGGAACAAGTCAGTAAGAAAACTCACCCAGGAAATCGATGTTAGTGTCGGAACAGCCCACACACTGTAAGAAAGAATTAGAACTTTTCCCGTACAAAGCGACAGTCATGCAAGAAATGAAAAATACTAATCGTGGAAAGAGAATGCACTATTGTCAATGGTCAAAAATTTCGTTCAACGAACTGGAAGGGATATTCTTAATGAAACGTTTTTCACTGATGAGGAATGGTTTCATTTTTCCGGGTACAGGAACTCACAAAATACTCGTATGTGGAGTACTGCAAATCCAGTGTGTATTCATGAGGAATCACTTCATTCTGTGAAAATAGGAGTTTGGATTGCAATTTCTAGACGTCGGATGGTGGGTCCCATATTTTTCAACGGAACAATAAACGCACAACGATACTGCAGTGATATTCTGTACCCAATCATACGAGAACTTGTGTTAAGTGAAATACTGAACAGTTATTTTCAACAAGAAGGTGGGATCTCGCATACAGCTCGCGTTTCAATGTCACTGCTTGCTGATGTTTTTGGTGATCGCATAATTTCACAGGGAATTTTGCCTCCACGATGGCCTGACCTAACACCACCTGACTTCAACTGTCTCTAAACACCGTCCAAAGTCCATCGATCAATTGAAAACTGCAATATCCACTTCCACTGCTTCTGTTACAGAAGAAATGTTACAGCTTGTGTTTGGAAACATGATTAGACGAATTGAATTGTGTATTCAACAACAGGGGGGACACTTTCAACATTTAATGTGAAAATTTGTAAGTAAAAATGAAAATTCAATAAATTAATAACTTGTATTTCGCTGAGATTCATTTTGATATATTCACTGCGGCATACGGCATGCGCAGCTGACAAATATATGGAGTTGTGGAGAGACTTTTTGAACACCCCGTATAAGAGGCGTGAAAACAGTGAGATGTTGAGTGATCACTGTGAAGGAGACGCCACGCATTCGTCTGGGACCGCTTTATCAGCAAGTGACATGAGTTTGAAATGTCGCTCATTGTCTAGCTGGTCGAATCGCGCAATATCCACATTTGTAGGACATTCAGATGCGACAGTGGCGTGATGTACTCTATGCGAGGACGACGGCAGTCATACTCGACGACAAGGTTTCCGTCGACCACGTCTGACCACTACAAAGAAGGATCGTACACCACAAAGGAGGGACTGTACACTAAGCTTGTCGTCCACCTGTCACGAGTATTGGAATCTGCGGTATCTGCTGCGTCATCCGAACAAGACACACACACCCAGGGCAAAGCCACCACAGGCGCAAAGTTGCGAGCTGGTGCCAGTGTGCAAGATCCCCCCGCTTCTAAACTGATGCTGTTATTACTCAGCTTAGCCGCGTGTCCGTAGAGGGTGGTATATGTGACGTGCGGTATGACTGGTCAGCATTTCCACCCGGAATTTGCGAATGTAAGTCGGACCTTCCTTGATCCGCCTTGGTGGGTCGTGTCGTCGGATTTCCTCCTATCTGTGCGCGGTGCAGCTCTCGTAAATGTCCTCCCTTGCAGATTCTTCATTGGCGCATTGGATGTCTCTGTCGGTGTAAGCTAATTATCTGAAATTGCTGTCGATCAACTTTGGGGTATTTATTTACTCGAAATTAACATTCAGAATGCCGTAATATCACTTTTATTCCTATTAGATCATTAATGAAACACTCGTGTCACAACCGAGAACATGGCTACCATCGAACAAGACAGGAAGATCTCTCAACGCCGACTGCCGACTTCGGCGTGCAGTCCGTATCTCTAACTAGTTTCGTCATAGTTCGTGGATTTGCGATCAAGTTCGTACGTACTAAGATACCCATTAGTTAACGAACGGTTGTGAATTTTAACGGGGCAAAATTATGATAAATAGTTTTAAACATCCAGAGGCTCCTCCTAGAATTCATGTTGTCATAAATGACTTTAATTATTAAATATAAATAGACAAAATCGGTGACTTTGGCGCCAAGATGGTGGTACTTCCCGTCATGTATATTTACAAGGCTAACGCTTGTTGCTACGGTCCAGCGCCGAGTCCCTCCCCCACTATGCGCGACATATAGTCGTTCGTTTCGTCACCTAGCGGGCCAGCGTGGGAAATGCTCTCCGATTCATGGCCGGCTACGGACTACAGCACTTCGTAACTATAGTGAATACATCAATAAGAGACAATAATTTATTACAACTGGTAAAATGTCTTCCTCGCGTAAGAGGCACCTGCCACCATTGCCATGGGCGGCGCTGAGGATGAAGACATCGACTTCGCCTCGGTCAATTGCCGTCGGAGAACAATCTGCCAATGAGCGGACGACAAGGGTAGAAGCCTACTCGGAAGACGGAAGAGCAGCTCTTGCCTACTTGGTTATAGATCATCGGCCAAGGCTGACGTAGACAGGGAATGTCGTTTACTGAACTCTTAGAAGTAAATTGAATTTTTTTACGTACTGTGAAGTGGGCCTACGATTACTTGCAATTAGCCATTGAGGTCTTCTCTTTGATTTGTGTTGCAAACTTCCTTCTTCAACTAATCTCAAAGATAAGTAAACCTTTTTAACTCTTTTGTGTGGCTTTGTCACTAATTTGTTGGAGTTTTGTAGAACCATCGTTCTCCTATGCTGGGGCACAGCTGCGTAATAGAGGCAGGGAGAAATTGTCTTAGCGGTGTACTACACCAGGAGCCATTTCACGAACTCACAAACTCGGTCTCCACAGCAGCAGCGACGAAGCCTTTACGAAACTGGCGACGAGTGCTTACGAAAGTGGCAACGAGGGTTTACAAATGTATCACCACTGTCCCCTATGCAGGCTGCCATTAACTGCACAACATAAACGACTGCGTTTGGAGTGATTCCGTAAAGCGGAAGCATGACCTTTTAGTGAATGGCCTCGTACTGAATTTAGTGATTTATTTTCCCATAAAAGAGCAATGTGTTATAATTGTTTACACTCAGTGTCAACTGCCAGATCCTGTACCATTCAACAGTCCTCTGCAGATCCTTCTGGAAATCAACACTGTCTTCTAGCGTTGCTACTTTTGTGTAGACAACCGCATTACCTGCAAACACTCTTAAAAAGTTTCTGACAGTTTCTACTACGTCATTTACATGCTTTGTAAACAGTAACTCTTCTGTCCCACTTCCTTGCGGTATTCCGGAAATCACCTTTATATCTGTTGATTTGGTTCAATTAAAACCCACGTGCTGAGCTCCTTCTGCAAGGAAGTCTTGAACCCAGTCGCAAATCCGGCCCGTTACTCGGTAAGCTGGTGTTGTTTTCACTAAAGGGCGGGGCGGGGATAGATGGCTTCTTGAAGTCAAGGAATACGGTGTCGCCGACCGGGGTGGCCAAGCGGTTAAAGGCGCTACAGTCTGGAACCGCGCGTCCGCTACGGTTGCAGGTTCGATTCCTGCCTCGGGCATGGATGTGTGTGATGTCCTTAGGTTAGTTAGGTTTAAGTAGTTCTAAGTTCTAGGGGACTGATAACCTTATAAGTTAAGTCCCATAGTGCTCAGAGCCCTTTGAACCATTTTTTTTTTTGAACACGGTGTCAACCTAACCGCCGTTATCTATAGCTCTACAGAACTCATGGAAGAGCAGAGCGAACTGATTAACTTCTTATCGTCTGGTTTCACAGCCTTGTAGTAATTCTTAAACGACGTCATATTTGCCGTTGACTGTAGAAATTGATTACTTCCCAATTTCAGTTTCAACCTTTGAGCCATTACCAAGTGGTACTGCAAAACATTTTGCTTCAGCATACGTCAGATTTTAAGGTCCTCCACATGTATACATGTGATCGCCACAGATTATCACAGTCGAAAGGCCTGTTTTTGATAACGATGTGTATACGCGTCAGAATATTTTAAAGTCTGACATGTGCTGAAAGAAAACTTTTGCAGTACCACTTGAAAATTGTTCAAAGGTCGAAACTATAACTGTGAAATAAGTTATTTCTACAGTCAACTGCGAATGTCGTGTCCTTTAAAAAAAGAGCGAGCTGAGTTTTGCAAGACCTTTGTTTGCGGAATCCACGTTGATTTTTATAGATGAGGTTTCCGTTCCCCAAAAATTCATCATTCTTTAGCATGAAACATGTTCCGCAATTCTACAACAGACTGACGTCAACGAATTAGGCCTAATAACTATGTGCCTCTGTCCTACAACGCTTCTTGAAAACAGAAATGATCTACTCTCTGTACCTTGTCGGTAGGTACCCTTCGTTGCTCCACTGATCTACGATAAAATGCTCTTTAAAGAGCTACTTACTTCGCATAATCTTTGTAGAATATTATTGGTATCTCATCTGGTCCTGATCACTCAAGTTGCGGAAGTGGAACCCAAGTAAAACACCTGCACCAGGCCGTGGTGCCGCATGACATTTATTTATTTTCATCTAGTCCTGATGCTTTCCTACTACTAAGCGATTGTACTTCTTTTTCTCTTCAGCGATCGGTTATCTCAGTATCTGCCATTTCCAAGTTCGTACGATGACTGAAAGAGGGATCATGGTACGAAATTCCGCAACCAAATGATTTCGAAAGACCGAAATTATCATTTCCGCCTTCTCTTTGTTATCTTCCATTTCGGTGACAGTATGGTCACTGAATAAATGAGTGGAGGATTTAGAACCGCTGAAACTGAGGTTTTACGTTTCACAATTCTACTGACGTAGCGTTTCCCATAGCTTCGCACGTTCCTATCAAACTTTACTCCGGAACGGAAGTGTTGATGAGACCACGTCTGAGCAATAGCTTTCAGCCCCCGTCCCCGAATTTGCGTTTTTGACGTTTCATAGAGTAGTTGAAGATTTTGGTCTTGTGTTTATTCACACGAATACTATGAAAAACTTGCTGTGTGTAATGATTACCTGTGACAACCCAAACAAGTAACAATAATAAAAGTTGTTTATAAGATTTGATAGTGGTACAATACAATCTACGCCAGTACTCCGCAAACCACTGTGAAATGTATGGCAGAGAGTACTTCCAAATGTTCAACTTATTAGTTACATTCACTTGTAGTGTGCGGGAAGAATGGTTGCTAAAATACCGCTGCATGAACTTTAATTTGTCTAATATGTTTCTCGCGAGCCTTACGGGAGCGGTACTGTAGAGAGTTGTAGTATATTCCTAGATTCATATCTTAAAGCCGCTTCGTTAAGCTTAGTAAATAGGCTTCCATAGTTTCCCTCATCTTCAAGACTCTGCCAGTTCATGTTTATCATCTCAGTAACTCTCTCCCACTGGACAAAGAAACCTATGATTATAGTACTGCCCTTCGTTGTATGCGTTCACTATCCCTCGTTAGCACTCACTCTCACACTTGAGCAAGATCCTAGAATGGGTTGCAACAGTATTTGAAAGTGCTTTCGTTTGCAGTCTGATCGCACTTCCCTAGCATAAAACCCATGAACCAGAATCTGTCATCTTTAGGCACGACTGCAGTCTGGGGTAACTATGAACAATTTTGCAAGTTATTAATATGCAATATGAGCAGCAAGAACCCACACACCCAAACCCAAACATATGAAGTTAATTCTACATCTGTCGATGGACCTCAATCAAGATAACATGCTGCATCCTCCCTTCCAAGAAATCGGGAATTTAATCACAAGTTTGGCCTCATACCCCACACAATCGATATTTCCATAATTAGTGTTTGTGTACTGAGTCGAATACTTTTCAAAAATCGAGACATACCTGCCTGACTGCCTTCATCCACAGCCTTCAGGATGTCATGTGGGAATAGCGCATGTCGGGTTTTATAGGAAGAAGGTTTTCGGAAACCCGGCCGTTGGCGCAGAAGAGGTCGTTGTTTTCAAGGCGTCACAATGTGATATAAAATTCCACAACAAATGAATTTCACGTATACTGGACGATAGTTTTGTGGATAATTTCTGTTGCCCTTCTAGTAGACTGGTGTTAGTTGTGATTTCTTCCAACCACTGCGCACATTATTTCGCTTGAAGGATATACGATAATTTATTGTTAAGAATGAGCAAAGTAAACCATAGATTCGGTATAGAGCCTGACAGCGATTTATCGGGCCTTTGAACATCGTTCAGTTTTAACAACTGCAGATATTTCTGAACACCATTTATAGTAATATCTATTTTACTCATCTTAGCAGCGGTACCAGAATTAAATTACAGGAAAAATCGTGGACTTTCTTTCGGAAACACAAGAAAATGGCTATAAATATTTCTGTTGTTGCTTTGTTACTATCAGCGTCAATTCACATAACCTTCATTATCGTCGGTACACTATCCTGTGTGTCACTAACAGTCTTTATGTATGACTATAAATTTTTCAGATTTTGTGGTAGATCTGTGGGACGCTATTTGCTAGAAGTAATTCGTTTGGAGTCAGAACAGGAGCTATTATAATTCGCCTAATAAAGTTTCTCGACAAAATTATTATTGCAGTTTTTAATAGCTCTGGGGGATCGTCACAGATTAATGGTAGGTAACTCATAGAAGGACAAACTATTTTATATCATGAGTGGCCACAAAATCGTCCCCATAATCGGCCCTAGACGCACTTGGGCTCGCGGTTAGATACTTCGAATGACACTCTTACGTCTTATTAGAAGTTAATTCCAAAACCCATTTGCTGAGACGAAAATTTTATGTGCTAATTAACGTCTTGTACTCTGCGCTTGCCGCTTCCGAATTTCCTATGAGTTGTTTAGTTTCAGGTCTGCATATTAATACTGCTCTTCCTACCAAGTTATACTGCTGCGGCCATGACAGTTGGCTCGCACTTTATGTGAGCGGCATAGAGGGCTCGCGCCTGTCAACCGCACAATACTGCCAACAATTTCATTCCGTTTATGAGGCGGGAGTTTATGGCGCGTTATACTGTGATAGTGTGAGTAACGGCGCCCGGCCGCCGAGTGTGAAACTGGCCGCCGGGTCGGCCGCTGCAAACCAGCCAGCGCAGACTGCAAATGCTGATGGACTCGCTACTGAAATAATGACGTCATTCATTTCATGTCTGCACTGAAAATGACTTTCGTGAATATGTACATTACAGACGCAGTGTTTCTGTGCTGAGACTGATGGAGCGAAGAAAGAAAATGTTATCTGAAGAACAGTTCGACAGAAGACCGCAGTAACATAAACAATATTTTTATGTAAAGATACTTACAGCCCACGAATGCCGCAGATGTGAAACCGAAGCATTCTGCAATGTCACTGCTCCGATACGGTGGCGAATGCAAGATGAACACCGGCTGGCTGTAATTAAAGTGCAACTACTCACAGATGTCCAGTGGGGATTGTAATTATAGCATGGCAGCGAAACTTAAGTATTCTGATGCTTTAATTCGGCACAGAGTTACGACGAAGAGAAAAGGGTGGATCCAATTTCGGTCACCAGGTGCAAATCTGGCGCTGGGAATCCAAGAAAGACTTGCAGAAATGTCTCCATATTTGATGGACTAGGAACGGGACGTGGAAAGGAAAGGTCAAACAAATGAGGAACGAATACTGTTGATTTTCTTATTAACTGCCACTTATACGATTTGTTCAGTATGAACACCCGAGACCTCGACAGGTGCAATCTGAGCAACGTGTTGCCTTCATTTCAGATAGGGACCGAACGAGTTCCCGGTAAACGCATTCTTTCATATACCCCAAGAGCTAGAAGTCACTGGTTTCAGATCATGTGATCTTGCAGCTCACGCGTCTGGAAAACCTGTGGAGATAACACGTTCGTGGAAGGCTGCATTAAGCAGGTCTTTCAATGGACGAGCGACATTAGGTGGTGTCCCATCTTGCATGAAAACAGTGGCTTCCACACAGTTTTGCTTTGCGAAAGCAGGAATTACGTGCTGTACAAGGAGGTCTCAAAAACGTGCCGAAATGGCAGTACACCTGAGAGGCCAACTGGGTGTATTGTCTTAAAAGAAGAACCTCGGAGAATAAAGAGTGGTTGTGAACTCACATCACTCAGTTACATACGGCGAGTGCACTGGCTGTTCTTCCACAACACATGGCACTGCACCCTTTAGTGTAAAATGTGCGTCCTAACTCCATAACGTATTTCCCAGCCACGTGTAATCAACTTCCATCCGTGCCAGAAACCGAAGAACAAATTCAGAACGTTGCTGGAGATCATGAGGATTCAGTTGACGCACCGTCTGGATGTTGTACGGGCACCACCGTAAAACAGACCGCATAACTCTCACTACTTTTGACCAAACGGTGGACAATTCTCCTGACACTGCATGTGCACTAGCCTACCCAAGGTACGTGCTGTGTGGTCAATTACGGCAACAGCGTTTCCACGGGGTAAAACGCTTTCCTCTTCCAGGAGCCACACCTCTCCACCCTTGTTTACGAATTTCAGTATCATCATCTTTAAAACATTTAAAGACATAGGGCCTCCCATTATACCCTTCACTCAGCGATACTACCTCAATGCAGCCCTGTAATTTCTGTCGTCTATGTAAAAAGTTTCATTAACAGTGCACAATCACTTTTCTCGATAGCCGTACTGTTCACACATGTTGTGGGTTTTCAAACGACAGCGTGGACGTCATACGAAATGTGTACAGCGCCATTTTTGTACCTGGTGGCTAAAACCGAAACTAATTTGTTTTCCAGCGTAAATCGGTTCGTCGTCAATGCACTAATATATCTACCAAGTTTCGTTGCCATCCAGCCCACACTGGACGTCCTTGAGTAGCTGTATTCTAATTATGATGACTTGGTACAACTGTCTCAATGGACAATATAAGGGACCAAGTCTTAAGTTTGTATTACAAATCTACGCTTATCGACGAAATCTCCTATAATCTTACCAGAGTCTATGTTGGAATGAAGGGACGCCCGGTCAAACAGCAATATCACGAAACAAATTGTATTGCAAGTTGCGACAGGTAAGGGAACTGACTATGGCTGTCCACGCTCTGTGTGGCGCTGACTGTAGGTTCCCGCTGTGGAGAAGAACTGCCACGTCCATTAGTTCAGGGATACTGAGATTTTTATATGGAAACAGATTTTGAAGGGAAGAAGAAAGCCTCGAAATAGGCGGATCTTGCAGTCCAGCACTGCAGCTAGCGACCAACAGAGGTAACTAGCGGAGAACGGCAGCGGTAATGACCAAGGAAATAACCTCAGACGTTGGCAAGACAGATACGTATCATATCTGGCCGCTGGCTTAACTTCATTCCTTCACCAGCAATGGATGGTGATTCTGTGATAATGCTAGTCACTTGTGCTTTAAACAGTCGTCGGTCTAGTTCCCCGAGGTATAAGCCCAACAAACAAAACGTGGACACATAACCCTCAGCAGGTTTATATCAGTTATCTTCAAATGTTCAAATGTGTGTGAAATCTTATGGGACTTAACTGCTAAGGTCAACAGTCCATAAGCTTACACACCACTTAACCTAAATTACCTAAGGGCAAACACACACACACCCCATGCCCGAGAGAGAACTCGAACCTCCGCCGGGACCAGCCTTACAGTCCATGACTGTAGCGCCTTAGACCACTCGGCTAATCCCGCGCGGCAACGGTTATCTGTTTCATCTACTAACCATTTGGTGTCGGCCGGCCAGTGTGGCCGAGAGGTTCTAGGCGCTTCAGTCTGGAACCGCGCGACCGCTACTGTCGCAGGTTCGAATCCTGCCTCCGACATGGGTGTGTGTGATATCCTTCGGTTAGTTAGGTTTAGGTAGCTCTAAGTTCTAGGGGACTGATGACCTCAGATATTAAGTCCCATAGTGCTCAGAGCGATTTTAGCCATTTGGTGTCGCAGAACTTGCTGGTCAAAATCACAGACATTGCACAGTATCTTAAACTCAGCATTTTATAGGTCAGCGACGGAAATGAATATTTCAGACGAGATGGATAAAATGGCTCTAAGCACTACAGAACTTAACAGCTGAAGTCATCAGTCGCTAGACTTAGAACTACTTAAACTACTTAAACTTCACTAACACATCTATGCCGGAGGCAGGATTCGAACCTGCAACCGTAGAAGCAGCGCGGTTCCATACTGAAGCGCCTAGAAACGCTAGGCCACAGCGGCCGGCTCAGACGAGATGCTGGACCGCAAGTCAAGTGTTTGCAGTCTAATTGTCTCAGAATAAAAGAATTCGTGCCGCACAAACGTAGATGGCTCTACTTCAAAAATCATGTGTGTTGTGGCCTTAATGGCATTCACAGTTTGTGAATGCTTGTCGAGGATAGACCATTGCTTGGACAGTATCATGCAGATGTCCGCTTAAAATGTATATTTAGTGCAGTAGTATTCAGTATCTGGGAATCTGGTGTACAAAGAAAAGATTCGCAACTGATGTAGTTCTGGTAGGATAAAATATATCACTGCCAGTAGAAATCGAATTTAGCGACAAAAAATTGTTCTCACACTGTAAACTGAGGAGGGGTGATGGGACATGTGGTTAGCTAAGTAGTACATTAGTTAGTTGGATGTGCCGTAGATCGTCTGAAAGACACTTTTGTTAAAATGATATGCTTGTCGAGGATAGACCATTGCTTGGACAGTATCATGCAGATGTCCGCTTAAAATGTATATTTAGTGCAGTAGTATTCAGTATCTGGGAATCTGGTGTACAAAGAAAAGATTCGCAACTGATGTAGTTCTAGTAGGATAAAATTTATCACTGCCAGTAGAAATCGAATTTAGCGACAAAGAATTGTTCTCACACTGTAAACTGAGGAGGGGTGATGGGACATGTGGTTAGCTAAGTAGTACATTAGTTAGTTGGATGTGCCGTAGATCGTCTGAAAGACACTTTTGTTAAAATGATATGAAGTGAAACAGTTTACTGGACATGTATATATATTATTAGTTTCAGTGGATGGGTACATGAAAATCATGTAGCAGTTCGTAAGTGGTATGCTATCCTAAATTTAACATTAAAGAACATTGTTTCAGTACTACACACGCAACTACAATTATACAGCGTAACGGTTATTAAACAAAAATTCGTCTACAAAATAGATTTATACGGGCTTGACGTCACTCAAATAGGTGGGCAACTACACTCCTGGAAATGGAAAAAAGAACACATTGACACCGGTGTGTCAGACCCACCATACTTGCTCCGGACACTGCGAGAGGGCTGTACAAGCAATGATCACACGCACGGCACAGCGGACACACCAGGAACCGCGGTGTTGGCCGTCGAATGGCGCTAGCTGCGCAGCATTTGTGCACCGCCGCCGTCAGTGTCAGCCAGTTTGCCGTGGCATACGGAGCTCCATCGCAGTCTTTAACACTGGTAGCATGCCGCGACAGCGTAGACGTGAACCGTATGTGCAGTTGACGGACTTTGAGCGAGGGCGTATAGTGGGCATGCGGGAGGCCGGGTGGACGTACCGCCGAATTGCTCAACACGTGGGGCGTGAGGTCTCCACGCTACATCGATGTTGTCGCCAGTGGTCGGCGGAAGGTGCACGTGCCCGTCGACCTGGGACAGGACCTCAGCGACGCACGGATGCACGCCAAGACCGTAGGATCCTACGCAGTGCCATAGGGGACCGCACCGCCACTTCCCAGCAAATTAGGGACACTGTTGCTCCTGGGGTATCGGCGAGGACCATTCGCAACCGTCTCCATGAAGCTGGGCTACGGTCCCGCACACCGTTAGGCCGTCTTCCGCTCACGCCCCAACATCGTGCAGCCCGCCTCCAGTGGTGTCGCGACAGGCGTGAATGGAGGGACGAATGGAAACGTGTCGTCTTCAGCGATGAGAGTCGCTTCTGCCTTGGTGCCAATGGTGGTCGTATGCGTGTTTGGCGCCGTGCAGGTGAGCGCCACAATCAGGACTGCATACGACCGAGGCACACAGGGCCAACACCCGGCATCATGGTGTGGGGAGCGATCTCCTACACTGGCCGTACACCACTGGTGATCGTCGAGGGGACACTGAATAGTGCACGGTACATCCAAACCGTCATCGAACCCATCGTTCTACCATTCGTAGACCGGCAAGGGAACTTGCTGTTCCAGCAGGACAATGCACGTCCGCATGTATCCCATGCCACCCAACGTGCTGTAGAAGGTGTAAGTCAACTACCCTGGCCAGCAAGATCTCCGGATCTGTCCCCCATTGAGCATGTTTGGGACTGGATGAAGCGTCGTCTCACGCGGTCTGCACGTCCAGCACGAACGCTGGTCCAACTGAGGCGTCAGGTGGAAATGGCATGGCAAGCCGTTCCACAGGACTACATCCAGCATCTCTACGATCGTCTCCATGGGAGAATAGCAGCCTGCATTGCTGCAAAAGGTGGATATAAACTGTACTAGTGCCGACATTGTGCATGCTCTGTTGCCTGTGTATATGTGCCTGTGGTTCTGTCAGTGTGATCATGTGATGTATCTGACCCCAGGAATGTGTCAATAAAGTTTCCCCTTCCTGGGACAAAGAATTCACGGTGTTCTTATTTCAATTTCCAGGAGTGTAGAATAATATGAAGTATAGCAGTAAAAATGGAACAGCTGAGGTCGATAATTATAATTTCATTTCTGACGACCGGTTTCGTCAAATCTGAGTTGTCATCATCAGATCTTATGCAGATACACCTCAATGCATCTCCTTAGTATGTGCAATACATCGTGTGAAGCCGAAACAAGTCTTTCCAGAAACATGGAAGAAGTGATACATCGGCATGTCAATAATGAAACAAGATTTACAGAAAATCTGTATACTGCACCGACCGCACCAGATTATATTCACACAACAGCTAAATGAGGAATCTTGTTTCACCTATTGTGTGAAAATGAGCTTGCGCACTCGGGCCAATATGAGCGATATTTTACGTAAATCTTTTTTTGTTACTGACACGGCGATGTATCAGTTTCTGCATGTTACTGGAATGAGTTTTTATGACTTCTCACGATATACGAGATGGTGACATTGAGGTGCATTAGCGTAAGGTTCTATGATGACAACTTAGATTTTCCGAAACTGGTCATCATAAATTAAATAATTAGCAGTGTTGGTTGATGAAGATTTTATTTTTATTTTTCCGAAATAAATTACTTATCTAAAAGAACTGATTTTAGCTTAGATTTAAAATTTGCCATTCTACTTGTCAGACATTATACGTTCCTGGACAGATGATGAAAAAGTAACTGATAATTTTAATAATGAGTAGTAAAGGACAGTTTTTGTTCTAGCGTGTAGACACTATTCTGTAATAGCTATGTATTATTGATGACGAACTTCATTAGCGAATACATGCATTGTGAAAATGTGGTTAAAATGCTTAACAAGGTGAGAAGGGTAAACAATACTGCTCAAAACTGTCAAATCAATAATTTATGCGCAAGTAAAAAGTTTCCCCAGAAAGTTAATCTGCAAGAGATTATTGTGTGGAAATATGTGAATATGGTAGGTGGCTGTGTTTTTTTTCTTGTGACAGGGACTGATAGTGAGGAAATGTAGCTGAACTCGACTGTTCGAATAGCTCAATAAACTTTTTCTTCCAGTTGAAGTTTTCATCAGTATATAGGGGACAGATTAGGACCTGAAGCGTAGTGTACTGAGGAACACATTATGTTGCCTCGTCGATGTCTTAGCCTAATGACTAATTTTGCGAATCACGTGACAGAATGCGCATTATAAGCCGCCTCAATCCGTTTCCGATGTTTTCTACTGTTTTTGCTGTTGTGAGACATGACATTGTGTTTTGGACAGCATTTGTAAATATTCAAATCATTTTGAGAAAATTTATGCTCAGCAAAATTCAGTGAATTTTAAAACTGAATACATAAAGTTTGGTTACTTAAATTATACTTTGTTGGTACTGTTGAAACGGTCTACCATGGATCAGTGATAGTTGCAAATCAACTGAGTTACTTTAATATCTGAACAATTTTCTCTCTATCTGAAGAGGAAATTGGTGTTGATTGCCAGAATCTTCTATTTCAAAATGTATTTAACTTGTAACTAGTTTTTGACAGTACTTCTTCTTAATTTGATTCTATGTGCTGATTATTATTCGTATGCAAAAAAGTTAATATTGTGAAATATATACTTTTAAATGCAACATTGTCAAAATTTTCTCGGTTGGAACACTTTTAAATTTGAATAGAGTATTTGTTACTAGGTACACGATAATGGTTTACTTTGGAACAGTTTCTCAAATTTGGAAAAACCTCTCTTTCCGGAGCAAATTTTGTACTTCCAGGAAAGGGTGCTGCATACATGAACTGAATGATATCATTTCAACGTGGAACAAGAAGATAGAAGAAAGTTCTGTTACCGGGCTGGCTATAATCGCAAGTCTGACGAATGTTCCAAGGAATAACGTTCTACATTACAATAAAATTTGGAATATCAACAACCAATAATCAACATCAAATGCCGATGAAATGTACAATTTGAAGAGTACTATGAGCAACAATTGCAAAGCTACAGAATGAAATTTCTGGATGCAGTAGGGCGACAGCGATCTCAGTTCAGATCCATCGATGGCTGAGTCATCCGAGTACTGCCGAACCTAATTTCCCCAGGTTCTACTGCTTATAGTGGAGGCCTATTTAAACCACGATGAATGTTTGAACCGCAGCAGTACCAATGTCGGGGATGACTTGAATCCATCAAATGGCCAGTGGTGACATCCTAACAAACTGTGGGCCGGTATTCTACAAGATCGACTAGTAGGAGCTTATTTCCTGTCATCTTTTATTTAATGATATTACTCGACGTTCGTTAGAAATATGCTACAAACGTTGGTAGATGCTGAATATCACTCCCTTCAAGAAATTATATGGTTTCAGTGGAACAGCATACCATCCCACCCAAATTTTAATTTAAATGAGCACCAGAAGAAGAGCCTCCCTCGTCGTTTGCAAGCAGAGGTCCTATATTAAACGGAATCTCACTCCTGTGAAGTTGTAAAAACTGAATAGTACATTTTGAAATGAAATTTCGTCGAACTGTAGGATTCCAGTAAACTGCTGCCATATTATTTCGACGCAGAATTTTCTGTCCGTATTAAAGTGCCTGACAAAAAAATAAAGCAGCCGAAATAGGTTGAAGAAATGAAATTAAACTTTTTTGGTTTTGCGGATATGTGACGTTAGTTCAGTGGACGGACAACCGACCTGTCCCACGAACGTTCTGTCTGGGGTAGATGTGGACATCTTGCTGGCTGTATGAAAGGCGGGGGAAATTGGATAACTTAGGTATTCGATAATAAAGCGCTGGCTCCACTAGATCAATTGTCTGAGCTGTAGAAGATTACAAAGTACTGAGAGTTATTTAGGCCAGGCAGTAACATTGTGAAAGTATTTTGAAAATTTTTCGGCGAGGTTCGGTCTACGTTGCTGGAGAATTACGCCGAGTGAAGACTAAGTGCAATTGTGTGCTGCGAACTATGCCAGCAGACTAACATTCGCATGTGTGCTGGACATTGACTTTGAGCAATTACATCGTGTTGGGACTTTAAATAGCTTTGATTAGATTTTCTGAAGTGCGCCACTCTGCACGTTTTCGTGTCCATTCCGTTCAGAACTAAAAAACAGTGTGACTCCGAAACGAATTTAGCATATTTGTGAGAGTTGGTTTTTTAAGGCGAGCAGTGATTTTGAGAACAATTATTTTGTGAACTTTTATTTCTTTCATTTTGCAGTTGATAGGCTATTAGGATTTTGAGAGAATATTATAACGGTTTGTTCTGCGTAAGAACTGGTGCAATTATAAAGAAGAACAAGCTGAGTAGCCAGCGTTGTGCGGATATGTATTTATTCCAGTCTCCTATTTTTCCATCTTATACCTCCCACGCCGTCTCTCAATCTGCTCCTCCACCTTCTACTTCCATCTCCTCTTCCTCTAATATCATCTTCTCCTTCCCACAGTCTCTGTCCATCCTTTCCTCCGCCCCTCTCTCTGTGCACTCTTCCTTCCCCTCTCCATGTCAATTTCCTCCTGCCTTCTCTCTCTCCTTCTCTTTCCTTTTCCATCCGTCTCCTCGTCTCCTCTCTGTTGTCCATTTCCTCCTCTTCCCTTTCTCTGTCCATTTGTTCATACCCCCTTTCTGTCCACCTCCTCCTTCGCCTTCTCTCTGCCCTTCTCTTCCTCCCCTCCGTCCGCCCATCTCCTTCTCATCAATTTCTCCCTCTCCCCTCTCTGTCCATTTCCTCCTCCACCCTATCTACGTTTTTCTACTCCTCCCCCCTTTCTGTCCCTTTCCACCTTCCTTCCTTGTCTCTCCATGTTATAACCCTTACCCAATAGGAGTTTGGTGGTTCTTATCACCAAAGTATTTCTTCCAGATCATAAATAATATGTGCATCAAATTTCATTGTAATCGTTCCCGGGGTGTAAGATGAGCTTCTTACCGGTGGATTTGCCCGAATACAGTCATGTCAATTTCTCAATTATTTAACACATTTCACACGTAGTTGTACGCAAATTTTCGCATTGTCCCTAGTGAATTTCTCCCTGCAGTTTCATTTTCACGCAGCTAAATGGTTATGAAGTCGTGTTTCCGAACTATGTGTCGTACAGTAATACATTTTTCTAGGTACATTCAGCGGTATATAAGGATACAGTCATGTCAATTTCTCAATTATTTAACACATTTCACACGTAGTTGTACGCACATTTTCGCATTGTCCCTAGTGAATTTCTCCCTGCAGTTTCATTTTCACGCAGCTAAATGGTTATGAAGTCGTGTTTCCGAACTATGTGTCGTACAGTAATACATTTTTCTAGCTACATTCAGCGGTATATAAGGATACTGTATGCGAGAAACCTTTTTAATATATTTTAGTGCAAGTGCGAACTGCTTGACAAGTAATACTTGCTTTCCCGTTTCTTCTCACGCCCTTACTGTATAGGTAACATTCACCGTTCTCCTATGGTGGATTGAGGATTGTTTGCTGTAAAGAAGTGAAAAATTAAAACGTCATGGATGACGCCACAGTTTTGCATGCATAACGATATTCGACGTCATATCTCGTGCACTAAGTGCCGTTCAAAGATATAACTTTGCTGGTACGTCCTGTGGTATATGTGAATATTCTCTGAATAAAATGTCGCAAGTTTTTTTGAACTCAGTCCAGCGGCTTACGAGGAAATACATACACATACACAGGTACGTACCTCTATTTTATAACATGTATGGATTTATAAACTGCTGGTTTCTAGTTTAGCAGCCAAAATTATGTCGTTATGGACAACCTTTTTAATATATTTAATGTAAGTGCGAACTGCCTGGCATGTAATAGTTTCTTTCCCGTTTCTTCTTACGCCCTTACTATACTTACGTTAGGTAACATTCACCGTTCGCCTATGGTGGGCTGAACGTTGACTAAGAATCTGGACATTTAGTAGAACGGCACCCCCGCTTTGATGCTAGAATACTTAGAAAGTATCTCTAACCAACTTCCGAAACTTTGTTGGAGGAGACTGGGTTCAAATTATTCAAATGGCTCTAAGCACTATGTGGGGCTTAACATCTGGGGTCATCAGTCCCGTAGACTTAGAACTACTTTAAATCTAACTAACCTAAGAACATCACACACATCCATCCCCGCGGCAGGATTCGAACCTGCGATCGTAGCAGCAGTGCGGTTCCGGACTGAAGCGCCTAGAATCGCTCGGCCACAGCGAACAGCAGACTGGGTTCACCCAGTAGTTTGGGTTGCGTACCAGGGCAAGTGAGATACTAAAACTAACGTGGGGAACAGCTGCGTGTCGGAGGTCCGAGACATATGCTGCACCCTTAGGACTTCGTGATAGGAATGTACGGGAGAGACTGTCCAGCTGCCGACAGTAGGAGTATCCTGCCGACGCTGTGAAGTGGGCGGAAACGTGAAGGCCGCGGTGGAGGTGCAAATTGTTTTATGCTAATTGGAAGTAATCGCTGGCGGTGCGCGGCGCTCGCTAAGCCGACAACGGAGTGCCGCAATTTGCAGGATGGGGTGAGCGCTCCGCCTCTGCGCCTCCGACCCCGCCGCCTCCGCATCCTAAGAGTCGGCGTTCCGCCCCCGCCTCCGCCGTCGACTTCATTTGGCTTTCATGGAATCTTCTTAAAAAATGATATGCGGTCTTGCGCGGCGCCTTCGCTCCGCGGAGCCCTCTCACGCCTTTTTCCCTGCGCCAGTAACCTCTTTCCCCGGCGGCGCGGCGGTCTAACCCGGCGTACACCTCGCCCTTAAGCTGCCTAACAGGCCAGCCCCGTGTGCTCTGGCCGCGCGGATAAATATGTAAATCGCGCCGCGAAATTGCAACTGCAACCGAGTTTAGCTGGCAGATACTTTTTTTAACGAAGAAAATGGGCGGCGGAATTTCGTCTTAAGCCTGTATTATTCACACTCGCATACGAGATTGCACCCCTTCTTCCTCCCTCATCTCTAGCGCTGATATCTAATCCGAACACGGCAGGTGAACAGCAATTTTTAGAGTTTCCATTCGCTTCAGTACGATGCTTTTCAATATCGCAATCTCCTTTGGATACAATCGCCGTAGCTTTAAACTTGATTACAATTGCTAGTGTGGCTGTATCGGGATTGCTAATACGAAACAGGATTTTATCTGCAGAACAGTTTTTAAATTAGACCTTGTGTGTTACAAAATAGATGGTACGTTATGCTCTGCCGGCTACTGTGGGAGTCAGTACCGACACAAACAAGGAAGGAGAAAAGCTGCGATAGCCGCTGGCAGGAATCCAAAATGATCTCTACAAAACACTTCCAGATTAACAGAATAATTTCTAAAAAGGAAACAAACATACGAGGGTAACTTGCTTCTTGTGCTTCTTATGCCTCCTACATGCAGACACTTTGCATACTAGAATGAAATTTTCACTCTACAGCGGAGTGTGCGCTGATATGAAACTTCATAGCACATTAAAACTGTGTGCCGGACCGAGACCCGAACTCGGGACCTTTGCCTTTCGCGGGCAAGTGCTCTACCAGCTAAGCTACCCAAGCACGACCCACGCCCCGTCCTCACAGGTACTGGCAGAAGTAAAGCTGTGAGGACGGGGCGTGAGTCGTGCTTGGGTAGCTTAGCTGGTAGAGCACTTGCCCGCGAAAGGCAAAGGTCCCGAGTTCGAGTCTAGGTCCGGCACACAGTTTTAATCTGCCAGGAAGTTTCACTTTGCAAACTATTCATACTCGCAGAATGCAGGGTAAGTGTCGTCTTGATATTACTCAGTAGTGATGCTCTCAAAGTCTGAGACCGGACTACGCCGACCAGCAATGGGCGGCTAGTTAACTCTTTTAGGGTACGTAGCACAACGTGTGTACCACCATTCCTCCTTGCCTAAATGCAGGGCGGTACAAAAAATATGTCACTTAACTGAGAAGTCCAGACTCAACCAGCACGAAAGTGTTTGTGTGCGTCGAACTACCCATTGTACGTAATGCGGTAGTTCCCACTACAACCGAGAGGGGCTAGAAGTAACATTGCTCCGAACAGTCCGACTGTGGGGATTGTTACTTCCAGTGCTGTACACAATGTTTCCAGCTTCCACCCACTGTGACCGAATGTGCAATTGTTTCCGCCTTAATGTGCTATTTTGTTGGTTCAGCCTTTTATTGCAGTTAAGATAATGATACACATTGAGAATCACCATAGAAATCACGGTTCTTAGATTATTCTACGGAAGGCGACTATCTCATGAGTAAAGACTTCAAAGTATTTACCACCATGCATCAACGTTCCTCCACTACATTAAATACTGTATGCTACATCGATTAGTTTTACGCATTTGGAGCGTTGTTTGTGCTGTACAGTAGCATGAGAGCGTAAATGAATATGATATACATAATTCGAGACATTTTCAATTTCCCTTTGTAATGAATTTCTGTAAGGAAATGGTAAAAGATGAAACTAGGACAATAGTCCATTCTGAAATACCTCCAGGTAAGCTTTGATCAGACGAAGATAGAGATTGTAGTGAATCTTCTGCCAAATACTGCCATGTAACTTTAAGAGTGGTGGTACACACAGCCGGCCGGAGTGGCCGATCGGTTCTAGGCGATTCAGTCTGGAACCGCTCGACCGCTACGGTCGCAGGTTCGAATCCTGCCTCGGGCATGGGTGTGTGTGATGTCCTTAGTTAGGTTAAAGTAGTTCTAAGTTCTAGGGGACTGATGACCTCAGATGTTAAGTCCCATAGTGCTCGGAGCCATTTGAACCATTTGGTACACACAACTCACCATCACTGTTTTCGAAAAACTGTTTTGAAAACCATCGTAATGTCAATTAATGGTATATCGTCAGTTTACGAAACTGTTCAAATAAAAGTGTGGAATATGGGTCGACATTTGTCTCACACCCCTGTGCCTGAAAAAGTTAAGTCAGCGTTGACAGGGGCGCTGAACTCTTGAAGCGTCCCCTTGGAAAAATTATGAATGACTGTGGTGGTAGACTTCTACGTTATTTGATACAAAGACACCTGAGTAAAACTGAACGTACTCAGATAGTTCTCTCTTTACTTACTCTGATCATCACTGACACACAATATTTTTTTTAGCGCAACGCAATCTGTCTTTCAATAATCCTTACAAAAGAATGGCCCTGACTAACAATAACCTATACCTTTCATAAATCACTTACCTCAAAAAAATTTTCGTTACTCGAACTACTGCAATACAGCGAGCGCCAATACTGCCAGCTAAATAAAAGATTCTATCTACTGAAGGCTCTAACTACTGATAAGCATAGCTAGCAAATGAAAAATTTTGATAGAGTTCATACAATATATTTACCTTAATAATTTTCAAAAGTCATCATATATATATATATATATATATATATATATATATATATATATATATATATATATATATATATGATGACTTTTGAACATTATTAAGGTACACATATATATATATATATATATATATATATATATATATATATATATATATATATATATATAGTTATAATAAAGGGAAACATTCCACGTAGGAAAAATATATCTAAAAACAAAGATGATGTGACTTACCAAATGAAAGTGCTGGCAGGTCGACAGACACACAAACAAACACAAACATACACACAAAATTCAAGCTTTCGCAACAAACTGTTGCCTCATCAGGAAAGAGGGAAGGAGAGGGAAAGACGAAAGGATGTGGGTTTTAAGGGAGAGGGTAAGGAGTCATTCCAATCCCGGGAGCGGAAAGACTCACCTTAGGGGGGAAAAAAGGACGGGTATACACTCGCATACACACACATATCCATCCCCCCTAAGGTAAGTCTTTCCGCTCCCGGGATTGGAATGACTCCTTACCCTCTCCCTTAAAACCCACATCCTTTCGTCTTTCCCTCTCCTTCCCTCTTTCCTGAAGAGGCAACAGTTTGTTGCGAAAGCTTGAATTTTGTGTGTATGTTTGTGTTTGTTTGTGTGTCTGTCGACCTGCCAGCACTTTCATTTGGTAAGTCACATCATATATATATATATATATATATATATATATATATATATATATATATCAATTCATGACATCCATCTTTAAAAATTTCCTTTTTCTGGCGGACACACGTCCAGATCGTCCGCTTATGGTAACCTCTCGAAACTCTGGCATCTCTCTCTCCACATCCACCACCGCTGGCGGCTCACCTCCAACTACACAATGCTACGCGCTGTTCACATCCAACTACCCAACGCTACACAAGCGAATATTCCAACAATGAGTTAACCAGCCACCGACTCCACACAGCACAGTCAGTGATTTTCATACAGAGCGCTACGTGGCGTTACCAACATAAACACCTAAACAGCCTACTTACACTCTGTCTTCCTTGCGGCGTGGCGCTGCCCGCTCTTTCCATCGCCGCGTGTTTCAACGTCTTCACGATGCCGTTTCCCAGCGCTGCGCTGGTCGGTCTGCAATCGACTCTTTACGACTGCAGACGTTAAAATATTTTTGTTACTTTCCACTATTTTCCGATTTTACCGGATAGCCGTGTGCGTTAGCACGTCGCTTCCAATGTTCGGGAAGTTGTGTTGCACCAGAGATGGAATACGTCCAGCGGATTAACACTAACGATTCTGTTAAATAATTTAATTTTTCTTTTGACTCATTTCTATTGCTTCCATTTTCTTATTACTGATAAGAATACTTGTTTGCATTATGGAACAATTTATGTTATTGAATGAAGAATAGTAAAAGTTTTGCCCTGTTTTTAAAATATGAAGCAACAGTTCCTGATTGATTCAATGAATTACAGTATCATCGCCCAGTTCAGACAGCTACGGATAGAAACATGAAATTCGGAGAGGATGTTGATCTTGTACTTTAGGAATTGTTTAAAAAACTATATTTCGAAATTTCATCCCTAAAGGTGAGAAATAGTGGAAGGAAATTTTCATGAAATTGTGTCGCTGTTAAGGCAGTTTTGAAGCCAAAAGTACGAAAATTGGTTTTTGGTTAGTCGGTCAGAAATTAAATTCAACACCTAAGAGGATGAAATAGGAGACGAAAGGTTTATGGAAATATTATGGAAGCATTTTTGAACCTAAATGTATGAAAGTGTTTATTGCTTTCGATCATAAATTTAAAAAATGTGTTTCACTGTTTTGGTATTTCACTCCAATGCGAGCGTAATATGTGGTGGTAATTTTTGTGAAAATATTTCGTAACGTTAAAACATTAATAATGCTAGGCAGGCATAGTGTATTAGGTAGGGATTTTTGCAAATTCTACCCGTAAGTAGGTGAAATAGAAAGTGAAAGGTTTTTTAAAGTATGCTTCTATTAAGGCAGTTTTGAAGCTACAACTACGAAAATTGGTATTTGATCCCTCGGCCATAAATTACAAATACGGCTTCCAGCATTTTTGGAAATTCACCCCTAAAGGGGTTGAATAATGCATGGAAAGAAGTGTTAAACCATTTTTAAAGCTACAGCTATGAATATTGGTATTTGAGATCTAAATTAGAAATAAACAATTGCGTGCTTCAGTGTTTCTGGGAATCCAACTCATAAGTGGGTGAAATAGGGGATGAATATATTTCATTACGAAATCAATATTGGTTTAGGGGCAGAAGTACATTCTTAAAAGGCAATGTTTCTGTGGTCTTAAATAACGCGAAAAGTTTGGGTGTTTCAGTTTGTAAACTAAATCAAAGAAAGCTGTTTAACAGTCACTACGACAAATCGGCTTTGTCAGAACTTTATAGAAAAAGAAAGGGATCCTTCATACATTAATTTTTCAGTAGGCCTAATATCTGTTTCTAAAATTAGTTTGTTGTAGTTACTATGCCAACTAATCATTACTGATTATGAAATAGATACAAGGTTTAAAAGCGATTCCCCTTTGAGATTAGAGAATTCATTACCAGATGTAAGACTGTCAGGAATGTCTTTTGAAACACTAACTCGATTTGTCAGTTCCTTTTTTTAACTCGCTTTGGAAAACTTTAATTAAACAAAACCAATCAGCTGCGTAAAGGATGACAAACTCTTTCAAAGAGAGCAAATTTACAAATGAGTTGTGGGCATAACAACATACATAAAAATATCTATTACATACATATAAATATCTTGTGAAGCACTTACGGTATTTGTCTCTTTCATTTTTTAACTCGCTATATGAAATTAATTTAAATTGGATGGATACTTTAATTAGACAAAGACTATCAGCCATGTAAGGGGTGACCAACTCTTTCACAAAGTGCACATTTACAAGAGTTGTGGGCATAAAAACATACAAATTCGATTACGTGAAAACAAAAAGCTAAAAAGAAACCTGTGTCGACCATATAATACGCGCGAGCGGAGCAGCAAGCGCTAAGCTAGTACACGATAAATTAAATAAAAAAGTAGGATGTGCCGGCCAACATGTATGTCGATTTTAGGCGGGTTCCCATATAGGACTGGGGTAATAGACAAGTCTAGTATAGACGTTCCGCCTCAATTACACGATTTGTGAACATTTCGAAAACGTTCTGACACTTTCACATAAATAACGCTACAGTCAAACAGAAAGGGCATCCTACCGCCCTATGAGTCTAACACTGCCACAGTTTTTATGTTGAAATATAATCTGATCGGCAAATTGAACAGATTGTATCAATCCAACTTGAAGCCAAATGCTAGCAACCGATACTCCAGTCAGTCCATATTCGAACAACGTGTTGATTAAAATTTCAACAATTTAAAAGGGAAATGCATAGGTTAAATTTAGATATAGTGGGAATTAGTGAACGTCAGTGGCAGGAGGAACAAGATTTCTGGTCAGGTGAACACAGGGTTATGAATTCAAAATCTAATAGCGGTAATGCAGGTGTTGGTTAAGTAATGAATATGAAAATAGGAATACGGGTAAGCTACTATAAAACAGCATAGCGAACGCATTATTGTGCCAAGATAGATACGAAGCCCACGCCTACCACAGTAGTACAAGTTTATATGACAACTAGCTCTGCAGATAACGAAGAGATTGATGAAATGTATGATGAGATAAAAGAAATTATTCAGATAGTGAAGAGAGACGAAAATTTAATAGTCATGGCTGACTGAACTCGATAGTAGGAAAAGGAAGAGAAGGAAACGTAGTAGGTGAATATGGAATGGGACTAAGGAATGGAAGAGAAAGCCGCCTGGTAGAATTTTGTACGGAGCATAACTTAATCATAGCTAACACTTGGTTCAAGAATCATAAAAGAAGATTGCATACATGGAAGAAGCCTGGAGATACTGGAGGGTCTCAGATAGATAACATAATTATAAGACAGAGATTCAGGAACCAGGTTTTAAATTGTAAGACATTTCCAGGGGCAGATGTGGACTCTGACCACAATCTATTGGTTGTGAACTGTGGATTAAAACTGAAGAAACTGCAAAAGGTGGGAAGTTGAGGAGTTGGGACAAGGAAAAACTGAAAGAACCACAGGTTGTCGAGAGCTTCAGGGAGAGCATTAGCGAACGGTTGACAAGAATGGAGGAAACAAATACAGTAGAGAAAGAATGGGTAGCTTTGAGAGATGAAATAGCGCGTCTCAAAAATGAGATCGAAAGGAAGTGAAAAATGGCTAAGCAAGGATGGCTAGGGCACAAAGGTAAGGATGTAGAGGCATATATAACTAGGGGTAAGATAGATACTGCCTACAGGAAAATTAAAGAGACCATTGGAGGAAAGAGCACCACTAGCTTGAATATCAAGAGCTCAGATGGAAACCCAGTTCTAAGCAAAGAAGGGAAAGCAGAAAGGTGGAAGGAGTATACAGAGGGTCTATACAAGGGCGATGTTCTTGAGGACAATATTATAGAAATGGAAGAGAGTGTAGATGAAGATGAAACAGGAGATATGATACTGCGCGAAGAGTTTGACAGAGCACTGAAAGACTGAGTCGAAACAAGGCCCCGGGAGTAGACAACATTCCATTAGAGCTACTGACAGCCTAGGGAGTGCCAGGCTTAACAAAACTCTACCATCTATTGAGCAAGATGTATGAAACAGGCGAAATACCCTCAGACTTCAAGAAGAATATAATGATTCCAATCCCAAAGAAAGATGTGAAAATTGCTGAACTATCAGTTTAATAAGCCACGGCTGCAAAATACTAACACGAATCCTTTACAGACGAATGGGAAAACTGGCAGCAGCCGACCTCGGGGAAGGTCAGTTTGATTCCGTAGAAATGTTGGAACACGTGAGGCAATACTGACCCTACGACTTATCTCAGAAAATAGATTAAAGAAAGGCAAACCTACGTTTCTAACATTTGTAGACTTAGAGAAAGCCTTTGACAATGTTTACCGGAATACTCTCTTTCAAATTCTGAAGGTTGCAGGGGTAAAATACAGGGAGCGAAAGGCTATTTACAATTTGTACAGAAACCAGATGGCAGTTATAAGAGTCGAGGGCACGATAGGGAAACAGTGGTTTGGAAGGGAGTGAGACGGGATTGTACCCTATCCCCAATATTATTCAATCTGTATATTGAGCAAGCTGTAAGGGAATCTAAAGAAAAATTCGGAATAGGAATTAAAATCCATGGAGAAGAAATAAAAACTTTGAGGTTCGCCGATGGCATTGTAATTCTGTCAGACAGTAAAGGACCTGGAAGAGCAGCTGAATGGAATGGACATTGTCTTGAAAGACGGATATAAGATGAACATCAACAAAAGCAAAACGAGGATAATGGAAAGTAGTCGAATTAAATCGGGCGATGCTGCTGGAATTAGGTTAGGAAATGAGATGCTTAAAGTAGTAGAGGATTTTTTCTATTTGGGGAGCAAAACAACTGATGGAGGTCCAAGTAGAGAGGATATAAAATGTAGACTGGCAATGGCAAAGAAAGCGGTTCTGAAGAAGTGAAATTTGTTAACTTCGAGTATAGATTTAAGTGTCAGGAAGTCGTTTCTGAAAGTATTTGTATCGAGTGTAGCCATGCATGGAGTGAAACGTGGACGATAAATAGTTTAGACAAGAGGGGAATTGAAGCTTTTGGAATGTGGTGCTACAGAAGAATGCTGAAGATTAGACGGGTAGATCAAATAACTAATGAGGAGGTATTAAATAGGATTGGGGAGAAGAGGAGTTTGTGGCACAACTTGACTAGAAGAAGGGATCGGTTGGTAGGACATGTTCTGAGGCATCAAGGGATTACCAATTTAGTATTGGAGGGCAGCGTGAAGGGTAAAAATTGTAGAGGGAGGCCAAGAGATAAAGACACTAAATATATTCAGAAGGATGTAGGTAGCAGTAGGTACTGGGAGATGAAGAAGCTTGCACAGGATAGAATAGCATGAAGCGCTGCATCAAACCAGTCTCTGGACTGAAGACCACTACAACAACAACAACAACAACAACAAAATCTCCACCGTTTGTGATCTTCTTTTCATTACAGAAGATGAGCCATTCTTTGATGAGGAAGGAAATGCCCATTTGAAGACTATTGTGTATATGTAACGTTAAGTAACCTTTTCATGTGGAGATCGAAGGAAGCACAGCACGCGAAGACGATAAGCCGTGTTCCTTATCACGACTCATCGGATTCTGAGGAATTTTGATCAGTTGGCAACAGGGACACGTGGCATCACAGAGACAGATCGCAGAGACAGTCAACTGTAGTGCAGAGAGTGCAGAACGACTGGTGACGTCATTCACTCAGAAGAACAGTGTAGCAAAAAACGTGTGCGCTGATCCTTAGAGAAGTACTACATCACCGCAGAAGATGGCAGAATTGTTCGCTTGTCCCTGACTAATGGACAGATGACAAGTGTTGAAATCCAGGTAGAGGACATAGGCGTTGATTCACCACGAACCGTCGGCATCAGACTGCTGGATAGTAATCTCGAGTCACCATTCGTTTATACTATGATTTCGGCGGTAAAAGACGACAGATCAACTGAGACACTCAGTGCCATTCTGTGATGTCCAGTAGACATTTGGAGACCCATATCTCTCCAGCTCTTAGAATCATGGAGTAGTTATTTAAGGATGGCAGAAAGTTCGCCAGTTTTTGGCAGTAATGGTAAATGGCGTTGTCATACTATTCATGACTAAGGTACCAAGTGGAAGATTAAAGAATAATGTAAGACCCCGAGAGTGTACGTCGCACCACAAATGCCTGAGGACTGAACGGACCATTGACTGGCCTGACAGATGCCCTGATAGGTCAAGTATGCGATTTCATACCAGTGTCCTGTAGGCGACCTTCATGAATCATTGTATCATGTGTGCCAGCGCGTGTCTGCCTTTCACTTGACAGCACCTTTATGAGGACTTGTGTACATCAGCTAGGAATCATGTTTTATTCAGCGTTGTGTCGAGTGACAAACACGTACGCTTGCGGCACTAGTCTGTATCCACGCTCCCACTACGACAGTATTCTAGCTTTTTATTTTTCTTGCCGACGCTACATCGAAAAATATGTTTATAAAAATCCCAGATCGACACTGACGGACCAATCGAGAAATCATGAGAATGTGATCTTTCTGCAAACGTACAGTCAATGAAATCTGCGAAAAGACAGAGAAAAATTAATGTTAAGGACCGTTCCGGTGGAGCGTTCTTTAGACAGGTAGTAGACATAGATGGTGAAGAGAATAGGCCTTGCCATTGACAAAAGATGCCATTTAGAGTTAACTAAATGTGAACATAGAGAAAGTAGCATAAACGTTTCAGGTGAATGGGCGACGGTCTGAAAATGTGTTCTTCCAGATATAATACAGTGTCATAAGTAATGCTCCTAATTACTAGATCATATGATATTTGTTTACTTCCGTGTCGGACCTACTTGCTACGTCCGTCGTCAAGGGATTTCACGTTATACAGGCTGATTCAGCTGTCTATCTGTATTATATAGGTGATAGTGGGTATAAGTGTAGGTATTTTTTTTAGTGACTGAGGACAGGCAACTGGATAACATTACCTGTACATCAGAGGCTACTTCATCTGCAGACTAATAACTGTAGCTGTTAGGAGTAGTATATTTTTAAGTTGGTTAGTACCTCGAAGTACGGCTGGCAATAGCAATCCATTAATGCTTATTTTCCTCTGAACACCATGCCCGATGTTGAACTGTGATGCTTGGACGCAAAACGGGAATTCTATGCTACAGACGTAGTTCACTTAGTGGCACATTTACTACTCTGCAGAAAACATCTGGTAGTAAGTTATGTGATGTGTTTGCGTGAACACTGACACAGAGAAAAAACAAGAAAAGTGTGTAGATCAAATTAGAGCGTATAAAAATAACTCTACTTCTGTCCGTTATTATTGAACTATTTAAAATAAAGTAATGTTGTAATCACTAATATTAATTGCAAGACTTCACGACGCACAATATCTTATCATTTCTATATGGACTACAGAAATATCAATTTCAAATTTTAAAATGGAAATATGTGTTATCTAGTCTTAGTATAGTAAATATGGAAGAGACGAGCTATCTGCGTTTTACTCTCTGATCCTCGACATGAAAGAAACCTGGAACGTAGGATTTAGCTTTCTTTTTGAATATCAAACTGATTCTATTTTATGCGGAGATTCGTGTAATTTTACAGGACTGTCGCGTTCACCTGTTGGGTAATTCCATCTGAGGAAGCTAAGAGTCTATTAAGGAGTTCTGAGCAGTTGAGTTAATTTATGAAAGTTATGAGCACAGTTGGCTCCTTGTGGTTGGAATTTCAACCGAAGCCGCGCGGGGTTAGCCGAGCGGACGCGAGGAGGTATAGCGTAACCGCAAAAAAAAAAAAAAAAAAAAAAAAAAAAAAAAAAAAAAAAAAAAAAAAAAAAAAAAAAAAAATATTTGCCGGCACGGTAGCTCAGCGTGTTCGGTCAGAGGGTTTAGCTACCCTCTGTAATAAAAAAACCGGAGTGAACTGATCAAAGAACAACCTGGACGGGTGTCATCGGACGTCCGCCACGAACAAATTCAACGAACAATATAGAACAAAATGAGATAAAAAAGAAAAAGCGGTCTAAGGCGCTGCAGTCATGGACTGTGTGGCTGGCCCCGGCGGAGGTTCGAGTCCTACCTCGGGCATGGGTGTGTGTGTTTGTCCTTAGGATAATTTAGGTTAAGTTGTGTGTAAGCTAAGGGACTGATGATCTTAGCAGTTAAGTCCCATAATATTTCACACACATTTGAACATTTTTTTGAATATTTCAACCAACTGGTCGTCAAGGGCACGCCGTCTCAGTATGGTTCTCTGGTTAAATACGGTAACAGTTCTGCTTTTCTGTTTGCCACGGCCTTAAGGCATCGGAAGATTCGTGGAAACAGAAATTGATTTTTAAATAATAACTAGACTGAAAGTGATAAACACACAAGTGTTTTTATTCCAAGCTTTAGAGATATACAATGTACAATTACGCCAATAGCTACGGCAAAAATAAAGCACAAAGCAAAGTGATTTTAAATGCTTCCACAATATTCCTTTTATAAGACGACATGTTCTAAAAACCACCGCATTTTGCAGAAGGGTACACTATTGCAGTCACCGTTGTAAGGACGTCTGGTCAGAAGGGAGTACTTCCATATCGTCGGACTCAAGAAAGCTAAAAGGTATTTTAAATTCTCTTCGTTTTTGAACTTGAGCACAGACTTTATCTTTGAGCTTACAACAGACAAATAACGTCTGGTAGCATCAGGCCGACAGTTAATACCTTTCCTTTCTATCCAGCGACCAGAAAAGAACTAGGTGAGCACTTACCAAGTCACACGTGAGTAATGAAGCGAGCACCCATTGTACTGATGTCCATGTATTTCAGGTAATACCTCGTCTACGAAACTCTTACGGTGACCGGGACTTGCTTATCACAGATTGAGACCAGTCATAATTAATATAGGGACCTGTCGTGAGAACATAGATAGCAGCTTTTCATTAGAAGGCCTCAATTTTCCGAGAAAATTGATATTGAAGTTTTATCTGCACCGCTTGTATCCACAACGTTATGTGTGTTTCAAGCAAGCGAACGTAATGCAGTGGTTAAGGTTCACGGCCATCACGCTGGCGACACACATTCAAATACTGTCCACTTATGTTCTTTTCAGTTTCATCGTACAGAATATTATTAAATAGCATATGTGATGCAAAATTATTCAAATCTAGTCATTTATGTCGAAATAATTTCATTAACAAATTAGTCATTAGAGCACACTTGATTTTCAAATATGTATTCCGTTTGTTACAGAGTAGATTACAGAATAGTCTTCCTTACTCTCTTTCTGTGGATGTAGAGTGCTACGGATAGTATCTGATAGGAGAAACAGAAACACAATTTCGTAGAACACCACACAAATTTTATGAACGCATAATTCGATGGAATAATTTTTAGAGTGTTCGTGCTTGCTTTTCTTTCAGCTACAAAGATTTAACGGTAAAGTGTCAGTCTGCCATCAGCACGGATCAATTCTCTACACATATTTTTCTTCCCCCACGTATGGAAGAATTATAGATTTTTAAGAACTCTTCGTATAGCCTTTTGTGAACTTCCCCGATATTTTAAATTTATGAGTCAACTCTTTTATAAACATTCCAACCATATTTCCAATCTAGTTCTTGCCCACGTAAGAAAACGTAAGTGAATATCTTTCCTAATACAGTTATGGTGCCGCGCGGAGTGGCCGCGCGGTTTGAGGCGCCATGTCACGGACTGCGCGGCCCCTCTCGCTGGAGGTTCGAGTCCTTCCTCGGGAATGGGTGTGTGAGTTGTTCTTAGCTTAAGTTAGTTTAAGTATTGTGTAAGTTTATGAACCGATGACCTAAGCAGTTTTGTCCCTTAGCAATTCACAAACACACAGTTATGGTATACTGTGCTGTGAAGGAATGACTGATCTTTTTCAAAACGGTTTTCATTTTTTGTTCTGCAAGGGATCTATAGTACGTCGATTGATACTGGTATTAATTACATAGTCGAGGTCAAAATTAGGGATGAGTATTTAACTAGATTTCTTCCGCAGCTGGTATTGCTTCATCCATCTTTGTCCACTGTTTGCAGCTGTTCCAGTACTTGGAAGTCTAACTACGATTTACAAACGGAGTACACATTTGAAGGAAGTGTGCTGCAGTGATTGGTTTCTTAATGAACTTATTACGGAGAAAATGACTGTTTCTGAATAATTTTGCAAGCCATGTACTATGTAATGGAATTCTGTACGATGAAGTTAAAGAAAAGTACACGATTTAGTTTTGTTCCCATACCGCCAGCAGGTAACCGTGAATGTTTGCCGCTACACGAAGCTCGCTTTTCCGAATCGTGATTCAATTTACACGTATAGTAAAAAATCCTGTTTGATAAACATCCGCAACTTAGCATTACAGCAGAGGTCGACAATACCGATTCTGTTTTAATGGTCCTTTTATTTAGAATACGACAGATTTCGGACTCCTATACGCCGATAATCAGGTGTAAAAAATTTTGTGTTGTGTCCACGAGTGCCGCGGTGGATGAGTATAAGACGCGGTGCATGACCAGCGAACACAGAGCGCGAAGTGAAAGTTCGGTAGCCGGATAATCAGAAGAGGACCTTCTTCAATATGCCTAAGTCTCATAGAAATTAGTGATTAATAAGTCTGATGGTCCCCTCGTCAGCTGTGCAGTATTTCCGACGTTGCGGTGGAAACAACAACCCCGTAGGTAGTTATACATAACTGATTGACCATTCATACAGTATAACAGGTGTTTACATACAGATTTTCAAGTATGAAAATGTAAAAACTGAATGAAAAGTTGAAGAGTCCGCAATAGATACGTAGGCGGCTATGGACACATTACGCTCCTCCTAGTTGCTTAAAGGTGTTGTAGGTTGCATATCGCTTTCGCAGATAACATAGTTGCACCACTTTGTACTTCACACTGCTGTGCAATCAGCACCAGCTCATAGAGCTGTGTGCAATCTAAAAATTGTAGTTAACTAACGATAGTGCATCGGGTATGCATATATTGTTGCTCGTTGGTACTGCAAATGGCTCTTACAGTCTGTGAATGATGTCTAGGGTGACCATAAAATGCTCTTCTTCATTCTGATGAAACATCCCTCATTTTCAAATAATTGACTTCGTTCTTGGTCACCAAAAGTCTTTAATTCTTACTCCTGAAACGTTTCACTGTACGACATTCTCAGATCTGTGGTACAAGAAATAATATAAGAATGGATGGAAATAGCTATTATACAGTAACAAGATGTAGCGTAAGCATCGGTGACACGTTAAGTCGAATTATGAGCCTTAATGCAATTGATAAACAGTATTTGCTCAAAACTGATCTTCTTACGTAATATAAAAGGCCAAACAAGCCCTTGCAGTGCGGTGTATTAAAAGTAAACATTATAAGCCGTCAGGTGACGTTAGAAGCAAACACCATATCTCAAACTATAATCTCTCTGATATGTAAATTTTGAACTGCGAACGATTTGTAAAACATTCTTACAATTTATAACCCTTCCTTAATTGCCCTTCACAACACAATTAAAGTATCACCTTTCAAAACACTGTAATTGTCTGCCATTGTGATGTAGACGTTTGAAATGTACTCAGAATTTCCTTCTACTTTTCTCTGTAATGATGAAATAGTTTGGCGGCGCATTTGCGAAGTCACCCTCGCGCTGGCTTCAAAGGGGAAGGTGTCGTACTCGGGAAAAACCAAAAGGCCAGAGCCTGGAAGGCCACGTGAGGTGTAAGGTGTGTTAATGATATCACACTATCACCACATTTTAAACAATTCTGTCCAATGCCACCGTGGACGCGTAGCACGATAGGCAAGTCGTCGCATTTCGTCTTACCCACATTTCATCTTTTCTTTTAACTGACCTGCGATGGATGTCAGAACCACAACGCCTGAAATTATGGGTGGCCGAGAAACGTATTTCAGACACAACACTGTTCAGTTTGACACGAAAAGGCCTTAGGATGTGACATAATGTGCGTCTTGTGGCGTTGATTCCCACACATTTCACGGTCTAAAACGACAGTTCGCAGTGTGATGAGCTGGACAACTTTTGACACTGCTGACACACAGCGGTGGTTCAGCCGTTCTCTAAGGATATCATTGACTTGCAACCCCACTGAACATGAACGCTACTCTTTGGAGTGTTGTGCAACAGCGGTGTTTGTTCCAGTGTGCAGCGTGCAACCGCTAGAGACTGTTTAAAGAGATCTGATGGAATCTGAACGCGAGCCGAAGTAGCAAAGCGTACTTCTGCTTTTCCAGCCCTCATGTATCAGGCCGTTCTATGGCCTGTTCGTGGAGGGGTGTGGCATTGAAAGATGCATTAATAAAAACGGCAAAGGATCCCACTATGACTCCCCAGTAAGGTAACACACTCAGTGCCGCCTGCTGCCTTTGTAGAGCACTTTAAGATTGCTCCTGTACAGAAACGACCTGTGACTAGAATCCTAGTTGACTGCAGGCGGGCTATACTGCAGCTCTTGCACCTACCTACTACCAGGCATACGGTATCAGGGGGTTGTCAAACGGATGCCTGCCTGTAGGGTGTACTTGGTAGTATGGACAGAAAACAAAGAGCATATTATCTGATGTGATATACACGTCCACGTTTGTATTCACTCGATTCTATCAATTCATTTTTTGGGGTACTTAATTTATCTCAATGTATCACCAAGACTTACGCAATATCTAGTTACTGCATTAAATCTCCTTTTATTCTTACGTTATTTCTTGTAGCACAGATCTGACAATACTGTTTAGGGAAACACGTCAGGGAAAAAAAAAATCTTTTGTCCACTAAGGCAAAAAGAAATTATTTGAGCCAAACATGGTAGCTGACCCATTGAAGAATTATTATCCAAAGTACAGTATGGCTACAATTGAGTATACGAATGCAAAAAACTTTCAACACTGCAGCACTGAAAACCCTTATCAGAGTGGAGTGCAGGTAGTATGAAAGAAATAGTGGGAGCTCTCTTCTCCCACCAAACAATAATCTACATAGATATGCTGATAACATATTGCTACCTTTTCCTTTTTTTTATTAAAGAACGTAAAAGAAACCCATTCGGTATTTTGTAGCAGGGGAAAATGGAAGAGCATACTCAGCCAATGCACTGATGAGTGTTAGAACGTGTTTTTGATGCTACTGGCACACCATTATGGAGTAATAAGTGGAGCATAGTGTAGGGGTAACGTGTTTGATTAATAATCGAAACCTCCTCGGTTCTGGGTTAGAACCCCACCAACACTTAAATAAAAATCATCAGCAGTAGCGGCTGAAGACTTAGGCATAAGAAGTTACCCTCATTCAAAACAGAGGTTCAGGTCTCTCTCTAGCCTTTAGGGTGGAAACTACCTCCAAAGGCACACAGTGTGTATTCCCAGGCCATGTGGCTCGTACCGAAAAAGTTTTATGATGATCTCTCCATTGGAAAAACATTTTGGACTAGGACTGCACTCAAATCTCTGGCAGGAGACTGGCAAGGTGGAGATCACCAGGAGAGAAAGAAGGGTGACGTTGTACTAATCGGGGCGTGGAACGTTAGAAGCCTGAACGTGATAAAGAAGCTAGAAAATGTGGAAACGGAAATGCTACTGCTTAATCTACACATAGTGGGGATAAGTGTTTGATAGAAGACAAGGATTTTCGGTCAGATGAGTATAGGGTAATATCAGCAGCAACAGAAAACCGTACAAAGAGAGTAGGATCGTTATGAATGGGAAGGTAGGGCAGCGAGCGAGTTACTGTTAGCAGTTCAACGATAGAAGTGTTCTCATCAGAAACTACAGCAAACCGACAACGACACGCTGACGTCGGAACAGAAGATGAAGAGATGGAGAAAAAAATATGAGGATATTGAATGGGCCATTCAGTACGTAAATTGAGGAAAAAATCTAATAGCCATGGGGGACAGGAATGCCGTTGTAGGGGAAGGAAAGGAAGAAAAGGTTAGAGTAGAATATGGGCTCAGTAGTAGGAATGAGGGAGGAGTAAGGTTAATGGAATTCTGCAATAAATTTCAACCAGGCGTTAGTGCAAGCAATAAGATGAGTTATTTCTGAAGGCCACAGATGCTGTCCTTGCAAGCTTCTTGGGCCTAGAAGTAGATAGATTCAGGACCTTTGTCAGCCTTGTATTAAATTTTGTCAGACTGTTTATCCTTCTACTTTTGTCCGAGGGACAATCGCGGAAATCCTTCCACCAATATCTTTACTTTGCCAACCCTGGCTTCTTTCACGCTTTTAATGTTAATTAACTATCTTGATTAGTGAATGTAAGTTGTTACTTGTTAAAAATCGTGGTTAATTGGAAATAAACAGTTTTGTGACTCTTAGCACATTCTATCATTCCAGTAGGTGGAAACCTGATGAGCTGATTTTGGAGAATTAATATTAATGGGAGAATGGTCCTGGCCGAATGATACAGTCACTTGCATTTCTAATGCGTTATATACAGATTTCAAAAGTGCTTCAAATGGCTCCGAACACTGTGGGACTTAACATCTGAGTTCATCAGTCCCCTAGAACTCAGAACTACTTAAACCTAACTACTCTAAGGACATCACACACATCAATGCCCGAGGCAGGATTCGAACCTGCGACTGTAGCGGTCGCGCGGTTCCAGACTGAAACGCCTAGAACCACTCGGCCAATGCGACCGGCTACAGATTTCGGGTCACTGGAAGTTCTTTCTCTGTGCTGACGTAAATTCCGGGATAGAAACTTCATAGTAGGTACCCTGTACCTTATTTTTACACCCAACCTCTCACACGCTCCGACGTGAATTGCTTTGTTTGCCAGTGCGATAAGTCACCAGCAAAAAAGCTGAAGATTTATGCTTACAGATTCAACTTCGAATTATCGTTTTTTCTGACTAGCTGATCTCCTTTTACTCTGAGAACTAAGTAAACAGTAAAGGTAAAGGAGTATATTGCGTGTGTTGGTCATTCAATGTTTCCAGCTTTCAAACTCACTATTCAAAAAATAGTGAAAACGAGCGACATGAAAGTTTCTGAGAAAAAATAAATAATAACAGCAATTATAATAATATAGCAGTTATAATTAAGTTTGGCATATTCCATCAGCTAGTTGATGGTTATCATAAGTTGTCTGTTCACTCCTAAGAAACTGCAGTATGAACTCTGAGATTTTCTTAAGATTCCTGTACTGAATGGGATTCTGTTCCTTTTCACTCGCACTAGAGAAGCGAAAAAGCAACTTTGTTTAGATATACCACTTTTCTCCTAAACGCGGTCCCATGGCAACAGTTCAGTTCGCTTCAGGAGGAGCATAATATCACGGAGCTAGTGAGACACCGATGCCAGGAGCACTCTCTCACTGATGCAGTAGCAGAAAGCATATCAGTTTCCACACAGAGCGAAATATAAGATAAATTATTGTATTTGACAAGTAATATGATCTTCCTGCAGTCGAAAAATAAAATTCTTCATTGTCACTTGTTACCTATGAATTGTTCAGTATATTTCTTCAAAGTTGCAATAAAATATTCAATGAGTCTGGAACGATAATTCACCTTCAGTCCAGGAATTAAGTCTACGCTCATAGACCTGCCAAACAAATTGTGATGTTTCCAAATTTCAGATTTTCTGTATTATTCTCACACTTTGGTGTTTTTACCCAAACCTTGTTGAACCAATGGGTTACAGGATGACAACTAAAAGAGTATAGGCTTTATTCTACACACTTACGGGAATGCGTTACTAATTTGTACTTCGATTCTTACTGATAATTACAATTATTTGAATATATATACAATACTATATTAACATTGGAAATGTAAGTAAAATATCCTGTGATTTACGTATTTGCGCATTACATGTTTACATCCATAACTGTGTAATGATAACATTATTCGTTCATAAAGTATGTTCGTCATGTTATTTAATGTTCAGATGCATACACAACTAGCTACTCAAGAATAACGTAGAATTTTTATGTTACTTTGCTTAAGATAAGATCAGTTTAGAATTGCTCATATTTCCGTTGCCGCCATTTCAGAAAATCAGTAGTGGTACACTGTTGGTGGTGACGTTTCCACAGAGCACTTGACGCTGTAGATAGCGGTTTTTCTAACTAGCTAGTTCATTAATTGGTTTATGCAGAACCGCTCTCAATGCGAGCGATGGATCCTAGCTGGTTAGAAAACATTCTAGAGCGCAAGAATACTTCCAGTTGTCAAAGAACTTTGGGAGTCCACATATTATTGCAAAAAATCTTGTTCGGAGAGGAATTTAGTTTTTAGTAAGATTTACAGTATGAGTTATGAGGTAGAGTTACATGCATTAATTGACTCAGATACTAATGAGAGTGGTAACATTTGACCGATTTGGTTTTAAGAGGTTTAAGGACTGTCTCATCTCTAACAACGTGTTTCCCGTTATTTGCATTATCGTGGTGTTAATTTAATACCTGGCTTTATTGGGATATAGAGTAGTGTTGTCTAGTGGCTTTTTTTATGCAATATCAATTTTTCATAGTCAGACGACTGTACCGAATAGAGGTTACTACACCAATGTTACGTTATGTGGGCTACTTGTCAATCAGTTGGAACGCAATTCAGGTCTTTATAGTCCATCCTAGTGACTGGACGTCTGCTGGACTTCGGTGTTCACTTACGTAAACAAAAACAGCTACAGCCGTCCTTATAATGCCATTTATGTAGTTAATAGTTGATGGCTGGAGAGACAACATCGTGGTTACTTCAGAATCAGCTAACACCTGAAGACAGTGCACTGAAACACCGAAATGAGTAACCATAGAATAAATGACATCATAAGCACGGCTGTATGTTTTTCGTTGTTTTTACGCCGTTCACATCGTCTGAATACTTTTGAGCATCATAATACTCCAGTCTAGTCTCCTTACAGTTTATATTGAGTAACTGATTTTACTGAAAGATTAAAAGGAAAACACACGAGCCAGCAAAGTAATCCGAAACCTTGGTCCGGTATTCAAGAGTAATGAATAATCTGTTAAATAGTAGCCAAACGTGTGTTCTTTCTTATCACCATATGTCAACAGAGGAATACACAGAAATGACTAGTTACGATGTCCAACTACGAAGTCTTGCTTTACTATTGATAAAAAAAAGAAAAATTCAGAAAATCTACCATTTCCCTAGGTGTTAGAAAAAAATCTTCGTCACGAAAACGTTTCTAGATTTCCCAGGTGCTACAGAGAATGACAAATATCTTAACGCATGAGTAAACCGTTGAAATAAATTTTGTTATCCATGTTGTTTCTCCTGTTTGACACTAAAATAATAAGTTGTTGGTAATGAGAAAGTCGCCAAATGGCGCAGGTAGTCTGAAATAGTTAAGCAATACCATTAATTCCGGATCTACTTAAAAGCAAAGTAAGCTAGAACGTTAAGTGTAACGGCAACAGCAATGATGAAATTTAGCAGGAACGAGAATAAACAAGAAGAGATTAGAAGAAATTTCAGGCGAAATTCAATACAAAAATCGAAAGGATTCAGCTTACAAAAAAATAAGATCATGTGGTATCGTAGAAACTATGACATAAATTTATTTAACGAAGTTACTGTCCTTAAATAATGGTACATAAATACTGAAAATGGTGACACATACCAGGGAACACTGCAAGATAATTTTCTGTAAACTTTTGTAGCTGCTAAAAGGATACTGAACGCATTTGAAGTATATCCTTACGGAACTATTCAGAAAATTTAAATGAGGAAATGAAGCATTAACTCAATGGATATCTGTCGAATAAAGTATTTAGGAACATTTTAAATACTAATTTGCTAGTTTAAGTATTCGTTAGTGGAATGACTAATCTCGAAATGGGGAAATTAAGAGTATTGAGATATTTGTGTGAATCGACACAGGTTGAAATTCGCATTGTTAGGAGTACGAGATATATACAGGGTGATCCATCTGAAGTTTCGGATGAGATTATCTATAAAACTATACATCGGATAAAAATAGTTGGTAAGACAAGTTTGTAAGCTCAGAGGGGGACATCAAACGCTACTACACGTGACCTCCAGCACCCGCCCCCTTGGCTTTTGAATCTTAAATGGAAACACCCATTTTTTGTTGCAGATTCGGATTCTCCATAAAAAATAATCAAGTTTTGTGTGAAACATTTTTTTTAACTATTGACAGATGGCGCTGAAATCAAGAGAAAAGTGAAATTGGGGAAGAACTCTGATATATTTATAATTATCCAGAAAGAAGCATCAAATCGGAAAAAATGTGCACCAATTCTTTCGTTATGCAAAATTAAGCTATTTTTGCACAAAATGTACTGTATCCTACTTTTAGCGTTACCCAGGAACAACGACATGGACCTTTGTAGAATGATGTTCCCATTGGGTGCTTCATTAGTGTGAGTCCTCTTGCCTCTCACAATTTGGTGTGTTTAATTAATGAAATTAGGCACGAAGAAATTGACAAAATTATCCCCATTTGCTTCAATGCATAAAGTCAATCATCTGCTAAAGTTGTACATAGTTCTAAGGACCACATGCCGTGGTATGGCTGCACACGCTCTTCGAATGCGTTGCTCCATATCGTTTCTGGTTGTGGGTTGTCCTTCATAAACAATGTTTTAAAAATAACCCCACAAGAAAAAATCAGATGTCAGGTCTGGTGAACGTGGAGCCACTCAATTGGTCCGCCGCGTCCTATCCACCGACCAGGATACCATAAATATAAAACGTTCCGCACATTTTTAGCATAATGGGGAGCTGCTCCGTCCTGTTGGTGCCACATTCTTTGCCTAGTTTCTAAATCAACTTCTTCCATTAGCTCCAACAAATCATCGCAGAGAAGGTGTAAATAAGATTCCCCAGCAAAATGTCGGTCAAAAAAAGTGCTTCATCGGTGAACGTAACGTATCTAAAACAATCATTGTCACCTCTTATCATTTCCAGTGCCCATTGGCAGAAATGCACTCGTATTTGGATGTCTCTCGGCGTTAGTGCTTGGGCAGTGTGATAAGATACGCATGATATTTATGTGCCTTCAAAATCCTCAAAACAGCTGATTTCGGTATTCCAGTTTGTCTCTTAATCGCGCGGCTACTAATTTCAGGATCCAGCTGAACACAGGCGAAAACGATAAGTGTACGAGCGTCATTTTCATTGTATTTGCGATGACGAGGTAGACGTGCATGTATCCATTTCGAAATTGTTGGGTGCAATTTCGAATTATGTTTTCGCTTGGATATCGTCTGTTTGGGAAACGATCCGCATACAATTGCGCAGCTGCAGCGTAATTGTTATGGCATTCACCTAAAATTAGCATATCAACAATTTCTGTAGGAGGATTGTGAGCCATATTTCGCCAAAGAATAATTTACTTTCGGCAGTTGATGTTTACGGTTCACAATCCGAAAGTGAAGTGACGTCTGAGGGCGTTGCACCAGTCATAGTTCGTAGTTTGGCCACGGTAGCGCCACAATCGGGTGAGTAATGCACTTGTGAAGAGTTCACTAACGAGATTTTAATACAATTCCGCCTCCCTCCATCAAAAACTGTGGCGGGTAGGATACATTTCGTAAAACAATAGCTTAATTTGGCGTAATGAAGGAATTGGTGCACATTTTGTATCGATTTGATGCGTCCTTCTCGGATCATCTTAAATAAATCGGAGTACTTCCCCAATTTTAATTTTTCTCGATTTCAGCGCCATGTGTCAATGGTTTAAAAAATGTTTCAGACAAAACTTGATTAGTTTTTTTATAGAGAATCAGAATCTGCAATAAAAAATCGGGGTTTCCATTTAAGATCTAAAAGTTGCCCCCGCCCCACCAAAGGGGGCTGGGGGGTCACGTGTAGTATCATTAGATGTCCCCCTTTGAGCTTACGAAGTTCTCTTACCCATTTTTACCCGATGTATAGTTTCGAGATAATCTCATACGAAACTTCAGATGGACCACCCTGTAGATTAAAGGATTATCAGAGGATCGGGAAAAAGTGTAGGACGACTCCAAACTCATTTAATGGATAACATTTGGAAGAGGGAGGAAAGATGTAATTAACAAGATAGCCAAACTTTCCTTTGTCAGCAAGATCAGTGCCAAAATTTGGTTGGTGTCTACTGCAGTAGCGTGCAAGCCAATGGTATCTGCGTACCGAGAGGCTTGTGAAAAGTTACAAAGTCTCACCATAACTTTTTATCACAGCTTACCAGGTTATAAGAAGCTTGTATGCACAGAAATTACCATATCTTGATCTATGATGCAGAGGTGGCTCCTAAAAGGGCAAGCCTCTGTTAGTGACAGGGTAAGCCCGTCTTAAGTAATTCTTCTTTACATTTACGATTCCCGTAAGCAGCACGGATTGGGACTACAGTGCCTTTTAAGGCACGGGTCCCGTAAGCAGCGTAGATATTACTTTACTTTTAAGACATGACTTTCTGCTCGTAGCGCTTGGTGATGAGGACGTAATTCGAAGCAGAACTCATGACTAAAGGCAATTTTATTCCAGTGAATGAGATTCCAGGCCGAAGACGTGTCTGGAGAGACGCCCCGGACAGAGGTAGGATACCAGCTTGAGTGTAGCCAGCCATACTGCCCGCCAACCAGGCGTGATGTTCTGGGGTATCACTCGTTTTCATAGCAGGGCTCCCATTACAACTACCGCTTGCCGTCCCATTCGGATAATTCCTTCGTAGTACGTCAGTCTCTTGACCGTCAAGGTTTTTTTTTTCCAAAATGTATTTTCACTCTGCAGCAGAAGGTGCGCTGATATGAAACTGTGTGCCAGGAAGGGACTTGACCCTGGGATCCTTGTCATTCCTGGTCAAGTGCTGTTCTGACTGAGCTACCCAAGTACGACTTACCAACCCTACAAAGTAGTTCAGTACTTTCGTTATTACCTTCGTTCCTATCTTACAAATTTCACAGTAAGTCGTCTCCTCCCGTTGCGGTACTAGAACTCTCAGAAGCAGGAAAGTTTCTTGGATGGCTCATTTGTTAAAATACTTCCCCCTGAAATGCAGATGTTCCAAATTCCATTCCCCGTCCTGTACATAGCTTTAATCTGCCAGGAAGTTAATTATTTTTCTTTTGAGAGTTTCAGGGTTATTTCATCACTTTTTCTGTGATAATCGAAATGTCATAGCATCCTAAGGTAAGAGAGCGGGGCAAACAAAGTTTTGTTCAGCCATAACCTTCTTCGTACAGCTGTCCTCTTTGTACAAATCTGTTTAAAGAGGTGCAGATTTTGTCTTCCCATGTTTCGAAGAAAGTAATTAACTCCAAATGATGTCTGTTATAAGAGAAGTGAAAAGGTACAACCTGAAGGGTAATTAAGCAAGAATTATTGCCCAGTGGCAGAAACTTCTGGAGATTAATTTTTAAACAATTTCACAGTCAGCCTCAGCGGGTTCTGAATATGCAGCATTCCTGCCGGGCTGAGATCTTGCGCGCTAATGGACGCATCGTAAACACTGAACTGCAGCGCCGAATTGCAAATGAGTTCCGCAGAATCGCAGTGAGAAAGAGGATAATGTTTCTTTGGAGTCTTATTGTAAAGTTCTGCTTCTATCCCAACCTTAAGAACCACAACAACTTGTAACCCATGATCATTCTCACGTTACGCTGAATAGTGAGTCAACCTTTTGGGTAGGGAGACATTTTATATCCTGTGGAATAATTAAGGTATATAATTAGACGTAAATACAACAAAAGTAACGAAAGAAAACCGAAGCACATTCAACGGAAGGGAGCTGCTTGGGTCAGGTATGTACTGTGTGACCGGTTTGTAGGCCTACGAAATAAATCTTCCTGGTGCCTATTTTTTTATGGTACTTCAGACCGAAGATTGACTTGATGCTACTCTGCACGATTATCTTGTGCAAGCCTCTTCACCTCTGCTCAAATAGCGCATCCTACATCTATTTTAAACTGTTTACTGTATTCAAGCGTTGGTGTACCTCTACAAATTGAGCAACAAATTTCTTAGTCCCTCTATTCGATTCAGTACGTCGTCATTAATTATTCGATCTACCAGTCTCATTTTCAACAAACGTTTTATCGTAGAGAGATTCAGCAATTGTGTAGATATTTGATATAAATTTCATTTATTCTTCTGTCTCAGTTGCACGTTTGCACATTTCTAATTTGATTACATGTTTCAATCATTCTGGATAATCTTTAGATCTCAAACAAAATATAGCTAAATATGTAGCAGCTAATATTTTACAATATGTAAAAGAGAAAAGAATTGTGCATAAATTTAAAATTTACCTTAGCAGTAGCGTCAACAACTCGTCTTTTCTTCCAGAACCACGTATCAGAGTACTGTGTTTTGCAGTTGCGTTCAGTGTTTTAAGTAGGTATGTTTCAACGAGAATATTTAATAACTATACCTTCTATAATTTTAGCACTATCTCGCCTGTAAAACTTATGACAACTCTACGTCGCCTTTCAGCTTCCTTTCGCCCTCACCCATCTAACTTCTCTCCAATTCATCTTCCTCGTTCCTCCCTCCCCCCCCCCCCCCCCCCCCTACGTCCAAAACATAACTATTTAAAACATTGAAAGCAGTACTCTGATACGTGGTTCTGGTAGACAAGACAGGTTTCTGAAGCAACTAGTGAGGTAAATTCTGCGTTTATGCACAATTTTTTCGTTTCTACTTTGTGGAAAATATTACACCTTACTTGCTTAGTTTTATTTTGTTTTAGATCTGAAGATGATCCAGAGTGATTGAAACATGTAATGAAATGAATAACGTTTAACTGAGACGGAACAATAAATGAAAATTATGTTTAAAGTTTTATCGTATCTAAAAGAACCACAACAACATTCTTGTATGGAGATGTGTGTTTGATATTGTAAGTTAGGAGGGTTACGTTTCTTCTGAACATCTGACTTGAAGGGCAACATTGTGTATAGATGAACACTACTTTCCATAATTTTGAAAACTTCAAGCGATTACAGACAACGGAAAGGAAACTCACTATAAATTAGCATTTTATTAGTTTCTAAATGTTAATTAAGCCCAAACAATACATGGTTAAATGCAAATATTAAATATTAGATTCCTCAAAATAGCCACCTTTTGCTTTAATAAATGCCTTGCATATTCTTGGCATGCGATGTGCCAATTTCGCCAGGCCTTCAGTTGAAATTTCTCTCCATTCTTTCTCCAATACCTCTCATAAGTGTGCTCCACTCATGTTACCCTGTTTTCGGATCCTCCTGTCCAATTCATTCCATAGCAGTTCGATTGGGTTACAGTCAGTAGACTGCGGAGACCATTCCATTATCGCTGGACCTACAAGATACGACCGCTTCCAAAGGCACATCGTACATCAAGCTGGCTTTCATCCCAACATGGCTGTTTCTAGGATTCAGCGTGGCTCCCTGGTGAAGGAAGGATCTTGCCTATTTTGTTCGAGTAGCTGCAGCAAATACCGACAGGACGAGAAAATTCAACCCGAGGTTTCGTATGAACCTTCTGGTGTTTGATGGGATAAAGATGTTCACGTTGAAAGACCGTGTTACACTGCCATGTGGTTCGCACTTATGGTGTGTGTTACTGCTCGGGTGCTCATAGAAGGTTGCTCTGAAAAACAGTTACTTATAGCGTTTTCAATCTCTGGTGTATGGTTTGTCTGCGAGTGTGCATTAGTACGTAAAATCAAATCAAATGATTCAAATGGCTCTAAGCACTATGGGACGTAACATCTGAGGTCATCAGTCGCATAGACTTGGAACTACTTAAACCTAACTAACCTAAGGACACCACACACAACCATTCCCGAGGCAGGATTCGAACCTGCGACCGCAGCAGCTGCGTGTTCCGGCACTTAAGTGCCTAGAACCCCTCGGCCACAGCGGCCGGCTACGTAAGGTCGTTTAACGTAAACTCCTCTCCAGTCTTGCAGACATGATGCGACTGACTGATGCGCGTTGGGATCACGTTCTTCATATAGCCGGAAAGCCTCTGTTGCAATCCTTTGTGAGCTTCCCTGTACACGAGAAGCTTGGCGGTGCACTTTGCATTTGTATACCCTACCGCCGTTGTTCATTTCCTTTTCGAGATAGGCACACAAATGACTGAAACTACACAGAGTATGAAACTACGGAATACAAAACAGCACTGTGCTCTATCATGGTCTACGTAAGACCGTGGAGTTCTTTGTGTGCCACGTAACAAATGAAGAAATACCACTGGTAAACACTCCGACATCCCAGTACACAAAGCAAGCCCCTTGGCTGCTTGTCTGTGTTAGTTTGTTTACCCATGGTCCCGTTTCGTTGGCCCTAGCGCGTCAAGAGTCTCAGAGAGTTTGCAGTTTGCAATGTCCCCTTTACTCCTCGGTTAGCTTGTGTGGTCCAAACTACATACATCTTTCTCCACACTCTAGAGATGCTAACAAGCAAATGAAACGTTTTCGAACAAAACTTTCTTAGCAAAATACATTCACATGGTGCACATATAGCAACCAACACAGAGTGTAACATACTTTTAGACACATCCTGTATTGTTCCCAAGGTAGCAGAGTTACTTCACTTAATTTATTTCGTTGGCCCCGATTTTGGTAAGTGTAGGGCATAGTCTCGTCTCAGCCATTCCTCAATACTTTCGTCTTCCTTCTGTTTAACATTTTTCGCATTGCAAACTGAATATTTTATGTTATTCTCAATGTTTTCCCGCCATATTATAGGATTTTGGGCTTGCGGATGTCAGTGGTAAAATTAATTCGATTAATAATCGTTATACGTAATATTGGGCGTAAACCTTTGAAGTGATAAAATATCGACGCCATCCGGCTGTAGTCACGAAATATGAAGGAATGAATAGATGTTGCACAAAGTGATGCTATTGACCTTTTCCTTCATTTACAGTGACGGTCTTGCAGAAGTAGTCTGAAGTCCAATTCTGTAAAGCTGTAGTGCGTAAACAAACGCTCTTAAACACTATAAAATAGCTGTCAAAGGCATGGCGATGCAGTGAATCAAGTCAAAACTAACGTAGAAGTCTCAAATATCAACAAAATTAGGCGTCAGAACTCATTTCCGTAAATTTCTTCGTATAGAACACGATGTCTTTTGCGGCAGGTTACTTTCCATGTATTTTCCATAACAACGAAATATATACTACCTGCACTGATAAAACGTTCCAAAACGTGGTGTAAAACAAAAGCAGTTCAAGTCATGGAGAGGAATAACCTATTTTTAGACATGTATACAACCTTAATATTAATGTCATATCGTATCCGAAATAGAGTCATACGCTAACTATAGTCAGGTTTAATGAAGTGTGCCATAATCACACTGAAATATACGGTGACGTAATTGCAAACAGTCTTTGATCGTAATTTTTTCTTTATTTATGACCGCTATCGATCTATGAGATCACCATCATATGCGGCTGATGATCAGATATAAAATAAAGAAAAAAATTTGCGATGGAAGACCAATATCAATTCCACAAAACACAGCTCAGTTTTGCATTTCAGATGACATTGAGCTACAAACACAGAAGTAATTTTGTCCAAAAAGCTAAACATGAGCTAATCGGTATTTAAATATTTGATAATCTGGAAAATAGTAGCTAAAATCTCTTAATGCACAATGTGAACGCCACGATATTGTCGTGCGACTGCTACGGTCGCAGGTTCGAATCCTGCCTCGGGCATGGATGTGTGTGATGTCCTTAGGTTAGTTAGGTTTAAGTAGTTCTACGTTCTAGGGGACTGATGACCACAGCAGTTGAGTCCCATAGTGCTCAGAGCCATTTGAACCATTTTTGAGCCACGATATTGCCTACCTTGACATTTTTAAAGACTTTTCATTGCAGTACACTTTGTGATGGTATGCAGTCATAGTTTTATTCCTATGATAAGCATTCAACCTCATTCTGTGAACTTCTTGCTGATAATGACGACACATGATCTACGAAATCACGCTATCCACTGGCTCCTAGTGAATCGAAAGCTCATGGACTGCCTACTCCAGTAAGCCTTCTAGAAGCCTGCCCGGCTAGCCACGCGGTCTAAAGCGCTGTTTCCCGCCCGGCGAATTTGTGTCGAGGTCCAGTGTGCTGGCCAGCCTGTGGATGGTTTTCCATCTGCCTCGGCGAATGCGTTCTGGTTCCTATGTCGGCGATTGCTGCGCAAATACTACCTCTACGGACGCGTACACCATAATTACTCTACCACGCTAACATTTGGGGTAGCACTCATTTGGTATGAGACGTTATCTGGGGGCTCCTCTGGGAGCAGAACCGCACAATAACCCGGGCTTCGGTGTCGGGCGGCGGTGGGGTGGGTGGACTGCTGTGACCTGTAGTGGGGTTGTGTAACACTGAGGGCTACGGCAGCGAGAAGCCTCTCCGTCGTTTCTAGGTTCCTGGTTCAATACACAATACAACACACACCCTTTCTAGGGCTTCTGCATGCTGATTGACTGTCAGCACAGTAAGGCACAGTAAGGCACCTTTGACAGCTACGTCGTACTTATGCTTACTTTGCTCACATTTATTATGTTTTGTATTTTCAGGCGTGTTTTACACTACAGCTGCTACAGTTAAATTACCGGTTTGTGATCCTATATATTTAATTCAAACTCTGAGGTTCACATGTTAACAAATGCACTAATATTTATTATGCACTTTACCGAATTAATTGTTCTATGTGATTTGGAAAATATATGCACCTCACTTTTTAGCGTGATATCTGTTCGGCAAGTTATTAATAGGGAAGAGCTGCCTTGCAACACTTTTCAAATTTTCGCTTCTAGCAAGCCCTGCAATAAAAGTTTAAAATATTTTCTTATTTCATTTTTAAAAGATGCATTTAGTTTTTATGTACTGCACTCTTTCTCGAAATTACAAAAATTACTCTGGAAAGTTACAGGTTTTCCGAATGTGAAAACATGTTGCAAGGTACATCATGGTCACGGACTAGGAACTACTGAGTCATCTACGTGTTACATTGCTGTTGCACTACGCACCAATAATCAGTAAGTGAAATCAAATTGAGCAAAAGAATAATCAAAAAGCCAGTTACAAGTTAAATAATTTTTCAAACTGAATTACTAGAAACCAACTCAAATTTTCATTCTAAAAAGAGGTAAAATGGTAAAGACCTTAAGGAAACTTAGTTAATTCGCAAACATCACATTTTCTTTGTAAAAGACCTTTTGTATCAACGTAAAAGACGGTGCACGACTGACGAAGTATGGCTTAACTTGCCACATGTTACGTAACTACGTTTTTAAGTACGTATAATTTTACTTGCTATAAAAGTCTGTTACAGAAGAGTTAACAATGTGCACCAATATTTTATGATATAATTATTACAGTATAAGGAAAGTATTATACACCAACAACTCGGTGGAATTCGAAATGTTTACAAAAGGTGCACAAAACGCAAGCTCACGTCTAACCACAACAAAGACTGTAGTAAATGGTGGGAACTACTTACAGAGGTTTGAGCGCGCATTTCTTCATATGATTCTAAAATCAGTCAATAGACAGAGGGATGCACCAAAAAACGTTGTGTATTCCTAAGTAAACTGTTCCCGAAATAAACACTCTCCTTTACCCTAAGTCTCCGTAGGAAATCACACAATCCTCAGCTTCCTGTAAACAGTGAAAAAGCCAGTAATCAGGCTATGTGATCACAAGATAAAACAAATTATTACGTAACCGTAAAACATTCCTCATATGAACTGTACACACAAAAAACGAAATATATTACAGTAAATGCGTCCAGTCATAAAGAATATAGATTAATTGTGCAATACGTACAGACAAAAACATATCCATCATATATCCCATACTTCAACAACGTAATTAATTGCTGTTCATGCTCATCTGTATCTAGGGCAATCTTGATCTAGGTGCAAATGTCCAGGACTGTACGCATTTGCGGTAAAATTGTACTGTTTCTATGTATAGGTTACTTGACGTATGTTTTATGAATTGATGATAGTTGTTTTTAGTTTATGATATTTGTGATCTCCTTAATTGCATATAAATAGCTGAAGAAAGTCTGCTGCTTGCTCTTTAGAAATAAGTGATGCACAGCTGTTGTGCCCAATTAAGATTTTTTACGAAGTCAGTATAATCACAGAAACATCTCGGAACAACAGTGGATCTTGATATGAAGAGATCGACCATATTATTTCCCAATTTAGCGGGAGCAGATACACCGATCAACCAGGATATCATGACCATCTATCTAATAGCCGGTATATCCACTTCTGGCAAGGATGACAGAGGCTACACGTCGTAGCATGGATGCAATGATTCATTGGTAGATCGCTGGTGGCACGTGGCACCGAATCTGCACACTCATGCCACCTAATTCCTTTAAATTTCGGGGAAGAGGCGGTGAGCTCCGACGCCACATTTAATCACGTCCCAGACGTGTTCGATCGGGTTCGTATCTGGCGAATTGTGGGCCGCTACTTAATTGGAGCCCGCCACTGTGTTCCTCGAACCACTCCATCACCCTCCTGGCCCTGGGACATAGTGCATTATCTCGTTTAAAAATACCATTGCCGTCGGGAAACATGATCTACACAAAGGGTGTACGTGATCAGCAACCAGTGCACCAAACTCCTTGGTCGTCATGGTGGTCCAGAACACAGTGGAGCCGCCGCCAGCTTGTCTCCATCCTGCAGTACAGGTCCTACGGAGCTATCCCCCTGGAAGACGATGGATTCGCATCATTGCATCGATATGATGAAGAAGGCATCGAGGTTCATCAGACCTTGCAACTCCCCGCCACTGCGCCAACGTCCAATGCCAGTGCCAATTGAGCTGTAGTTGCCGATTTCGTGGTGTTAACATTGGCGCGTGCATGGGTCGTCGGCTGCAGAGGTCCATCGTTAGGCGTGTTCAGTGCACTGTGTGGTCAGACACACTGGTGCTCTGCCCAGAATTAAAGTTCCAGAATTAGTTACGCCACCGTTCGCTGCCTGTCCTGTTTTGCCAGTCTGCGCGCTGTCACGTCCGACAGCTGTAATGAGGGACGACTATCCAACCCGACAACGTGCGGGCGTAGTTTCACGTTGGTTACGTCACATGTTGAAGACACTCACCACAGCACTCCTCAGGCACCCTACCAGTCTTGTAGTTTCCGAGATGCTCTTGTCGAGCTTCTGGCCCATCACAATCTACCCTCGGTTAGACTCAGATAGATCGCGCGCCTTCCCCGGACAGCGTGCTCACTGGTACTACATGCACAGTGCGTGTGTCAGACTGGCAGTTATTCCTCGTCAGATGACGCTACTTTCGCCTGGACGGGTTTATATGGATAGTAGGTAGGTACTCGTAATGATCTGGGTGATCAATGTATCTGGATTCATTTTACTTATGGAAAACTGGGAACTGTCAGCGGCACTTACTACGTAGATGATTATCAGTTTGTACGAACTTGCAACAGTGAGCATATAGAAACAGTTCAACGCGAATTGTCCCACAGTATTTGGTAATGGAAATACTGATAAGACTCCACTGGCAAATACACAGCCAGGCGTGATTAGCCTGGCGGTCTAAAGCGTTGCAGTTAGGACTGTGCGGCTGGTCCCGGCGGTGGTTCGTGTCCTCCCTCGGGCATGAGTGTGTGTGTTTGTCCTTAGGATAATTTAGGTTAAGTAGTGTGACCTTAGCAGTTAAGTGCCATAAGATTTCACACACAGTTGAACAGTTGCAAATACACAAAAAAAGACGTTATATGCTTTGTATGGCTTCGGCAGTGACGTCGGGCAACACGGGAGCGCATAAGCTTTCCTTTAGCACCATAAAACGTAGCACAATCAGAATTACCTTCCACCAACTGCTTTATATTGGTTAGAGTCCTAAATGCAGATTGAGAAGCTACTCTCGTATTACACTTGCGAAGCGGACGAAGCCTGCCACAGCTTATTACAACGATGAGAGAAGTCTATCTGCTGTGAGGATCCCGTTGTTACCGTTTAGCCTCGAGCTGAAAGACAGCTAACTAATTGGGGGCCATTGTCGTGTTGTGGCAGCGGATAACAACTCAAGCACGCTGAAGTCATTAAATGGGCTGTAGGTGATCCTGAATTACGTGCATGAAGAGGGCCACATCTGGTGCTAGGACAAGACGATAGAGGGGCAACAGCTTCACCAGTCTTCCACATTATCAGTAAAAAAAAGGGTGAAAAGAGGGAAAATGTGTAAATATTCCTCTTGTATCTGTTACCTACTAATCAGTTTCTTGCTTATGAAACCTGCGACAGATAGCACTAACTAGCGCCAACCTAAACCCTGGTGTTCAAATCAGACCTGTAAGTATGAAAATATTGCAAAATGCAATGGTACGTAAATAGCATTGGTCCACAAAAAATAAGAACTTTTCACGTTGTACATTAATTTCATTCATTATTTTTTGTGTTTCTTAAATTGCTTCACTATTCATGGAGAAGTACTCCGTCTTTGCAACCAAATGAAAAGCAGTTTGTTTCCTGCCTTACAGGTTTCACTACTTTTATTTGTGAAGCATACATGTCTATTTTATGTATATGATAATTACGACGTATATTACTTAAAATTATGCTCATAGATTACATTCCTTCATGCTATTCTCCTTTTTTGCGAGGAATAAATTTTGCAGCAAGTTTTTCGTGAGATTAAAATGGTTCAAATGGCTCTGAGACTATGGGACTTAACATCTGAGGCCATCAGCCCCTAAAACTTAAAACTATTTACATCTAAGTAACCTAAGGACATAACACACATCCATGCCCAAGGCAGGATTCGAACCTGCGACCGTAGCGGTCGCGTGGTTCCAGACTGAAGCGCCTAGAACCGCTCGGCCACTCCGGCCAGCCGATGTTAATGGCCAGGTCCATCTTTTCAACCACGAAACCATTAGGCGCGGTACAGATTGGCCCAACAACACGTGGAATGCACCGCTCAGGATTAGCATCATGTTCTCTTAATCGATGAGTGTCGCATATGCCTTCAACCAGACAATTGTCGGAGATGTGTTTGGAGGCAATCCGGTCAGGCTGAACGCCTTACACACACCGTCCAGCGAGTGCAGCAAGGTGGAGATTCCCTGCCGTTTCTGGTGGCATTATGTGGGGCCGACGTACGCCGCTGGTGTTCATAAAAGACGCCGTAAGAGCTGTACGATATGTGAATGCCATCCTCCGGCCGATAGTGCAACCATATCGGCAGTATGTCCTCATGGACGACAATTCGCGCCCCCATCGTGCAATAACTTCCTCCAGGGTAACGACATTGCTCGACTTGGGTGGCCAGCATGTTCTCCAAACATGAACCCTATCGAACATGCCTAGGATACATTGAAAAGGGCTGTTTATGGATGACGTGAACCACCAACTACTCTGAGGGATCTACGCCGAATCACTGTTGAGGAATGGGACAATCTGGAACAACACTGTCTTGATGAGCTTTTCGATAGTATGCCACGACGAATACAGACATGCATCAATGCAAAACGACGAGCTACTGGGTATTAGAGTACCGGTGTGTACTGGTCTCGCTGTACGGTGGTACAACATGCAATCTGTGTTTTTCATAATCAATAAAAAGGGCGGGAAATGATGTTTATGTTGTTCTTTATTCCAATTTTCTGTACATGTTCCGGAACTCTTGGAACTGTGGTGATGCAAAACTTTTTTGATGTGTGTGCATTACACTTTTCACTGTGTTTTGATCATGTGTGCTTATAGGGAGGAGTTTTTGCAACTGTCGCTGTATGTTTATCATTTGTTTTTTGTTTGTGTTGTTAACATTTTTCTCGTACTTGTGCCCTGAGTTGCGTTTTACCTTTTTACAAGGAATCTTTAGTGGGTGTCCGGAACTATTACACGATCATTTTTTAATCACATGTACGGTATTGATTTAAAACAGTTCATGAAATCTTGTAGTATGAGAAGGTGTGTGTGTGTGTGTGTGTACACCTTCTTTCTTTTTTTTTCTTTATTGTATTTCGATCTCCCCCCACCCGCCCGCAGAGGGTAGGCAGGCTGGCAGCAGGGCAATACGCCACTCTGCAGCCTACAGATATAAAGTTAAAAAACATAATGAGGAGATATAACAATAAAAAGAGATCATTAATGGGGCGACTGTTAGAAACTGGTACATGGCGAAGACTTTGTGAAGAAAACATAAAAAAACAAAGAGGTCAGTGATACTGATTATAAATACTTAGGAAAAATACAGGCACAATTAAAAAACACGGCAACTGTAGGGGTTTTGTTCGCAGCACTGAACACTCACAGAAAACACAGCACTATAGAGTACGAAGGCTTATGGGTATGGTGGGAGGGGGGGGGGTTAGCAAGTGGGGGAACTGATGGACGGAGAGGGCACAGAAAAATGTGGGAGCAGGGCAGACGCGAGAAAGGAGTGTGGAAGACAATGGAGGGGAAAGGAAAAGGTTTCGGGGGGAGAGAATGCACTCAAGGAGTGGACAGGTGGAGAAAAACAGGTTGGAAAGGGGGGGGGGGGGGGAAGAGATGCTTCTTTCTCTTTCTTGCCGGTTTATACTTAGGTGAGGAATGGGATCATTTATTGGAATTTCTGTCTTTAATATTGTGACATCACGTATCAGTATCACCCTATCGGCGTCACGAAGTTCGTGGTGGAATTACAAACTTCCGTCAGGCGTCGATAGTAGCCGCGCTGTAGCTGGCCAGCCAGTGGTGCGCACCCACTGAGCCACGACTCCAGAGGCACTGTACCACGAGCGCCATCTGCCGCCACGATATAGGACCGCTGACGGCAGTCACTCAGCCTACTCGCTCTCAGAGCCACTGCGCTAAGTGATGCTACACACTGCCGCTCAGTCACGGCTCTAATACGATCATTAATGCTTTAGTTAAGAGAGCTCATACTTGTTGCATTGTGATAGCTGGACTCCGTTTCTATCTTCAGTATGTGTAGTGAGTCTTCTTTCACTTCGGGATTTTTTTGTTTTTTTGTTTTTTGAGTCTTCAGTCTTCTGACTGGTTTGATTTGGCCCTCCACAAATTGCTCTTTAGGGCCAACCTCTTCATCTCAGTGTAGCAATTGCAACCTATGTCCCAATTATTTGCATGACGTATTCCAATCTCTGTCTTCCTTTACAGTTTTTGCCCTATTCAGTCCCTCTAGTAGTATGTACACCATTCCCTGAAGTCTTAGCAGATGTCCTATTATGCTACCTCTTCTCCTTGTCAGTGTTTTCCATGTATTTCTTTCCTCTCTGATTCTCCGCGGAACCTCCTCATTCCTTACCTTATCAATTCACCTAATTTTCAAGATTCGTCTGTAACACCATATCTTAAATGCTACGATTCTCATCTGTTCCGGTTCCATGTTTCACTGTCTTACAATGTCAGCCTCCAAACGTACATGATGAATTTTAATTCCAGTCCTGAATCTTCCTTTTAGTTCCATCATTGCTTCTTAGATGTATAGATTGAAAACTATAGGCGAAAGAATACATCTCTGTGTTACACCCTTTTTAATCCGAGCACTTCGTTCTTGTCGTCCAGTCTTATTATTTCCTCTTGGCTCTTGTACGTATTGTATATGACCCGTCGCCCCCTATAGATTACTCCTATTTTTCTCAGAATTTCGAATGTCTCGCATCCTTTCACATTGTCCAACGCTTTTTTCCAGGTCGACATATCCTATGAATGTGTCTTGATTTTTCTTTAGTCTTGCTTCCGTTATCGACCTGAACGTTAGAATAGGCTGTCTGGTGCCTTTGCCTTTCCTAAAGCCAAACAGATCGTCATCGAACATCTCCTCAATTTTCTTTCCATTCTTCTGTATATTATTCTTATCAGCAACTTGGATGCGTGGGATGTTAAGATGATTGCGCGATAATTGCACTTGTCATATCTTGCAGTCTTCGGAATTTTGTGGATTATATTTTTTCGAAGGTCAGATGGTATATCACCAGACTTATACATTCCACAAACCATCGTGAATAGTTGTTTTGTCGCCACTTCCCCAATTATTGTAGAAAATGGAATGTTATCTATCCCTTCTGCCTTATTTGATCTTAAGTCCTCCACCACTCTTTTAAATTCTGATTCTAATGCTTTATCCCTATTGTTCTAAATCTTCTTCTTCTTCTATCACATCAGACAAACGCTCACTCATAAAGGCCTTCAGTGTACTCTTTCCACTTATCCATTCATTCCTCTGCATTTAACAGAGACATTTCCGTTGCACCCTTAATGTTCCCACCCTTACTTTTAATTTCACCGAAGGTTGTTTTGACTTACCTATATGCTGAGTCAGTGCTTCCTGCAGTCATCTCTTTTTCGATTTCTTCACATTTTTCATCCAGCCAACTCATCTTAGCTTACCTGCACATTCTGTTTATTTCATTCTTCACCGACTTGTTTTTCGATATTCCTGAATTTACCCTGAACGTTTTTGTACTTCCTTTTTTCATCTATCAGCTGAAGTGTTCCTTCTGTTATTCTTGGTTTCTTCGCAGTTACGTTCTTTGTAACTATGTTTTTCTTTCCAGCTTATGTGATTGCCTTCTTTAGAGACGTCTATTCCTCTTCAACTGTACTGCCTGCTGAGTTATTCGTTATTGCTATATCTAAGGCCATAGAGATCTTCAAGCATATCTCGACATTCCTTAGTACATCCGTAGCCCATTAATTTGCATATTGATTCTTCCTGACTAATTTCTTAAACTTCAGCCTACAAGGGTGAAACCTGCCACATGTGATCACGAAATGCCGGTGGTCAAAGCACACACAAAGGGTATACATAAATATTTAATAAATGAGCCAAGAAAGTGGAAAAGAAAAACAGGATAAGCAATCTCATCATGTAATGGTTTCCAAAATCAATGAAACTTCGGAAACAAGCAACTTACTTTCCGAGGAACACATCAACTTGTATTGAAAGTACAAATCATTACAAAGACTCATTTACAGAGGGTAATTTAGTTGACCGTACCGACGTCATTTTATGCAACCCGTAATGTTACATCTTGCCTTTATAAACCACGTGCGAGATTTTCATATTCTCTGAGAAACTTTTTGTAGCAAATTTAACATAGTTAAATTTTTTACTGAGATACGTTTTCGCTGGTGGCCACAGTTTTATTCACGAAAAAGTACCAGAGTGACCAAATGCACCTCCAACCCAACACTCATCCCTCACGTCAGGTTTTCTAGTATGTTGTTTACGGCATTCCACTATATAAAATTTTCCGATTACGCAAACTATTCCCTGTATTCCACCTTTACTGGACTCTATTGATTTGGCTTTACGCCACCAGCTACGTCGACTGTTTCGTTAAAATATTAATTAAAACGTGCCAGTTAGTGTAACAGAAGCAAAATGACTTTCGTAAACGTTACGCTAAGACTAATTGCGTTGGCGATTCTATCCGAAGTTAACCCTTATAACGGCAGTAATTTCTTAGTAAGATGGCCTGACGAATACAGTGATGTAATCGTTTATTTTATGATGTTAAAATTCACAAAATTGTCAGGTAAAATTTACACAGACGTCAGTTCTACAACTTTTAAGTCCCCGTCTAAGCCGGTGGCATAATAAAACCAGTCAACGGAAACTTGTCTGAAATAATTGCTGCAGTCGCGAATTTATGGACGCTGTATACCAGTACAAAATTTAACCCCATTAAATACCCTGTTTCTTTTCCTTTTTTAATGGACTTTGGACTATTAGTTTCCACATAGCGAGTGGCAGAACATGCGCGTGGAATTTGAAGGCCAGAAATAAGATTGTAGTTTTCATGAAACGACATCGATGTGGGCACCTGCATCACGCTGTTAATGTAGGTCTCTAAGGAAAACATAAAATGAGCTAAACTGATGTGGGGAGTAACTGAGTTGACTGCATAATATTTCGGTCTGAATAACAACAACACAAGTCCGCTACCAGCTCCAAGTCTAATGAACCACAATGTATTGGGAATTTTATAAAACCACACATGTGGACTAAAGCTATCTTTCGTAATCGGTACTGATTTTGCCAAGCTACATTACTGAAAATTGCGTGGTGGGATGTAAACACACACGAATGAATCGATAGCAAAATTGAGCCTACGAGCACCCGTTTCGAATAACCGCAATAAATGTGTCTTTCTCACCAATCCCGCCTACTCTCTTTCACCAGCCAATAACAAGTGCCCGCGAACAAATGAGTTCCAAAGCTATCCACAATCACAGTCTGTTAACCGCCATCGTGTTTGCTCGCTGAAAACATCTGAAAGCGAGAAAAGTAATCATGCTTCCGCCACGATTCAAGGAATCTCTGCACATCGATACTAGTTACATAACATATGTGCAAGCTTCCAACAAAGACAAATTCGCAATTTCCTGAGACAGAGTTATGGAAGGTGACCGCTTGACAGGTAGTTTTGAAGGTAATGACACCGAAACGAGGAGAAATCACTCAAAAGGAGAACTGAAATGTAGATCGTATGGAAACTGGAAAATGGCAAACAGGTATGATTTGAAACTGGTGTAAGTGAAAAATATTAAAGGTTTAATGGCCAAATGAATTGCTAAATAAAGAGCTACAAAATAGTACGAGTGAGGAGCAAAGTCTATGCTTGAACTTACGAGAAGAAAGGGTAGATAGATTAATGGGACAACTACTGAGACATGTCAAAAGAGTAAACAGGACTCTGGAAGAAGCAGTAGATCGGAAAATTGTAACTGCAGATAAAGACAAGATTAAAGAAAGCAGACAATACCGGACGCTAAATGAAGTAGTTACGAAGGTTAACAAAATTTAGGAGAAGTTTGAAGAAAGCCTACATGAAACCGGTCGAAAGACGATAACTGGAAATAGGCACGATTTGTAGAAATTTGAGAAACTTGAGAAATTGAAAGTAACGAAGGAATGTTTTTGTGATTAACGATTTGCTAGGAACACATGATCTCAGGTGGTACTGGAGAGGTCATGAAATTGTGTGGCTACCCAGATGACAGAATCAAGGCCCCATGCATTCATCGCCTTAAGGGCAACAACTATGGCTTGTTTGGTGGAGCGCGAAACAGAACAGCATACCACGCTGTTACGTAATTCTGGTGTGCAGCCAACAAAGACACCGCCGCTAGAGTTCTGGGTAGCTACCGTTCCGCGGGAAAACGAACACCTGCCGGTTGATGAAACTGTAATGTTTGCTGTTACTTACGCGCTTTGATGAATGTTTAATGTTTACATTTCCATTATTTTGATGAGGACGGGTTAACAGGGTGCGATTAGCGCAACGCGTGTTTGAGGAACTGGGACGATAAAGAAGCATCCATTGTGATTACAATATGATGAGCGTCGACTACTAAGCTGTTCCTTTGTTTAAAACTACATATTGAGACTCGCTGCTTCCATATTTAAGTATTCGTAGCTTTATTCTGTTTAATTCTTCGATAGTAGTTCCTATAATTGGAGAGTAATTTAGCCAATTTGTCAGCAATGCGTAGTTTAGTCACTAATTGAAAAAGAAAGTTTTATTTGTATCTTCGTCTAAGATAGAATAAAAGTGTCAAATTAAAAGTGTATACTAATGCGTTAACTGGTTGCAGATCTTTACCATTTATTTCTCACATAACGAGGTCTTATTTTTAAAAATAAAACCGTTTAGGAAACAAAAAAAATGGTTCAAAAGGCTCTGAGCACTGAGGGACCTAACTTCTAAGGTGATCAGTCCCCTAGAACTTAGAACTAATTAAACCTAACTAACCTAAGGACATCACACGCATCCATGCCCGAGGCAGGATTCGAACCTGCGACCGTAGCGGTCGCGCGGTTCAGACTGTAGCGCCTTGAACTGCTCGGCCACCCCGACGTGCCGGTTAGCGAACAGGAATACTGTTACTATGAAGTGAAAGAATAAAATCTGTTCTTCTGGAAAACGGTGAGCAATACAGTAGACTCTCTATTTAGGCATTAAAATATATGGGAAAAGAAAGTTAGGTTTTAACGTCCTGTCATCGTCCAAATCATTAGACATCAAACACGAACTCGGAGAAGAATGAGACAGGCAATAAAAAGTGTCTTATTGACAGGAACCAACATCGCATTTTCCTTAAGCGATTTAGGAATTGTTGGAGCAATTATCGAACGCCAGTCATGACAGTCCAGTGCTTCAACCACTGAGACATACGAGTGTGTAGTGCGGTAGACCTGCGTTTGGAAAGAGTTGGTTCCAGTCCCAAAGTGGCCATTATAATTTAGATTTCACCTTATTATTTACATCACTTCAGACGAAAAAGGGACCTACTCGCTCAACAAAACCAGAAGCAGTCATTAACAGAGTAAGTGGTAGGCAGTCCGTGGAGAGTTTTTCATAAAACCATAAACCTGGAGAACGTAAATGGATATCCCGTGAGTATTTACTTTCCATCAGTAAATGTTTTTAAGCTGAAGAAAGATAGATGTAGGGGGAATAACGGCATCTGTCGTGAGGTCGCAGGTCGCAAAGATCTGCAGCTAGTGAATATGTTATTAACAACTGATAGTCATATACGGCAGCATTCCCACTGATCCTCTTGACGGATAGTCAAGGTCATCATTATGTCTTCAAGTAGAAGGCCTTCTTAGTTTTTCTTTTACGGTACCCAAATTTCGTCGGTCTTTTCTGACCAGATGTAAAGGTAGTTACTAAATTTTAGCTGGCAAATACAAGATTTTGAAGATCTGATCGACAAAAATTTAGCAACTATAAAATAAATTCTTGGGAAAGAATCTTTTCTTCTCAACATGGCTCTGGTGAGTTATATGTGTTAGCTATCCTCCACTAAAAGAAGATGAATTGTACACTAATTACATATTGTTTAAAATGTGTCTTAGTAAATTCACAGCAGGCGTTTGAAGAGCCCGAAAACGCTTATAAGCAGTCATATCCGCCGTACCTAAATGAAAGTGAGATTATAGTTTCATGATGGCAAATGCAGCGATGAATCGGGATATGTAACCTCCAGAAACTTACCCCCCCGCCCTCGCCCCCAAAAATGTAGAAGCAAACACTAAATTCAGGTGAATTTATAAAACCGAATTACGGTCTCGCTTGCACTGTCCTTCCCCTGTGTCCACTAATACCAAAGTTGCTGCGACTTGGTGGCGACACTTATCTTATGAGGTATATAGTTCCAAATGTGAAAGTCTTCTTCCTAAGTCATTCTTAGGAATATGAAGAAAAAACTGATGCCAATATTAACAGAGCTCTTAGAAATGGAAATTTCAGTCTATTGTCATAAAAGTAACTCTAAGTATCAAATACTAAAGTACCTAAATGAAGTATCTATTTTATGAGTTATTAGGTCCTTAAAAATGGAGCTGTATTGTTTTTTAACTAATTATTGACTATATTGCTTTCTGGAACGAACACCAGTAAAATGTAGGGGCTTGGCACTTGTAATAAAGTCGTATGTCCCAGTTTAGATAAGAATTTTAATGTTTTTCAAAATACTGTCCTGAAAAGCATTTAGTATTATATATTGTTCTCCTCAACTAAGGCTGTTTTCTATATTTTCACTAATTAATAAGAAGCTACACAATATTTTATATTTATATGTTCAATTTATATTATTCAGTCTGCATCTGGATGCACATTTTCTTCCTCCTCCCGTCATCATAAACACGAACTACTATAGTCCTGTAATACACCAGGGCTCCATCTGTCTCCAGCTATCTCCAGAATGTTGCCCAAGTAATCGCTCAACGCAGTTTTTCTTTTTTGATAGACGAGGCATCCATGGAAAGTTCTGTTTTTTTCCATGTTAGGAACTATGTTTCCCCGTTTAGTATTCCTGTGTGTACATTAACGTCACTTCTGCTGTACTGCTCACCTGTTACGACAAATGGATTTTTCGACCTTGTTCACATAATTCTCTTGTAAAATTTTGTTTTCCAATGCCAGGCTCTTGGTGGTTTGGAAAAACATTTTATGCTTGCTTTCCGATCATAAACTGCACAATCAATACCTATTTTGTTTTGGGAACGATAGTTGTTGAATATATTGTAATATTCTTACCATTTGATAATATATTCGTTTTCTTTTTCTCCTTCATTTCTTCCAAATACTCTGTCATGAGGGATAAAGGACTGGCCAGCACCTGGAAAGACAAACTGAACTTCATCGATATTCTGTGGTGCTTCATTTCTCACACAGTAGAAAATCATACAAATGACAGTGCTGATTTTGTTTTGTCCTGCGCAGCTGTCGGCAGTTAACTTAATATGATTTGTGGCAGAGAGATCTGTCATAAAGTGCAGAAGCGATTTCGTTGGCTCCTTTAGGGCGACATGATTCTAGCCAAACATAATGAAAGTATTGTCCTAAATTTGGGGATTATGAGGTAAACCATCGCATATAGTGAAATTGTGCAAGTACCACTGCCGAGAGAAATAAGGTACTTCATCTGGAATTTTCGGCAATCCCAATATATATTTTTTTTACCATAAAAATTAAGAATGAGTTTAGCGATCTCTTTCTATTGCAAAATGTCATAGCTTGGGCTATTAACTTAATACTCTTAGAGCAGTCATCACTTCTAGTTAGTCTTGGGGTATTTTAAGGTCATTTAACCTTTTTTTTTAGCTTCGAACATGTGGAACAAACTACCGTCGATGGGATTCCAAAGCCTATATTGCAATTCGTAAAAAATTATATCCCACATTAGCCTTGCAACCAACGGTGGCGTTTAATCTGACTTCTGCAGGAATGGGATTCACTTACATTACCTAACTGTTAGATAAAGGTAGGTAGGAGACGAGATACTGGCAGAAGTAAAGCTGTGAGTACCGGCCGTGAGTCGTGCTTCGGTAGCTCAGATGGTAGAGCACTTGCCCGCGAAAGGCAAAGGTCTCGAGTTCGAGTCTCGGTCGGGCACACAGTTTAATCTGCCAGGAAGTTTCTTTCTCGATTACTAAACATAGATAAAGGCTACCGTAATTGTGACCGAAACTTGGTTTTCTCCATTTTTACACCGAGAAAACTCTTACATTAATTACAAGGAGCTTACGGAGCGCATCAAGTTGAGACAAACGTTGACCATCCATGCACGCAACTCACAAACGACTGATTAAAAAGGATATGTACATTCACAACAAACACAACGTTCCTTTGTGTGTGACGTGTGTCTCAAAGTTTGCCGCCGATGGACTGGTCCATGCCATACATCGCTCATAAGCAAACAGTCTGCGACATAAAAGTAAACACTGCAGCAGACTCGAATTTAAAGTCGTTTATAGTTCACTTCTTACGTCGCCGACAACCATCACCTTGACATCATGGCACTCCACAAATTAGAAGCAATCACCTGGGAACGTGGTGTTTCATTCCATCGTTAGACTGTAGTGAGGTCGAGCATCTAATTCTGCTTTTTACCGCACTCATTCATCCACTTGCTTCGTTTACGTACCATACGACTACTAACTATCAAACACTGACATGTACGTGTACAGGGGACGTTCAATAAGTAATGCAACAATTTTTTTTCTGAAAGCATGTTTGTTTTATTCAGGATTCCTGTACGCCACATTATACCCCACTCTTTTGGCTACAAAACCCTATTTTTCATCATAATCTCGGTTCATTCCGGCGGCATTACGCAACTTTACTCGGAGCGCCTATAAGCCCTCATGGTACCACTCTACCGACTCACGTTGGATCAAACGTCTTGTCACATCAATAGCCTCCACATCATCTACCTGCTGCTTTCAGTGGAGTGCATCCTTCATTGTGCCAAACAGATGGAAGTCAGCAGGTGCGAAATCCGCGCTGCCGTGTGGATGAGGAAGAACAGTTCATTGACGTTTTATGAGCTCCTGTGGGATGCGCAGACTTGTGTAAGGCCTAACGTTGTCATGGAGAATAAGAAGTTAGTTCACATTTTTGTGGCAACGAACTCGCTGAAATGGTTTCTTTAATTTCCTGAGAGTCGCACAATACGCTTCATAGTTGATCGTTGAACCATGATGGGGCACCAAACGGGACCACATCAGAGTCGATGAAGACTGTCTCATGACTTGACCAGCTGAGGGAGCGGCTTTGAACATTTTCTGAGGAGAAGAAGTGGTACGCAGTCACCCGTTGGATTGCCGATTTACTTCCGGTTAGAAGTGCCAAATACATATTTCACCACCTGCGACGATGCTCAAAAATACATTTTCACGGTCAGCCTCGTAGCGCTCAAGAAATTTCGCACAGATTGTCTTTCGTTGCTCCTTAAGGTCTCTTCGGCAGCGACGAACCCTACGGGCACACACCTCGTGGAAGTGTGTGTCAGCACTAGCAACAGAGACGTCCAGATGAGCCGCGAGCTGTTTCATTGTGATCCGTCGGTCACGTCGAATGAGAGTGTCAACACATTCCAAAATTATAGGAGTCATAGCTCAGTGCGGCTGGCGGCTGGCCGGGAGGTGGGACTGGTTTGCACAACACTTTTGTGATGATGACAGACATCTCTCTCAACGACTCAAGGTGTTTTTGTCCGCTACCATGTCTCCATAGACATTCTGCGAGCAATAGTGAATAACTGTGGCATTCTGGTATTCCTCCAAAACAAATTCCATGCTAGAAACTGGCAACTCTCTGCTTGTAACGTACTTCCGTTACTGACTCCATTTTTATGTATGGTTATAGCGCAGCCGCCTATCGTAACTTCATTAAGCTGTTGTGTCTGAATCGGGAATATTCCACGATGTCCCACAATGAATTCCGCATTTTTTGAGGCGAAACTGGCTGAGAAAAAGAAATGTGCTGCATAACTTTCTGAATGCCCATCGCACATTTACATCTACGTCTACATCCACATTTAAGTACATAGTTTGCAAGCCACTATACAGTGTATGACTGAGGGTATTATATAGCCTACCAGCGGTAGTTTTTCTCCCTTCCTGTAGCAAATGGAGCAAGAGGGAAATTAGTTCCCGTATAGCTCTGTAAGTGTCGCAGACTCACTCATTCTGTCTTTGAGGTAGTAGAAACGTTTTGCAGTTTATCGCAAATGGAGGCTGTCTAAGTTCCCTCAATGGTGTTTCGCGAAAACATCGTTATCTCCCGTCCAAGAATTCCCATTAATTTTGGCGGTGTTTTTCCTAATACTCTCGTATAGAACGAACGATCACGGACAAGAATTATTAGACACAGAATTAGTAGCATTCAAAAATTGGCACGACAAGCCTTTTGCCCCCGGTTTACGTCATACACACCCCACACCGTAATCGGCCGTTCGCCTATATGTAGGGCTATGGTAAGACATTGGAGTGATTAGCTTGAACGACGCTTCATATCCCCTTCCAGGCATTAAAGTTTTTCGTAATTCCATAAACTTCTTAAGGGGAGAATCTGCTGGACACTGATGAAAAGCTGATTTATTTCCAAATTTAGTATGCCCGAAGAATACAGTTTAGGCATGAAAAAGGATTTTTTGATTGTGAAAGTATTTTAGAAGCTACAGCGTGGTGAATGGAACCGTGCACTGACCGAAATATAGGCAGCTGTAGGAGCTGGATGAATTAACTCAAGAAAAGTTTCGACCAGTATACGAATTTCTGTTCAACGAACATTTGCTTCAAAGACGCACCACTACCAGTACGCAACATAACGAAAGCTTCAAATCGTGCGCGTGGAAACATCTTCATTGTGGAGCAAAAACTGTTGAGAAAGCAGCATATACAGCTGCATGTATAATCAACAAATGTTTTTCATCTATCCGAAAACCATGAACGTGTTCGCAATCGTCATGGGGACAAACAGCAGAAACTTTCTCAGTTACCTCACGGGAAACGCGTGGCCGCGGCAGAACAATTTACGTCTGAGTTTCCTAACAGAGCTCGGATTGAAAAAAACACAGTACAATATTTAGATGCAGAGCATGTGTAAGAAAGAGAAAGAGTTACTCTATGGTCCTGGGCCCGCAAATTAACCGTAAGTTCTGAAACAACGCAGTTCTTGTTTCTCCAAACTTTAAACGCGTTCTTCTCGAAGCATCATTTATCAGAGAGCGAAGCGCCCTAGAGACCCGACAAATTAACCGATTCATTTGATTTTTTCAATGGAAAACAGATTTAGGCGGTATTAACTAGAAAATTTTTATTCCGATTTTAAATTATTTTCAAAATTTTAACTTAGAGAAGAAAGAAATTGACATATTTTTCAAATAGCTGCCTTTTCTTTCGATGAGCATACAAGGGCTGCTGCCGCCATTTTTAATTTGTTATGAAATAAATATTTTTTTGTACATGTATTTATGGTATTTATGTATTATAAAGCGGTAAAATCCCGATTTTAATAAAAAAATCTTTATATGAAAAAGATTCTAAACTTCACCCATTTTTCGTGCCTTCCATTTAAGCTTAATGGCAGAATGCTTCATTTGGGAACGGCAAGGTCAATTTCCTTCCCATTCTTCCCTAGTACGAAATTGTAATCCGTATCTAAAATTATCTCGTCGGCTGTGGAACTTTAAAACTGAACCTGGCTTCCTCACTTCCATCTTTTCACGTCCTTTGACCTTCTGTTGTGTTGCTGACTGTTCGCCTAGGTCACGATGAAAATTTTATGACGAACTGCTACCGAATACCTTGGTATGGGTGGATAGAAGCTATATGGAGCATAAATTCAAGTCTCAACTAAGTTATCGGAGATCATGTTGCTGTAAAAGCCCGGTCATGTGAAACCGAGCGAGGTGGCGCAGTGTTGGCGTACTGCACCCACATTCGGGCGTACGACGGTTCAAACCAATGTCCGGCACCAAAATTTTGGTTTTCCACAATTTCGCTGTTTTACTCCGGCCAAATGACGAGATTTATCTTTTAAAAGGGCATGTATGATTTCCGAAATGTGCTCCGGCTCTAATGGCTTCGATGTCGACGGTACTTTAAAGCCTGATCTTCCTTCCTTCCTTATGGTCAAATCAACGAGGTACGGAACTCGAAATAATAATAAGAAACTTCTCAGTCTTTAAGACAGTGACGGTAGGAGAGATGTACCTCGTTGGGTCGACTGTGAATAAAAGTAGAATAGAGAATAATGTTGGCGTCGTTGATCGTAGTAGTGGTTATAATAAGTGGGAGAAGAGTCCTATTCTTCTGAGAAATTACCAGATGACATTAAATGTATACAGACAATGCAATAGATGTAAAGCTAAAAAAAGAACATTTTGGACTTCTCTGCGTCGGTGTCGTAAAGGACACGCAAATAAGGACCAAGGAGTATTTTAGACCATTTCCTCACTTCGGAACCACATTAAAAACATTGAGGACGTAATTTAGATGAGAAAATTCGTGGCTCATTGAATTTATCTTTCAGTTTTCGTTAAGACGCAACATTCAAATAAATACAAACAAATCTTGCTCGAAAGTGGGCAACGAATTCTCAAAGAATATTTATACAAAACCAATGCTGTGAACAATTTCATAAATTGGGTAGTGACAGTTGCATGACTTTCATGATACATCTATCACGTGGATAAGCCCTTCATTTCGATCTAAAACAGATATTATAATTCATATTACAACTATCAATTAGTTTGAGACACACCCCATTCACATAGTCATTAGCAGCATGAATCGAAAATGGGACACAAGTAAATTTGTTATTCAGATTTGCGTGTGTTCACGAGCGCGCGGGTGCGCATGAGTGTGTGTGTGTGTGTGTGTGTGTGTGTGTGTGTGTGTGTTCGCGTCCGCGTTCAAGTGGCCTTGTTTCCCCTTACGCTTTATAATTGTCATCTGTTCGTTGTGCAATATATCCGGCTAAAATATTTGCATCGGATGGTCCTCATTTCCAGTTCACTTTATTGGCACATTTAGACACATTGCTGTGAACGAACACGTCTGTGTAGTGACTCTGTTCCATTATTAACTTTCAAGAAGTCTTCTTCGAACTTTCCAGTGAAACTACATGGCGTCTCTCGAGCTTGGAACTGGCTGTTGCTTCAGTTCATATTCATCATGTGGTGTTCCGTTACTCACCGAAGAGGACGTCTCCACGCGATTTTCGTATCAAATAGCAGTTTAGCCCATTTAGCGGCTACTTCGTCATTATCCAGAGACGCAAATATTTCTTAAAAAATATTCTCATCTTTCGCATTTACTGCCGTTGGCATTTATTTCCTAGGCTTTCGTTATTAAACACCGCTGCAGTTAACTAGCTAAAATATCTGAGTTCTCTTATGGTGGGGTGGATTAAACCCTATTGCCTCACGGACGGCGTCACTAATATTTGACAACTGTTCGCCGCAGGTGAAAGTTAATGTAAATGTAAGCTTTTGTGCCCAATCTTCGTACCTTCCACGGAAGAATTATTGTCAACGATACTGTAACGTACAACATGGGGCTACTACTGTCTGATCTATAGGTTTAATTTTAAATAAGACCTAATTTATCTCCGACTCAATTAATTATGTGGACATGTACACCAGTTGCGTGGTCCTGGGATTACAGTAATGGCTTTTACCTGTTGTGAATAATTAAAAGCCTTAAAGAGTATTTGTTAATTACACCAGCTGTGAAAACATATGCCGAACTGAGGTGCGGAAATTACCGTTCTTGACTGCAGGCAAATTAGCAGTTTAAACCAGATTGGAATTCAGATTACTGTCTCATTATTCAAACTACCATGGCAGTAATGAAGTGATCGAAAAGAAATGACGGAAGAAACTGACGTGCGACAAATCTTACGCAAACGTGCGTTTTCGGAGACTAAACTTGTTACAACGTATGGAAAGATTCATCATAATCTATATTTCCCTCGTAAGGCAAAGGTCCCGAGTTCGAAGCTCGGTACGGCACACAGTTTTAATCTACCAGGAAGTTTCATATCAGGGCACACTCCGCTGCAGAGTTAAAATCTCATTCCCTATTGTGTACAGTTTTCTGACTGTAGAGTACTGTGTATACTAGGACACCTTTAATGCTTCATTTGAACTGCCAGCGTGTACGTAGATCCTGTGCAACTTTCTATCGAAGATCATATGGAGTATCTCTACAATTCTCTGACGGGCCTGACGAATTGTTCAGTAATTGCATGCATTGTATTACACTTGATGACGAATGCTCAGAAGCAAAGAATCTTCGTTTTTACCGCTTGAAAGTGCGACAGATCGCAACACATAACCGAGTTGTGAGACGGGGTAAAGAGCCCATGGTCTATTGCTTCTAGATCATCATGTACGAGCCCTCTATGTTCAGCAACGTACGCAGTACGCAAATGTATATTTGGAGTCATGCATTCCTCACGTAGAACAGACATCTCCAACTTCTCCATAGATGTCCAGCTGAGTGCTAGCAGCATTGGGTTCCTACGTTTGCCACGGCTTGCTCTTCAAGACACGGTACGAAACCTCACCCTCCTGCAGTGCAGGGTTAGTTTTTCCTTGCCACCGCACTTGACGTTCACAAAGTCCATAAGGGCAATCTATGGCTGTCTCCAGCAGAACAGGACACAGAATGTCGTTGAGGGGAAGCCTTCCCACGTCGAGTGGTGTGCCGTCTGGCTATCGGTGTGCGCTCATTATTTTGCCACAGATGTCCAGTCTGCATAGCCCCTTACGGTCAATGGGAAATAAGTATGCCGATCACGCTTGCGCGGGAATCACCCTGCAGACAGCGCATTCTGTGTCGCCTGTGATGTGCTGGATGCGAACAGGCAGCGCGGGGTGTGCGGATCGGCGAGGGGTGTCTGGCTCTTGGTGCGAGAGATGCTGTCCATTATTACCCGTGCGCTCCTTACCACCTGTTCTTTACGGAATCGGGATACTTTCCACAAATGAATATGAACTGTGTGCAGTGTATTGCAGACACGGAGTTCACAGCATGTTTACTGACGCCAAGGACAATGTCCTTGATTCTTGGCACTTCCTTAACGAACGACATAGTCAAGTTGTATGTAATCTCACAATTCTGTTCTAGATCTTCCCTTCTTATTGTCGCTTTTGGTTCCTGTACACATCGTATATTACTCGTCTTCCTATATAGCTTATGCCTCCTTTCCTTAGAAATTCGGACATATTGAATCATTTAACATTGTGGAACGCTTTTTCTAGGTCTACAAATCCAATGAATGTGTCATGACTTTTCTTAAGTGCCTTCGCCATTAGAATCGCAGCATCAGAAATATGTCTGTCGTGCTTTTACCTTTCGTAAAACAAAAGAATGATCACCTAAGAGTGAAACTTTACCCATCCCGTGAAAGGAGACTTACAATGTTTCAAGAACCGGTATTGAGGAATCGAGGAATTTTGTACAGCCATCTACGTACCTATTGCTCCTTTATCACGAACACTTGTGTGCAGGTTATCATAGATATAATAACAGATATTTCTGTTGCTGACTGAGGACTGTGTACCGAACAACATTACATCAGTATTTACATTATCTGCAGACTATTAGTTACAGCTATTTTAGGTTGGTAAGTACCTCCAAGCACATGCGGCAAGAGCAAGTCATTAATGCCTTTGTTCGACTGGACAGCAGTTCAGGTGCTGAATTGTAGAAGCAAGGAAGCAAAACGGTTTGTCTATATTGACAGGCATGGTCCAATTAGTAGTACCGTTACGACCTTGCAAAAAACATCAGGTCGTAAATTTTGTGACTTATCTGTGGTAAGACTGTTAAACATAGAGAATAAAATAAGCAACACGTGGATGCATGTACATATCAAATTACCACATATGAAAGAATCTCTTATTATTCCCGTTATACCCTGTATACAGGATGTATCATGCATGATTAATAGCTAAAAGTGACGCAGGTGAAAATACAGGAAATGGAAATAAAAACGTGTCAGTAAACATGGGTCGCAAACTAAAATACGTGTTCTTACGAGGCGCCGCTGACTTCATACTGAAATTTTTGTTATTTGGTATAAATGTATGTGAAATATCAGATCAGAGTAGTTAAGAGATTGAAACCGGACTGAAAGCATACTGTTATTCAGTATGTAATATATATTTTCTCATCCACGAAATGAAAACACAAATAATTGGTTGCTATTTTCAAATGGTTCTACGATAACGTCCCGAATCAAGAGTCAACTTACAACATCAGCTATTAGGAAAATTATTGAGACACCGTGTTTCAAATTTACAGAATGAAATGTCCAGTTGGTGTAATGGTGGTTATGCAGACCGTAGATGCAAGGGGACTTCAAAAAGTAATTTACACATTATTATGAGAGGCCAAGTAACTTCAAAGTGATGCAGATACTTGACATTATATTTCAATATAGTCACTGCAAACAAAGCTCGGAACGTTCCACCAGTCGTTCATTCCTCGACTATAGAAATCCGGAAATCGTAGACTTATTCGAGAACCGTCGTGTGAACTTCATCGAAGGAAAATATATGTCGACCAAACGATTTTCCTCGATAGCCTAGTCATCGTTGCATGTGGTCGATCTCTACTGCCTTCCTTCGCGAGCAATGCCACCAACGTTAGTTCGGTCTTGTTCAGAGTTTTGGACACCATCTTACTACGACTGGATTGGACATTGCATTTGGTGTATTTATCGCCAGTCGTTCGTGGTGAATCTGTGGGTAATTTAGACGTTTAGCCCACAAATATTGTACTGTCCCGCTTACTTCAAATCTGGAGTACGTTATCGACTGACACGCAATCTCACTCGCGCACGTCAATGCATCTGTTATCCGAAGCGCAGCAGAACTGCGTCTGCAGGAAACACGGGGCATCTACTGTCTTCTGACAATGCGACACTCTTGTTGCGCAGTGGTATAATTGTGGGACTATATATGTAACGTACGTACTGAAATTCCTGTATGCCTTTCCACGATCGGATTAGCAAAGAAATTAATTCACATTTGCCAATTTCATAGTTTCAGGATGGGTATTTTAAGCATCAGATGTAAGCGAGTATTTGTGCCATTCAGTCTGCCACGAGTGGAAGCAGTGCTGTGGCGAAATTACAGCCGACATGATAATGTTAGTGGACAGACAAAAAGATAACCTGCTCTCCCCAAGGAACGTCTTACGTAAGTTATGAACATCCAGCTGTGTGGTACGACGAACGTGTGGCTTATGACCTGTAAAGATTCATCTTCATATTCGGGCTGTTATGACGTGGTCAAATGAATGTCTAGGAGGAAGCCAATGTCTCGTCTTCATCCGCGAGGACATCTTCAAGTGGTGTCGTAGATCCTACCAAATGTTGTGATTGTATGGTATTGATGGCCTTGAGTCCCCACCTGGGTAAGTTCGGTCACAGAGTTGCAAATCTTTTCTGTTGACTCCACATTGGGCGACTTGCATGTTGATGATGACGAAATGATGAGGGCAACGCAACACCCACTCCCCAATCGAATAAAATCTCCGACATAACCGGGAATCGAATCCGTATAACTAGCAGTCTTAGAGGCGGGTACGGTGTCATCACTGATAATGTTATTACGTCCCTTACACTTGCAATTGAACTTTACAGGACAAATTTGACTCTTTGTGGATCAATGGGAAAGAAGGTAATGTCATCTACCTTTATGAAAAACAATAAGGTTACTTGGGTGCCCTATGTCTGGAAAAAGAATCGTGCTATGTTTCTGCTTATCACTGAGCATCATGCCACGATTGTAGGAGCTGATACTGAAAGTCACAAACCATACATCATTTTGCATTAAAACACCACCAAAGGGGGTGTCGATAGAATGGACAAGATGGTCAATGAACATTCTGCGAAAAGAACCACAAGAATATGCTCTTATTCCTCAGCATTGTCGGCATAAAGTGCCTGAATGCTAATTTATTATGGAAGACAAAAAAACAGCATCTACCGTCAAGCTACACGCACTTGAGGAGAAATTTTCTGCTGATTCTTGTCAATGAGTTAATTGTACCAGAAGTTAAACGACTACTTAAACGACTCATAGTACTTCCGAAGATGGTAACAACTGCAATGAAAAATCTTGTTCCAGAACGGAGGGCTATGGGAAGAGAGGATGGTGAACTTCCTACTAAGTCCAGCTTCCTAAAAGAAGTCAGTGTCAGTTGCATCCAAGAAAGTTTGACAGAAAGTGTCCTTTAAGATGCTCAAAAAATGTAAATACATAAAAAATTTGAAGAAAACCACAAAAACTGAGTGTGTTCCATGCAGTGACAACATGAAGTGGACACATACTAGGAAACCAGATAGCTTCTCCTTTTTGTTCAGTTGTGTGGTCATTTTCTCATTTTTGTTTCGTCAGATTCGGCAAACAACTAGCATAATATTTTCTAAAGAAGTTATTCAATGTGTGTTTGAGATTGAAGAAAAATATGAAAACAGGTATTACCTTAAACTTCGTTTTTACAGCCTTAGCATTGTAGTCATAATTAGTTTTTTAAATGTTTTATGTTAACGAAGTAAGTGTATTTGTCATTCATATAAAATATATTAATGCATATTACATCAATTTCTAATCAAAGCTAACTGTTATTGCTTCGGGTCCCGCTTGATCCCCCTTGGTAAACGCTCTTGACGCTGCAACTTGGTAGTTCGGGGCTCTGAGTGCTTCTCTGACGACTGATCGGTCCCCACGTTCTTTCGTCTCTTTTGTCGAGCGCTTCCTTCTTGACGCTGTGTTCCGCCGTGGTTCATCCATTTCTGCCAACACCGTCGAATAATGGCATCGCTCCTATTGAAATGCCGAACGATTCGCCGATTACTCCAACCAGCTTATTTGAACCCATCTACACGTCACTTCTCAGACGCTTACATTTGCGTATGTTGTTCAAGCGACTGTCTGCGAGGCATAGTTACAGTCAAAGTGAGTATGCGGAATGGAATTCACAAAGACCTTATGTCCTGGTATCGACATTTCCCTGTTTACTATCTATGCCGGTTGAACGGTGAAATAGCGCTGCAGCATCACACATTCAACCATCGGCCGCCAAACTTTACAATTTTGCAGTGTCTACCAGTATCTGTTTGAATATCAATTTTTGACCAATTTTCGTAACTTCTTTGTTGTGTGTGGTATTTTATTCCCTTAGAGAGCAGTTTAACCCTCTATTGTATCGTGTTGCCATTCGGCAACAAACCATAAATTTATCTGTAATATTAAGGAAACTACTCCTATATCCAAGCTGTCGCCCTATGGCAACACGCATGGCCCAGCTGAATCCAGCTTTACGTGTTTATCATCATTATATCGGCAGAAAGTCGAAAATTGGTAATCTTTGAACGAGATAGAGTGTACGTAAACATATGCAAAAGCAGTTGAAAGAGTGAATTATTTCTGCCACTTATATCAAATCTGTTTAGACTTTTAAGAAATGTGAAATGTTAGTAGACATTGATAATTAATATTATCGGTTTGTTACCGTATGCCAACGAACATAAAATATTGAATAAATCAGTATGTGTGGACTCAAGTATGGTTGCTACCACATTAATATGCATTCGAAGAGATTACACAAGCAACAGAAAATTGCTGTGAATTTAATTTAAGATAAAACAAGAAAGAGCTAGCCCTAAAGCAAAGTATTTCTAATCCTATGTACATTTTTACACATCGTTTCGAGACATTGTATTTCTTAAACTGCTAGGGAGAGCGGCTTTTCTTCCAAATATATTTTGTGTGGTCGCCATACTTCAGTTCAGAGTGAGTTGACCTTGTGATGAATAACGTAGCTCTACTTTGCTTTTATTATTGTGAAATATAACCAAAGTTAGGTTCTCAGATGTGTGTTAACATGCCGGACGAAACCGCATAACCGATCGTATTGCCAAAGGCACATTCTAAAGCAGCCCAGGCAGAGTTCAGGTGTATTCCTCCGCGAGGCGTTTTGGAATAATAATCGGTCCAGGTATGATGGTATCGGTTCTGGTAAATGTTGATTCATCGCTGAAGAGTACTGTTAATAGTAATCGCACAATTGTAATGGTCTGGAACAAAAACAATCTACAAAATCCTCTCCGTTGAGCAAAATCTGCTGCTCATAATCCTTGCACTCGTTGCATGTGAGAAGGGTAGTAGCAGTTGTCATACAGGATACATATTATCCTGCATTGGATTACACAATGTTGGCATGCCACTTTCCTGGAGCTTGTACTAGGGTTCATCTCATTATCCTGTAAAACCCGGTCCTTCAAATCTGTTCTACGTACAGTCTGCCGCCTCCCTGCACGTTCGTTTGCCGGAAAGGACCCACGATCACACAAACGCCGATGGTTCAAATGGTTCAAATTGGTTCAAATGGCTCTGAGCACTATGGGACTTACCATCTGAGGTCATCAGTCCCCTAGAACTTAGAACTACTTAAACATAACTAACTAGGACATCACACACATCCATGCCCGAGGCAGGATCCGAACCTGCGACCGTAACGGTCGCGCGGCTCCAGACTGTAACGCCTAGAACCGCTCGGCCACTCCGGCCGGCGCACAAACGCCGAGTAAGGGCTTAAAATGTTGTGTGAGGGTACTTGTTTTTGTCCGTGGTGCCCGTCGACCGCTTCCATCTTCTTGGGTGCACACAAACACCATCTCGGCTTGTTACCGAGATGAATACAGGACCATTCCGCTGCTCACACAGCCTACAACACACAAGAAACACACGGACGTGATGAGAGGAACTGTAATTCGTCTGCGCTATCTACCGTGACAACGGTGCATTTCCATAATCATGTTCATAGGATCTGTTTTCCCCCATCTTCAGTCAGGAGTCCACTGCTGCAGTTTGTCGTTTTTTTTTAACGTTCGCCCTGTATAAGGGGAGTATAAGTGACGTGACGTCACAAAAAGCAAATACGTACTTCAGCTTTGAATTAAGGTAACTGACGGACAGAACTATTTTAATGTGCGTTAGTCTCTACATAAAAGAGTTTGCCCTTTGTATATTATATTAATTGAAATGTAGTTAATGTGGTAGCAACAATATCTGAGCCTCCTAAACCTTTCACAAATGGCTCCGCCATATTAGCAAAATAACATAAATGTAATTTTTACGAGATTTAAAACAACTGTAAGAAGATGATTGTTATATATTTCCTTAATGAAAATATTGCGTTGATTTTTGAACTTGTTTTAACAGTTGTAAGTAATATTTTCGAAGTTATGGAGGGTTTATATTATGATCAACATTTTATTTAAAATTGATTCACCTGATGCATGTGGTTTACAGTTGTATGTGTAAAACATTATATGTGTTATTGTACCCTAGTATCAGTAGAACGAACTCTATTTTTGGAAAAACCAGTCCTTTAATTTAATTTCAACACTGCATCACTAATTGTGTTATCGATACGTGGCACGGTTTTGGAATTAACAAAATAAATAGGTACCCTATGAAACCTATCTTTAGTTATTGTAGATAATTAATGTTAAAAAATACAGGGAATGAATTTGACTAGTTTCATCATCCGAAATATAGACTTCTTCATCAATCGTAAAATAAAATTACAGAAAGACTTTATGGCATCTACTGAATCATCAAGCAATCAGTAATGTCGTGCTGTTATTATAAACATGTCCTTTGTATAACATGCAGATTTTGCGTAATATCAATTTATTTTAGGGCTCAAGAATCTGTCGAAATTAGTCGTCATCTATTTTGCTTAAGTAATCGACAGTCAACTATGAAATTATCTCATAGCTAAGGAGACATATTTTGTCAGTATCTGAGCTGCACATTGCTATAATACCTGACAGCTCCGTTCGGAACCAGTGACCTGGAATCAGCTGCTGCCATAAAATTCGTCACGCTACACCGATGAAATCAACAATTCGTATTTTAGTACTGGTCTACTAAGAATCAAACTTATTAATGGAGCCCAAGTATAGCTAACGCAACAACGTCTTTAATACGATCAAACTGCATTTTTGTCTGTATGTTCTCTTTTGTACACAGCTACGAAATCCGAGCTATTCTTAGAAAGCACTAGCAAAACTACAGAAAAAAACTTGAACTCAGAATGCAGTCTACAAAATAACTTTTGGCAGGGTAGTGAAAGCATGTTTTTACTGTTACAGGTACATTCAACCTCTGACATCTCACACGCGCGATCACACGCACTTCACTTTAGAAAGCGGTCACAGTCGTCCTTTTCTTAAGCATCTGAAAACGGTAAGTTACTTTTTTATGATATAAAATATCCAAAATGTGTTTCAGGGATAATAGAGAAATAAATACCATAGACGATATTGACATTTATGTCGTACAGAAAAAAATTACATTTTTGATGTAACACCTCCCTATAAGGATACTGCATTTACATTCGACTTCATTTCTTAAAACATGCGATAGTTAGCTGGAATATGTTACGTCTGCTATGTACTGTGAACAAATCCACATCTGTAGAGATCTAGACGTCAAGTCCATATGAAGCATTTGTTTACACTGTGTTGTCCAAGATCCTGTGCGGACGACAGTTAACGCTTTACATCGTTTTAAATTATCCATGACCATACGATAAGGTCACAATGGTGCTTAATATATATGCTTATGCAACAGCGTGTTTTACATCTCTTTCAATAGGTCCTCTGTAATTGTCTCCATGATCCGTAAAACCATATATTTCTTTCCAATCTACCAGGGTTGAATTTTAGCTGCTATGGAAATGACGTCCTATGCTTCCTCACAGAACGCAGAGGAACGATGTGGGAGACCCGCACCGCCGTACTAGGCAAGGTCCTAGCGAAGGTGGTTTGTCGTTGCCTCCTCCGACCGTAATGGGGATGAATGATTCCGTGCTCGGGAAACGAGAACGCTACCACGAGACCACGAGCTGCAGAATTAGCTGTTATACATGAATAAATTCTAGTTTGTAGCAAAAAATTCTTTCCATAGCTGTTAGCCTGTCAGAGAAGTTTGTAGAAACACTATCACTAAAATGATACTCAACTCACTCCGGGAACAGTCACTGAAAACTACGTGAGTTTTGAAGCAAATGTTAAGAATCGCAATGCAAGAAACAAAAGCCATGGCTATCGAAGGGATGCATAAAAATATGTTACAAGACTATAAAACTACGACAAAAAAGGTAAAATATACAAATGTCGTAAAACACATAGGAAATCAAAGACTAAGACCAGAAATGACACATTGCTAAAATTTTGCAAGTTGATGCTTGTGCCTAAAGCAGTAAATGGATGTGAAACGTAAGTCCGCTCTCACGAGAATATAAAATGTACAGGCAGCCGAAGCGGAGTTTTTGCGAAGGGGAAGGCTGTGAACCTGAAAGACTAGCTGGGGAGTGAAGGTAAATCATTTATCTGCCGTAAATGATAAAGTACAGAAATATAGAGGTAACTGAAATAAACATTTGTAGCGAATCTATGACGAAAAACCACATAACAAGTAATGTAGTACCATCCAGTGATGACGAGGAAGGTTGGGAAACCCCAAAAAATGATGAACTAAAGAGTGACATCGGAACGCGGAAGTGCTTACATCTTGTAGTGTAGAGGACGAAGCTCTATTACTATTCCAGCGCAGTCATTGTATTATGACCATCTATATCAAAATTAACAATCTGCAGTGTAATCTGACACACGGTTACAAATTATGAAAAAGAAGCGAATGTAACTGCCACTCTTCAGTTGCAACATTGATGCGAGGCCATCTGATAAAGAAAGCAATTGTCTGAAGCCCTGAAAGCCAGTTAGTGACAAGCAAAATGTAGCGATAGATGCTCAGCAGCCATTTGTCATACGTTAACGAACTTAGTTTCTTTATTCGTTTATTTGGGACGGTTTCGGGCCATACAGTCAAGTACAAATGCAGGAACTTAAGATACTGTTGCTTTATACGTATGATATGAGCATTAAAGTTGTCATTTGTTCACCTTGTCTGCATAAATAGTAATAAATTAGCACTGTAGCAATCAGACTAATGAATTAAGGAGCCAAACAGGTGACAGGTACTCTACAAGAATTACAGGTGTTGACACCTTCAGGACAAAGTAGACAAACGTAAAGCAGTCATCCCCCTGGCCTAAATGAAAGTCACCATTGTACACTGCCCATTCACTTTCACTGGCATATTTTCGAACATTCGAACGTACTGCAATATATATGATCTGAAAGAAACACAGAAGAGTAGGACTTATTCGCATTATTAAACACGACGTTGGGTTTTCTTAAATGTTATCAAGTTTTCTATTTCCGTAGTTTACAGAATGTAGTATTTCGAAAAGTACAAACTATTTACAAACAAAAAAATAAGTTGTTATGGCGTCCTATACCTACGAGGCCGTAATTTCACTGAGAGTTAGTGAAATCGAGCGTAATACTGCAAAATGCCACAGCACATAAATAAACAAAAATCGTTATATATAGCAAGTGAGGATGGCTTCGGCCTAATACTCAAACTCACTGTAGGGAGTTGTTTCGGAAAATTCTAAAGGGTTTGTTTTTGTTACTTTTCCACTTTCACCACCTATAGCCACACGCTCATGAACCTACTTACGAGTATAAAGTTCTTGATTTCTGCTTGGATTATGAATTGTACTGTCGCTACTATCACATCTGTGCAGTACTTGGAATTCTATGACATCATCCATAACGCAGTTTGGAAAGTAATTTCTAGGTCTGATGCTCAGTAAGGAAAATGCCTGTCTGGTACGTCGTCATGGAGCGTTAGCGTTGACAATAAGTTACTGAGGGTAGTGCGATAAAAATTAATAGCAGTTAATATTTATATATTTCACTTTTTAGGAAGAAAATGAAGACTTTATGGAATACATCTTTGTGACATCAAATTGAAACTGAAATCTGCATTGAAATGAACAATAATAAACTGAAAAATATTGTGCCGAATCTGTAGCTTTATAGCTTTCTGTTTCACGAACGTAGCTGTGTCAGCTGTGTTGCCCAAAAGCGCCTATCAGACGGAAGGTAAGTTTCGTTTCGTACCAGTGTGTTGCTTTTCATGAAGCGCCAAGACTCAGCTGTACAATTCGTTGTACGAAATGCAGTGATGGAAACGTCATGGCAGTGAAGGGTTGCCGTATAGTGCGTATAGTGGTTTGTTCCATGGTGAGATTCGCTTTCCAGTGAAATGCATACTGGAATGAATCCGACAGAAACTCGATGCAGTATTTCGTATAGTGCAATTCAAACGTATCTGTCAGTGGTGGAAGTTCCCTGCGCGGCTGCTAAATAAGTCTGTATCAAGTGACGATGCCGCAGAAACTGAATGATGTTTTCTATAGGACGTTACCTGTCACAAAATATTCCAAATTAATTCGCATGGCTGGGGAAGTGAATTTTCCTATATCCATCTACTGCAGCTTTATGGACTACTGTCAAGGCAGATTAGTGCAGTGGGAAACAAACACATAGTTACAGGGAGAATTACGGAAGGATACCCAAAGGGCTAGGTGTGTGTCCCGTTTTCTGGATTATCGTAATCTAAACACTGTTAAAGTTACTCCAAGAGAGGTCGTTCACTGGCGGTGCCGTAGCATATTCCGATGACATTTTGGTGATTGTATTCCATGACTGAAGAGAAAAGATGGAGACGCACTTAAGTCATTTAAAACATTTTGTTCGCAACAAAAACTTACAGTAGCTCCAATCAGTATAAACCACTTTAAAGGCAAGATGGTGATAAACCTACCTTAAAACTGGACCGTGCATCCATTCGAAGAACTAAAACCGCAAATATTTGGGTGTCATCCGTGACGAAAAACAGACTTTCATAGCTCATATTAGGGATGTGAGTCAGAGAATTACAAAAGTTCTGCGGATAACTGTGACACTGTTTACATACGAATGTCGGTTATCCACTTGCGTCTGAAATACTCGTATACCACGATTCCTATTTGACAGCACTGATGAGCTCCATCGCAAGTGTATTGCACTCGACATTACGAAGGAGAATATGTCGTAATCTAATTGCATCAAATTTACTAGGCTATTACTCAGGGTGAGGGGCACTTTTAGTACAATGTCTATTATAGCTTCCCAGATATTGTTAAGGAATTTTCCAGTAGACATAAAAGTACGGTATCTTGAAGCTAGTGATTGGTAGAGCACAGAGAACAAAAGTTGGTCAGTACCTCTAGAAACAGTTACATGAATGGATACTTGCCTAATGGCAACGTGATTGGGATGCGTGAAGTACAATACGAAGTATTTATGGATTATTTCCAAACATCGCTGAAGATCTTCAATTCAATTATATAAAAATTTCCAAATGGATAATACATTTTCTTGACAGTTTTTTGCCAATTTATTGTGTATTTATGTAAAATTGAGGAAATTATAATACATACATGCTACTGTGGATTAGTAGCGCACCTGAACATACTTATTTTAAGTAGATTAATGTACCGTATGCAAACAGTGAGTGGACGTAAGGTCAAAAACTACGTATGGCATATTCTGCAATGAAGAGAAGTGGCAGCTGATTAGTCTAGCGAATAAAACATTCACAGTTAAGGTAGATATACATTAAAATACCTCAGGTCTCGAGCAAGAAAGTGAAGTTAGTAGCATTCAAAAAAGGTCATAAGGAATTAAGAATTAGAAATTTCTAACGACCGCTGTGGATGGAGAAACATCAACAGGAGTTATGGCAAGATCAAGATGAAGCTTTCCAACTATGAGAGTAGGCAATGCCCAAGGAACTACATATAGAAGACAATTTTGGTGAGTATAAATGACAGGAACAGGTTTGTTTCCTCCCGGGGCTCTCAACGAGAAAATGTGGCTGATGAGTCCGCTGGTGATGCACTGTATGATGCTGCCACAGTGCCACTCTGAGAGAGTGTCTTGAAGATGTCGATGTAGCTGTACTTTGATGCACAGGCTACCTATTGTTCCTCAGATTATGCATTTGCATAATTTTGTAATACAGTCACCATCCGATAGATCATTTAAAGTTGTCATAACCATGGCGAAATCCAAACACAAAATAGTTACATCGATGAAATGCTGTTCAGTAAAATTAAAGAATAAACGCCCTTGACTAGCAACATTCGTGAAACCCTGATAACAGAATTAATGATGATAAGGACGAATTTTCGAAAAAAATTAATAAAATAATTACGTGGTACTTGCTCACAAGAGTTTGTAGTCAATCAAAAAATAAAACTTTAAAAAATTTTTTATATTAAAATGGGAACGGCTAAAAGCTTACAAAAACACACAAGCAGAATAGAAACATTTGGCCAACTAACAGCACAACTAATAAGTTAGTCATAATGGATAAAGTAAAACAAGCAATCACCATATTATAATGAGACATACAAACTTACTTAGCTGGCCAGATACGCACATCAATGAACAATTGTACGTCCTGATCTATGCCTTGAGGCACATCAAAGTGGCTCCTGAACATGAATACAACTAACTGGATATACACGGGTTACGATATTATACACGTTCAATCATCACATGGAAATCATTATAACAATGCTATTTCGACGAGTAGCTCGCAAGATATCTATAGTGCTTGTGGTAGAGCAGTGGCACAGATAAACAAAGTCAACAATGCATTATACCTACAACAACAGTGACCGAAGTTGACATTTCGTCAGAATGAAACCCAATAAATTTCACAGAATGAGAAAGAAGTGACAAATGAAATATTTGCGTTTCTGCAAGTTGAGTCAGTGTAATGTATGGGTGATGTACGATAGACTGTGCGGACAGTGAATATGAGGAGTACAAAGATGACGATACGTGCTCAAAATTATTTTGTACAGTTAGTTCATGAGCCCACTCGAAGCGTAAATGGTTGCGAAAGCACACTTGACCTCTTAGCAACAAATAATCCTAGACAAATAATGAGTATCGTGACGAATAAGGGGCTAGCGACCGCAAGACAGTCGCTGCTAGGCTGAATACCGTAACACATACAACAATCAAAAAGAAACGCAAAGTATATATATTTAAAAAAAGCTGATAAATATGCTCTTAACGCCTTTTTAAGAGACAATCTTCACTCCTTCTGATCGGATCGTGTAAGCGTAGAAAAGTTATGGAATGATTTAAAAAAGATAATATCGACAGCAGTTGAGAGATATATACCACATAAATTAATAAGTGATGGTACTGATCGCCAATGGTACACAAAAAGGGTCAGATCGCTGTTGCAGACGCAGCGAAAAACACATGCCAAATTTTAATGAACGCAAAATCCCCAAGACTGGCAAAGTTCTGCAGAAGTTAGAAACATAGTAGCAGAAGTTCGAAATCTGGCAGGAAACCCAAAGAGATTCTGGTCATACATAAAGCACACCAGTGGAAAGACGCAATTAATACCTTCACTGAGCGATAACAACGGCGAAGTCACTGATGACAGCGCCACTAAAGCGGAGTTATTAAACATGTTTTCCAAAAGTCCTTCATCAAGAAGACGAAGTCAATGTTCCTGAATTCTAATCATGAACAACTTCCAAGAGGATAAACATAGAAGTAGATATCCTCGGTTTAGCAAAGCAGCTTGAACCACTTAATAAAAGCAAGGCCCCGGTCCAGATTGTATACCAGGCAGGTTCCTCCCATAGTATGCTGATACAATAACTCAATATTTAGCAGTAATATACAACTTTTCGCTCAAAGAAAGATCCATACCTTAAGACTGGAAAATTGCTCAAGTCACACCAATACCCAAAAAGGGAAGTAGGAGTAATCCGCTGAATTATAGGCCCATATCACTAACGTCGATCTGCAGTAGGGTTTTGGAACATACAGTGTATTCAATCATTATGAAGTACCACGAAGAAAACGTTTTATTGACACATAGCCCGGATTCAGTAAGTATCGTTCTCGCGGAACATCAGTAGCTCTTTATACTCATGAAGTAATGAGCGCTAACGACAGGGGATGTCAATTAGACTTCATATTTTTAGGTTTCCAGACGGCTTTCGAAACCGCTGCTCACAATCGTTTTCTAACCGAACTGCATGCCTATGGAATATCGCCTGAGCTGTGAGACTGCGTTCGAGATTTACTTTCAGAAAGGTCACAGTTCGTAGTAACACAGTTCTCAAAAGCGGGCATCACTTAGATACATGCTCTACAGATTAAACACAGTGCCATTAGATACAGACAAATGCAAAATAGTAATGAATACTATAATACAAATAGCCACAAACAATGGATATAAAGAGAACTTAGTAACAAAGCTGAACAAGAAAATAAACAGAAAAGAAGAAGCACACAACTGTCTCCAACACAAGGGCAAAATCACATACAAACAAATACACAAAGTACAAGAATAGAAACAACATAAAGTGTGAAACAAACATAAAATAAAATATGGTACACAATGACATACAGCCACAAATACACACACAGAATATCCAATATCTTCAAAAAACAAGGCATAAGAATAGCACACTACATCAACTTCTCAATTGAGAAATACTTCCCAAAAACAATAGGAAAAAGCGATCTTTATCAGAAATCTGGGATATATCAACTGAAATGCAATACATGTGATGGAAGATACATAGGTCAAACCAGGAGGACATTTGACACCAGATACAAATAATATGTAAGAGCATGGGAGTATAGGAGAAGTCATTCAACTTTTGCAGAATACTTACACCAACACCAACATAAAATTACAGCCAGAGACACAGACACGGAAATCATAAGGATAAACAACAAAAACATCTCCTCACCTTACAAGAAAACTATCACCTCCAAAAACCTCTTAACAGAAAAGAAACAACTCATAAATGATCAGATCAGCTTGGCAAACTATACACTTTTAAAATGATTGACCACTTAATATAAGATTAAAATTACAAATATAACCGCAGGCTCCATTTACCACTAGCATTTCCTCCCAGATCTGTCCGATAATCACTGTCCAGGCCATCCCTGTGGTTCCTCCCCCCCCCCCCCCCCCGCCCCACCCACCATGAAAAAAAAGACCAACCATCTCATGTTTATACCTACATACAAGAAAATTTCACTAACTCTCTCTCTCTCTCTCTCTCTCTCTCTCTCTCTCTCTCTCTCTCACACACACACACACACACACACACACACACACACACACACTAACATACGTATACACACATACAAAATCGCTTCATAGGGTGGCAAAACTCACAACGTGAACGAAAAAATATGAATAGGCATAAACACTGTGGCAGTGATGAATGAAAAACAGTTAAGAAAGTCAATTATAAATAGTGCAGTGCAGGAAACAAGGCAAAATGCCAAAAACTGCAGATGTGAAATGAAGCCTGTCGGCCCCAACCAGTGCTACATTGCAGTCAGCTCAAGACAGATAATCTATAACAACAGCAGGTAGTTTATTACGTTTATTTAGTTCTGTACACAACAGAGTCTATGTATTGCAACTTTGAAACATAATCTTTTTTCTGCATACGACATCAGTCCTACTGTCATGCAGGATAATTTCATGATCAACTACTGGTACAAGTATGCCAGCTTGCAGCTTATACTGAAATTATGATATATATGCACTTACACATTACCTAAACTGGCATCATCATCGTGTACTTTATATTCAGTATACAATGTCCTCAGCCTCGGCAGCCAAAGACTGTGGTATTTGTGTGTTAGTTGCATTTGCGTGAGTGTGTGTGGGTACGGGTTTTAATTCTGATGAAGGCCTTTTTGGCCGAAAGCTTTCTTGTTTGTCAGTCTTCTTGTTGTGCCTATCTGTGACTCAGTATCTCCGCTTGATTGAGTAAACACATGAAGTTGAAATTACATGATACTAGAAGCAAAAAGGTCTCAATAAACATGAGTTCTAAAACGCATACCTTATGAGTTATGAGCACTTCTTCTTCCTCCATTGGCCATGCTGTGAAACAAATCCCTTCTAATGCAAGTTATCAGCTTTCCATATTCTGAGAGTTGGTAGTAACGGCCAAAACAAGAAAAAACTGTCCATTAAACATGGGCTCTGAAGTCCATACCCTAAAAGGTATGACTGTTTCGTCATGTTACCTACAGTGAAACACTTCTGTTTAGCTGAAAAAGTCCTCGTATCTTCATGTATCCAAGAATACCATGTGACAAAAGGGTTAGGGAACCAAATTGGCTCATGTGGACAGGAACATATGGCAGAAACAAATGTCACGAAGGACGAATAGAAACTGCTATCGGAAAAAGACTGGATCATTCCAGATGTCCAATCAATGCTTATAAACTACTTTCCACGCAGTGGAGCAGGCATAGAGGTTAAATGATTCCAGTGCGATAAAATGCCACACGTCGTGAGGTGGTATGCTGGTTTTATGCTTACTTTTCTTTCTTTTTATTTTGTTTTTGCTAAACTGCTCGATTGGTAGGAGAAATAGTGTTTGGAAAGTACTATTTCGTTTTCCAAAACGCATGTGGCTTGCTTGACATAACACTCATACGTGTGATTATAAACACCTGATAGCTCTGAACGTCGCAGCAGTGTGAAACTTGAACAGTGGAAAGCCAGTGCTAGAACAACGTGGTAGAATTGAATTGCTGAATGTTTGAAACCTGTCTGCGCTGTGCCCGTTATAATCATAGTAACAGACATAAGACACCCGACGGAACAGGCTTCCAAAGGCCCTACGGACTGTCGTCATCCTCAGCTGACTGACGTCACTGGATGCAAACATGGAGGGCAATCTGGTCAGCACACCGCTCTCCCGGCCGTTGTAGGATTTCGCGACTAGATCCACTTCGGATTTCGCGACTAGATCCACTACATCTCAGTCAAGAACCTCTTAATCTGCTGAGTGCACTCCGATTGCGAACAGCATGTGCAGACACAAGATGATCACCCGTCCAAGGGGTAGCCAAGCCCGACAGCACTTAGCTTCGGTGATGTGATGGGAATCGGTGTTACCACTGCAGCATGGCCATTGGCCAAGACGGAGTATATATGCCATGACAATATTCGTTTGATTCGATACGAAAAAATAAAGCAAGCAATAATCATTTAAACCACTGATATATGTACAAACAAGATAATTTGGAATCGAATTCATCTTTCGAAATTCATCGTTCGTTATTGTGTGCATTATCGGATAGCATGTAACGAACTGTGCATGTTTCATTTGTGCTAAATCACTGGAAATGCTAGCAATCTAAATACCTAGAAGAAATAATCCAGAGTGACATACAGTGGAAATATTACATAAAATGCATAGCATTACAAGCACAAAGAGAGGTGTAATCACTGCTTTCAGCACATTTAGTAGCTGTCGAAGAGCAGGAATTGTCTTAATAGGAAAAGTAGCTGTGTTTGTCTTTTATGGGAAAGCCTGCGCTGTCTGATTCTCAGTTCATGCAAATCCGTGATAACGATGTGTTGCAGTGGGAGATCTGAGAAGGTAGAAATAGCTGCCTAGTTGTTCTATATAATTCCATCTGCTTGTTCACTATTTATAAATAACATTCCGATATCATTTCTTCCTTCCTTCCGACGTAACATCTGTAGCACTCCAGTCTGTGGGGCCGTGCGATTAGGTCGCAATGTCTCCATACAATCTGGTATATGGTCTGCCGGTTTTAAAACGTGATACTAGTACCTAAATACTGTGATTTTTCAGTGGCAAGGGAATGGTTGACTGTAACTCTGACTTTTAACATGATTCTGGTATATACGTACTTTAAACATTCCTCAATGTAGATTTCCCGGCTTTTTATCTTGGCACAAGCAAACTGTTTTGGTTAAAATTTCGCCGCCATTTTTTAATTTCTTGCGCTTACATGTCAGTTCTGTTACCCTGTTCTGTATGGGTGTGGTCGCTGATCTATTCAGCATAATTTAGCGGTCTCCTGTGTGTGATCTGTAACGTAGTTTTCACACAGGGATTTGTGTGGCGGTAACTGACTTCCAGGTGTCCGTCTTTCTCCAGTGAGAGTTGTGAGTTAACGAGCATTGCGTTCTCATTTCAATATATGGCCGAAAGAGTCATCCTACAGGAATTGTGAAATGAGCCCTGCCGTCCAGTACAGTGTGCCACGAAGGGTGCTGATTCACCACGAGATGGGGAAACTCACAGGCATCTATTGTCTATTGAGGTCTGAGCACTGTAGTGCGCGAGTGAGACAGACGAGAACCTACGCCACAGGGAAACCCAGTAGAAGCCGTTTATGGCCAAGGAGACGTAGCAGTGTTAAATATGGGGAACCTAAGATCAGCCAGAAACATTTATGAAAATTATTTAATTCAGTAGTAGTGCAGGCAATGAAGCCAATGAATGGAGAAGGGTACAGTGCTGGTACAGACGCGAAAGCGGACAGTTCGGCTGGAGCCACCAAAGGGTACAGGTCGGACTGAGATGAGAAAGTGGACAGTCGGTCTTTAGGCAGCTAGGAAGTGAAACGACTTAAAAAATTTCGCATTGTGTGGTATTGCGGGACTTTGTCTCTCAGCAGTGAGCAGCCACGTGCCTGGTGTGAACTCTAACTTTTCACATAGATACCTCGTATTTCGCGATGAGATTATTAATGATCCAGCTTCATCAAATGGATATGCGCTCGAGTGTAATAGTAACTCTACATATGACCACTTTCGCTATTAATTTGCTTTCTGAATAAACATAATGCTAACCAACAAACAACGTTGTGGCCTACATCATTTATGGGTCGATAATTCAGTTCCCAATATTATTATTATTGTTATTATGTGTTATATTAACTTTGAAATCCACAAATTTGCCATCAGCCAGACAATTTAACCAAAGGGTCATAAGTGTCTAATTTAGGGAATGTAATGTGACACATGCAGTTCAACCCCTAGACAAATTTGAGCCAAGACATTTCGATGAAGGGGAACTGTGTGTGTGCTCGAACGCCTTTGGGATGTTAGCTCGCAGAGTAATGGGTTGATACCTGTCACTTTTTTCTTATTCTGCCTGAAGGTTGTGGTACCTGATCTATGTTGTTGCTGGTGCTTCAACTTCCAACAGTATTTTTGGATAAGTGTAGGTAAGACATGAGTGCAGATAGGGAATATGAATCCTCAAAGCCAAATAATTTAGCAGTTCCTCTTCATAATAATGTAAACGACACTTCCACAGTGGGCAGAGAGGGTGGGGGAAAATCAAGAGTTCCCAGTGAATTCGTTTTTGCATCTTCACAATGTAATTGCCACGTCCCTAGACTGTGCTAAATGAATCCTGTCCTACACAGTTTGATAACTATGTGGCATAAGTGTACTAAAAATTTGGCAGTCATACAGACTACACACACTTTACTGACCAATAGGATAAAGCCAGTTTTATTCTCGCGGTTTTTATTTAATCTTCCGCTGGAGGACAACTGTTTTTAGGAAATAATACATGTCAGCTTTTTTGAATGAATTATTTATTTATTTATTGTTCCGTGGGACCACATTAAGGAGAAGTCTCCATGGTCATGGAACGAGTTAATACATGAAATTATAACACGATAGTAGAAACAGATAAAATGAAATACAAGAAACGTATTCAGGCGACAATTCGTAAGTTTAAATATAGAAAATCAACAATTTAACACTGGAGTTTGGTTAATTTCTCAGCTCTTCCAGGAGCTCTTCGACAGAATAGAAGGAGTGAGCCATGAGGAAACACTTCACTTTAGACTTAAAAGCGTTGGGCTACTGCTAAGATTTTTGAGTTCTTGTGGTAGCTCATTGAAAATGGATGCAGCAGAATACTGCACTCCTTTCCGCACAAGAGTCAAGGAAGTGAATTCCACATGCAGATTTGATTTCTGCCTAGTATGGAATGAGTGGATATTAAGCAATAGGAAACCTCCAACTACTATTTTTTAATTTACCACCATTATGATGGAAGACAGCTGGTCCAAAAACGTTGGCAGCAGTTTTCAGGTACACTAATTGGGCATTATATTAACATTTATTGGCGTAAATCATTGCAATTGGGCAGTTAAGTTTAGAAGGATTACAAGTAATAGTGATAAAAGTGACAGGAATTTTTGGAGTAATAAATCCTCGTTATTGCGTAACGAATTACATGTTTCACTAACTGGACAGTGAATTATAGTAGTAACACTACAGATTATTAATGAAAATGATAGGAATTATGGAGGCTCAGCCAAGTCACAGGCTAGAAGGGATAAAAGTGTCCGTAATTTAGGGAATGCTAAGTCATTGCAGTTGGGTAATAAAATACACATATTATACTAAATGGAAGTAAATTATAGCAGTAACATTACAGATCATTACACCTTGCCTGCCAGCCGGAGTGGCCGTGCGGTTCTAGGCGCTACAGTCTGGAACCGAGCGACCGCTACGGTCGCAGGTTCGAATCCTGCCTCAGGCATGGATGTGTGTGATGTCCTTAGGTTAGTTAGGTTTAATTAGTTCTAAGTCTAGGCGACTGATGACCTCAGAAGTTAAGTCGCATAGTGCTCAGAGCCATTTGAACCATTTGAACACCTTGCCTCAAGGTGGGAAGGAAAGGAAAGTGGAATGGGAAGGATACTGACTCTTGACCTTGGACAATGACCCTTGGAGATAAGGATATTGAATTTTGATCTTGGAGATAAGGAGGAAAGCAACCCCTTTGTTCTCTTATAGCTATTGGTCCACTACTATTGCGCCGTTTCAAACTACTCGAGAGACCATGATGTAGTCAAAATACCAACTTCTTAAACTGTTGTTTGCAACATGACCGATGATGTACTAGCACATGTGAAATGAAATTTTTGTTTCTTCAACGTAAATTATGGTAGAATGCAGTTTCACACTGCACTACTGAATGAAAATAAGCAATACTAGTTACGTAATTTGTCTTCTCCTATGCTTGCAATAATGTGCTGGGCAAAAGCAATCCATCTAAATTGTTTAATATGTGTAACATATGCTGGTTTTTAATTTATATTATCTTTACTATGCACGCTGAAATGAAATGTCGTGTGGCTAGGGCCTCCCGTCGGGTAGACCGGTCGCCTGGTGCAAGTCTTTTGATTTGAGGCCACTTCGGCGACTTGCGCGTCGAATGCTGAATGAGTTTGGAAATTCTGCTTCCGTTGTTAATTTCTGATCATGCTTCAAATTACTTTCGTAGTTCCCTTTGCTGAACTATATACAGGGTGAGTCACCTAACGTTACCGCTGGATATATTTCGTAAACCACATCAAATACTGACGAACCGATTCCACAGACCGAACGTGAGGAGAGGGACTAGTGTAATTGTTTAATACAAACCATACAAAAATTCACGGAAATATGTTTTTTTAAATGGAACCACGTTAGTTTTGTTAGGACATCTGAACAAATAAACAAATACGTAATTAGTGCCGTTTGTTGCATTTGAAAATGTTAATTACATCCGGAGATATTGTAACCTGAAGTTGACGCTTGAAACCTCCGACGTTCAGTTGTAACAAACACGGGCCACGGTCGGCGAGCAGCATCTGCAGGGACATGTTTACGATGACGACCGTGTTTACGAGTGTGGCTGTAGTGCACTGTTGTGGTTTGGTCTAGCTGTCGCAGTGTCCGCATGTAGCGCTTGCTGCTATTGTTATTCTGCATTCGTCTCCGCACGCAGACCAACTGTAGTACACCGTGTTACCAGGCGTCTGTGATAGTGTAGTGTTGTAGGAACTGTGACCATGGTGTATTCGAACTCTGAAAAGGCGGAGATGATACTCATCTACGGCGAGTTTCGACGAACTGCAGCTGAAGCCTGCAGGGTGTATGCAGAACGGTACCCGGACAGAGAGCACCCAACGTGCCGCACATTGCAAAACATCTACCACCAACTGTATGCAACAGGTATGGTCGTAGCACGCAAACGGGTTCGTAACAGGCCCGTCACAGGAGAAGCGGGTGCAGATGGTGTGTTAGCTGCTGTTGCCATGAACCCACACGTGAGTACACGGGACATTGCGAGAGCCGGCGGACTGAGTCAAAGTACTGTCATGCGCATACTGCATCGTCACCGCTTTCACCCGTTTCATGTGTCGCTACATCAGCAATTACATGGTGATGACTTTAATCATCGAGTGCAATTCTGTCAATGGGCATTAACAGAGAATGCGTTGCAGTTATACATGTTTACCGATGAAGCGGGTTTCACAAACCACGGGGCAGTGAATCTACGGAACATGCATTACTGGTCCGTGGACAATCCTCGCTGGCTCAGACAGGTAGAGCGACAGCGACCGTGGACTGTAAATGTATGGTGCGGAATCATTGGTCCTCACTTCATTGCAGGGGCCCAAACAGCTGCAACATACATCGCGTTTCTACAGAATGATCTGCCAACGTTGCTCGAAAATGTCCCACTGGAAACGCGCCGACGTATGTGGTATCAGCATGATGGTGCACCTGCACATTCCGCAATTAACACTAGGCTGACTCTTGACAGGATTTTCGACGGGCGTTTCATAGGACGTGGAGGACGCATAAATTGGCCAGCCCGTTCTCCTGATCTTACACCTCTGGACTTCTTTCTGTGGGGTACGTTAAAGGAGAATGTGTACCGTGATGTGCCTACAACCCCAGAGGATATGAAACAACGTATTGTGGCAGCCTGCGGCGACATTACACCAGATATAATGCGGCGTGTACGACATTCATTACGTGTGCAGCAACTGATGGCCACCACATTGAACATCTATTGGACTGACATGTCGGGACACACTCTATTCCACTCCGTAATTGAAAACGGAAACCACGTGTGTACGTGTACCTCACCCCTCATGGTAATGTACATGTGCATCAATGAAAAAGACCAATAAAAAGGTGTTAGCATGTGGACGTAATGTGCTATTCCAGTCTCTCCTGTACCTAAAGTCCATCACCGCTCCCTTTGGATCCCTACGTAATTCGGTGCTCGCCGATACACACGATCGAACAGCGGAGGAGTGGTACTCAAGCGTCAACTTTAGGTTACAATATCACCGAACGTAATTAACATTTTATAATGCAACAAACGGCACTGATTACGTATTTGTTTATATGTTCAAATGTGCTAACAAAACTAACGGGGTTCAATTTAAAAAAACGTAGGTTTGTGTTACAAAACATACTTCCGTGCATTTTTTAATGGTTTGTTTTAACCAATTACACTAGCCCCTCTCCTCACGTTCGGTCTGTGGAATCGATTCGTCAGTATTTGATGTGGTTTACGAAATATATCAAGCGGTAATGTTAGGTGACTCACCCTGTATTCTGAGTGTTCCTAAAATTGTTGGGGAATAATTTACAGAAAACCAGTGACGTTCTAATTAAATACATTTGTTTCATATTAATTCATTGTAGTGACTGGGCAGACACACGCCCCAAATGGGGGAGTGGGGAGTTATTTAAGAGATGGCAGTATATGCCTAGATTGACTTCATGCTCGTTCTTGATTTTTTTATTTACTGTTTCATACGATAATAATCGACGACTGTATTCATATGTCTGTTGATTCAGGCTATGCAGATTCTCTGTGAGAGTGTCCCTTGGATCAAACAAACCTGTGACCATTCGTGCTGCCCTTATTTGTTTACCCTCAGTCAGTCCTATTCGTTATGGCCCGTAGAAATTTTTGTCTCACATTTTATGATTGGCGCAGGAGTGTTTCGAAAATCATTTAACAAAGACGACGCTTTTCATATAACATTCAGGCCTCGCAGGGTAGCCATGCGGTCAGGGGCGTCTTGTCACGGCTCGCGCTCCTCCCCTCGTCGGAGGTTCGCGTCCTCCCTCGGGCATGGGTGTGTGTGTGTGTGTGTGTGTGTGTGTGTGTGTGTGTGTGTGTGTGTTCTCATTCGCGTAAGTTAGTTTAATTAGTGTGTAAGCCAATGGACTGATGAAGTCAGCAATTTTGTCCCATAGTCCTTACCACAAATTTCCAAATTTTTAACATTCTGGAAGGATAACTAGTATATGTAAAGTACTTCTTTCACCTACAGTTAGCCATTTCCTTCCCGTATCACTTGATATTTCCCGAGCATTTATGAATGTAATACCGTTGCTACAACTCGGTAAAAAGAAGCATAAAGTTGCCACGTAGTACACTACTTTCTTCAAGAAAGTGTAACTAAGACAGTTATTCAGACGCTGCGAAGTAATAGTGTTTATCGGATATTTATTTTTTTCTTCCACGTACAGGGCATGTCGTGGGAATGGACTCATAATTATATTGTAAGTCTTTGTGTCCGGTATTCTGCGTGAGGTAGGGAAATTGGATGCTCTGAGTTTTTAATCAGAGTTTTAATGAAATTGGGCTTTCAAATTATCTCGAATTGTAACGTGCGCCACCTGCAGCAAGATAGGGGTAAGCACAATCGTGTCTTCGCAACAATGCTGTTAACGCTCATGTTTCATTCATTGTCTGCAAACGAAATTACGGAAATTTCATCACGGGAGAGCTTTTGCGGGAGACAGCGAGGTTAAAAGGAGAAGTCGCAGCTGGAAATAAAATGAGGAAAAATGTTTGTAATGCCTCCATTCAAGAGGTGCGTCGAAGGAACGTATCATTTTAATTTGAAGACAATTAACTGTGGACTTCCATAGAAATGCAGTCGTACAGATATCTAAAGGCGTGTCTGCATTTCCAATTTTAATAAAATTGTGAGTCTGATAATCCATGCTTTTTGGAGTTTCTTTGCGTTGTCACATTCCCTTCACGATATCACCCCACTGAGACTTTTTTTGCTCTATTCATCTGGCATTACTTATATGTGACGTTTCCCAGAACTATCGTGCAGTCTTAGTCAGTACAAAATCCTCCCTCTAAGTCGCAAGTGTTACAGAAGAACAATCTCAGAGTCGCTCTAATTCCCAAAGCAAGTCGAAGGAGTTCATTTACTCTTCGCCTCATTCCTCATTTCCACGGGGTGGTCAGAAACAGTCCGGAAACCTTTTAAGGCTGTTGCAAGGGAAGCTGCACTAAGAAGCAATTATTAAGAAAAAATTCGATACGTTGCACCGTTTTCGAACTATTTAGCATTGATGTTAGCCAATCACGTCGTGGTGCACGTAAATTCTAGCAGCCTGCCAGGGGTGGTGTCACCAGACATGTTTTTTCATTTGGTTTCCTCACACGGAACAAACGTATCTTTTCCTCACCTAACCCAAATTTATCACGTCCAAAGAAATGGCACAGTTTAACTGTTAATTAGCTTTTCAACAAGTAGTAACCCACGGATCCATAGATGTCTGTGAATTACCCCACATTAAAGTGTGCAAGTGCTTGAATTTTCAGCCCCAACGACCGGATTTGCTAACTTCAATGCTAAATAAGTCGGAAGCGATGCAAAGTATCGTATTTTTTCTTAGCAATTATTTTTCAGCACAACAAACCCCTCCCCCTCCCACCCCCCCCTCCCCCACACCCACACTGCTTGTAACACCCTTCGAGCTTTTCAGATGATTCTGAATGTTTCTGATCACCGTGTAGATATAATTGATGTAAAGAGAGAGAGGAATAGATAGAGTGAGGGATAAAGAGAAAGAGAGAGAGAGAGAGAGAGAGAGGTGGGGGGAGAGAAGAGAGAGAGACAGAGAGCATCCCGATGGAATACAACATCGCCTACTAGAAGAGTCTTCACATTCCAATCTTCATAGGAACCACCTGTAGCAATCGACAACCCAAGGTTTCCGGTAATCTTTAATCCCCATTGCCTACTAATGATAACAACAAACGTAGTTTTGTATTCTTTACTGTAGAATAGTAACTTAACGTGGAGAATGCTATCTTGCGCTCCGGCCGCGGTGGTCTCGCGGTTAAGGCGCTCAGTCCGGAACCGCGCGACTGCTACGGTCGCAGGTTCGAATCCTGCCTCGGGCATGGATGTGTGTGATGTCCTTAGGTTAGTTAGGTTTAAGTAGTTCTAAGTTCTAGGGGACTGATGACCACAGAAGTTAAGTCCCATAGTGCTCAGAGCCATTTGAACCATTTTTGTTTTTCGCTATCTTGCGTCACAGGGAAGGTGAGCTAAACACGCATCCAAACCCCGCGAATTGACGACAGTTGGTCTAGCTAGTAGCCGGCCAGTGTGGCCGTGAGGTTCTAGGCGCTTCAGTCTGGTACCGCGTGACCGCTACGGTCGCAGGTTCGAATCCTGCCTCGGGCATGGATGTTTGTGATGTCCTTAGGTTAGTTAGGTTTAAGTAGTTCTAAGTTCTAGGGGACTGATGACCATAGATGTTAAGTCCCGTAGTGCTCAGAGCCATTTTTTTCGTCTAGCTAGTACACTAACAAAATACTTGGTTCGTCCCTTATCTCTGCATCAGAAACTGCAACAGTGCACAAATAGTATAGCACCACATTTCTACCACCACCGCCACATACAGGAATGGTAGGGTTATCTTATGTCCGTGGTAACTGTCCCTTGGATCCAACGTTGGTTGAAATTACTCCTGACGTTCCAGCACTATGCTAGGCCAAGAGCACACGCACAAGCTCACGCCCACAAACACAAATACACAACACAACACACACACACACACACAAAGACGGCAGTCTATCCGGTGCAAGTCTGTTCGTCTCTGCATAAGTGCGTTCCTGTTTCCATTCGAAGCGGCATCCTGAACCCAAGACTAAATCTCCTTCGGCATGTATGTCAATGACGAAATCGAGAACTTCTTGAAGCCTCAGGATGTGTGTCCCATCAACAGATCCCTTCTTTGAGGCAAGCTGTACAATAAATTCCACAAAACATAGACATTATAGACCATTATACGTACAAATGAAAGGGGCGAGAAGAGGACAATGAAACAAGCAAATAATCTCAGTGAACACAGGTCTGGAAAGGAGTGGTTTGCCCCGATACGACATACGTACAAGTGCAGTCATGTTAACGTTGCAGGGCTGTTGAGGCTGCATCGCAGTTTTTCTCGTTTTGTTTGAGTCATCAGTCTTCTAATGGGTTTGACACAACCCGCCTCGAATTATTCTCATGTGCCTACCTCTTCATCCCAAAGTAACACTTGAAACTTATGTCCTCCATTAGTTGCTGGATGTGTTCAGTCTCTAACTTTTTTCTACAGTTTTTACTCTCTACAGTTTCCTCTAGTACCACGGATGTTATTTCCTGATGTTTCAGCAGATGTCCTACCATCCTGTCCCCTCTTATGATCAGTGTTTCCCACATATTCCTTGCCTCTCCGATTCTGGGCAGAACCTCCAGATTCCTCACCTCATCAGTCCACCTAATTTTCAAAATTCGTCCGTAGAACCACATCTCAGATGCTCCGATTCTCTTCTCTTCTGGTTTTCCCACAATCCATTTTTCACTAACATACAATTCTGTTTCTGTTCTCGAAACTTACATTTGCAGACATTTAGTCCTCAAATTAAGGCCTATATTTGATACTAGTTGACTTATCTTGGACAGGAATGCTGTTTTTGCCAATGCTAATTTGCTTTTGGTGTCCTCGTCACTCCGTCCGTCATGGGTTTGTTTTGCTGCCTAGATAGGATGACGATCAGTTCGGTTTTAGGAAAGGTAATGGCACCAGAGATGTAATTCTGACGTTGATGCTGATAATGCAGGCAAGACTGAAAGAAAATCAAGAAACGTTCGTAGGATTAGTCGACATATAAAAAGCGTTCTACACTCTCAAATGGTGCAAGATATTCGAAAATCTGAGGGAAACAGGGATCACCTATAGGGAAAGACTGGTAATACACAACATGCACAAGAACAATGACGGAATAATAAGAGTGGAAGACAAAGAAGTGCTCGGATTGAAAAGAGTGTAAGACACGGATGTACTCTTTCTCCCCTACTGTCCAATCTATACATCGAAGAAGCAATGATGCAAACAAAAGAAAGATTTAGGAGTGAAATTAAAATTCATTGCGAAAGTATATCAGTGATAAGATGCGCTCAGTGAAAATAAAGAAGAATTACATGATCTGCTGAATAAAATGAACAGTCTAATGAGTACAGAATGTTGATTGAGAGTAAATCGAAGAAAGACGAATGTAATGATAAGTAGCACAAATGGAGCAGCGAGAAACTTAACATTAAGATTGATGGTCATGAAGTAGATGATTTTAGGGAATTCTGCTACCTAGGCAGCGAAATAACCAATAATGGACGAAGCAATGAGGACATCAAAAGGAGACTAGCACTGGCAAAAAGTACATTGTTGGGCAGGAGAAGTCTTTTCTAGTCTTCTGTGTATTATTCTTGTCAGCAACTTGGATGCATGAGGTGTTAAGCTGATTGTGCGATAATTCTCGTACTTGTCAGCTCTTCCAGTCACCGTAATTGTGCGGAAGACATTTTTCCGAAGGTCACAAGGTATATCGCCAGACTCATACATTCTGTAGACCAAAGTGAATAGCCGTTTAGTAGCCACTTCCCCCAATGATTTTATAAATTATGATGGAATGTTATACATCCCTTCTGCCTTATTTGATCTTAATTCTTCACAATCTCTTTTAAATTCTGAATCTAATACTAGATCACCTATCTCTTCTATGTCGTTTCCTGTTTGTTCTTCTTGCGTGCCATCAGACAAGTGTTCCCCCTCATGGAGGCCTCAAGTGTACTTTTTCTACCTATCCGCCCTCTCCTCTGCATTTAACTGTGGAATTCCTACTGCACTCTTAATATTATCTCCCTTGCTTTTAATTTCACAGAAGCTGTTTTGACTTTTCTGTATGCTGTGTCAGTCCTTCCGACAATCATTCCTTTTCCGATTTCGTCACATTTTCCATGCAACCACTTCGTCTTAGCTTCATTACGTTTTCTGTTTATTTCATTCTTAAAGGATTTGTGTTTCTGTACTCCTGAATTTCTCTGAACATTTTTGAACTTCCATCATTGATCAATTAAAGTATTTCTTCTGATAGCTTTGGTTTCTTCGCAGTTTCCTTCTTTGTACCCGTGTTTTCCATTCCAGCTTCTGTTATTTGTTATTTTTTTTTTTTAAAGAAGCCCATTCCTCTTCAACTGAACTGTCTACTGAGCTATTCTTTATCACAATATCTATTGCTTCAGAGAACTTCAAGCGTATCTCTTCATTCCTTAGTACTTCCGTAACCCAAGTCTTTGTGTACTAGTTCTTCATAAGTAGTCTCTAAAATTCAGCCTACACTTATCACTGTTAAATTGTGATCTGAGTCTGTATCCTTTTCCAAGTACATATTCTCTTTTTCTGATTCTTGAACAAAGTATTCGCTGCACGAGCTCAAATCTTTTGCAGAACTCAATTAATCTTTCTCTTCTCTCATTCCTTGGACCAAACCTATATTCTCTCGTAATTCTTTCTTCTACTCCTTCCCCTGCAACCTCATTTCAATCTTCCATGACTATTAGATTCTCATATCCGCTTACGTGTGGAATTACCCGCTCAATATCCTCTTGTACTCTCTCTATTTCTTTATCTTCAGCTTGCGACATCGGCATTTATACCCGAACTATTGTCGATGTTGGTTTGCAGTCGATTCTGATGAAAATAACCTAATCACCAACCCTACACAATAACACAGTTTATGGCCTGTCATGTGATTCATAACTAATCCTAGTCCCGTTTTACATTTCTCTGCTGCTCTTGATACTACTCATTACTCATCTCACCAAAAATCCATGTCTTCTTTCCATTTCAACTCACTGTCTCCACTATATCTAGATTGAACTTTTGCATTATCCTTTCCAGGTTCTCTAGATTCCTTACCACGTTCAAACTCCTTACATTCCACTCCATGACTCGTTGGAACCAGAGAACGAGGACGTTTTGATTATTAATCAAGGACGCCACCTCTACACCACAGGTACGTCGCGTAAATTATAATGTGATATACTTCCCTGTCTCATTTCATCATCATTCCGAATGCCTAACTGCAGGTAAACAACAATCAGACGAAAAGTCCCCTTTGGCTGGCCAGTACCATAGCTTCCCAAGCTCTCCGAAATGAAAGTGTTACATTCTCTTATCTACGGGTACTCTTAGGCTCTCTGATTAACTCTGGGAAGGCATTGTGGATGTTTGTCTATGTATTTTGAACATGCCTAGAATTTTTTAACTTTATGGTCATCTTTAACGGAGAAAATAAGCTAAAAATATGAACGGCAGCCAAGGGAAGCACTAGTCATACATTTGTCTTCAAGTGCGTACCTGCAGTCTGGATTCTCGGGAACGCTGTTGTAATGTCACCTCCCCCTCACTTATCGACCTTAATGACAGTGAAAAATTAAACCGCGTGTACCTAATGGAAATTTGGGAAAAGCAATCGTCACCGAAGTTAATCTGTCGGTAAAGATGGAGGAAAGGTTTACATCTAAATGAAAGGAAAAATGCAAATGAAACTGGTGGAAATTAATTTTGAAAAGGGGTAAAGTTAATAAAAAAAGTAAATGTGCGGCCGTTACGTTAACAATTAACTAGCGGTAATTAGATATTTGAGATTTGGGGGAAATTACGCTCGCCAGTCCTATGGACAATTACTATAGTAACTGAAAAGAAAGGTTATTACACACATAATTAGCACTAGAAGCGTGGCAACTGAAGGTTGACACGTATAGTGTGAAAACTGAAAGTTTGTCAGACGTATTAAATTTCGCTACACTCTGACTTAATTTAGCAAAAGAATTAATAAAAGCGGAAAATTGAAAGTTAATTGAGTGACTGAAATTAATAGTGAGCTTTGTTTCTAAAGCACTACGAAATTCAATAAAATAACGTTAGTCTTGGGCTACTTCAACAATCATTTCAAAAGCTACTTGAATCCACGCAATTTAGAAATAAGAGATTTAACTTTGAACTTGAATTTAATGATTCTGAACAATTAACAATAGTAAAATCTAGTACGTATCAAGCTGAGCTGTAGTCACAGGTAAGCTAAAATATGGTAACAAAACTCGCACTCATAATTTGTGCTTGTGTAATCTAAATATTGTAGCCAGCTATGAATACTTTAACTGAACTTTGAAATTAAAGCAGTGAAATCGAACGATATTACTTTAATGCTGGCGTTTGAATTTCAACGACACTCGGGTTCAGTCCGGAAAAGGAAGGGACCCTGCTTGGTAATGCAATTGGGACAATGAGCAACAAAGGTTCATCCTACGTTGCTGTAATTTAGTGAGAAAAATTTAACAGTTTGAAAAGCTGAGGTCTGTCATACAGTTCAAAAACTTTATGTGCTACCAGTCTTCCTTGTTGGTTGATTGAAGGTTTGAAGTCGTCGATCGAGGAGGTGGCGACAGTCACTCATTGTCGGCCGTCGCTGTTGCAGAAACTGGACGTTGGCGCGCCTTCTTCTCGACACGGTCTCCGGGCGAAACGGGCTCTCGATGTGCGCCAGCTAATGCTTCCCGTCCGCGACACCGTGTCAGAAACTATCATAGCAATTCGAGGGCAATTACATGGTGCCAAACCCCGAAAGCGCGGCAACTCGCGGGAGCGTCATACAACACCCCCGCTCCACTGCACTACTCCCGCCAGACTCCGCTCTGCCCGCGTTCCACGCGACAGAGTTAACACTACGAAAGATCCTAAACACTTTGGTTCTCCACACGACCTATCCATGTAATCATTCGATAGCATACTTTTCCCCAGGCCAGACTCAGCGTAAAATTACAAATAATATTTACAAAACAAACAAATTATACATCGATATAAATGCATATATATATATATATATATATATATATATATATATATACAAATAGTAAAATAATTACAATATATAAAGACACAGGAACGTCATATCTTCAGGTAACAAAATAAGGAAAAAAATTTATAGTACAATGGATGGAAATAGGAGGATATGCATTTCCGGCGTTACAGTAACGTGTTCATGAACTCATTCATAATTCATCTTGCTGGGAAAACCATTGATGTCAAGAACTATATTTAGTTGGTTTAAAAATGTGAACGTTTAACTGCATAAATAAAATGTCCCTGTGTATCTGATATAATTAAATCGCTGAACCACCAAAACAATGATATATACATACATCTTAAAGGCATGTACTAGTCTTCTTTTCCTGTTTCGGACTGACTTTACCAGATATGATGTGTTAATAGTCTAAGAATTCGATAATCTCATAAAAGATGAAATCTAGGTAGTACAGAAGAAAAATACAGTAGTATACAGTGATATCGCTGTTTATTCCTTCAATAAATGATTGGGGAATTCTGTATCTACAAAATGGACTGAGATCACAGTTAACTCAGTTTAACGCATGAAAATGCAAAAGAAATGGTTTAACAATCATTCAGAAGCTATGTCCTGAGCAAACGTGGATATGGTATCTGGCAAGTGATTGAAACGAACGTTTATCTGGATATAACATTTACATCCACGTAAACTGTACAGTGACTTCCAAAGGAAGAGAATGCTACCGAAGAGTATGCATTTGCATCTATGTCCAGGATTGAACACATGTTGAACTTTTCACTGCAAGAAATTGTTCAAAATTGAGATGGAAATGACTGAATATCGTGAAAAATGACTCGAAATTTCCTACAGTTTGCTTTGCGGTTGCAGCTGGGTCTCACAATACTCATAAACTGCAAGTGGTGTTTGAAGTAGCCGCAATATCAATTGGCTCTGTACGAACAAGGCGTGTCTAAGTTCAGCTCCACCAGTTGAGAGTATCTTGACTACCAAAGTGAAATCTGATTGAGGTGGCTCCTGACTGTAGAGTGAATTTCTGCGGTCTGCTTCCAACAAGACAGACTCGGTTCTCTTTGTTGTTCCGACATCACCTAATTTTGATTGCTGATGTCGGGCGTTGATATATATCAATGACATGTCCGAAAGAACAGACATCGTGTCCATAAAAGTATATAGTTCTGGCAAAACACGACATGACCTTCTCCTTCTGTGCGGATGCACGCATATTCCCTGAACTCTTACGGGACTTGGTAAGAATGTCTTCCACGAGTAATGAGTGTGTTGGGGTGGGACACTACGAATGTAGTGTGTGGACATACAAGATGAGAATGTGGGTCTTGCGGGAGGCGTGCACGAGATAGTCCCTACAGTCGCGCTATCCTCTGTGCTCTCGGTGGCTCAGATAGATAGATCGCCTGCCTGCAGGAGATCCCGGGTTCGATTCCCGGTCGGGGCACACATTTTCGCCTGTCCCTGTTGATACATATCAACGCCTGTAATCAGCTGAAGGTATTAATATAATTCTTATTTCCTTCTAGACAGCTGCAGGTCATCTATGGTCATGTCCGAAAGAACAGACACCATGTTCATAAATGTATAGAATTTTGATTGGCTTAAAGGTAAATATCGCGAGTGCTGCCCAGTAAGAAGAAATTGTCTTTAAGGATATTAGTCTCTCTTTCTTGCCCTCATTTTAGATGGTTAATTAGGGGTGTAACTCATTACACCCGAATGCCCTAGAACATTATGACCACCGACCTACTATCGATATAAATTCATCCAGGCGAAACCAGCGTCACTTGCCGAGGAATGACTGCTGGTCGGACTCACGCATGGTGCATTGAATGTCAGTGAGATTGTTGAAGGTGTGTTGAATGGGGAAGGCGTGCGATCCATCTGAGTTTGGCCGAAGGCAGATTGTGATAACCCGAAGGATCGGCACGAGCATTTCGGAAAGTGCATGACGTGCCGGGTGTTGTTGAACTGTGCTGTGGTGAGTGTCTTCAACACGCGATGAAACCAAGGTGAAACCACGTCCAGACGTCGTGGGGTTGGGAGGTCACTCCTAATTATAGGCTGGGCAGACTGGTAAAACAGGACAAGGGGGCAAACTGTGGCGAAACTAACATTGGACTTCAACGCTGCTCGGAGTACAAGTGTGTCTAAAGAAAGAGTTCATCTAACGATGTGGGCCTCCGCACCCAACGACCCATGCATGTTCCAATGTTAACACCACGACATCGGCAACTACGACAGAAACGGCACGTGACCGTCGGCACTGGATGTTGGAGCAGTGACAGAACATTAAATGGTCTGATGAATCCCGATATCTTCGTCATGCCGGTGGAGAGGCCCTAATCTTCCAGGGGAATAGCTCCTTGACACCTGTATTGCGTGACGGACACGAGCTGGTGGTGCCTCCATTACGCTCTGGGGAACATTCACGTTCTCATCCATGGGTCCTGTGGAGCAAGTGCAGGGCACTATGACGGCCAAGGGGTATCGGACACTTGTTGGAGACCACGTACAACTCTTGACGAATATCATGTTTCCCGAGAGCAGTGGCGTTTTTCACCCAGACAATACGCCATGTCACAAGGCCAGGAGTGTGATGAAGTGCTTGGCAGAAAACAGTGGAGGGTTACAATTGATGTGCTGACCCCGCAACTCCCCAGATCTGATATATATATCGAACACATCTGAATGTGACTGAACGTGTCGTCTGAGCTCATCCTCTGACATCTGGAATTTACGGATATTATGTGACTTTTTATGCAGATTTTGTGCCAACTACCTCCAGCACCCGACCAATATTTCATAGTTTCCGTGGCAAGATGCGTCACCTCTGTTATCCGTGCCAGAAGTGCACATAATGTCTTTTAGGTAGGTGGTCAGTGTAGTTGGCGCTCCAACATTGTGGCCTTCTCTCTCCCTCTATGTCTACGTTCATGTGCTCGCCAATAAGGGCCGATATCTGTAACCACAGTCGTGTTTCTTCCCACAACTTCTAAGCTGATTAGGGTAACCAATGGTGGATGTTTTACTGTTTGTTAAAAATTCTGACTTGTGGGATCTGAGCAAGTTGGCGTGTCTCATAGTTTCCAAAGGGGTCCTAAGCTTTCCTCCTCCCAGCCCACTCTCCGAGATGTCATCTTAAAGATCTGTGAGTATTTCAATGAGTTCCGACTGCCTGCAAACTGTCCATAATAGTAGTTCTTCCATGACTTTGCTGAAACAGCACACATACCCATTACGACACGTAGCTCGCTAAAAGCAGTCTCGATCGTCCCAGCACAACCTGGAAACACAATCTGTATTGTGATTTTGGAGGATGTGGCGCCAAGGCAGGCTACCCTCAAAACACTGTGCAGTGTGATCTTCTGCCTCGGTTCCTTGCACTTGTTGAATAGCCCAGCGGACCTTCTGCGAATTTCACAGGGGCTGGTCCCAATTGGCCTATGACATAAGGCATGCCCCCTCACCCACAACCAATTACAAGTTGCTTTAATAGAGGCTTCTTTTTAGGTGTATACATGCAGTTCAATACAGTAAATTGTATCCGACATAGGTAAGTAAACACTGGTCGGTGGGGATAAACTTATTCCGATTTGATTTGTCTTTTTATTTCGGGTTCTACATCAGCTACGGGAAGTGTGGGAAAAGCGGTCGATTAATAGTTTGTACTTATGATAGTCAAACACCATGTATATACAGGGTGCCTCTTCTAAAGTCTTCTATGGTATTTCAGCAGATCTTTGCAATTTCGTTTTTGCAGTGTGTGCCAACGGCCTTTCCGCAGTGGTAACACCGCTTCCCGTCAGATCACCGAAGTTAAGCGCTGTCGGGTTGGGCTAGCACTTGGATAGGTGACCATCCGGTCTGCCGAGCGCTGTTGGCAAGCGGGGCGCACTCAGCCCTTGTGAGGCAAACTGAGGAGCTACTTGATTGAGAAGTAGCGGCTCCGGTCTCGTAAACTGATATACAGCCGGGAGAGCGGTGTGCTGGCCTCATGCACCTCCATATCCGCATCCAATGACGCCAGTGTCTGAGGATGACATGGCGGTCGGTCGGTACTATTGGACCTTCCAAGGCTTGTTCGGATGGAGTGTAGGTTTAGTTTTTTTGCATTGTGTAGCTGGAGTCAGGCCAAACAACTTGTGCTAATCACGTCTTTCTACGATGCCCACTCTCGGCGGAAAGCCCCGGTTTGTTTCCCATTACAAAGAAAATGAGTTTTTAAGCGGTCCCAGATTGGTCTATCAAGATACTTGTTTCATCGCTTTGTCTTAAAAGGGACAGTAAACTCGGAAAATAACCAGTACTCCAGTAGCAAAGGCACTGCCATCAACAGCGCTGGTTGCTGCCGCTAAGCTAGTAGTGCTACTAAGTCGCTGGGAGATTTCTGTTTAATTTAACGTTTACTGTCCGTGTTATACATATCGATCAAAGAAATATCGGACTAGAGTAATTTGGTAGCGCTCAGTCGAATAGGCATGCATCGAAAGTCATTTTCTTTGTAACGAGAAACAAACCGGCGCGTTCCGTCGACACTGGGATTCGCATAAATAACGTAATGAGAACTATTTGTGTGGGCTGATTCCAGCTACACAAGGTAAAAACAGAATTGAAGCTGTCTGCTGTAACACCAGAGGAAAAGCACCTGACGAGTCATAGGAGGGATACGTGGTCTATAGTGAGTCACAATGAGAAATAGTTCATGAATAGCGTCATACGTTGTACTAGAAAGATTCAGTTGTTCTCTCTGTTTTCTGTGTCAATAAACGGCAATAAAAGTGAATTTCATAACACCGACAAATGTGAATGCAAATGTTGAGTACATCTACGTGCCTGCATGAGCCAGGAGGAAAGAACGGTAGATTGCACAATTTAATCGATTTGTGAACAGCGTACTTTCGTGCATGATCGTCCTCGCTTTCCGTTCACAGCTCCGTGGCACAAACCTGTACAATTTGTCATGGTCGATTGCGTATAACTCGTATCTGCGGTACCATAGCTGTAACTAAAGTATGACAAGAGATTCTTTTGTCTGATCCCACCCTTCCCACCGCGGGCTGCTACAGATCAGTTACTTACTGAGGTACCTGATACATCCGTTGCGGATTAACACGTCCATTTCTTGTAGTTCTTCAGTGTGTCGTTAAATGGCTAAATTATCATCCTCATTTTATAACCATAAGTCCCAAAAAGAATATTTTGTCTTATTTATGTAGGTGTGAATGCAGTTTCTTATTTCTCTCTCCTTCCGTCCGAAAATATAACACGTCATCACACCAACTCTTAGCTGAAGCTTATTAACAATTAGCTACAAGAAACATACTTACATGGGTACTTTGTATACTGTTTTAACAAGATATCCAAGAAATTTGAATTCAGAGAAACATATAAGCTGAAAAAGTCTCATCAAAAAATGTTAGACTTATATTTATCACAATGTCAATTTTTTTCTTTTCTGCTTGACTTAGGTAGATTACAATTTATGATCAGCCTCACTGGCGATGACGCAGAGACCAGTGGAACGAACAAACGATTCACAGTGTCGGAAACGGCGGAGTTCGCGAGACGAACGGCTAGCCAGAATCAAAGTCCAGTTTATATAGGAAATCTCGTAAGTGTGCGCAAACTGTCCAGGGAGCGACCCGAATCGGAAAACGTAAATCTAGGCAAAGCGGACATATGGAAGGCTTCAGAGAACAGCAAGAACTGCCGGACAAGGGCGAGGCCACAGTATTTACGGACACTGTTGCGTCAGTGGACGGGACCACGTGACATGCCCGCGGTGGTGGTGGTGGGAGTAAATTTAAGAACTGTGCTTGTGACAAACTCCACGTTTAGTCTCTACTGACAGTATTTTATAAAGAACTACGATTGTGAACTCAGGTCTGTAGATTAAGGCTACGTGAGTGTGTAAATGAAGGAAGTTCCCTGAAGGTTGCTCTGTAGAGAGCGCCAGATCAGGTGAATAATGTGGGTGGGGAATGACATCCCAACCCAACTCCTATAGAGTGTTTATAATACTATTTGAAAATACAGCTCTTCGGTTGCACAGGTAAAAAATTTTCAACTTTAGCTAGGTTTCAACTTCTCTAAGGCAGCATTTATCAGAAGTAAAAAAATTTTAAATTGCATAAATAGTAATGAAATGGTTTAGGGCAACAGTGCTCACGTTAAAGATAAAAATATATTAGTACATTATAAAATTTTCCTAGTAATGCACAACTTGCTTAAGACGCGCCGCTGAGGGTCGCTTGTGCGGCCGGCACTGTAAGCAGCATCAGACCGACTATAGAGTGTTTTCTGTTGGTCTAGTAGAATGCGGGCGGTCTTATTCTATAGTAGCACCACTACACGTAGTCTTCTTGGTCGTTGTTCTTTGACTTCGTCTGCGAGACGTCTCGGTTTCTGACAGTAAATGTCAGCAGTGATAGTTAAACCTCGGAGAAACAGTTCGTACTACACTACACAGCTGCTGGTCCACCAGATGCATAACATTACCTTTTAAGGGTGCGCGCATATCTTTGTACACGGAGTTGCTACTTTGCTTGGGCTCAGCCATTTCTTTGTTTTCCTTACGTTAGCGTAAAGACACCATTTACCGCCACCAGTAACGATACACGCGAGGTATCATCGGTTTTATTCACGAGTCACCTGCTGATGTCTCTGTTCTAGGCTTAGAGAATGCGGTACCCATACACTCGAGTTTTGAATATTCACTACTGTATGCAAATGACGCACGATGGTGGAATGCTAACGGTTCATTACCTATGTCTCTTGATATATCTCTGTCGTGTGGATTAATGGCTTATAAGAGCCTCATCTTATCCCGAACTTCTTCCTGAACGTGGAGAGTTACTCATGGCAAAGTGATTCTCCTTAACCCGAGTGGACCATTTTATTGTCGTGCTCTCTCCATTGGCGTTATCCCCATACACTGCGGAAACGTTTCTGGTTGCCTTCGTTGCTTCACCCCGCAAATGAACTCCAACAGGAGAATATGTCGGAAATATTGAATGTTCTCCACTTGTCACTCTCTTTTCAAGAATCCATAGCTCCACTCACTATCTCCAAGTGCCAAAGTGGCAATTTGTGAACTCAAATAGCAACAGTGAACTACAAGCAAAAAATGAAAATTTATGAATAAACCCATAGCAACAGGAATACCCATATGCAAAGAGAAATGCTACGAACTTATGCACCAATCTCGTATCTCTTCCAGTCGTTCCAACATACGATCGAGAAGTGTCTCTCTCTGTCGTATTTTTCGCAGCCCAGGGCTTGTTGGTTGGTTGGTTGGTTGGTTGGTTTGGGGAAGGAGACCAGACAGCGTGGTCATCGGTCTCATCGGATTCGGGAAGGATGGGGAAGGAAGTCGGCCGTGCCCTTTCAGAGGAACCATCCCGGCATTTGCCTGAAGCGATTTAGGGAAATCACGGAAAACCCAAATCTGGATGGCCGGACGCGGGATTGAACCGTCGTCCTCCCGAATGCGAGTCCAGTGTGTAACCACGGCGCCACCTCGCTCGGTGCCAGGGCTTGTTCTTGCGTATTTTTAGCAACCTAGGACTTGTCCTTTATGTCTTCTCTTACTCAGCTTCCTTAGGCTTTGCCATTTGTATCTGTTTCCTGAGGAACGGTGTCGGATGTTTTCTAGAGAAAAGGTGCATACAGCCTATGAATAAGCACTTTTACGTGGTCTGGACCGTAATCTGTCAGACCTCAATCACATCCACGTGGACAGGCAACACGCGCAGGACCTCATGCTTGTAATTTCTAGAATTTCGTGACATTTAAGAGTCTTTTACTTTTCAAACTAGTTTAATCTACAGAAGTTATCTGTCATTTACGATTTTGATGGGCTTTAAAAGTTTAAATGCTTCTACTAAAACGTTTTTCTTTTTTTGGGTAGGCTGGCGGCGGCGTTTTACCGCCATGAGTTACTGAATACGTTTTTCCGAAATTCCTTCACCAAAGAAAACGAGGTAAATGTTTCAGAATTCGAATCAAGAACAATTGCCTAGATTAATAACTTTGAAATAGGTATCATCGGTTTTTGCGAAGCAGCTTAAATAATTTAATAAAAGTACGTCTTCTGATTCAGACTGTGTACCACTTAGGTTTCTTTCAGAGTATGCTGACACAGTAACTCAAAAGTTAGCTATCACATATAGCCGCTCGCTTGACAAAGAATCCGTACCTTAAGAATGGAAAATGACACCGGTAACACCAGTACACAAGGAAGAAAGCAAGGGAAATCCGGTGAATTATAGACCCATATCACTGACGTCGATTTGCAGCAGGATTCTGGAAAAGGTACTGTGTTCAAACATTATGAGTTACCTCAAAGAAAACTGTCAATGGACAGTCGGCAAGGATTTAAGAAATATCGTTCTAGTGAAACAAATTTAGCTCTTGCCAGCCGGAGTGGCCGTGCGGTTCTAGGCGCTACAGTCTGGAACCCAGCGACCGCTACGGTCGCAGGCTGGAATCCTGCCTCGGGCATGGATGTGTGTGATGTCCTTAGGTTAGTTAGGTTTAATTAGTTCTAAGTTTTAGGCGACTGATGACCTCAGAAGTTAAGTCGCATAGCGCTCAGAGCCATTTGAACCAATTAGCTCTTTATTGTCACCAAGTAATACATGCTACTGCCAGAGGATCTCAAATTGATTCAATGTTTGTATATTTCCAGAAGAGTTTTGACGCCGTTCCTCACGAGACTTTTAATCAAATTGCGTACGTATGGACTATCGTCTCAGTTGTGCGGCTGGATTCGTGATTTCCTGCCGGTAGCCGACGGAAAGGCATCGAGTGAAACAAAAGTGATACCTGGAGTTCCCCAAGGATGTTTTATAGGACCGCTGCTGTTCCTAACCTATATAAACGACTTAAGAGGCAATCTGAGCAGCGCTTTTAGATTGTTTGCAGATGATGCTGTCATTTACCATCTCGTAAAGTCAGTAAAATATTAAAACCAATTGCAAAATGACTTAGACAAGATATGTGTACGATGCGAAAAATGCCAATTGATTCGAAATGAGGAGAAATGTGAGTTCATCCATATGAGTAGTAAAACGAATCTATTAAATTTCGATTACACGATGAATCACAAAAATCTATAGGACGTAAATCCAACGAAAGACCAAGTAATTACAGTTATGAATAACTTAAAATGGAATGATCACATAGATAATTCGTGGGGAAAACAAATCAAAGACAGTGTTTCATTGGCAGAACTTTTAAAACTTGAAACAAGTTTACTAAAGATTCATAAATTGCGCTTGTCCGTTCTCTGCTAGGAAATTGTTGTACAGTGTGGGACCCTTACGAAACAGGATTGACGGAAGACATCAAAAAGCTCCAAAGAAAGGCAACTCGTTTTTTAGTGTCTCGAAGTTGGCGAGAGAGCGCCCTGGATGTAATGCGAAAGTTGGGGTGGCCATTATTAAAACAAAGGCGATTTTTGTTGCGGAGAGAGATTTTTTCGAAATTTCATTCACCAACTTTTTCCTCTGAACGAGAAACATTTTATTGCCGCCACCCTACAGAGGAAGAAATTATCATCGTAATAAAATAAAATAAATCAAAGCTCGTACGCAATGATTTAAGTGTTAATATTTCCCACTGTGGACGGCACAGAAATAGTCTGAAGGTGGTTTGAAGAACCCTCTACGAGGCACTTAAGTGTGAATTGAAGAGTAGTCAAGAAGATGTAGCTGTAGATATTCCCTTTCGATTCGTACTTGCATTTGTGACACAAACTGTTAGACGAGGGGCATTCAGCTGGTAATGGAGCACTTTTTTTTCTGATAGCAGGTTGGTTATGTTCAGGACTCCAATACACCATAACCATACCAATATTTGGAATATAATCTCCGTTCAAAGCGAATAGTTTGTATGTTCGCATGCTATAACTCTACCGTTCGATAAGGGAGCTCACATCGTTCTGCATCGATAACCCACCGATCATCCAGTTATTGCTTTCCATGGAGTGCACCCTTCATTGGACCAACATATGGAAGGTTCGCGTTCTGGGCTATTGAGTGGTTGAGGAAGAACAGTCCACTGTAGTTTTGTGAGCTCATTTCTGGTGCGCAGACTTGTTTGAGGTCTTGCGATGTCATGGAGAAGAAGTTAGTTTGCATTAATGTGGAAACGTACTCACTGACGACGTTTCCTCAAGTGCCTGAAGCACCACATTTCAGAGTCCGTCCGAGCCGTGCTACACCTTGTGTTTAGATTGCATTGGTTTTCCTTTGCTTCCCCTGACATGTTTGTTTGGTATGTTGTCTGTCATTAAGTGGCTGCTTGCCCGTCTTTTCCCTCTGCTAACGACATCTGCGTTTTTGCTTCCGGAAAACTTCTATGGAGGAAGTGAGATCTTTGACCGGTTGTAACCTCGTGTGGTGGCGCGGAAGTAGGGGGTTGCCTGCAGAGAGTGTGGTGGACACGGGAGGGCAGTGTGGCTCTCCAGCGCGAAGCAGGCGTGGTCGGTTGTACCGAGTTGCCACGTGATGTATGTCGGTTGTGTGTAACTAGCGGGTCTAGTTGACGGAAGAGCTCCCCGCGTATTGGTTGTATACAGAATCGCCCTACGAGGAGTTCCTGTTCATTTCGCATTGGTGGGACGTTACCAAGCTTCTTTAAATCCTCCGTTTCAGCACTGGAGTTTAAAAGGAGACGCCTAGCATGAAGGAGCGGTCACTACCCGTCAACGTTGCAGAGAAGACGTGAACTCCGGTGACAGAGCGTGTTCTCGCGTGACCGTGGGATGTTGGGTACGCTGGCGACGCGTGCGCGGTCGGACGTGTGGATCCTGAACATCGAAGGTCGTGTACTGTCTGTTGGAGCATAATTGCAAGTTAAGTTTGTGGAAGGTTTAATCATTAAGTAATAATTTTGTGTAACTAGCGTCTCTTCTGACTTGTGGCCTCCGGCGACCGGGTTTCCTGTCCCTGGCATCGGTGTAACTGAAGACAGTGACCTTTCCTCCTCCTCTCGTTACTGTCCGATTGGAGGTGTAGTTTTGGCAGTTTAATTGTTTCGCTATTCTGTAGTGGGTTATGAGTAAATTCATGATTCTTGTTGGTTGATCATGTGGTCGCTCATTCAGGACTGTGTGGTGTAATGTTTCCTTGCACGTGGTTAGCTCTGATTCTGTCAGCAAGTTAAGCCATCTTATAATAAGTTTTCGCTGGCTAAAAGTCGGTGCAGTGACCAGCCTGAGAGTGGCAATTGTGTTTACGGGCGTATTTAAATTGGTCAGTATTCTGTCTAGCCTGAGCATCCCTGAGTGAATGATTTGTAGCCACCTTACACGGGTGCCTCATATCTGTTATGTTCAATGATATTCCAGAACACTTTTGTTTAAAAATTTTTTAAATTCCTCCAAGTTTGTAAATTCCTTTTATTGCCATTAATCGTGTGTTTGTTGAGACCTGTTTAATTTTTTTAGTGGTGTTGTTGGTAGCTTCACTACCTCACCGTACCTTATTAGCAAAGTTCTGTTTTTACTTTAGTAGCCTGTTTACTAATGTTATTTAAACTTTTTAAATTGTCGTTTTGCTATAAATTACTTTGATTGGCGTTAGCGGCGTGTTTTAAAAGGTAGTTTATTGCCGTGCTGCTAGCTTCTGTGTTTTTTTAAACAAATTTAAAAATTGTTGTATTGCTGTAAATTACGTGGTTGCCGTTTGCGGCGTGTTTAAAAGGCTGTTTATTGCCGTACTGCTAGTTTCTGTAAGATACGAATAAAACATTTGTGAAAATCTCAACTCGACAGTAAACTACTAGAAATTTGGCCCCGTTTCCCAAATTGTGGTGTCGCTTGTAGTAACCGTAACCACTGTGTGTGTCACCATCGTTCTACCATGAGGGAGGACATTGGACAGAAATAACCCTTCAAAGACCCATAACACCGTCGCCATGATTCACCGGCTCAGAGAGCGATCTTGAACTTATACTTCGGAGGAGAGATTGTGTGGCGCCACTCCATGGACTAGGTTTTTGTTTCCGTTTCGAAGTGTTGAACTCGTGTTTAATCGCCTGTGGCAATGTTCGATAAAAAATTCTCACCATCAGCCTCCTAATGAGCAAACAGTTCCGCACAGATGGTCTCCTGTTGGACGGCGAGGAACCCAGCGGTCACACACACCTTTGAGTACCCCACCAGGGGAACCTGTGTATCAGCGCCACTAACAGAGTCGTCCAGTTGAGAAGCAAATTCGTTGATCACCGCGAGTGAGAGTGTCCGCACGTTCCCACATTGCGGGAGTCACAGGTGGCAAGCCGGCCGGCCGGCTGAAGATCGGACAGGCTTGCGCGACCTTGTTACGATAACGACAGACGCCTCTCCCAACGACTCACCCTGCTTTTGTTCACTAGCAAGTCCCCGTAAAAATTCTCAAATCGCTTTTGAATACCTGCCATGCTATGGTTGCCCACCAAAATAAACTCAATGACAACTCTCTGCCTAGAGAGCACCCTCTTTACAGACGCCATTTTGGAGACTACGTACAGCGTCACTATCTACTGGAACTTCATGGAACTAAGGGGGCCGAAACGGCAATATTACACGAATTCCCACAACAAGATCCGCATTTTTCAAACAAAACTGACCGAAAAAAATTGCGTCGCATCACTTACTGAACGCCCCTCGTAGTATGTACGGAGATATGTTGAGGCGCGGTGCCCGACCAGACCCTGGCAGTAGTCGGCTTCCAGCTGCTGTACCGCTACGGTGGGCCCTACACTACCCGCGGAGCCGCCAGCTGTGTGCTGATCGACCGTCGGTCTTGGCGCGGCCTGGCCTCCGGTCACGGGCCGCCTGGGTCGGCGCCCGGCTTATTGCATTTCTCCCGGCCGCCGCCGCCGCAGGGCCCGCCCGATGCGGTTACACAAACACCTGCCGCCGGTGGTCGGCGATTTGTTTACCCCACGTCTGGCGTTCCTACATCGGCCTCCTTCTTTTCCTCCTGGCCGTCGGAGGGAAACTGGCATGCGTCCTGCTTCTACTGTTCCATTCTGTTTCATAACTCCATGCGAGGAGAAAGACAGCTATGACCTACAGTGTTCAGACGTTTACTATTTACACCACGAGCCTACGTATCAGCAATTGCAATAGTTAACCAACGACAAAGGTAGCTGCTCCCTCCACTCTACTCCTGTCCCCCTGCCCACCTCTTCCTAAGAAAATATATCCCCATTACCCGAATTCGGATATAACCACATCACATTGTAAGAGGTCCATGTTTAAGGAATTTGTTGCTAGCGCACTCGAGCAGATGTAATTTCGATGGATTGCTCACGCGCTGCCTGCAATATGTAAGCTATAAGAGAATATCAGACCATAGAGCAGTGTTGTATGCAGTAGGAACTGTGTAGCAGTTGTAGTAGTAGCAGCTATCAGTCTGGTGTATGGAATTGGCTGGGGCCGTCGTGGCGAGCGATGGCGGTGCCTGAGCGTTGTAGTATAAGGTAAAAGTAGCCTCGCGCATATGTACTATTGTAATATCAAGTCCCATGTAAATGTTTTTCAAAAAATCTCTTAACAATAATCTTTCTTATAAAAATTAACTTTTGACAATCCATCAACTTAATTTAAAGATTTTACTAATTTTTCCAATCCATGGTCATCCTGATTATTGTAAAGAAAAATCAGTTGTTTCTTTTTATACATGACAAATCTATCGGCCAGCATTGCACTGAGCTGTGCCAGAAAAATTTCTTATAGGAGCAGATATATACGCGTTATCCGGCGACCTTATTGAGGTAAAAATTTTTAGTTTATTCAGAATGATCTTTCAGGGCCATGACGCAGCGCTGCTGAAGTCCAAAATTTACCAGTTTAAATTCACAGTCAATTATTGAAAGGTTATCTATGAGTCACATTTTTTATTATGAGATTAGTCACATTTTATTGTTCCAAGTTTACGGAATTTATCTGTGGGAGGTTACGCTGAATGTAAATGCAATATACATTATATTTTTTCTGTTGGGAGGTTACAACATATCATCAGTGTGAAGGTAACGCTCTACATCTATACTAATAATGAGTCTGCCCACTCCTCCCAAGAAAAATTTATCGCCATTAGCTGAATGTTATCATATCACACATACAGGCGTATCATTAGTGTGAAGGTAACCTTCTACATCCTTACAAACACTGAATCTGTATAAGCATGGCACCTGTCTGTGTCTTTCTGTCCATTTGAACACGCTGATCTCCAAACCACCAGACGAAATTTCATAGAATTTTCACAAGTAACTTGATCGAAGCTAGGGGCAACGTATAGACTTTATTTCACCAATATCGTATCACAAAAACGATACTGTAATTTAAAGGTTTATCTAAAATATTCGGCGCAATTTAGTAATTCGGATGTTTAATCATCGTCGCGAGCACTCAATAGAACCAGTAGATGGCGCTGTTAGTTTTGTAGTACACCAAAGAACCAATAGCAGACTCTGTTACATTCTTTTAACTCACTGACAGACGTATTTTCTGAAATTTACATCAGTGACGGAATTAAGCACCACAGTCTTATGTCGATGATTAGATGCTAGCACTGAGTTTATTTTGCTAGGATATACCGATTTACTCATTTCGCTTTGTGTCTTAGAAACTAAACAACATTGCTTTCCTTCTTTCGATAGGTTTTATTTATATTCCTTGCTATCGAAAACTAATTTATTAAGTCTGCTTGTGTTCTGGGTGACTAATTATTACAGTTTAATTTTAGAAATAAAATTGCCTAGGAAACTGTCGAGTCTTTCTAAGTACACCAGACAGGCTAAAAGAATGACGACTACGAGATCTCAAGAATCCAATGAAGATCTTGAAGCCTGGCTTCAGAACGTCACACTTTAATTCGCTCTTTGGAAATTCCTTCCGGGAGCGAAGCGCGACGTAACTCTGATCGAGAGAATCATGCTTTGTCTTGCTCCTCAAAACACTTAGTCACTTCTCTCCAACGTAACATCATAGAAGCCGGAATTTTGACGGGAAGCCGCACAGGCGAGCGGGTTTCTAAATCTCGAACCTCGCTTACTCCTAACTATTTACCATTTTGTTTTAATCAGGTACAATTCAAGGTGAGCTTATGTTATGCAGTGAGCATAAACAAAGTAAAAGGCCAGGTGCTGCATGTTACAGGTGCGGACGTTAGTATTGCTTTTTGCACTGGGAGCTCTACTGGGCTCTTTCCCATATTAGTGAATAAAACGACGAGCTATTCGTCAATGTCCCCAACCGTACAACCTCAAAAATTTTGAAAAAGGAGCTTTATAAGAAAAAAAATTCCTCGCATATAAAGTTTCTGGTACAGCTATAAATGAATACCTGGGCAACATATGTCTTCTCAGTTAGTGGTACATATAACACAACTGCATATTTTTGCATGTTGTAGAAAATATTAAGGAAACTTTGTTTAACACTATTTTACTCAGACCCATATGTTTTGAAATCTCAAAACTGTTATGACATTCACTGTGCTACCTCCCGCCCTAAAAGTTCCAATCCCAGGTACAGTCCACCAATTTTTCCTGTCACTTTAAGTTCGTAAATGAAATATTTTTGCAAGGTAGTGCTCCTCTCATGTAATAAATCTAAAGAAGAAAATATACGTAAAATGTGTTTGAGTTTTTCAGGTACAAACGAAAGAGGTGTTTATAGGAAGAGAAGGAATTAATCCTAGCAGTCTCATGGCCAGAAGGATTGTTAATGTCTAAGGCTACCTTTCTGATGATGTTTCTTATAATGACAGACTGCGTATGTGGAACATACATGATGGTACACGTAAACACTTTATTATGCTTCTTCGGGAATAAGTAGCAAGAATCTTCGAGAACAAGTGTATCAGTCTTGCCTTGCCAGTATCCAGATTTGCCCGATCCCCCAGCTTGAACACGTTGGAATTCTTAGTGTGGGGAGTTTTTAAAGTTTGTTTTATTCCATCCTTTTGACAGCGTGAATAAGCTGCGGTAACGCACTGCAGGTGGTTGTCAGTACTTTCCGAACGCGCCTAGGATTTTTCACGTGTACGGACATCGACGAGGAGACGTACTGAGTTCTGCATCCACTGCCTACCATAATGTTTCCATGTGGAACATTTGTTCCAATGTGTGAGTTGCCAAATGCATATCAGGTTCTTGGTACCTTGGAAAGCCGGCCGAGGTGGTCGAGCGGTTCTAGGCGCTACAGTCTGGAACCGCGCGACCGCTACTGTCGCAGGTTCGAATCCTGACTCGGGCATGGATGTGTGTGATGTCCTTAGGTTAGTTAGGTTTAATTAATTTTAAGTTCTAGGGGACTGATGACCTCAGAAGTTAAGTCCCATGGTGCTCAGAGCCATTTGAACCATCTGAACCTTGGAAATTCTTAGGCGTTCACGTACTCAGACACAACATGTCGAATCGGGGAAAACACTGGTATCAGGATCTGTATTTATTAGGAGAATTTTCTTCTTTATTGGCCCCTTTAATTCGTACCTGTAGTAGTGAGACACGCTCTATACACCCTCTATACACTATCAGCTGACGTATGATATTACAAGTTTCGTCCCATAATGACGATCTTCAGGCATTGGAGAAAAAGTCTTTTTAGATATTTGCTTTCGGATGCATTAAATATATTTGCCATAATATTTTATTAAATAGACAAATATCAGTTTTCGGATTACTGTATATATCGCTAACATAATTTTCATAAAAGGATACATCTGGGGTTTATACGCTTCTTGCAAAATCTGTTCAAGTTACTGTTAGTAGACTCACATCTCAGCTGTCCCACCTTTTCAGGAGAGGTACGTATGCGTCCATCTAAGAGAAATGTGTCATTGACATACAATACAAATACGGGTAATGTGAGTGTCACATATTCCTATGGAGGTAAGAACAAGAAGAAAAGTTCCTACAATTAGACGTCAGGAAACGATTCCTTGTGATATGGGCCGTTTTAATTGTACTGAGTAACTGGTGGTCCAGTCCGTCTTACTGTTGCAGTTCATTCTACATGTAAAAACTCACATTACGCACGTAAATTATAACACTACGCGCGTTTAGACACGTGCAGATCCTCGAGGAATCATGGAGGTGAGACATAAAATGGTGTCCAAAATTAAAGCAATAAACCGATATTTGCTCGTTTTGTGTCTAATTCAGGATATAATCATACAAACTGCCAACAGATGTCCGTACGATCGTGTTCTGCACGGAAGAAGGCATTTCGGTCAACCGGAAACGATACCAACAATGAAGTCAGGGCACCTATGAAACGGAGTAGTGTTTGCCACATCCACAGTTGCTGTGTACACAGCCACATACACTACAGTATGGCACAGGGAAGATGTCTATCAGACTCTCTCCCGTGTAGAGTCATTGGGAGTCGCAAACTCATGTGACCCGATGGCTTAAGGTCAATCGCTCTGTCGTTTCTCGGACGTGGCGACAATGTATAGAGACCGAAACTGTGTCACGGAGACCAGGGCAGGGCCGACCACGTTTGACATCGGAAAGAGAGGACATTGTTTGGCTATAAGGGCACGACGGTATCGCCCTAGTACTGCGCAGCAACTGGCATGTGTCCTCGAAGCATCCACTCGACGTGTTGTATCCAGGAAAACGGTGTAGAGAAGCCTTTGATAGAGTGGCCTTTGTTGTTGGAGACCTGCTGTATGTGTGCCTCTGACGCGTCTTCACACAAGGGAACGTCTACAGAGGAATCGTCAACGTGCCACGTGAACAGTCGAACACTGGCCAATGTTCTTTTCACAAATGACTCCCGATTTGGTCTGGAGAGTGATTCTCGATGGATTCAAATCTGAACACGATTTCGAGATCCGAAAATTGCGGTAAGAGACCGATATCGAGGAGGATCACTAAGATGCGCGGGCAGTGTGTAGAACACTCTAAAATCTCTCTATGAAATTTTATACGTGAATCGGAAAGGTTTAACTGCTGTCAGATATCGTGACGAGGCCTTGCGACCTCATTTACGGGTATTTGCGAGGTGCTGTGCCCCCAGACGTCGTATTGATGGACGGTACTAATCGACCTCCTGAAGAACGAGGGTTGATGTTTTCTCGGAACGGAAGATACTGCACGCATGGCGTGGCCTGCTCGCTCTCCCGATTTGAATCCCATAAAGCTTTTATGGGATGCACTATGGAGACCGGCTGCACCTCGTCGACATCCACCAACTACTTCGCAAGACGTGCGAGCACCTCCGTAGGAAGAAAGGGCATTATGGCCTAAACATGACATTGATGACTTTATTCACAGCAGACTCCGTCGTTGTCAAGTCTGTATTGCTGCCAGAGGTGGTCATACCCCGTAGTGACCGCATTTCGCATTAACAAGTTGCCGCAGTGTGTGTACAAATCTATTTAGTAGGAAAAAATAAGAACATTTTCGTCTACTGTTATGTATGTTGCAGTTGTTTATGTTCTGTATTCTTTACGTTGTTTCTACTTTGCTGTCACCTGTTTCTCCTCTTTTGAGGCAAAATAAACGCAACCTTGCAAAATTTCGGTTGGTTGCTTTGATTTTGGACAGCATTGTAACTGTATCTTTAATATCAATTGTGGGTGGGAATTGTCGTTGCAGATTAGTAGGTCAATATATTTCACAAAAGAGATTAACAGGTAAGACGTGCTGTGCATTAGCGGTTTCTGAGCTATGAATTACGAACGCTTTTGGCGTACGTTACCCTCGAAGGAAGACAACGACTGCGGTTTACGCACAGGGCGACACCACTCCGTCTCTACGGATCGTGCGAAAGTATCTAATCGCGACGTTTACTGCTCGATTGATTGATCGAAAAGTCTATGTGTGTCCACCTTTTTAGAGATGATTGCGGGACTCGGCTGTTCGATACAGGATGTCGACTTAAATACCTTTCGGCCGTCTAATTTCTAAACTTTTTTAACTGACTACCAGTTTCAGCGTTTTAATGTGCCTTCCTCAGGTCCCTGACCGACGTGTAGATACATTCTACCTCGGTTCTGATCAGAACAGGGGCCAGCAATACTGGTAGATTTTTGCTATAACGATCACATTAACCATCATCTGCCGATACGTCCCTTTGTGTGTACCGGTATTATGAGCTGTTGTGCATACTTTTTCTGAATTTTGTATTTAGTTTTATAATTAAGTTTTTGTTACTATGTCTGTACTAATTTCAATGTTACTATCAAGTTCTTCATTTACTTCTGTGGGCTAAGGGAACGTCACTGTACAAATACAGCCTGTGCACCTGGTGTGAGCTTCTGATATTTAAGTTCTGTAACGGCAACTCTCCGTCAGTTGAACATTGATGGTGAGGACGGAGGCGTGTGACTCCACACTTTGTACGAGCGCTGTTCTGTATCGTATGAACATCTTTTGAATATTTTTTGTAACACCTTCCGTTTTTTACTCTTCTTGTGCACTTATGTTACTGACTTCGTACTTTTTTTGGCAGACATATTGAACATGGGCTATGCTCGAAAAGCGTCAATAGGAGAAAAATTTAGAATATCAAGTGTCGAGTTCATTTCTATCGACTTATTCAGTATTGAAATAGATCTTCTCGATCCTTACGTGAAACATTCTTGGTAGGATAGTTCCTTTCCACACTTTCAGTTTGTCAGTCTGTTCACTTATATGCCGATACCAGGGTAATTTGGCACTGCCTTATCCAGTGCTTCGCCAGTTTGACGCCGTGTTTCATTTGTGTTAATGTATCTTCTGATCCAATAGGTCTAAATCCCTTTGTGAGGACTGAATGCCCGAAGCCTCACACTTCTTTTCCGCCTTTTAAGTTAATGATCGTACCTCAGCTACAAACAAAACCATTGGTCGGATTACTGGTTTGAAATTATGAATTCATTTGACCTTTAAAGTTATTTGCAGCTGAGTAAGCAATAAGTTTATTCTTACCAAAGTAACTTTAGTAATTACTCGACATCATCAATAAGTTTATGAAATTCTAAGAAACCTATAATTCGGGGTGTTACATAGAGAAAAACATTAATTATTTAAGGTGGTTTTGATTATTATTATGCCAATGTAGATTTCATCACCTTTTTGTTCTACTTACATGCCACTACATTGATAAAATCTTATGGTTTCCCACATAACATTTCATCTGAAACACCAGCAAGTGCTTCCGTTGTTAGTTAAATTAACTTTTGTCCTTCCGTAATGTCTATATCGTGAAACTGTGTGAATTTATGGCTGTTATGTTACTATATGGTGAGCCTTAAGATAGGATAATATGTGTTACTCACATGGTAGGCTCGTTTTAATAGGTAACTGCTTTGGAAAGATGTTTTTCTGTACAGGTACTGCTATTCTGTCTGTAGTTGCATGTTATCATAATGATTAGCCTACACCTGTACATGTTATGTCATTTTGTGATGTTTACCGGAAATTACAGATGAAAGTGCCTCACTAAGTATTTATTTGGTGAACTCACGATATCTGGTTGGCCTCCTTTGTGTGAGGACGTCATAATTAGTCTGACAGCGTGACAAGTTGTCGACAACCTATCAACTGTTATTTAACCCCATTTATGTTACGTACACGGCGAGAATTTGAAGGTCGAGGCAGAGTTATTCGAAAACTGTATAAGACATTGGTCGCGAATTGCGGCGGAAAGAGCGACTGCGCCTAGATGTACTTGTAAAAGCAGAATAAAGAAAGACGTGACATTAATCAGCATCGCACAAAAAATTACAATAAACGAGATCAACCAAAAATTTCTTGACGTTCTTAGGAGATTGGTTATAAAAAAAGAAACTTCCTCAGAAAGTAGAAAATACGAAAGAAATTAAAGAAAATAGAATGGAAATGAAGAACAGAAAAATTTAAGGCGTATGGTTATGTTTCATGGTCACGAGAAGAGAAACTAAATCATTGATAAAGTTAAAACGAAGTTGCGGGGTATGTAGTAGACGAAGTATAGGATTCTGCTTCATTAACAGCCACTAAATGCATGACGTTCGAAGCACAGTGGACCTTTGGGGTAACGTAGCGCAGACAAAAAGAGCATTCCTCGCCAAAAGAAGCCTGTCAGTATTAGTCATTGGACCGAACAATAACACTGTGTGGAAGTAAGTAATCTTTATGGGAAAAATATGGACGAAGAGTGACTAGAGCTTTGAGGTGTTTTGTTCACATTTGACATTTTGCCGCGTACAAATTCAATGACTTCACAAAATTTGCGTAAACGTATGTAGGAGAAGGTGATACAAGAACGTACTAAATCTGTCTTCAGGAATCGTCTAGTAATATTCAAACATCATATTGATAATATAATTGAGAACTTGCATATCCCTCATTGTACTTAAATAGAAAGATCAATGAATCCTCTTGTGCAGCTTGAAACTCACAGCACCACTATGAAGAGACCTAGAATATACGTCATGATCAAGTTGAATATATCACGAACAGTATTTACGCTATGTTCAACGACTTTGACTGCTACCCTATTATTATAAGTTTTTACAAAGTAATGACGCTGCTGTCGCGCGTAGTGCCTGCGCGGTTTGAGGCGCCGTGTTACGGATTGTCCAGTCCCTCCCGCAGGAGGTCCGAGTCCTCCCTCGGGCATGAGTGTGTGTGTTGTTCTTAGCATAAGTTAGTTTAAGTATTGTGTAAGTCTAGGGAAGGATGACCTCAGCAGTTTGCTCCCTAGCGAATTCACACACATTCTAACATTTTAATGGCGCTGTTTACTTTTTGAGTTCTATTGTTCATGTTCTATCCCTCACTGAAATCTATCACATAGCACATTTATCGTACAAAAATTAAAAATATCTTTCTTAAAATATTATCCAAATAATTTCAAAATCTAATTACAGTACTACCCTTTGACCATCTGTCACAACATACTCATCCGGAATTCAGAAAGCACATGTTTACTGATCTATTTTACTGTACTGCTTTGTTCAAAAAATGGCTCTGAGCACTATGTGACCTAACTTCTGAGGTCATCAGTCCCCTAGAACTGAGAACTACATAAACCCAACTAACCTAAGGACATCACACACATCCATGCCCGAGGCAGGATTCGAACCTGCTTTGTAACATCACAACTTTTGTGAGTTATAATTCTAGATTACACTATATTATACAGCACTGCACTATAATCAACAAGTCTACACTGCATAGTACTCGACTACAATACTGAATCTTGGAATTAGAATCAAACTAGATTTCCTCAGTTAGTCGGGATAGTTAGCGGCTGGCACGCTAAGGCCCAACTCTGGATTCGCCAGGGCTATGCTCCTTCCCACCTTAAGTAAAGAGATTGGCAGATAGCTATGTAGTTTCTAGTCCCTTCCAAGGTTCATCTCCTCGTTGCTCCTGGAAGGTGGTTGTAAATGGACGTTCTGTCGTGGTGCGTCTCGTTGTCATGAAGTATGGCGTGTTCGTAGTTGTCTCCCAGCTCAAATGTAAGTTAATGCAGATGAGTAGGAGAAAAAAACCTATAATTTTCGAGTACAGCATTAGTAGTATGCTGCCAGACAAAGTCTCTTTGCGGTAAATGATGACATCCAAACAGTTGCAGGATAAAGATATATTAAAAACCCTGACCACGGTTTCGGTATATCTAAATATACCTACATCAGAAGTAAAATACACTAATATCACATCCTGCAGAGGTGGAGATACACAAAACACTTGTGCCAAAGGTGCCGTCAGTAGTTAAAACATCATTTCCATTTATACAAGATAACTACTGACGACTCCTTTGGCACAATTGCTGTATGTATCTCCACTGCAGGATAGGATATTAGTGTATTTTACTTCTGATGAAGGTATATTTAGGTATACCGAAACCGTGGTCAAGGATTTTATTAAATCTTTATCCTGCAAACTGTTTGGATGTTATCATTTACCATGAAGAATTTCAACAGTTTCTGTTTCAACCATCTTTAAAAACTTAAGACAGTCTCGTTGATTAAATATCTGGACGTAACGTTGCAGAGCTATATGAAAAGGAAAGAGCACTTAAGAATTGAAGAAAGGAAGGCTAATGGTAACTTCGGTTTTTTTGGGGCATTTTAGGAAAGTTGATTCATCTGTAAAGGAGACCGCATATAGGACACTAGTGCGACTCATTGTTGTGTACTGTTCGAGTTTTTGGGATCCATACCAGGTTGGATTAGAGGAAGACATCGAAGCAGCTCAGAGACAGGCTGCTACATTTGTTACCGGATGGTTCGAACAGAACCAAGTATTACAGAGATGTTTCGGGAAATCAAACGATTATCTTTGGAGATACGACGACGTTCTATTCGCGGAGTACTATTGAGAAAACTTACAGAACCTGTATTAGAAGCTAGCTCCAGAACGAATTTAGTGCCGTCAATGTATATTTCGCGTAATGACCACGAAGATAAGACTAGAGAGATTAGGACTTGTGCGATGGCATTTAGACAGTATTTTCCCTCGCTCTGTTTGCGAGTGGAACTGGAAAGGAAAGGACTAATGATGGTACAGGGTACCGTCCGCCTCGCACCATAGTTTGGTTTCCGGAGTATATATATATATATATATATATATATATATATACATATATATGTGTGTGTGTGTGTGTGTGTGTGTGTGTGTGTGTGTGTGTGTGTAGCTGCAGATCTAGGCTAGCAGTTAGTAAGCCGATATTTTGGCCGTCAGTGGGTTCAGCTTGTGCCACAGCTCCTCATTCCTAATAACGTTACAGACTGATGTATTACCAAAGATGTTCCTATCGTGGTCAGAGATTAGAATATAAGCAACAATGATTGAAGACGTTGGCTGCAAGGACCATTCTAAGATTGGCTCAGAGGAGGAATCGGCTGAATTAAACTTTTCAGAACACTGGAGAACGAAAAAGTTAGTGAATCTCAAAAGCTAAGTTGGTTCGTCGTCAAATTTACGGGTTAAGTTTTGTCGTTTCGTCCGTAACTGCCACTGCCACTCCAGCTGTCGTCTCCAGCAATTTACGGTCGGCGCGCTGCGACTCGTGGGTGACGTGGTGTCTGGCCGTAACGGCGATGCGGACCTAACGTGATGACGCCCCGTGACGGAACACTCCCTCCCTTCTCCCCTCCCCCCACCAGCAAAATCCGCCCCACCCCATATTTATTGCTCCAGAGGGCGTCTGCCCTCTGCAATCGGCCTCCTAAACGCAAACGCCGTATTCGAGCATCCACTTCCTCCAATTTACGGCCATGTTCCCCCTACCTCCCTGTCAAAAATAGGGCTCCAGATGGGAAGTTTGCGTAATAATCTCTCCGATTTACTGGAAAAGTTTCCTCGAAGCCTAAAACTGAGATCCTAGTTAATGTCCTTTATAGCGACCGCATCGTATCTACTCCCTGCGCCCATTACGACGGACGCTTCGCTGTGCGCTCCTTACTGGGTGTTGCGTGACTTAAAGCCAGATTATTTACAAAATACTTGGGAGAAAAATGTTACTGCTCTACAGCACCAGTATAGGAATAGGAAAATCACTCCAGAATACATTATTTGTTAACAGACCTGTAGAGCAACGTCGCCCACTATTGCAGCATCTTCAGCTTAGTGACGTGCCCTTGTCTTAAAATTGTTTCGCAAATGTGTTGTACCTCGAGGAATTTTGGACATTTATTAATTTATGTTCCCCTCGCTTTCCGGGCTAGCGGCCACTCTCTGCTTTGGTACTGCCCTATCATCACGACAGCCGTCTCCTCAAATCAACTGCATTTACTGATAATAATATCGCACATGTTGTAGTTCTTCTCTCTTTTTGTGCTTGCAAAACTGGACTGGAAGAAATATCTGCCTTTTGACAGACGCCGTTTGCTCATTTTTGCTTTACGCAAACTTGTTTCAGCACTCCCCATGCAATCTACCGTAGGTTTTGTTTATTAACCTCTCTCAAATGACACTGTTACTTAGTTCTATTAGTGTTGTATCTGGAACAATTGCTGTAAACTTTGTGGACAATGTTAGATTAACACTTGAGCTAATGGCAGAAACCTTGTTTTTTTTTTCTTTTAGAATGTTTGAATTGGTCTAAAACAACGGGATACAAGAACACATTCTCACAAACCAACGTAAGATGTAAAAGTATGAGACATATAAACCAGCTACTCCAAAAAAAAAAAAAAAAACTTCTAGCGTCGTATGAGACAGAACAATAATGTAAAATCGCCTTAGTTAATGTGACTGACGCCATCAAATACGCTAAGAACAAGAGTGAATCAACAACTTTAAGCTCACTTGATGTCATCTTACTTTTGTTAACGATGATATTTCATACATGCAATATTTTTCTCATTATCACTTATATAGTGATAACTTTCTGTTGTATCTAAACACCAGAACTGAGAACCTGCTGGTGGCCTATCATGTACTATCAGTATCACGATATCGTGATATGCCGAAAATCTGTGTTTTCAACTAAATTTTTATGTCAGAGGACGTCTCAACGACACCTGAGCAACGGGCTTTCATTCGTAAACAGTTCGTCCATTTCTCCTACGCTCCTTGTATTCAGTTATCCTACAGAGAGACATTAAACGATCTCGACTTATTCTCGGATGACCATCTAAACTCGGAACAACAATCTGACAGATCATGCAGGAAATTTCTCTCTAGCTATATTCTATCGAAACATTTAGGAAAATATTTCCACCTAGGGCAACAAAAATTGTACTGTTATTATTCTCGCCAATTTATTGAGAACTTCAGGCGACCGAAGCTGCTCACGAGGACTTGCATCGCATTTGGGTGATTATCAGAATGGTTCGAATGGCTCTGAGCACTATGAGACTTAACATCTGAGGTCATCAGTCCCCTAGAACTTAGAACTACTTAAACCTAACTAACCTAAGGACATCACACACATCCACGCCCGAGGCAGGATACGAAACTGCGAATGTAGCGGTCGCGCGGTAACAAACTGAAACGCCTAGAACCGCTCTGCCACTGCAGCCGGCGGGTGTTTATCATGCTGCTGTTTGACCACTTCAGTCCTTCCCATGGTCGGCTTCTCCATCCTCTTCTCTTTATATCAAAACGACTCTGGAACAGAATAAACACCAACCTGTGGCTGATCTAAAAAAAAAAAAAAAAAAAAAGTCCGAACTGATCTGCTATTGTTGGGCCACTGAGGATTTGTTTCTTTGCCGTAGTTTCCCTCTCCGTACATCCGAGCTGTTTACCTCCTTCACAACAGTGAATCAGTATATCTCTTACATAATCAGACCCCCTATCAGTTTCACTTGTTTCTTGCATTCTCATCTGCTAATCTTAAGATGTCTTTGTTGCCCTCCTCCTGACCAGTCAAATTCGTCTTTTCCATACCATTTTTAAACATTTTACCTTATCAGTACATTTAATTTCCAACATATGTCTGTAATACCACATATAAAGTGCTTAGATTCTCGTCTGTTTCGGTTTTAGCATAGTCCATGTTCCACTATCATGCAATGCTGTACTCCAAACGTAAATTCTCAGAAATTTCTTCCGCAAATTAAGCCCTATGTTTGATACTAATAGACTTCTCTCGATCAGTGCTAGTCCGCTTCTCATGTCCTTTTTGCTCTGTCTGTCATTGGTTATTTTGCTGCCTAGGTAATAGAATTCCTTAACTTTATCTACTTCGTGACCATCAATCCTGATGTTAAGTTTCCCGTTGTTATCATTTCTGCCACTTCTCATTACTTTCTTCTCTCTTCGATTTACTCCCAGTTCATTTTCTGTACTCATTAGACCTTTCCATTCAGGAGATCACGTAATTCTTCTTTACTTTCACTCAGGCTAGCAATGTCGTCAGCGAATCATGTAATTGATATCCTTTCACCATGAATTTTAACTCCACTCCTCAACTTTTCGGTTATTTCCATCATTGCTTCTTCGATGTACAGATTGAACAGTGGGGGGAGAGACTACATCATTGTCTCACACCCTTTTCAATCCGAGAGCTTTGTTATTGGTCATCTACTCTTTGCTCTTGTAATATCGTATATTACCCGTCTCTCCCTATAGCGTGCTCCCGTTTTCCTTAGAATTTCGAACATCTAGCACCATTTTACAATGTTGAACGCGTTTTCCAGATCGACAGATCCTATTAAAGTGTCTTGATTTTTCTTTAGTTTTGCTTGTATATCAACCGCAACGTCAGAATGGCCTCTCTGGTGCCTTTATCTCTGGTGCCTTTATCTCTGGTGCCTTTACCTTTCCTAAAGCCAAACTAATCGTCATCTAACACATCCTCAATTTTTTCCCAGTTTTCTGTATATTATTCTTGTAGCTTGGATAAATGAGCGATTAAGCTGATTGTGTTATAATTCTCGCACTTGTCAGCTCCTGCAGTCTTCGGAATTGTGTGAATGATATTTTTCCTGAAGTCTGATGGTATGTCGTCAGACTCATACACTCGACACACCAACATGAATAGTCGCTTTGTTGCCACTTCTCCCAATGGTTTTAGAAGTTCTGATGTAATGTCATCTATCCCTTCTGCCCTATTTGATGTTAAGACGTCTAAAGCTGTCTTAAATTCTGATTCTAGCAGAGAGTTCCTACCTCTTTTAAATTGACTCCTTTTTCTTCTTATAGTACATTACTGGCTATTAAAATTGCTACACCACGAAGATGACGTGCTACAGACGCGAAATTTAACCGACAGGAAGAAGATTCTGTGATATGCAAATGATTAGCTTTTCAGAGCATTCACACAAGGCTGGCGCCGATGGCGACACCTACAACGTGCTTACATGAGGAAAGTTTCCAACCGATTTCTCATACACAAGCAGCAGTTGACCGGCGTTGCCGGGTGAAACGTTGTTGTGATGCCTCGTGTAAGGAGGAGAAATGCGTACCATCGGATTGTAGCCTATCACGAATGCGGTTTATAGTATCGCGGCATTGCTGCTCGCGCCTGTTAGCAGAATATGGAATCGGTGGGTTCAGGAGGGTAATACGGAACGCCGTGCTGGATCCCAACGGCCTCGTATCACTAGCATTGCTTTCTGCATCCTCATTAAGTGGTGGTGGGAATCTTCTGTCCGCTACTCCGCCCTCTTTCACAAGGCCATTGGCAGAATGAGGGTGAGTTTTTGCTGGAAGTCCTGAGCCGGCAATGCTGATAATTAATCACAGCTTAAGCGGTGGTGGGATTCGAACCGGGGACCGAGAATGTATTAATCACTAATCAAAGACGCGACCCCTTGACCACGTGGTGCAGGATGTAAATGTATCGAACACTAAATCTTAAGAATGGAGCTATATGTTTCCAAAAGCTTATACACTGTGAGCAGCTATGTTTCACACTGGTACGGCTCTTCATGTTTGCTGATGTTCTCACTGTGCTTTCCTAAATTATTGTGAATGTTGCACCTGGATTACTCGATACACCTCCAGCAGACTAGAGTAGCACCCTAGGTCACACTAGCGCCATGCATGCCATTTCATCGACCATCGAGTGTGTGCGCCTATGTGTAAAGTGCGCCATTCACAAATAATATTGTCTTGTACCGTTCCATTTCGGATCTGCTATATAGCAACTGCGAGCCCATGCCTATTCTCTCATTATTGCTTCAGCTAACACAGTACTCTCTTACGTCCCATTACGCAGCAGCAACGTACACGACCCAGCCACATTAATATAACCGCTGCCTATGTCCGTCGTCTACGTGCAATAACACAATAACAACTCACGTGCGGCGGCCGGTGGCAGAGGAAGGTATAAATCGAAATCGCGTCCGACGCGTGGGGGGGGGGGGGGGGGGGGGTGGGTACGTGGACAGCGGTGCAACCGCTTTCGTAATGAGGAAACGGAGACATTTATTTGACGCTCAAAAGCGCAAGATCATTTGTATTCGGGCCAAGGGTGGAAGCATGCCGCCGAGGTTAAAGTATACCGTGCATGGAAAAACCTCTCCATCCAAGTTGCAGCTGTGTTGCAAGACGAACCGTAGGTGACAGGGGTGAACGACGGCTGCGCGGATATTTGTACGGGCGAATAGACGTGTTACTGTAGGCTGGGATTTGCACGCCAACACCGCAACTAGACGTCCAATGAGTGACGATACGTGTCCTTTCAGGTGAATCACGTGTTATGTTCCATCCGCGTGAAATGTCAGAAAGCAAACGACGTTCAACAATCGTCAGGATGGTTCTGGCCGGAGGGGAGAACTTTATGGTCCTGGAAACGCATTCATTGAGTGATCTCGTCATTCTGGAAGACACGCTGGATCAACGCAAGTATGCATCTATCCTTGGGGTGTGCGCCCACCCTTCAACGTAGTTTGTTTTTCCACCGCTCGGTGGTATTTACCAGCAGTACAATGCAACGGGTCGTACAGTTCGCAGCGTACGTGCAGGGTTCGAACAGCGCCAGGATGAGTTGACTGCCCGGCAACCATCCTACCAACCCCTCCGACCCCGGATTTATACCCAATAGAGATTGGACCACCTCGATCGGGTATGTTCACACCATGGATCCTCAGCCGAGAAATCTAGCGCCGCTGCCCACTTCATAGCTCAGCATCGCTGTCAGTACCTCCCAGAACTTCACTGACTCTCCTCCAGGTCGTTCGCATTGCGAAGGGCGGTTATTCAGGCTTCTGATAAGTGATCAAATTAATGTGACTGAACCGTGTAAAATACACAGTAAGTCCGTCATCTTAGTACACATAGTACGCCATGTGCCCGGTCATGTGAGTAACATTTCCTTCACTTATATTTTGTTATCTTTCATGTGCAGAAAGAAACCTAACAAGCAGGTTCTTGTCACTCTGTGCACGGCGGGATCAAAGCCTGCCGCCATCCAGCTTGAGTGGCTTCTCAACTAGGATCCATGGATCAGCACTGTACAAGACATCGGAAATGATGACACCGGAGCAGAATAGGAACTCAAAGTGTGCAAGATACAGATTCTGAACAAGAACACGATCGAGGTGATGGCTGTGAACAGTCGCTCTCCACTGGCGGTATTTTTTTTGTGGGGGGGTGGGAGGGAAGGAAATATAAATAGAGAAACAAAAAGGAGTATTGTGAAAATATTTCCTAGGGCTACTTGCTGAAAATGTAACTCTAACTATTGATATTACTTTTCATTACAATTATTAATAAAGTGTGATCTGTAGCGTCAGCCATTATCCGGTGAGCGTACATCGTGAACCGGGGGCTCAAGGATGCAACAGTTTGAAAAAAAATCTAAACCATAGTGCCGCACTGCCCGCTGAGCGCCTAGCCGGCTGGTTACGCAACCTGCTTGGCTCGTCGCTAGGCCGGCGCACCAGCAGACGCGCGCTGCTGGAACAACTACAGCGCGCGTCCGGGATAACGCTTTCTCGCTGGTGCCCGCAGAGTCTTTAAGTCCGTTATCAGCGCGTTACGTAACTAAGGACACGCGTTCTTTATATAAGCGGGCAGTGCACGCCGGCGGAATCATTCCGCTGTGAGCTCTATCTGCAACAGCATTGAAGCACTATGCCTCGTCGACGTGTGTATCGTCATCGCCGCCACCGTACGACCGAGATGTCATCGCCTACAAGACATGGCACTGTGGAATCGACCTGAAGATCCAAAGTAAATCTAGTTTTGTTTATACACTCCTGGAAATTGAAATAAGAACACCGTGAATTCATTGTCCCAGGAAGGGGAAACTTTATTGACACATTCCTCGGGTCAGATACATCACATGATCACACTGACAGAACCACAGGCACATAGACACAGAAAACAGAGCATGCACAATGTCGGCACTAGCCCAGTGTATATCCACCTTTCGCAGCAATGCAGGCTGCTATTCTCCCATGGAGACGATCGTAGAGATGCTGGATGTAGTCCTGTGGAACGGCTTGCCATGCCATTTCCACCTGGCGCCTCAGTTGGACCAGCGTTCGTGCTGGACGTGCAGACCGCGTGAGACGACGCTTCATCCAGTCCCAAACATGCTCAATGGGGGACAGATCCGGAGATCTTGCTGGCCAGGGTAGTTGACTTACACCTTCTAGAGCACGTTGGGTGGCACGGGATACATGCGGACGTGCATTGTCCTGTTGGAACAGCAAGTTCCCTTGCCGGTCTACGAATGGTAGAACGATGGGTTCGATGACGGTTTGGATGTACCGTGCACTATTCAGTGTCCCCTCGACGATCACCAGTGGTGTACGGCCAGTGTAGGAGATCGCTCCCCACACCATGATGCTGGGTGTTGGCCCTGTGTGCCTCGGTCGTATGCAGTCCTGATTGTGGCGCTCACCTGCACGGCGCCAAACACGCATACGACCATCATTGGCACCAAGGCAGAAGCGACTCTCATCGCTGAAGACGACACGTCTCCATTCGTCCCTCCATTCACGCCTGTCGCGACACCACTGGAGGCGGGCTGCACGATGTTGGGGCGTGAGCGGAAGACGGCCTAACGGTGTGCGGGACCGTAGCCCAGCTTCATGGAAACGGTTGCGAATGGTCCTCGCCGATACCCCAGGAGCAACAGTGTCCCTAATTTGCTGGGAAGTGGCGGTGCGGTCCCCTACGGCGCTGCGTAGGATCCTACGGTCTTGGCGTGCATCCGTGCGTCGCTGCGGTCCGGTCCCAGGTCGACGGGCACGTGCACCTTCCGCCGACCACTGGCGACAACATCGATGTACTGTGGAGACCTCACGCCCCACGTGTTGAGCAATTCGGCGGTACGTCCACCCGGCCTCCCGCATGCCCACTATATGCCCTCGCTCAAAGTCCGTCAACTGCACATACGGTTCACGTCCACGCTGTCGCGGCATGCTACCAGTGTTAAAGACTGCGATGGAGCTCCGTATGCCACGGCAAACTGGCTGACACTGACGGCGGCGGTGCACAAATGCTGCGCAGCTAGCGCCATTCGACGGCCAACACCGCGGTTCCTGGTGTGTCCGCTGTGCCGTGCGTGTGATCATTGCTTGTACAGCCCTCTCGCAGTGACCGGAGCAAGTATGGTGGGTCCGACACACCGGTGTCAATGTGTTCTTTTTTCCATTTCCAGGAGTGTAGTAATATTCCTTTTATTCTGTATACCCGTTCTTGTAGGAAAGTTTCTAACGATGAGAAAATACATGTTTGGTCACAAGCGAAACAGAGGCTTTATGGACAATACTTAAACTGGATATGATAGACGAAATGGTAAGATCCACGAACTTATGTTCAGTCTAACAAAGAATCTGTACAAGAGATGCTAAAGAAACCGAAACGGATGAAATAATGGCATTGCTGGGATTGCTTTATCTCTGCAGTAGTAAGGAAACAAACCGCAATAATGTCACTGAGCTGTGGACAGCAGATGGCACAGGTATGAGGATTACGAGAGCAATGATGAGCTACCCTGTATCCGTTTTGTCGACAAGAGCACCAGAAAGGAAAGAAGTGTAGCTGATAAACTTGTGGCAGTGGGGCAAATATTAGACGATTTTGTGGTGAACTGCAGGAACACAGTGTAGGCAAATATGTGACAGTAGGCGAAAATTTGCAAGCTTCCCGGGTCCGCTGTTCTTTTGTTCAGCATATTCCGAACAAATCGTCGAAGTACAAGTTAAGGAGTTTTGTTTTAGCCGATTCTGTAACATTCTTCACAAATAATAACCAAGCGAATGGGAAGAAACCACTTGGAGGAGAATACGATGCTTCTAATTTTCCCTGTGATGTCGTGGGAAGGTGATGTTGTAGGAAGGCTTGTTACTCGTATTGAAGGCATCGGAAGAGACGTTATAATGGGGAACTGGTGCAACAACTATTCCTTAGCCATTTCATCGTTGAAAAAGCGACTAACCTGTGTCTGTACTCTGAGAAAGGAAAACGCGAGATTCCAGAAGAATTTTTGCCTGAGATCGGTTAAGTTCCCTATTCCTCATTATTTAGTTTCCAGAATATGGCGTTAGTCTTCTTATGTACCGAAAACCTGAAGGCAACTTTGCTACTATCAACTACGCACGATTTTGAAACCGTTGACGAAGCTACAGGTGAACCAGAGATAGTTTTGGGTTACAGCGTAACAAAGCAGGGAGTGGACACAGCTGTTCAACTGGGAGAGGTGTGTTCCGTCGCACAGGTGACAATAAGATGGCCATAGGTTGTATTCTATTTCTTATGGATAAAGCTGGAATCTGTGCTCAGATCATTTTCCATACAAATGAGGTAAATAGCAAGATAGCTTTTCTTGCAGGACTTAAAATTTTCCGTTACGGAAGCTCATATAGTGAAAAGACTATGATTCCTTCACTTCCTGCCGACGTAGCAACTTCCCACGAGGAATACGAAGAACCACCCGAAAGGATTGAGGGGACTGTCACCAAGAAAAGGGGTTGGTGTTGGCATGTGGAGGAGCAAATAACCCCTTTGCCACCATAATGTGTTACTCATGCCATAACTTTATTTGCAAAGGACAAGTGAAAACAACGCGTAAATGTGAGAAGTGTCAAGCAATTCTCGAAAATGTGCAATACAATTAACCTTGTGGATCCAAGGAAATTTGAGATAACTGATACTGTGTGAATATAGAAAACCAATGTCATTTTATATTTTCAATGAAACAGTGTTGTTGTGCAGTGTGTGTTTTACGAAAATGTTGAGTTAAAGTAGTATAAAAATGTTCAAATGTTTGTGAAATCTTATGGGACTTGACTGCTAAGGTCATCAGTCCCTAAGCTTCTACACTACTTAACCTAAATTATCCTAAGGACAAACACACACCCATGCCCGAAGGAGGACTCGAACCTCCGCCGGGACCAGCCGCACAATCCATGACTACAGCGCCTAGACCGGTCGGCTAATCCCACGCGGCAAAGAAGTGTAATTCAACAGCGGCAACAAATAACATAATGAAAGTTTATTTTGTTAGTGTTTAGTTAAACAGCCCTTTAGCTCACACATGTTTAACTTAGTAACATAAAGACAGCTGCTCCTTACATCAATACAAAATACGCCGCATGCCTGCTGATGCTATGAGAAACAGCGAGCCCTGTCTAGGTTTAATGGAGGCACTACAGTTCCCATAGAGCCCTCAGGAAACACAAATTTAGTGGTTTTATTTATCTTAACGATATTTTCGACGGTTATTTGCTCAAACTGATGAAACAGTGCTACAGCTTCGACAGTGAACGTCACTGTGCCGTTAACAAATTGGTAACTCAAATTATCAAATGTTAGATGCATCATTACGTCGAATGGAAAAAAAAATAGGCGAAATGTTGTAACGAAGCTGAACCTACTTCTTCTTTAAACATAACTGTCATTAACAATACTATACGTATTAAGACGACCCCTCTGCATGCAAAAATGCATCTAATAAAGAGCGTTTTGTTGATGACAGAAATATATAAGTATGTTCAAATGCACTGTCTCACTTTGCCTGATTCCTAACTTTCCGACACTGCATTTCACATCATATATAATAATGAGATTGGATTGCTTGACATCAGTGACGTGAGTAAACAAATAAAGTATTCTAACAGTTTACGTGGAAGAGAACCTACCTCATCCACCCACCGTTTCTGCTAACTGCTTCTGCGTTCGTCAGGGCTTGTTTCACCACTAAGAATAGAATCAGGTACTTTTCTTTCTCGTCCCAGAAAGAGTTACATTTCCTCCACATCATCGTTTACGTTTATTTTAAAGAACTAACGAAAATATTTTGTTAATAATCCTTCCTTGAAACCCCAATATGTCATAGATGTGCAACACATCCTGTAAGTCACTGGGTGCCTGAAAAGAATAACAAGCGAAACTCCTCTCTATAACCCGATCACGCGCAGATGTAAGTGACCGAACGTTGACCAGCACCATATGTAGAATGGCACGTTAGCCTATTGCATGGATGCTCATAAGATCGATCTGTGTGTGTGTGTGTGTGTGTGTGTGTGTGTGTGTGTGTGCGCGCGCGCGCGTACGGAGGGCGTTAAAGAAAAGAACGAAGAACAACGTAACGTTCTACGTAAAAAGTGGTTGTATTTAGGGGCATATTTTGAGCACATATTATTATCAACACTTAAGATTATAAAACACATTTATTTCGTTATCGGCATTGGTTTTCAACACACCATTGGTAGATATTCCACAAAATGAAATCTGTTATATAGGTGTATCGTCCGTCATGCTGTTTCTTGCTAATAGATATCAAGATAGGTTACAGATATTCAAAAAAGATAATCGCAAAAAATGTGCACTTATTCTGACGCCTAGTACAAACTGTTTGGACGGTAAAGCATAACGCGCTTTAACAACGATCCATTCTTCTCCTAATTTGGTTATAATAAAACATCTATTTGGTGAGTAGACAACCATTAATTTCTGATTAACTTAGAACGAAGAGTTTGAAGGAATACATATGAGCAATGTAATCACCCGATGAAGGCCGCTGCAAATACAATCGAAACTTCCATTGTGTAGTGTTAGTGTTTCATAATAAGGCGGCCACACACGAAAAAGAATTTTATTAAAATTGTCATTTGTCGTCGAATCTTACGAAATTATACCAGAACAAATACTGATACCAATTATTTTATTTACTCAGCTAGCGGTAATTTTATAACTTTATCATAGTATGGCAGTACACGATTTCTATCAGTTGTTAAAAATTCATTTTCACTCCTTTAAAGACAATAGATACACTTGGTACTACTGTCAATCGATAGATAAGTTACGGTGAGAATACATGCCTTCAAACTAAAAATCAACTATTGAAGTTTGTATTTCACAACTAAAATTAATTTTGCAATAATATCTTCATAGTTCAGTCTGGTGAGAGACTCAGTGTGTCCTTGGTGGCGTTGTATTTCAAATGTGATATGTTTGCATTTCACATTTTTGTGTTCATCTGAGGTCAGTCTCCTTTGAGCATTCGTGTGTGCTATAGTAGTAAGATAAATGTCTTTTTTTTCAGCCATGGTAAGCAAATACGTCTTTTTATGTTGCGCCACACGAATAATAACGGACACATCGCTGCATCGGTACATGTTTCCAGACTGAAAGCAGACAAGCAAATGAAGTTGCGCTGCTGTTTCCCATGGATTGGGTAAATGAAGGTGGACAAAAGTCGGTAGAGCCTTTGCAAGTGAAAGGCAAAGGTCCCGAGTTCGAGTCCCGGTCCGGCACACAATTTTAATCTGCCAGGAAGTTTCATTACAGGATATTGTTGCTACATCTTTTACCTATTTTTCCATGTTATCGTGTCTTTTACATTCCAAAATCCTGAGAGCATGAATTTTTTTACAGAAATTGTGGGTTTGAATTTTTTGGCAGGGAATCTGTGTAAGGCCACTGTGATAACTGTCTTTATGTCTCACAGATGTAATGAGCCCCCAAGTTTCATCTCCAGTCACAACAAAGCTCAAGAAATCCTCGCCTTCCAATTCAAATCTCTCAAGAAACTCGCGGACGTTACTGACCTAATTATACTTATGCTCTCTGTAAACTGTTTTGAGGCCCATGTTGTGCACAGTGCCCTGTATCCCAGCGTTTCTGTGAGTGTCTCGTACAAGATAGTTCTGGAGAGTTGTGGAAACATGGGAGAACGTTCATCCACTGGCAATCGGCGTCCTTGAGGAAGAGTTTCCTCGATTTTTGCGCTAGTTCATCAGTTAAGGCGGATGGTCTCCCGCTCCTTTGTTCGTCATGAACAAACTCCCAGAACCACTTAAACATACTCGCTCCACCGTAAACTGTTTTGATTCGCGAAAAACTTTCGGTAGGTGTTAATCTTTCCGTGGGTAGGAAATGGATCACAGCACGTGGCTCACACTTGGTTGGATTTCTTACCGACATCTTCCACGCAACTGGACACTACAACGTGGACTTCAAATTACTATCATGTTCCTGAGATGTTCGCTCCGGTCAGCGGATCACCCTCTACCAATCAGTGTCGCCAATGCTAAAAACACACGCACTGTCGACACACACACACATGCACGGACACTCTCACACGCACACACACCGACACAAAAACGGCCCATTATGTTCACAGTACACCTACTTTCTGAACATACCTCGTATAACTCATGGACAAGCAGTGGAGGACAGTTCCATGATATACATGAAATGAATTCGCAATAGCGAATACGAACAACCATCACATGTAGAGTGCAATTACGGTGAAAATTTGTGCCGAACCCGGACTCGAACCCGGATTTCCCGCTTACCGCGGACGGTTTACCATTTGGCTATCCATGCACGACTCACGGCTGGACCCAAAATTCCATATGTCGTCAGGCATGTGTCTACGCACTGTACTCGTACATCCCTTATGTATATTCCCGTACAGGTCAGACACAGAAGTTGAAAGTAACTTGCCCGGTATCGGCAGATGAATAAAATATTGAAGTGCCTGTGTTATTCTGATTACGATGCAAGCAAGTCCAAAGGAACTTTGCATCGTAATCAGAATGACACAGGCACTGCAATATCATTGACTGATATGTAAGTTCTCCTGAACTCAGTCTGTAAAGTACTGTAAGCATATCTAAGGTAATTAATATACGCAGAGACATTCCTAATTCTGAGACAAAATAATGAAAGTGTTTCGGAAAGCTGCTACATTATTTAATGCAGTCCAGAGTGCTTCGAACGTTTGTGACAGTTTATGATCATACACGTTTTGCTGTAACAGAGATTATTTTGTACATTTGCTATTGGTTTAGGAACTGGAAATTCTAAAGATGATCTTCCATGATAATAAATGTCAAATATACATTCGATACAGCTATTTCATCTTTTGTGTGAGGTCCCCACACTCCCCATCTTTTAATTTTAAGTTTTTACACGTACTTCCGTCGCACACTGTGTAACACATTGTTTGCTTCCAGCAAGTCACATCACATCAGATTAAAGCACAAATTACATTATCTGTCTTTTAAAAACTAAGTTTGTGTGGTATAATTAAACTTGAATATATTTATGTTGAAAGCTACGTCTCTTGGATAGTATGTGTACACTGTACCGTGTACAGTATGACCCAGACCCAGGATTCACGTAGATGGAGGTGTTTAACCTCCGAAAACTACACAATAGACTAAACCTACTGTTGAGTGTAAATGATTCACGTAAATCCTTTATGATGGGAGATTTAAGTTAAATGCACCGTCAACGACTCGGTCATTAGAGGGGGAGCACGAGCTCGGACCTAGAGAGGAAATCAGCAAATGCGCTTTCAAAGTAACCATCCAGGAATTCACTTCAAGAACTTTAGGGAACTCACGGAAAACATGAATCTGGATCGCCCGGCGGTGATCTGTACAGCCAGCCTTCCCCAAATTCTGTACGCTTAGGTAAGAAGCCTTCAGAAATGTATTGAAGGAAATGGTTGCTCACCGGTATTATAACTGTCTTTTTTTTTTTTTTTTAATTTTACAATTGAGTGTGAAGTTAGTAAGAGGCAATGTTTCCCCTTTTGCATCATCATCCATTCGTCCGTTTCAGGACAACAATAGTCAAAGGAAATTCGTAGCCAAAGCAAATTTGAACACTGTTTATGGGTTCATGTTTTGCTACAACTAATCACGCTGTTGATTTTGTGAATTCAAGTGATAAATGGCGGTCGCAATAAACTGTTTTCTACCAGTACTAACATGTAAGATGTGCTATTGCCGGTAGTTATCCCATGTTTGTATATTGTTTGTTTTACGCTGCACGCTGTATAGGAAACTAGTCGCGAAGCCGCACTAGCCACCGTAATTATTTCATGCAACTGTTTTACAGAATAATAGCGTCCGTCAAATAAACACATGGCTTTCATGACCGTTTAATGTGCTTGTCTTTGATATGTAGTTAACATCTGAAAACATTCATTACGGAAAATTATGGCTACATTGTCAACGGGGACTGTAATTCTGGTCGGTAAATAGAGGTCGTTGTCTATTACGCAGAGAGTTGACCGTTACATAATGGCGTCTATATCGCGTTCTTTTCACATTTGCAGTTTTGTTCAATCAAAATTAATGTAATTATTCCAATGCGGCAGCAGCAGCAGTTGAGGGTATTAGATATAGAAGAAATTAATTAGGTTTTACTGCTTTTAAGAGCGGATGAAGTGGCGTCTCGTAAGCTATGAAATACTAGCATTCACATGAAAGCTACGGCAAACGATCTCTGAGACACTGGGTACATTATTGTCATCACAACTGTACATTCGATTTAACGACTCGTGCACCAGAAAGGCAGTTATGACATTCCTATTGAAAGTGGAAAAGGATTTAAGGAAAACCAGGATATGTTTATTTGTCAACATAGAAAAAGGCCCGACAGTGTAAAAAGGAGCAAGCTGTTCGATATCCTGAATAAAAGTTAGTTATAGGGAAGGAAGGGTAATATACGATACTTATAAGAAAGCAAGAGGGGAAAGAATAGAAAACAAAGAGCGAAATGGTCGCATTAAAATGGTTTAGGGCAGGGCTGTATTCTTTAATTCCCGTTGTACAATACATACATCTAAGTAACAGTGACGGAAAGAAAAGTTCAAGGGAAGGTTTAAAATTTAGGATGAAAGGATATCAATGAGCAGATTCGCTGATGACATTGCTATTTTCTGTAAAAGTGAAGAGGAACTGCAGGACATGCTGAATAAAATGAAGAGGCTGAAGAGCCGAGAATAGGCAAGTAATGAGGAGGAATACAAATAAGATTAGCGAAAACTTAACACAAAGATAATTGAGGAACAGCAAGTAGATTAAATGATGAATGACAGGTTGCGATGTAGTTACAGTAAGATTTTCCACCGATGTATTATTTATTTTTTTATGAATCCAGTCTCGAACCACAAACGTTAATCATTCAGGTTATTAATTTCAGTCAACGACGACCATATTCAGACTTGAGTAAATGCAGTATACTACACACACCACGCCATTGCATATACACATATATATATGTATAAAGGGTACAGTCACAATAATTAGCCATGCAGTCACAAAGTGACAAATTTAGGATTCTATGAACAGCATTCCGACGTACATGTCGACACTTTGATGAGAGAAGTAATATGATATGACATCATTAGTGCAGTGTTCTGCATCTACTCAGGTCTGAGGATGGTCGTCGTTGAATGAAACTAATAATCTGACTGATAAATATTTGTGGTCCGTGACTGAATTCATAATAAAATAAAATCGAAGAATTTGAGAAATGGTGCAAATAGAATGACGTTGGAAATCAGGTGTGCTGTTAAGAAATGACGAGTTTCTCTGTAGAATCAGCGAGGAGAACTACATTGGAAAACATTGACAAGAAGCCAGCACAATATGAAATTGAATGTGTTAAGACATCGAGGAATAATTTCTATGGTGTTTGAGAGAATTTTAAAGAGTAAAAATTGTAGTGGAAGCCAGATATTAGAGAACATGCAACAACTAATCGAGGAAGTTGAATGCAAAGTGCTACTCTGAAATGAAGAGGCGGTCACAGAAGGGGAATTTTCGGCGGCTCGCATCAAACCTCTCAGAAAGGCTCGTTCACCCTTTCCCTCTCCCCCCATTTAAAAGACTGTTAGAAAGAATATTTTAGAAGTTAATGCATTTTGATACGAAACGGTATGCACGCGAAGTAATTGGTAGCGAATTGGTATAATCGCTGTGCTGTAACAAAATGTAACTGGTTTCGTAGCTCGGGCTCATGCTATTTTCACATTCAGGTTAACCGGCGGGAACCTTTCTAGAACTCTTATTAGCATAGTACACCTTTAGGACAGTAATAAATGTCACGTTCCTTCGTAGACGAAACTAGTTGGCGAATTAGTTGTGAGATTCCTTAAGTAGTTAAATAAGTTTCTTTTAATGTTACTTTTTATGCTGTTTCATTTTGTTATTTTCATTTTTCTTATATTTGATATAAAGTAATAACTGTATAGATGATAAAGGCAGCTGAACGTCTGGGCTACAATGGTTGTATAGATTGTTAGAATGCATATGGACTCAGAAAGGTGTACCTAAAGAATGGAGAAACGGAATAATAAATTAATATTCAATAAGGGAGCCAGAAACGTATGGCTAACTATAGATGAATCACACTCATTACGCAAGTAGCACACATAATGGACACGATACTTGAAAGAAGATTGAGAGAAGGTCTGGAATGTCAGTTAAAAGAGGAACCGTACGGATTTCGACATGGGAGATCAGCATTGGACAATATCTTTAGTGTGAAACAGTTGATGGAAAGGCATTAGAAGTATAGGAAAGGTCAGCTGATGTCATTTGTTGACGTGGTAGAAGGCTTCCGATAGTTTCCCCACAGAAAAGGTATGACGAAGATGGGAGGTAAAGGGAGATGGAAAACGAGCAACTGAAATCCTTCAACTAATGTACAATAAGGGCTTCAGCTCTGTCCGGACACAACTGGGACGAAATGATTAGTTTAGGGGTGTTATTGGGTTGAGACAAGTAAATGTGGTGTGTAATGTTACTTATCCCTTACGATTAAAACGTTTGTAGATGTACATAAAATAAATAGCCTACTTTGAACTAACTGTTCTAGGGTTGTCAACGTTTATATCTTTCCATAAGGGCAGGAACATTACACTAGCAGGTAAATGTTGTTTATCATGCTATGGAAGCCTCATTGTCTAGGATTTCGGCTCCAATTAATTATTCCACGCTTTCTTGTTTCAGTAAAACTCGCTGGAATATTGTCACTTCTTGAAATCGTCAACATGTATACATAGATTCTTGACCCTTTCTGCAGCACCACTTGTTAAGTAAATGCATTAAGAAACTGCATTGTTCAACATTTCAACATAACAACAAGAACTTGATTGCTATATTGACCAATCTCGGCACAACTGAAACTAGTATGCCGCGTTTGGCGCCTAAAATTCCTATAAATATTACGCATATAGCTTCCTGATCTTCTAGAACAGGATGACTTCAAAAGATTTTGTTTATGTCTGTATTAGTAGAAATTAGTTTTCAGATATAATTTACATAATGTTGTCAAAAAATAATTAATATATATTATAAAAGTAAGTGTACAATGTGCGTGAAGCTAAAACTCAGAAACGGGTCCCAATACGATCAAGGGAGTTACATGGTGTGCCAGCTCCCTATCACCCATCCAAGAAGTAGATACCTGTCTTTAGCTGAAGGTCGCGCTTTTGAACACATAAGGGTTGTGAAGTTTCTCCCTCTAGAAATTACAGAACAATTGAGAGTATTCGACAGCATTTCACACTATTCCGGAATGTTCCGGAATATCCGTGATGTTCTGGACTGTTCGGGAAAAGTTTGGAAGATTTGGAAAGATTCCAGAACGTTCGGGAACATCCTGGAACATTCCAGATAATGGTGGAACATACCATAAACTCTCGACTGCTGTTGAACGTTCTGAAACATTGTGGACCAATTTTGGTATCTTCTGCAATTTGCCACTTATGGGGTTACCCATTGGTAGGGATACATAAAGCAAGACCATTCGTGGGTTCGAACGTCAGTTTCTCATCAGTGACTAATAGAGAAACCGAAAAAGTAGTGCAGTGAGAGAATAAAAAGCAAATAGTGAAGTGCGAATAGTCACAGTGATACAGTGAATGTAAATCGAAAATATCGCATGAAAAGTGTGGAACATGTACTTAGAGTATTTGTTAATAAAATGTTGATTTGATTTATATTTTAGACACTGCCCAAACGTAAGAGAAGAGAACTTTCCAGTTCTGAAGCAAAACGGCGGAAACAAAAAGAAAAGCGAGAAAACGAAACAGACGAAGAGATCGAGGCATGTTTAAGTTCCCAACGAACGAGAATGAGCACCGTGAGAAGCAGAGAAACCGAAAAACAACGAAACAAACGGGTTGAAGAATCAAGACTAGCGACACATTCTTATGATAAAAAACTGCCGTGAAAATATCACCCTAAGAGAAGAGTGGACAGGAACAACAATAACCTAACAAATGAGGCATTCCAATTTAAAATACTGCGATCTTGGATCGAATTAGTCTACTGTTCTACAATTAACAAAGCGCAAGGACAAACTTCAAAATATTATGGCATCAACCTCGTATCTTGCTCTCCAGTACGAAATTCCAATAAGTGGTGTGTGTATACTGCGGATAACAAAATGAGGAAATTTTGTTTATAAAGAAGAGTTGTAAATATTTGGAATATATTTTCAATAATTCATTTTTTTACTTTTTGTACTTAAGCAAATACCATAAATAATTGTAACATGTTTTCAAAAACATTTTTTGCAATCCTTTACTTTACAGTTTATCGTTTTCTTCCAGCTACCACCAATCTCATATCAACTCCCTGGGCAAGCTGGGTGTCTCAGATAGTCATTTATATATTTTTTTATGCTCCTAACATAAAATAATGAAGACTGCAAATTATGACAGTATAAAAATTATAAGCTTCCTCTCTTTGTATAATTGTCAATTAAATTATCGATAATTCGAAAAATTTAAAATTAAAACAGTAATTTTTTTACATGATAACTAAAGCATAATAATATTAGTTTCACTGTAAGTGATTTTTTACTCATTTAAGTTAACATATATGACTACTAATTTTCATGGTTTATGATTGATGTTCGTAAATGGATATATAAGACAAATAAAACTATAATATCAGAAAAAAGTGTTCTTTTGATCAAATATATGAAAATCATCTTTCGATGTGAAATATATTATTTAAATATTAAAATTAAGTTAAGTCAGGCCAAAATTCATACAGAATCGAACATTTCAGTTGAAGTACGAAAATTATCAGGAGGCAAGATTCACTACAGCTGTCATCATTATTATTTGTAATAGTGATGGGTAAAATCGTGAAGGAGACAAAAGAAGCTCATTTTACTGTTTGTTGGTGATACTGAGATCTGAGAAATCAACAGTAAAGAGCTACAAGAACAAATAAAAGTCTCAAATGAAAAAATCGAGAAATGTAGAATGAAATGAAGTGTGAAGAAAAGCAAGACTATGGTGTAAACCAGAAGCCACGTAGAAGGCAAGTGACAAATTAACGTTAAGTGTTATTGAAATTGTTGATAGGTTTAAATAACTAGAAAGTGTGATAATGGATGCAGAAATTATAAAAATGGTACATGAGAGCAATACATTTTTACTGTGTGTAAGGAGCTTAAGATTTGGGGAAGAGAAACGCCAAATAAATCTAAGAAAGTGCTGTACAAAACCTACTTTACACCCATGCCGACATGTGCATCCGAGATCTGGGCAATGACAAGAAGAGAGGAGACTAGAATCCAAGCCAAAGAAATGAAATTCCTAAGAAGTACGTTAGGGAAAAGGAGGAGAGACAGAGTCAAAAATGAAGATATTAGAATTTAAATTTGAATGGAAAAGATGAATGAGACAATTGAGATGAAGAGGTTAAAATGTATTGGATATGTAAAGATAATGGAAGCTGGATGGATACAAAAGACGAAAGACAGAAGCCAAGTTTGAGGGCAAGAGGGAAACCTAGGGGAAAATGGATTGATTCAGTGACAAAGAGTTGAAGAAGAAAGAAACTGGACTGGAACAAAACTACTATATAAAAAGAATGGTGGAAAGACAGAAAAAAGTGGAAAAGTACCATAAATGTTCCCACCCGGCATGATCTTGTTTTAAAGGGAAATGAAGACGATGACGAAGTAGTAGTTCTGGGCTATGTTTACATTTTGAAAATGGCAATAGGTATGTTTTTCTCACTCAACTTTGTACTATGTATTCAGCATTATTGCTGAACAGAATGCCCCCGCTGCCACTGTGGTGTACAAAAATAAAAATTTTATACACATGGTTTCACCGAGGCTTTATGTTTCGGGAGTACCGCAGGGAAGCGTGATAGGACCTTTATTGTTTACAATATACATAAATGACTTAGTTGACAACATCGGTAGCTCCGTGAGGCTATTTGCAGATGACACGGTTGTCTACAAGAAAGTAGCAACATCAGAAGACTCGTACGTACTCCAGGAGGACCTGCAGAGGATTAATGCATGGTGCGACAGCTGGCAGCTTTCCCTAAACGTAGATAAATGTAATATAATGCGCATACATAGGGGCAGAAATCCATTCCAGTACGATTATGCCATAGGTGGTAAATCATTGGAAGCGGTAACGACCGTAAAATACTTAGGAGTTACTATCCGGAGCGATCTGAAGTGGAATGATCACATAAAACAAATAGTGGGAAAAGCAGGCGCCAGGTTGAGATTCATAGGAAGAATTCTAAGAAAATGTGACTCATCGACGAAAGAAGTAGCTTACAAAACGCTTGTTCGTCCGATTCTTGAGTATTGCTCATCAGTATGGGACCCTTACCAGGTTGGATTAATAGAAGAGATAGACATGATCCAGCGAAAAGCAGCGCGATTCGTCATGGGGACATTTAGTCAGCGCGAGAGCGTTACGGAGATGCTGAACAAGCTCCAGTGGCGGACACTTCAAGAAAGGCGTTACGCAATACGGAGAGGTTTATTATCGAAATTACGAGAGAGCACATTCCGGGAAGAGATGGGCAACATATTACTACCGCCCACATATATCTCGCGTAATGATCACAACGAAAAGATCCGAGAAATTAGAGCAAATACGGAGACTTACAAGCAGTCGTTCTTCCCACGCACAATTCGTGAATGGAACAGGGAAGGGGGGATCAGATAGTGGTACAATAAGTACCCTCCGCCACACACCGTAAGGTGGCTCGCGGAGTATAGATGTAGATGTAGATGTAGATGTAGATACAGCATTCTTATCAACATAGCATGCTGGTAACAGGAAATCATCAGAACTAGCAGTTCGAGTGAAGACAAAAACCAACGTCCTTCGGAGAAGAGGAAGGGATCGTTGTATGTGCCACCAATAACGGCATCGCTTTTCCCGTCTGTGAGCTCGCGATACGATCGCGGTACATCTTTGTTGTCGTTACTTTATATTCAGCGCTGCTGCCGGCGAGCGCACCGGATTGCGTGGAAACACGGAGAAGGAAGACGCCCAGAAATCTCAAGTATGTGTCCCTCACTGCTTGTGAAATATTCGATTCAGCCGACCAACAAGGCTACGGGTCAGGAAGTTATCTACATAAATCGTCGTATCCCATGAAGAACGCGACTACGTGTTTCGAATGCCGGCACGTGGTCGGATCGCAGTCCGCTTTAAAGAGCAGCTGCCAGTCTCTCCCCAGCACTGCTGCTTTACTCGTTCGTCAGTTATCCCACAAGAGTTAGGGAAGTATTTTACAGAACCACCGTATGGAAATGCAGTTCTCCTGCAGTACTGCGTAACCAAAACAACAGCAAGCAATTTTTGTCATTTTTACCGTATTGTGACGCTTCCGCTACCGTGGTAACGAGTAGTATCAGAAAGTTTGAGTTGTACGGCAGCAGTAACGCGCAAGCGCCCTGTAAGGTTACTCGTCGAGAGAAGTCACAGCAACACGATTAGTGATTTATTCATGAATTCGATGGTCCTGAACTCGGGGAAACTTGGATATAATTAAACTAGAACTTAGTGGGCCTGAGGGAACAGTGGACATGGCCAGCCAATTACGTTCTACAGCCTTCTATGGGCTGCAGTTCGATGCGGTATTCACTGTAACATCCAGCGTGAGTCATATCGATACAGTTGTTCATTGTGATCTGGTGGAGGTGGCACTTCACTCACGCTAGTTCCCAGAGGGCATTAGCCTCCGATGCTAGCCTTGCAATCAATAGTAACTAAATGTTTAGTGAGTAGATAACTGTACAGGGTGGCCATAATGAAACCTTCGCTACTTGAGCCAGTGTAAACGGAAAACTATTTGCCGTAAGGGTTCCAAAATTTATGGGAATGATAGTCAGAGTGTGCACTGCTGGATTTGCGTTGTTAGTAGTGTTACTGCCATTGCCAACAGTTGGGCGCTGGTACTAATACAGCGATGCGGCGTTGAAACACAAGCACGTGAAGCGATTACAGGTGCTGATAGTGAAATGTGTCTCGGCAAGAGGAACTGGGCTTTACACGTAAGGCTCTTTTACCAAAAAAACAGTAATAAAGCTGCTGTTCTGCGCGAATATCGACGCATTGTAGGAATACAGAGAGGTCCTCTAACCGCACAGGCACTGAAGAACACTATTCCGAAGCTCGAAGGTAACTGGTGGTTTCGGGATTGCTCCTGGGACAGACTGTCGAACAATTGCGCCAAATATTTTTGAAGAAGTTACTGGTTCCCACAGCTGAGAACGCTGGACGCAATATGCGATCTTCAAGCAGCTAAAAATCCCACGGTCCACCATTGGAAAAGTGCCGAACAGTTCTGAAATGGTATCTCTAGTGCGGTTCCAGGATGTAGCGTAAGCTGATGGTCTTCATATTTAGCAACGTTTGTAACAGAAACGGAAGCATCGTACGCAATTAACGAGTGTTACCCTCTCATGTGCAAATCCAAATGTGTTTCTTTCAGTGATTTATTCGTTATTTCACTTCCACGTATCCCTAAAAATGTTTTCACAATGTTACATTGCCTTGCCATCACTCACTTTTCATGGAGGCCCTCTCAGATAGCGAAAGATTAATTATAACTACACTGTACATTGTGGTTCGGCCAGAATTCATAAGAGAGCGAGTGAGAAACAGAGAGAGAGAGAGAGAGAGAGAGGAAGAGACCAACGTTAAGTTTCACATTGCATTTTGTTTTGAACCAGGCGATTCGCGCAGAACTTTCAAACTTTTATTGTTTTTAATAATGACGATATTTGGTGTAAGTATAGTCGATGGGATAGTGATAGTTGTTGATATCAAGAGAAATGTTTCAAATGGCTCTAAGCACTATGGGACTTAACATCTGAGGTCATCGGTCCCCTTGAACTTAGATCTACTTAAACCTAACTAACCTAAGGACATCACACACATCCATGCCCGAGGCAGCATTTAAATCCACGACCATAGTAGCAGCGTGGTTCCGGACTGAAGCGCCTTGAGCCCCTCGCCCACAGCGGCCGGCGATATGAAGAGAAAACATATTTAAAAATGAACCGAACAACGTGAAATAATAATCATGAATTTATGATATATTCTTGATATACATTTCCAAGAACAGAATTTTCAGCAAAATTCTTTAGTGAACTTTAGAACACCTCGGTGTAAACTATATTTGACTTAAGAATGGAATCTTCATGTACTTTTTGTTTCTCTTTTCCTTTAAGGGACACAAAAATGTTAGTTGATTTAGTTACCCTTGAAAAGGCTAGATACAGTTGTTCGTGAGTAAAGACAGGTTTCGTAAATATAGTCTTGCTCATTGAAGCGTTTGTTCTTGCGATTTGTGATAGTAACTGTCTTCTTGTCGACTGAAAAGAAATACTTGGAGATGGCGTTAAGTTTATCCGTGGTATTAGAACAGTCTTCTCGGTGTCAATCAGCTGAACATTCATTGAGTTTTCTTACTACTATGTGTGCTCAATTAACTGCGCCCTACTTAGCTTTCAGGTTTCTTATCAACATGACAATAGTGTTTTCCCTTAATAAACGTTCATGTGGCGGTAATTGTAACTGATCTAATGAATGCAAGAATTCTACAATTGAATCACAGTTGTGGTAAATCTTGTCCATTCCCTCCGAAATGTTCTTCGCAATTTTTTCATATATTTTAGTGTAATTTTCATTTTTTTGGGCACAATATTGATTGTTGATAAATTCCTTCACATTTTCGGTATAATAACAAGTTACTAAGTTAGTTTCGTGAACTATAGGTATGAACTTGGGGATATATGAGGCCCTTTTGCCTGGGATAGTTCAAAGTCTCTTTCATGTTAGAACTATCTACAAATAGTACGGATTAGCGCTAAATCAGTATGGAATGTCAGAACCCTATTAGAAAATCTTTCTATCGCTACACAGTTCATCCCTTTACGATTAGTATGTATTGAGAAAATGGGTTTTTGATCTGAGAAATAATGTACGGGATGTATCAAAAAGAATCATCCGATTTGGCATGTCTGTTTTTATGAAACTAATAAACTTACACAATTAATTTTGTTTTTTTGAAGGACGGGAAATTCAAAAAGGTTTTTTTTCATACCTTTTCATAGGTGTTCAAGGTGCTCCGCTTGAGATGCATTCAAATTGTTCCCACACTGCAGCGAGCACGTCTTGAGTTAAAGCTTTCACAGCTGCTGTTATGCGATGTCCCAGTTCATTCATTGTTGTTGGTAACGGAGGCACATATACAGATTATTTTACAAACCCCCACACGAAATAATCACACACAGTCAGGTCTGGTGACCTTGGAGGCCAGTAATGTAAGGCTGAATCATTTGGCCCAGTGCGACCGATCCATCGTTCAGTCTTCCTTTGATTTAAAAATTCCCGCACTTCCAAATACCAGTGTGGCGGTGCCCCTTTCTGTTGGGAAATCAAGTCTCTCGAATCAAGAAAAAGAGAGTTCTGAAACATATCTAGATATATGACTCCTGTAAAAGTGTTATCGGCCAAGAAAAATGTACCACATTCCTTTTCACGTGAAACTGCTCAAAACACATTACATTTTGGAGAGTCCCTCTCATGCTGTGCACCTTCATGTGGTTGTTCTGTACTCCATGTTCTGACGTTATGACGGTTCTCCTTTTCATTTAAATGGAATGTTGCCTCGTCGCAAGCGTGGAAGAAAACTGTCATCCTCAATCATGCCAAGAAAGAAATTACGGAACTCCACACTTGTTTGTCACCTCCACGAAGAGCTTGCAGTCGCTGAATTTTGTGTGGTTTCACGTGTAAACGTCGACGCAACACACGCCAGACGGACCTTGGGGGACATGTTTAGCGGTCGAGCTGTACGACCAACGGATTTCTGCGGCCTCCTTGTGAAAGTACGGCGAATACGTTCGACTTCTGTGTCAAACACTCGGGGACGACCTGGCGATTTGCCTTTACAAAAACAACCTGTTTCCCGAAATTGTTCATGCCATCGTCTAATGCTCTGTGCTGTAGGAGTATCCACACCATACCTAGTACGAAAGTCACGCTGAACATTTATTACTGACACGCAGTGCGCAAGAAGTAGAACACAAAACACTTTCTGTTATACCGCCATCATCTATACTAGAACTCCTGCTACCGAGCGGGAACCATGTAAATATTATGTTACTTTCTTTCATCCTCCGATAAATCCACACCACTTTTCTTCCTTTCGAATATTACGGTATTCAGGTGTTCATTATGTCGTCAGCTAGATCAATTCTTATGCTGGATATACCAGGCATAACGCAGGTTCCTTGTCATTACTAAACCACGAGAGTGAGGATAGTGGGACCATTAAAGGGCCGCAGGTTCATGGATCCAGGTGGATGCGGTTGTAGAAACAGACAGCAAATACATGATTGCATTTACTTTTTGTGAAAAGTACAGCATTCGTGGAGCTTCCACGCCATGGTCAGCGCCCAAGAAGGAGCTTGCTCTCTGTCTGTAGAGTGTGCTTGGCGCAGCATGTGATCTCATGGTGCAGTCAGCACAAAGTGTCGCCCTTCGAACAGATGACAGCTGAGGCGAAGTTCAGCAAACCGCCGCTTCAGACACTGGCAGGCGGCCAGCACGCAGCGATCACTGACTCTGCAGACGTACTACTCAGTGCAGGAAGCACTATTATCACTCCGTCTTCAGGCCACGAGTCGCCTACCGGGACCATCCGACCGCCGTGTCTTCCTCCGTGGAGGATGCGGATAGAAGGGGCATGGGGTCAGCACATCGCTCTCCCGGTCGTTATAATGCTATTCTTGACCGAAGCCGCTACTGGTCTGTCGAGTAGCTCCTCAATTGGCATCACGAGGTTGAGTGCACCCCGAAAAATGGCAATAGCGCACGGCGGCCTGGATGGTCACCCGTCCAAGTGCCGACCACGCCCGACAGCCCTTAACTTCGGTTATCTCACAGGAACCGGTGTAATCACTGCGGCAAGGCCATTGCCTGCAGGAAGCACTATAGCACGCAGAAATGAACCGAAGACCCTGAGAAGGCTGTAACAACTGTGGCCTGCAGGGGTAAGCCTGCTGTTGTGGTATGACCGCACCGGGTAGGCGGCAGCTCGACAGCTAGTCTGGCCCAGTTGTGAACTATGGACAGTCGATGTCAGACAGCACATGATCCCTCAGATGGAAGACACAGCGTCAAACCTAGGTGCAGCCTGCGGTTCCGGAGCTGGCGGAAGCTCTGGCAGAGCACTTAGCCATAATATGTGGCAATTTGTTTAACTATACGGCCCGGAGTGTGATTCTTTCTCAAATGTTCAAATGTGTGTGAAATCTTATAGGACTTAACCGCTAAGGTCATCAGTCCCTAAGCTTACACACTACTTAACCTAAATTATCCTAAGTACAAATACACACACCCATGCCCGAGGGAGGACTCGAACCTCCGCCGGGACCAGCCGCACTGTCCATGACAGCCGTGCCTCGGACCGCTCGGCTAATCCCGCGCGGCTGTGTGATTCTTGCTCTGCCAGAACAGCCCTCCTATAGCTTCTAGCAAAAGGACGTCTCGGGTGTTTCTGTCTGCTTCACTTGCGGTAGCGGGTGCGGCACTTTCTACTAAAATAACTCACGGATTCAAGAGGCAGCAGCGCTACAATAATTTTCTGTTTTAACAATTTATAGTTCCTCCTAATATTTTTTGAATCGCACAGAATCTCAAAATCAATGACTGCTGTAATTCGATAAACTATCAAAGTTTACTTTTACATGTCGCACTTCATTTCCCAAACAAAAGCGATGTTTCTAACTTTTAACATTATAAAATTGTTTCTACAGTTGTTAGCCTAGTAGAGTGCCATATCCAGAGATTCAGTCATTACCCTCGATTGTTTATATCAAAGAGTAAATGAAGGCAATAAGAGAACGGTTCAGAACTGCCACAAATCAGCACGGATTTAGAAAGAATCGCTACTTCGGAACTCGGCATGCCATTTTCTCACATTATATCCAACAATGGATGGAGGGAGCAGTCAGAGTCCATATGCCTAGATTTGCGGAAAGCGTTTACAAGTTACCCCACCAGTAACTCCTGATGAAGATCCGAGCATATGGTTTGGTCGCCAGATGTGAGTCGCCAGATGTGAGTCGCACGAAGATATTAAATAATGCAACACAGTACGTTGTCCTCGTCGGCGCGTATTCATCAGAGACGAGCGTACCATTCGGAATGCTGGCCATTGTGGCCGAGCGGTTCTAAGGGCCTCAGTCTGGAACAGCGCGACCGCCATGGTCACGAGTTCGAATCCTGCCTCGGGCATGGATGTGTGTGATGTCCTTAGGTTGGTTGGGATTAAGTAGTTCTAAGTTCTAGGACACTGATGACCTCAGACGTTAAGTCCTATAGAGCTGAGAGCCATTTGAACCATCAGGAATGACACAGGAGAGTGTGATAGGACTGCTGTATAGATAAATGTACTGACGGACAGGGTGAGCAGGAATTTACGGCTGTTTACTGATGACTCTGAGTCTACAGGAAGGTGTCGACGTTGGATGTAGGAGTATACAGGATGACTTATTTGCAGATTGTGGATGGTATTATCCTGACAAGTATTGTGTTATTGCACTGAAATGCCATTCATTTGCATAGCAAAGCGTGTAGTGCAATTCATGGGAATGTGACGCTTGTTGCATTCCGCTTTCCTTGTGTTGCAATTCCAGCGGCCGGCACTGAAGAAGAAGGGGTAGAACATGTGTTAAGATATTAAGAGATTACTTTCTTGCTGTTAGCGATAACAATAAAGGGCAAGATAGGGATTAGATATGAATATATTCATCACACGTCTGAGGACGCTGGATGTAAGAGAAATCTGAGGGGAGAGGAAATTTCGGCGATCTGCTTCAAGAGACACAGAAAACTGAGAGTAAAACTTTCACAGGTTATGCTTAAGAGCACACGCCCTTGAGACGGAATACTTCTGACATAAACAAGCATTCAAGAATTTTAGTGGAGACCTATTACCTACCACTACGTCTACACCGACATCTTTGTATTCTAGAAGCTTCCTTGTGATGTGTGGTGGAGTGTACTCCCTGTACTCGTGTTCCAGTCGTGAATGAACCGCGGGATTAACGTTTGTTGGTAACACTCGGTGTGAACTGGAATCGCTATAATTTTTAACTCTATTGTCTTTTCGCGAATTATACGTAGGACAAAGCAATATATTTTTTGACTCTTCTACGAACGTTCTCTCTCGGATTTTCAACAGTAAAACCATATTCCAACCTCTGTTTCCCTCTACAATTTTTACCCTCTACGGTAACTTCTAGCACCGTGGAAGTTATTCCGCCATATCTGCCATACTGTACCTCCTTCTTGTCAGTATTTTCCATATATTCCTTGACTCGATTCCTTTCCTCGCAGACTCTGCAGAGAACCTCTTAATTCCTTGCCCTGTCAGTGCACCTAATTTTCAACATTCCTCTGTAGCACCACATTTCAAATGATTGGATTTTCTTCTTTTCTGGTTTTCCCACAATCCGTGTTTCACTGCCATACAATGCTGCACTCCAAACGTTTACTTTCAAAACAATTATTCCTTAAATTATCGCCAATGTGTAATACTAGTAGATTTCTCTTAGCCAGGAATGCCTAGGTAGCAGAATTCCGTAACTTCATCTACTTCGTGATCAGTAATTGTAAAGTTAAGATTCTCGCAGTTCTCATTTCTGATCCAACAGATCCTGTAATTATTCTTCACTTTCACTGAGCATAGCAATGTCATCACTGATACCGTTTCACTTCGAACGTAAATTCCACTTTTCAATCTTTCTTTTATTTCTGTCATTACTTCTTCAATTTCCAGATTGAACATTAGGGGCAAAAGACAACATCCTCGTCTTACACCCCTTTTAATCTGAGTACTTTTTCGTCTTTCATTCTTATTGTTGCCTCTTGGCTCTTTACACATTATATATCACTCATATTTCCCTATAGCTTACCCAGAATGTCTCAGAATTTCGAATATCTTGTACAATTTGACATTGTGGAATGCTTTTTCCAGGTTGCGCAAATCCTATTAAAGTATCTTAATTTTTCTTTACTCTTTCTTCCATTATAAATATCAGAATTACCTCTCCGTTATCTTTATATTCGTAAAGGCAAACTGACGGTGACCTAACACGTCCTCAATTTTCTTTACCATTCTTCTATATATTATTCTTGTCACCAACTTCGCTGCATCAGCTGTTAAGCTGACTGTGCGATAACTCTCGCATTTGTCGGCTCTTGTTATTTTTGGAAAGTCAGATGGTATATCGCTAGACACATACATTCTACACACCACCGTGAATAGTCGTTTTGTTTCCACTTCTCTCAATGGTTTTAGAAATTCTTATTCTAGCACTGGATCACATATCTCTTCTATATCTACTCTTGTGTCCTCTTCTTCTGCCACGTCATCAGGTAAGTCTTCCCCCTCACTGAGGTCTTCATGTACTCGTACTCTCTATTTCCACTTAACCGCTCTCTTGTCTTCAATTAACTGTGGATTTCCCATTGCACTCTTCGTGTTAACACATTTACTTTTAATTTCACTGAAGGTTGTTTTTGAAGTGTTGGAAGAAGAGCCAACACCGTGTTGCTAGAGGAGGCCGAAATGCACGCTTTTAAGTTCACGCAGATTGGCGTGAGGTCTGGAACAAGGTAAAGTATTTATCCTATAAAGAAAAGAACGTAGTTCTTGGAATACTTGACTTTAATCCATAAGTGGTGTACATCTCTCTTGACTGTACATAATTTCCATTTCAACATACACTGGTAATGGCGCCTTGCTAGGTCGTGGCAAATGACGTAGCTGAAGGCTATGCTAACTATCGTCTCGGCAAATGAGAGCGTAGTTGTCAGTGTAGCATCGCTAGCAAAGTCGTCTGTACAACTGGGGCGAGTTTTAGGAAGTCTCTCTAGACCTGCCGTGTGGTGGCGCTCGGTCTGCAATCATTGATAGTGGCGACACGCGGGTCCGACGTATACTAACGGACCGCGGCCGATTTAAAGGCTACCACCTAGCAAGTGTGGTGTCTGGCAGTGACACCACAGTTTTGACCTTTCTATTTGCGGAGTCAGTCTTTCTGACAACCATTTGTTTTTCATATAGCGAGTTTACCGAAGCTTCCTCATTATTTACTGCATTCGTAAGTGTCGTATTTCTGTATTGCTGAATCTCCTTGAACATTTTTGTACTTGCTTCTTTCATCGATCACCTTAATTATTCCCTTTGTTACTCATGGTTTGTTCGTTGTTAGCTTCTTTGTGGTTACGTTTTTCTTTCCAACTTCGGTGATTACCCTTTTTATAAACGTCCATTCCTCCTCAACTGAACTGCCTACTGAGCTATTCCTTATCGCAGCATCTATAGCCTCAGAGAACTTCAAGCATATCTCTTCATTTCTTAGTACTTCCCTCTAGCAGTCCTATCTGCTACGGATCCCTAACAGAAGATTACTATTCAAGTACCGGTCAAACGATGGTTTTGTAAGATACCCCCTTTGTCAATGGACCATACTTCATGAAGAATATTCCACTCAATCACAGCCTTAGATTCATATTGCCTTTACACTTTAAATCGGTCCGCACGCATGATCCTAGATATTTAATGCATATGACTCCCTTCAGTAATTATTCTGCAGTTGAGTATCGCACAATAACGGGTATTTGTGCCTATTTATTCGCAGTTCGTAACATTTGACTGTTGAAGATCAACTGCAAAGAAGATCAACTGCTGACCCCTTTATGAAGTGTCGATCCGCTTCTGGTCTTCCCGTATTTTGCAACGTTTTGTAGCGTTATGTCATTTCTGTATACAACAGCACACTCCGTGATAAGTTCTCACAATATCCACTACGTCATTTATATATTTTCTGCGTGTAATTTTCCTTTAATACCGTCTCCTCGAATGCACGACGCAACTTTTACTTCTGCAGATTTCTCTCCTTTAAGTGTTGTGTAGGAAGACGAACAGGCACGAGTGGTGCTGTAGGTTTACCAAGAATTCTAGGAGAGATATACTGAAAAGTACAGGAATATTTATGTAGTGTCTATAATATGGAAAGAGCTTACGATACGGTGAGGTGATGGATTTATGTTTATCGTGACAGAAAACCGTAGCAACTTGTAACAAGGGTAAGACCTTATACCTTAGGCAAATACTCAGGCTCAGAGATGATGGAGAAGTAACCGGAGGAATTGAAAGAGGAGCTCAACAAGGATCAATGATATTGGCTTCACTTTCATTGTTTAACGTTCACCTGGTAGAGACCTTAGCAGAGCGAATGGATGAAACGAGAATATTCAGAACGCAAAAGCGTTGAGTTTTACGACGCTGTGATGGTGTAGGTGGAAGCCAAGGAAGAATGGGAGATTACAGTTTAACATCCTGTCGACCGTATGGTGTTTAAGGACGGAACAGTAGCTCGGATTACGAGAAGGTTAGCAAAGGAATTCTACAGTGCCCTTTTCAAACGAACCATTCAAGAATTTGCCTGGAGTGATTCAGTGACATCTTGGATAAACAAATATCTATGACCGGACAGAAAACCTAAATATTGATGGCTGGACGGGGTTTTAAATCATTGTCGTCCATATTGTGCGTCCAGTGTGTTAACCAATGAGCCTCCTCGCTTGGTAGAAACCAAAGAAATACGTGATGATATGCTGGAAGATCTCAATTAGAAATGTAATGGATTCGAAATGAAACTAAATAAGAAAAATGGGGAGACTACAACGACTACAGTCACGATAAACGCGCAACAAATAGGCTAATTTCAAAAATTCAGATACCTGGGAAATATCATACAGGAGGACGTACAATATGATACAAATGTAAGCTCGAGAGTAGCGACTGCCAAGCATGTCGTCAACAAAAAGTCGATATTTATGATTTGCTTTACCATCTCAGTTGTATATTAATATTTTAATGACATAAAACTTTGATCATTTTCAAATTCATCTACTTTCGTAAGCAAACTGTCGTGTACATATGAATCACACATCAAAATATTATATGTATCTAATGATAATCAAATATTTATCAAAACTAGAATGTGCAGGGTGCAGTTAAAATTTTTTCTTCTTATGAGGTAGTAGCAAAAATCGCATTAAATCAGCAGAAGGAATCACTCATGAGATCAAAGTGCTATCAGGAGTCCAGATTCACAATAACTATGCGTAAGATGTTTAAAAAGAATCTGGTAAAATGCTCGAGCAACTCCTTATAAGTACACATTTCTGAAGTCTATGCTAATTGGAATTTCTGGTAAAGACTATGGGATCAAACTGCTGAGGCTGTCGGTCCCTAGACTTAAGCACTACTTAATCTAACTTAAACTAATTTACGCTAAGGACAACACACACACACACACACACACACACACACACACACACACACACACACACACACACACACACCCATGCTCGAGGGAGGACTCGAACCTCTCACGGGGGGAGCCGCGCGAACCGTGACAAGACGCCCAAGACCGAACGGCTACTACACTGAAGTCTATGCTGAGCGAAGCTTGAATGTAAAGAGTGAGGACACCTCGAAACTTGTGATTTGGAGTGTGGCAATGAAATTAAAAGCGTTTGGGGAATTCCTGAAGAACATTACCCTTCATCATGTGTAATACCGATACTGAACTGTGGATGAGAGTGTTCCCCAGTTTACAGTTTGGCCCATTATTACGTTTATGAAAAATCTAAATGCGGAAGGTTATGATCACATGTACAACATTCTGCTCTACATATAACAGAGGAACAGTTCAAAGACGATGATTGTATCAGCATGGTAATGTGCCCTGTCCTAAGTCAGCATTTGTATGGCAATAGTTTGTGGATAGTTTCATTAATAATGGACTGACCTGCCTAGAGTCTAGATCTGTAAACCTAGAATATTTCTGAAATCAGCTAGAATGTCGAATACCCTCCACATCCCAACGTCCAATATCACTACCCTCTTCACTCTCTACTGTAGAGCAAGAATTGTCAGCCATTTGAAAAGTGGCAGCTTATTCCCAAACTATCCCATAACTTGCTTTATAATTTTATGTGCAAATCTCAAAGGTCACTCAAGTCAAATCACTAATGTTGGATGAGAACTGTGAGAACTGCAAGTAATAATCACTACTGCCAATGACTGTGTTTATAATTACTGCTATATCTCTCTTCCTCTTGTTACAATGAAGGAGTATTATAATTACAAGAGCCTTGGCGGTTGTAGCTGCCTTGCGAAAGGAATGTTTCACTTAGAGCAACGAATAGCCTTAAATTTGTTTTCTGCTGAAAGGCGTTATTCTGCAGGTGTAGGGCAGAGTAGGATAGTCTGCCGTAGCACCCGCAGTAGCCTGAAGTGAGGAGAGGCGGTGTGCCACAAAACTGCGATGCGCGAGAAGCATAAGAACTCATATTTAGGTAAGATAAGAATCTGAAAGACGGGAGAGAACACTAAGCCACATAGCGCGGGAGCAGCCATTGAGCGCAGTGGAGGTAGGTGGAAAGTTTGCTGACATTTTAGTAAGAGGTTCTCTTGTTGGCTCATAAAAATATTTCGAGAGCTGGGATGAGTTCTCGCGTCTCTGTGTGTGTGAAGATGTGTTTTGGTTGGCAATGACTGAAAATCTGTCTTGTAGTGGGTGAAATTTTCTGCCTTCTTCCATGCTCCAAGGGAGAATTGCACCTTACTACTGAATCACGACAAAATCTGTGAGAATAGGAAATTGTTGAGCTTGTTTATTAACCTGTCATTGCTTGGAACTCGTAAGATTTGCTGAAAATGCGCGTTGAGATCCAAATCAGGCAGAAGACACATGCCAGGGGGTTACCACGTCACTTGTTCCAGAGTTTGAGGTAGTACGCTGGGCCTTAGAGCTGCAGAGTGAGATGTCTCGGTCTTAGAGCAAAATACAAGGGCCAAGTAGGAATTCTTCAGCCAGTATTGCAGATGTCGCCTGCCCTCGCACATTTAAGAGTGCTAAGCATGGGCCGTCGTTGCAGCAATCAAGCCGATGCGAACGTGAAGTCATTTAATTTACCTCATGGTTTTATTCCTCAGACCAGAATTTCACAGCCCGTTAGTAGCACCGATCATGCACTTAGGCGAGATACTTTCGTTAGTTCATGCTCTGCTGGGACTTTTAAAATCATTATCACTTCCTGAAGTCATTGGCCACATTCGTGATGCAGTTTTATATCTTTTTTATGTATCCACCGAACTATCCCAAGGCTATATTTCGCATTTGCAATCTCTTTTCCCTTGTTAAATGTTTATATTCTTGATTCAGTAGATAAACCATGTTTGATGTCTGTTTGCAGTAGACCAGACTTACAGTGACCATTAGCTTCCTTTCATAGCTTGATGGATCCAGGACTCTTTTGATCAGGTACTGTACAACGGGAGCAGACCGCATACAGAAAGCTTAGTGCTTTTTGCTACATATACAGACCCTGTAATGGTCAACTACTTGTGTAATAAAACTCTAAACCACCCCCCACTATCTCATTATTCCTATCTATAAAACTGTGCCGGTTGGACGAAATTTGATTTTTGCGTTCTCTATTACATCTTTCAAAATTCCTGTGCCCGGCGTTATATAGTTCAGGAGGACCTCAAAGCCAGCAGAGCTTCATCATTTAAACTGACGTATAGAATACCATTAATAATTTTGACCCCAGACAGTAATTGGTACCAGATAAAAATCAGTGATACTGAAGCGTAGCAAAGCTTATGCCCTCCACCCAAGCCGTTTATCATCTACCTGGTAAAGAACCTTGCAGAGCACAGGCATGAAACGAGATCAATAGATGCAGGAGGGATAAGAATGGAATATTAGCGAATTTAACTTTAGACATAACCAAAAGGGGAATAATTAAATATACTCGGAAGCTACTACTCCGATCACAACTTAGTGGCAACCCCCTGAATACAATGTATAACTAAACGCTCATACCAGGTTCACTGTTCGTAGTTTTCATCAATTTAGATTAAACATCGATAAAAAGCAAATAAATTATGAACATTCGCCCAAAAAAGCGTGAAACTCCGGCTCTGCATAAAATGCAGCATTAGTGATAATCAAAATATTTTTAACCGCAGCGACGCCGCGAAATACTGCTCCCTGCTCCAAATAGATGTCGTATCTCGGTAGGTACAGTAATCCGTACAACAGCCAAATAAATATATCTCCAGAGGTGCAGTAATCTGGACATTTAGAATATGGTGAGGAAATTAGAAGGTTAGAGTTGGGAATAGAAGGTGAGAAACGAGAAGTTGAGAAGAGTTGTGGATAACAAAACGGGACACGGACGTATCTGCACAAACTTCTATAGAGTGACTGTCAGTCCACTTCCGCGCACACCAGGAGGAAAACTTGCCGACCAGAAGCCGAATGCTGATTGGCAGACAACTATCAATCGTTGACGACATGGACATCCACGAATAGCCTCTCTCCTTCCATCTTCCCTTACGTCTTGACTAACCAATCATATCAGAGGGCCAATTAAAAGTTTTACATCAGTGACGTCAGACATCGATAGTCTGTAATAAATAGAATCGCCTATCCCCATGCAAAACCAGTCGTGCCCTGAGGAAGGCCGTTGCAATTCGGCCGAAACGTCGGTTTTAGTTTATTATTGTTATTGGTTTTTAGCAATGTTGCGGCATAATACCCAGAAGAATTTTAATCACCATCAACAGAAGAGTTGTGGATAACACTATAAGGAAAAGGTCACATGTCTAGATGCCAACTCATGCTCCAGGAAGAGATTAAAAGAGGAGAAATAGAAAGACAAGGAGAAGAGGAAGATGCCAGCTAACAAAAGGTGACAATAAGGAAAGCAATAACCACATGGAAGCGTAAAGCTGGAAATCAGGGTTAGAGTCCCAATCCGACACGAATGTTCATTGTCGTCATTCGCTTACACAGCTAATGGTTGTTCGTATTCGTAACTGTGAATACATTTCATGCACCAAGCAGGCAGAGCAACTGTTGGTTATGACTAACCAGAAGGTAATACTACGCTTCCGTCCCTTTCTATTTAATATACATGAAACGTATTTCTAGTTGCGAATAGGAAAAACCATCAACTGTGTAAGGGAAAGGCGACAACGAAAATTTTGGCTGGACCAGGAACCGAATACGTGTTGCCCACATTGGCTGTCCGTGCTCGACTCACTACCAGACCCAAATTTCCTGCATCACAGTACATTCATACACGAATTTCGTAATTCCCTTACAGGAGAGGACGTATTTGCAGTACCGTATTTATCTACCAATACCAGGCAGCAATCTTCAATTAAAATATACTCCCCTGTACGGGAACTACCAAATGTAAGTACGAGGATAGGTTGTGATGCAGGAACGGCGACATATGGAAGATTTGGGCTGGCTCTGAACTATGTTCGAATAGTCAAAGCTATTAAGACGACCGCACACGTAAAGCGGGAAATCCAGGTTCGAGTCCCGGTTTGGCACAAATTTTCATTGTCGTCATTCCATTATAAAACTGATGGTTGTTCGTATTCGTAATTGTGAATCCGTTTCATGTATTGCACAACGATTGTAGTCGCTGCAGTCTCTATTCATCTGTATATGCATGCATGTCCCAAGGAACAAGGCATCTTTCTTAACACTCAGTCCAGACATTACTGCTGTAATGGAGCTCCTTAAACGTCGGCGAACTCCTATCTATGGATTAATCCCTCGACAGGAGGAACCACCAGTATGCAGTGCTTGTGGTGTACAGGTTTGTGTACGCCATATTTTAACTGAATGCGTTTTATGCCACGTCATGACGGACGCAACCCACTTAAACTGACGTGCCCTCTGTCTTAGGAGGTGGTGTACCGAATGTGGTTCATGTTTCAAGATTCTGTGTGATGCCTCGTCTTCTCAGCAATGTCGTAGGTAGAAGCTTTCAGTTTGTTTGTAGGGTGGTTGCTTCAACTTTTATTTTCCAATTCATAGTTTAGGCGCCGTTTCCCGTTCCACGATTTTAGATGTTGTGTGATTATAGTCTGTATATTTTACTTACACTCAGCGCAGAGCCATCCATCTTTTGCTGTTTTGTGTGACAGCGTGAGTGAGAGAGCCCCAGGATAGCTGTGGATTCCATGTTTCGATTTACATTTTGTTGCGTGCTTCTCACAACAAACACACGCACATTCTTTTAGTTTAGTGTGGGCGCTAGTAACCTCGCTGTTGAGCGCCCGGTACATACCACCAGAACCACTACCCCTTCGAGAGTCCTCAGACACGGCCATTCTAGACGAGTGGCAGTTTCAGCGGGTCGCTGGCGCCGACACGCCACGCGCAGGGTACCGTGTCTTGGCGCGGCCGGCTCCGTACATAATGCATGTTCCCGCTGCCCTAGACGTCGGCTGCTCTGCGACACTCCCTGGGCACTCGTGGCCGGCCAAAGTGGATGCCTTGATTTTGGAAGCTCATCAGAGTGGGCATAAGTGTTCTTTGATATCCGCGTCGCGCGCGCCGGCCACATATTTTATTCATCGGCCATTCTGGGGGCTATTTGCTGGCCTTTGTGCAGCGCCTAACGTCACCCTGTCTGACCTCACGCACAAAGCCGAATGCGCCCGTCGTGCCATGCCACCCACGTCCAACTCAAGTCTTCAGTACCACAGACTAAATGGACACAGAACAAAGCCTCTGCCTGAGTGGAGGGCAGGGGACCTGCTTCCCAGTGATTAACGTCTTCATGTTCCCGTTCCTCTTATGGAAGTAATATCTTGTGAGCAGTTCTCGAATATCTTGCCAATAGCGGGTGTAATTTAGCTTACTACTAATGCTCCTAACATGGCATTGTGGAATTTTCTGATGAGCGACAGCTCAGTCTTTTCTAATATTCAGTCACCACGTTTGCCTTTTTGACCTTATGGTCATATTCAAAAATGGTTCAAATGGCTCTAAGCACTGTGGGACATAACGTCTGAGTTCACCAGTCCCATAGACTTACAACTACTTAAACCTAACTAACCCAAAGACATCACTCACATCCATGCCCGAGGCAGGATTCGAACCTGTGACCATAGCAGCAGCGCGGTTGCTGATTGAAGGGCCTAGAACCACTTGGCCACAGAGGCCGGCTGTGGTCATTTAAGTTTAATATTTCATATCTCTACACAAACGTCTGGAATGCCGTAACATTTCTCGCCTAATTACACAAAGTGCAAGCATACCTGGATAGCTCAGTCGGCCGAGTAACTGACCGTGGAAGGCCAACATTCCGGATTCAAAAAACGGTTCTCTCACACTTTTTTTATCTGCCAGAAAGTCTTGGATCAGCGCAGAGTGAATATTTCAAAATGTAACTTGTAACTGGTTTTTGATAGTACTTCTGCTCATTTTATGTCTTTTACTGATTATTATGTGTCGTACAGTACTAATGTAACGGATGGATGTTTAAATACAGCATTGACAAAATATCTTCAATGCAAGTCTTTTCAATTTAAGTAGGCTGCATCACATGAACAGTGAATGCCAAAATTTAAAAATGAAATATGGAATATGTTAATCTTCTACTCAGACTTTCAGGCGGATTTCGGATAGTTATTCCCTGGTACAACACTCTTCCCTACACGCGCGCGCGCGCACACACACACACACACACACACACACACACAAAGCAGAGGGATAGGGGTGATGGTTGTATGGGACCGATATATTTTTTCATTTTAAATATCAGCTGGGATACAAAATTACAGTATGAAAGTAAAAACAACTTTTAAAATGTTTAACTTGACTTGAGACAGTAACTGTAGAATGGAGCTTCCCTACGGGAATTCTGAAAAACTACCAAATCAGTTGAAATAGTATGAGGTTTATTAATACCCTTTTGACATGGATTTTGACTTCTTTAAAAGCGTATACATATAAGGAAATATTAAAAACTTATCACGAAATAAATCTCGGGTGAACAACCTGGTATGCGTGTGCATAGGACACAATATTTCGGCAATCGACCACGTTGCCATCATCAGGTGCGCTGATTTTCCGACCGGCGGTGGGCCGGCTCCAGGTATACACAGGACAGTCCCCCTCCCGCTCCTCTCTCAGGCGTTTCCTATGAATCAGTGCGGTCCACGCCCCGAGCGCGGTCCAGGTGCAGTTTCCGTTCTCCCGCCGTCTGGGTGCTGTGTCCTGGGTCTTCTCGTTCAGGAGAGTCTGCCGCCACCGCTCTCGTTAGTCTTCCCTCCCCCGAAGTCAGTACATTCTGGGAAAAATCCTTTTTCTTCTTAATCTGGGTGATCTCGGGTTCCCACGCATTGCTAAGGATGTAACCGCTGTCACGATTTAGTTGTGGCTCCCTTACTCTGATCTCTAATAATCATTGTTAGAAATGATTATGTATAGAAATGCTTATTGATATATTATTTGTATAAATGGGATGATAATGCTTTTCTTTTGTAAGATGTTTCACCAGTATGTCTGAAGGAAAAGCAAAGTAATCGCACATCACTGAAGGGTTCCAGCATTCTTAACAGCGGTGTCCCACGACAAGAATGTCTTCGCGAAAGCGATTACCAGTGGAGTAGTAAGGAACCAAAATTGCAGAGATTACAGGAGAAACGCAAGATGAGAAATTAGAAAGTGTATTTTTAGTGTCATTCCACGTCTCATTTCTGTTATAGTTGTCCACCTTTCACTCACTATTCAATTGACATATTTTCTTTTGTCTAAAAAGCTATGAAAAATAACTATGAAAGGGGTCCAAGCATGAAACTCGACATCTGCGAGTTCAGCACCTATAACCTCGAATATCAGCTTGTTTAGACCATTAAAAAAGCGCAAACAGGATCGTTAGTTCCTGACACGGGAAATTCACGTCGAAACTACTCAGGGAAAAGATCTTGATGGAAGTATTGGACATCAGGGGTTTCCTCTCCAACAACATTCACCGTTTTGTCAGAAACACAAATACAACAGTATTACACCCACAAAAAAATAGCGGAAATAAATGACAGATTAAATAAATGAAATAATTTAATATGGCCCTTACAATTAGTTGGGCCAAACATGGTAATAAGAAGTATGAATTCGCGGCACAACTTGAAATCAAGCAAAAATTAGAAAATTTCTTCTGTTCGTAACAGTAGAAAATCATAGCTCTAAAATCGTGAGTGCGGCTCCCTGACTGTGTCTTCGTCTGTAAGATACAACAGAAAATAATATTTGATACACAAGATTAGCAGATATGCAGAGTAAAATATCGCAACAATAACTTTTTGCCACCACTGTTACTTTCTAAAGGCCTTGTTAGACAAAGAGTCATTCAAAGAGGGGAAGAAATATACAGTTAACATGAACACACAGATCAATTAGCCCAATTTAATGAAACTTAACTACCTATAGATGCCACAACTTAGAAGCATTAGTCTTTAATTACAGCATGGGGACCTCCTGCCACCGTTACACACATCGAATGACACTTCCAATGTGTGGGTGGTCTCTCCCGATATCAAGGGCCGATGTAACAGACTGATCATTTCAGAAGGCAGCCGTTTTTGCTTAATCGGCTGCAAGGCCCGATCAGGCGAAATTCGCGGCCGACCAAACTTTATCAAGTCCTTTCTAGGGCAGGCAGACCTGAATTGACAGGCAGACTTATCACTGAATACAAATACCACGTGCCCACCTGAGGCACTCAGTAACCAATGTGCAAACTTTGATTGTTATTAATTGCCCAAATAACCGCCAAGGAGCGAAAGTAGACGTTTCACGGCTACCGTCTGTCTACAGTGAGGCTGAAACAACATCTCGTGCACAGTGCTTACGACCGAGCTAAAAAGCATAGCAAACAAATCGACCTAAGTACGTCTTAATTTAAGGACATTAGTGGCATGTATCGACTAATCAACACAAAACAACCACCTCTCTTAAACACTTTTCGCCTGAAGGTACAGTAAAGCATGAATGGTTATTCCAAACAAGTACCTTTGTGTGTTTTTATGAATTAAAAGCGACTTCATAAAACCTTAAAACTAAAAACAGGTCATAGCCGTGAGGGAGCGTATATCACAAGACTAAAATTCAGTAAGGTTTAAATATTCTGAGGAGTAGCAAATGTGCTCTAGCCTACAGTTTGCCCCGCTCTTGCCACACACAGGGACGAAATAATACGTTCAGAACACCAACTAGCTCAACAACACGGTGGCGCAGAACACACTTAGTCTTACCGGAGCTCCTAAGGCAACACTATAACACACTAAAATGCAGCATTAGGCGATCCAGGGAATGGAATTTACTTTCAGTATTACAAGGAGCTCTTTCATATGTGAAGCAAAATACCCTTAAAAAGTCAAGCTGCTCACACACGAGCCTTAATAAGCAATATACCGTACACTTATAACTATGTCGGGGTGCAAACCCCTCACAGTAGCATGGTTGTCACTTCGTTTGTCACACAAGCGGCAAGCCACCATTCAATCAGAAGCGACCACAAAGCATGGAATACCAACGCTTAATATCTCTGTTTTCATACAGTCGAAATTTTCATCCACAAGTCTGCCCAAGACAACCACTGGGAAAGGTGCAAAAAAACTAAGACACTTGGGGGCAAGGCAATAGGTGACACATTCACGGCAATAAGATAAATACCAATCCACTGTCAGTTCCACAGCAAAATACGGCCGCAGTCGCCGCACTGCACAGTGAAGCTCACACCCTCAAAAAATGGTTCAAATGGCTCTGAGCACTATGGGACTTAACATCTGAGGTCATCAGTCCCCTAGACTTAGAACAACTTAAACCTAACTGACCTCCCCCCTGCGGGTTCGGAGATTAGAATAGGTCCGAGGTATTCCTGCCTGTCGTAAGAGGCGACTAAAAGGAGTCCCTCCCCCTCAAGGGGGTAGTTAGCGCCTGCGTCCGGAGACGGACGGTTCCACGACCTCTATTTGCGGTCATTTTGCTTTTTCACTTCTCGTTTCTTCCTTCCTTTGGTTGGTTCCTCTCTTTGCTCTTTTCCATCTCACTGCCTTCCTTACTCTTTCCCTTGTCTTCTTCTCCTTGCCTTCTCATTGCCTTCTTCTCCTTGCCTTTTCTGGTCTCCGCCTCGGCGTTTGAGACAGTCTGTCCTCTCTCTCCCTCTCTCTTCTTTTTCCTCTTCTTCCTTCCTCCCTGTGCGCGCCTGAAGGCCGACCCACGCTTTCGCACGCGTAGCCGGTGACGGGGTAACGCGTAATTCCCCGCCCTGGGTAGACATGTAAGGCACGCACGTACCCCCTGGTAAAGGCCAGGCCCAGGGAGGGGTGATTGCCTGAGCTGATACCTTCTGACCAAGCCGATCGGTCCCTCCGTCTGTTTCTCGGGAGGTGTGACCTGAGACGTAAACATTCACCTAAGGCGGGAGTGCCCTCTGAGAGGGTCCCCACAAGGAAGGAGCGCGCCATCGGAGACGCTGGCAATCATGGGGGATTCCTCCGCAGTGGATTTCACTCCATCTCTCTCGACTTCTGCCCAAAAACGGAAACTTGACCAGCCACCAGTGACAAAAGTACTACCGCCTGCCCCACAGTTCCTCGTCGTTTCTCGATCTGAGGACGGAAAGGATTTTTCCTCTGTCAACCCTTTCGTTATCCAGAAGGGCGTAGATGCCATAGCCGGATCTGTCAAATCTTGTACCAGGTTGCGTAACGGTACCTTATTACTAGAAACTGAGAGCGGCTTTCAGGCACAAAAACTGCTTCGGGCCACACTCCTGTACACGTTCCCTGTCCTGGTGGAGGCTCACCGCACTTTGAATTCGTCTCGTGGTGTGGTCTATACTCGATCACTTGACGGATTGACTGACGAGGAGATTCAGTCTTTCCTCGCTGAGCAGGGCGTGACGGCTGTCCATAGGGTCATGAAAAAGGTCAACAATGACCTTGTACCGACCCGGACACTTTTCTTGACCTTTGACAGTGTTCAGCTGCCGTCGCGTATCAAAGCGAGCTACGAGGTTATTTCTGTTCGCCCCTATGTCCAGACACCTAAGCGCTGCTACCAGTGTCAGCGTTCTAATCACACTCGCCAGTCTTGTTCCAATGCAGCTAAATGTGTCACTTGTGGCAGGGATGCCCATGAGGGTGACTGTCCACCTCCGTCTCCTCGTTGTGTGAACTGTCGGGGTGACCATGCAGCGTCCTCCCGCGACTGTCCCATCTACAAGGAAGAACGCTGTATCCAAGAAATTCGGGTCAAAGAGAAAGTGTCCACCTCGGCTGCTGGCAAGCTATTTGCTAGTAGGAAGCCCGCGCTGCTCCCAGCGGGAAAGTACAGTACTGTCCTCGCCTCTCCTCGGACTACCAGGGAGGTGGCGACGCAGACATGCGATCTGACCTTCGGCACCACGGTCGTCCGTTCGGCCAGTGCTAAGATCGCACGGTCGACGTCTCCTCTTCCTCCCGTCACCCCTCCAACACAGGCACCTTCATCAGCTTCTGCCAAGACGAAGACCCAGAAATCAGATGCACGGGCCTTCAAGAAGGAACTGTCCCGTGCAGACTTCGTACGTACCTCGCACTCCCAGACGTCGACCTGTACTTCCACTAAAAGACCTTCCAAGAAGGCTCATAGGAAGCACAGTTCTCCTTCTCCTCCACGGCGCATTTCTTCTCCTGCGCCACCCAGCGGTTGCCGCCCCAGGCCGTCATCCGTTTCGCCTGGCCGCACCGCTGGTAGCCGAACATCTGGCCGTTCACCGGCGGAGGAAGCTCCTCCTCCCGGCCATCTTAACGAGATGGCCGATGAACCTATAGAACCGATGGACGATGACTGTCCGCCTACTGATAGCGGCGGCAGTACTCGCTCGAAGCCAGGCCCTCAGCGGCCTTCAAGGTGACCTCTTCTTTCATCTTCCTTTTCTTCTCACGATGGCACTTATTCACTGGAATATTCGCAGCATTCGCTCCACCCGAGAGGACTTGAAGTTGCTGCTCCGCTTGCACCGTCCGCTCGTCGTAGCCATCCAGGAAACGAAGCTCCGCCCATGCGATCACATTGCCTTGGCACACTACACCTCTGTGCGTTTTGACCTACCCCCTGTGGTAGGTATTCCGGCTCATGGAGGGTTATGCTGCTGGTCCGGGATGATATTTACTACGACCCCATCACATTGCACACTGGCCTGCAGGCAGTTGCCGTCAGAATTACTCTCCCCACTTTTACATTTTCTATTTGTACCGTTCACACTCCATCGTCGTCTGCCGTTACCAGGGCAGACATGATTCAACTTATTGCTCAGCTACCTGCACCATTTTTGTTAACTGGAGACTTCAATGCCCACCATCCCCTTTGGGGCTCTCCAGCATCCTGCCCGAGGGGCTCCCTGTTAGCAGACCTTTTCAACCAGCTCAATCTTGTCTGCCTCAATACTGGCGCCCCTACTTTTCTTTCGGACACATCTCACACCAATTCCCATTTAGACCTCTCTATATGTACTACCCAACTTGCACGCCGGTTTGAGTGGTATGCCCTTTCTGATACATATTCGAGCGACCACTTCCTGTGTGTCATCCATCTCCTGCATCATACCCCCTCTCCGTGCTCAGCTAGTTGGAACATCTCCAAAGCCGAATGGGGGCTCTTCTCTTCCAGGGCGACCTTTCAGGATCAATCCTTCACAAGCTGCGATAGTCAGGTCGCACACCTCACGGAAGTCATTCTCACTGCTGCTGAATATTCCATCCCTCACACCACTTCTTCTCCACGTCGCGTACCGGTCCCCTGGTGGACCGCAGCATGTAGAGACGCTTTACGTGCTCGTCGACGTGCTTTACGCACCTTAAACGCCACCCTACAGTGGCGAATTGTATCAATTATAAACGATTACGTGCGCAGTGCCGTCGTATTATTAAAGAAAGCAAGAAAGCCAGCTGGGCTACTTTCACAAGCACCTTCAACAGTTTTACTCCTTCTTCTGTTATCTGGGGTAGCCTGCACCGTCTATCTGGCACTAAGGTCCACTCACCAGTTTCTGACTTGACGGTCGCGAATGACGTCCTTGTGGCCCCTGAGGATATCTCCAATGCCTTCGGCCGCTTTTTCGCAGAGGTTTCGAGCTCCGCTCATTACCACCCTGCCTTCCTCCCCCGAAAACAGGCAGAGGAGGCTAGGCCACCTAACTTCCGCTCCTCGAATCGTGAAAGTTATAATGCCCCTTTCACAATGCGGGAACTCGAAAATGCACTTGCCCGGTCACGATCCTCCGCTCCAGGGCCTGATTCTATTCATATTCAGATGCTGAAGAACCTTTCTCCTGCTGGTAAAGGTTTCCTTCTTCGTACTTATAATCGTATCTGGATTGAGGGACATGTTCCCGCATGCTGGCGCGAGTCTATTGTTGTACCGATTCCTAAGCCGGGGAAGGACAAGCACTTGCCTTCCAGTTATCGACCCATCTCGCTTACCAGCTGTGTCTGTAAGGTGATGGAGCGCATGGTTCACTCTCGTTTGGTTTGGCTGCTCGAATCTCGGCGCCTACTTACCAATGTACAATGTGGATTTCGTAGGCGCCGCTCTGCTGTTGACCATCTGGTTGCCTTGTCAACCTTCATTATGAATAACTTCTTGCGGAAGCGCCCAACCGCGGCTGTGTTCTTTGATTTGGAGAAGGCTTACGACACCTTTTGGAGCGCGGGCATTCTCCGCACCATGCATACATGGGGCCTTCGCGGTCGCCTCCCTCTTTTTATTCGTTCCTTTTTAATGGATCGCCAGTTCAGGGTACGTGTGGGTTCTGTCCTGTCGGACACCTTTCGCCAGGAGAATGGGGTGCCACAGGGCTTAGTTTTGAGCGTCGCTCTCTTCGCCATAGCGATCAATCCAATAATGGATTGCCTCCCAGCTGAAGCATCAGGCTCCCTTTTCGTGGACGATTTTACCATCTATAGCAGCGCGCAGCGTACATGTTTCCTGGAGCGCTGTCTTCAGCGTTCTCTTGACCATCTTTACTCCTGGAGTGTCGCCAATGGCTTCCGTTTTTCTGCCGAGAAGACGGTCTGTATTATCTTCTGGCGCTACAAAGAGTTTCTCCCACCGTCCTTACGACTCGGTCCCGTTGCTCTCCCATTTGTGGAGACAACAAAATTTTAGGTCTTACATTTGACAGGAAACTTAGCTGGTCTCCACATGTGTCTTATTTGGCTGCCCGTTGTACCCGTTCTCTAAATGTCCTCCGTGTTCTCAGTGGTGTATCGTGGGGAGCGGATCGAACCGTCCTACTTCGCCTATATCGGTCCATCGTCCGCTCCAAGCTGGATTATGGGAGCTTCGTATACTCCTCTGCACGGCCGTCCATCTTACGCCGCCTCAACTCCATACAACATCGGGGTTTACGTCTTGCGATCGGAGCATTTTATACTAGTCCCGTCGAGAGTCTTCATGCTGAAGCCGGTGAATTGCCACTGCCCTACCGGCGCGATATACTGCTTTGTCGGTATGCCTGTCGGCTACTGTCAATGCCCGACCACCCGTCTTATCGTTCCTTTTTTGACGACTCCCTCGATCGTCAATACGGGTTGTATGTCTCTGCCCTGCTTCCCCCTGGAGTTCGCTTTCGTCGCCTCCTCCAACACCTTGATTTTTCACTCCCTGCAACCTTTAGAGTTGGCGAGAGCCACACGCCACCTTGGCTCCAGGCTCAGGTTCGCGTTCACCTTGACCTCAGCTCGCTCCCAAAGGAGGTTACCCCAGGTTCGGTATACCGCTCCCGTTTTGTCGAACTTCGTTCGAAGTTCATTAATATGACCTTCATTTATACAGATGGCTCTAAGACCAATGACGGGGTCGGTTGTTCTTTTATTGTCGGGGCAAAAAGTTTCAAATCCCGGCTCCATGGCCATTGATCGGTTTTCACAGCTGAGCTCTTTGCCCTCTACCAGGCTGTTCTTTACATCTGCCGCCACCGACATTCTGCTTATGTCATCTGCTCTGATTCCCTGAGCGCCATCCAGAGCCTCAGTGATCCATATCCGGTTCACCCTTTCGTGCACCGGATCCAACGCTCTCTTGAGCAGCTGGTGGACGACGGTTCTCCAGTTAGCTTTATGTGGGTTCCTGGCCATGTCGGTATCCCTGGGAACGAAGATGCCGCGGCCAAGGCTGCGGTCCTCCAGCCTCGGACAGCTTCTTGTTGTGTCCCTTCATCAGATTGTAGCAGGGTCATTTGTCGGCGCATTTTATCGCTGTGGCATGCCGATTGGGCTGCACTTACGGACAACAAGGTTCGGGACTTGAAACCTCTTCCCGCGGCTTGGACGTCCTCCTCACGCCCCTCTCGGCGGGAGAAGGTAGTTTTGGCCCGGTTACGAATTGGACACTGCCGGTTCAGCCATCGCCATCTGCTGACGGCTGCGCCGGCGACGTTCTGCCCATGTGGGCACTTGCTGACGGTCCGCCACATTTTAACGTCCTGTCCGGATTTTACTCCACTGCGTATTGATCTTGGCCTGCCATGTACTCTCGATGCCATTTTAGCGGATGACCCAGGAGCAGCTGCTCGCGTTCTTCATTTTATCAAATTGACCAACCTGTCTAAGGACATTTAATTATGCTGTTTTTTTTTTAATCCTATGCCTCTCGATATTTTATCGTGTTTTCCCTTTTAATTGCTGTTTTAAACTTGTGCCTCGCGGTGCATTCCTAATGTAGTCTGGGCGCTAATGACCGTTGAAGTTGTGCGCCCTAAAACCACAAAAAAAAAAAACTAACTGACCTAAGGACATCGCACACACCCATGCCCGCGGCAGGATTCGAACCTGCGACAGCTGCAGTCGCATGGTTCCGGACTGAAGCGCCTAGAACCGATCAACCACCGCGGCCGGCCTTACACCTTCCCGACTGCCTTATGCTGGATTGTCTCAACCCCACCGACCGCCCACCGCCTTTCTGTCCACGACCCAGCTCACCTCTTTTCGGCCGAGCCCAACCTAGCATTCTCATTCGACAGCAGACGAAAGATTATCCATTATGGCGAAATCGACTCGCAGTGAGCCGCCACGGTTCAGTTTCGTCCGAGACATAAAGTGTAATAAAGTGTACTACAATTCAGAGACGTACTAGTACATTAGCGTAGTGTCTGAGACACATCCCTGAGATATTGTTAATATGTCCAATTTGGTTTGAAAGTTGCACCCTTTAATACAAACCCATATCACCACCTGAGAACGTTCTGGCAAAGAATCTGTCATATGAATCGTCTAGCGGTTCTAGGCGCGCAGTCCGGAACCGCGCGACTGTTACGGTCGCAGGTTCGAATCCTGCCTCGGGCATGGATGTGTGTGATGTCCTTAGGTTAGTTAGGTTTAAGTATTTCTAAGTTCTAGGGGACTGATAACCACAATAGTTAAGTCCCATAGTGCTCAGAGCCATTTGAACCATTTTTTTGTCATATGAATCTGACATGCTGCGGAGCGACTGTTTTAAGAAATTGACATGAAAACACTTTTTATCGTTCGAATATATAAAGGAATAAAACATATTCTGAAATAGACACACTAGAAAAATGGGTGTTGACCATTGTTAATAGAACTCACAACTACGCCAGCGGAAGAACTGTTAACAGCAATGCGTCTGTGCTTGGTGCTAACTTCACAGTAATATGAGTGGCAGCTCATCACCGCAAACCCATCTGCGCCGAGCTAAACTAATTTCTGCCTTGAATTATTTTCAGCTCTCGTGAATAAAGCGCAAAGTGCTGTCAATTAAGCCACAAAGTTTTAAGCCTTCTTTATTAATGGAGTTGTTTCTCGGCCATTGAACTAATTACTCTTCATAAAACTACGGCGACAGCTTGTCTCACTTTTATTTTTCATGCAATATGCTAGCGCGAGAATTATTTCCATTTCATCAAGATGGGAAACAAATAGGAATGTGAAGTAACCACGTTTAATTGTTCCTTACGGCTTACTGTTCTACAATAAGCGCATATGCGAATGTCTCTTATACCCTGCTGTATTTATATTTTCACTTAAAATTCCTCATCAACGCTGTGAACAGGAGAGGTTCCTAAATTCATGCTTTCTTTTCTTTTCCTTTTTTCCCAGTACTCCATGACGATACACGTTTTCCCATTACTAGGTTTCTAAGATGTTATCAGGTGCTTCAGTAAATACGTTCTGCATCGATTGCTAATATTGTAGTTACTCATCTCTGACTTTTTCTTGACTATCAAGTACACAACCATCGTTTCTGTCCATTAGTGTTGCCATAGTCCTGAGATTTTCGATCTGGTACTTTGTGGACGAAAATCGAATATATGTTACGTAAATGAACGGCTAACGTAAAGTATAGGAGCCCGACCTTCACTACTGTTGCTGAAAATTTCAGCTCAATCAATCATGTTCACGATGGTATAAGTTTTTTTGAACATTTCTCCTTCCCTGAATTCGTTTCACAGTAGCTTCTATTAAATGTTATGACACTGATATACGACCTTTATACTACTATAATTACTCTCCTAGTCATTATTAAACTTAATTTCTTGGTTTAGACTTTCGTATACACTTTGTAACAGGTTAGCTCTTTAATACAACAGGTAGTGCATTGTTACTAACACAGTCTTCTTCGGTTGGTATACAAAGGTACGGCAGCAAGATAAAGACGACTATTATACCAATCCACTACCAGTTCCACAGCAAAATACGGCCGCAACTGTTTTCCATACTTAAATATGATGTTTTGTTCCAAAGAACGTGTGGTATTATCGGACCAACACAGCAGACGTGTAGGTCAGTACTTTTTGTAGTGCGTTATACTTGCCTACCTGTTCATTAGTAATGAAAAAAAAAATCACTCCTCTCTCCCATCTGTACCTTCTCGAAATCGTTCCGAGGCAAAGCGAATCATCTCTGAGACTGTACGCAACTCACTACCAAAATAACAGTGTTCCTTCCCATAAATGTATGTTCACAGAAAAACAATTAATCAGAGAGAGTGAATGATTTAATAATTTTGTGACGATTATTTGATGATTCTCGAATGTGAGGAGCGAAACTAGAAATACTGATTTCGGTAGTGTGCGGCATTTGCCTGTTTTTTCTTGGTAAAAAATAATTGCAGCGGCAGCTGTGTTACCGGTAGGCGATGAATGCGTATGCTAAGATCATTCTTACGGCTTCATTTGATGCGGATTGTCAAGATAGGAGCGCCGACGGTGGTTGGCCCACATAGAATTGTGAACACTTCTTGTAGAACGTGGCGTTAATTATATCTGTGTGTGGAGGTTCCGACAAGAATGAACGTAGCCAAATTTTCTTATCGTCATTCGAGTCCAGTGCATCGTGTGATGTTATAGACTGACATTGGGTGCACCTCTGATTCGCATAAACAACAATTTGGACAACAGATGTTATTTCTCTGACGTATTAATTCCGACGGCTGTGCCCTGTCTTGAGATGCCCATGACGTTATCTTTCAACAAGATTACACGATACCGTATGTTGCTCTTGATTCCATACCTACCTGAATAGAGAGTATATTTGACGGTTGACCTGGATATCACGTTCCCGAGAGCTATCAGTTACTGAAAATATCAGTTTATGCGTTGCTGAGAGTTTGGCACACCAACATCCAATAGCCAGTGCGGTAAATGAATTCTTGCACTGAGTTGAGTAGACTGCAGTAGCACCCCTATCTCTCTTCCAACCAGATGTGCAGGCTCTGAAGGTGGTCTGGCCATGACAATCAAGGACGTGGACACAACGAGGGAGTTTTTGCAATGAAAGGGTTATATGAAAGGTAACTATTTATATTCTGTTGCCGGAATACACGTCAACGTGACTAGATTACCTGTGAGCCCGTCATCCAGTCATGGTGCTCAAGAGATTATGTTAATTTCGGTGTCTGAACAAAGCCTGACAACGAAGGAAAGTAGAAGAGAACTGACGTCATTGTTAGCTGAAAGCCGATGTTTAGAGCCTGCGTGCTTCGGCGACGACCGGCGTTCAACACTTGATTCCTCTTCCTCGCCTCCTGTCGTCTACCGATAACGGGTGAGCAGTGAGCATGTCCTCAGCAGATAACTTTCTGCAAGGGCAAACAATCTCTACTGAAGCGACATTCCTACTCACCACGTAGGCCACAAGAAACTATACTTAAGCACTGATTAAGAAATAAAACAGAAATTTTAAAAAAAACTAAATAGACTGGCCAGGGAAGCTACACACTCAATTGTACTCAATGCCCAGCCAGGCTAGAGTTCTAGTTGCTAGAGATTTTGATTTCACTTCCTGCACACACTCTAACCCCTCCCAAATTCAATCAGTTTTGTGTCTTAATGCATTGAATTAGGAAATAATAATAATAATAATAATGTTGATAATTATAAAAAAGGAACAGAGAAGACAAATAAACGATACTGAAGAAGGTCAGTGGGCAAATTATAACAAAGGATAATGATACGATGATACAGCACAAACACTGTAATCGAACCAGTAGATGAGAAGGAATTAGCTCTATCTGCCTTAAGAATATGAAAGAGACGGGAAGAGATGGTATTAATGCTGAACTGCTAAAATATGGAGGAATGACGCTACATCCATGTTTGCTACATGTCTTAAGCGAACGTTTGAAGAGCATGCGTATACTCAAAGACTGGAAGATTGCTAGTGTGATGCAGATTTTTAAGAAGTGAGACAAAAGCCTATGCAGTAACTTTGGAGGCATACGTTTACTGGTCTCAGCATAGAAGATATAAGCTAAACTTTTAAACACAATTCTTAAAAAACACAACGGGAATAGTACTGCATGAGGAACAAATGGGTTTTAGGAAAGGACGCTGTACGATAGATGCAGCTTTTACTTTACAACAGATAACGCTAAAGCGCAGAGAATATGATAACGAGAACACACTGCTTTCATTGATAAAAAAATGATTTTGACAATATCAATAAACAGAAAGTTCGATAGTTCGTGAAGAACTGCGGATATCCGAAACATAAAAAAAGCGATAAAAACTTTGTACCAGAACGCGACCGTCTTTCTAGATCTCAAAGGAAAAGTGATACTTGAGATACCAAAGGAAGACGACAAAACAACTGTATCACCCCAACTTTGTTTAACATATATATACATGAAATTATGTATGTATGGACAACAGAATTCCAAAAAATGTGTATACTCAGACAGGAGGACTCTGTCAAATAACTTACTACATGCTGATGATGCAGTGATCCTAGGAGATAAAGAAGAGGACCTTCAGAAAGGAATTTACTTACTGAAGTAAATAAGTGCGTAATTTGACATGGAAATCTCAACAGAAAAAAACTAAGCCATTGGCCTTCATTGGGAAAGAACAAAGTAAACCCAAAATAGTGATAGATCGAAAGATCTTACAAAAAGTAACAGTTATATGGGGCAATATACAGCTACAGCAAAATCATGGAAACTCAGCTTTGTAAATTCAGATATGTGGAAGAATTAAGAGAAACCTTCAAAACAAAACTGTGGAACGTACTCAAATTCTACAAAACAGTTGTAGTCTCCACACTGTTATATGGAAGAGAGACCTGGGTGATTAACAAAATGGAAGAAAGCCGTATTCAGGCACAGGAAATCAATTTCCTAAGACGAGTTAAAGGTAGCACAATAGAAGGCAATCTAAGGCAATAAGATATTAGAGACAAACTAAAAAAAAATTGAATAAATAATAAAATTCTAGATCATAAGAGGAAGTGGAACGAAGCTCTAAAAAGAGTGGAGAGAGACAGAAGACAGATTTCTTCAAGGCTAGACATTATAAATGTCAAGGTCGGTTTTGTCAGTACTGCGTGGTACAGCTGTAAGCAGGAGGAATGTTTGACATTTGTCTGCCATCGCAGTTCGTACTCTAGGACGGAGAAAGAAGCCCAGCAGAAGCTACGGCAGCCGTTCTCTCGGAATCTCAGCGAGCAGCGCCGAGGGAAGCGGCCGCGATATTCACGCACTCTTGACGCTGGTCCGGGAACGACCGCTCGGGGCGGCCCGCCACCGGGCGGAAGCGCGCCGGTGATGGGCGACATTCTGCGTCGGCGATAAAAGGTACACCGCCGGCCTCACGAGAGCTGCAGCCGGCTTACGAGAGGACGCCGTGTGCTGTCGGCTCCACGTACGGCTCCCGTGACGCGGTAGGGCGAATGCGAAGACCGTGGGAGGCAGCAGTGGCGAAATGGCAGAATTGTCTCTGTCTGGTGCAGGAAACTTGACCATGGTCTAGGCTTAAAATTCAAGTCAGTCCGGGAGGAAAGCGAGATTTTCTCGAGGAATGAGCACGGATCCAGCAAATACCACACGTGCAAAATCCAGCTTGCTTTCTGCTTTCTTGTTTCTTCGTTTGGGTCATCTAAAGACCACGCACCAAATTCAATACTTCCTTCTCTGTTGTTCTTCCAGTATGGAGAAGAGTAAGTCTATGTTGTTATTAATAAGCCCATTGCTTCTTGTCTTCCTGGGTGGAAGTGCTTCCGCAGCGAGCCCTGCATGGGCCACTTCATTAGGCAGGACTGTTCATGGGAAATCTGGAAGGAAGGAGCGAAGGTACTGATGGAAGTAAAGCTTTGAAGACGGCCTGAAGTGGTACTGGGAAAGATAGAGGTTGCACGTTAAAATCACTGTCTATCACACAATTTTAATTTGCGAGAAAGTAACATATGGATGCACAACTCACACCGCTGTCGACTGGAAATTCATCCGACTCAACACGTAATACACTATGGCTAATATTCCACAAAAACGAAAGTAAAATCTGGTGAGCCACAAGAGATCACAATAGGATCTCTAACGTTTACAATAAACATCCTACCATAATTTCTAGCATTATTTTATTTCATGCTTTTATCTTTTAGATATTCAGATGATACCGCCCTGATGGCACAAACTGAAGTTGAAAGAAAAACTGAAAAGGCTGATTTAATGTTGAATGTCACGGAAACCAAAATTATCACAACATTCTTGCTGATGGTGACTGTAGCCACGAAATAGAGAGACGCTTCTTACTCGGCAGAAAGGCAATGTCCAACCTTGACAATGTAGAGACATAACTTTAACAACAAACATCTGTATAGTGAGGGCTGTGGTTTCTCCAGTAGTGGTGTACGGGTATGAGACCTAGAGCGTAAAAAAGGCTGAACGGCATCCTCTTAATCGAGGTGCTGGAGGAAACTACTTAGCGTTTCACGGACCGCAAAGGAAACCAATGGGTGTGTATTACAGCAAATAATACCAGATTGATCGCTGGAAGTTCTGATACTGAAACAAACACTGACCTGTTTTAGGCACATTATGAGAAGACATGATTCACTGGAAGAGTAAATGCTGAGAAAGATCGAAAGCACGAGGAGAAGAGGGCGACTAAGGATGTGATGGATCAAAGGCATCACGGAAGTAATGAATTCCAGCCTGGAAAGTCAGCGGGAGAAAGTTCAGGGCAAACGAAATGGACGTTCTATAGTTCATGTGGTCATGAGGAGTCTAAATCGACTAAATTATGAGAGAGAGAGAGAGAGAGAGAGAGAGAGAGAGAGAGCCAGAAAGAAAGAGAGAGAGAGATTTACCACCGAGTGACTAGAAAACGCCTATGGGTGTCAAATTAACTAATGTTAAAAACCGAAATAAAATGTTCATTTCAAAATAAATGGAAGATCACTTCTTTTAAGAGATTTACAGCTACTGGGAATTCATTCTAAAACCGACTATTCACGTTATTAGTCATATATGATATTGGTGTAGGTGATTGACTCCGGACGTAGAGATCAAATACAATTCACATTGCATAAATTTCTCTCTGTGTTCAAGCAAAACACATTTCTAAACGATATAATGCTTTCATGGATTGGTACCACCGTTATCGCCAGCGGATGGCTGATGGCCAGAATCGGTTTTGCACCAGTCTACGGCTGCTTTATCCCCTGTTCCTAATAAATGTGCTGGTGCTCTTCCTCATTTCTATCGTTTAATTCACTATACGATCCCAACAAGGCTCACGATATGGGATGCTCACTCGCAAAGAGCAGAAATGAAAAACAAATGAAGATGTTAAAGGGAAAAATTTGTGATGCCGCCTAGAGAGAATTTTTTGCTTACATGTACAGGTGAAGTCTTCATGGTTAATCTGCCTCGCCTGGCCATTTAAGATACCTGCATTCATTGATTCCGCCATGCATAACAATCTCGTCACTGCGGCATTCGTCTCAAAATTTCTATGGAAAAGAAAATAGCTGAGTTTCCAAACTAGGCGATATGTTTGGTGAAATATTCTTTATCATTTATGTATAAAGTATTCTTTGAGGCGTAAGTAATTGACGTGTTTAGTAGAACAGTGTGAAGGAATAAGCATTTTTGTGTTGTCGATTTATTTATTTGTTTGCATAATATGCTTTTCTTTTGACAGTCTACAAAGGCTGTGTTATTTGGAGAAACTCACTAACAAATGCAATACAATAAAATGTTGACATACCTAATAATACATGTTTCGTAACTGTAAATTACACTATTTCCTCCTCCTTCAGTTACTATTGGCCCGCTCTCCGTGCGTATGAGATGAGAAATTTGTGTCGCACTCTATCCATCTTAGATTCTCCTTATAGGAATATGTGATGTACACAATACCATAACGAGCTGCTGTATTTCTTACATTGTAAAACTCAATCAATGGGAAATCGTGATTTACCTTTGAATTTTTTTTCCTTACGAATAACGCAAGGCCGCAGTGACGAGTTACGATCATCAGTTAATGTCCATAGTGCACAAACGTAAATACAAACACACACACACACACACACACACACACACACACACACAGCGCCTACAGCTTGAATAGTGAGTCATACTCCTCAAAATCTCGCTCAATATGTAAAGTATGTAAAGCCACTTTAACTAGTAAAATTGTTAGGAATATGCAGGTTATATCCCCTTATTACAACTTTGCAGGTACAGCTATCGGTGGCTCAAAACTTTACGACTGTTACAAACAAGTTCAGTATCGGTTGTATTAAAATATTTGTTAATTACTTGATTCCCGGTTAAAAGGCAGGTGACTTTAAACTTGTTAGATTTAATTTTTTTTTTTTTTTTTTTTTTTTTTTTTTTTTTTGCGTCATCAGGCTCCTGACTGATTCCTCTCCTGTGTCAGTCTCTTCATCTCAGAATAGCACTTGCAACCTATGTCGTCAATTATTTGCTGGATGTATTTCAATCTCTGTCTTTCTCTACAGTTTTTTCCCTCTACAGCTCCCTCCAGCACCATGGAAGTCATTCCCTGACGCGTTAACGGATGTTCTATCATCCTGTCCCCTCTTCTTTTCAGTGTTTTCCACATATTTCTTTCCTCTCCCATTCTGCAGAGAACTTTCTCATTCCTTACATTATCAGTCCACCTAATTTTCAACAATCGTCTGTAGCACCACATCTCAAATGCTTCGATTCTCTTCTGTTCCGGTTTCCCACAGCCCATGTTTCACTACCATAGAATGCTGTGCTCCAAACGTACATTATCAAAAAATTCTTCCTCAAATGAAGGCCTAAGTTTGATACCAGTAGACTTGTCTTGGCCAGGAAGGCAATTTTTGCCAGTGCAAGTCTGCTTTTTATGTCCCCTTTGCTCCGTCCGTCATTGGAGATTTTACTTACTAGGTAGCAGAATTCCCTAACTGCATCAACCACGTGACCATCAACCATGATGTTAAGTTTCTCGCTGCTCTCATTTCTGATACTAACTCACTGTTTTCCTCTTTCCTCGATTTAGTCTCAGTCCATATTCTATACTGATTAGACTGTTCATTCCATTCAGCAGATCATCTGATTCTTCTTCAATTTCACTCAGGATAGCAATATTATCAGCGAAACTTATCATTAATATGCTTTCACCTTGAATTTTCATGCCACTCCTGAACATTTCTTTTATTTCATAATTGCTTCTTCGATGTACAGATTGAACAGTAGAGGCGAAGGACTACATTCCTGTCTTAAAACCTTTCCAATCCGAACACTTAGTTCTTGGTCGTTCACTCTTATTACTCCCTCTTGCATCTTGTACATATTGTGTATCATCCGTCTCTCCCTATAGCTTATCCCTATTTTCCCCAGAATTTCGAACATCTTACACCATTTTACGTTGTCGAACGCTTTTTCCAGGTCAAAAAATCCTATGAACGTGTCTTGTTTTTTCTTTAGCCTTCTTTCCATTATCAACAGTAACGTCCCAATTGCCTCTATGGTGCCTTTACCTTTCCTAAAACTAAACTGATCGTCACCTAACACATCCGCAATTTTCTTTCCCGTTTTTGTGTATACTATTCTTGTCAGCAACTTGGACGCATGAGCTGTTAAGCAGACTGTGCGATAATTCTCGCAGTTGTCAGCTCATGCAGTCTTCGGAATTGGGTGGATCATATTTCTCTACATCGCCAAGGTGAATAGTCGGTTTTTATGCCACTTCCCCCAATCATTTTGGAACTTTTCATGGAATGTTATCTATCCCTTTTGCCTTATTTGATCTTAAGTCCCCTAAAGCTCTTTTAAATTCTGATTCTAATTCTGGGTCCCCTATCTCTTCTATATCGACTCTGTTTCTTCTTCTATCATTTCCGCCATAACTTCCTCCTCATAAATGCCTTCGATGTACTGCTTCCACCTATCCACTGTCTACTTGTACATTTCGTAGGAGAAGTCCGGTTCAAATCTTGACGTTATCACCCTTGCCTTTAATTTCATCGCGGTTGTTTTGACTTTCTTATATATTGTGTCTGTCCTTCCGACAATCATTTCTTTCTCGATTTCTTCACGTTTTGTCTTAGCTTTCCTGCGCTTCCTATTTATTTCAGTCCTCAGCGTCTTGTGTTTCTCTATCCCTGAATTTCCTTGAACATTTTTGTGCTTCCTTCTTTCATCGATCAACTGACGCATTCCTAGTATTACCCATGGTTTCGTCGCAGTTACCTTTCTTGTACCAATGTTTTCCTCTACAAGTTCAATGATTGCACTTTTTAGAGATGTGCATTCCTCTTCAACTGTACTGCCTACTTACCTGTTCCTTATTGCTGTATCTATAGCCTTAGACAACTTCAAGCATGTATCACCATTCCTTAGTACTTCTGTATACCACTTCTATGCGTATTGATTCTTCCTCATTAATCTGTTAAACTTCAGCGTAAACTTAATCACCACTACGTTGTGATTTGCTCTGGGATACGCATAACAGTCGAGTGCCTGATTTTGGAATCTCTGTCTGACCATAACGTAATATAACTGAAATCTTCCCATATCACACAACCAAAAAATGTTCAAATGTGTGTGAAATCTTACGGGACTTAGCTGCTACGGTCATAACTCCCTAAGCTTACACACTACTTAACCTAAATTATCCTAAGGACAGACACACACACCTATGCCCGAGGGTGGACTCGATCCTCCTCCGGGACCAGCCGCGATCACCCAACCTTTTCGAAGTGTATTTACTCCTCTTTTGATTCTCGTACAGATTACTCACTATTACCACCTGAAATTTATTACAGAACTCAATCAGTCTTTATCGTCTCCCATTCCTTGTGCCAAGCCATATGGTCCTCTAACCGTTTCTTTTATTCCTTGCCTTACAACTACATTCCAGTGCCCCATGACTAATAGATTTTCATCTCCGTTTGTGTACTTTATTACACTTTCAATGTCTTCATATACTTTCTCTGTCTTTTGCGAATTTGGCATGTATGCCTGAACTATCGTTGTCGGTGTTTGTTTGCTGTCGATTCTAATAAGAATAACCCTATCAGCGAACTGTTCACAGTAACACACTCTCTGCCCTACCTACCTATTCATGATGAATCCTACTCCCGTTACACCATTTTATGTTGTTGTTGATATTATCGTATACTCATATGACCATAAATCCTTGTCTTCTTTCCATTTTAGTTCTCTGATCCCTACTGCAGCTAGATTGAGCCCATACATTTCTCTTTTCAGATTTTCTAGCTTCTTTATCATGTTCAAGCTCCAGACATTCCACAACGCGACTCGTAGAACATTATCGTTACGTTGTTCATTCAATATTTTTCTCATGGTCACCTCCCCCTTTGCAGTCTCTCCTGGAAATCCGGATAAGGGGACTGTCCTGGAATCTTTTGCCAATAGAGTGATCATCATGACAGCTCTTCAGTTACAAACACCATGTCCTGTGGGTATACCCTGTGTGACTTTAATGCAGTGGTTTCCATTGCCCTCTGCATCCTAGTGTCGTTGATCATCGCTGAGTCTTCTGCTTTTAGGGGCAGTTCCCCACACCAAGGACAAGAGAATGTCCTGAGCCTCTGTCGCTCCTCCGCCATCTTTGACAAGGCCGTTGGTAGGATGAGGGTGACTTCTTTTGCCGGAAGTCCTAAGTCGCCAGTACTCATTATTAAAAAAATTGTAAGTGGTGGCGGGTTTCAAACCCGGGACCGCGGACGTTTTGACCGCTAATCAAAGGCACTACGCCTAGATAACTAGTACTCCTGTTATAACCATACAATCTGTAATTTTATTACTGATGATGACAGTAGCTGAAACGTCGTAACGGATGAAAATATACTAAGCGATTTACACGGCTTTATTCGCAAATTAAAAAAATCTCGTTGTCTTCTTTATGAAGATCGTTATACAAAACGTTTGCCTCCATCGCATACCCTTTCCGCCACAATTACGGAAGGGCTTCGAGAAAGTGTTCATTCAACGTCAGCAAGCATGACTATGGTGCTCCAAGGATACACCGCACACCCGAATTGTAAGACGCAGTACTGCACCATGTACCGTCAACGAATATACAAGAAACTGCGTGTGCCGTGGACGTTGCTTCCAGCTCCATCTGTTACGTTGTGGATAGCCAAAACTACATCCATACCACCTTCCATTGATTCCTTCCATTGATTTACTGCAACTTTTTACACTACCCACCGCAGCTCTCCATAGTCCCTATCCGCTAGATCATGAGTTCTGCCAGCTCTTGGTTTACCAATGGTTGTTTCTTCGCGTCTTAACTTCATTATCTCTTCATCAACAGTCGAGTTTGGCACCTTACGAGGGTTGAAGTTTAGGTGATGGATTTATTACTTACATGCCATTCGTGGAGCAGTCCGCATTCAAAATCACGGTGCTTCCGATCACATAATGTAGAAGTTTTAGACGGCAGAGGTAGAGTCAATTAAATATGCACGATTGTACATCATTACATTTTAAAACAACGGGAAATGCATTATTTCTGCTTCGTTTGCTGTAAGTATTCTGCGTCAAAAATGGAGTAAATGACATAACAGTTATCCTTACCCGAGTTTTGACAATTCTTGCCTTTCACTTCGACCAGTCACAAGAGAACTGGAACTTAATTGACACTTGCAATTCTGTTGGATGTGTAGAGTACTGAGGCGGAAATTGGAATAAATGTTGCCTTAAAAATTATTTTCTTCTCTATGGATATTCCAATTGAAAGATACCTGTATAGTGGGCATTATATGCTGAACGTGTGTCTAACGGAATTTCTTGCTAACAATCTGAAAACCGTCTGACTTCTAAATCCCTGTTACAGATTCATATCTAGAAACGATATGGTAACCATACATTTGAAAGTGGACTTATTTATGCAAAATTACTTTTGGGGACGTGAAATGTATCTGTCTGGAAATTAAACTGCATAAAGTAATGATTCTCAAGTATACTCAGAATGGCTCAAAAATGGTTCAAATGGCTCTGAGCACTATGCGATTTAACTTCTGAGGTCATCAGTCGCCCAGAACTTAGAACTAATTAAATCTAACTAACCTAAGGACATCACACACACACCCATGCCCGAGGCAGAATTCGAACGTGCGACCGTAGCGGTCGCTCGGTTCCAGACTGTAGCGCCTAGAACCGCACGGCCACTCCGGCCGTCTACTCAGAATGAATATCACGTAATTTAATTGTTTCCTGTAGCAAAAAAGCATCTGTTTCATCTCATGCCTCTGTTTAATTTACATTAAAGTTCACTGACTGAAAACTGTTTCTAATACTCTGGCAAAAATATTCGTTTCGGCCCAACAACATATTCTTTCATTGCAACGGACAATTTGACTTTGCCTTCTCTGCAAATGATGATCTGAAATAAATCACTGCAGACAGTTGCTTTTTTATTGTTAATCCTTTAATGTTGATGCTTCAGAAAAAAGTTTTTAATTCTCTTTTCAAAATTATTAATTTCTGTTCATGCAAAAGTGAAAGGAGTGACAATACAAATTTTAGTGAACGTATTGTTTTGAACAGTGGGGATATGCTTTGTGAAGTATTTAAAATGACAAAAGCAAGTATTTTGAAAGTCTTTTACTGACGCAAAAGTGAACTCGAAATAATATTAATTACCAGTATTCTATCTCCCCTTTGCCACACGCGGTAATGTCTTAATGTCTGCTTATAGAAACCATTTCTTCTACAAAAATTTGTCTACTTGAATTCGCAATAAAGTACTTTTTACTAAATGAGGGAGGCATAATTAGAACACTGCAGACATGATGGATTATTCTTCCTCACTGCCAATACATAGCTACTACTTGACGCAACGAAATCTTCGCGCAACAAGAATTACTGAACTCGTGCTTGCAGACAATAAAATCAAAATAAGTTACCTTTTTCTGAAATTCTGTCTCTTCACAAAATCAGCGTAAAAATCATCCCCTATCCTCAGGTTACACATTGTGGAACATCTGAAATAGAAACCTATCTGCGGCATTTCCTCTATCTAAGCTTCACTTTCCGCCATGTACCAATATCCACCTAATAGTTTGCCCGTGATTTTCCCAGTAATGCAACATCTGGAAATAGAGAATATGTATCGCTCATGTGCTCAGCAGCCAAAGATACTTAGAGAGGCAATATACAAAATGAACAGATGATTTTCAGTATATTTGCATTAAAAGATGCACCAAACGGTAATATACCGAACTAACTTTGACTCTCCTGCTGTATCATTTAGAGTGCAAACGTTTCACTGTCACTGCCAGATCTGAGTCCTACCAAAAAAAGGAAAGTTGTACGTGCATGAAGAACCTATGTGGTAGGGATACCGCCAGTTTTTGCACACTTAGTGGGAGTTTTGGAGGTAATTTACCTCCAGCTGCGGCAACACAGGCGATCATTTCCCTGGGGACGCCGGTAATGCGGCTATCTATCATGTGGACGTCAGCCCTGTGCTAGCAGCAGCTACTCGCTGCGCCGGATTTGATCGCCTGGCGCCAGAAACACCCTCGGCGGGGAAAACAATGACGAATAGTCCTTTCGCTCGCAAAAGTTTATATATTCGTCATTCCATACGAATCGCGAGAACGCTTCGTTACTTCAAGTGACAGGCAGAGGTTCAGATGTTTCCTCGCGTAAGCCGCCAGATCAGACTTTCTCAATCTGGTGTCCTCAGACTTCATGTTGTGGATGTTCGACGGTCAACGATATTTACATAACGCTGATGTTGGTAGTCTGAAAATTTCTGTTTAAGTATCGCTTCTGAAACCTCAGAAATCTTTTCTGAACGTCTCTCATAATAACATCAGTGAATTAGTTGATGAAGTAGAACTAGCATTTGGAAGAAAAAAGTCATGTAGCACGTTTCGCGCAACGTCATTTTTATTGAAAATAGTAAAAAACACCCTGTGTTCATTAATGCTGTGAGAATTAGTGTACTTTTTTTAAACACGATCTAGTAGCAAGTGATGAACTAAGAAATGGATGAGACTTCATGCCAGTTTAAGAAGTATCGACTAGACGGAGTTCAATGTTCTGTTGAAAGCTTTTCGGAGCTGCATGCAGTGATTAATAACATCAGTGCGACACTATTGCACCACCCGCCCTTTAAGCCTCTGATACTGTACAACTTCGTCATGGTTGTGACATTCTGCGTCTTATAGAAGTGGCTACTTGCGCAATTTTGTGTAAATAAGTACGTTGCAACCAGTAAAGTAACGTAACATCTATTACAGTATGTTGAACATCAAAATATATAACACGTCAACAAAACAGTTTATTGGACAGAATGTATAAAGTAACATGATAATTGAAATCAAAAAGTGTTTGATACTAGTCATATCAACAATGTTCAAGCCTATATTCAGAAACATACGCTTTCAGTGATCAGGTTGAGTTTTCGGTGTAAGAAAACAACAACCAGCCATTGATATTAGCGTCGGTTATTAACAAAAATGTTGGTAAAAAACAGGGTTCTGAGCAAGATTGACTGTAACTCACATACTCTGATGGAGGTCAGACAATGAAGCATTACAGATTATTGAATAGAAGCTCTACAGATTATTCAATAATCACCGATCCTTGCGTGAATAATGCAACTTTGTCACCTGTAGTTACAAACCTTAACTCCATGTCATAAGTCACCACTGTAAGACTAAAACTATTTCGTATGGATTTACTTTTTCCACACACTCACTATAAAACTGTTACATGATCCTGAAACATGTCACTAGCTTTCCAGTTTGAAACAGAAACGAACACTACTCGCTATAACAATAGCAACAGACAGTAACTCAACACGAAACTTCAAGCTAAACGTGACACCCCAGTTAGTCATACATTAATACCATAGTCAATGTAATCTGAACTTTTTCTAGCTATCTCATGTTAATATAGCGCCAACTATTTGGTACCCTGTGTAAACGACCGTATTTACATAACATCATTCTAGTAACATTTTCTAACAAACTGTTTTCTACGTTACGTTATTTTATTTATAATCAGTGTTCGTTGAATGTAAGTCGCTCATAATCAAACTTTTATTCTCTGTAAATTTTTTAATGAAACGCCAGTGTACATGTATTAAAATCTCTGAGAGAGAAATTCTTTGACACTACGGCATTTCTGATATCAACAACTGTGTATAGAGACTTCCATGCTGCAAAATCCCTGTAGAGCGTGTATGCGTAGTGTATGTGTGTGTGTGTGTGTGTGTGTGTGTGTGTGTGTGTGTGCGCGTGTGTGTGCGTGTGTGTGTGTGTGTGTGTGTGTGTGTGTGTGTGTGAAAGAGAGAGAGAGAGTTAGGAAAGGAGAGAGGGAGAGAGGGAGACAGAGAGAGAGAGAGAGAGAGAGAGAGAGAAAATGGTGCACGCACACTTTCTCTGGTGTTTTGGCAGATATTCGCAATTTTATTTTTGGAGTGTAGCTGGAGTTACCCCAAACACACAATTCCCATCACGTCTTTCCTGCGATGCCCAAGGCCGACGGAAAGCTTTGGTTTGCTTCCCATTGCTAACAAATTTTTCTTTAGAGCGGAATTTTAAGATCGTTTTCTACAGAAGTGACATAAATTAGGTTAATGAGATGTTTGGTTCAGCAGTATGTGTTAACAGGCACAGTAAAACACGAAGAATAACCAGTACTCCAGTTCGACAGCATTGCTACACTAGATTTATTTGAGACAACTGTATCGAACGGGCACGTAAAACTCCTGTTAAAAATCATTTTGTTTGCAAAGGAAAGGAAATCGACGCTTTCTGTCTACACTGGGCGTCCCATGAAAGACGCAATGAACGTCATGTGTTTGAACTAATTCTAGCTGCGCTTTGCAAAAACGGAATTTCAAATGTCAGCCGAAATCCTGTCGACGATGCGTTACTTGTAGAGATGCTCGTATGGGGATGAAAATCAGCCGCGTTCTCTGCCAAGAAATCATCCCAATGTTTCCTGTAGCAGAGTTAGGGAAATCACGGAATCTGGATGGCCCTAGCGGAGTTTGAAGCACCGTCCTACCGAATACGAGTCCAAGGCCCTTTCACTTCCCTGCCTCGGCCAGCTGCAGAGAAATTAGCAGCAGCAGCTGATTACTACCCTGTACGTTTATCACCGGAATCTTGGAAGCAAACTTTTACCTCTACGGGTCTGCCTGTTCCAGGAAGTTGGTATGTCGTCCTCGGTGACAAACTCCAGTAGGTTCTCCACGTAGCTCGCCAAAGGGAAACGGCTCCCTCTCCGCTGGAGAGCTCTCCGTGTAAATTAAGATGGCGGCGAGGGAACTTCCTGTGAAGTTTACGCACCACAGGGTTGCCAAAAAGTTTCTGGACTGTTGCCCTTCTCACACCATACTGAATCATAACGTCTGACTGGCACAGAATATTGTTGAAAGACGTTAAGATCGATGGAGACTCGTTAGAATTTATGATACACTTCTCTTAATTTACTAACACCCGTGGCCGTTATTTCCCTCACTAGAGCAATGTCTCATAGATGGGGCAGAAGGTATCCAAGAGACTCCTGTATATATTTTTCTGTTTTTACAGTATTGTAAATTAGTTGCTGTCCATAACTGTTCGGCCAGTTCCAGAGACAAAAGTGTGTAGTTACTTGGTGACTCACTTATTTGTATCTCACATTATTCATCCAAAGAATATAAAGTTGTTAGAGTGGAACTATCGTCTCAGTTGTAATAACTGAGTGCTGCACAGAAGGTGGCATTCCTTTGTAGTTAACGTAGTAACTACGGCCAAACTATTTTGTATAAATAAACAAACACGTTTGATCTGTAATCCAAACAGTGTTTATTTAGTACAACAAACGGTCACGGTTCCTAGGACTTCAATTACGCAAGCTATTTTTGCTACGGGATAAAACGTTCGCGACAAACTTGCCGCGCCAAATTCTGATAAAATTCCAGGCTTTCGATGACTACCTCCGTCTGACGGTCGTGAAACTGGCGATGCTCCCACTTTTATCCTCTATCTGATTGGATGTATTACGTCAGGGTGACATCACGGAAATGGTATGTATTGAGGCGGGACTCTCTGCGCACACAAATAATGTTTGCGCATTTTATAAGAGTCAATAGCAAATAGAGATTAGCAAAGAATTAAAAATTTAATCATGGTCGCTTCACAATGGCTCTCTCACTCTCTCCATTCTTTCTAGCAACTAAATCGTTAGTACCTGTCATATAAACATTCTAAGCAAATACCCTCGCTGCACGAAGGATAGCTAATGAATTCGAACTTCGCGGAATTACATCGTTCCTTTCGAAGGTTCGCCTAGAAACAGACTTTGTTTACATTTAAAAATAATTATTTTCGGGGATCGATTTTGAGGTGTACCCGAAAAATCGATGCTGAAAGTTGATCAAGAATTATGGTGTGAATAGTAGTTACATCCGCGCTGTTGTGCGGTTCTAGCTAAATTTCCACAAGCATATTGCAATTCTGAAGACTCCAAATAAAGTAATTTGGCAGCAAAAATAAATGTCACAGGGTTGGCTCATAAGCTTGTACTTCAGCAGTATTAACCGTTCATGTCGGTTGACTCTGGCCACCTACAGACGCGCTATCATTCATGACAGTATTAGTTTCTCCATCCAAGGACTCGAATATCAGGATAAATCTGGTCTTAGTAACGTATGGTTTTAAAGCGTACTCAAGAGTTAATTTTAATATCTCAATTTACCGGATTTGGAACAAGTGACGGTGTCGAGTTCGTTAAACTATACACCTCTTCTATAACCGAAGATCAAATTAATCATAATTTCCGTATGCAACAATTTTCCAGACGCTGCGACGGAATATGGCGCCGTTTATAAATTCATTACTTTGTGTATCCTATTGACAGCGACAAGGGTTCATTTTTGTCGCTTATTCTATAACATACATCGAATGCTCGTCTTCGCAGCATTCGTAGTCGGAATACAACAGGGCTTAAAATTAAAATTCTTTAAAAATCCACGTGGTTTGAGAAATTTGTTCGCGTACTTTGTTATTATTCCTTACTGATTTAGTCTACTTACCTTAACAACACTTTTATTTCTACAGTTTTGGAATGAAAAAGTAGAAAGGGAAAAAAAAATCATTTGTGAATCGATCACAAGTTCTCTGCTCCCCAGCCGAATACTTTAGTTGCTTCTCCAGCGGCGCTTTCGTTCCATAGTATTTACCTTAGGTGTATACCAGCGACAGTTAAAAAGGCTTTTTCCTCGATTTCCAAGAAAATGCGCGTACGGACCCCATATTTGTTGGAAAAACTGCTCCTTTTTTAATCACCCGTCGATCTCGTCAAATTTGAATCGACAGCGGGTTATGAATTTTAGGGGCGGTTTTCTCAAAACGGTGGAGGGGGGGGGGAGAGGGGGAGGGCGGTTGTTAAGCCAAAATATCTTACAGTTTTTCCAGGCTGGACACAAGCGACCTACCATTTATGAACCGAATCGGTTTGCCGTGTCTGCTTCCCCGCTATTGACAGGTTCCTTTCCAGATGCTTCGCAGATTCGTAGCTGTATGTAAGTGTTCCTAAGCAAGCTTTTGTAAGCAGTCCACGACGCGTCCAAGCTACTCTATATTCATCAATAGTTCCTTGTGTTTAGTAGTGTTACTCGCCAGAAGACCTGCCTGTACACTCTACTTGGTCCATTATAACTACACTGCCGGCCGGGGCGAGCGGTTCTAGGCGCTACAGTCTGGAACCCCGCGAACGCTACGGTCGCAGGTTCGAATCCTGCCTCGGGCATGGATGTGTGTGATGTCCTTAGGTTAGTTAGGTTTAAGTAGTTCTAAGTTCTAGGGACTGATGACCTTAGAAGTTAAGTCCCATAGTGATCAGAGCCATTTTGTAACTACAGTGCTCAAAGCAATAAGGTATCAGTTGAGATATCATAAACAATAGACATATGGTAACGTATTTTATTCAGATATTGGTTACAATTGTAATTTGTGTATGATACAGTACGATATATTTCTGTCTTAACTCGTTACTTGAGGTTTACATGGCACGGAGCGAGGCTCCATGGGGCTACCACAATAGTGAAATAGTCATTCTCGTTGCCCCCGAATATGGTGTGTGATCACCTCGGACGGCCAGTAAAGTTGCACACCTGCGTGTCATGGACAGTGTTATCTATCAGCTCTCGATGGATATTTGGCCATTCTTTCATGAGTGCAATATCCAGCTCTGCAAACGTTGTGGGAGGTGCTAGTCTGCCAGGTGCATCCCAGACATGCTCAATCGTGTTTATATCCAGTGAACAAGCTGCCACTCCATTCGTTCAGTTCTCTCAGCTTCAAGCATGCTATCCACCAGTTAAGCTCTGGTCAGGCTGAACATAAAATCTTGACTCATCTGTGAACAGTGCCCGGCACCATTCGTTACGACTCCAGTCCTGATGTTCTCCGTCCATTTTCTGCGGGCTGTGACGTGGTTTTAATGAGACACATACCATAGGCCTCCGTGCGTAGAAGCCGCATTCCATAAGACGATTTCGGGTTATTTGTGTTGATATTGTGCGGCCTGTTACTACCTGGAGGGTGCGTTGCAACTGAGTTGCATTCAACCACCTGTCTCGATGGACTGTTAACCGGTCATCTCTTGCTGATGTTACCCATGAACAAACTTGACCTTGCTTTCTTTTAACGGTTCCAGTTGTCTGAAATCGCGTCCAGGTCCTGAAAATCACACTTTGGAACACTGCAATAGCTGCAACCACCTCCCACTTTGTCTGTCCTGCTTCCAACCGTCCTATGGCTCTTCATGTCATAGCTTCGGGTAAGTCACGTTTTTATCGCATTGCAGTACGTGTTCACTACACTATCTGAACCCAACTGCTTGTGTAATTCGTTTGGTAGAGTAAGCATAAGTCAGCACCAACACCCTCTGCAGCAACTTCCCGTTATTACCACTATCTCGGTGACCCTAATGTTGTTGACTCCACTCCATAGAACCAAAAGGCGAGTGTGACGTACTCTACATTCCTACAGCTTGCACTCATACCATGTACAGCCTGTGCAACATCTGCGTCCAGGTCACTCAGTAAGCAGACAGCAATTTTGTGAATGGTTGGCTATACACCGAGACGTCGTACAATACAGTTTATTTACAAAATTGTTCAATTGGCTAACTTCAGAGGTCACCAGTCCCCTAGAACTTAGAACTACGTAAACCTAACTAACTTAAGGACATCACACACATCCATGCCATAGGCAGTATTCGAACCTGCGACCGTAGCGATCGCGCAGTTCCAGACTGTAGCGCCTAGAACCGCTCGGCCACTTCGGCCGGCGTTGATTTACAGATGCGGCTACATTTACTCACAGTCGTATCATAAACACTCGCATTTTCTCATATATGGGAGCTGGATAATCCATATAACACTAGTGTGGTACGATTGATGACCTATTGATAAGCTCTGTGTTTCTGCAAAGTTGAATGACAGCCGCAGCATACGCACATTTCCTGATAGAAGACCTACCCGCACTTTTGGAAGACGTGATGGCAAAAACACCTGCAACATGATGAATTACCGATTCACTGTATCAGACAAATATCTTAATATCTGAATAACACTTTTCCTCAAAGTTGGTTTGGCCGTGGTGGACCCATTAACTGGCCTGCCATCTGTTTATGGGGCTGGTTAAAGGGGGGATGTCTACGCTACGAAGGTAGATACACGCGAAGAGCCTGTCGCTAGCATTACCGACGCTGTTGCTAGCATTAAAGACTGCCAAGATGGTGTTCGAGTTGCAGTACGACTCAGTCTCCATCGCAAAATACATGTCGTGTGACTAAGGTACCCCGTCGGGTTTATCGTTCGCCGGGTGCAAGTCTTTCGATTTACGCCTCTTCGGCGACTTGCGCGTCGATGGGGATGAAATGATAATGATTAGGACAACACAACACCCAGTCTCAGAGCTCCGACCCAGCAGAGAATCGAATCCGGGCCCTGAGGATTGACATTCTGTCGGCTGACCACTCAGCTACCGGGGGCGAGCACCCTCCGACGCTTTGACAAGTGGATTGAGATGGCTGGGAGACTTTTTGAATACTCCTTGTAGGATGGATCAGTCATCTGTCCCACTATTATTCTGTCCACCACAGTGTCCATACAGATTTGCGGCAAGTAATATTCACGCTTGTTTTCATGATCGTTCATGGCTGTGTGTCTGCCTCGATAGCTGAGTGGACAGCGCGACGGACTGTCCTACCAAGGGGCTCGAATAGATTCCCAGCTGGGTCAGAGATCTTTCTCCGCTCGGGGACTGTGTTGAGTTCTCTCTGTCGTCATTATCTGAACCCCATCGACACACAAGTCGTCGAAGTGGCGTTAACTCAAAACACTTGCGCCAGCCGACAGGTCTACCCGACAGGAGACCCTGGCCACACGACATTTCCATTTTTTCCATGGATGTGTGTAGTCTTTAACCCGCTCTAGCTCCGTAACGATAGAGAATCGGACACATTTCCACAGGACTTTTTCGGTGTATCTTCACATGTAGGATCAAATTATGTGACATTCCTCCTGAATCACCTGTGCAAGCTCATTTTCATCTCTTGATATAAGGAATATACGCACATTTATCATATTACGCATTTACAATGACAGTATCAAGTGCACTTAAAAGCTGAAACTGGACGCCGACTAAATAAAGCTCTTATTAGCTACTGGGGAGGGAATTCATTAAATACGCTAAATACTGTTCAGCTCCGCGTCAATAACGAGATCCTTAGTGGTAGTGCACAACTTCAAACCAGGGAAGGATGGGAAAGCAAACTAGACATATTCCGCTGTATTAGGCGTTTCATGTAAACTCTGGGAAACATAAATCTGAACTGTTCGCTTCCTAAATGCCGCGACCATTTGTTCAGTCAGACAACAGGACAGTTACAGGGCTTGGACAAATATGCATATGCTAGCCAAGAATGCTGGTTATTCTGTTGTATTTGACCTCATACGGCACCTATGCAATGTCCTCTGTATGCTGCACGGATCAGTCGTGGTCAGAGCACAGTTCTGTGTAGTTATGAGTGCATGATGTTGGATTGAATACGACCATGAGAAGAGTGTTGATGCTCTTATGTCACGTGCTTTCGTAGCCAAGGGAGCCGAAGTGTCTTTTGTTTCAAGAAACGCCGCTCCGAAAACGTATACCGCATGTAGGAAAAGCGGATAAACTTCACACACTAAGCAACAACGCGGACGAAAGTGTGTGTCGAGTGATTTTGACAGACGGACATTAAAGGGAATTGTGATGAAAACTAAGAGAACGACAGCTTCAAACGTCACTGCAGAACTTAATGTCGCACTTATGAGTCTGCCACCACCAAAACAACACGGGAGGATGACCATAAGCAGGGAATTCCAGATCAAGTTGAAACTCGAATACCACTCGCATGTGATTCAAACGCCTGCAACAGTAAAACGTGGTGCTCAAGCCTAAAACTTGGAATCTTGGGCAATGAAAGAAAGTAATTTGACCTGATGAGTTTCGTTTCTCAATGTTTCCGACTACTGGCGGAGTTTACGTCCAAAGAATGAAACATGGCGGGGGTTCGATGATTACTGGTATTCCGTGCACCCCAAAGCTCATCTGCAAGGTTGCGTTACTGTTGACGATAATGTGTGACCATTCTGGCTGATATGTCTATTCCGTAGCTGAATGTTTGTTCCTGGATTTTGAAGCTGAGTTCCAATGTTCACACAGGCCCCTCCTATTCACACAGCTAGCATCGCCCAATGCTGGTTTTATGAGCACGAGTATGAATTGTTGCATGTCCCTTAACCATGCATGTCCCCTAACCACGCATGACCCCTAACCATCACAGTTACCACATCCCTGTATTACTGAGTCTTAGTGGTCTACTTTTGGAGAGTGACCGTATCCACCTCCGTCATTGTCACGACTTTGCAGGAAGAATTGTATAAGATCCCTTTGACAACTATGAATGACCTGAATTTATCTTTTCCGACACGACTGGAAGTTGGTGCCAGTGCCAACAGATTTCCTATACCGTGTTACACATTTAATGTGTTGTATTTTTGGTGTTTGTGTAGTTTTGCCCTACCCCTGTACCTGTTCTTGCTAATACTTCTTCAGAAAGACCTGTTTCTACATAAGACGATCTCGTGTCCCAAATGGAAATTCAAATTTCTGATAGTGCCTTCTACCGCGTCGCCAACACATTTGCTGCTTGCAATAACTGCGCCCTCGCGATTCGCTCCCTCGGATGTGACCGCGTTTCGACCTCTGTCAAAGGGAAGGCAGGTACGCCGCCCGCCGACTGCCACGCTTAAGCGCTGTTATATTACCTCAGCGTGTGAGCGTTGCGTTTCTTTCGCGACAGCTATGAATATTTATGACGGCTGCAGGTCTCTTGGCCGCTGCAAAACGTTTATCCGAATGACTGTATAATCGCCACACATTTGCATTTGTTTACATAGGAATCGCTTACTCTCTCGGATTAAATCCCAAGGCAAAAGGAAGACTGCTTTTTCTAGAATACCTTTAGAGTCTGTGCAGGCGAGTAGCTCAGATACCAACGAGTTTACCTGTGATTAGGGTCTTTCGTTAATGTGCTACATTAAATTTCTTTTTCGTAGAAAAATATTTTCTTGCTAAACATTCCAGCGACAAAGAAGCTGCTACACCTGCAGTTCTCTTCACTGGGATGAAATAACGGTGAAGTTGTCGCTTTTGTTATTCCTCGCAGCTTCGAAATAGCGTGTCTTTTGTTTTTCATTTCGCTGAGACGAGGTGATAACGGTTTGAGATAGCAGTATCAGTCTTCTGATTGTTTTGAGGCAGCCCGCCGTGAATTCCTCCCTTGAGCCAACAGCCTCTTCTCAGAGTAGCACTTGGGACCTACGTCCTCAATTATTTGCTGGATGTATTCCAATCTCTGTCTCTCTCCACAGTTTTACCCCTACAGCTCCCTTTAGTACCATAGAAGTCATTCCCTGATGTCTTAACAGATGTCATCCTGTTCCTCCTCTTTGTCATTGTTTTTTATATATTCCTTTAATCTCGGATTCTACGCAGAGCCTCCTCATTCCATACATTATCACTTCACAAATTTTCAACATTAGTCTGTAACACCACACCTCAAATGAGTCGATTCTCTTGTGTCGTGCTTTTCCCACAGTCCATATTTCACAACCATACAGTGCTGTGCTTCAAATGAACACTGTCATAAATTCCTTCCTCAAATTAAGGCCTATGTTTGATACCAGTAGACATCTCTCGATGAGAGACACCCTTTTTGCTGGTGCTTGTCTGCTTTCGACGTCGTCCTTGCTCCGTTCGTCATGGTTTACTTTGCTCCCTAGGTAACAGCATTCCTTAACTTCATCCACTTCGTAGTCACTAATCCTAATATTATATTTCTAGCTATTGTCATTTCTGCTACATATCACTAATTTCGCCTTTCATTGATGTACTCTCAATCCCTATTCTTTACTCATTAGATTGTTCGTTCCATTCAATGCATCTTGTTACTGTTCTTTCGTTGCGCTCAGGATGGAAACGTCGTCAGCAGGTCTTACCACTGCTGTCCTCTGACCTTCAATTTTAATTCTACCCTTGAACCTTTCTTTTATGTCAATCATTGCTTCTTCAATGTGTACAAGGCGTTTCTTTAAGAGCGTGCAAAAATTTAACAGGATATAGAGGATGCTTCACTGAACAATTTGAGGTAGAGAACCTGAGGTTGTTGAAACCATCTTAAGGAGAAATGTAAGTAAACTTGTCTACCACCTTGTCTATCACTACCGTTTTCCAGCTTATTTACAGCTAAAATGAGTACACGTTTATACATTCTGTGCTGTTTATTCACATGTACATTCTTTATTTCCTACAAGGGCAGGAGGAGAACAGTCTAATTGGGCCATACCTCTACCTGCCGTCCGAATGGCCACTTGTACTTGAGGTTTGTACCAAAGCTTTCTACTTGAGTTGTTGGAGAACATCCCCTTAGCTGTTTGTCAGAGGATGTGGATACAACGTGACGGTGCACCACCTCACTTAGTGTGGATGTCGGCAAACATCTCAATGCTGTATTTCCGGGTCGCTGGATTGGAGGGGGAGGTCCTATTCCATGGCCTGCGAGGTCTTCTGACCTGAATCCTCTTGATTATTTCGTATGGGGATATCTGAAGTTACTTATGTATGGGACCCCAGTGCAATTAGTTGACAGAATCGTAGCAGCCTGTGATGTGATGCGAAACACCCAAGCGGTATTTGTTCGTCGTTGATGGCAGTCAGTTTCAACACATTTTGTAAGATACAGTACAAATATTGCGTTCATTGTGTTAGTGATTGTATTTTCAGTTAACTGTAACTAACTAATGTAAATAAAAAAGTACACATTAACGTAATTTTATTCCTATTGCACACTTAAGCTGGCTTTTCCGAAACCCGGGTTCCCTACCTCAAATTGTTCAGTGGAGCAACCTCTGTGCCCTACTAAATTGTTGCACGCTCTTACGGAAACACCCCGTAGACTGAACAGTACTGGCGAAAGAATACATTAATGCTTTACACCCTTTAAAATTCGAGCACTTCGTTCTTGGTCCTCCATGCTTATTATTCCCTCTTGGCTCTTGTACGTATTGTATATTACCCGTTTTTTCCTATAGTTAACCCCTATTTTCCTCAGAATTCGGAACATCTTGCACCATTTGACATTGTCGAACGATTTTTCCAGGTTGACAAATCCTATGAACATATCTTGATTTTGAGAGTTGATAACAATCAGGAGGTTTTTTGTTCTACTGATTTTTAAAATCAGTGGAACAAAAAACCGCCCAAGTGTTATTCAACCCTCAATATGGAATTGTTGTATCAAGAAGCGACGGAAGAATCCATAAATAAGTATCTTGATTTTCATTAGTCTTGGCTCCATTACCAATCGCTACGTCAGAACTTCCTCTTTGCTGCCTTTATCTTTCCTCCATCCAAACTTATCGTCACCTAACAGATCCTCAGCTTTGGTTTCGATTCTTGTGGGTGGGTGTGATCCTTGTCAGCCACTTGTATGCATGAGCTGTTAAGCGGATTTTGCGACAGTTATCACACATGTCGGCTGTTGCAATCTTCGAATTGTGTGGATGATGTTTTTCCGAAAGTCTGATGATATATCGCCAGACTCATACATTCCCACACACCAACATTAATAGATGTTTTTTTTTTCCATTTTCCCAATGATGTTATAGATCCTGATAGATTGTTATCTGTCCCTTCTGCCTTGTTTGGTGTTAAGTCATTCAAAGCTCTTTTAAATTCTGATTCTCATACTGGATTTCCTATCTCCCCTACATCGACTCCTGTTTCTTCTTCTCTCATATCACACAAGTCTGCCTCTCATGGAGACATTTCCACCTATCCGCTCTCTCCTCTGCATTTAACAGTGGAATTCTCATAGACTGAGCGAGGTGGCGCAGTGGTTAAGACACTGGACTTGCACTTGGGAGGACGACGATTCAAACCCCCGTCCGGCCGTTATGATTTAGGTTTGGCGTGATTTCCCTACATCACTTCAAGCAAATACCGGGATATGTCCTTTGAAATAGCACGGCTGACTTCCTTCCCCGTCCTTCCATAACCCGATGGGACCGACGACCTCGCTGTTTGGTACTCTTCCCCAAATCAACCAGACTAATAAGCCAACCAACTACCACTGCACTCTTAGTTCGAAAAGGTTATTAGTGACAAATCTCACACGTGTCAGGAAGTTCAGGAAACAATGTGTCTCCCCTTGTACTTAACTAATTTTTATCAAAACAATTGAGAAGCTACTCTGATACCACAGATGTTCTCAATCTCATCACGGCAAAACATAACGAGACAAAATAGAAAATAAATTATAAACGAAGAAAATTCTAAGGGCCTTACCAGGAAACTAACTGGCTCTAATTGCCAATATCAAGTTTTAATTTCAAGTGCCATTAATACACAAATCAAAAAAAGGTTAGCATCACCTCAATTCCGAGAGTTCCGGAACCTGTTCAGAAAATTGGAATAGAGATCAACATAAACATCATTTCTGCCCTTTCTATTGCTCATGGAAACCATACATTGCATGTCGTACCATCATACAGAGAGATCTTCAGAGGTGGTGGTCCATATTTCTGTACACACCGGTACCTCTAATACCCACTAGCACGTCCTCTAGAGTTTTCATTGTGGCATAATATCCACAAGTTCACTGTTGGTCCAGATTGTCCCATTGGACAAAGGCGATTCGGCGTGGATCCTTCAGAGTTGTCCATAAACAGCCCTTTCCAATCTATTCTAGGCATGTCCGATAGGGTTCATGTCTGACGAACATGCTGGCCATTCTAGTCGAGTGACGTTGATGTTATCCTGAGGTGCAAATTGTCGTCCATGAAGACGAACGCTTCGCCAATATGCTGCCGATATGGTTGCACTATAGGTCGGAGGATGGCGTTCGCGTATAGTGCAGCCGTTATGGCGCCTTCCATGACCACCTGCTGCGTACATCGGCCTCACATAATGCCACCCCAAAACATCAGCGAATCTCCACCTTGCTGCGCTCACTGGACGGTGTGTGTAACGCGTTCAGCCTGACCGGGTTGCCTCCAAACACGTCTCCGGCGTTTGTCTTGTTGAAGGCATATGCGACACTCATCGATGAAGAGAACGTGATGCCAATCCTTAGCGGTCCATTCGGCTTGTTGTTGGGCCCATCTAAACCGCGCTCCATAGTGTCATGGTTGCAAAGATGGGCCTCGCCATGAACGTCGGGAGAGAAGTTGTGATTCATGCGGCCTATTGCGCACAGTTTGAGTCGTAACATGACGTCCTGTGGCTGCACGAAAATCATTATTTCCGCACGGGATTAGCCGAGCGGTCTAAGACGCTGCAGTCATGGACTGTGCGGCTGGTCCCGGAGGAGGTTCGAGTCCTCCCACGGGCATGGGTGTGTGTGTTTTTCCTTAGGGTAATTTGGGTTAAGTAGTGTGTAAGCTTAGGGACTGATGACCTTAGCAGTTAAGTCCGATAAGATTTCACACACATTTGAACAAAATCATTATTCAGCATGATGGTGTTGGTGTCAAGGTCCTTCCTAGCCACAATCCGCAGGTAGCGGTCATCCACTGCAGTAATAGCCCTTGGACGGCCTTAGCGAGGCATGTCATCGACAGTTCCTGTCTCTCTGTATCTCCTCCATGTCCGAACAACATAGAATTGGTTCACTCCAGTTGCCTGGATTCTTCCCTCGTTGAGAGCCCTTCCTGGCGAAAAGTAACAATGCGAACGCGATCGAACCGCGATATTGACCATCTAGGAGTGATTGAATTACCGACAACACGATCCGTTTACCTCCGTCTTGGAGGAATGACTGGAACTGACCGGCTGTCGGACCCCCTCTGTCTACTAGGCGCTGCTCATGCAGGGTTGTTTACATCTTTTGCTGGGTTTAGTGACATTCTGAACAGTCAAAGGAACTGTGTCTGTGATGCAATATCCACACTCAATCCACATATCTTAGTTCTGGGAACTGAGATGATACAAAATATTTTCTAATGTGTGTACAAGGCCACTACGGTTTAATTTGTGATAATAAACGTACATAAATATAACAGTAACCTTTTAAGTAGTAGACCAATGATCTCCAAATATCATTTCTCTTATCTTTTAAATGTATTACAGAAGAATACTAAATTAAACTCGAAGAAAAAATCTCTCAATGTTGAACTCTACGTCATACACAACACTAGTCTAGGAATCAGGTGTTGCATGTTTACAGTAAAACTCCCTGTGCTCCTGAGGAAGAATGGGCAATACCGTCAACACGTCTTTGTGTTTTGCAGTTGGTAAACACTGTAACACAGAGACATGTCGAAATCTCTATAGAGGTCCAGCCCACTCGCCGTACAAAGAGAGGGGATAAAATAAAATTAAAATTGCAGTCCCAACCACAGATTCGGGTTTGTCATAGACTTACGATTTCAAAGGTAGCAGGTACAAGCCTCTACACCATTTATTAAACAGACGATGAATTTAATTCGCTTAGTTTTGCCTAAAAAGTATTTTTCTGAAGCCACCTGTAATTGCGGATAGCTTTCGTGAATACGGGTCTATCAATGGCAGGGACGGAGATATATCTGAGTTCACCTCTCATTTATAAATTCGCCGAAATGGCGTAGAACTGCAGAAGATCCAGTGGCCGTTGCTTTCAAAAATCTACGACAAGGCGACGGTACTGGTGCGCGGAGAGAGACGGGGATCTCCGATGGCCAGACGCCTGGCGCCACCCCAGTAATGCCAACCTGAGCGTGGGCGGGCCGAACAGACTCTCGAACGAAGATGTAAGCGACCGTCGACATTTGCGCCCTCTCTCATGTTGGCATCATGGACCTTTTGCAGTCGGAGGAAGCAAACAGTGTGCGTCGACCCGAGATTACAAAATGTTCAAATGTGTATCAATTCCTAAAGGACCAAACTGCTGAGGTCATCGGTTTATAGGCTTACACACTGCTTAAATTTACTTGTACTAACTTATGGTAAGGACAACACACACACACCCATGCCCGAGGGAGGACCCGAACCTCCGGCGGAACATGCCACCCAAACCGCGTGGCAGACTACAAGCCTACTGAGAGTAACCGTACAGCCCTCAGCTCGTGCTAGTGTTTGGGAAGGTTAGTTCGCGGCCGCCATTGCACGCTTCAATTCGTGATCAGTCATGCGGTAGTGTAGGCCATTTTGCACTGCAACTGTTCGTTTCCACCGCCATGGTAGAGACAAGGCACCATTATGCTCAGTTTGATCAGTTCATTCGAGGCAGAACTCTCATAATAAAGCCGGCTCTGTTTAAGACATAAATGTTAGGTTCCAGCCACGAGATATCAGCCTACTGGTTTTATCCACGTTAATTCGGTAGTCTTTATCGTGCTGGTCCTATCTGTGTGCTAGCAAAGTGTTGACACTCATGCCTTTTTACCATTACTTATGATTCGAATCCTGAAGTTCATCTTTGTTAAACTGCCACTACACTCTCTCTAGTGACTGGAATACTTACCGTTATCATTGTTCATATTTATTGTCTTTTCGTACAATAATTTGTGCGCTGGAGCACAGCAAACCCACGGATACCCTGTGAAGTCCGAAATTGTGGACTGGCTAGTTAACACGTATTGGTATCGAGACTGCCTCTCATTTCAATGTTTACGAGAATATGTCCGTTTTTCTTTAGCTATCTATTAGTGCACTACCGCATGCCTTTCTGGATACAGAAAATGCTCGACTGCTGCCCTGGCCAGCACATTCTCCAGATCTCTCACCAATTGAAACGTTTGGTCAATGGTGGCCGAGCAACTGGGTCGTCAGAATACGCCAGTCACTACTCTTGATGAACTGTCTTATCGTGTTGAAGTTGCATGGGCAGCTGTACCTGTACACGCCATCCAAGCTCTGTTTGACTCAATGCCCAGGCGTATCAAGGCCGTTATTACCATCACAGGTGGTTGTTCTGGGTACTGATTCCTCAGGATTTATGCACCCTAATTGCGTGAAAATGTAATCACATGTCAGTTCTACTACAATATATTTGTCCAATGAATACCCGTTTATCATCTGCATTTCTTCTTGGTGTACCATTTTAATGGCCAGTAGTGTATCAGACCTGAAGACCAGTAAGCGCGAAGAAGAGAAATAATCTCTCCTGCCTTACGTACCATACATCATGCGTAACTCAAAAAGCATTCCTATGCAACTAAAAACACGCTCTGGGTATGAAACTTTGCTGAATGAGAATGTCGATGACATTTTTTGTGGCTAAAAGATTAAGAGATACAGTAATTTGCATTTGTGACAGTTGTCATAATATTACAAACTTTATAAGCATCACTTCCGCACAATCTTACGATCTGAAAGGTCTGTACACTAATATAACAAGCATGATTTCTCATTCGGCTTTTGAATATTGTTTATTAGTCTGGGACACTTCCCAAGCTGGATTAACAGAAGAGAGAGACAGGAATCGAAGAAGAGCGGTACGTTTCGTCATGGGATTGTTTATAAGCGTGATGATGTCCAGAGATTCCCAAAAATCTCCACTGACAGACGCTACAAGAGAGGCGTTGTGATTCACCGAGAAGTTTACTATTGACATTCGGAGTACTTTCGTTTGAAGACGAGTTGGGAAATTTGTTGCTTCTTCCTACAAATGTATCGAGAAATGACGAGACGAAAAAAATTAAAGAAATTAGAATTTACACGTAAGTTTATGGAAAGTTGTCCTTCCAAAGCACCAGTCTTGAATGTAACAGGAAATTGGTAAAATAGTAGTGGTACCACAACAGGCCGTAAGGTACCTTTCCGAGTATAGATGTAGATTTTTTATACTATGTGGTATAAAACCAGTGTTGCACTTGTTGGAAATATCTCCCTAAAATATTCAGGAGGAGAGTGAAAATCGTCAAATTTTATCCTTCAAAGCAATAACTGTAATGAGTTAGTGGATACACGAGGGTCGCCCAGAAAGTAGTGCCCCACATTTTCTGTCCCAGCGGACGACAATGTGGCGAATACGTAACAATAGGTATTAATTATTTGAAGTCTCTTGTGCAGGCGCAAAATTTCCGTTTCCTTCGACAGATAGCGTAGCTGCAGCAGTATTTCTTAATGTCGTCTGTAAGAGCTGCATGTTAGAAGCAGCGTGTCGTCAGTGATTTCCCACTGAAGAGAGAGAAGCTATGGGCAATATTCACAGAGAGTCTATGGAGTGTCGGCAGTCGACATGTGTACAGTTGATCGCTTAGCACAAGGAGCGAGGCCATCAGCAAGTAACTCGGCGGAGCCCCATGATTAGCAGCTACCGGGAAGACCATACACGGCTGTCACACCTGACACATTGCAGATTGCTGATGATGAAACAGTGTAGGACAATGTTGCTGAATCCACCCTACAGTTCTGAACAAAGCTCCCTTGCATTTCCACTTGTTTGAGCTACACTCCTGGAAATTGAAATAAGAGCACCGTGAATTCATTGTCCCAGGAAGGGGAAACTTTATTGACACATTCCTGGGGTCAGATACATCACATGATCACACTGACAGAACCACAGGCACATAGACACAGGCAACAGAGCATGCACAATGTCGGCACTAGTACAGTGTATATCCACCTTTCGCAGCAATGCAGGCTGCTATTCTCCCATGGAGACGATCGTAGAGATGCTGGATGTAGTCCTGTGGGACGGCTTGCCATGCCATTTCCACCTGGCGCCTCAGTTGGACCAGCGTTCGTGCTGGACGTGCAGACCGCGTGAGACGACGCTTCATCCAGTCCCAAACATACTCAATAGGGGACAGATACGGAGATCTTGCTGGCCAGGGTAGTTGACTTACACCTTCTAGAGCACGTTGGGTGGCACGGGATACATGCGGACGTGCATTGTCGTGTTGGAACAGCAAGTTCCCTTGCCGGTCTAGGAATGGTAGAACGATGGGTTCGATGACGGTTTGGATGTACCGTGCATTATTCAGTGTCCCCTCGATGATCACCAGTGGTGTACGGCCAGTGTAGGAGATCGCTCCCCACACCATGATGCCGGGTGTTGGCCCTGTATGCCTCGGTCGTATGCAGTCCTGATTGTGGCGCTCACCTGCACGGCGCCAAACACGCATACGACCATCATTGGTACCAAGGCAGAAGCGACTCTCATCGCTGGAGACGACACGTCTCCATTCGTCCCTCCATTCACGCCTGTCGCGACACCACTGGAGGCGGGCTGCACGATGTTGGGGCGTGAGCGGAAGACGGCCTAACGGTGTGCGGGACCGTAGCCAAGCTTCATGGAGACGGTTGCCAATGGTCCTCGCCGATACCCCAGGAGCAACAGTGTCCCTAATTTGCTGGGAAGTGGCGGTGCGGTCCCCTACGGCACTGCGTAGGATCCTACGATCTTGGCGTGCATCCGTGCGTCGCTGCGGTCCGGTCCCAGGTCGACGGGCACGTGCACCTTCCGCCGACCACTGGCGACAACATCGATGTACTGTGGAGACCTCACGCCCCACGTGTTGAGCAATTCGGCGGTACGACCACCCGTCCTCCCGCATGCCCACTATACGCCCTCGCTCAAAGTCCGTCAACTGCACATACGGTTCACGTCCACGCTGTCGCGGCATGCTACCAGTGTTAAAGACTGCGATGGAGCTCCGTATGCCACGGCAAACTGGCTGACACTGACGGCGGCGGTGCACAAATGCTGCGAAGCTAGCGCCATTCGACGGCCAACACCGCGGTTCCTGGTGTGTCCGCTGTGCCGTGCGTGTGATCATTGCTTGTACAGCCCTCTCGCAGTGTCCGGAGCAAGTATGGTGGGTCTGACACACCGGTGTCAATGTGTTCTTTTTTCCATTTCCAGGAGTGTATTTAAAGGCTAGCATTCGAGGGAGACATTTCTAGAAACACAAAGAGATAATTCAAGCACTGAAGAAATAGCATCGGACAGGGCATACACGCCCTTGTGTCTTGCTATAGCAAGATCATGGAAATGGAAAGACATTACGTGGAAAATTAGGGTCAACAGTTTTCGATGTACTTCCTCTCAACAAGTGTTAATACTTAATTTTTTTCTCATACTTTTGGACTATTTTCTAATAAGCTGATACTTTTTAAAAATAATATACTGAAATTATAACTTTGCGAAATGATTTAATTATGACCCATCATTGGGAAAATTTTTGAATTAATAAGGTCATAGACCTAGATAGCTAAGAAGAAATGTTACTTCATCCATACTTCCTAACACAATAGAATCTTAGAATCCCATTGCTCTTTGATAAATGCTTTCTGAGAAAAAATATGTTACGTTAGAAAAAAATTTATGGAAAATAAAACTTACAGCGTCTTGAACACATTTTTGCTATGAACTCATCGTTAAAACGGACTTACATTTCCTGAAAGTACGTTAATATCCAACATAACATTCCGTTTACGGGTTTCAGAATGTTCTGCATCATCACTATATGTAGAAAGTCTGAAAAACAGTTTCTTCCTTGACTAGTTGTGTGTAGTAGTACTTCCATTCGTTGCTTTTCTCACAGAAGGGGCAATAACAGTTAACCTAAAATTTACACAACTATCACTACATAAATGATTATAAACTTCTTGTTTACTTATAATGTTTGTACAAACGATTATCTTCCTTCCGGATCCTCCCGATCTTTTCTTGAAAACTCTGGAGGTCGATCTTAGCAATCATTTGCTTAGAAAAAAACACATCTTAACATTCTTACAATAGTAGAAATGCAAAGCAACAGAGTCTGTAGCTGACAGCTCAAGACACGGAAAAATGTGACGAGGCTTATGAAAGCAAAGATCATACCAAAAGACTTCAGAGAATAAATGAGGGCATTTCTCACTCTGCTACTGAAACAGACATTTAGGACCTATAAATAAGAATTTTATCTAACAAGGAGACCACACAGCCATCGGAATCACGTATTTTTTTCTATTTGTTTTACTCGAAAAAATTATTGATAAAATCAAATTCAAAATTTTAGAGCGTTTTTCATACCTTAGGATAAGGTCATTCTTTCGACTAGCATCTTGACTGAGTGGTAAAATACTCACCCACCATGAGAGAAGACTTGTGCGATTCTGGGCCATTGTAAATTTTTAAACAAATGTCCATTTCTCTGGAGTGTAAAATAGCCAGACGAAGAAAATTAATTGGCAATGTTTTTTTTCAATTCAAACAGTCCTTATAAGCTAAAAGTCAGTAATTAAAAAATCACGTATGCAGTGAAATTGGAATTTCATGTGTAATATATGATCAGAAATAAAAATGACTCTTAGATACGTCTTAATTAGTATATATTTGATGAATTTTGTATTTACGTAAATGACAGACTTATTCGAAGTGAGTCGAAATGGTTCAAATGGCTCTCAGCACTATGGGACTTGACATCGGAGGTCATCAGTCCCCTAGAACTTAATACTACTTAAACTTAACTAACCTAAGGTCATCGCACACATCCAAGCCCGATGCGGGATTCGAATCTGCGACGGTAGCAGTATCACGGTTCCGGACTGAAGCGTCTAGAACTTCTCGGCCACCGAGGTCGGCGTGAATCGAAAAAAAAAACACTGAAATGAAAAACGAACCAGTGATCTAGCGATTACCAGTCTCGAGAGCTACTGATTATTTCCATCTTTATGTATTCTACACTTCTCAAAGGCGCCCGTAGAAAATGCATCTTAATTTAAAAATTTGCATGGGACGAGAATCGAAGCGAAGAACTGATGAATAACTGACTTCAGCTTCTTCTTGCAGAACATATTTACTTTGCTATGTTGAAGTGTTGCTTTGATTAGTTGCCGGCCGCGGTGGCCGTGCGGTTCTGACGCTGCAGTCCGGAACCGCGGGACTGCTACGGTCGCAGGTTCGAATCCTGCCTCGAGCATGGATGTGTGTGATGTCCTTAAGTTAGTTAGGTTTAAGTAGTTCTAAGTTCTAGGGGACTGATGACCTAAGATGTTAAGTCCCATAGTGCTCAGAGCCATTTGAACCATTTTTTGAGCCTTTGATTAGTTTTAGTTGTAAATTAAGCAACAGAATTCAGAAATGCGAAAGAGCTTCTCACATAATCTCTGTTTCCTTCAGTTATTTCCATTGTCATGCTATGCCCACGTTTTCAAAAACACTTTTAAGCATGTTTTCATACTTCCTTCTGTATTCTGAGTACTTGATGATTTTATGTAATTCGCATGTCATATACATGTGGAATTCATATATATATATATTCAGCTTATAGAGACAATATATCTTGGAGAAATTCTACCTTACCTTACCTTACCTTACCTTACCTTACGGTAATAAGGGAGTTTGGAAAACTTCGAAGTCCATTTGCCGGAGTGCTTTTGGGAGTTGCATCGAATTGCTTTCGGATATTGATATTTGAGCTCTGAACTTCATTTACTAGGAATAAAACACATTAGAAAAACAACCTTCTGCACTCTATGCATCTGAGTGCCTCTTGGTGGTTCGAAATGACCCACTCAGGATACTAAAACTTAGAGAGGAATATCCTGAGGAGAACACTAAGACTCATAAGAGTGGAAGACGGTACCTACAGAACCAGGCACAGTAACGAGCTGCCGGCCGGGGTGGCCGAGCGGTTCTAGGCGCTACAGTCTGGAACCGCGCGACCGATACGGTCGCAGGTCCGAATCCTGCCTCGGGCATGGATATGTGTGACTCCTTAGGTTAGTTAGGTTTAAGTATTCTAAGTTATAGGGGATTGATGAACTCAGCAGTTAAGTCCTATAGTGCTCAGAGCCATTTGAATAACGAGCTATACGAACATCAGGAAGACATAGTCACATGTACGAGGAAAAGACGACTGACCTTCTACGGGCACATAACCCGCCTGAATCACTCCAGGCTCACCAACAGGATCCTCACAGTGACAAGTAGGGGAAAGGCGTCCAAAGCCAAGTGGATCACCTCTGTTAAATCAGACTTAGATGAACTGCAGATCCCATTAAAGACAACTGAGAACCGAATTCAATACCGAAGGGCCATCCTGCAGCGAGACTTCCCACTGTCTCTCACAAGCAAGAAGTGTACAGCCACCACCAGAACTAAGTGGACAGACGAGAGGAAGCCGGCCCACAGCTAGAAGATGAAGGCATACTGGGCCAATAAAAAGCAGAAGACCCTAGTTGATAGTTAAGACGAGCATCGTGTTCCCTAGAACGCCGAAACGAATTGAAAATTAGGAAAATCAGATTGCAATGTAGTCGTCTTGTAAAATACTCCTGTATTCGGACAAAACACTTCAAACGGTCACATCAACCAATAAAAATAATTCGTATTTATAACATTTCAAGCTAACCTTCTGCCCCTAAACACTTACGAAACATAAATAAATTTTGAAAACAATTTATCCGCATGGTCCATTAATTCGGGAAATTTACCTTCTCAGTCCTTTCTCTCAAAATTGAATTTAAAGGATTTCACCTAATTTATCTCTAATTTCTCCACACTACGTCACAGTTCTGATGTTCATAACCTGTATGAGACGCGGCACTTTGGCAAGTTGTTAACGGAACACGAGAAGCAAGCCAGTCCTGTAACTGTTCGTTCCTCTCTCCCCCTCTGTTCGCGACCAAATTGTGTTCCGAATCTCTCGTCCAGATCAGAGGAAGGTGCCGTGGCAGTTGGGGGGCCTGCAGATACTCACCTACGCGTCCGCGGCCAAAGATTAATTCGTCAGCTGGCGCTAACAGCAGCAGCAGTCGGAGCACTCGGCGAGCCTCTTTGTCGAGAACTCTCGAATCGCGAGCGGGGCTGTGGTCAGCGCCGCCGCGTCGGCCCACAAAAGCGGGGCGGGCGCCGGCAGATTTGCACGCGGAAATTAAAGCCGAGCGCCGTCGAGGCGAGTCAGTGGGGCGGCCGTGATACTGGTTCCGCCGAGTTTGCCGCCACTTTAGGCGCTCCGGCACCCCCCCCCCCCCCCCACCCCGCCTCCAGCCACCCTCGCCCCACCTCCTTGCAGCCGTCACTCCCCTCTCGAGACCCTGCGCGATTTCAATTCGGTATTCCCGCGGCAAAGATAAAATAGAATGGATGAAAATAGCGAGAGTGCCTCCGCAGCATATCTCCCAGCTGTGAGATCTGTTTTTGTCCTCTCGTCTGTTTGAGTCTGCCGGCACCCCAAGCCTCCGCTTCAGCCTCCGCCCCCGCCCCCCACCCCCACCCTCGTTGCCCTCACTTTTCCTGACAGTGCGGCCGACACTTGTGCCTCTTGGTCAGGGGAGTGAGCGTCGAAACCAACTCCGCGGGGACTATTTGTCGCAAAGGTCCCGACCGAGTCCCGGCCGTACGTCATGAGATATCCTCTGGGTTGGCCGCGATGCCCTTTTTACTCGAACCGTCTGTTTATTGGGAGATAGACCCATCTCATCGTTTCGCCCCAACTGTTCCTCCGAAATGGCCTGAGGGGGGAAAATCCGACTTCTCCGTTCTTTCTTTCTTTCTTTCTTTCTTTCTCTCTTTCTTTCTTTCCGCCTCGCTGTTCCCCTCCAGACGCGGCCGCCACCGCTACAGCCGTTCCTTCATAGGGAGAAGAAGACGTTTTCCAGCCGACGTGGTAAAACACACCAGAGATGTTCCGATCTGCCATGACATGCTGTGTTGTTCCATCTGCGCTTTAATTTCGGAAGGAACATATATCATAACTGATGACATGACGTCTTAGAGAAACAGAGGCCACTGTGGACACGTAGGAAAGGAAAGAGAACAACAGCCCGGCTCACTCACTTTCTTTCGTTTAGTTTTGGTAGGTAAAACACGAAATGGCGGGTTTTTAGGGGCCAATAGTAAGTATTCTAATAAACGGTAGTGTGAACTAATTCGAATAAAACATTCCGTATAAAAAGTGCTCAATGTTTATTCATGTTAGCGAAATAGATATTAGAATATGAACCAAACAAATACAGACGGTAGGTGTTAAGTAATTACAAATGATTAAGTTTAATTTTCACAAATTTCGGTTTCCGACATCGGTATATTTTTGAATACTCTCGACAACACCACTTTTAATTCATTGTGGTCGTCTTGGTATTCATTTATAAGGGTAGCAGTATTCATAATCAGAACGATCAGTCTGTCGCATGTCATCTGTGATTACTTTCTCTTTGTGGACTTTCAACTATTCCATGATATTGGTACTGTGAAAAATGCCTAGTAGTTATGGTGAGTGATCATTTCGAATAACTTTTCATGCTATCATAGGTAATTAGTGTGAATCACTTTTCTATTCGAAGCGCAATGGTCTGAAGTTTCAATGCATATTTTGCTGAAAATGATGATTTTTGCCACAAGTTTGCCATAATGAAATTGTAGTTGTGGGCATGTTGATTTAGGTTGTGCTCTCTCTCCCAGCCACTGAATAGTGATCAAACTGGTAGCCTCTGGTTAGATACAACATAATGGCCACATCTCTCATTTTCTTCCAGGTCGTTAGGTGTCTGATTCGTATGATGCAGTCCGATACGATTTACTACGTATTGAAGAATAACACCGCCACCGATTCTAATTTACTCTGTATTCTCTAATTTCCGTTCTCTTTTGCCTTCGAGAACTCCAGTCTTTAAATATAGATAATTTTCTGATGTGCTAGCGTATTTACTATCATCTAGTCTTTCTTCTTCTAGCTGGAGTTTTACACGTATTCTACTCATCGCCAATTCCGCAGAAAACCTCTACAGTCGTCACAAGTCCATGATCTTCATTGAGACTGAGTTAGCGGCTGCACTGAATTGTTTAACTTATTTAATGCCTCCTGCCAGTGTCATTTTTCGTTTATTGCTTGTACGATCGTACAATTTAGGTCTTCGAACGTTATCAAGTATCTACAAAACGTCATTGTATTAGCAACCATTTGAGAATTAAACACTAAAACACGTCATATCTTACGAAATGTAAGGAAAGTATAACTGACTGTTTATGCACACTTTTGAATGTAATAGGAACATTATTTAATGATTTTTTATTGATTTTTTAGTTAGCTGGATCATACTAATATTTGTGAATGTGAATATTTCTTTTACATCTATAAGAATTACTTCATGAAGGTGGTATAGTTCCGTGGTAGACACCTGGTGGTAAGAGGTTGCAGAAGAACACACAGAATATTCAGAAATTGGAGAATACTTTGATGCAGATGAAGTACCTGCTATTTACACAGTTTCAAACACTACTACAGTAACTGGTGGCATTCTGGGTACCACTGTGCCGAGAAAAATAGTGGGTGAAACGTTTATCACAGATGCAGCTGGTAAGAAAGAATGTTTGTCTGTGTTTGGAGAGGCATTTAAAGTCGTGAAACCCCCTGACACCGAAGTGGCTGCAGACGTAGAGTTGAATGGATGGTCTAAAGATGGTTGCGGACCCTAGTCCTTTGGGAAATGTCTTCCTCCTGAGAGCAAATGTTTACTTACAGAAGGTGACAAAGCTAGTCTCCTGCAGGTCTTTCCAATATTTTAGGTATAGATTTTATGTTCCTTCTTCTTTGGTACAAATATTTAACACCCCATAACTCATGTTGGAAATAGATTTCATTAAAAATTGGGGAGGTTTATTGATTAGTACTTCCAAAGAACACATAGTGACAGACATTTCATTGCTATGCTGGATAAGACCTTTCCTCAGTATTCCACAGGATATAGTGGAGCAACGTTTGGTTTATTAGGGAGTAGAAAGACAAGTCACAAAATCTGTTAACTAAAGCCGGCCGGAGTGGCCGAGCGGTTCTAGGCGCTACAGTCTGGAACCGCGCGACCGCTACGGTCGCAGGTTCCAATGCTGCCTCGGGCGTGGATGTGTGTGCTGTTAGTTTAGTTAGGTTTAAGTAGTTCTAAGTTCTAGGGGACTGATGACCTTATAAGTTGAGTCCCATAGTGCTCAGAGCCATTTGAACCCTTTGAAAACTAAACAAATACATTTTCTTACCAAGAAGTTTAGGAAACAAACATTATGTGCCACAGAATAGAGCAAAAGAATTTACAGAAATACAATAATAAAATGATTACCACTGGCAGCTGCTTGGAGGGAGATGCGTCAACAGGATACAAAACGTCAATACTTAAGTTTGATACTGTCCACTCTATTCAAGGTACATTAGAAAATGAATCTGGTCATCTGAAAAACCAACAATATTAGCACTGGCGAAGGCAGGAGCTTACAATTCTCATTGAACTAACATGCACGTGTAGCTGTTAAGTTCCTTCCAGCTCCACCCAAATATGAATACTATAGTCTAGTCCCAGTCGAAGTGAGACATTCACGTTAACAAACCATACTCCATGAAATAATTATTATACATGGGAGACTATGCCTTAAAAAACTCACTCATATCATAGTTCAACTAGTATATCAGCGAAACAAATTACGCATTGTTAGATTACTTTCACGAGGAGAACCAGTTACAATCTAAAACCTCAAAGCAACCAAATAAATATAAAATCAGTTATACGATCGCGCTACAAATCGCTAAGGTATATTTCTTAAAATACGATACATAAAGTTTTCATGTCACATTCCGTTAAAGCTATAGCGGTCCAGGATAACTAATCATTTAAATGCAGCAAGCATCCGGATAAAACTTATTTTAAGATACCACTTCTTACAATTTGGCCGTTCAAGAAAAAAGGCCAACACCCACAATAATAAGATAAACACAAGCCCAGTATCTAACGAGCTACGAACAGCCGCAACCAAACCGGACACAGCGCCTGTGAGATATGATCAAATTTCCTTAATCAAGCCTAACCATAAGCGTTATAAAATGATACCTCAAAACACCCAGAATAAAATCTACAATTTGGGAAATGAAATACACTCAGACACAATCTAGATTAAACAAGCCACATTAGGTAACAGAAGAAATGTACGGCTTGTATTTTATTTTCCTTGGATCCCTCACTCTCCATTACGGCCCCCCTCCTGCTGGAGGTTCAGCTGTACACATATAACACTCAAAAACATCGTAGATAATTACAATTAATACTGCGTTGGGTGCAAATCGGGATTCTGGCACAAACGCCACGCAACAACGTGCACAAGTAAGGCCAGTATCTTCCTAGTCGTAGGCTTGCAACAGCCTGTCCACCATTGCCGCACCGGTTCCTCTTCACAGCAACCGCTTGAGCCAGCCTCACACGGGACGTGTTTCTCATCGTGAAGCCCGCCGGACTTGGCATCTGTCGTGCTTGCTGTGCGCTCTGAAACGACCTGCTACATGGAACGTGCTCCACAACATGACTGGAGACCCGCATCACACTCCAGCCGCAATTCTTCGTTGCATATGGCGAACAGGTCACACAGTTTCTGTACGAAAATGGCCGTGCATTCATTAAATACACTGACGGAAAAATATCGCAACACCAAGAAGGAGGTGTGCGACATAAACGGAAGTTCTTGGGCGTGTTTCTACATCTAATAGATGATGTCTAACAAAATTTTGCGCTAATCGCGTAAGAGTGGCGCTAGTGATGCCATTATGAGGATGCATATCAGGTTTCAAATAACTTCCGGAAATTCAGCCAGGTAACATTTTCAGCGACCGCCGATATTTGGGCGGGAGAACACCCCGCCTTGAAAATGGCCCTCTCGCCGAAATATCGGCGGTCGCTGAAAGTGTTACCTGGCTGAATTCCCGGAAGTTATTTGAAAGTTGTATACGTCAGGAGAAACTCAGGTCTCACATATCAGGTTTGCTGTAAAATACGCTGTAACGGTCGTGGGTTTAAGTTACCTTTGAGATTAGACGTTGTGACATGTTTTTAGTCAAGAATGTCTTTAGGTGACGATGACACCGTTATCAGCACTTCAATGAGTTTGAACGAGGTCGTGCAACAAGAAGCTGCAGGTTCGTCCTGCGATATTGCAAAGACTTGGCAGGAATGTAGCCACTGTACATGACTGCTGGCATCAGTACTCACGAGAATGTACGGTCGCAGGAAGCCTGGACTCCAGAGGCCCACATGGCACTGGCGAGAGGAAGGACCATCGTGTGGCTCTGGCACATCGCCTGCATCTGCAGCAGTAATCTGGGCAGCAGTTGGCACTACAGTGACACAACAAACTGTTACAGATCGGTTACTTTGCGGACAGCTTCGAGCCAGACGCCCTGTAGCGTGCATTCCACTGACTCCGAACAACCACTATTTGCAACTTCAGTGATATGTAGCGAGAGCTCATTGGAGGGTAGGATGGAGATCAGTTGTGTTTTCTGATGAAAGCTGGTTCTGTTTCGGTGACAGTGAGGGCCGTGTGTTGCTTAGGAGGCCAGCTAAGGGCCTGCACCCAACCTGTCTGCGTCGTAGTCACACTGGACCTTACGGTCTGGGACGGAATTTCCTATGACAGCAGGGGCACTCTCGTAGTCATCCCACGCATCCTGACCGCAAGTTTGTACGTCAGTCTGGTAATTCCACCTGTTGTGCTGCCGTTCATAAACAGAATTCGAGGTGGTGTTTACCAATGGGATAACGCTCGCCCACATAAGGCTTTTGTAAAAGAACATGCTCTACTGTGTGTCGGCATATTGCTTTCGCCTGCTCAATCACCAACATACCTGTCTCCAAACGAGCACGTATGAGACGTCATCGGACGTTAGCTCCAGCATCATCCACAAACAGTATTAACCGTACCTGTACTAACCGACTAAGTGTAAAAGTCGTGGAACTCCATCCTAAAACCTAGCATCCGGCATCAATACAAACAACACAATACATGCACGTTTGCATGGTTGCATTCAACATTCTGATACTAACACCGATTATTAAAAAACCAACATTGCCGATTGGAAATGGCTCATTTCGCAATTACGTTAAACAGTGAGCTCGCAGTGTTAATCAATTATATATGTTGCTAAGACAAATGTATTTCTAAAATTTCATTACTATACATTAATTATCTTCTGGTTTTGCGAACTTTTTCCGTCAGTGTAGCTGCGTTAACTCTGTTAGCGATTGTCGAAGTACAACGCAAAATCCCAAAGATATTTTGTTGAGGAGTTTAAGAGCGAACTACTGAAAGGTGAAACTACGTAATGCTGTAGAACGACCTGAGATACATACTAGAAGAAGTTCTTCGCTAACGCAACTGAATCTTCATTTCACAAAGTTAAAGTGTAGTGCCTAGTGTCAAATTGCACGTGTGTAATATTGACATTCTCGATGTTGCATTCGATACCAACACGCTGAAGTAACGTACTTCATCACATTCATTTCAAGATCGTGATTCGTTCGGTAATTTTCTTCTAATGGAAGAGGAGAATCTTTCTAAACTCATAATAATTAGAAAAGATATTTCCCGGCAAGATAAGATACAAAAGTGAGGCGGTCCATAAAACCAATATACAGCGTCGAGGGGCAAGTATCTTTTGTTTGGTTAATGTTTTTAGTGCTGTTATCAACAGAGACACTGAATCAAGTACATCTTTTGGAATGGAACCGTATACCTTTTGTATCTGCATTCGATAGCTCTTGAGAAGACAATTACAGTGATACAGCGTTTGGTAGCTGTCGCGCAGTTCCAGACTGTAGCGCCTAGAACCGCTCGGCCACTCCGGCCGGCAGAGTGCCAACATATCTGCCTATTTACTTGCCTGCACTGCGGACTGTTCATTTCTGCTTCAAAACATTCGTTGCGTGCGGACCAATGAGAAGTTGGATAAAATGCTTTTGTATGGTGGATGTAAAAGAAATGCCGTAAAAATAGTACAGCTGTATAGGGCTATCTATCAGTGTCGCCAGTGTGAGATGAGCCAGACCATTGCACGAATTATTGAGACAGGCTACTTGAACGGCAAAAATAGAAAAAGGAAGAAAACTGCAACTGACAGAGTACACGATGAAGCTGTTCTGGCTACGACGCTAATGAATCCGCACAGTGGTACGAGACGATTGCCAAGGAATGTGGAATCAGCCAGACGAGTGTCATCCGCATACATCGTCAGAATTTCCATCCCTATCATCTGTCACTGCATCAGTCACTCGTCGACCGTGATGTCGAATGTCGTACAGAATTTTGTCCGTTTGCCATTCAGCAACTGAGAGACGACCCCACGTTTCTCCAAGATGCGCTCTTTACCAATGGAGGCACGTTTACTGACCACGATAATGTAAATTTGCATAACAAGTACTAGTGGCCAGCCGAAAATCCACAGTGGAGCGTAAACGTGTGGTGCGGCATCATGGGAAATTACACTGTCGGACTTAACTTCATCACAGGCTCTTGAATTTACCATCGTACGCACACTTTCTGAGAAACATTCTGAGGGTTCTTTTAGAAGAGGTAGCAATGGATATTCGACGCTGTAAGTGGCTACAACAGGACGGTTGTCCAGCTCACGCTGCAACGCAAATACTGAATTAGAACTTTCCTCGACGTTGGATCGGACGAAATTCTGTTGTCAGATGAGCTACGAGATCCTCCGATTTGACTCGTCTTGATTTCTTTCTTTGTGGAGCACTCAAAGATGCAATCGAAGAAGAAGCCCCAACTACGCTAGACGATATATGTTGTCGAATCGCCAGTGCATGCTCTACCGTATCATCCACTATAACGGCATCTGTTTATCGTTCTTTCGAACGGCGATTATTGATATATCTTTCATTCCACGGTGAACAGTTGGAACACATGCTCAAATAAAGGATAAAGCATTTTTTTAAGACAAAATTTGTTATGTCATTAGGATGGTGACCAAATTATTGCTTTAATTGTACACGTTATTGCATTGCAATATACACTACATGAACATCTCCATTCTTAGTCCGCAAGCCACCATACGGTGCGGAAAGGGGGTACCCTGTACCACAACTAGTTGCTTCCTTTCCTGTTCCACTCGCAGACAGAGCGTGGGAAAAACGACTGTATATACTCCTCCGTATGATCCCCACTTTCTCATATCTTATCTTCGTGATCCCTATTCGAAATGCATTTTGGTGACAGTAGGATCGTTCTGCAGTCTGCTTCAAATACCTTTTCTCTAAACTTTATCAGTAGTTTTCTTCGAAATGAATTTCTCCCCTGCAGGGATTCCCACTTGATTCTTATTAAATCTACCGGTAACAAATATAGCAGATAGCCTATGAATTGCTTCGATGTCTTCTTTCAGTCAACGGCCTATGTGGCCGAGCGGTTCTAAGCGCTTAAGTCCGGAACCGCGCTGCTGCTACGGTCGCAGGTTCGAATCCTGCCTCGGGCATGGATGTGTGTGATGCCCTTAGGTTAGTTAGGTTTAAGTAGTTCTACGTCTAGGGTACTGATGACCTCAGATGTTAAGTCCCATAGTGCTCAGAGCCATTTGAACCATTTTTCTTCTTTCAGTCCGACCTGGTGCGGGTCCCAAACACTCAAGTAGAACTCAAAAGTTGGTCATAAATCCCATATTCCTTCTTCTTTACAGGTGAACCACACTTCCCTGAAATTCTCTCAATGAACCGAACTCAACCATTCTCCTCTCCTACCCCAATCCTCACATGCTCGTACCATTTCAGATCGTATCGCAACGTTTCGCCCCGATATTTAAATGACGTGACTGTTTCAAGCAGTACATTGCTAATGTCGTATCAGAACATTACAGGATTGTTTTCCCTACTCATCTGCATTAACTATTATTTTTCTACTTTAAGAACCAGCTGCCATCCATCACACCAACTAGTAATTTTGTCTAGGTCATCTTGTATCAACCGACAGTGACCTCTGTTCTACGCTTTCCTGTACACCACAGCATCATTAGCGAACAATCGCTGATTGCTGCCCACCCTGTCCGCCAGATCATTTCTGTATATTGAAAATACCAACGGTCCTATCACACTTCCCTGGGGCACTCCTGATGTTATCCATGTCTCAATTGAACACCCGTCATCAAGGACTTAAGAAGTCTTCGAACCAGTCTGCGAGCCTAAACCGTCAAATAAGTCGACTTCGTGTATTGTACATAGGTAATGACAGTGTCATTACGCGTTTATATACTGCATGAAACGAAGAATAAACATTTTGCGGGTTATAAGTGATGGCTAAATCATATTTTATAAAATGTTTAGTATCCCATGTGATATAATTTAGAGCAGTATAGGAGAGACAGCATGTATTTTACCTCTAAGGAGGAGACTGCCACGTAGAGGAAAAGACTGGTCAAATCTTCCTTCTAACATTTAGATATTTAATAAAGTAGTTGCTTTTTGCGCCGTATAAGGACTCTTTATTTTTGAAGAATGAGCTGCTGAATACTCCGTTTCAGCTCACGTAAATCTGGGAGGATACACAAATGTGAAACAGTTTTCTTAATCCCTTTGTGATGCGCTAGATTCTAACCTGTGTCGTATTTCCACATACAACAGTCGTAGAAGTGAACCTGCATATAGGTGTTAAGTTTGTCCAAGGGGAAATAAATCTTTAGTCTCGGAGCTAAGGCCTATCTCAAGGTATACAACTACAACTAGGCAGCCTGGTCACAGACGCTTGCAAATTCCGTTCTCATATTCTAGGAAATTCCTCGAACCTTTTACGAGAAATTTCAGCGCCAACATTAACAAATGTTATATCACTGTAATTGTCTCCTCAAGAGATATCTAAAGTGCTGAAAATATTGCCCCTCGTCGCTCTAAAATTTGTCGAATCCGCGTTTCAATGTTTCTAACCGTTCACGAAGTAAAAGAGGTGTTGCGTCTTACGTGATTAACCCTGTATATTATATAAAACTTCATAACACCAAAATTTGTAGTTTTTAACTTATGTTTGCTTTCTGAAAAAGGCTAACATTCACGTTAAGATTTATGGACATTGGGGAAGCATTCCAGCGCAACAAGCAATAAGAATTGCATCAAATACATAATTTATTCTAATGGCATTGAATATTGCAGATAACGGACCTATTAAAGTAGGAAGTAGAACCCAGAATCCTTTAGAAAACAAAAGGAGAAGGAAGTGATTGGAAAGAGCTAAACGGAAAGCTACTGCCTTTCTCATCATCTCTCACAACGCTATTTCTTTTATTTTTTCGTGTCCACCATGAAATGATTTCACTTTTTTTCCCTTGTAACTACAGGAAAAGACGAACACAGTGAGCTTCATGCTGTGAGGAAGGGTCGAATTCCGAGGTCTCATCACGATGCCATCCCCCCCCTTCCCCCGTCGTTACCACCCCACCCCAGTCGCCCCTCTGTCGCGGTACTGGCCTTTCTATTTAATAAACTATCAAATACGTCTCGGCTTCGACATGGCTGCCACACTGATTGTAAAAATATCAAACATGGGAAGGCTTTACTACTGATATACCGTTTCCTGCAATTTTGTTACGACAAATCGTGTATAAAACGACGCGTTCTTGAGATATCGTCAATTTGCTCATGCTTTGGAACAGCTTATATTCAAATATTGTATTCTATAATGAAAAAAAAAAACGCCAAATACTACGTTTAACTTCACACAATATGGCGGCTCGTAAGTTGCTTGTGATTTAAAAAGGGTGTCTCATCTCATAAGCCACGTCGCTCTCCACAATGGAAGAATCTGACATTCCAGATTCTTCATGCCACTCTTCGCAGTGTAGTGGAACGTGAAATACCACACGTGATGCCACCACCTCCTCATCAATGTCTGTTTCCATGTTCCATGAGAGAATGGGTTTACAAGTAACGCTACCGCACCGAGCTAAAGATGCTCATCACGAACGCCACATCACATACAGGGACAACCATCAGACAGACTCTGTTTTCGTGTAATATCTCTCAAATTCAGTTCTTGGGGTATGACAGGGCCTGGAATTACTTTACTTTCCTTTTTTCTTTAAGTTATAAGTTTCCTGACTGGTTTGCTGCGGTCCGCCATGAATTCCTCTCTTTTACTACCCTCTTCATCTGAGAGTCTCACTTGCATCGTATGTCCTCAGTTATTTAGAGGATATATAACAATCTCTGTTTTTACCTACACTTTTTCTGTCCATAGTTCTCTCTATAACCAAGGAAGTTATTCCCTGACGTCTCAGTACATGAGCAATCATCCTGTCCATTTTTCTTCTCAGTTTATCCTACATGTCCCTCTCTTCTCCGATTCTTCGGATAACCTTCACATTCTTTACTTTATCAGTCCACCTAATACAAGGTAAAATCAACAGCAGCAGGTATAACGGCAGTAGGGCAGTAGGACTATTTTTTCCTAGGAAGGTAGAATACAGAGTGAGTAACCGTGAACAGTTCAGTGATAGGGTTGTTCTCACTGGAACCGACAGCAAACCAACACCGGCAACGATAGTAGAGGCATATATACGGAGCTCGCAAGCAAAAGACGAAGAGATAGTGAAGGTAAATGAGTATATTAAACAAGTAATTCATTACGTAAAGAGTGATGAAAAGTTTGACTTCTGCAATAAATTTCAGATGGTAACAGCGAATACTCTATTCAGGAATTACAAGAGGATTAGGTATACCCGGAAAAGGCCAGCAGATACACGAAGACTTCAGTTACCTTACGTCACGGTCAGGTGGAGATTGTGCAATGAGATATCAGACTGTAAGGAGTACCCAGGCGCAGATATACTCTGACCACAAGATGAAGAGTCAGTGCACAAGGAAGTGGAATACGGAAGTACTACTGTATGAAGATTTCACTTGAAGTTCGCAGAGACACAGATACTGCGATAATGAGTAGCACAGTAGACAGTTCAGCAGAAGAGGAATTGAAACAGCAGTCACAGAAGATGGGGAGAAAAACATTTGTAGAAGGAAGATAACGATGGTTACCACAAGAATTACTTAGTTTATCGACGAAAGAATTAAGTACAAAAATGTTCAGGGAAATTCAGAAATACAGAAATCCAAGTCACTCCATTGAGGTCCTGCATGAGAGGGAGGACTGGACTTGATAGAAGAAGAAACGGGAGTCTATAGGGAAGAAATGGGGTATCCAGTATTAGAACCAGAATTTAGAAGAGCTTTGGAAAACTTAAAATCAAATATGGCAGAAGGGGTAGATGACATTCCTTCGGAATTTCTAAGATCAGTGGGAGAAGTGGAAACCAAACTATTATTCAGGTTGATTTGTAGAATGCACAAATCTAGTGATTCCGAAAACATCATCCACAGAATTACCAAGATTACATAAGCCGACAAGCGGAGAATTATTTCGCAATGAGCTTAACAACTCATGCAGCCATACTGCTAACAAGGATCAAGTACAGAAGCATTGAAAAGGGAATTGACGATCTGTTAGATGACATTCAGTTTGGCTTTAGGAAAGGTAAAGACACCAGAGAGGAAGTTCTGACGTTTCGGAAGATAATGCAAACAAGAAAGAAAAAAAATAAAGTTACGTTCATAGGATTTTTCGACCTGAAGAAAACGTTCGACAATATGAAGTGATGCAAGATGTTCGAAATTCTGAGAGAAATAGGGGTAAGCTAAAGGTAAAGACGGACAATATAGAATACAGGGTGCGGCGCTTAAATTTGAACAAATTTCAGTTTGAATTTCCCGCCTTCCCCCGAGCGTGCTGATTCACGTTCGTGGAAGTCATAGGCATCTAGTAAACAGTCATAACATTAATATGACCAAGATGTTACGGGCGAGTTGCGGAGTAGAACTGAAGAGCGGCCATTATCGAAAGTCTTCGCGTTGGGCGTTCGCCCATTAGTTCGATTCTTCGGGTACGCGATATCAACTGTTCGCGATGTTGTGGCCAAGTGTAATGATTCTGAGAAGACTAGAATTCATGTCCTAGGTGTTGTGTCTTGTGAGGGTGATATCGTCACATTTTTTTTGAAAAGGGACAAACTGTCACCAAAGAAGTTTATCTGCAAGTTGTGACGAATTTCGTGAAACCGAGGATGGTAACTTAGGCCTCGGGGTCTGAAAATGTCTTTCAACAGGACGGTGCACCGATTCATAGAGTAATTCAGTCCAAAACTGGCTCTCGGATAACGTTTACATGTTCTGCCCAAAGGAGTTCTTAGCCCCTAATAGCGCGGATTTGCACCCCCTCGACTACTATGTTTGATATGTAGTCGAAGGAGTTACCAATAAGACAAGGCCCCTAATGTACGCACCGCTATCGAAACAGCAGTCGCGAATATGAACAGCGCTGTTGTAAAGAGTGCGTGCATAGCATCGTCCTCAAATTAAGGCCAATGTTTGATAGCAGTAGACTTCTCTTGGGCTGTGCTAGTCTGATTTCATGTCCCATTGCTTCGTCTGTCACGAGTTCTTTTGCTTCCAAGGTAGCAGAATTCCAAAGCTTCTCCCACTTCATGATCATCAATTTTTATATTTAGTTTCTAGCAGTTCTCAATTTTACTAATTCTCACTTCCCTGACTTTCTTCAGTTTATTCTCAGTCCATGTTCTGTACTCACAGATTGCTCGTTCCGTTCAACAGTTTTTACAGTTTTTCTTTATTTTCACTGAGGATAGCAGTGTCATCGGCGAATTTTGGCATTGATATCCATTCACCTTGAATTTAAATCCCACTCTTGAACCTTTGTTTTATTTCCAGTCTTAGGCCGTTTATGATACGATAACTTCATTCTTGGTCTTCTAGTCTTATTCTTCCATGTTGATTTTTGTACATATTGTGTATTACCCGTCTTTCCCCAGCTAGGTCCTATTTCTTTCGCAATTTCGAACACCTTGCATCGTTTTATATTATCGGACTCTTTTTTTTCTGTATCCACAAGTCATACGACGCATGTCTTGATTCTTCTTCAGTCTTATTGCCAAGATCTGGAGTCACTTGGTAACTGCAGGGTGCCTTGATGTTAGCTAAAGGCGAACTAATTGTCATCTAAAAGATCCTCACTTCTCTTTTCCATTCTCCTATATATTATTCTTGTCGTGTGAAATCTTATGAGACAACTACTAAGGTCATCAGTCCATAAGCTTACACACTACTTAATCTAAATTATCCTAAGGACAAACACACACACCCATGCCCGAGGGAGGACTCAAACCTCCGCTGGGACCAGCCGCACAGTCCATAGCTGTAACAATCGAATTACTTTTACGCTCCCACCGATTTTTTTCTTTTGGTTCAACAGCCTTCTGACTGGTTTGATGCGGCCCGCCATGAATTCTCCCTCCTGCGCTAACTTCTTCAATTTACAGTAGCGCTTGCAACCTATGTCCTCAATTATTTGCTGGATGTATTCCAATCTCTGTCTGTCTCTACAGTTTTTGAACTCTACATGTCCCTCTAGTCATGGAAGTCATTCTCTGATATCTTAACCGATGTCCTGTCCTATCGCTTCTCTTTGTCAGTGTTTTCCAAAAATTCCTTTCCTCTCCGATTCTGCGTAGAACCTCTTCATTCCTTACATTGTCAGTCCACCTAATTTTCAGCATTCATCTGTAGTACCACATATTAAATGTGTCGATTCTCTTCTGTTCTCATTTTCCTGCTGTCCATGTTTCACTACCATACAAAGCTGTGCTCCGGAAGTACATTCTCAGAAATTTCTTCCTCAAATGAAGGCCTATGTTTGATACTAGTAGACTTCTCTTGGCCACGAATGCCCTTTCTTCCATTGCTAGTCTGCTTTTGATGTCCTCCTTGCTCCGTCCGTCATTGGTTATTTTACTGCCTAGGAAGCAGAATTCCTTAACTTCATGGACTTCGTGACCATCATTCCTGATGTTAAGTTTCTCGCTATCCTCATTTCTAATACTTCTCATTACCGTCGTTTTTCTTTGATTTACTCTCAATCCATACTTGTACTCCTTAAATTGTTCATTCCATTCAGCATATCATGTAATTCTTCCACACTTTCATCAGGGTAGCAGTGCCATCAGCGAATCGTATCACTGATATCCTTTCAGCTTGAATTTGAATTCCACCCCGGAACCTTTCTTTTATTTCCATCATTGCTTCTTCGATGTATAGATTAAAGAGTAGGGGGGAAAGACTACATCCCTGTCTTACACAGTTTCTAATCCAAGCGCTTCGTCTTTGGTCGTCCAATCTTATTATTCACTCTTCGCTCTTGTACGTATAGTATATTACCCGTCCCTCCCTAGAGCTTACCCCTAATTTTCTCAGAATTTCAAACATCTTGCACCATTTTACATTGTCGAACGCTTTTTTCGGGTCGACAAATCCTATGAACGTGTCTTGATTTTTCTTCAGACTTGCTTCCATTATAATCCGCAACATCAGAATTGCCTCTCTGGCGCCTTTACCTTTCCTCTAGCCCAACTGATCGTCACCTAACAGATCATCCGTTTTCTTTTCCATTCTTCTGCACATCACTCTCATCTGTAATTTGGATGCATGAGCTGTTAAGGAGATTGTGCGATAATTCTCGCACTTGTCCGCTCTGGCAGTCTTCGGAAGTTTGAGGATGTTATTTTTCCCAAATTCAAATGGTATGCCACCAAACTCATACAATATACACACCATGGTGAAGAATCCTTTTGCTGCGATTTCCGCCAATGATTTTAGATATTCTGGTGATGTTTTATCTGTCCCTTCTGCCTTCTTTAATCTTAAGTCCTCCAAAGCTCCCTTAAATCCTGATTACAGTACTGGATTCCCTGTCTCTTCTAAATCGACTCCTGTTTCTTCTTCTAGTACGTCAGACAAATCTTCCCCCTCATAGAGGCCTTCAATGTACTTTATCCACCTACCTGACCTCTTCTTTGCATTTAACAGTGGGATTCCCGACGCACTCGTAATGTTACTACCCTTGGTTTTAATTTCACCTAAGGTGTAAAAAAGCAGCTTAAATCACTTAATAAAGGCAAGGCCTCCGGTACAGATTCTTTACCGGTCAGGTCCCTCTCAGAATAAACTGATACAATAGCTTCATATTTAGGATTTATATACAACCGCTCGCTGACAGAGAGGTCTGTACCTAAAGACTGGAAAATTGCTCAGGTCACACCAATACCCAAAAAGTGAAGGAAGGGTAATTATCTGACTTGCAGGCCCATATCACTAACGTCGATTTGCAGTAAGGTTTAGGAACATATACTGTATTCGAACATTATGAAGTATCTCGATGAAAACGATTTAATGACAGATAGTCATCACGGAGTCAGAAAATATCGTTCTTGCGAAACATAAATAGCTCTTTATACTCATGAAGTAATGAGTGCTATCGACAGGGGATGTCAAATTGATTCCATATTTTTAAATTTCTAGAAGGCTTTCGACACCGTACCTCTCAAGCGGCTTCTAACCAAATTGCGTGGCTATGGAATATCACCTCAGTTGTGTGACTGGATTCGTGATTTCCTGACAGAAAGGTCACAGTTCGTAGTTATAGACGGAAAGTCATCGAGTAAAACGGAAGTACTATCCAGCGTTCCCGTAGGAAGTGTTATAGGCCCTCTATCGTTCCTTATCTATATTAACGACACAGGAGACAAACTGAGTAGCCGTCTTAGATAGTTTGTAGATGATGCTGTAATTAAACGTGTAGTAAAGTCATCAGATGACCAAAACGAATTTCAAAACTAGTTAGATAAGTGAAGTTATTCACATGAGTACTAAAAGAAGTCCGCTAAATTTCGGTTACGTGGTAAGTCACGCAAATCTGAAGGTTGTAAATTCAACAAAATACTTAGGGTTTACAATCACAAATAACATAACTGGAACGATCACATAGATAATGTTGCCGGTAGAGCAAACCAAAGACTGTGATTCATTGACAGAACACTTAGAATGTGCAACAGGTCTACTAAAGAGACGCTTGTTCGCCCTATTCTGGAGTATTGGTGTGTAATATAGGATCCGCATAAGGTGGGACTAACGGACGACATCGAAAAAGTAAAAAGACGGGGTACTCCATTAGTATTATCGCGAATTAGGGGAGATACTGCCACAGGCATGATACGTGAACTGGAGTGGAAATCATCGTTGCGACGGGAAGTTCGCATGAAATTTCAATCACCAGTTTTCTCCTCCGATTCCGAAAACATTCTGTTGGCACTTACCTTCATAGGGAGAAATGATCATCTCGATAAAATAAGAGAAAACAGGGCTCGCACAAAAAAAATTAAGTACGCGCTTTTCCTGCGCGCCGTTCGAGAGTGGAAAGGTAGAGAGACAGCTTGGAGGTGGTGCATTGAACCCTCTGCCAGGCATTTTATTGTGAATTGCGGAGTAATCACGCAGATGAACTTGTAGATGTTGTTTTGACTTTCCTGTATGCTGAGTCAGTCCTTCCGAAAATCATTTGTTATTCGACATGTTATATGAAAGGTGGCCATTTTGTAATACTGTCCCCTGCTGGACGATTTTCTGTGGACGGCCACTGTTGCCGCTCAGTTTCTCACTTCCCCCGTCCAGCAAAGCGGAAACGGCGGCAGTTGCTGTCTCGGGCCTCGCTGCCACCGTCCCGCTACGAGCGCGGAAACGTCCCGCCCGCCCGCAGGCGGCGCCCGTCGCGGCGAGTTTTCGCGATGAGAGGCGCGGCGCGGCGAGGCAGAGCAGCGGCGGCCGGCAGCTACTGCGACTGCCACTGCGACTGCAATGCGACATCGGGCGCCGCCCCCGGCAAAGGACGCCGACCGGCGCCTACCGCCACGGCGTCGATACCACATAAAAAGACCGCCGGCCTCTCACGCCGAGGGACTCTCTCCTCCCAGCAGCCCAACCGCACCGCCGCAGCCACGTACGCGGCTTCGTCGGTCTTTTCCGCTTCCCACAATACCTGAAGCATTCCAGACCGGCGAAAGAGCTGCCCTCGTGAAAGGGGCCAGTGATTCAGGAGATTAATCTCTCGTCCACAGCGTTGCAGCACGAGCTCGTACTGGTCGAGATTGCAGAGGTAAAACGGCCACATTATTTTGAAAGGAACCATCTCTACACTCGCACTAAACGACTTCTAGACTCTATGTCCTGGTCGCGCAGACGGAGATCTCATTTGCGCTCCTACAGAATGCGGTTAAATGCGTCACTAACCACTGCATCATTTCACTCGGTAACTACAGGTTGAATCCGAACACTACAGAGAAAATTTCGGAAGTGCTTCAGAAACTCTTTCTCAGCAACATAAGTTTACGCTCGTGGGACATCCACAACAGTTATTTGCAGTGTCCATGAGTAAAGTATCCCCTACAGCTGTACAATTATTTATTGACTGACGTCTATGCACTATCAGGTTTCAGGACTCAACCCTTCTACAGAGCTATCTATAAATAGTAGGTAGAAGCGTCCATGTGAAAAATAAATTAGAAGGCAAAAGATGCCCCATACTTGGCTCATCAGATTGAGTGCCCACAAGTCCCACGCAATACATATACATCTACAATTGTTACCTTACCCCCCCCACCCCCCCACCCCCCACCCAACGCCATCATTTCCCTTCAGTACCAAATTGGACATTTCTTGATGCCTCATCTCATCATCTTTTAGCCAAAATGTACCGTAAATTTCATTTCTTTACGGCCATTTCTATTCAGTACCTCCATATTCGTTATTCGAACTACTCATGGAACCTTCATTATTTTTCTGTAACGCTGCAACTCAAAAGCTGCTACTGTCATATGGTTAGAACTGGTCATCATCCACGGCTCACTTCAATACAGAGCTCGTAGCCTTCCCCATCGCTAATTGGCCACACGAACTATCCCGTGCTCGCGTGAGCTTTGACATTTTAGAAAATTTAAGGCAATCGTTTCAGAAGTAAATGACTGATAAATAAGGTAAATTTAACAAAACATTCCTACAAATAACTTACCCCACTGTCTTAAAAAAATGTGTGTGAAATCTTATGGGACTTGACTGCTAGGTCATCAGTCCCTAATCTTACACACTACTTAAACTAAAGATCCTAAGGACAAACACAACCACCCATCCCCGAGGGAGGACTCGAACCTCCGCCGGGACCAGCCGCACAATCCATGACTGCAGCCCCCTAGACCACTCAGCTAATCCCGCGCGGTCCACTATCTTGTTTCTTGAATTTTCAGTAATATGCGTAAAACTGTAGAATCACACACGTCAGTCACACAAACAAATGAAGGTACGACGAAATATTAGATACCATACAGCAACATCAAATGATCAAAACGGTAAAAATAAAAATTCGCCAGTCAAACTGAACAGTTACAACAGTGATTATTACGTACTTAATTAAGTACATCTGTGCCGACAGAAGTTTGGCATCCACGTAACCAAAAAAAATTACACAACTTTTTTTAAAAATCCTTATGAAAATCAAAAGCAAAAATTCGGAAAAATTAGAAAATAACTCTGTCTGAAATGGTTGACTGCTGAAATCAGTTTGTTACGCTGAAAGTCGGGTTGCCCACAGTAACGTCTACTTATTCGAGGCAAACAAATGGAACTGGCAAATGAGAGTCTTTGAAATATCTTATCTTTAAAAATTTTGAAGTTACTTGATTATATACAGTTAACATTCAGCACAATTGTGACGCAAAAAGAGACAGCTAGAGTTGCAACTAAAGTGGATTTTTATTTAGTCAATGACTTGTTTCTGGCTACACCCATGTTTTGGTCTTACGAAAAGTCAGTAAGCGAATCTAAATCATCTATTCAGGCACTCAGTGACAATACTGTCACCGAAACGGAAGATGACAGAAGATATAAACTTTCACGGCGGAGATTCCTAATACGATTTCTCCTTTCAGTCATCACGCTGAAAGGAGTCTAATGACACATTTGTATGTTGCACCCGAATATGATTTTATAAACGATGTATGTCTTTGTAGGCTTTTACATCGCTGACTGTGCAAGATCGCAGACCTAGAGATACTGTTAATGTTGAAGTAAGAGAGCACTTGGCGCACAGTTGTAGGCAGCTGTCTGTGAAGGAAAGACGACGGAGATGGCAGTTTTTGTGGTGTGCTGTATGAAGCCACCAAGTGTTAGATTAATTTAGGTATGTCAATATTGTTGAACTTGGAAGCAGAAGCCTTCAAGCAAGCAAGGTAAAGACGTTAAATAATCATAATTTTTGTTTTTGGCAGCGCGTTAGTTTAGATGAGATGGCTGATAATTTGTGATTGATGAGTAACCCCAGAATGTACGTAAACCATATTGATAAACAGGCTAGTTAGTTATTTCACTTTGTAATGTTACTAAGGTTTGTTAACAGAGTTATATTTAATTCGATGATTTGCATTTATGTTGGATTAATGAAATTAGATAATACTTGCTGTTTAAATCTCATTGTTTGTGACTCAATTTGAGTAATGTAACCTCAATTGTCAGATGTTTTTGAAAAGCCAAACTTATCTTGCAATATAATTTTGCTACAAACAACTCAGTGTTAGTAGTTCACCTTAGTCGGTACCGCCTCCCTGTCCAGGTCATATAGTTTTTTAAGAAGTTGGATTTGTGAAATGTTCTCGTTTATCAGCCAAAAGAATTTCATGTGAATTTCAAGTATTATGGCCAGCATTGCACACTGCTGAGCCTGTAGCTAGCAATATTTACATTTTTTGTGAGAGACCAGATTATCTCGCGTTCCACCGTTGCTGTTCTAGAGGTAAAACAATTTAATTTATTTGTTACGTGCACGAGGAACAAAGTTATCAGTTTTGTACAGGGCCAGATGATTCAGTGCCTAAGAGATTGAATGTATTTTGCAGTGACTGTATTTCTTTGTTGGTATTGGGAGCTGCACTGCCCAGTCAGTTCGTGTAAAGTTTTGCTAACAATAACACAGAGTAAGCACCGCCTGCAGTTACAACACGATACACAATAATTCGATTTTTATATCCATTCCCTGTTTCAGACATTCATTCAACATAATTATAAGCTTTTATTTTTCAAAAAGAATGTTGCAACACAAATACCGACTTGCCAGATATCGACATAAACGGAGTAGAGAATCCACTGCAACCACTTGACTGGATAGCTACACAGATAATACGAAAGAACTTGCTCAGCAACGAAAGGTACCTAGCGACTGAAAAAAAAGCGCAGGTCATTCTTGTCCTTAAGAATGATACTATGAGAGGCACAAAATTGTAGGCTTAGATCGCTGACGTATATCTCTAGACGAATTACAGTACATGTTTTACTCTCACGTGTTATGATGTTTCTGGAGAATGGAAATCTGTTCTACGAAAATAAACATGGTAGCTACACATTGATTATACGAAATTCTTCCGGCTCTTTTCGTCCATGACATCCAGAGCGCCACAGACATCGTCAACCACGGTGATGCAGTGTTCTTCTACGATGTTATTTGATACATTGAAGTACTGACGGTTAGGGAACAAAAACCGAGCTTACCGAGTACAGCTCTACTTTTGTGATTCGTTTCAGAACTTCCTCACAGACAGAACTGAACAGGTCGCTCTTAATGGAACCAAATAAAATACAGGAGTAAACCAAGGAAGTGTCACAAGACCGAAACTATTTACAATATAAATAAATGATCTAATCTTTAATTCAATACTTACTATAATGCTGTTTAATAATTTCGTAGGAATATTTCCACATATTTTTACCAGGACAAGACATCTAGCATTGACGTTTGCAGTTACTTTACCTATGTGAATAAGATGTATATTATTTGGATGAATTAATCACACAACCATCTAGAGTAATTCTATCAAGGACACAATGTATTCTTCTTATCTTGCGTTTTCTTTAACACCAGTGAGTTTAGGGAACTGTACTGTGCCCTTTTCTGGCAGAATTTGTCCATTCTACAATGCAGTTTACCTTTTAAATGCACCCTCGTGAAATCGAAAGAAAGTTGTTTCTCACCTTGCAATATCTTACGACGAGTAGTGGGCAGTTGAATATACTTAAGCGGAAAGGTCTGCAGCCAATTCCAGAGTTCTAATTTTCTGACACACTACGGCGCGTTTGAAACAGAATGTTCAAGGCCTGTGAGGAAGTGGAATTAACTAGACAACTTTATTCTTTCTCCCAGAAAACTGAGATATTTTATTGCTCCTTTGAACTAATAACTAAATTAGCATCTGGCCTTCGACGCGGTACCAATTGTAAGCGATTGTCATTAGCCTGTGGAACAAACTCTTCGAATTTCATGGAAACTCCTACTAAAAAGTGCAGACCTGCGAGTTGCCTCCACGCAAAGCTGAACACCAGGTTAACGCGGATCCTGTAGCTGCACAGTAAGTGCAGAAAAAGGTGGCGGGTCACATCAACAGTTTAAATCAGTGCTGAGCCCAACACCAACTTAACCAGAACACCTCGACCTCACCTTGTACAAGTCGTCGCCTTATTATGGGGGGTATGCGGCGGACTCATACGTAAATTCATTAGAGAGAGGCAGATGTGCGTTGCATCGCGAACACCACTTGCCATGGATTTAAAACAGCGCAACTGAAATGAGCCTAAGGCGTTTTCATCTACATCTACATCATACTCCGCAAGCCACCTAATGGTGTGAGGCGGAGGATACTTTCGGTACCACTATCTGATCCCTCCAACCCTGATCCACTCGCGAATAGTGCGTGGGAAGAACGATTGTCGGCAAGCCTCTGTATTGGCTCTAATTTCTCAAATTTTCTTCTCGTGGTCAATTCGCGACATATATGTGCGTGGAAGTAATACGTTGTCTGACTCCTCCTGAAATGTGCTGTCCCGAAATTTCAATAGTAAATCTCTCCGTGATGCACAACGTCTCTCTTGTATCGTCTCGCCAGTGTAGTTTGTTTAGCATCTCTCGCCAGCTAAAATGATCCCATGATGCTCCGCTCTTCGTTGGATCTTCTCTATCTCCTCTATCAGTCCATTCTGGTACGGATCCCAGATAGATGAACAACACTGAAGAATCGGGCGAACAAGCGCCTCATAAGCCACCTCTTTCGTGGATGAGTTACATTTCCTTAAGATTCCTCCGATGAATCCGAGTCTTGTGTCTGCTTTTTCCACTATCTGCTTTACGTGGTCAATCCACTGAAGCCCCCTGGATAGTTACGCCTAGATATTTTATGGCAGACGCTGTCTCCAGCTATTTGTCATCAATAGTGTAGCTGTACAGTAGTGAATTTCTTTTCCCATGTATGCGCAATATGTTTCATTTATTTACGTTCAGGGTCAACTGCCAGAGTCTGTACCATTCATCAATTCTCTGCAGGTCGTTCTGCAAATTCTTACTATCTTCCGCCGTTTGCTGCAGCAGAACGATTCTTTGACGAGAAGGTTCAGCAGTCACAGATATGTCAGATTGAGGCACCTGGATACAAAATCCATCGTGGAGATAAGTCCATATATGCAGACCTGCTGACAACGTGATCCGTACATATCATATGATGAGTTTAAAGGACCCGCGCTGAATGGCCGCGTGGTTATGGGCTCCATGTCACGAATTGCGCGGCCCCTGCTGCCGGAGGTTTGAGTCCTTCCTCGGGCATGGCTGTGTGAGTTGTTCTCAATATAAGTTAGTTTAAGTAGTGTATAAGTCTAGGGACCGATGACCTTAGCAGTTTGGTCCCTTAGGAAATGACACACATTTGAACATTTGAGTATAAAAAAAACATAAAAACATGTCAACCAAATGACGCAAATAATCAGAAGGGAGAAACGCGAAAGTAGCCGATATCAACATAATCAGCCCATACTAAGGAAGACGATACTGGGATTCCAGTCCCGTGACTAACATCTTTAATGACATCATTTTCAATTGGGATGAAATCCTTAATCATTTGTTTTAGCTGTAGACAATACGCGAAAATCTACGTACCACAACTTTCTCTCTCTCTCTCTCTCTCTCTCTCTCTTTCTTTCTCTCTCTCTCCTCTTTACCAGATGAGTTCTTTGATCTGTTTGCAGATGATACAAGTATTGGGACACATAGCAAATGAAATGTAGTGTTAGAAAAAGCGGCTGATATAATTTCCATAGATGTTAATAAACTGTTCCTACAAAACTCTGTCACTAAACTTTTAAGAGACGCACTGTATGCCATTAATAACTTATAAGAGATTTCCTGATAGTATGTGTCTAAAATGTGATGACAAGTAGAGAGAAGAGGTCGACAGTCTTACATTCTTGAGATAAAGAACGTGACGATACATTCAACTTGGTCGTGGTGATTCACCTAAACAAATATTTATTGGGTACTTGCATATTGTCAGAAATGGGTGACATAAAAAAATAAAGAAACAGGCATTAGTTTCATTTCTTAGTGTCAAACGGGATCATATTATGGGGCGACTTATCAAGTCAAACTAAAGTTTACTGCTTTCCAGAAAAGTATCCATTATTCAGGTAGACAAATTTTCAAAAACTTTCCAGCAACAATACGAAATACAGTGCTAATAAATTTCAGTTTAAGTGGGCTGTCCTCTTCGAACACATGAAAAATATGTGATTTTTTTTTCAAGAAAACTAAGAAATAATGCAAAATTTCATGATACGGTTTTATTGCTTACACTTTTTTATCTAAGAAATCATTATTGTATCCTTGTAATCGCTGCACCAGCAGGAAGTATTGGTCAGTGGCAGGAATTCGCAAAATTCTCTTATTGGACCTGTAACAAAATAATTTTGCGAGTCATTTTCAATAAATTTGCTATCAGGAAACATAGAATAACTGGAAAATGTTGCATTCTAACAAAATGGAGATGTGTTGAAAAAAATTTCATTTTCTTCGCCTGAAAAATCGAGGCAAAAGCGTGCAACGAAAACAGACTTTCGTAGATATCGCTAAACGGCTACGTACGGTGATAGAGAATTGAATTTAGAATGCCAGTAAGAAAATTTGATCAAAATCGTATGTGTCGAACTGAAGCTATGATTCCCAACAATTTTAGAAATACGAGTTCGAGAAAAATGCGTTTAAAGTTTTGGATTCATCGTTTGTGGTAGAACACACCTGTAGTCAGCGATATCAGGAACATCCAGCAAACCTTCGAGATGTTAAAGCACTGGTGCATCATAGCACAGCTTCTTATATTGATATGACTACCAACCAGCTGTGCCATTTCACTCTTGGCTATGGTGGGACTGGGGGCCTCTTCTGAAGTTTCTGTCAACCGCTGCTCTGCTCGCTCGATATAGTTTTGTACAGAAGTTGTAACAGACCGTTTGGGGTGAACACTACAATAAAGTAGACATCCCAGAGAACATTTTAAGCCATTATAAAAACAATCGATATTTTAAATTTTCGAAAAGGACAACCCTCGTAATAGAAATCTAAAGGGTTTATAAGAGGCCAAATTATTGTTATACCTTGACGAATTTCTTTGCAAAACCAAATGACTAACAGCTCGAGTGTTGTGTAAAACCTAACCTCTGCACATCTTCAGTGCAGTAATGTGATCAATGTCAATAAGTATTGTGTTTGATGATGGGTGTCTGTAATAGCAGAAGAGCTGTCTGTACATATATCCGTATATTCGGGAGAAGATCAGTGTTGTCTCTTCAATGATGACATACTTCAAATTTATTGACTTATCGTATTCCACACCCATGAACATTATTGCACTTAGTATCTGTGAAAGGAACTCAAGCATATCTCTTTGTTTGTAAATACTTTTCATGTAGTTTTGTTTTAGGACAGGCTTTGCATCCTTAAAAACAATTCAACAGCCAGATCGCATAAAATACACTTTTATTTAAGAAAATCAGTTTCAACAGACTATGCTATAATATTCTGTTTACAACAAAAAGATTTTAAGACCTGAAGATAACAGCACAGTCCGTTGAAACCGGTTGCCTTAAATTAAAAAAAAATATTTAACTTGGCTGTTGAATGATTTTAAACAATTAAACGGATCGCCCTCCGCCCTCCAGTTCTCTCAAAATGAGAAAATTCAGTGTTTTGCATCATTTAAAATGTCTTCTATTGTCTATCTGTTGAACTAACAGTAGGTCTAATAGACTCTCGTCTCTCTCCCCCTTCCCTTTCATTTTTATTTAACATACTTGTTTAATACCGTTGGCTGACACGTCACAGTTACGCGTGATTTTCAGTAGGGATTCCATGCCAGTTACATAAATACCTAGGTTCGGAAGGGTCGATAAGTCAAAACAGCTGGGGCGGTGACAGGTAGGAAATACTGGGTATTTAGCTGTCGGAATGAGCAGCCAGTGGGAAAAGCGGGGCAAAAGACAAAGAGCTGATGCGAATAAAGAGATAATGAAGCACTAGGACTCCATCTTTAGTCTCCAAATCATGGCAAACGTCGCAGGGGGCTACTGGCCCATAATTCGACGACAGTTGTTAACCCGGTTTATCGAGTTATGGGAGTATTCCACGTAGCTGCGCATTTTCGGAACTCTCATATCCTACAAAAGAGTCTCCGGTAAAATGCGCAGTCAGGGCTTCTCTGTTTATTTATCGATATCTGGGAAAGGATGAAGCAATGGCCCCGAGGGAAATCGGCGCCCTGTTGGCCAGAGAGAGAGACACGGTAAGTGCCGTTTGGCGCCTGATTGCAGCAAATTGGACGAAAACTGCTTCAGCACTTTAAAACTCCCTACTAACGAAGCAATTTGTAGGACCGATTAAAGTAATGGCTCTAATTGGCTTAATTAAGAAACCGAGAAAGCGGAAAACACTAGAAGGGGCAAATCTCTCGACCGATGCTCCGTTAATCCGCGAACGCAGTTTGGTCTCCGGCGGCGTCGATCGTTAAATCAGAGCGGCGCAGAGACGTACTGTGCGGCCCGGGAGCGCCGGCAGACAATCGTCAGAGGGCGCCCGCTGGGACAACAATCTCGCGGATTCTCCCCACTGCGCGGCTGTCTTTCAGCCAACGTCTCCAGTGCTACCACTGCCGTATTTCAACACTTCCAGTAGCACTGGGCACGTCACGTACGACGGTCATACCTACGTTACACACGATTAATTTTAGAGAATTAGGCGCCTGTCACATACTTCCAAAATATACAGGGTGTATCAGAAAGAATCATTCAGTTTTGCAAGTCTATATTTCTCAAACTAATAAACATATACAATTAATTTTGTTTTTTGACGAAGGGAAAACTCAAAATTTTTTTTCACTTTGAGATGCACGGCATGCGTCTGTATTGTATTGAAATTGCTCCCACATTACAGCGAGCATGTCTTGAGTTATAGCTTTCGCAGCTGCTGTTATGCGACGAGAGTTAATTCCTTGTTGCTGGTGACGGAGGCACATAAACAGTCTTTTATAAGCCTCCACAAGAAATAATCGCATACAGTCAGGTGCAGTGAGACCGATCCATCGTTCAGTAATCCTTTGATTTAAAATTTCCCACACTTCCAGATGACAGTGAGGCGGTGCCCAACCCTGTTGGTAAATGAAGTTCGAATCAGTCTCTAGCTGTGGGAAAAGAAAGTTCTCAAGCATATCGAGGTACATGCTTCCTGTAACAGTGTTCTCGGCAAAGAAAAAAGGACCATACATCTTTTCCCATCAAACTGCATAGAACATATTAAATTTTGGAAAGTCATTTGAGTGATTGTTCTGTACCCCATATTCTCACATTATGAGAGTTCTCCTTTCCACTTAAATGGAATGTTGCCTAGTCACTAAACACTAAGCGTGGAAGAAAACAGTCATCCTCCATCTTGCCAAGAAGGAAATTACAGAGCTCCACACGCTGCTGTTTGTCACCTTCACGAAGAGATACCAGTAGTTGAATTTTGTATTGTTTCACGTCTAAACGTCGACGCAACACACGCCAGACTGACATCGAGGGCATGTAGAGCTGAGCTGTCGAGCTGTACGGCGAACGGATTTCTGCGGACGTCTTGTGAAACTATGGCGGATGCATTCGATGCCTGTGTCAGACACTCGGGACGGTCGGGCGATTTGCCTCTACACAAACAACCTGTTTCTCGGAATTGCTCATTTCATCGTCTAACTCTCTGTGTAGCAGGAGGGCACACACCATACCTACTACGAAAGTCACGCTGAACGGCTACTACTGACCCACACTGCGCAAAACGTAGATCACAAAACGCTTTTTGTTGTCCCGACACCACTTTTACTAGAATTGAGGTGGGCGCACACTGCTGCTACCTAGCGGGAACCATGTAAAATTCGAGAGTTTGTTCTCTCCAACAGCGCGTTGATCATGCACATATCTTAAATAACCTAATAGTTATGATTTTGTCCAAACGGGATGATTCTTTTTGATATACCCTGTACAATATTACCATACAAAGTGGATGTGATGAATAGTGAGAGCAGGTGAAAAGCTGCATATACCTCTCACTGATTTGAAGCAACAAATATATCGGTGTGAACTATGCTGTAACAAAGATATGCAAGAGACAAAACTTCCAGAACGCGACGCAAGAGTCATAACCTATGGTGGTTGTGTAGAACAAATTGGAGGTATGTAGTTCTGATAATCCCTTCTTTGCACCTCGCTGTTGCAACCGGACGTTGCACCACGAGACAGTCACAGATTTGAATACAGCGAACAGACACGCCCATGATCGAACGGACAGTTCACAATTTTGTGCAAAAAAATATGTGTCGTGCACATACACGTCTCTCCTCGTTCACCGTCCAACACCGTTTCCACATAACCACAACGCCTTGGCTACTGAGCTGCACACGATGCTGCACATTTTGAGCTTGGACCGTTCACTGTTTCTCTTTTACTTCTTTTTTCTCAGTTCAGTACACATTCTTCCTATTTTCAAGCTTGATCTGTGATCAGTTTTTCACGGGTTATCTACTGGGCCATCTTACCCCTTCTTAGTTCACCCACATCTCCCCCTCCCCACAAACCTAAGTTTCCTTCACGCTCGCGTTTCGCATGGAACAGACGCCTATTATTTTCTTTAGTGACTTGTTTACTCGTAAATAATTAAATCATAATTTTTTTAACTGTATGGTGAAATATCCAGCCAAATATCAGGCGAGGTATTTGTCCGGTATCGTATGTTTTTTGAGTTTCACAAGGGCAGTAAAGCAACAGTTGCTACCAAAGATATATGTGCGATGTTTATCCAAGTGTACTGGACACTGGTAAAATCGAAAGGTGATTTTCTAAGCTCAAATCCGGTAATTTTGATCTTTCCGAATGGTCTGAAGCAGGAAGACCAAAAACTGCAGAAAGTGACATGTTAAGAGCGAAAGTGGAAGCAAATCCATGTCAGACAGCAGAGAACGTATCGAAAACTTTAACCAGACAAATAAATAATAGAAAAAATGTACAAAACTTTTTAATGCCTAGACCGCAATTTTTAGTGTATAACTAAAGCACGATGACTAGTTTCTCTTGTTTTCTGCTGCCATCTTCGGATCGTTACTCGTAAAAAAGAGGTGATCATGCACTGAAAAACATCATCATTAGCTCTAGTCATACAGTGACATGTATACGTTTTGTGGATACTGTGGGCCAACAAGACTGTGATAGTATTTAGCTAAAACTTTCATTGTGAGCGAGCTAGGTTGTAAACCATAACATCGCAAGACGAGTGTAACAAAGAAAGAAAACTGCCAGTTCCATTATTAAAACTTGCGTCACATGCCAATGATTTGATATTGTACAATGTAACGCACCACATCTGATTACCACAAGGGAAGATCGCCGTATTATACACCAAGAACGTCTTAAACTCTTTCAGACATGACCCTTCCATGCGAGAACAAATAAAGAACTTCCAGCAACATTCCGTGACGTCTCACATCCGTGGTCGGAGACTAGTGACAGCTCGACTACGAAATTACAGTCCCATCCGTAGGCTGCCTTATCACCGCAGCGCAAGGGGCTGTGCTTGGAGTGGTGTCATGATCTGGATGCATAGATTGATAACGAATGGCACTACATTGTTTCCAGCGACAAATCGCGATTCTGCAGGACCCCTAATAACCATTGTCAGTAGATATTATGGTGGGTGTAGTGAGACGTCCCATTCTTCCAATGTTTCAAGGACTGACAGAGATTGCTGTTGTAGCAGCGCCACCGTTTAAGATAGGAAAGTTAGATTTGGTACAATATTTCAGAGCACACAAGTTACAGCCAGGTGTGGGCCTGTTGACAGTAAGTTACACTGAACAGCAGTTTCAACGTAAAATGGCGGCCACAAGGCCGTCGAGCCGCTGAATAGAGTAAACGTAGATGTTTGCATGGCGCAAGTTGCAGGCAGAAGGGGCCCACTGGCGCGACCTAGGTGTTATGAGTATGCGACTCGGAGTGGCGCGTTAGCAAAACAGAGGAGCACAGCCGCATATCAATAGGTGCCGGTTTTCTAACGATGGGAACTGAAGTGTGACATCTCTCCTGGACAGCGGGGTGTGTCACACCACCAGCTACACGCAGCAGCAGATGGGGCGCCAGCATTCCAGTCCCTCTAAGGCCAACGCAGGGTCTGTAGCCAGCCAGCAGCTAGCCACTGGACAGCTCGCTACCGTGGGCAGTCTTCTTGGCTCCCAACACACGTTGGAGGCATCCTGAGGCGAGGGCCACAGATTTGGCTGTCGTATCTCAGGCTCTTGTTGTTGCCACGATCTTAACGACGATGGCGAAGAAGCACGCAGCGGGCTGCCCTGCAGCTCCCAGCGAGTGCTGCTGAGGCAATGGGGACGAAGGCAACAGAGTCACCTGCTGGCGCATCCTGAAATCATCAAAACTCCGTGGCTGTACGTGGCCGGCACGCCGCAGTACGTTAAATGGGTCTTTGAGGTAGCCCTTCCACGCCAAGCTGCCTTGCAGACAGCAAAGCGGTGTTCTCAGCATCACGGGACACTGTGACGTAGACGGGGCACTGTATATGGGAATAATAAAACACCTGAAGATCACCTGAGTTTTAATACAGCACATTCTGACAGTTTTCATCCACGTCCTACATTCGTCCACTGCACGCAAACATCTACATTTCGCAATGATGGCTACACTGTATTCCACATCACTCAGTAGGAGCACACTGCAGGTGATGTTTATTAAACAGTTGCCCCTAAGTAGTTTTGGCGGACGTCTCAGACAGCAATATCAATTTTCGATACAAATCTGGCTATTTGGTAGTTGGAATTACACATTTACGATGTTTTAATATGAAATCGTTGATTTCAGGAATTTGATTCAGCCATTGTCAACGCTAGGCCCTGTTATACATAGAACAGCCACTAGTTATGTAAGAAGCTGAGATAAACAAAAACAATTAGAGAGAGGTGGAAAATGATTGTAAAAAGAATCACTGTCAGCTATAAATAAAATGACATTTTACGATATATACTAGTAGATCATAGCTAAGCAAAAATGCTGAAACAATTCAACCAGTGTAGTTAGGAGAGATAATTCTGGCTGGGGAGGAATCACATGCAGGTTTCTGAAGACTAAGTGTTACATCCTGCATTGTTCCTTACATATGTGAACAATTTTCATTCTAATATGCAACGAGCACCAATTAGTTCCTTTTGTGGATGATGTTATTAATGTAAGTAATTTAAGCATAAGTAGAGCAACAGGAGAAACAATAACAATATTCTTAAAACTGTCATTTGATACGCCTCTTAGCGTCGGTGCAGAACAATGTGTGTCCTAGTGGTAGATACGCTTGCAAAATACCATTCGGTTCAGGAAGGTGCATAGGAACTGAAGCATATATCAAACATGGAATGAATAAACAAACGTCACTCCAAAATAGCTACTGAGAATACCCAGCTTATACATTGAAGATTTACATCTGATGCAGTAGAAAGTCCTTTACCTACTTATGGCGTTGACAAGCACACTTGGAAGTCTCTGTACAGCTTACTGGATGCTAACTGCCCTAGCTGTGAGTTGATGTCTCTGAGGTGAAGTAAACACTAAACAGTGATGTACGCCATGTACCGCCCAGTGGCTCCGCTGGCGTCCTCGTGGACTAGACTGGCTGGACCCCAAAGTGTAACTGGCGAGTAACTGGAACTGACGCCGGAGCTGGTGGCTCTATATGCGGTCGAGACTCGCGTACTGCTGGCACTGCCACACATGGGGCATAGGCATGGCGCCACTGGGGATTGGATGGCGCCCGTTCCAGCAGAGACAGCTGGTGCGCAACCACTGCACCTCTGCTGCCAACTTCGGAGTCTTCAGTGATGACGGCCCCCTGTGTGGCATCGACTGTTAGATGACACCATATTATTGACTGTTTTTCTGCAAACTGTCTCACTGTGAATGTTAAAAAGACACAGCATATTCAGTTCTGCACATCTAGTTGTACTACACCAATGATAACGTCTCAAGGAAACAATAAATAAGGTCGAAACTTCAAGAGTCTTGCCTGTCTGTAGTGATGAGAATTTCAACAGAAAAAGCACATTTTTTAACTTCTAAAATACCTTAGTACTGCCACATTTGCACTTAGAATGATTGCAAATCTTGGAGAGACTTAAATCAGAAAGTCGACGTATTTTGCATTTTCTCATTCATTGTTGTGATACGGAATATTGTTCTGAGATAACTGAGATTTAAGGAAGAATATGGTTTTTTATTCTCAAAATTAAAGGAGAGACCATTTTTGAGGACCAATTAATAATTCTTTGAAGAATGTCATTAGCAGTCTCTCCTTTTACTTTTTCTGTAATGTGATTACTTACAATACCAGTCATAAAAAGTCGTAGACATGTGTAAGGAATACCTGTTTGTGTTAATGGGCCACTTCTGGGACGGGTATCGACTCCACAGGCGGATTAACGACGAAAGTCGATATGTCGAACATCCTGGATGTGGTTTTCAGGCAGTTTTCCACATCCCACTAGGTGTATACGGAGCTGTTACATAATTCCCCCCTCAGTTACACGATTCGTAAACATATGGATAACTTTCGCTCTGTTTCACGAGGATAACGCTAATGCAGGCTATTGGGGTACACATACTCCATCCCAGTGGCTAACGGAGTGGAGACAGGAAATGTATCTATCTGTCTACCCCATAAATTAGGCATGCCACATACGTTAATAACCATGCCGACCATTAATCAAGAATAAAGGCAGAAGAAACAATGATGAGGAGTGGTCCCAAAATTCAGCCCTGAGGGAGTTCCTTTGTGGTTTCTAACTATTCACTAAAATTTTCTAATTTCCAATATTGTTTTAATTATTTAACACAGATTTTTTTATTCTTGTGCAAAAGTAAGGAATTCCACAAATAGTAAGTTTTTCTTAGGATGTAACGTGATTTACGCAACCATACGCCATTGAAAGAAAACAGAAATACCAGCATGTGATAATTTATTATTTAATGCTTTCAATCCTTGACAAGTGAATGTGTAAGTAGCACTCTCGCTTGACTGACCGATGAGGAAGTGAATTATGATACGCCAAATAATTTTTGTTTGCTTAAATGTGAAACTTAGTTTTGAATAAATTATTTTTTCGAATATTTTGGAAAAGACATGACTAAGGATATGGAATGATAATTATTTAAGTTTTTCTTGTCACTTTTCATACAAGGAGTCTTAAAAATTGCATATTTTAACATGTCTGGAAAAGATCATTGTATCAGTAGTAGGCTCTGAGCACTATGGGAAGTCATCAGTCCCCTAGAACTTAGAACTACTTAAACTTAACTAACCTAAGGACATCACACACATACATGCCCGAGGCAGGATTCGAACCTGCGACCGTAGCGGTCACGCGGTTACAGACTGTAGCGCCTAGAACCGCTCGGCCACCTCGTCCGGCAGAATTCAGTTTGAAATTCCATCAACAACATATGAAAGGTTCCTTTTTATAGAATTTTTATAAATGTATAAACTTCAGTGAAGGATGAGGGTGCTATTTCTAGTTTTGTGGAATGACATTTTTAGTATATTTAGTATATTTTTAGTATATGCTTCTGTTGAACCATTTAGTCCTACTAGCATTCACAATGGTGGTACCCGTGGTCTAGGGGTAGCGTCTTTGATTCATAATCAAAACGTCTTCGGTCCCGGGTTCGATCCCCGCCACTGCCCAAATTTTGATAAATAATCAGCATTGGCGGTCGAAGAATTCCGGCATAAGAAGTCAGCCTCATTCTGCCAACAGCCTTGTCAAAGAGGGCGGAGGAGCGGATAGGGGTTCAGGGCTCTCTCTTGTCCTAGGGGTGGGAAATTGCCCCTAAAGGCGGAAGAATCAGCAAAGATCAACGACATGGGGATGCAGAAGGCAATGGAAACCACTGCATTAAAGACACGTAACGTGTATCCACAGGACATGTGGCCTGTAATTGAAGAAGTGTCATGATGATCTCTCCATTGGCAAAAGATTCCGGAATAGTCCCTCATTCGGATCTCCGGGAGGGGACTGCCAAGGGGGAGGTTACCATGAAAAAAAGATTGAATAATCAACGAAAGGATAACGTTCTGCGAGTCGGGGCGTGGAATGTCAGAAGCATGAACGTGGTAGGGAAACTAGAAAATCTGAAAAGGGAAATGCAAAGGCTCAATCTAGATATAGTAGGGGTCAGTGAAGTGAAGTGGAAGGAAGACAAGGATTTCTGGTCAGATGAGTATCGGGTAATATCAACAGCAGCAGAAAATGGTATAACAGGTGTAGGATTCGTTATGAATAGGAAGGTAGGGCAGCGGGTGTGTTACTGTGAACAGTTCAGTGACCAGGTTGTTCTAATCAGAATCGACAGCAGACCAACACCGACAACGATAGTTCAGGTATACATGCCGACGTCGCAAGGTGAAGATGAACTGATAGAGAAAGTGTATGAGGACATTGAAAGGGTAATGCAGTATGTAAAGGGGAACGAAAATCTAATAGTCATGGGCGACTGGAATGCAGTTGTAGGGGAAGGAGTAGAAGAAAAGGTTACAGGAGAATATGGGCTTGGGACAAGGAATGAAAGAGGAGAAAGACTAATTGAGTTCTGTAACAAGTTTCAGCTAGTAATAGCGAATACCCTGTTCAAGAATCACAAGAGGAGGAGGTATACTTGGAAAAGGCCGGGAGGTACGGGAAGATTTCAATTGGATTACATCATGGTCAGACAGCGATTCCGAAATCAGATACTGGATTGTAAGGCGTACCCAGGAGCAGATATAGACTCAGATCACAATATAGTAGTGATGAAGAGTAGGCTGAAGTTCAAGGCATTAGTCAGGAAGAATCAATACGCAAAGAAGTGGGATACGGAAGTACTAAGGAATTACGAGATACGTTTGAAGTTATCTAACGCTATAGATACAGCAATAAGGATTAGCGCTGTAGGCAGTACAGTTGAAGAGTAATGGACATCTCTAAAAAGGGCCATCACAGAAGTTGGGAAGGAAAACATAGGTACAAAGAAGGTAGCTGCGAAGAAACCATGGGTAACAGAAGAAATACTTCAGTTGATTGATGAAAGGAGGAAGTACAAACATGTTCCAGGAAAATCAGGAATACAGAAATACAAGTCTCTGAGGAATGAAATAAATAGGAAGTGCAGGGAAGCTAAGACGAAATGGCTGCAGGAAAAATGTGAAGACATCGAGAAAGATATGATTGTCGGAAGGACAGACTTAGCATACAGGAAAGTCAAAACAAACTTTGGTAACATTAAGAGTGCAACGGGAATTCCACTGTTAAATGCAGAAGAGAGAGCAGATGGGTGGAAAGAATACATTGAAAGCCTCTATGAGGGTGAAGATTTGTCTGATGTGATAGAAGAATAAACAGGAGTCAATTTAGATGAGATAGGGGATCCAGTATTAGAATCGGAATTTAAAAGAGCTTTGGAGGGCTTACGATCAAATAAGGCAGAAGGGATAGATAACATTCCATCAGAATTTCTAAAATCATTGGGGGGAAGTGGCAACAAAACGACTATTCATGTTGGCGTGTAGAATATGTGTCTGGCGGGCCGGCCGCGGTGGTGTCAGTGGAAATTGACAAAAGTCTTATAAATAAATTATTTGTAAATTACGACGGAAAGACGCAAACACTAGAATGGATAACTGAAGTTGACCATTCTCCTCCTCTACTACCGTACTTGTGTGCTGTTTCCCTTTCATATCGCTTCGCAACGTTACACCTGGATATTTAATCTATGTAACTGGATCAAACTGCCTACGATTAACACTGTATCCCACATTCCATCATTGTGTTTTCAACTAATCTGCATTAACTTACCTTTTTGTGCACTGAGAGCTAGCTGCCATTCACAGCGTCAGATAAATTTAGTTTAACTTATCCTGTAACCTTCTGAAGTCATTCAACGACGATACTTTTCCCTTACACCACAGCGTCATAAACAAACAGCCACAGATTGCTGCTCACCCTAAACGTCCGATTATTTACTTACATAGAAAACAATAGCAATCCAATGACACTTCCTTCGGTCACTCCTGACGATACTGTTGTCCCTGATCAACATTCGCCGACGAGGATAACGTATTGGATTCTATTAATTGAAAAGTCTCCAAGCGACTAACACATCTGGGGAACCTATTCCGTTATCAGTGGTGGACTGAAACAGTTGTCAATAGAATAACGCATTATTTGATTGGAGCAAGATATTAGATACCTCAACAGTGTACGCAAAATGAGAATAATTTCATTGCATCGTCCTTTGTTTCAGCTCACGAACCTCAGCCCTGAGTCCCTTCATCATGAATGCCATAGCGGTTCGTAAATGTTTCCTCTTAGTGGAAAATATCAGCATTGTGTGCGATTTCAAGATGAGATTTAGTATAAACTTCTTCATCTATAAGGGGCAGTCAACTGCAAACCGAACACCAGGCACGACGGGACCATGCGATGGTTTCATTCAAAAGTAATCCACACGCGTTAAGGCATTTATTCCAGTAGGAGACGAGACGATCAATTCCAGTTTCGTAGAACGCTCTAGGCCGCTGACGGATGCACAGTTCACCCACTCTTAAACTTCCTCGTCCGAGTGAAACCCACTCCCAAGCGGGTGAAGAGTGACTTGAAGAATGACGCGCTTGGACGCCGGTTCCAATCAGACGAGCAAGAGATATAGTAGATGCGGCTGTGGATCCGTCAGAGGCCGATCGCGTTCTACAAAACAGGAATTGGTCGCCTCATATCCCACTAGGGGGGGGGGGCTGATTTGTAGCGTGTGTGGTGATTAGTTTTCACTGGAACCATTCCATGTGTAAGGAATTAGCTTGGAAAGGATGGGTTTTGATATTTCGAAGGCAAAATTGCAGATGTTGGCCGAAGGAGAAATGATATAAAATGCGGACTAGCAATAGCACGTAAAAGAGAAATTTGTTTCAATTTAGTATAAAATTAGCTTTTAGGAACTATGTTCTGAGGGTTTAGTCTGGATGGTATCCCTGTACAAGAATGAAACTTGCCTGGTAAAGAAATCCGACAAAAAGAGAATAGAAGTTAGTTAAATGTGATGTTAGAGAAAAATGGTGAATATTAAATAGCAATATTGGACATCTAATGTACATGTACTGAACTGAATTTCGTAGCAAAGAAACGTAAGGCACAACCACACTAAAAGAATTGATTGGTTCGTAGCCGACATACTGATACATTAAGGAATCATAAATTTGGAATTGGAGGTGAGTGTGGAGGGGAGGCGGGAACTGGAGAGCGGGACCTAGGATTGACATCAGTAAGCAAGTTGAAATGGACGTAGGTTGTCTCACGTAAGCAGACACGAAGGGGTTTTTCGCACCTCCCCAGGTGAATTTCTGACTGCGTTTTAGTCTATTATATTTTAGGGTTTAAATTTGATCGACTGCACGGTTGTAAATTATCAGGTGGAAGTCTTTGAGATAAAGTACTCGGGTGGATTTTCCTACCTCTATTGCCTGAGTTTTTTTGGGATTGATGCAAAGGTAGCTCTTCCTACAGCAGACAGAAAGTTTGTCAAGATGGCGTTGGAGGGACCCTTGACATGAACGGAGGGACAGATGGACTGCAAGGAACGTGGTGTTGTCAGTATACTGAGGTAGATACAAGGGCGGGGCTGGTTGCCGGACGTCAGCTGTGTAATTAATACCCATCCAAAAGATAGCCTACGACCGAAATTACTTACCGACCGAACATGGGAATTAAATTCCACGAACAGCATTCTTACATATAAAACCCTAATGAGTTACACCGTAACCTAAGTTACTGTGTCGTGGTCTTGTGCTCCATATAAACTTTTTCGTTGTTTCGATACCCTGAAATATAGTGCACTCCCCTTCACTTTCCGTGCCCTACTACCTCAATCACTCGTTTCTGTACCAGATCTTAATTTCTCACACATTTGCATCTACACCTACATAGACACTCCGCAAGCCACCATATGGTTCGTGGCGGAGGGTACCCTGTACCACTACAAGTCATTTCCTGTCTTGTTCCTGTGGCTAATAGAGTGAGGCAAAAAGGTTGTCTATATGCCTCCTTGTGAGCTTTAATTTCTCGTGTCTTATCTTCGTGATCCATACGCGCAATGTATGTTGGCGGCAGTAGAATTCTTCGCTAGTCATCTTCAAATGCCGATTCTCTAAATTTTCTCAGTAGTGTTTCAGGAAAAGAACTTCGCCTTCCCTCCAGGGATTTCAGTTTGAGTTCCCGAAGCATGTCCATAACACTTAGGTGTTGTTCGAATCTAGCGGCATCAAATCTAGCAGCCCGCCTCTGAACTGCTTCGATGTCTCCTTCAAATCGACCTCGTACGGAACCCAAACACTTGAGCAATAATCAAAAATTGGTCACATCAGCATCCTGGATGTGGCCTTCTTTACAGGTGAACCACTCTTTCCTAGAATTATTCCCAACAAAACGAAGTCGATCATTCGCCTTCCGCAACACTGTTCTCACATGTTCGTTCCATTGCATACAGCTTTCAGTTTAACGCCCAGATACTTAAACGATTTGACTGTGTCAAACAGGACACTAGTAATACTAAATCTGAACATTAAAAGTTTGTTCTTCCTACTAAACAAGATTAAATCATATTTTTCCACGGTTAGAGCTAGCTAGCATTCGTCATACAACTAGAAATTTTGTCTAAGTCGTATAGTATCTTGCTAATCACTCTACTTCGACACCTTACCGTACACCACAGCATCATCAGCAAACAACCGCAGATAGCTGCCCGCCCTGTACACCAAAACATTTATTTATATAGAGAACAACAACAGTCCTAGCACACTATTCTGGGGCACTCCTGACGATATCGTTGTCTCTGATGAACACTCGCCGTCGAGACAACCTACTGGGTTTATCACTTAAAAAGTATTCGAGCCACTGACAGGTCTGTGAACTTATTCCATATGCTTGTTCCTTCGTTAAAAGCCTGCAGTGGGGCACCTTATCAAATGCTTTCTGGATGTCTAGAAATATAGAACCTGCCTGTATCCCTTCATACCTCGTCAAACGCTTAGAATCTCTTCACCTCTCCTATATCTCCCATAAACATAAATCCCAATATTCTGTAGTCACCATAGTCACCATTTTTGTCACATCCCGCCAACATCTCCATGTTCTTTCCCGCAGTAGATTCAGTAACCTTACACTCCTACTTTGTGAGCTCACCCCTGAAATCCATCCTTTTTCCAGTCACAAACTACACACCCTATCCCCTGCCACCTCAAATTACCAATACACTCCACTATTTATTTCCCACACTGGCATCCCACTCATCTGACACCAACATCATACCTAACATCCTATGTCAATTTCCTTACAGTATCATCCCTAATATTTTCCACAAGCCAATTCCCGCCTGGATTACTATGAGTCCCCAATAACTCATGCCCACAATCAACTGAACGTACATGTCCTGTTGCCGTAACACTGAATGAAATGTTCTCAGATTTCCCACCACATTAACCGGTTAAAATTCCACGGACTTTCGACCGAACTTCGTAGCAATTATCAAACGGAATAACACGTAACAATGGCCAGGAAGTGCTTGGTAAATGTTCGTGGCACTTTAATTATTTGACATAGGTGGAAACATGGGAACGTTTTATTCAGTCATCCCTTGTGCACCTTCAAAAATTTTTATTATTAAAATAGTAAAATTTTACAATTAACTGACTGGACAGTGGTAATCTAACGCTGCCAGCTCATCCAGTGGGGGCAATGTTAATGTTTGAGGCTATTTTTGTTCTGTCGTTGCAACTGAAGAAATGTGTAATTTTTGTCACCAGACACGTTTCGCTTTATTGAAGTAAAGCATCATCAATGGTCTGTAAATAAGTTATTTCCATTTTATTTGCTTTTAGATCGAAAAACTGTTCGTTTAGAATAAGTTGGTTTGTACTTTTTGATTGACGGCGTTTCGCGATGCAAGCGAGAAATCAACCGAAAATCACCTGAAATCTGCTTTCGCAGGACAGAGCGGATCGGGTTGTGGAAAGGGGACCAAATCAGTTTATGTTAGTTGCACAAATATACAAACTTTATTTTGCTAAAACACTTAATCACACATGTCCTTAAAAGAATTAAGAAACAATACGGCTGAAGGCCAGAACACAAGTTATTAAAACTGCCTTAAGGAATACACAAAATAGAAGAACTGAGGGCTTAAGGACTGGGCAACAAGAATTTCAGTAAGAAAATTTTAAAAGGTTTTAAACAAATGAAGATTCAAATTTTAATTTAAGACGGCTAAAGGCCTTATCTTAAAATATTTCACATGAAGTTCGGCTGAAGGCCATATACTGAACATAGAATAACTCAAGGCTTAAGGCCTAGATAACAAAATTAAGATAGAAAGGAAAATTCTCAAATTTTGAAATGATTTTTCTAATTTTAACTTAAGACGGCTGAAGGCCTTAACTTAAAATATGTCACTTAGAAGTTCGGCTGAAGGCCACATACTGATCATTAAAACTAACTTAATTAATACACGGCTGAAGCCCTCATACAGAACTTGAGTCTAAAAGAAAACCACAATATAAAACTTCAGAACAGTGGTGCTGAGAAGTGCTCCAAGGGTCGGCCTTAGGAGGTAACTCTAACATTAGATTAGGTGAGACAGGCAGCCAAGTGTAATACTAAATAATCAAATGGCAATCCGACCCAACGACGGCTGAAGTACTGACCAACAACCTAACCAATTCCCTTCCGCCGAACAACGGCACCACAACGGAAAACATAAACCGCGGACGAAGATACCAGCAGAAATACGTCTTCCAAATTGGCGTCTTCATACAAATACCAAAGGCTGTCGAACTACACACCATGCCGGACAGCATCAACACGGCGAGGAAATACACATTAGTTGCTCTTTTCCAACCGACCGACTGCCTACTCCAGTACGCAGACAGCAGTCATCACTGCTCAGTGGAAATCACAGAAACTACACACATTTCCACGTAAACACTTGCACCAAGAATTCCGACAATCCTAAAACCAATCACTGTGGAACAACAAGGACGAATCACAAGTCGACACACGCAGAGTTTCGATAAGCAGTCGGCGACCAAATACAAGTCGTCCGATGAGACGACTGACCGAACGACCAGCCAAGGTCGTCCCCCTCAAGCTATGTGTGTCGGCAACGGTCGGGCGAGTCATGGCTGTCCGGAGCCCACTGCAGCTCCATCCCGACTCCCTTGTTGTCCGTTCGGAACATGGAGACACGGCGACCCGGGCACACTGGTACGGACCCAATCATGCAGAGGGAACACCAGCCCATTGGGCACCCTGACATCTCTGCTCAACGTAGGAACCGACCCACGTCCCGCAAGATGACCAACTGACGAGACCCAGAAACGGTCAAAAGACCAAATACTCGTACATGTCGCCCAATGAGATGACTGACCGAACGACCAACCAACGCTCGTTCCCGCTCCAGTCTCCTTCTGTCAGACAGTGCATGTGTGTCTCCAGCGGTCGGCGAGTACTGGCTGTCCTGGCCTCACTGGCGCTGCGTGCCGACTGAACTCACGACACACGAAGAGTCGGAAATACTAGCGGTCACTTCCAAGATAATACGACAGTGCTCTTATCGATACGCGCTGCTGCTGCTGCCACTCACGCGCAGGCAAGCCAACAACTTAGTGACGCCAGTAAATCGAATAAGAAACGAGGTGACAGTTCCGTAAAGACCATCTGTCAAACAAGAAACGGCATGAACACGAGCCGCACACGACTCATCACCGTAAATGCAAATCAGCTTATTCTTAACGAACTATTTTTTGATCTAAAAGCAAACCAAAATGTAAATAACTTAATTACAGGCCACTGGTGGTGCTTTACTTCTATATAGCCAAACGCGTCTGGTGGGAAAAATCTGGAGTTTTTGTAGTTACAACGGCAGAACAAAAACACACTCAACAATTATAAAGCAACTACGGGCTCTGCGGCCATATAAATGAATAACAGAATGTTAATGGTTGAGAAGTAAACAAAGAGGTACAGCGGGCGCTAAATGCGGGAGTGTCAGGAGGCCGGCGTAAGAAATGTGCAGTTTTCACTGTGTCAAGAAACGAGAGGAATCAACGTAAAGTGGTCGGTGAGCCGGGCTGGCATCCAGTGCAAAGTGAATGCCTGAATAAGAAGGACTGCGGAGGCTCCATTAACGGCGCTTGCCGGCGCGGCGGACTGCTGGCGTCACAGCCAGCTTTCATCTCGGCGCTAAGCCCTGGCCCATGGCGCGGGCACAGATGAATCCACACCTTGCGCCCTCGTCACTTCACCACTTAGCCTTATCCCCCTCACCCACCGTCACTAATTCACTATCCCTCCGGTAGACATACACACACACACACACACACACACACACACACACACACATGGAAGTGTTGTTTAGTGTCTACGACTACTCACTCACTCATTCACTCACTCGCTCACTCCGGACAGGCCTAGGAAGGCCCAACTGTACCGACCGACCGCCGTGTCATCCTCAGCCGACAGATTTCACTGGTTGAGGATATGGAGGGGCATGTGGTCAGTACACCACTCTCCTTGCCGTTGTCAGTTTTCGTGACAGGGGCCATTACTTTTCAATCAGGTAGCTCCTCAATTGGCCTCATAAGAGCTGAGTGCACCCCGATTGCCAAGAGCGTTCGGCAAACCCGAACGGTCACCCATCGAAATGCTAACCAAGCCAGACAGAACTTCAGTGATTTTACAGTCAGTAACTACAAGGGGCAGGCCTAAATGTGTAATTATCACCTATAAGAAGTAAAGTTATGCAACTATAACTTGTTCGTTTTGAAGTACAAGTCTGCATCTCTGCTCCCCGCGCCACATCATCGTAGTATACCACTTGTGGAGCCAAAAGAAACTGGTGAAATCTGTTGATGAAATGGAGGTAGACACAACGTTTTGTTGGGACGCACAAGTGGCGTGCTATGGTGCTGTAGTGTGGGGATTTTTGTGAGTGCCAGGACTGCAAACTTGTACTTGAAAACAAACAAATATTAATTACATAGATTTATTTTTTGTAGGTGATGGTTAAACATGTGGTGTCACCGCCAGACACCACACTTGCTAGGTGGTAGCTTAAATCGGCCGCGGTCCATTTAGCACATGTCGGAACCGCGTGTCGCCACTGTGTAATCGCAGACCGAGCGCCACCAAAGGCAGGTCTCGAGATACGGGATAGCACTCGCCCCAGTTGTACGACGACTTTGCTAGCGACTACACTGACGAAGCCTTTCTCTCATTTGCCGAGAGACAGTTAGAATAGCCTTCAGCTAAGTCCATGGCTACGACCTAGCAAGGCGCCATTAGCCTTACATAGTTTGATAGTTATCGTATGAAATGTCTCATCAAGAACGTTGTAAACCAAAGGACTATATAAAAGTTAAGTATTCCCAAAGCAACGTACTTTTCTTGCTACCATTCACTACTTATCCTGTTACAGAATTCACGCCCATCTGCGTTAGATAGCGTGCATTTCGGCCTCCTCTATTTACAAGGTGTTGGCACATTTGCCAACACATCAAAACATATACGTGAAATGCTTTTATCAGATAGCTGAAATGGCACCAGGCCTTCGTCTTTTTCCTTCCATATTGATTAGTAAGTTACTTTTAGTCGTCTTTTATTATGATCATTTTAACACCTATATACCAAAAAATATTGATTCTCTTGTCAACAGGTCTGAATATTTGATACAGGCATTGTGACTGAACTTGCATGAACGTTCCTGGATATGACAGTTCTGGGACGATCAATTTTATGAGAAACTTGGTGGTATCTCAATGGATAAGCCACTAGGTCCTGTGATTGTTGATTTTTTTACACGCAAAAATTCGAACAGTCAGCTAACAAAATGTAAATAAGAAACCACGTCGATGGTATGGGGTTTTTGATGATACATTAGCGGTAAAAAATCTTGAGAGGAATTACTTTGTTGTTTGAATGGCTTAAATCCAATAATTCAGTTTACCATGAAAATGCAAAAAGACAAATCAGTATCCTTCTCCGATATTTTAATTGTGAGACAAGGTGATGGTGGGTTGAAAAATAAGGTTATTCGGTACTCATACATAATGATAGATATTTGCATGAGAGTATCTACTATCATCCATAACAAAAAAAGGACACCATAAAAGTCTTGTTGGCAGGGCCAAAGAATTTGCACGCCGGAACAATTTTGACGCTGAATGAAAACATCTGAAGAAGGCTTTCCAGAACAATGACTATTCAGGCAAAGAAGTAAACATGATTCTGTGACCGAATAACAGTAGGAAAAAGTACAAAGATAAGGCACAAAAATGGAAAAAAACGGTTTCTCTCCCTTTTGTCAAAAATTTAACTGGTCGAATCGTCAAGATTTAGCAGTACCATGATATCTGCCCTTAAGAAAATATGATAGGCACTTTGATCTGTAATGGACAAAGGTCCTCCTACGTCAGAAAGTAGAGCTTATAATATACTATGTTATTGTGGAACTGTCCACATTATGACCACAAAGAGAAGCGCGAATACGAGACTTAAATAACATAAAAGTCATTGCCGACTAAGGAAAACAGAAAAATCAACTGTAACAGAATTTGTTCTTCAGTTAGGAAATCATACAATGAATTTTGTGAAACCAAAATTTTATCTACTATGACAAATCATTATCCACGACCGTATAGAGAAGCTATCGAAATATATAAAGACAGTGATAAATTTAACAGAAAACAAAACGCCGCGAAACTCAATGATATATGGACAGTGGCTCTGCAGAGTCCATAGAAAATATTTTGTCCATGAGGGGTGACAATCGATGGTTAAGTTTTATCTCTGACAGAATTTATGTCGCTCTGATACGTTCGAATAATTAGCCGGCAAGACTCAGGGTGACCAGGAGCACCTCCGAATTCGTCCAGAGCAGTTCTGGACGAAACGTGACACAGCAAACAATTTCTTCAACCACGGTCATACAACCCGGGAGACTCATCAGCAGCTACGACAAACGGTCGAAAAGCCTTCATTGTAAGCTCTGGGACTACCGCATCTTCTCGTCAAACACTCTTTCCGTCCCCAAAAACCACGTGTGTTTTGATGGCTTGCGCCGCAGGGAAGTCCCTTGGCATGTGATGTCTCATTCGCAGATGCAGGATCTGACTCGCTGTTATTAAACGGATGTATGAGTTCGCCGCATTTACACCATAACACAGGATCGTGCTCCAGGACAGATCGAAGAAGCCACAAATGACATGAACAAGATGATGCCGAGGGTTCCGGGTTTCTTGTGGTGTTCTTTCCAGCAATGTTACAAGTAGCTGACATGACCCAGTGGCTTTACTCGCACACCCAGTACATGCTGTTGACACAGTAAACCTGTAAAACTTCACGCCGAAGTAACGTGCAGGTCTGCACTTTCTCACGAGAGCTTCCAGAGACTTCGAAGAGTTTGCACGACATGGGCTGGTGATAATATCCTAGATTTTGTTCTGCGTTGATGGCCAGGTCCTATTTCATGTACCAGCTATGGAGAGTCACCTCGAAAAAATAAACTTAGGTAATAACATTGTTGTTTGTTTGTAAGTACACGTATTTCTGAAATTCCCGCCGCACACTACCATTGCACGGCGCTAGTGGAGCCTAAACAATATGTTGGAGCCACCACCATTTCAGTGAGAAGCTAGTTGCACTCGAAGCATATTGACGCATAACGTTAAAGTGAAGTGAAATAGTCCTTCACGTTTGTCGACTGATATCATATCTAATGGTTGCATCTAGCTCCGTGGAAGTAAACTGTGTAGATGGGCCCTCGGAAAGCGCGACACCTAAGTATTTTTGAAAGCAAGAATATGACTGCTTATTGCTGCTCGTTTTCACTTGTAGAAATTTAAGCTGAACTCTTAGGTTCCTTCTTAAACACACCTTTAGATAACACGACGTATTCTGAAAAAGCGCCAAATATTCGGGACAAGCAAGAATGCAAATTTCATTGCCGCTCGTTTGACTCGCAACAGTTTAATCTTCCGGTTTTTTAACAGACTAAAGTCACAAAATCGAAAAACAACATTCTCAAGGGAGAGGAGTTGCAAAACATTCCGCCATTACATTAATAAATAAGTCTCTGAATCTTTTACAAACGCGAAGACGTAGGCCTATAAATTAAATTTGAATATAGTAGGACGCGAAACTACATCTGCCGACGCTGTACACATCCACGTCTCTCATCACTACACCACAGTGAACAGGCAAAAGTCTCAACAACAATGATTTTCATCTTAGGATCTCTTGTAGGCTTTTACCGCGCAATATGTCATTAGCAGAAGTCTATTTATAACCAGTCGAACCGATTGATGTATTTATGATAAATCTTCACCGTGTTGTTGCCTTGAAACGGCATGCTACATAGTATGCAAGTTATGCGAGGGGGCGTCCAGTAAATAAAGCAACACATTTTTTTTCTGACAGCAGAGTGGTTTTATTCAGGCTACCAATACACCATATTATTTCCTATATTATAAGCTATAAAACAATGTTTTTTACATAATGTCCATTCAGTGCGACGGCGTTACGCCACCCTATTGGGAGTGCTTATATGCCCGCATGGTATCACTACACTATCCTCTCATCATCCACCCACTGCTTCCCGCGAAGTGCCCCTTTCACTAGTTCATACACATGGAATTCGGAAGATGCGTGATCCGGATTACTGGGTGCATGAGGAAGAACAGTCCGATGGAGCTTTGTGAGTGTCTCCCGGTTGCGCTGATTAGGGTGAGGCCTTACGTTGTCATGGAGAACGAGTAGGGGGACATTTGTATTTTTGTGGGGACAAATACGCTGAATTCGTTTCTTAAGACTTCTGAGGATACCTTAATGCACTTAACAGTTGATCATTGTACCATGAGGGAGAACACCAAACCAGAAAACCTCCTTCAGAGTCCCGGAAGACCCTCATTTTGACTTTGCCTGATGAGGGTGCGGCTTAGAACTTATTCTTCTGAGGAGAGGGGGTGTGGCGCCACACCATAGTGTGTCATTTTGTTCCCTGTATGAAATAATGAACCCATGATGAACCCATGTCACGAGCAGCCTCGTAACGTGTAAGCAGTTCAGCACGGATGATCCTTCGGTTTTTTTTGTGATCTTCTACTACTTGGTGAGGAACCCATCGGGCAAATACGTAACCGGTGGACGAGTGTGTCAGCACTACCAACAGAGACGTCCAGTTGCGCAGTAGGGTATTTGATCGTGATCCGTCGATCACCTCAAATGAGACTGTCCGCACGTTTCAACATTGCAGGAGTCACGGCAGTGTGTGACCGGCCGGCACGCGGGAGATCGGACACATTTCCGCGAACTTGTTGCGATGATAACAGACACATCGTCCAACGAATCACTGTGCTTTTGATCGCTGCCGACCTATTTGACATTCAGCAAGCCCCTATGAATGGTTTTCCACCAACAGAAACACTGTGATTGCTCTCTGCCCGGAAGGAACCTCCATTACAGAAGGCATTTTTAAGGCTACATAGAGCGCTGCCACCTGTCGGAACTTCATGAAACTATAGGGGCTGAAGAGGAAATATTGCACGATGTCCAATAAGAAATTCGGAATTTCTTCAACATAAACGGGCCGAGGAAAACTTGTTGCATTAGTTACTGAGCGCCTGTCATAATACTAAAATACAAAAACAAGATACGACGAGATCCGAAGTGTCGTCTACATTAATTGTACTCCTATCAAGTTTCAGGGAAGACATATGATTTTGACATTAGTTCAGAGCAAGCTTTGACTGACAGTACCTTTACCCATCCACTTTATCACGCAGCCTCCCCCCCCCCCCCCTCCAGCCCCCACCCCTCCCGCTATGGCTGTGTTGAGTGCTGTCGTTCTGACAGTTCAGTGTGTACCATAACAGATGCCATGTACCTGCCAACAAACAAACAAATAATTACATAATTCTTTCGTTTTCGAAGTAATAATTAAAACTTTGTGACTAGCTTCCGTAATATATCCGGGAAAAGAAACTGCACACCGATTACTACACCCACTCTCAAACAATGTTTGAGAATGTTCTTTTTATTTTGCGGGGGGTGGGGGGGGGGTGGGGCGGCAAGAAGAGACATTTCCTTCCTCGTAGAGTCTGCACAGTTCTTAGCAATTTCCAGAAAAATGTCTGGACTGAAAATTTTGTGTTAACCAGTGTAACGGAAATCACTATAGCTTCAGCAAACTTTACACATCTTTGGTTAGTTTAATTGTCTGGCTGTTGCTGAGTAAGTATGCCGTCTCCTGGTGAGGAGACAGTTTCGGCACTGTTTCACAGGTTCTGAACATTGCCAAGTTGCCCAATGATTGCTCCGTCGGTTCCTCCCACAGCCGTTACCAAAAGGCAGATCAAACAGATAGCACATCATAGATGTGACTGCAGTATTCCGAAATGTCGTCTGTCCCCAATTCCCACAACGACAGTCCCATACCCAGCTGCACAATTCAGTCACAATAGTTTCTTTGCTTTTGTCTAAGTCCAGATGAGACTCGTCAAATCTTGCTCACAGTACACTGTAGCAGACTGCGAAGAAAAAGGCCATGCTATAACGTACATGTACACAAATGCATCACTCAAATGAAGAAATAATTCTTCTGAGCAAGAAAAGAAGTGGAAAAAATTGTGAAATGTACAGGTGCCGAAAGTCTCCTCTCTTGGAGATGACGGTTCATGGAATGTTAACGGTAACCGGAGAAAAGCTACAATATATGTTAATATTCCCTTTCTTTTCCTTCACTGACGAGTCGTACTTAACACTTCATAAGTTTTTACGTTACTGCTGCCTACAAAATAATCATTTGAATATTATTCCGGCTCTGACAATCGGTATGGGAACAATCTGTTTTCTGATTGGTTTGATGCAGCTAAACACTAATTCCTTTCCTAAGGCAATCTTTTCGTCTCATATTCACGGTAGCATTTGCACCTAATGTTCTCAGTTATTTATGAATACTCCAATCTTCGTCTCCACCTACGCATTTTATTCAGAAACTGCGCTTTTGCTGTTGTCAGTTTCCGTCTTATATTTCCTTTATTTCTGCCATCGTCAGTTATCTTGCTGCCGAAATGTTTCACTGCTAATGCGGTTCTCTGCGCATTGGCTTACGCCATTCGAATATACTCTTTTGGCCTTATTTTACTTTTTTATGTTCATCTTATAAACTCCTTTTGAGACACCACATATTTTGTTCAAATTATTGTCCACGATCTTTGGCGCCTGTGTTAGAATTACAATGTAAGGAGCAAATCAAGAAATTTTTTCTCGAGAATCTTTATTCGTTACCCAAATTTCTGCTTTGCTTTCTTTACTGCTTGCTCCATGTACAATCTGAATAACATTTGAGATATGCTGCAACCCTGCCTCACTCCCTTCTTAGTTACTGTTCTCTTTCATGTCCCTTGGCTCTTAGAAGTGCCCTCCGACTTCTGCTCGAATTTTAAATAGTAGTCCACTCCCTCTGTTTTAATGCAAATAACTTCATTTAGACACTGAAGAAAATTTCATAGCATTGATTTCTCTTTATAGTAACCTTATAAATCAGCTTATCTTACGGCGTGTACACCACAAACATACTGTATAACTTTGACTGCAGTCGTAAGAGAAAAAATATTCATTCTACATCTATATCTATGCTTTGCAGTCGACCTTAGCGTGTACCACTCTCAGTTCCCCTCTTTCCTATTATAACCGCGAGTAGTTTCCGGTATGAATGACTGCTAGTGACCCTCTGTGTGGTCGAATCTCTCTGATTTTATCTTCATGGTCTTCCCGTGAGATATACGTAGGAAGAAGCAACACACATTGCCGGAAAAAAATTAGTACACCCATAGGTTTCCAATTCACTCAAAATTTATTGTTACACCATTGCAAATCGAATGCTTTGAAATGATTACATTTACAGATTAATAGCACAAGCGGCTCTGACGTACCAGGTATCGACCCATACCGAACACCCATATTAAACGCGGCGTAGCCACCACGGGCAATATAGGCGCTGACTCTGGCATCCAGTCGATCGTATAGATGGCGAATACTGTCCTGGCATACGTTATTCTACGCCTGCTCGCTCTTGGCTGTCATGTCGCACCAGTAACTTCACATCCCATACGTACTCGATTGGAGACAACCGCGGAGATCATGGAGGCCAGGAAAGTTGCATCACGTCTTGCAGAGCACGACGAGTTTCACGGACAGTGTGTGGGCGAACATTATCCTGCTGGTACAACACATCATCTTCCTGTTGCGAGAGCGGCAAATGAACGGGTTTAACAACATCCTGCAGGTACCGTGCGCTGGTTAGCGCCCCGTCCAGGAACACCAGAGGTGAACAACAGTTGTAGTTTGTCGCACCACAGACCATAAGGCCTCGGGTTGGACCAGTATGTCCTGGACGAATGCTCAAGACCGCACTCACCAAGTCTACGTGGTACGTTCCATTACTTGCGTGCAGGCAGACTATGGTTTCACCGCTGAAGAGCCGTGTACCTCGATGCTGTGGCGTGAGCGCAATAGTGGTTAGAGGTGAGCGTGCCCATAGCCCAACAGCTAATAACCACTTCACAACGGATGGTATTCACACGTCTATGCTCTTAAGTCCTCTTATCTGTGATGTGGTAACCGTACAACCTGCCACTGCTGCCATTACGATCATGACGGGCGTCTGTGCTGCGTCGATGTCCAGAACATCGTCTACAGGTGCGAGAATTATACCAGCAACGTTGTACAATTGACGCAGCTAGTCCCGCTTGTGTGGCAATTTTCCAAACGGACCATTGCACCACTCTGAATGCCACAATTTGACCCCTATCAGATTCGCTTGGTTGGCAGTAGGAAGCACGAGTGCGTCTCTGTGGCATGGTTGCGTGCTTGCTCCATACGTTTGCACCTGACTGAGCCTTCTGGCTGTGAGAACTCCCCATTACAGGGAAGACACAGATGGCGCTCTAATAGCTATCCCACTATGTCATCTGTTGGTGGACGACGTTGAAACCTTCGTCGGAACATCTTGTAACGTACCCTCTCTGTTATTGTTTTTACCCTCTCTGTTATTGTTTTTACCCTCTCAGTTATTGTTTTTGTTTTTTGTTATTGTTTTTTCTGTTATTGTAGTTGTAGAGATATTAAATTGTTGTAGCGGCTTGCTTAGTCAGCCGTACTTCGGAATTTTTTGACATTAAATGGAGCCTGAAACTTGTGTAATAAATACTTCGCGTGAAGTGCGATTTGCGGCATAAACAAAAATTAATTGCGGAGATGCAATCCACAGAATATTAACAAGAGAAGCTTTAGAACAATGCGCACGACTGACTGGACACATTCAGAGGGCACGTACATTCGCGTACGAGTGGTTGCAGTCTGATGAGAAAGATACATCTTAATTTTTTTTGTGTAAAATAATTACGTCGTAACACATTCGGAGATTGCGAACGTACAATCAGGGTAGAGGCACGTACTTTCTATCATTCCCCGTGGCCTGGGTAAAAGAATTGCAAATATTTAAATTTAAGAATATTTCTTTTTCATTCGGACTCCTATTTTTTATACGGAAAGGAAGATCGCAGGTTCAGAATGTCTCGGCAAAAACACATCGAAATTAATCTTGGCGGCCACCAAAGGCAAGTAGTGAGCACAATCACGTATCTCTATTGTTGAGCAGCGCCCGTAAAGATCGTCGCCTCCATCTAAAATTCGCCTTCTCGAATTAACAGAATAATGTGTACTCCATTGGTATGGGATTTAGGCTTGATCTTGACAGAAATTATAAAACACATTTTTCATCATTTAACACCTTCATTTAACACACACATAGACATGAAACTATACGGTACGTCTTTAAGCCAGCACATCAGAACAAAAAGGTAGTTAATACTAGAAGTAATAAAAGAATCTCGAAATTAGTCCTTTGTATCTCAATGATAAAAAAAGTTTTTTTAGAGTGTTCCTCTGGTAAGACAGTCGAACAAATTTTCTTCTTGTATCTTTGAGATTAAATTACAACAGTTTTAGTCCCTTTTCAATCTGCTACCCCAAGTGGCGTATGCCGTCATCGAATCAAGTATTTCCGTGAGACTTTGAGGCTTATTAAGCGCACCTGTAACGAAACGTGCTGCTCTTCTGTTGACATCATCAATTATATCTGGTAAAAATCCCCGACTGACGAGCAATATTCAGGTACTGGTTGAACGAGTGTTTCGTAGACTGCATTTCCTGAGGATTCTTCCAATGAATCTGTCTGACATCTTACTCACACGTGATGAAATTTTTTGTGTTCGTTCCACTTCCAATCGCTCCGCATGCATAATCCTTGATTTTTTTGGAAGTAACTGCTTCCAGTAACAGTTCCGCAATCGTGTAATCATACAATACAAACGATTCAATAGCAGAAATATTTTGTGAGATAGCATTACGAATCCGTCTGGCTGGTTGTGCTACATTAGACAAACGTAGTGGACTAGAGTGCTGGTATATTTCCAGTGAAGGCAAGATGATTAAGACTCACGGCATGGCGCGGGTGGGGGACTGTGGACGGCGAGTAGCCTCGCAGCCTGGCGTGTAGTGATACCATTGTCCGGTCAGCCGGCCCGTGAAATTGGATCGGAGCGATGCGGCGAGATAAAGTACAGGCAAAATACACGCTCGTACGCCGGGATGCATGCATATAGCGATATAGCGTGTACTGCAGGGGTCGGCGCGGCTATCCGTCATCTCCTCACCGGGGCGATTGGGCCTGTCCAGCCACACCCCTGCCCGTGCGCCAGAAATTAATACGTAAAACGCGTTTCAATTAATCATAAATTCGCGTAGAACTCCCCGGACAGCGATATATATATATATACGGCCGTGTTTGTGTATCCCACCCCCAGACGCCGCCCCTGTTGGCATTCAGAAGCGCCGCCGGCGTCACCCTCCTCCCACGCTGTGCCCGCACGCGCCGCGGCGACAGATCGATAGGTCGATAGATAGGTCCGTAACTGCTGTGGGCACCACGTCGCGCCCAGCAGTCAGCTCAAGTGTCTGGTCCAGGCGTGCTAGTGGGATCGCCGGTTCGGTTCTTTGCTGGCTCACGTACAGGGTAGTTGTAAAGTCTGTACCTATTTGTAACAATAAATATTTCAAAAGGTATACGTCACAGCTTTATTTCCACTGAATTCATTATCAGGGTTCACCATTTGGTTGTTAAGTTACTTTTCAACGAGTACTCCTCGATTCTCCAAACAAATTTGATTCTTATACGAAAGAATCGACGGCTTTTCTTAGAGTCTTAACTGGTCCATTTGAAACAGTTTACGAACATTTTGTTCAAGACTGTTAATATCGTTCGGTTTTAACTAGCATAGTTGTTCGTTAGCCCAACCCCAAAGGAAGTAGTCGCATGGGGTTAGATTAGGACAGCGTGCAGGTCATTCTGACGGTCTCCAGTGGCCAGGCCATCTGCCAAGGAAATTGTCATTGCGTGAACAGCAATTCCCTTCCGTTTCGTCACTCTTGAACCACGGGCCATACGGACGTTCGAAGCACATCCAAGTATCGTCCACCATACACGTTGGTGCCTAGGACGTTTGGAACGAAGAACCAGCTTTACGTCATCCAACACCGGGCGGATACGTTTGCTCTTGACTGCATTTTTTCAGCCGCTACATTTAGCTCCAAATCTTACCAATGCTGGCAAATGTTACGGTTCACAAAAACTCAAACGTGTAATACCGGTTTATTAGGTTACAGAATGTTGTTCTACAGATCGGGATAATCATCTTCTCAACCAAGCATAAGCTCGCAAAATTCCAACTTTCTTTGCACAAATGTGGCTACCCAATTAAAAAATAAAAAAAAATTAAAAAAATACAGACTTTTGGAAACGGTCGTTACAATGTGACGTTACAATTTCGTTTACCTAGCAGCTTATCTTGTTGACTTTGAAGGGCTCTGTTGAAAGATGTTCCGTACAACATTCGCATTGTCTTCCGGTATGGATGCTGAGGGTCTTCCAGAACGACTTGCATCTTCCACACTACCACTTGTCAATAACATCATATGACGGATTTTTTATTGTCTTAGGATTAATCGTTGAATTCCTCCCTCACTCGTGGCCCTACCAACTCTGAACTTGAATCACCGACTGTCAAACTTGATGATACCTGGCGGCAATTTTAGCTCTCTTTTTTACTGTGAGTACACCAACAATGTTTTTGATTTTCATTAAATCGGCACTTTAAATCATAAATGGTAATGCTCATATTAGTCAACGATTCTTCACGCCAACTAGAGCGGATGCTATTTTCTAGGAGAATCGCAATTAATAATAGGAATTCAGTTTCCAACCACCATGTATATTAACCCATTAACAAAACATTATGTTGCCACTTATCTTACAACAGCAATTCTCGCCGCCACGTACACAATAAGTTGAGTGAAGACTACTACAAAAGCCGGCCGGAGTGGCCGAGCGGTTCTAGACTCTTCGGTCTGGAACCTCGCGACCGCTACGGTCGCAGGTTTGAATCCTGCCTCGGGCATGGATGTGTGTGATGTCCTTAGGTTAGTTAGGTTTAAGTAGTTCTAAGTTCTAGGGGACTGATCACCACAGATGTTAAGTCCCATAGTGCTCAGAACCATTTTGAACCTAATTTACCCCTACCTCCATCCCCTACTCAGCAGTGCATATCAATATACAGTTCCCAAAACAAAGTAACTCGTAGCCCAATCCGTGTACGAGCAGCCAAATATTAACCTACGTAATATAAAGAAATAAATGGTTCAAATGGATCTGAGCACTATGCGACTTCTGAGGTCATCAGTCACCTAGAACTTAGAAGTAATTTAACCTAACTAACCTAAGGACGTCACACACATCCATGCCCGAGGCAGGATTCGAACCTGCGACCGTACAGAAATAATTTTAGTTAAAAGTAAACAACGGAAAAATGCTCCTACCAGATCAAAAAGTGACGGATATGATCCTGTTATAAAGACTCCGACTGAAAAGTGCGGTATCAGCTTCCCGACTGTATCTTCCATAGCACCTTTAAAAATATTTCCAAAATTCTGGGTCTTTCTAACAAGCAGCTCAAATCTCACTCGCACAAGCTCTCCTAACTGATGCTTGCTCACATCCACTAGTCTAGTGCCGTAAGTTGCTCGTACCCATACACTCTCACATGTCCTTCTAACTCGGTTATTCAGCCCAACGTATTGTCATTATCTTTTTTATGTCTCTCTAGTTATCACTGTCTCCGTCTGACAACCTCAGTCTCTCCCGTTCTGTCCTGCTACTACTGCCTCCTCCATCACTATCTCCCTCTTTCCCTCTCCTGCTGCTTCTACCTTATTCATCCCGTCCCCCTGCTATTGTCTCTTCCCATTGTCACAATCTTTCTCTTCCTTGTTGTCGTTATCATAGACTTTGTCTCTCCTTATCACTGGCTCTCACTCACTTCCACTTTGCTCTTTATCCCTCTACCACTGGCATTGTCTCCTTCACTCTTTTCCTAATGCTCTTCTGTCACTGTCAACTGACACAGTGTTCCTCTCTTTCTTTCACATTGTCGTTGTTCCCTTCGCTCTTTCTACACCACAGCCACTGGCTACTATCTTAAGGTACTTATTACACTACTGGAAATTAAAATTGCTACACCAAGAAGAAATGCTGATGATAAACGGGTATTAATTGGACAAATATATTATACTAGAACTGACATGTGTTTACATTTTCACGCAATTTGTGTGCATAGATCTTGAGAAGTCAGTACCCAAGACAACCACCTCTGGCTGCAAAAACGGCCTTGATACGCCTGAGCATTGAGTCAAACAGAGCTTGGATGTCACCAAACACGGATGCGACCATCATGATGCTGTAAACAGAATCTGGTTTCATCCGAAAAAATGACGTTTTGCCATTCGTGCACCCAGGTTCGTCGTTGAGTACACCATCGTAGGCCCTCCTGTCTGTGATGCAGCGTCAAGGGTAACCGCAGCCATGGTCTCCGAGCTGATAGTCCATGCTGCTGCAAACGTCGTCGAACTGTTCGTGCAGATGGTTGTCGTCTTGCAACGATCCCATCTGTTGACTCAGGGATCGAGACGTGGCTGCACGATCCGTTACAGCCATGCGAATAAGATGCCTGTCATCTCGACTGCTACTGATACGAGGCCGTTGGGATCCAGTACGGCGTTCCGTATTACCCTCCTGAAACGACCGGTTTCATATTCTGCTAACAGTCATTGGATCTCGACCAACGCGAGCAACAATGTCGCGATACGATAAACCACAATTGCGATAGGCTACAATCCGACCTTTATCAAAGTCGGAAACGTGATGGTACCCATTTCTCCTCCTTACACGAGGCATCACAACAGCGTTTCACGAGGCAACGCCGGTCAACTGCTGTTTGTGTATGACAAATCGGTTGGAAACTATCCTCATGTCAGCACGTTGTAGATGTCACCACCGACGCCAACCTTGTGTGAATGCTCTGAAAAGCTAATCATTTGCATATCACAGCATCTTCTTCCTGTCTATTAAATTTCCCGACTGTAGTACGTCATCTTCGTGGTGTAGCAATTTTAATGGCCAGTAGTGTATTTTTCCCTCTCTTTCCCATTGCCACTGTTTCTTTGGATCTAAGCATAAAAAAAAGCGCGAATAAGTTCGCATGCCAAAATCTCTGGGAAAAATTCTTAAGGTTTTGAGGAAGTTAGAATAAAGCAGGTGGTATCCCTCTTTTCCGTCTGTCTTTTGAACAGAAGCATATTCACCTTTTTTGTTTGAAGCCATTTGAATACTTTTCCCACGTGACTGTAACAAGAAATATGTCACAAACTTTGCCAACTATTGTATTACTTATTTTTTTAGCGACATGTGTCGAGGCAATATCTCATCTTGAGGCTAAATGGCATTACACAAACTACTTTACAATAAGGTCTTACTGATGTTACATAGTCTTTTCGTAAATGCTGTGGTCATCCTGTGGAAGAAAAGAAAACTTAGTAAGAGGTGATGTCACTTTGGAAGCTGGACTGGTGTTTGCACGAAAATGTTTTGTAACGGTAACTCACTTTGTTCTTCTGGCGTCGCAGTCTCATTGTGATGCGCTGACGTTTTTCCATTTCTGCGGCTCTCTTGGCTTTCTTAGTCACTGTTCACAAATTGTCGCTAACGTAGCAGTAACTTGGAAACACGATCACAAACAATTCTGTAGTGCAATGGACAAACTGGCGTTCGAAATACAGCTGGTTTCGACCTGACTATAGACTTGTAGATCTATGTGGTGTCAGATGTTTACATGTCTTCTGCACGTCTTGTTATCGTATTATGGATGTAATTTGACGAAATACATTACAAATTTAGCACCTGTTGCAATATTATTGAAAACATTATGATATAAACCTTTACATCTTGTTTTGCTCCGTTATGAGCATTTTTCTGCTGGTTTCCTTCTTTTCTCTGCCACAGTAGGGAACATTTCTCTTATAAAAAAAAAAAAAAAAATACTTTAAGAGTGAGTAAAATTTTGGCAGTTTACTTCTGTGAAATTCAAAAAAACTAATTTCATACCTAAGATTGGTTTTCACGTGCACCAACTTTTCCCATGGTCCGTAGTTCGTGGTCTAGTGGCTAGCGTTGGTGTCTCTGGATCACGAGGTACATGGTCGGGGATCTTCTCCGCCCTGGGGATTGGGTGTTCGTGTTGTCATCATCATCATTATCATCATCATCATCTACATCATCATTCGTGACAGCGGCTTCATTGGTTTGTGTAAAAATTGCACTGTGTAAAAATTTGGACTTTCTACAGGCGCTGATGACCGCGCAGTTGAGCGCCCCACAAGCCAAACATCATCATCACTTTTTGCAATGTCTTCAGTACCAGAAAAAAACCTCGTATACAGCAAAAGTTCCAGCCTTGGCTGTGCTTAGCCGTCTTGGAATCTGCGGTTAGGTACTAAGTACAGTCGCTATAACTTCCTGAACCAGGCCTGTCAGTGAACTTTCGCTTGACCGTGCGGCATCCGGCAGTCTTCCACCCCCATGAAGCTGTATTCGCAGCGACAGGTGTGACGCTAATCCCTACCAGAGAACCCGGCAGTTCACAGTACGACACTGCCATTCCACCGGGCGTTTATAGTTAAGCGGCAGCACCACACCCGCCGTCGAAATAACCTTGATTAAGCGTAGTGACCAATCAGTCGCACAGCAGCCGCAAAGCCAATATTCCAGAGATTGAAGTTACAAAGAAACTAATGACACAGAAGGCTTTTCGCGCAAACGCAAACAAATTCGATTCCCGGAGTACTTTATGGCGAACGAAATTGCAAAACACATGCGCAGATTTTCGATTACAGCGGTTCCGCGGACAGCACTGCTCTCCACATCGGCTCCGGCATACGAATCCGGAAATTGCATTATCGTGCCGATTCTGCTGAAAGATAATGCACATTTGGCGTTAATATTCAAATCGGAACGGGTGATACAATTTGCGATCCCAGCGGCGAACATAATACTATCTGATACCGCAAGTCTCTTGCTTGCGGCGGCGACGACTGTAGAAAAAGAGAATAAGTAAAAAATAAAATAAAAGTGATACGTGGGATTGGGCACATTTTGTAATCTAGCAGTTTCCAAAAAACAACAAAAAGATACGTGTTTTGCCTATCTATCTGGTAAACAGTACAGCCGCTGGTATGACCAATGGACCAATGGTACAGTGTAGTTTATATCTGCTGTGTCCTCATTTCTTTGCATGTCGACACAATGCAAACAATGATACTGTACCTTGCGGATTTACATTATCCACCAGTTTACACACTCAATATTGATTCTAGACTGCTGTAGCTACAGAATGCGGGCTAGTGAACCTTAAGATATACACATACCGCAAAGAAGTCCTCATTTTTCGTGAGCAGTTGCAAAATATGTAATATCCTGTTTATTTCACGATAGATTTCCGTGTATAAGCCATTCTCCTGCGGTTTCATAATGTGCTGTGATCTTAAATCGAACCACATGCTGCGAAAGTATTTGACACCATCAAAGCTCATGGTTGTCCACGTCTTTATCAAACAGAGCACATGATGACGCTGGAAAATGTGATTTTCTCATACCTGTACTACTAGACAGCGTAAGTCTTATCAATGTTTAAAAACCTTCGAAGAGGCGTAAATTACTTTGAGGCAAATACTTTACGACATACAGGGTCGTAAATGTCGGGAAATACCGTAAAAGTGAATGACAAATGTTGAACATGTGACGTCACTGGATGACATACCTCGCCGCACGTGCAGCATTTGAGCCTATTGCACTTGATCATCCCAACCGAAGTCAATTTTCAAGCTGGTGTCGTTCCCGGCCTACGTGCGCGACTTCAGCGCGTGGGGTTCAGGTTTTGAGTCTTACATCTCGCACGTAGCAATTCTTTTTTCATTGCGTTGGACAATTACGTGTTTATTAATTTATTTATGGGCCTCGCGAGTTCCGCTGGTTTATTGCAAGGTATAGCACAACAAAAACCTACCGTATTGCATCACAAGTAAAGAGTGTAAGCTTGTAAGCTTACACTTTATTGACACATTATTAATAAAGAAAGCGTAGTTCGTTTATTGATAAAGAAGCAATTCGGAAGCTTACAAGCTTACACTCTCTACTTGTGATGCAATAAGATATGTTTTTGTTGTGCTATACTTGCATCGTTATAGCGAGGAAGATTTTGTAACTTATACGTTTATAACAGGTCACATTCACAAAATGTGTTCGAAATTTGAACTGTTTGCTCGAACACAAGTATAGCATAGCTCAACTATCCTTTCACGGTGAAGAGCAACCGCTTTTCGTGTGGGGAGGTATGTCATCTGGTGACGTCACAGGTTCAACATGTCTCATGCATTTTTTGGGGTATTTCCCGGCATTTGGGAGCCCATGTGTCTTGTACTATATTACTTGTCTCAGGGTCATCTACGTCGTTTCCATGGTTTTTAGACGTTAATAAGTATCACCCTTTGTGAAGACAAGACGAGGTTTAACGTTATTAGAAAAAATTGTTGAAGAGCTCTTGACCGATTTACTTCAAATTTTTACACGATGCTCTAATAAAAATTCGGATGGACTTAGGGTATATATCTTTAAACGTAGATAATACGTAAATCCATATACTTGGTATCTCTCCTAAAAGTCGTTAGGTGCTTACTCTCTGGTATTTTGGCAAGTATTTGCAATAACGTTTTTTTTTTTTTTTTTTTTTTTTTCAGAGTGTAGCTGGAGTCAGCCGAAACAAATACTGCTCATCACATCTTTGCTGCGACATCGAGACTGGACGGAAATCGCCGGTTTGCTTCCCGTTAAAAATAAAACAGTTTTTGAAGCGGGACGTTACCTGTCAGTTCGGTAGAGCGGTCCCAGATTGTTCTACTGCGATATTATTTTTATCATGTAAACAGCGACAGTAAGACATGAGGTATAAATCGGTACTCCAGCAGCGATTAATCAGCGCTGTTGCTTGGCGATGGCATTCATTGAGGGCTGGGACTGTGCTGTCGCCGCCTGAGTACTCGCTATTCCTCATGTTTTAATGTCTCTGTTATTGCATATCGATAAAAGGAATATCGCAGCAAACTAATTGGTACGCTCTGTCGAATGGGATCGTAAATTTCGGTTTAAAATCGATTTTTTTAATGGGAAGCAAACGGAGATTCCCATCGACTCTGGGAGTCACACGAGATACATCTGAGCAGTATTTGTTTGGAATGACGCGAGATACACATCCGCAAAGCAGGATCGAAAAAAGAAACTGCTGTAACATCAGAGATTGATTGATTCATTTGGGAGAGGGGGCCAAACAGCGAGGTCATCGTCTCCATCGGATTAGGGAAGGATGGGAAGGAAATCGCCCGTGCCCTTTCAAAGGGACCACTCCGGCATTTGCCTGAAGCGATATAGGGAAATCATGGAAAACAAAAATCAGGATGGCCGGACGCGGGCTTGAACCGTCACCCTCCCGAATGCGAGTCCAGTGTGGTAAACACTACGCCACCTCACTCCGTAACGCCAAGGAAAAAGGGCCTGATGACACCCTGTATATAATAAACTTTGTTATCAAACATCTCGAAAAGCTCTTGAGCTTTTTACGTCTAACTTTTATGCGATACTGTAACAGAAATTCGGAAAGATATACAACACTACTAGCCATTGAAATTGCTACACCACGAAGATGACGTGCTAGAGACGCGAAATTTAACCGACCGGAAGATGATGCTGTGAGATGCAAATGATTAGCTTTTCAGAGCATTCACACAAGGTTGGCGCCGGTAACGACACGTACAGCGTGCTGACATGAGGAAAGTTTCCAACCGATTTGTCATACACAAACAGCAGTTGACCGGCGTTGCCTCGTGAAACGCTGTTGTGATGCCTCGTGTAAGGAGGAGAAATGGGTACCATCACGTTTCCGACTTTGATAAAGGTCGGATTGTAACCTATCGCAATTGTGGTTTATCGTATCGCGACATTGTTGCTCGCGTTGGTCGAGATCCAATGACTGTTAGCAGAATATGAAACCGGTCGTTTCAGAAGGGTAATACGGAACGCCGTACTGGATCCCAACGGCCTCGTATCAGTAGCAGTCGAGATGACAGGCATCTTATCCGCATGGCTGTAACGGATCGTGCAGCCACGTCTCGATCCCTGAGTCAACAGATGGGGTCGTTTGCACAACAACCACCATCTGCACGAACAGTCGACGACGTTTGCAGCATCATGGACTATCAGCTCGGAGACCATGCCTGCGGTTACACTTGACGCTGCATCACAGACAGGAGGGCCTGCGATGGTGTACTCAACGACGAACCTGGTTGCACGAATGGCAAAACGTCATTTTTTTTTGGATGAATCCAGGTTCTGTTTACAGCATCATAATGGTCGCATGCGTGTTTGGCGACATCGCGGTGAACGCACATTGGAAGAGTGTATTCGTCATCGCCGTACTGGCGTATCACCCGGCGTGATGGTATGGGGTGCCATTGGTTACACATCTCGGTCACCTCTTGTTCGCACTGACGGCACTTTGAACAGTGGACATAACATTTCAGATGTGTTAAGACACGTGGCCCTACCCTTCATTCGATCCCTGCGAAACCCTACATTTCAGCAGGATAATGCGCGACCACATGTTGCAGGACCTGTACGGGCCTTTCTGGATACAGAAAATGTTCAACTGCTGCCCTAGCCGGCACACTCTCCAGATCTCTCACCAATTGAAAACGTCTGGTCAATGGTGGCCGAGCAACTGGCTCCTCACAATACGCCAGTCACTACTCGATGAACTGTGGTATCGTGTTGAAGCTGCATGGGGAGCTGTACCTGTACACGCCATCCAGGCTCTGTTTGACTCAATGCCCAGGCGTATCAAGGCCGTTATTATGGCCAGAGGTGGTTGTTCTGGGTATTGATTTCTCATTATGTATCCATCCAAATTACGTGAAAATGTAATCAAATCTAAGTTCTAGTATAATATATTTGTCCAATGAATACCCTTTTATCATCTGCATTTCTTCATTTCTTCTTCGTGTAGCAATAAGTCAGAGTATTATCAGGAGTAAGGGCGCAACCCATCAGAGGAGTAAATGTACAGGGAACATCATATTACTATCATGGACGTCATAAAGGTCGATGAAGTAATTATATGCTGCCCTGTAAATGTCACGTTGTGACGTCAGTACCGGACGATCGCTGTGAGAGAGGGACACAACATATACTCGTTTTCGACGCGCCCGCGGCTGTATAATATAAGGACGTGAATTCAAGCAATAGGATTGAGCGGGGCATCTTCAGTCCTTCCATTTCTTGCCTGTTTAACTGAACAACATCCATAATACTTGATGGAGCTTGTCTGCTGCCTTCATAAAGTTGTCGTAAGACTGAGTAATAAAATTCCTGTGTCTGCGGGAAATTCCTCGATCTCTCAGCGGCGTAACGCAATAACGCTTTTCGGATCAGCGGTTTTGTATGCTTCTCCATAAGAGAAGCATAAAGATCCCGGCCACGTAAGCTAGGGTCGAAACTTCTCTCACGATAACGTCCGGGGAGGAGTCCTTTAAACGATATGTGTTCGTCATCCAGGTGGACGACACAAGTTTTACTTGTTGCGACACATGGTTTAAGTGTACAGATACGCACGGTGGTCAGTGAGACAACTGTGTATTATTTCTATCATTAACAGTGGCTCACATAAAAGTCAGAAAATTAAAACGATCGATTCTGCAGTGTGGCTGTGAAATGCGTATACCTGACGAGAGGAAGAGGTCAATACATCGTGTATTTGCGAGGAGCGCACCAAATCATCTAGTTCCTTGCTGAAATTAAAATTGACGGTGATCCACGGGACTCAAAGCACAATTAGAAGCCCACTTAACAGAAGTTGCTGCGGAAATTTACGCAATAAATGAATTATATCCTCAGGCGCTCTGTATGTGGAAGGGACATTAAGAAGAGATAAAGTAATGTCACAGAACGTGCAGCCTATCTCCCGCCATTGTCAAGAAATTCGAAATCCGTCAATGGTACTCCATCTCTGTAAAATAACGCAGAAATAGTTCAGGTGCCACGTTGAAGATGGTAGAAACAACGTAAAAAGAGCTGGATCCCTCTCCTCCATCCTCATTAAGATTTTTTTCTCTTTTCGCGACGCCACATGCTCGGGTTGAAAAACATGTTCGTTGTAGCTCTGCCGGAAAGCGACTGCAGCAAGTGGTAACGGGGAAGCACGAAGATAATCAGAAGAGGTTCGCTATCAAGCGTAGAGGGAAGTGCCGACACTCCACAAGTTCACGGTGCGGCTCCTGAGAACCGACGTCTTCCATTGGAACACTTGTGCCGATCTGGGTCTGAATAGGAGCGTCTGCAGTGTGCTTACCCGCCTGAGGATGCAGAAGAAGGGTGGTAATAGGTTACAGTCACAGAGACAACCGGAAAGTAGGTCGATATAGTACGGAGCTCAGGAACAGTTCGATCATCATAAAATCTTGAGGAGGTGGTCTCGGTCTCGGGAGATACATCGGAGGCGGCGTTGGACGCTTTCGGATCTTGAATAGCAGCTGACATGTTATCATCCTGTCTGAACTCGGTGAGGGGGGAGGCATATTCCAACGGATTCTTTTCAGTAGGGCAGAGAAGGGAAGACGAATTGCCTGACTCCGCACTATCATGCGTCTGTCTAGTTTTAAGTGGAAGTGGCGGCGGCGCTGAAGGTACAACGGCGAAGTCCTTACGGGAGATTTAGGGCGGAAATTCACTAGCGCCATCAAGCAATGGCTCGCGTTATCTCTTGCTATCTTGGTTAGGCACAGTGGGAATCACTTGGGGAGCGAGGTCCACTAAGGCACAATGGCTATCACTTGGGGAGCGAGGTCCACTAAAGTTAGCCCTTTACGATGATCATAAATGGACTTTAAGACCGTGAAAGGACGTGGGCAATTTTATGCGGAAGTGTCCTCTCTCATAACGTATAAAACTGGTTCCTACTTATCCTTCGTAAATTATGTGTGCTCAATATCCATACATCTCCAAATGAGAGGGGATATTCCGTTTTATCACAGTGTCAACTGATCGATCACCAGTATACATTTGTAAATTGCGTTGACCATACCAGCGTTCCATACGTCACCGAACGGAAGCAGAACGGTGTTCAGGAGAGTGTCAACAACTTCAGGCTGAAGGTTAAACACCCTGAAATTCGCACATTCCGCCTCTGCATTTGCCAGACTAACTAGAACTATATAACTATAAGAACAAGCGTTATGATGGCAAGGGACTTAGTGTTACAATTGTGATGAGTGAAAGGGACTTTTGTGTTCATGCCGCAAACGGAGTCTGTCAACCCGAAGTGCGTCTAGAAATTTGACACAAAACTATACAATTCAGATTCTAAGGCCAGCCGTTGTGGCAGAGCGGTTCCTGGGCGCTTCAGTCCGGAGCCATGCGACTGCTACGGTCGCTGGTTCGAATCCTGCCTCGGGCATGGATGTGTGTGATGTCCTTAGGTTAGTTAGGTTTAAGTAGTTCTAAGTTCTAGAGGACTGATGACCTCAGATGTCAAGTCCCATAGTGCTCAGAGCTATGTGAGCTATCAGATTCTAAGGAAGCCGTATGAACCTCTTCGAAGTTACCTTGATCGTGTCTACAAGCGAATCATGAATTTCTAACGTACCTGGCTGTACATGTCCCATCTAAAACCGACAATGCCTACACATGAAATGTCACTGGGAGCCACGGACGATATCAGCTAGCAAGAAAACGCCGGATCGAAATTGGCTCACAAACGCGAGACGCTGAGAGACAAACAACGATGTAACAGACTCCCAAGAAACTACAGAGAAACCAGGAAACTCTCACAGCGCTGGGAAAAAGACAGAATCTACTCACTCAATGTGCGAAGCAGGAATGGCCCCTAGACGGCGGATACCCTGCATTTATGAAATGACATTTTCGCCGGACAGGCGTAAGTTTTAGGATCTCTAATTCACTCCACGATCGATTATGGCGTGTATACCATTCCCAAGTGATTTTGAAAAAGAATGAAGCCTATAATAACCTAAAATAAATTCACAATTTACCACATCATTTGACACCATTAATATACGTAAACTAACGAACGCTGCAATTGCTGAATATGTAATGCAAGTATTTATACATATTAATCTCCACTCTCCCCCTCTCTGTTCAACACTTCCTTTCTCTTTGACCATCTCCTCCTTCTCTCTCTGTCCAATATTCAGGGTGTAAATTTTAAGTTGACAAACCAGAATAACTCGAAAAATAAGCTTCACACGAAAATATGTGTAGAATCCCAAGTTGATTATTTTCGAGGGGGACATTTGCTGGAGCTAAAACTAGCGCGCCACCCCCAACCCCCTGGAGGTTGGGCGAGATGCAACTTTAAAATTTCAAATGGGAACCCCCATGGGAATCAGATTCTACATAAAAAACTACGTACATTTTGTCTTAAACATTTGTTTTGATTCCTGGTAGTTGGAGCTGTAATTCAAGAAAATCCATGTTCTCATTTTTGCGTGGAAAATGGTTACCAAATCTTAAACGGAAATACGTTCATCTTTAGTTAGCGAGTGGGTTAGTGGTTTCCTCAGGTAGTCTTTTACTTTGTTTGCTCTGTGAGTTAATGTGTTCACTCGTTAGTAAGTAGGATAATGGTTGGTTAGTTAGCTAGTCGGATGATTTGTTTGGTAATTAAAAGTTGTGTGGCCTCATGACCACGAAACAAACAAAATTTATCCGAATCTGCGGAAAAAATTAATATTTGGGTCAACATTTGTAAAACTCTGATTCCTCTCTCTCAAACCCGATCCTACTGGAAAGAGGGAGAGTTTTAGTTTTAGCGAATCAAAATTTGCGAAGTAAATAAGTACTTTTTATTTATCCGTAACCATTTTCCACGCAAAAATGAGAACATGGATTTTCTTGAATTGCAGCGCCAACTACCAAGAACCAAAACAATTTTGTAAGACAAAATGGGAATTCATTTTGATGCATACCACGTATATGCTAATACTGAATGAAAAATGGCTGCTGAATTTCATTACGAATTATGCTGTGCATCCCCGTGATTGTGCACTTCCCGCCGTGTTTCCAGAAGCACACTGTAGATTTGAAGCTTTGAGATAAATATTTAGCTTATAAAAAAAGGGAAGCATGGCTGGCACACGGGTGTGCAGTTTGGTGGGTATTACTTCTACCGGGCAAGTCGGTTACTTTCTTCATCTCTAAATATGCTATCGTACGTTATTAAGTTCCCCATTCCACGATTCCTTCATCAGACAAAAACTGTTATCAGCAACGTATGGCTATAAACTATTCTCAAGATATGTTTCGTAATTTTTTTAACCATTTACAGACTTTGGAGGAAGTGACTTAAGCATTTTTAGCGAGTCGGTTAAACGATTGACCGCTTCATAAGTTTCTTGTAACAACAGGAAAAATTTAGGCAAACATTTTTCAGCCATTGTGATAGAATACTGCGCCGTGTACGAATGCGTTATTTCATGTATACCATCAACTTCGACAAGGATTCGTTTTTCTTCCTTATGCGATAATGTGCGTCGAATGTTCGTATTCGCAACACTCTTACTCGGAAACGTTTTCGTACAACGAGGCTTAAAAATTTAATTATTTACTAATCGAAGTCCATCGACAAATTTATTTACCTGTCCTGTTGTTATTCCTTATCGACCTACTTGACTTATTAACCCTCCTTTTCCTTTCAATTTCGAAATGAAAACATACAAATGGAAATAAAATAATGCATTTAGCGTTTACCTCCAGGATACATAAGTGGCAGTCAAAACGTTCCTTTCATCCATTTCTAGAAAAATATGCGTTTGCTGACACTTTTCTTTTTTGTCCCCCCCTCAGTCTTCTGACTGGTTTGATGCGGCCCACCACTAATTGTTCTTCTGTGCCAACCTCTTCATCTCAGAGTAGCACTTGCACCATTTGTCCCCAATTATTTACTGGATGTATTCCAATCCCTGTCTCCGTTCACAGTTATTAATCTCTAACGCTTCCTCCAGTAGGATGTAAGTTATTCTCTGATGTCTCAAAACATGTCCTACCATCCTGTCCCTTCATCTTGTCAGTATTTTCCATATATTCCTTTCCTCGGCGATTCTACGAAGAATCTCCACATTGCTTACTTTATCAGTCCACCTAATTTTCAGCACCATGTTGTAGCACCACATCTCATGAGCTTCTATTCTCTTCTGTTCTAGTTTTCCCACAGTCCATGTCTCGATACCATACAATCCTGAGTTCCAAAAGTACGTTCTCAGAATTTCTTTCTCAAACGAAAATCCATGTTTGATAATAGTAGATTTCAGGAATGCACTTTTATCCATTGCTAGTCCGCCATTTACGTCATCATTGCTCCGTCCATTATGAGTTATTTTACTACTTACGTAGCGGAGTTCCTTAACATCATCAACTTCGTGATTACCTACGATGTTAAGTTTGTCGCTGTTCTCATTTCTGCTGCTTCTAATTATTTTCGTCTCTCTTCGATTTATTCTCAGCCCATCGTCTGTACACATTAGAGTGTTCATTCCATTCAACAGATCCTGTAATTCTTCTTCACTTTCACTGAGGCTACCAATGTCATCAGCGAATGCTATCATCGATATCCTTTCGCCTTGAATTTGAATTCCACTGAAGAACCTTTCTTTTATTTCCGTGATTGCTTCTTCGATTTATAGATTGAACAGTAGGTGGGAAGACTACATTCCTGTCTTACACGCTTTTTGATTCGAGCACTTCGTTCCTGTGCTTCCACTCTTATTGTTCCCTCTTGACTCTTGTACATGTTGTGTATTACCCACCTTTCCCTATAGCTTACCCCTGTTTTCCTCATAATTTCGAAGATCGTGCACCAATTGACATCGTCGAACGCTTTCTGTAGGTCGACAAATCCTATTAATGTGTTTTTCGTTTAGTCTTGTTTCCATTATCAACCGCAGCGTGAGAGCTGTCCTCTGGTGCCTTTACCTTTCCTAAACCCAAACTGATAGTAATCTAACAGACACCCTCATATGTGATGAGAAATGTTTAGTTTCCAATTATCAATCATGTCGTCAGCTACGATTTTAGTGCGCGTCATAAACTATAGTGATTGCGGGCTGTTGAATCAAAATATCTTAGTCTTTCATTTTAGTTTATACAGAGGGGATCTTTCATATACAAGCCGAATCAGTTGGCGTGTCTTAGGCTTTCCACTGGTTTATATGAAACGACATATGTGACTTACTTTCTGAAATTCTTATGTAGCTATAATCTGCTTAACTGCTGTGTGACTGCGATATTCCCAAGAGTTCTTTTGCTTTCCTTCTGGCCGGCCGTGGTGGCCGAGCGGTTCTAGGCGCTCAGTCCGGAACCGCGCGACTGCTACGGTCGCAGGTTCGAATCCTGCCTCGGGCATGGATGTGTGTGGTGTCCTTAGGTTAGTTAGGTTTAAGTAGTTCTCAGTTGTAGGGGACTGATGACCACAGCTGTTAAGTCCCATAGTGCTCAGAGCCATTTGAACCATTTTCTTTGCTTTCATTGCATATGAATAGTGAACTAGAACTCACCGTAAAGCTTTCAGTGGATGTTCTGGGAAACATTCCGAGTACTTTGGTATAGGGGTCTCTGGTCTCTGGTGGCTCGTTGCAAACCAATGATCTACTTTTGTATTGACAGCCAACACAAATTCAGAAAATATCGTTTTTGTGAAACTCCTGTATCTCCGTATTCTCAAGAAGTAGTGTTGCTATCGCCGAGGCAAATTGATTCCATATTTTTCGATTTCCAGAAGGCTTTTGCCACCACTCCTCACAGGGGACTTCTAATCAATTTGTATACCTATGGAGTATCGTTTCATTTGCCCTGGAGTCGTGACTTCGTGTCAAAAAGGTCACAGTTCATAGTAATTGGCGGGAAGTCATCAAGTAAAACAGCAGTAATCTGGCGTTCCCCCAAGGAAATTTTACAAGCCCTCTATTGTTTCTGAACTACATCAATGATTTAGGAGACAATCTGAGCAGCCCTTTTAGACTGTTTACAGATGATGCCGTCATTCGCGGTCTTGTAAAATCATCAGATGATAAAAAAAAAAAAACTGCGAAACGATTTGGACAAGATATCTGCATGGTGCTAAAAGTGGTAATTGCCTCTACATAGTACAAAGTGTGAAGTCACCCTCATGAGTAGTAAAAGGAATCCGCTAAATTTCGGTTACACGATAAAACACACATATCTAATGGCTGTACATTCAGGTAAATGCAGGTACTCAAACTATGACTAACTTAAATTGGAACGATCACATAGATAATGTTGTGGGGAAAGCAAACCAAAGTTTGGTTTATTGTCAGAAAACGTAAAAAATGCAACAGGTCTGTTAAATAGAATGCTTGCACTACGCTTGTCCGCCCTCTTCTGGAGTATTACTGTGCTGACTGGGATCCACATCAGACAGGACTGACGAAGGACACCCAAAAATTTTAAAGAAGTGGAGCTCATTCTGTAGTATCGCGAAATAGGGGAGAAACCACCACGGATAAGATATGCGAATTGAGGTGTCAATCGCAAACGCACAGCCCAATTTCGTTGCGGCAGGTTCTCCTCATGAAATTTCAATTACCGACTATGTCCTAACAGAATGAAAATATTTTGTAGGGCCCACAAAACGATCATCAAAATAAAATACGAGACATCGGAGCTCTCATAGAAAATTTCAAGCGTTCGTTTTTCCCGCATGCTGTGCAAGAGTGGAACCGTAGAGAAATAGCTTGAAGTTCAATGAACCCTCTGCCAGACCCTTGATTGTGAACTGTAGAGTAATCAAGTAGATGTAGATGTAATTATGGTTTATTAAATGTGTTTCTGCGGTAACGGCCGGGCCGCAGTGGATACACCGGTTCCCGTGAGATCACCGAAGTTAAGCGCAGTCGGGCGTGGTCGGCACGTGGATGGGTGACCCTCCAGGCCGCCATACACTGTTGCCATTTTTAGGGGTGCACTCAGACTCTCGATGCCAATTGAGGAGCTACTCGACGGAACAGTAGCGGTTTCGGTCACGAATACCATCTTACGACCGGGAGAGCGGTGTGCTGACCCCACTCCCCTCCTATCCGCATCCTCCACCGAGGATGACACCGCGGTCGGATGGTCTCGGTAGGCCACTCGTGGCCTGAAGACGGAGTGCTAAATGTGTTTATGCAGTTACCTGAAGATGTGTGAGAATATCACAACTATGAAAAAGTATGTAACATGCCACCTACAAATGAACAACACAATATTACAGAGTAAAGCAACGACCAACAGACGGAGAAGTAGTGTGATGTGGTTGCTGTCGCTACGGAACAGCTAAGCATAAGGCGTTGTGCCACTCTTTCCTTGCATAATGCGAACCCACATACAGTGGGCAAACCGGCCAGTTCTTCATCTGTAGGCCCATACGTAGTGCTGTGTATCCATATTAACACAATAGTGCCGTATAAACAAAGCCTAGCTGAACCGAGCAGTACCTAATGCAGTCTCGGGGGCAAAGGGTGGAGATGGCTTTGCTGTTGTCGATATCAATTACCATGAGTGAATGGAACGAGTTTGTTTACATAAAAGACACATGGCGTATAATGTCACCTTGTGCACTGTTGTGCATTATTTTCAGTGCACAGCTAGCCGGCCGGGGTGGCCGAGCGATTCTAGGCGCTACAGTCTGGAACCACGCGACCGCTACGGTTGCAGGTTCGAATCCTGCCTCGGGCATGGGTGTGTGTGATATCCTAAGGTTAGTTAGGTTTAAGTAGTTCTGAGTTCTAGGGGACTGATGACCTCAGAAGTTAAGTCCCGTAGTGCTCAGAGCCAAGAGCCAGTGCACAGCTCACTGCGGCAAGAATCAAATGTCTGTAACTTTATCTTCATGGTCTTTTCAAGAGATATTCGTAGGAGGAAGCAATGTATTTGTAGACTCTTCTAGGAAAGTACGCTCTCAGAGCTTTAACAGGAAACCACACCGTTCTGCAGAACGCCTCTCCTGCAGCGTCTGCCGCTGTAGTCGGCTGATCACCTCCGTGAAGCTTTCGTGCTTACTAAGTGAACCTGTTGCAAAACGCGTTGCTCTTCTTGGGACCTTCTCTATCTGCCCTGTGAATACCATCTGGTACGGATTCTACACTGAGGATCATATTTTTGTTTGGCCTAACGAGTGTTTTGTAAGCTACATCCTTCATAGGCGAGCTACGCTTAGTGAGACTTCTTCCAGTGACAATACAATGAAGGCTCTCACGACCGGATGGTACTGCTGTTGATAATTCTTCCGTGTTACTCCTACGCATGTACCAGTGGAAGAGATTATTGCGAATGTGGAAGCAGGGATTTGAACCCTCCCTAAGGCAACTGCTAATGCAACTCGTATTGAAATCACAAAGGTCTTATGCCATAATAAGCCATTGGAGAGTAATTTAACTAAGGGGGAGAGAAAGGCCCTCAGGGATTTAAATGCGGGCGAAGGGATAGCTGTTCTTCCATCTGATAAAGGCAATGCCACTGTGGTGATGAACACAGAGGACTACAGAAGTAAAATTTTGGATCTATTAATGGCGGGACATTACAATAAATGTAGAGGAGACCCGACGGCTGTAATTTTGAGGAAAACTAATACGTTGATAAAGTCTTCTACTTCCATTCCACAGAAGGATAAAAAAGTTTTGCTAAGGAGTGAAGCTAAGTGTCCCAGACTTTATGGTTTACCTAAAGTTCACAAAATAAATCTCCCTCTGAGACCCATTGTTAGTGCGATTGATTCCCCTACTTATCAAATATCTAGGTATGTAGCTACTCTTCTACAGCCATACATTGGTAAGACTGATTCTTATGTGAGGGATTCACGTCATTTTATTGAGAAAATTGAAAGTCTAACCTTGGCTCCTGAAGACATTCTGGTCAGTTTTGATATTGTATCTCTGTTTACTATGATTCTGGTCAATGAAGTTATGGTTTTCATAACGGAAGTTTTCCCTGAAGATATGACCGCTCTGTTTAGACACTGTCTCACTTCTAGACAGTTTCAGTGGGATGAGGAGTTTTATGAGCAAGTGGATTGTTGCCATGGGTAACCCGTTGAGCCCTCCGATTGCCAATTTTTACATGGAGAAATGTGAACAATTAGCGTTGAATAAAGCAAATAAGAAACCATGTTGCTGGTATCGTTATGTAGACGACACATTTGTGTTTTGAACACACGGTAAAAAAGCATTAGATGAATTTTTTTATTATCTTAATAACATAAACCCTAAAATTCAGTTTACCATTGAAGCGGAAAAAGACCAGGGTATTTCGTTACTCGATGTGTTAGTCATGAGACAGACCAATGACAGTCTAAAACATAAAGTGTTTCGGAAGAGTACACATACTGATAGATACTTACATAAGAACTCAAATCATCACACACAACAAAAAAGAGGTGTAACCAAAAGTTTAGTGGACAGGGCAAAACGGATTTGTACGCCGGAACATCTGGATACGGAACTGAATCATCTGAAACAGGCCTTGGAAAAGAATGGGTACTCAAACAAAGAAATCAATAGAGTTTTAAGACCTAATTACAGCAGGCCAAAGGACAAGGATGGTACACAGCAATGGAAGAACACGGTGTCATTACCTTTCGTTAGTAAGGTTACAGATCGAATCGGCAAAATTTTGCTGAAACATAAGGTGAAACCGGTATTCAAACCTACCAGAAAAATAGGACAAGTACTTCGTTCTGTTAAATATAGAAGGCCACCATTATCATCTAGCGGTGTGTATAAAATTCCGTGTACTTATGGCAAAGTATATATTGGTACTACGGAAAGAAGTGTGAATACGAGGGTGAAGGAGCATAAAAGTCTTTGCCGACTGGGAAAAATTGATAAATCGGCACTTCAGTCAGGTGATAATGTAGTTAAGTTCTCTGAAACTACAGTTTTAAGTGCTACCACGAACTATTATCCACGACTGTATAGGGAGGCTATTAAAATTTATAAACATGAAGATAATTTTAATAGAAAGGAAGAGGTCTTGGAATTAAGCGAGATATGGACAGTGGCGCTGCAGAATCGATAAGTGATTTTTATCTGTGACGGACTATTATCGATAGTTACATCTTATCTTTGACTAGTTTTCTCTCTGCTACTATGTGCAAGCTAGCCCACTCCCACTTTCCTCGGTATTTAGGCCGCTCTCCGACGCCCGACTCGTCAGTCGGCAGGACTCAGGAGGACCAGCCATACCTCTGAAGATGTCCAACGTAGTATTGGACGAAACGTTAGGAATAGAAGAATTCCATGGACCAAGGCCATATAACCCGGAATAATTCTTCCAGTGAATCTCAGTCTGGCACATGCCTTTCCTGGGACTAGATTTACGAGGTCGTTACGTTTTAAATGGCTCCTTAGGCAGACTCGTACAATTTTTCTGGAAGCAACTGCTTCCAGTAAGTGTTCTGCAATCTTGTAATTACACAATAATGTCTCTTTCCGTCTGTGTATATACAATACTTTTGTACGTCGAGGGACAGTTGTCACCACTGTACCAAGTGTCGATCCTGAACATGTACCACCTGGATTTCACTACAGTTTTCTAGCGTTGCGAGATCCTTGTATGCAACAACATGATCGGTGAAACGTCTCGTGGAACTTACTGCGTGGATTACCATGTCATTCGGACATATTATATTACTCCATTGGAGTACGCCCGAAGTTACTATCACATCGGAAGGCTTCTCTTCTTTAAGAATGACATGCTGTAAACTGAAATTTCAAATTTTTCTGGGGAATTAAGTTCGAAGGGATTTCGGGATTGCTGCCGGTAATTGTAAATTCTACTCCACGGTAATTGGACTGGAACTCTTCGAAGGCTCACCTGAAGATCGTGGAGTGGAATTTAAAATTACCGGCAGCAATCCCGAAATCTCTTCGAACATGCTGCGTTCTGTTTGCTAGAAACTCTTCAGTCCAATCGCACAGTTAGGCTGATATTCCATAAGCCCGTATTTTGTTCATTGGGCGGCAGCATGGAACTGTGTCGGGTTAAGGAACACGGGAATCGCTTGGGCGCCGGTACTACCAGTTTATGTGTCTCGTGGACGAACGGAGGGAGTTGGATTTCACACGATTAGTGTTTTTTTTTTTTTTTTTTTTTTTTTTTTCCTCCAGGACGCGTTTTGATTCCTACAGAGGAGATGTCCACAAATATCATAATACGCGACATAAAGCATATTCCAAATTTTATAACAGACCAACGTCACAGATAGAGGTCTATTGTTTTGTGCGTCTGTTCGATGACCCTTCTTGAGGACGGGAATGATCTGTGCTTTTCTCCAGTCTTCAGGAATACTTCGCTCCTCCAGAGGCCTACGATACAGCATGTGATGCAGAGTTAGGCTTACAAGGAAGGCGGCGGCGTTTGAGGTCGGGCTCGGTCTGACGTCACCTGCCTCCGGGTCAGCGAATCAGTAAATAAGATGGCCGCCGCGATCTCGCACACTGTACATTTATTTAGTTTGCGCTTACGGGATAACGCCCGTCGGAACATCGTTTGTGGTGTGTGCAGTCGAGCTCGTGTACGTGACAAATCTCCAGAAGTACTTCGTCAATCTAAGCGTGCCAAGCAAGGTAAGTTGTTCTTTATCACAGTAGAGACTGATGCGTATTACGATATCAGGCAACCATGTGATTCATCTCCATCTACGTGATTACTCTGCTATTCACAATTAAGTGCCTAGCAGAGGGTTCAATGAACCACCTTCAAGCTATCTCTCTACCGTCCCAGTCTCGAACGGCGCGCAGGAAAAACGAGCACTTGAATTTTTCTGTGCGAGCCCTGCTTTCTCTTACTTTATCGTGATGATCATTTCTCCCTATGTAGGTGGGTGCCAACTGAATGTTTTCGCAACTGGAAGAGAAAACTGTTGATTGAAAATTCATGAGAAGATCCCGTCGCAACGAAAAAAGTCTTTGTTTTAATGATTCCCACTCCATTCCACGTATGATGTGTGTAGCACAAAATGAGCCACTCTTCTTTGAACTTTTTCAATAACATCCGTCAGTCCTACCAGATACGGATCCCAGACCGCACAGCAATATTCCAGAATAGGGCGGACAAGAGTAGTGTAAGCAGTCTCTTTAGTAGGCCGTTTGCACCTCATAAGTGTTCTGCCAATGAATCGCAGTCTTTGGTTTGCTCTAGCCACGACATTATCTATGTGATCGTTCCAATTTAAGTTATTTGTAATTGTAATCCTTAACTATTTAGCTGAATTTACAGTCTTCAGATTTGTGTGACTTATCACGTAATCGAAATTTAACGGATTTCTTTTAGTACTCATGTGAATAACTCCACACCCTTCTTTATTCAGGGTCAACTACCAATTTTCGCACCACACAGATATCATATCTAAATCATTTTGATATTCATTTTGGCCATCTGATAACTTTACAAGACTGTAAATGACAGCATCATGTGCAAATAATCTAAGACGGCTACTCAGATTGTCTCCTATGTCGTTAATATAGATTAGGAGTAAGAGAGGGTCTATAGCACTTGCTTGTGGAACGCCTGATATTACTTCTGGTTTACTCGATGACTTTCAGTCTATTACTATGAACTGTGACCTTACTGACATGAAATCTCGAATCCAATCGCACAACTGAGGCGATATTCAATAGGCACACGGTTTGGTTAGAAGACGCTTGTAAGGAAGGTGTCGATAGCCTTCTGAAAATCTCAAAATATGGAGTCAATATTACATCCCCCACCGATAGCACTCATTACTTCAAGAGTATAAGGAGCTAGTTGTGTTCCGCAAGAACGATATTTTCTAAATCCGTGCTGAGTATTTGTCAATAGATCGTTTTCTTCGAGGTACTTCATAATGTTCGAATGCAGTATATGTTCCAAAACCCTACTGCTAATCGACCTTGCTGATATGGGCCTGTAATTCAGCGGATTACTCCTATTTCCCTTTTTGGGTATTTGTGTGACTTTCCAGTCTTTAGTAGGAAATTTCTGTGAGCGGGCGGTTGTATATAATTGATAAATATGGAGCTATTGCATTTCCATACTCTGCAAGGTATCTGACTTCTGGACCGAAAACATTGCCTTTAATAAGTAATTTAAGCTGCTTTGCTACACCGAGGATATGTACTTCTATGTTTCCCATCCACGCAGTTGCTATTGATTGGAATTCTGGAATATTTATTTCGTCTTCTTTGGTGAAGGAGTTTTGGAAAACCGTGTTCAATAACTCTGCTTTGGTGCCACTGTCATCAGTGACGTCACAGTTGTTATCGCGCAGTGAAGGTATTGTTTGCGTCTTGCCACTGGTGTGCGTTATATATTACCTGAATCTCTTTGGGTTTTCTGGCAGATTCCGAGACAGAGTTTCGTTGTGGAAATTATTAAAAGCATCTCGCATTGAAGCACGCGCTATATTTCGAACTTCTGCAAAACTTTGCCAATCTTCGGGACTATGCGTTCTTTTAAGTTTCGCATGTTTTTTTCGTTTGTTCTGCAACAGCGATCTGACCCATTTTGTGCAACATGGGGGATCAGTACCATCACTTATTAATGCATGTGGTATATATCAATTGCCGTCAATACTATCTCTTTGAAATCACTCCACATCTTTCCTAAGCTTACGTGGTCAGATCGGAAAGAGTGGAGACTGTCTCTTAAAAATGCGTTAAGAGCATTTCTAATCAGCTTTTTAAACAGGTGTACTTTGCGTTTCTTTTTGGTGATTGTAGGTGTTACGGTATTCAGCCTAGCAGTAACTGCCTTTGGTCGCTAATCCCTGTGTTCGTCAAGATATTCTCTATTTGTCCAGGAGTATTTGTTGCTAAGAGGTAAAGTATGCTTTCGCAAACATTTACGCTTCGAGTAGGCTCATGAACTAATTGTTCAAAATTATTTCCTGAGAAAGCATTCAGTACAATTTCGGATGACTTTTTATGCCTGCCGCCGGCTTTAAACGTTTAATTTTTCCAGCGTATCGAGGGTAGATTGAAGACGCCAGCGAATATAATTATGAGTGGAGTACCTATTTGAAATGAGACTCAAGTTTTCTTTTAACTGTTCAGCAACTATATCTTGTGAGTCGGGAGATCGATAAAACGATCTAATTAATAGTTTACTCGGATTGTCAAGAATAACCTCTACCCAAACTATTTCGCAGGAAGTATCTACTTCAGTTTCACTACAAGGCAAACTTCTTCTGACAGTAATAAATACTCCACCACCAACTCTACTTAATCTATCCTCTCTGAACATTGTTAGATCGCGTGAAAAAATTTCGGCTGAACTTATTTCCGGCTTTAGCCAGCTTTCTGTACCTACAAGTATTTGAGCTTCAGTGCTTTCTATTAGGCCTTGGAGCTCTGGTTCTTTCCCAACACTGCTTCGACAGAATGAGATTTTCACTCTGCAGCGGAGTGTGCGCTGATATGAAACTTCCTGGCAGATTAAAACTGTGTGCCCGACCGAGACTCGAACTCGGGACCTTTGCCTTTCCCGGGCAAGTGCTCTACCATCTGAGTTACCGAAGCACGACTCACGACCGGTACTCACAGCTTTACTTCTGTCAGTATCTCGTCTCCTACCTTCGAAACTTTAAAGAAGCTCTCTTTCCAGGAAATCCACAAAAATCACACCTTTTCTGTCCCAAACGAGGTAACCACGTGGTTGAAGGCGCAGGCGTCCGAATTTTACGATGAAGGAATTTCCAAGATCGTCCATCGCTACGATAAGTGCCTTAACTTGAATGGCAAGTATGTAGAAAAGTAGTATTTAAGTGTGGCTTTCATCTGTGTATAATAAAAAAAATTCCAATACTTTATTTATTCTTAATTCCAAAACGTAATGTACTTTGTGGATAGCCCTCGTATTATGATAACAGCAATTTATTTTCAGTGCTTTCACAGCTTCGAGGAACATTCATGTATAACACCGGGAATTTTTTTTGGTTAGAAACTAATCACACGAAAACTATGATACTTGTGTCACTTCCCGAAGTAATCTCCTCCACATGCCGTAAACACATTTTCACGACGTCGACACCACGATTCCTTGACCGATGCGAACGCTTCTGCAGGTTAATGATGTAGGCTGAAGCAGTGAATTAAAACTCACTGGCACTGCGGTTACCACACGTGCACGGTTTACCCTAGTGCCCAGGAAATATGGGTTGGATTCTCGGCGCTGGTAGAAATTTTAATTCATTGCTTAGGCCTACATCATTGTTGTTGATAAAGGTGAGACTCAGTATGTCCCAGGAACATGTACTGTTTCTTTAGGAGTCTGCTTTGCACACTGGAAAATCGTTGATGCAACGAAGACAAGACTAATGAATCTACGATCACATAGATTGTCTTTCAACATTGGACACAACTAAAAGTCACTACGAACCAAGTCAGGTATGTAGGGAGCATAAGATATTGCTTCAAAGTTGACACGAAGAAGTTATAGTGTATCTTCGGTCCATATGCTGATGTGTTGTCTTAGTGAAAGTAGACGTCCAGCCCTTTCCAGCCGTTTTGTATGGAGTCCTAGGCGGAGCTGCTGTAGGATGCCCCTGTCACCGTAGTGCACTTTGGAAAGTAATAAGTAGGGACTACGTGATTGCTAACCCAGAACATGACCACCCATCATTTTTCAGTACTGGTGCTTACTCGAAACTTCTTTGGTGGCGCTGTGTGTGTGTATATGTGTACGCGCGCGCGCGTGTGTGTGTGTGTGTATGTGTGTGTGTGTGTGTGTGTGTGTGTGTGTGTGTGTGAGAGAGAGAGAGAGAGAGAGAGAGAGAGAGAGAGAGAGAGAGAGAGAGGGTGGATGGGTGAGTGGGTTTGCTTCCATTAAGCAGCCTTGTGGTCGTCATAGCTTTTGATTAAAATTTCAGAAACACCAATTTTCAGGACTGTCAGTAATGGATATAGAATCTGTATGGGAATAGATGAAATTATTTTAAAGTGCTAAATTAAAAAGTAAATTTTATCAAAATAATTATTTTCTGCTATTCAGTCTTTTGTGTGTAAAACTTTTCAATAGATTTTAATCATTTTGATGAGAATACATCAAATACATGTGGCAAATTTCAGGTTCACTTCAGTTTCACCTCACATGACAACCAGAGAAGTGGGGAGACGGGGCTCCTACCCCAATTTTGATATCAAATTGATTACAAGTTACATAAATTTAGCAATTTACATAAATTTATCCCCACCCCGAGATGACGTCGTATGTTTTCCTCAGGCTTCACGCGCGTCCCCACCACCTCCCCACCTCCCTCTCCGCCACCTACCCTATCGGTGGAAATTTCGAATTTTGATGGGAATTTGGAACTTTGGTCTCACATTCCAATTCTGGTGGAAATTTCTTTGTCCCAGGGCTGCACTGACGTTCTACTCTGGTCCTCCCCCCCTCCCTCCCCGTGGAATTGGAGTGAAATTAAAAATTCTGGTGCCCTTTCCAGGACTCGAGCCCTGGTACTTCTAGACAGAGAGACCAAGTGCATCCCTCGACTCATGGAAACTGTCTAAATGCTAGAGAGGAAGGTTTGGTTTGTGTACTTTATTTATTTTGGTTGGGAAACTGAAGTAAATATCGGTTCTAATTATGTAATTAATCAAAAAGATCGGTCCTAATTAACTTCGCGCACAGCGCTACACAAAGCGTGACTAAAATCGCAATACGGCTCAAAAATTTACGTTGTCGTACAATTGGTGTTATCCTGCTAGGAAAAAAATTTCACATCATCGAAACTAGTGGCAGACATACTGAAAGTCTACCCTTCACATATAAACTGGTCGCAAAAAAGGCTGGAGTGGAGGCTACTATCATCATTCTTTGACGGGAACTATGTTCAATTGACGAGATGGTGGTGCTGGACAGAGACGAGTATAATAAGTGTACTTTCTGTAAGCATACATGTGAGGACTGTACCTATCGCTGTTTGGCGTCGGAGTTCGCTACAGGCGCCTGCTCGACGATCACCCTGAAACCCACGTAATCGAAGCCAATACCCCTACAACAACTGATGAAGAATACTTAATTGTTCTAATTACACACTGAAACTGTAGTGAAAGAAACTGGCATTCGTAATCAACAGGTCATAATGCAACGCCTGTACTGTGAAAAAACATTGTCTCAAAAGTTTGCAGAGAGGCGTCAGTTAAACTTGCGTTCTCCTTGATGTGCGATCCGGAACTAATGAAATTATTGGCATTCCTGCCTCCTCCCACCCTCCCTCCATCTACGGCGGGAATACTGGATTTCACAAGTGGCCAGCTTTGCGGCCGTACCCCCGGCAGAAGAGCTCGCCGTCGCTGGAACCTTGAGGAGGCGATACAGGCATCGGACCTTTGCTAACACAAAAGGGTGTAAATCCAAATAAACCATACGAGATAAATCAGCGTGCAGATGCGTCTGCGATCCCACACACAATGGACGTCCCGACACCACTCTCGCTTGTGCCCGCCTTTCTGAATGTGAAAACACTTCATATAAATAAGAAACAAGGGTTGCCTAGCCTTCAACTAACAAGTTTCAACTACTTTTGAAGTGATCCAACTACCCGTATCCCATGCAAGCAGATCATGGTAAATAGTGGTCATTTTCTCTATTTTTTGGTAGTGTAGAGAGAATTTAAAAACAAATATTCTTGTACAAAATCTTTTTAGCTTCTACATGTACATTTATACAAAGAAAAAATTTCTCTTCTTTCTCCAACCACCAATTTGACAGGTACGGAGAATGAATGTTCTCGAGTTCATAATTATATCTCATTTTCTTCTTGTAAACTACGTCTTTTATGGATTTAACAATGAGCTCTGTTTCCTCCATCAGTTCTTCTAGACGACAGCATTCGGCGATTTTGATCTTACCTCTAATTTCTTGCATAATACTGTCATTATAGCACTAACATTTTCCTGGGTGTATGCTACCAGCGCTTCTGGTACATATTTTCGTGGAATTTCCGTATGGCACCTAACGTTTACAACTTTTGCAAATAATTAGTCATTAAATGTCGTTATGCTGTCGACTTTGAGCTCTGCAGACGGTTGTTCTGTTGCTAAGTGGACGACATCCAGTCATAGATACACCGTAATCATCTTTTAATGCAGATCCATGTGGGAATTGTGCTTTATAAGCACGTTTTTCGTGTGTCATTTAATATAGTATGCGAGCTCCAATCCATCCTTTTCGGCCAAGACTCCAACATAAGGCCACTTACCATTGCTATTAACAGTAAATTCAGATATTTCATAATCCCCAGTAGTGGCCACATTTCGCCACACACTGTGTTTATGCAATATGTAAGTCTTGCCTCTACATTTGTAATAGCTTCTTCCTTTTCCAGTTGTAGTTTGTATTCTTCCTTTATAGCAGTTGTCTTCGCCATGTCCTTCAGTTTTCGTTTTTTGACTTCGATATCTTGCTTTTCCAGTTTTATTTTTCGTACACACACCAAATTTACTACACCTAAAGGCGTAATTTCTTTAATGGTGTATGGCTTATGCCTATTCAACAGATTGGTTCTTTTCCTTAAGACTTGTGGAATACCATTGTTTGTGGGTACCAGTCCTAATTCGGCGATATCTGTATCTGACGGTATTGTGGAGAACTGAGGAAAATAAGCTTCTACTGGTTTAACATAATAATTTGTTGTAACACTTATATTTTCTTTGTTAGTGTCGGAGTTAAGAATCTTCACATTGTTTACAAGCAGATAATTAAAACTGTGCCGGCCGAAGTGGCCGAGCGTTTCTAGGCGCTACAGTCTGGGACCGCGCGACCGCTCCGGTCGCAGGTTCGAATCCTGCCTCCGGCATGGATGTGTGTGATGTCCTTAGGTTGGTTAGGTTTAAGTATTTCTAAGTTCTAGGGGACTGATGACCTGAGAAGTTAAGTCCCATAGTGCTCAAAGCCATTTGAACCAATTAAAACTGTAAGCAGACACAGCATAACCTGAAAGCTTTTCTTCGTCTTGAGAGTTCGGCAAACTTACTTGCATGCCAGTTAATTTCGGGTGTGCTTACTGCCGCAGTAAAAGAATTGCAGAAGCTTATTAAACACCAGACAGCAACTCTTTTGTTAATTATTAGTTAGCTGACACCACATGGACTCAGTTGGCACAGAGTAAAGTGGAGCACATCGTAGATACTGCTAGTTTGAGTCGAATACAGTTAAACAGCCTTGTACTGGGTCGAGCACACGATCCATTCTGTAGTTGTTTATTGTAGTGTCCAGCCTGATAATGCTATGTTCCTTAGCCAAAGAAAACGTAGAAGTTTCGTGTGGTCCCGTATCTGAACACTTTATAAAATCCATAAGATGGTTACCGATAACTTTGTTTACTCCTAGACTTGTGATCTGATATATCAATTTGTTATATATCTTTATTCTACAATTGGAGCTCATCCAGGTTTAATAGTCTATTACAGCAGTCTTATCGGTTTTCTCAATCGCACTGCTGCTTCCCTGGCGGTCTCCTTCCATGAAGAAGTCGTGGGTTGATATTAGCTAGTCACGCCTCTGGATTTTATTAAAAATTCCAGTAAAGTCTTGCGTTATGTTTGAATCCGAAAGGTAATAATCGTCTAAAAGCAGCTGCTGCAATATTCCAGGCAACTCTTCCATTACAATATCCAATCTAACGTCAGCCAATTCCACTTTATATGGTGTAGCCAGAGGATTTTTATATTTCTCCTAAATGTTTTCCAGGGCTTCCTTGTCGATTTTATCCAATATTCCTCTTGCTGTCACACTGTCGCTTCCATGTAGGAGAAATGGTAGCTTCGCCTTGACACCATATCTTGCAGTGACAAACTTGGAGAATTTACTTCATAGATAATAGTTAAACGAGCCACAAATCTCCTTCTTTAACATTACAGGTCGTCCCTTCTCTAACTGCTCCTGACAGTCTCCTGCATCACAGATTTTAACTACCGTAATGTTATCGCAAAACGGTTTTGTAATTGGACTAAGCATATTTAAACTCTTCTTGCTAAGGAGCGTGCCATTTTCGGTGTAATTCATGTTGCCAATGTAAGAAACCAGATTGTCCAGGTTCTCCAGTAGCAACCGTAAACCAAACCGTTTGTCGGTTGGTCTCATCCTCGTCGCTAATAGCTAAGGCATGTTAAGCACTTTGGAGGAATCCATGTTGACACTTTCAACTACCACAGAGGACAGATCGGTTGCGGCTGTCAAGCCTCCTTTTATACTCTAAAGATATAAGATGGCTGCACTTCCAGTCACGTGATCTTCCTGTCATACATTCTGAATTAGATTTTACTTGCAATCCAATTGTGTACTCCCGATTAATTGATCTATTTAATTAATTAGCATGTTGATTTGATATCAAAATTTGGGTAGGAGCCCCATCACCTTATTACTAACCAGTATATAATTTCGTCCTATGTACCTTTATATCTTGCAAAAGCACCACGAAGGTAAAAACAGAAGGATTCGTGCTCACATGGAGGATTAACATCAATCTCTCTTCCTGCAAATCACCGTGATTCGAACAGGAAAAGGGGGAAATGGCAGAGATACACGGTAATATAAGATTGTCATCCACTTCAAAGCTATGCGTAAAATTTGAAGCCTCTATTTCATCGGTAAGTCAGTTTAAAATCAGTTGCAAAATTTGAGCCAGCCAGACAAACAGTAGGGGGGGGGGGGGGGGGGAGGGGGGCTGTGAACAGTGAAAGTAAAGAACTGTGAAACGCAACTGTGCATGGCACCATTTACAGTAGTCAGTGTCCAAGTTCCACCCTCGATTTTTCAGAGAATATAACAATGCAGTACGTCGTTACCGAGGGCTATCAACGAAGAATCAAGCAGGCGAGCGTCACACATCGCACGTAATGTTTCAATGAGTCTAGGCACGATGACGTCCACTTGGTTGTTGCACAGAGTACGACTTAATATTAGAGCACTGATTACATACATTAAACTGTGCTTCAGTACATCCAGTAGAGTAGCAAATTTGTTTACAAAGACTGCTCGAATATCAGCTGAAGTGGGAAAGAGTTGCCTGATCGACAAGCAGACGAGCACCTTAACCGCACCCAGTCACGCGAGGTAGGAGGTAACAGGGGAGGGGTAGCAGGCGACACCTGTTCTGCTTACTCGTCGACGCCGATACTTCCGTGTTTCTGCGTGTCGGAATGGCAACAAGGACCGTCGGAAGTTCTTTCGCGTATATGAATCGAAGTTCTGGTTTTCAGTCAAGTACCATCGTAGCATAGTGCAACGAGAAACGCATGCCCATGGTCTCTTTGATAATGTAAACGTTTGTGTACGGGGCGACCAAAACGCAACAGCACCAAATAGTTCTAAATGGGGAATCAGGTAAGTCATCATGATAAATGAAGAGGAAAAATGCGTCTTACAGATGATGCTATAACTGGTCATCACCGATAGTGTTGATACATTTTTGGGACACACGTAGGAGGTGTACCTGAGAAGTCAATATGCGCCATGACAAACAAAAGGTTCCAAACCAAAATACCGAAAGGAAATAAATTGAAATTTTAAGAAACCATGGCTACACATGTGCTGCTGTATGGAAGTGAGTAAGGAATCCGTAAAAAAAGTGATAAATGTACGATACAAGCGGAAGCAATGTTTTCAAAGTCGTTTTGCAATTCTTGCATGTCATCCTTTGTTTTCACACCTAAACCCGATGCATTTAAATTTTCTAGGGACTAGTAGTTTCGGTAGTCAAAGATTCTCCCTCCATCTTCATCCCCAGACACCCTCCACAAAGTAACCGTCTTATAACAAAATCCTTTACTGTATTTCTCAATCAATGATCACAGAAACAGTACCATGACTTGTTCCAACTTCTTACTAAGTCGTCATCAAAAAGCTGTCTCCAGATGTAGTTAGTTTTGTAATTTGGCTTCCTAGTGTTTAACTGCGTTTTCTTATTCGAGATCGTGAAGAAGGGCAGTAAAATACTAGGAAAACTAAGTGAAAAACTGGACTAATCAATCAATCAGCAAATATCAGTCAATATATGGCATGAAAAACAAAAGATTCCAAAACAAATACGGAAGGAAAATAAACTAAAATTAAAAAAAAGCATGACTACACCTGTGCTGCTGTATGCAAGTGAGTCATGAGTCTGTAAAAAATGTGAGGAAAGTACGATACAAGAGGCAGAAATGAGATTTCTAAGCGAAGTTAGAGGTGTTACAAGGCAAGACCAAGCTAAAAAATGGCGATATTTGAAATCGCCCAGATCTAAATATTCTTCATTTGTGTGGTTACATTGTCCGCAGTTGCATTACATTTCGTGAGTGTACTCCAGAACCGTCGTTACGACCACAACAAAATACATGTTTTTCTCACCAGACGCGTTTCGTTTTATTAAAGCATCATCAACGGTTTGTAATTAAAGATATTTCAGTCGGATTTGTTTTTAAGATCGAAAAACAGTTCGTTAACAATTTGTTGGTTTTCACTTACACTAATTTCTGGTTGGTTTTTGGCCTACGACGGCAGATGCCGTATGCTAGCACGTATTTGGTTTCTTTCTTCATTGGACAATGATACATGTCTAATTTTTGCTGCGTTGCAGAACTATGCACCGAAAAATTATACTGCAGGTATCAGTAGCTAACGCAGGAAGAAACCGAAAACGTGCTAGCACAGGGCATTTTCTGATGCAGATGAAAAAGTAAGCATAAATTACCGTACGTAAGTACCAACAAATTGTTCAAAATATTCAAATGTGTGTGAAATCTTATGGGACTTAACTCCTAAGGTCATCAGTCCCTATGCTTACACACTACTTAACCTAAATTCTCCTCAGGACAAACACACAGACCCATGCCCGAAGGACCTCCGCCGGTACCAGCCGCACAACAAACTGTTAACGAACTGTTTTTCGATCTTAAAAACAAATTAAATCGTAAATATCTTTAATTACAGATCACTGATGATCCTTTATTTCAATAAAGTGAAACGTGGGAGAAACACGCATTTTCGTGTAACGACGGAAAAAAATACCACCTCGAGCACCAAGATCTGTAATATTAATGACGAACAAAATAGAACTTTATGAGAACACCATCAACAGATAATGAGTGTAGAGAAAAGTACCTTAAGGCAATGTTCTGCCAGCGAAGAGGAAGAATGTAAGTTGGGAGACTCAGAACGAAGTGGCAGTGAATATTTAAGACGCAAGGCACATGTGCCTGATTTTCAAGTGCAGATGAATAAGAAGTCGTATTTACCTCTCCAATTTTTCGTTCTTTTTAGTCGAAGATATGATGATGCATTCCTAGAAAAAGTCGAAATCGGTCGTGGTACAGCTAACCAATTTGCCTCAGAGATATAAATTACAGGGACAGAGATCAAACGACCTTCGGGCTTAACAGGTTCTACTGTCTTTTCTGACTATCCAGTCTCCGCAAAAGATCCCACGAAACCAGCTAAGGACGCAAGCCCGTTGTGTACCGTTTATTATTGCCTCTAGATAAAAAGATGCTAATCGTCCCGATTTCAAATGATTCCATTTATTTTTGTATTCACAGTGTCCTGCAGTGCTCATTATTTATATAGATAAAGCTGCTTGTTTTATTTTTTATTTTTATTTGGGACGTAAGTAAAAACAAACAATAAAACAAGCAGTGTTGTGTCACCCACTGATTCCATTTCTGCTTAGATTACGTTAGCATGAAATGGCGGACATGCTTTCCTTTTACCCACTGGGTATTATCTGTGTATCGATCTAATTACGAAACTACAATTTCTAATTTAGTGATACAAAGTTGTAAGCTGCCATTCTTGTCACAATCATACACGACTGTCAATAATACCATTGATGTACACATTCTATGCCCTGGAATTTACCCCTCTCATACCCACTTCAACCCCGCCCCTCCACCGCCCACACCCACACACACTGAATGCGACTAAATTAAATGCGATCCAACGTATTGACCAAGAATCAGGAATAGGAGGTGTCAAGCACAAGTAAGGCGCAACAAAAGAAGTAAAAATTATTCGTAAGCAACACGACTGCAAACTGAACACGTCCACGAGCTGCTAACCATGTACTAAGTGAACCTGAGTTGTGTTAAATCGCACTTTATATTACATCGCCCTGATGGTGATGTGTAAACGTCGTGTGGGGGTATCTTAAATTCGTTCCGAATAACATCTCAGAATCACTAAAGAAATAGCATTACAAATCATTTGCACTACAAATGAAAGCAGTACTTTGCGCTTCAGTCTGGATTAGAAATCAAAGCGGTTCTAGGCGCTTCAGTCCGTAACCGCGCTGCTGCAACGGTTGCAGGTTCGAATCCTGCCTCGGGCATTTATGTGTGTGATGTACTTAGGTTAGTTAGGTTTAAGTAGTTCTAAGTCTAGAGGACTGATGACCACAGATGTTAAGTCCCATAGTGCTTAGAGCCATTTGAACCGTTTGGATAAATCATTTGAAAACCTCTCGTGATTGGAAAAACTGCTTAGATGTCACTTGAATTGGGAGATGCCTAGCACAGAGATGGATTCTGATCTACATGGGTCTGATCACTTGCGTCTATGAATAAAGAAGACATATTCTCCACGTGAAATCTGCATGTAAAAGATACTTTATTTCATTTGACTGCTACCATGGTTTCCTATAGTATGGAAGCTATTACAACTGTTGGGATTTGCCACATTCTCACCATTATACATAAGTTTGCTTGTGGAATGCGTTCATATTATCTCAGAGATGTCCGAAAAACTGCCGGGCGGAGTGGCCGTTCGGTTATAGGCGCTACAGTCTGGAGCCGGGCGACCACTACGGTCGCAGGTTCGAATCCTGCCTCGGGCATGGATGTGTGTGATGTCCTTAGGTTAGTTAGGTTTAATTAGTTCTAAGTTCTAGGCGACTGATGACCTCAGAAGTTAAGTCGCATAGTGCTCAGAGCCATTTGTCCGAAAAACTGCTTACTATAGCGAGCGAGATGGGGCAGTGTACTGGAAGCACATTTACACGCATTCGGGAGGACGACTGATCAAACCTGCGTCTGGATATCCTGATTTAGGTTTTTTGTGATTTCCCTAAATCGCTTCATGGAAATGCCGGGATGTTCCCTTTGAAAGGGCACGGCCGACTTCCTTCCCCATCCTTCCCTAATCCAATGGGACAGATGACCTCGCTGTTTGGTCACCTCCGCCAGTCAACAAACGAACCAACTGCTTGATACAACTTGCTGTTCTGGGTGAAGGACAAGGTAGAAGTGTCTTCGTCCTGCAGAACTTAGTGGAAACAGAAACTAATTACACCGCCAAGGTTTCTCAATGGTTAGAGCTTTTAGTTCGAGATAAGGCAGGTTCACACCTACCGGAGTGAATCTCATATAGGGATCTCCAATAACATGACTTTGCTTCTCTGCCAGGCTGCTTGGAGCGCGGCAGGTTTATTAATCGTAGACAGTCTATGTGGACTCCCTAATCAATAGTTTACAGTTTTGTTTTCTTATTGGGCTACTGAAAGCCTTCCTTACTTGTTTTCGTTTCGTAGTACGAAAAATGGTTGAAATGGCTCTGAGCACTATGGGACTTAACATTTATGGTCATCAGTCCCCTGGAACTTAGAACTACTTAAACCTAACTAACCTAAGGACATCACACAACACCCAGTCATCACGAGGCAGAGAAAATCCCTGACCCCGCCGGGAATCGAACCCGGGAACCCGGGCGCGGGAAGCGACAACGCTACCGCATGACCACGAGCTGCGGACTCGTTGAACGTAGAAGGTAGTTTTAACGCATTGTTTTTCTGACAACGTATTACTGTGAATGTTGCACTCTCTGAATTCCATTGTAAATGTGTTGTATTATGCTTGTTTTCTGCTCGTGCCCGTAAAATTGGGCGGGGTAAATTATTCCATATTAGGTTTTGAATCATATAAAAGAGAAACTAGTTTCGTTGCATAGTGTTCTGTGGACTGCCACGTATTTGTTAGTGTTTACATATCCGTGTGCATACGGTTCGATTTAAATGCATTATAAGTGTGTAGTTCGTGTTTATTTTTGTTCGCGTCTGTTTTTCGAACTTCTATTGCATTTAATGGAGAAATCCACGTTACCAGCTTCTGAATTAACTTATATTCAACCTTGTTATACAATGATTTAACTCAGGAAACTTTGCTATATCTTGTCGCGGAATGTGCACATAATTCTCGTTTGAATGGTGCTGTTTCTTGCCACTTAACGCCACTGTGGTTTGCGGAGTACGTATGTAGATGTAGATGAATATGCTTCGTAGATGGTGACTAGAGCATTCTTCCTGCAAATGCCAAAAGTAAAAAGTAGTTGCGCAAATGTGTTCAGGAAATATTTAGCAAGTACTACAAACAACACATTTTAGCAGTAATCAGTGTAATCCAATCAACCTCTCCAATGAAAATTTCGGATGCTTACATTAAATACGAGAAAGTACGAAAAACGGACGTGAAAAAAAAAAAGTAGCGCAGAGTAAGAACAATGTACTTGAAATACATTTAAGTCGAGCAGTTGACTCACGGGTTCGTAAACAGTAACAAACTGACTGTCAAGTGACGAAACCAGCTTCTGTTTTACATCAAACAAATACAAACGTGGTATCGCTGGCTCATCCCACTAAATATTACGCATGTAAGCAAAAATTAAGCAAAATATAAGTAACATATTTACAATGCAATTCAAAGAGTGACAATATACAAGAAGGTCATAATCAGAAACATAGTGCAATGGAGTCAGATTCTCCGTCATGTCATGACAGGTGATTTTTAAGGCTATGACATGTGTAAAAGAGCAATTATTTCTACGTGATGATTATCACGTAGTCTGCAATGCAATATTGGGGTTTACAAATAAATACATTTACAGTGAAAAGGCGATCACGACGCTACTTCCAAAACTTTACGTGACTGTCGACCAAAGCTATGAGAAGCAAATCTTAGTTTCTAGTTGACATTTCTCGAATGCATTAGTGTACAAGATAACAAAAATATTTCCAGGTACACACGTCACCACCAGACCCACATAAAAAGTATAAATGAAAGATATTATCCTCTAATACTTTTATTTTGCAAAACAAAATTAGGGATTTTCGCGATGTATTTTCCCGTACCACAAGTTCACTACCAGGCCACTAGGAGCACAGCCGCCGTTCTTTGTGTCCGTATCATAACATGGGCGTTGCACTTATTATAATTTGGTGTCCTTAGCTCGTACATCCTCATTTCGGTAAAGACACTTCACTCTCGCGGAAAGAGGCGATTTGTGACTGAATATCTGCGATCAAACACGTTATATATGCCGGGCGTGGCCCACTCACATAATGCATGGAAGATGCTCTCTACATGAAACTGTCACTTTTCAAATGCTACTGTGTAGGGAAACTGAACATTATTTCACACTAAGAGATGTCAGTAATTTCAGTTTTGGAAACAAAGGCCTTTTAGGTCAATGTACATCGTCCACAATTCCTCTAGAGAGCATCCTAAATGTGTGACAGATATAAGGAATCTTCCAGACGGCGATCTGCAGATGAACATACTGATATACGTTGTCTGTCAGGCCGTTTCTCGTCTAAGGCGCCCCGATCCATTCGCCAGTCAATCTCATATGGGGATACCGCAATTGTTCTGACCTTTAGTTCGTTGAAAAGATGAATCCATCAACTCGTTGGACCTTCGGTAAGGAGAACGTTCTCCATATTCCCTGGGTCCAGGAAGTAGTAGGTGACTTGCCGGAAGTTGGTATGACAGCTACCCTTTTTGCTGAGATTTTCCTGGCCCATAGGATGGATATCCAGCACTAAGCTGGATTGATAACTCTACTTCTATGTACAAAATATTTAGACGCGCAGGTCAATCATCAAAATATTTCAATAGACCTATCTGTCATTATTAGCCGTTTCCGAACGAAAGCCGGCCGCGGTGGTCTCGCGGTTAAGGCGCTCAGTCCGGAACCGCGCGACTGCTACGGTCGCAGGTTCGAATCCTGCCTTGGGCATGGATGTGTGTGATGTCCTTAGATAGTTAGGTTTAAGTAGTTCTAAGTTCTAGGGGACTGATGACCACAGAAGTTAAGTCCCATAGTGCTCAGAGCCATTTGCACCATTTGCACCGAACGAAAGTCGCAGTATTTTAAAGTGGGCGTGTTATATCACTTAACGTAAAACACTGTTCCAACACTCCCTTTTATTCCTAGTGCACATTTCAAAATGGCTCTGAGCACTATGCGACTTAACTTCGGAGGTCTTCAGTCGCCTAGAACTTAGAACTAATTAAATCTAACTAACCTAAGGACATCACACACATCCATGCCCGAAGTCGGATTCGAACCTGCGACCGTAGCGGTCTCTCGGCTCCAGACTGTAGCGCCCAGAACCGCACGGCCACTCCGGCCGGCGCACATTTCTAGGGAGAACTGGCGTGACGTATAATAGGAGATATATTCGGGTAATGTAATTTGTGATTGAATTATATGCCTTGCCATCCGTTTTCAACCAATTATGAATGTGATACAGCAACATACAGACCGCTAATCTTGTGTAGTATCACGGGGCAATTTGTGGTTTGAGAATTGACCTACGAACAAATTATTCCAAAGCCTATCACAGCTTAGGAACTAATTATTCCTAGATAGTGAAGGAAATGTAGCAGATTAGCAGATAATTCTTTTTAGGAGGCGAGGACATCTATTTTTTGTACTCTCTAAAAATAATGTAAGCGGTAAGTGAATGACAGAAACATATTGCTTGCGAGCGTCTGTGTGTGTGTGTGTGTGTGTGTGTGTGTGTGTGTGTGTGTGTGTTACAACAAAGCAATTAAATGAAATACAGAAATGCCTTACCGAGCTGTTGAGCTGGCTTTCACAGCTTCATACTGCCGAGGATATTAAGCGGGTCATGGGATGCAACGACCAGACGGAGCCGTTAAATTTAATACTTGGACAGGCACTTTACCGACAAAATTCAATTGCGGTGCTGTAAAGCGGGCATGAAAGGTTCTCAGCCGGTCGGCAGTGTGTCTGGTTTTCGTATTTTTCCCCGTCGCCTTCATAACTCAGGGCACTCCTGACGGATACTGCGATCTTATGACGGGACGTGAAAAGCGCGCAGAAAAGATTATAATCTGGATTTACGGCGCGTAGGCCGTCCGAAATAAAACGGCGGCGTCTGCGCCGGCGGAGGCAATACTGTTTACGAGCGGCTGGAGGCCGGCGTTATGAACGCCCCGCCGCGAAGCTCAGCGCACTGCACCGTAGCGTAACGTAACGCAGCGCAACGCTCGCTGAGATACAATTCCACACCGGCACGGCGACCTGCGGATCACCTCTGTACGGCACCGGGTCGTGCTTTGCACACGGTCTGCGTCAGGTTGGCGGGCAGCCAGAGAACTCCCCGCCTACAGTGCGAACGTCTGTGAATTGCATGGCAGAGGGTATTTCTCTCTGTACCATGCATTTGGTTTCCCTTCTATTCCGTTCTCATAATTAGTGCGGGAAGAATGGCATCTTACGCACCTCAATGCACGCTGTAATTTGTTCAATCTTATCCTAGCTGTGCTTGAGGGGCAGACACTTACGGGTGTTTAGTGTATTCACAAATTCACTGTATTCTAGAAATGACTAACGAGCACGCTTCTGCGGGATGGATGACGTCTGTCTCCAAGCGCCTACAGATTCTACTTTTTCCGTGCCAGTCTTCCGTGTTTCGAAGAAACTTAGTGTTTCTCTTCTTTATATGGAGTGGTCACAAAACGTCTGAAAACTTTTGAGAGTATTGTCCAGAGAAATAATTGCTAAGGAAAAAATCGATACGTTGCACCGTTTTCGAACTGATTAGCATCGAAGTTAGCCAATCAGGGCGTCACGTGTGCAAATTCTAGCGGCCAGCCAGACACAATTAGTGTTAGTTGATCTCGTAGTGCAGGTGATGGCGCACGAGATTACTCAGCCTTTCGCTCAGGATCGATCCTTTTTGACGTTCAATTTGTGTATGGCTCTCATGTCCGGCTTTGAGACCGCAAATGAAGAACATGACTGTCGACGCCGTCTCTGGCGGTCAGCATGCAAATGCCTGTTTGGCTAAATTCAATGTGAATTAACTCGGAAGCGGCGGAAAATGTCGAATCACTCCACATGCTCTTTTAGTAGTAACTGTTACAGATGCAAAACACTGGAGCAATAATCCAGGATGAATCGCATAATTATTCTGTTAGCAGGCTCCTATGTAGACTAAATTTTTCCCAGTGACCTTCTTTTTATGAGGTGACCGATTCCATTTTTTACTCACTGATACTGTAATCATTCGTCATTACATTTTTTTCGTTTCTAAAGTGCACAGTGTTATATTTCTGAACATTTAAAGCAAGCTGTAAATATTTGCACAGCTGTTCAAAATCTAACTGGACCTCTGCCCAGATATCATAAGTCCGTAATTGATAACAGATAACTTCACTCTGAAGTTAATATTAATAATGTCTGCTAGATCATTCACGTACAAATTCACTCTGAAGTTAATATTAATAGTGTCTGCTGGGTCATTCACGTACAACATCAACAGTAAGTGTGGGGAAATTACTGCTAATTCGTAAATATTTCGTTGACATAATCTTGCATATAAGGCAAAATCGGTGTAAATGTATTAAAGCCGTTATAATGACCAAGAAACTTGTTTCCCTTGTACTGCAGCAAACACAATACATTGACTGTCTAAAACTAACGCGTCCATCGCTGGATAAAATAAGCCGCAAATATTCTATACTTTGTGTAAATATCACCAACGCTTGACGTGTTTGAAGATAATATAAGAGAAGAGTAACTCTTACAAGCAGCGGAAAATATACACTTACCTGTAGGGAAAAAGAAAGATACCAAGAAACTATTATATAAATATGGCAAGAAATTTGTGATATATAATTTTACGTGTTTATGCTGCAAAACTGAATCAGGTCTCCAATTTAAGCATTATTACGAAGAAGAATTTAACAGTAGCACTAGTTTCCACGTTTGAAATGTTAATGAAAATGAATAAAACTGGTTTTAAAAATTGTAGGTGAAAACATTTATTAGTAGCTAGATTTTGTGTTTGAGAAGTCTGCGGTATAATCTCTGTACGAAGCCTTTCAGACCTTACTTTCAGAAAGCTTGCGAGTTAATTTGCATGGTTTTTACCAGATGCCGCTCAGTGTACGAAAGTCGTTCAAACCGCAAGTTGTTACATCACGCTACGGGATGTGCTTTACGACGAGTTGTTACATCACGCTAGAGGATGTACTTTATGACGAATTCAGTGTGATGACTACTGACGAAGTACGTGTGCAACATGTGCATTAACATATCTAGATTTTCGAAAAGAATCAGATCAACATCACATGGACCCCTTTTGAAACAAGAACTTTCCTATCAGATATCTAACCGAGTTTGCTAATGGCTTGACTATTTTATGACAGAGGGGACGCTGCATATTTTCCTGGACGGTGAGTTATCTACGATCACAGGAGTAGTATCTAGTGTGTGCGCTGCCCGAAACAACTTAATAGACTGTTGGTGTTAACGTTATGGGGTTACTTATTTGGCTGATCGCATGTGATATGATCTCATTAATTTTTAAGATGACGCATTTACCTGTGAGGAAGTTGTATCCTCTAAAAACGTAAGTAATGTTTAGCTACATCTCGATAAATTGTCAGCCTACTGAAAAGACGAGATTAGCTCATGATGTAAACAAGAATAATTTGGTGTTATTCGACTAGAGGATTGAAGAGTCAGAACTAGCTCAGTTTTGTCATAAAAATGAACGACGGTAACAATGTGCAAAGTGATGAAGTGGAACCATCACGCAAGCTCAGATACAGGTAAAGCAATTTCCAAGCTACAATTCATCAATTCATTGTTCATTTACTAGTAATGTACAGCTGTTTGTCTAACGATATTGCATATTATCAATTGAACAGTCCACTGTTGAAGAATACTCAAATGTGTGGGACTTACATCGAGTCAGACTAACGGTTGGTGGGGGGGGGGGGGGGGGGGGGGGCAGGGGTTGGGCACAGCCTATTACTCTTCACTCACTCCCAGTAAATGGAATGGAAAGAAACTCAACAAATGGTAAAATAAATGCTAATGTCACTGAGATTCGCAGAATATAGATGTAGTAAGAACTTTGTCCGAGCATGAGTCGTACAGTTAGAGAAATCTCTTCTGATTTACGAGAAGTAGTTTTCGAATACATTTTGGTTAAGTTTTGCAGGCAATAAATAATTTGCTACATAACTCTTCTTGATATATTGAAATATATTTTTCAATGACTGCGTGTGGTTAGAATAACACTTTTGCTACTTTAGAGGGTCCCCATTGCAAACGAGTGATCACAGGACACTGAAACTCTATGGAGACACTTGTAAAACCTTGCGGAAGGGAAGTAACGAAAAAATAATTGAAAGAAATATATTTTTTAATTCAGAGTGTAATATCTGTTAACTGCGTGCCACGATTACGTCTCAGGTTACAAACGTTGCTCATTATAAAGATCATCTGCATCCGCGATAATCTGGAACCGTACTATAAATTGCTCTACTGCTGCTCGTAACAACGGTGGAACGTTGAATGTCCAGCTGTCGTGGCACAGCTCATTTAGGCTACTTCTTGAAGACAGCATATTGCGTCAAGCTTTCTCAGCTATGTCAAGTAACTTCTTTAACAACTACCACGCAACTAGAGGTTAGCCTTTCCAAGGGGCAGTTCCCAAATAGCAAGTTAATTCGAACTTCCGATACATGTTCTTCAACTGCGGTGCGGATAGAGGACGTCTCGTTTTCCCTTTACTGCGCGAAAAGTAGCCTCAGTATTGATGTTATTTAGCTAAAACAGCTTTACGAGTAAACCGTACTCGCCTTGTCCATAGCCATATTAAGTGTCAGCAACTGTAATACACATTGGTGCTTGTGTTCCAGCCCTTCGCCACTGTCCCATTGCCGGCACCGGACACCAGTTCGATCCACTAACACGACTAACAATGCAAATCCTGCAGTGCACAATCTTAACATCATTCCTATAATGTTGGGCACCCATACTTTAAATAGTTCCCCGTTTACGATGGTTCAGGTAGCGGAAGTTTGTTTGTAAGTACCCTGTAGGCACTTAAAGGGGAAGTTCACATTTTTCATCGCACCGCATGCAAGCATTTTCCCCATGAACTCAGTCATTCCATTCAATATTTTTTCTTATTCTTTTATGCTCTGTCCAAAAATATTCTTCTCTCACTGTGATGTTTGTGATTTAACAGAACTTAAAAAATCACAACAGTTACTGAACTTATGCAGAAAGTCTGTAGTGGATTTTCAGCTGTGCAGGGGGGGGGGGGGGGGGGGTCCACTGGTGGCCGAACGCACAAAATCCCTGGGTTCGGTGTGGGGAGGTGTTGGGATGGTTGGACTGCTGTAGCCTGTTGTGGTGTTTTGAACCAATGAGGGCTGCGGCTGGACCAAGCCTCTCCGTCGTTTGTAGGTCCCCGGTTCAATACACAAGAGTCGATGAGTGCGAGAACTCCCGCACAATCTGTTTAACTGCTCATGAATCTACTGACATGTATAATAAAGAATTTAAAAGAACGTCGAGGATCTGTTCGATGACGATTCTTTGGCTTTAGGAAACATAAATGCAGACAGCCCAGCCGTTGAGCTTGATAATCGATGCAAGGCTGCAGAAAAAAGTAGACACGTTCATAAAATTTCTCAACCTGGAAAAAGATTTCGTCACCGTAAAGTGGTGCAATATGTTCGAAATTCTGAGGAAAATAGGAGTACGCTACAGGCAAAGACAGATAAGGTACAGTTAAAACGTCCCCTTATAACAATTAAACATGACTTTGCTTCAACTGACACACAATATTTTTTAGCGCAACGCAATCTGACTTTCAGTAATCCCTACAAGAGAATGGCCCTGACTAAATTAACCTATACGTTTCACAAATCACTTACCTCACAAAAATTTTCGTTACTCGAACTACTGCAATACAGCGAGCGCCACTACTGTCAGCTAAATAAAAGATTCAAACTACGGGAGGCACTAACTACTGATAGGCATAGTTAGCAAATGAAAGATTTTAATAGAGAACAAACAATGTATTTACCTTAATAGTCATAATATATATATATATAGCAGTTCATGACATCCATTCTTACAAATGTACTGTCTCTGATGGACACACCTCCAAATTATCCATTCTCAAAAATCCGCCATCTCACTTCCCCACATCCACCACTGCTGGCGGCTCACCTCCAACTGCGCAACGCTACGCGCTGTTAACATCCAGCTGCCCAACACTACAATGGCAGACAACAATGCCCACCAGCCACAGACTGCACACAGCACAGCCAGTGATTTTCATACAGAGCGCTACGTGGCGTTACCAGTATAAAAACCTAAACAGCCTACTTACACAGTATGTACGAGAACCAAAAGCGGACAATAAGACTGGATGAGAGTCTTCACCGAAGGGTCAAGCAGTATATTGATCCCTCCTACGTATATCTCGCGAAGAGACCATGAGGAAAAAATCAGAGAGATTAGAGCCCACACAGAAGCATACCGACAATCCTTCTTTCCACGAACAATACGAGACTGGAATAGAAGGGAGAACCGATAGAGTTACTCAAGGTACCCTCCGCCACACACCGTCAGGTAGTTTGCGGAGTACGGATGTAGATGGTCAAGAACGAAGTGCTCAGATTAAAAAGGCTGTGAGACAGGGATGCAGTCCTTCACCTGTAATGTTCGATCTATTCATAGAAGATGCATTGACGGGAATAAAAGAAAGATACAAGAGTAGGATTGAAATTCAGAGTGAAAGGATAGCTGTGATAATATTCGCTGATTACAATGAAATTGCGGAATATTTACAGGACCTGTTGAATCAAATGAACGATCTAATGAGTGCAGAATATGGATTGAGAATAAACCATAAAAGACAAAAGTATTGATAAGTAGCAAAAATGACAGTAGTGAGAGACCTATCATCAAAACTGGTGATTACCAAGTCATGGAATTCTGCTGGCTTGGTAGCGGATTAACCCATGACGGACGAAGCAAAGAGGACATAAAAAGCAGATTAGCACAGGCAAACAGGGCATATGTGGTCTAGAGAAGTCTATTAGCATCAAGCATTGGTCTTTATTTGAGGAAGGAATTTCTGAGAATGTGCTTTTGGAGTACAGTACTGTATGTTAGTGAGTCATAGACAGTGGGAAAATTGGAAAAGGGGAGAATGGAGGCGTTTGAAATGTGGTGCTACAGAATCATGTTGAAAATCAGGTGGACATAAGGAATGAGGGGTTCTCCAAAGAATCAGTGAAGAAAGGAACGCATGGAAGAAAAACTGACAAGAAGGGATAGGATGAGAGGAAATCTATTAAAACATCAGGGAATAACATCCAGAAGGAAATGCACAGAGTAAAATCTGTACGAGAAAGTAGAGATTTCAATACATTCCATAAATAATTGAGGAAGTAGGGTGCAATTGCTACTCTGAAATAAAGATGTTAACGCAGGAGAAGAATTCACGGCAGGTCGCATCAAACGCCAGTCGAGGGACTAACGACTAAAAAAAAAAATAATTAAAAAAATAAAACAATAAAATTCACAATAGGTCTACCTTCGGTCATACAGTAGTCGTTGTCTTCTGAAATTAAACACTACAAATCTTCTTGAAACAGCATCCGTTATGCTAAGACGGCATGCTGGAAGGAAATACCTCCGAATTTTTGTGTGAAAACTCACAAGGCTTCTGAAAATGAAACAAACGTTATTGGCATTCTGTATCCTTATTCCTGATGTCTACATGTCTGCAGGGCTCAGCTGCTACAGGGCTCCGAATTGTAGCGTTGACATGGCGGTGTGTAAACACAACCGTATAGGTGCACGAGAAAGGGCGTGCCGTAATCGAGTAGTTCACAGGACGCACCCTCTGCTGCAGCTCGATAACGCCAGACCACACTCGAGCGCTGTAACATCTGCAACAATCCGACACCTTGGGTTCTGTAACTCCCTCTCACGTAAAAGGTAAACCGTTATAATTTTCCTGAAATCTAATGATTCATGAGAAGAGTCATTATTTCACCCTAACCCAGTTATTGTAGGAAGATCTGTGTTGAAAATTTCCTTTCAGAGACAAAAAGTAAATTCGATGAACTGCTTTTATTATTATTATTATTATTATTATTATTATTATTATTATTATTATTATTATTACTAGTTCAAGGTATTATTTCTTTAGTATTCAGTCTCTCTCAGAAAAGAGTTTACGTCCTTGAAATGAATAAATAACCAAATAGATCTCAATAGACCACGTTTATGTTCAGAGGATTGTGCATGGTAGACTAGAGATCTGCTGCTGCACACTGACTGAAAGCTGTACTCGATGTCTCTGGCGGTCGTCGAACTAAGTCCTGAATCGATAGGATTCTTGGTCTACGTTAACAATGGTCCAGTTCTCCTTTCTATGGAAACCTTGTTTATGATACCGAGAAATTGGTTTATTGGCTTATTATTCTCGCACAAAATCATAAAATGCCTTTCATTTAAAGATGGCAGTGTCGCAACAATGCCTCTCGTGCTTCAGGTTGGATCCCTGAAAGTGTTATTATTTATACGAGTGCGTTACCATGTCGTATCGTTATAGTTTTTGCACCGCCTAACAGCGTTTGTATATCTACTATTTCGGCGTTGGTTTCTTGGTAGTTATTACCCCAGGATAGCTGGGAAGTTTTTGGTGTGCGCAGTCCTCTCGTGCCGGGCCCCTGGCCATGTCAGGCGGACCCGCGTCCACAATGGAGAAACTCGCGGAGCAGCCTTCGCGACCCTCCGACTCTTGCACCGCCGCCCTTCGGGGAGAACCGCGTCGGAAACGCCGCTCGTCCCGGCCCCCCGTCGCGCATAATGCTCTGCCCACCTCGCAACGGGTGAAGGATCGCTTGAATCGCGCCAACCGCCACAAATCGCCGGTGGACACCACCGGCACTGAAACCGATCATCATGAAGACTGTCCACCGTCGCGTGTCAGGGTCCGTTTATCTGCGTCGTCGTCGTCGTCGTCGTCCGACGATTCACCTGACTGCCTAGCAATTGATCTTTCTCGTAGTGAGGCGGCGAACACATCGGCTCTGTCTGACCACCACCCGGCTGTACCTGCACCTCTTTCTACGCCGTCCCGCCCCCGGGCGGGTCTTCTGGACACCCTGACCCAGTCGGAAAGTCCTCTGGCCGTCGCTCCAGGCGCCCCTCCGCCCACGCGGGCTGTGGTGGCAGCGGATCGTGTTCCGATACCCCCCTGCTTTCCGCAACCGACCACCCCAGTCTGCTCCCCTTCTTACGTCCATGGCAGAAATTCAGCGCATCTTTCGACGGAAACGTGGCCGGTCGGCCCCTGGATTGGATGGAATTTTAAATGAACATCTTTGCCACCTTCCCCGCACACCACTCATCTTGTTCACCAAGATTTTAAACTGTTGTCTCACGTCTGGCCTTTTCCCCCCTCAGTGGAAACAAGCCAAGCTGATTGCGATCCCCAAGAGGTTCAAAGACCCTACAGTCCCCACCAACAACAGGCCCATCAGCCTCCTAAACACTATGGCGAAGGACCTTGAATCTGTGATCCTTCACCGACTTTCCCAACCTCTTGCAGCAGCTGGGACGATCCGTCCTGAACAATTTGGATTCACTTCGCACCTCTTTGCTGAACTTCAGGTCCTACGGATCACTGAACACATCAGCAAAGGCTTTAACACTGCCAAGTCGACAGCTGCCGTTTTTCTGGACTTGCAAAACGCCTACGATAAGATCTGGCAAGACAACCTCGTACACAAGATGCTGACACAGACCCCTATACCGGATATTTATGTCAAGATCGTGGATGACTTCCTCCGTGGTAGGACTTTCCTAGTGGCTCAACGGGGAATGCGTTCTGGCATTCGCCAGTTGTCGGCAGGCACTCCGCAAGGATCGGTGCTATCTCCCATCCTATTTAATATCTATGTCAATGATATGCCGGTCATCCCCGAGTGCCACCTCGCACAATACGCTGACGACATAGCGCTATACACCACTGGCCGCATTACTGACGCCGTCATCGCTCGCCTCCAGCGACAGGTGGACGCCACTATCACCTGGTGCCGGACAAACAAAATAGCTCTCAATGCTGCCAAAACTACGGCAGTTTACTTCACGAAACGGCGCCCAGTCCTCAGCCGCAATATCTCGATTGCAGGTGTGCAGGTGCCCTGGTCCCCGACAACCACCTATCTCGGGGTCCAGATGGACCACAAGTTGCTCTTCCACTGTCATGCGGAGTATGTCACCAACAAGGGGCAAAAGCTAACCAGGGCTTTGTACCCGCTCTTTCGTAGTAGGGAACTTAACCTGCATACCAAGCTCCGCATATACCGAACAGTTATCCTGCCTGCCCTCACGTATGGATCTGCTGCATGGGCCACGATTAGTGTCACCAGGATGCGGACGTTACAGCGCCTGCAGAACAAGGTGCTCAGGTGGAGCCTGCACGCCCCGCCACTCACGAGAATTGTTACTCTCCACGAGGAAGCGGATATCGTCCCCCTAAAGACGACCATACGCAACAACGTGCGGCGGCTCTATGAGAAAGTGGATGCCTTGCGGGACACTGTCCATGGGTTACGCCACGTTGGGACCACACTTCCACGCCGCTGGCATCGACATCCGGTTCCCCTAACCATCCTAGAGGAAACGGATTCCGACCATGGCTAACGATAGGTCTGACACGCCCACCACGGACGCATCCTTTGGCGGGACTAGCCGCCATTCTACGTCCAATACTTTCCAATCATACCTGCCCATGTTAGGCTACATTTTTGTGCCTGACTCATGTAGTACTGTCACCGTCAGAGGGTGGTACGGGACGACAAGTCCCACCGCCACACCTCCAAAGTGAATTGCAGTGACGCAGTCACTGCCCTGTGGAAATTTACTGCCTCACCAACACAGTTAGACCGCAATAGACCGGTGATGCTGTATTGTAACATATCACAAAAAAAAGGGACAGGTCGAGTTGAGATTGTTTAACCACCAACAAAGTCAATCTACAGTTTTGGTGAGAGAAATGCGTTCGTCGCCAGGGTGGTTCTGTTGAAAAGAAATTATGTACAATGTTAGTACCGTCTGTTTTATTGAAAACCATTACTTTTCAGCACGCTGTTGTACAATGAATGTGCACAATGATAACGTTACAAGTTCACGAAGAACTCTGACGGTTCCTGACTATAAGCGTGCTCTGTTGCAAACACCCTGGAACCCTCCATCTGCGCCTCATCCTTTCGTACTTAGCAGTTAACCACTGTAATTACATTCCAGGCCACCGGGAACTGTATATGCGATGCAGCTGCCGAGCAAACAGTGTCGCAAAATTCGCCCAACTTACTTTCGAAGCGACGCCGTTAAGTAAAGTGATTTAACTTGGTGTTAACGCTATTAAAACTTGGTGTAGCCAAATGCTGGCGGCCGTCGGCCAAGTTGGCACTACGCGCAGCTTGCCACTCCACCGTTCATTGTTTTGGAGAGCTTACTCCCGCCCAATTAAGATAAAAGTTGCCGCGGAGGCTAAACAGGTGGACGGGAGGACTCACCCTTGCAATACATACCATCCCACGACAGTGGTTCCGATAAAATAGTCACAATTGACACTTCAGTGCAATTTTCTGTTTCATCTGACATTCCATCGATGTTATCGACCAGAGACTAATATAATCAATAGTTACAGCTAAGAATTACTTTAATGATTTATCATCAGAGATACGTAACACACTACAAAACAAAAATTTATTGCATTCTTACACGTCAATTGTCTCATTTTTACGATTTTTCGGACGCTTTCAGCCTTACTGTTACTGCACCGTTTACATTCTTCCGATCAAGATCACAGTAATATTTTCGGAACCCATAATTTTGGAGCTGCCGCGTCGTAATATCATTTCGATTCGCCCATTAAAGAACTTTCATTGGAACTATCGCTTCCCTTTCCCCCCTGGTGCTTCTCTGACGCTACAGCAGTCGTAGGATTTACGTTTATTGCCTCCCATCATGCAACTCCCCTTCGCAAGCGAGCAGACGAGTTTCCCTTCCCGCGAGGAACAGAATTTGAATAACCGAATAATATCCTTGGTTCAAACGCGGCGCTTCGCCCCAGTGCAATGAATAATTCTTTTCCCACTGGGCGACAGTGTAACGGCTCGAGAACTGCGTTGTCAGTGAAAATATTTAGCTACGAAGACACGTGTACCCGTATGTTGCCCGCATCTCGTGGTCGTGCGGTAGCGTTCTCGCTTCCCACGCCCGGGTTACCGGGTTCGATTCCCGGCGGGGTCAGAGATTTTCTCTGCCTCGTGATGGCTGGGTGTTGTGTGCTGTCCTTAGGTTAGTTAGGTTTAAGTAGTTCTAAGTTCTAGGGGACTTATGACCACAGCAGTTGAGTCCCATAGTGCTCAGAGCCATTTGAACCATTTGAACCCGTATGTTGAAGAGGAAATATTCACGCTTCCCTGGCGCGCGCAAAGAAAGCGACGTTGTGCGGAAATGTGATTTCCTACAGCAAACTGTTCCACTGAGAGACGGCCTTGCAATTTATCCGCCAAATATACAAATAAAGGCGTATGCGAAAGCACTTGTTATGTTGAAATTATTCCGAATTTTACCAAGCAAAGCATTTTGCATCCATTGTGCCAAGATTCCTGTATATGAGCGTATCTTCCTAAAGAAATTGCCGCAGTTAAAAAACGTTCCAGTGCCGGAAATTTCTCAGAGCAGTCGGGTGTGTGGTAATGTGATTAGAAGTTCAGTTTGTGTGTAGCGCTGCTATCGGTGGGAACACGCTTATTGCACAGTGTACTTAGAATATGGAGACAAATTGTCCACTGTAAAGTGAGTTCACTGCACGTAAAGGACACCCGACCAGGAACGGAAATTGGACGATACATGCCAAGCAAGGACACAAGGAATTACTGGTTTTTGCTCAGAAATGGAAGCTTCTGATTCGTATCTTCTACATTTTGAATAAAACAAAAAGATACCCTCTGGTGTAATATTCTGCTGTGGCGTGATTTGTTTTTCCTAAGATAAAAATACTAGCCGCGACACGCGGTGTTACCCGCCGTTAAACACTTACTTATAAAGAAATTTTGATTCTGGAACTCACATCCACGCGTATGCGCGATCACAAAAGTTCTCTCTTGGAGGTACTGCGGCGTGACGCTCCTGCGGCCCAGCAAACAGCGCAAGAGTGGAAAAATACACCTTGCGGCCCAGCAAACCGCGCAAGAGTGGAAAAATACACCTAATTTTGAGACGATGGGACAGGCTAACAGAATACATGTAGCTCACAAATGAATCGTTTACTTAAAGAAAAAATTTTTCGCGAACGGGTAGTGAATTACAAAATGCGCCAGGAAAAGGAATAAATTGTTTCAGGGCTATGCCTAGCACGGAAAAGATCATAATTGTCCTGATGTGTATATATCGTAATCAAATCCAGCCTCACTAACAGCCTACCACGTTCTACATGTAAAGACACGACGGCTCTCTGTAATATAGCATTTAAATCCCATTCCAAATTTCTTCCAAATCTGTTCAGCTCTTTCAGCGTGAAGAAGAAATAAACATACTCAGACAGACCTGCGCAATTTTAACATATAGGATGGGATAAATCAGAGGCTATCACTTTCTGAACAAAAACCAGTAATTTTTTGTGTCCTTGTGTTCTACAGTTTAGTGTAGAAAGTTGTGTCTTGCGGTACTTTTCATTCATAATGTATGAAGTTTTCTACCAGCAGTCAAGGCACAATCAATTAATGCGATCAGATCATTATGATACAATCAATATACTGTGATTCTTCGGCCATTATCATGATTTTTCGCACTGACAACGCCCGACGTGGTTCTTATACAGCCCTTACCACACACACCGAAACTGGACGTATAATTTCGAAACTGCATTGTGGATGGAAAAAACTTGGATCTCTGTTCCGCAACAATAAGCTACACATTCGGTGTTCCTCCAGCTGATGAAGTGCTATACGAGGAAATATGTGGTAACAATGTAATAACAATGAGAAGTTTTGTGACAACAGCGTAATGCATTGATGTAGGAATTCCATGGCTCTCATAAATCGCCATTCATCATATGTTAACCTCAGCAATAATGACAGATGTGGGAATGTCACCTGCTGAAAAATTCATGGCGGGAAATACACTCCTGGAAACGGAAAAAAGAACACATTGACACCGGTGTGTCAGACCCACCATACTTGCTCCGGACACTGCGAGAGGGCTGTACAAGCAATGATCACACGCACGGCACAGCGGACACACCAGGAACCGCGGTGTTGGCCGTCGAATGGCGCTAGCTGCGCAGCATTTGTGCACCGCCGCCGTCAGTGTCAGCCAGTTTGCCGTGGCATACGGAGCTCCATCGCAGTCTTCAACACTGGTAGGATGCCGCGACAGCGTGGACGTGAACCGTATGTGCAGCTGACGGACTTTGAGCGAGGGCGTATAGTGGGCATGCGGGAGGCCGGGTGGACGTACCGCCGAATTGCTCAACCCGTGGGGCGTGAGGTCTCCACAGTACATCGATGTTGTCGCCAGTGGTCGGCGGAAGGTGCACGTGCCCGTCGACCTGGGCCCGGTTCGCAGCGACGCACGGATGCACGCAGAGACCGTAGGATCCTACGCAGTGCCGTAGGGGACCGCACCGCCACTTCCCCGCAAATTAGGGACACTGTTGCTCCTGGGGTAACGGCGAGGACCATTCGCAACCGTCTCCATGAAGCTGGGCTACGGTCCCGCACACCGTTAGGCCGCCTACCGCTCACGCCCCAAGATCGTGCAGCCTGCCTCCAGTGATGTCGCGACAGGCGTGAATGGAAGGACGAATGGAGACGTGTCGTCTTCAGCGATGAGAGTCGCTTCTGCCTTGGTGCCAATGATGGTCGTATGCGTGTTTGGCGCCGTGCAGGTGAGCGCCACAATCAGGACTGCATACGACCGAGGCACACAGGGCCAACACCCGGCATCATGGTGTGGGGAGCGATCTCCTACACTGGCCGTACACCACTGGTGATCGTCGAGGGGACACTGAATAGTGCACGGTACATCCAAACCATTATCGAACCCATCGTTCTACCATTCCTAGACCGGCAAGGGCACTTGCTGTTCCAACAGGACAATGCACGTCCGCATATATCCCGTGCCACCCAACGTGCTCTAGACGGTGTAAGTCAACTACCCTGGCCAGCAAGATCTCCGGATCTGTCCCCCATTGAGCATGTTTGGGACTGGATGAAGCGTCGTCTCACGCGGTCTGCACGTCCAGCACGAACGCTGGTCCAACTGAGGCGCCAGGTGGAAATGGCATGGCAAGCCGTTCCACAGGACTACATCCAGCATCTCTACGATCGTCTCCATGGGAGAATAGCAGCCTGCATTGCTGCGAAAGGTGGATATACACTGTACTAGTGCCGACATTGTGCATGCTCTGTTGCCTGTGTCTATGTGCCTGTGGTTCTGTCAGTGTGATCATGTGATGTATCTGACCCCAGGAATGTGTCAATAAAGTTTCCCCTTCCTGGGACAATGAATTCACGGTGTTCTTATTTCAATTTCCAGGAGTGTATATGTGTACTGCTTATTCCCTGTTAATTTACAAAGCAGCTGAATACATTGATTTCCTCTTATTATTGACTAAGGGAAACCACTTCAACTTACCTTTACACACGCGTAGTTTTACGATCGGTTTCTTCTTAGGACATCCTCAGGCCGCCTGCAGTTAAACAAAACAAAAAATTAAGTTAAGGCTATAGCACCTCAACGAATGAAGTAAGCACCACATGCTGCCAACAGACCTATAACAAATCATGTTGTAAATGATCTGGCTGTCGTATATGTCGTAAAGACCAAATCCAGAACCAATGATCACAAAAATTCTTCCGACCGACCGCTTGTACGCATCATGTCGTATGTGCGCGCCATACTTCCGTCAGGCGTTCAGTTTGCTGGATGTGATCATTGTTTCGGGATTTGGCCTGTAACATCATATGCGTCAACAAACCACTTATTCCATTGTTTTTGCACAGTTCGGTGAAGATTTAGACAGTGCGATTTGTTGTTTACTCGTTAAGATGGTGTAACTTTAGGCGAATTTCTAGTTTTGTTTCAGGCAACATGAAGATTTTGAAAGCACGAAACCAGTCGTCACATAATAAATGTGTAATAACACGGCTGTGTTGGTTTTCATTAATCATTAAAATCAGTGTAAATTCAGATTTGTGATCAACATATACAAGATTATTTTGAATCGCAATTAACTTGCAATAAATTCTGAAGTCACAAAGGGACAGCACGAGACACAATAAACAAGAATCGGTTACGATACATCCGCAAGTACATTATGTGAACATCAGGCACTTTTTCCACCGATCACGAGACATCGATACTCCTCTTAAGACAGATAAATTGTTTTACTCCACTACCGCTAAAGCATTTCTTATGATTTTTTCTTATTTTACAACAAGATGTTACTATACTCGAAGTATTTCTCTTCCACAATAAGGATACTTTTCACCAGTTCATTCGCCATGAAAATGGTTTGCAGGACGATACACTTTTATTTTGTCACTAAAGTGGAAAACCGTCTAGAGAATAAACTTCATTTAGTTTCGTTAAAGTCTGAGGCGGCGATTACGGCGGCGTAAGACGGGACTGACAGTGTTCAAGGAGAAAAGAAATAAGTTTCTAAGATCATGGTAGTGAAAGCTAATCTTCCGAAATCGAGTCCTGATAGGGCACAGGGCTAATTTTGCAACAAAAATGTAATAAAATTGTTGTTTGGCTATACAAATTTAAAAGGAATGAATATAGCTTATGTTTCGCTATGCAAATAGAGCTGTTATGCTCTACTGATGGACGTACTCCGCAGATGACAAATTTCAAGTCCGTGAGTTATCCAGTGCCATGGACGATTACTGTTTGACAGATAAAATCTGGAAGGGACAATCGCTTTCTTTCAGGAGTGCTAGTTCTGCAAGGTTCGCAGGAGAGCTTCTGTAAAGTTTGGAAGGTAGGAGACGAGGTACTGGCAGAAGTAAAGCTGTGAGTAACGGGCATGAGTCGTGCTTCGGTAGCTCAGTTGGTAGAGCACTTGCCCGCTAAAGGCAAAGGTCCCGAGTTCGAGTCTCGGTCGGGCACACAGTTTTAATCTGCCAGGAAGTTTCATATCAGCGCACACTCCGCTGCAGAGTGAAAATCTCATTTTGGATTTTCTGCTGTTGTTGATGCTGTCGTACATCCGTCGAACCAAATACTTTTGGGTTCTTCCCGCTTACCTTCACTAGACCCCACTGTATCTCGCTTTAGACTTTGCATATCCCTTTTCAGATCAGCTAGCTTTTATGACACGTTAAAACTTGTTATCATGAGATTCAACATCAAACCAACGCCGACATTGATAGTTCAGGTGTATATGCAGACAACGCAAGCAGACGATGAGGAGAGAGATAATATATGAGGATATTTTCACGGTAATCGAATACGGAGATTAAAATCTAATAGTCTTGGGTGATTTGAATGCGGCTGCAGGGAAAGGAGTACAAGAAAGAGCAATGGGAGAATAAGGGCTTCATAACTGGAATGAGAGAGGACAAAAGACTATTTGAGTTTTGCAGTATACTGTATTGTCTGTTAAGAATCACAAGCTATGGAAGTATACATGGAAAGGACCCAAATACACAGGAAGATTTCAGCTGGATTGCGAAGTCAGATATTGGATTATAAGGATTACCCAGGAGCAGATATGCACTCAGATAACAATTTAGTAATGATGAAGAGTAAACTAAAGTTGAAGGGAATCGTATGGAGGAGTTGGTATGGAAGGGAGTGAATACTCGAATTTAGGGGATCCTGCCACCTTGGAAACAGAATAACCCTTGACGGAGGAAGCAAGGAGGACATAAAAAGAAGACTAGCACTGGCAATGATGGCACACCTGCCCAAAGAAGTCTACTAGTATCGAACATTTGCCTTAACTTGAGGAAGAAATTTCTGAGAATGTACGTTTGGTCGCAGCAGCTTTGTGTGGTAGTCAAACGTGGACAGTGGGGAAACTGGATCAGAAGAGAAACGAAGAGTTTGAGATGTGGTCGTACAGAATAATACTAAAATTTGAATAAACTGCTAAGTTAAGGATTGAAGAGGTTTTCCACAGATGTCGGGGAATAACTTCATAATAGTAGAGGGAGCTGTAAAGCGTGAAGTAGTTGGATTAGACACAACTAATAATAGAGGATGCACGTTGCAAATGCTACTCTCAGACAAGGAGATAGGCACACGAGTCGCATCAAACCACTCACTGGAGTGATGACTCAAAAAAAATTGGTTCAAGGGCAGCATGTTGTACTGTTCTGAGATCGCTCTGTCACGTGATGTCTTGAGCACGACTTATCAACATAAAAATAAATTATTGCTCGCATACTGCTGTGTGGATCGAAGTGTGCTGTAAAAATAACAAAACGTTCATCGTAGTTTTATTATTCGAGAAGTATATTTTCAAGTGAACCAGCTGGAAAGAGCGTGTACCTCGAAGATAGTTTCCTGGTCGGTATTTCAAGATAATGACCGATTTTAAAACCGCATTACGGAAAGCGCACTACAGGCCGCCTTAAGCGGTTTCCGGTATTTCTATTGTTTTTGTTGTTGCGAGTCGTGAAGTTGTGGTATGTGCAGCTTTTGTCTACGTTAAATCACACGATCATTTCCCTTGTTGGATTTCCTAAACTATATTCATTTCTGCACGCCTGTTGTATAATGTACTGCGTGTGGTTAACGGCTTGCTTCGAATCCTCAGAGACGACCGTCCTAATAGATTCGTTGCTGAGTGCCTCGAGTGCTGATAGCATAGTTTTCATTATTTTCTGGCACCTTAATCTTTAATTCTAGACTGTATCAATTCCTTGAGGCTGAAATGGCAGTGACAAGGTGGCAACTTGATGACTGTATGGACGTATGTTTTCGACAACTCTCCTATTTCTTTTCTAGGGAACTGTGGTTCACGAAGAAAGACTGGATCCATAAGCTTCACCATTTTGTCACTTAACTTCGACATTTCAATGCTGAAGCCAATCATCTCCTGCTTTCCCTTTCAAATGCAGGTGTGCTGCAAGCAGGGAGAGCTGTAGTGATGGGGACGATCGCGTGGCGAGCGCGGGTGGTTGTTGCCGTTTAAAAAGGGTTAGGAATCTATTTTTCTTTTTACCCGGAATTTAATACGATTCAGTCAATCTTCCAGTATAAAAGATAGCGTCCTAACTATTCAGCTAGAAAACCAACTGCATATGTGAAATGTTGTATGTACTTAATGGTGCGCTTACTGAGTGGCACTCTTTTCTGGTATTGGAAGTTACTGATCGGCGAAATGGTACTTCTGCTGCCCGAAGTCTCGCTGCGATATTCGAAACAGGCTACAATATCTAGATTCGATTCTGATTAGCGTTGCCCGTCCTAGGTTAAAGTTAAAGGAGGAGGACAGCAGTTTTGTGGTGAATAAAATCTGACAGAAAAGTTCTGACCTAGCGCAGGCTCATAGTTTGCTACCAAGTCCATCCGTCCGAAGGTCTATTGCTATGAGCAACCGGTCCCGATTCACATATGCTGTATCACTTTAAGTAAAATTGGTACGTAGCTTTTCACATTAATAAGTGGCGCATTTTCTCATATTCTTTTTCATGCAACAACAAATCTCGTTTGTATCTACCCTGTTACAACTTTAGCAAATCGTTGAAATTTCTCAGCTCCAAATTAAATAATATGGCTGAGTTTGAACAGTTAGGATCACACAAGAGCTCCTTATCCTTATACGTCTACTAAATCGGAGAACTAGCGCCAGAATGTCCATTCATAATTCGTCAATGGCTTATTGGTAATGTTCGGAAAGTGGCGCTTCGGGTCACAGGGAGAACTTTTCTCTCGCAGTCATAAATTAAATTTGTCCCAATTTTTGTTAATATTTACACTTGGACTGTATTACGTGAAGGACAGTTACTACTGGACAGAAGCGGTGATGGCGAGTTGTAGATAGGCACGACAGGAAGACCGTCAGAAAATAAGCCTTCGGCCAACAAGTCCCTTATCGGAAATCGACAACATATACTCACTACTCACTTAAAGTCTTTGGAGACCGTGATCATTTGTGTGTGAGTTATGTTTGTGTGTGTGTGTGTGTGTGTGTGTGTGTGTGTGTGTGTGTGTGTGTGTGTGTGTGTGTTTCGTCGGAAATAGATAAAAGTCTTATGGCCGAAAGCCTACTTACTGATAGTGTTCTTTGTAGTGCCTATCCGCGACCCAGCATCTCCTCTTCATATTGAGTAGCAACTATCGTTTCCAAAAATATTGTCGTACCCCATCCTGGATCCGAAAGCCTACTTTCTAACAATCTTTATGTTGTGCCCATCTGCGCCTCAGTATCTCCGCCATACATCGTCTCATTGGGATTTCAATCATTCAAATGTAAAATCTCGTTTCTTAACGAAGGTACTTATAAAAGTGTCGATGTTACAGTGTACAGGTGTTGCGGGGTCAGCTGAATGCGTGGCATATCTCTCACGGCACACACATCCCGTCACGTCCTTCGTAGCCCTCAGTCCTGAACTAATTCTGAACAGACCTCTCTCTATTAGTAGCAGCATCCGTTGCGCTGGAGGTGGAGCGGTACCGGAAGACAGTAATTCATGTGGCGGCGGCGGCGGCGGCGGCGGCGGCGGCGGCGGCGGCGCCTGTTGGCGGTGCGCGGCGCCTGTTGCAGCCGCGAGGACCCTCCCACAGAGTGTCCTCTGCCGGAGCGCGCTCGGCACTCGCGAGGCGCCATGAGCCGCTCTGAGGGCCAGCCGAAACATGCCGTGCCGAGCCCGAGCCGCTGGTCCAGCCGAACCACTTGTCTTCCACTAGCGCCCTCCGCCAGCGCAGCTCCCCGTGGGCTTCGCCCACTCGCTGAAACAGAGCAAGCTGTAATCTTTCCATCTTTTCTTATTGCCACTCTTACTAATAATGAATTTCTTTTCACTTCATATTGGCGAACTGTCCTTCACTAGTTTCCCATAAAAATTGCCTCCTATGAGAACCTACACAGGAATATCTCCCATTGAGTCGATTTTTAGGATCTGCTAACGTAATCTTGCTGACGTATGGTAAATACTTTACGTGTTGTGGAACAGGTGACCGGTGACAAATTGCCTGAATTCTTTCAGAGCTCCTTCATATTAAAGTGAACAAGTCTGCGGTGTCGTTAGGATGTAGACTTCGATTCTGTACAGGATGGGCGTTTGGGCAGGCGGTGGGCGTTGTGGAATAAATAGGATAATTTTTAGATAAAGGCCATTTATTGGCGAAAGCATGTTAACAAGGGGTTACATAGGCCTAGGGAGGTGAAGGTGAGCCAGAGCGTAGAGTCTGGCGAAACATAGTTCGCGAAGCTACCGAAAGTTGTTGTCTGCCAAAACTATGTCCACAGTGCCGCAGCACCGGGAGAAGCGGGAAGGTCAACACTGCTACAGGGCACGCATCCGACTCGCGGGTGAGCAAGAATACAAGTGAGGCGGCCCGGCGACGGGCGGCCGTGTATGTTCGACGCACCACGCGGCTTGCTCCGCCCTGATTGGTAGGAACCGAGAAAACCGTGCGGACAGCATGGAATTTTCCAGAGTGTCGCCTGCTAATCGACGCCTGGGGCGGCACTGCCTCGTAAGCACATGAGAGAGGCGCGTGGCCAAGGTGCCCTTCCTCGGTGCTGACTTCCTGTTGATAAACCGTGCGACGAAATAATTTACAGGCAGGTAACACTGCCGGCCGTAGCTTGGCCGCAATGGAAAAATGAAGTTACCGTTTGGAAGCTCATATAATAAAGTAAAATCCCGTGCTGACTGGCTCCTCCATTACAATTCAAATCAACGACAATTCTCGTCGGCCTACAGTCTGCAGTTTCAAATCTTCAATCAGCGATGTTGCTGTGAAACTGGATTGACTTTCTGCATCAAGCAGGTACCCAGTTGGCCTAATCAGTTCTGTAGGTCCTGAGAAACACAACTGGGCCGACTGAAGGCACTTGAATCGGTGAGGAATAACGGCAATATTTCCCACAAAACTAATCTCTGCCTGAGTCGCAGGAGTTCGAGTACCACTTCATTGCAAATGAACTTATGATATAGCTTTCTACGCTTAGCAAGTCGAACCCTTTTCTTCTTCCTGCAGTCTGAAACTACGTGGTCACGTTTTTGTTAAAAATACGTTTCCTCTTTTCAGTCCATCTATTTGATCACTGATACATTCGATTTTCTTGCAGTTTATCACGCAATGACAGGGGTGCACTCAGTCACTATGAGACCAGTTGAGGAGCTACTTGACTGAGAAAGCGGCTCCGATCACGAAAACTGACAACGGCGGGAGAGAGATATAGTGACCGTATGCTTCTCCATCAACGGTGGGAGAACAATGTACTGACCCCATGCTCTTCCTTATATTCATCCAGTGACCCCTAAGGGCTGAGAACAACGTGGTGATTTGCCGGTACCGATGGGTCTTAAAGGCTTGTTCAAACTGGTTTTGTTAATAGGTATCGCTAAATAGAATATCGCCCTAGAATAACTTACGGCCGCTTTATCAAATGGGCTCATTAAATTCCACGTAAGAAATCTCGTTGTTTGTTACGGGAAACAAAACAAAGTCTTCCGTCCTTACTGGACGTCGTGGTGATTGGCATCATTTGTTCGAGCTGACTCCAGCTACACTTTGCAGAAACTAAACTGCAAATATCTGCTGAAACCCCAGCACGTCATTGTCCGTAGTAGAAACAGTGTGTACATGTAAGGAATTCAATACGTACCAGTAAAGCTTTTTGATTATTTCTCCAATAACGTAAAATGTTTAAGAGGTACTAAATCAAGTTTTTGATCTATCATAAAATCATTTCTTCCGACCAACTCCTTCCTTTCCATGAACTACTCCTATTCAATAAATTACTTTTATTCCATGAACGAATTTAATTTAGAAAGATATAGGCTATAAGAGAATAAAATATACAAATAACCCACGTTTTGAGCATAGTTCCTTGAGTAGGACCGAATAATATGCTCGTATGTTCAATAATGAGAAAATTAGGCAAATGTGCCATTTAGGAAGACATAAATAACAAACCTGCAGCCATCCGTTGAATACAGTCATCCATACATGTCGTGTAAAAGAGTTTTTCCAAATAATTTCGACAAAAGCATCGTGCAAACGATTTATGGAACGTGTCACTAGTGACTTTAACTCACAGGTTATGAACATTTTTGTTAATAGTACGTCTTTCTCTGTGCCGATATCTTATTTTACTGCGCTAATATAACGTTTCTGAAAACTACAGCTCAATTCTCAAGAAATACAACTGTTTTTGGCCTTACGTCTGTTTCACTTATTTGTAGCAGTAAATGGGTGACATATCAGAAGTAAACGAAAAATCGTCTTTAATAATTACGTTTGTCTCAGTCATGAGGCTTTTTGTTCACAGTAAAAATAACATATAAGTCGTTCATTTACTACTACTTAATAAACATAAGCTACATAATTCCCAAAAAACCGTCATTGCAGTCCTTGAGGATTGGGTTGTATCTCCTAAGCGTGTTGAACTGAAACAGTAAAATTATATATAGTGGGGTGTAGTACTAACAAAAGTATTGGTAGCATTACCGCCAAAATTATACTAACAGCGGAGAAAGCAGTCTAAATAAGTACATTCTTTCAATGAGGCACACCTACATTTAACCAAACATCTAAACAAAATGTTTGACACGCACCTCTTGATTTGCACAGTTTGTGATACTCTTTTTATCTGAAACCTCTCTCCGAATACTCTTTTGATCAGAGGAAACAGCTATGTACAGCCACTTGTGTAATAGAGGTAAACAGAAACTTGTTTTGTCAGTCCAGTTCATAGAGTGTACCGGGTTTCCAATCGTGAACAGAACAAAGTGGCGTGTGTATGCTGCACACTGTCAACACGCCTGAGCCATTTCAAGCCTGGATCGCGCGTTTACTGTCGCTTAAAGGGGGGAAATACCGGTCCAGGGACATGAAGCTTACAATTTTTTTGGTACAAAGATTGTTTTTATTAAAATGAGTGTTTTAGCATTTATTATACATACATTCGCGTATGAAAATTTTTCTCATAACAAATTAAAAATGGCGGCTGCAGCCCTCGCAGTGCGTCTAGGTTTGTAGGAAGCGTTGTGTACACTTATTGCTATTTCTGAAACGCATAAGAATAGAAAATGATGAAATTAAAATGAATGTAGGTTGGGAGAGCCATCACTATGGTTTTTTTATAACTACCTCGTAAGGAAAATAAATGGCTGCCATTTGAAAATCATGTTAATTTCTTGGCATGTTTTTCTAAGTTCAAATGTTTAATTAAGTATTTACAATATGGATAAAAAAAGCTGTCGCTAATTCCCCTTCAGTTTAATTATATTTCATTTACAAAAAATGCAAAAGAATCGCTTAATCTGTCGATACTACAGCGATTCACATGTTGAAAAATGTTGTTTCGAGAAAAGCGAGTTAAAAGTTTGAGTAACAAAGAAAACTTTCTTTCACGACTTACGGTTAATCTCGAGGCCAGGACTATTGAGGTACCCTTCCTCTTCCTCGTACATACTCTGGCAGCGATTTGTTGCTGAAAAAAATCCGGGCTCTTGTAACAAACGTAACTCCACGAAGTTTTTGCTGTCCGTCCCTGTCATGGTTGACAGCACGTTCGTGGTCTTCAGAATGCGTGAATATCTTCCGTCGAATATACTTGCAACTATATGTGCTGCTATTTCAACAGTTTTTACTCCCATAATGAAGACGTTTCGATACCAGTTACCCAGAGCACGCATTGAAGCTGTCGTTGTCATTCTGCGTATTGGCACCGGTGCATCTTTTTAGCAAAACTCCGTTGGGAAAAACTCGTATACTCGCCTACAGCTGCCTTTATTTTCGGCGGCGTAGCGTTCCACTCAACATTCTGTAACTTCTAAAGGCTTTCACGATCAAAAAATCCTTTTGTAAGCATAATCAATATACTTCAGTGATGCAAATTATTAACAATTTCGACCAGAATCTCCCCTTAAGGCAGCATGGACTGGGTGCACGGTAAGGTGTTGGCCAAATTGACCTACGCCACAAAGATATCATTCCATCATTCTGCCACAATAATGGGACACGAAAACATTGCTTAGTAACGGTCTCCCGCGGTTAACAACAGCATCTGATAACCGCTACCTACACAACATTGCTCCCTGCTACAAAGCGTGTAACGCGGCAGTATTGCATTGCCTGATTGGTGATAACCTTGGGGGCTTCGTCGACGCTGTTGGACACCGCAGTTCCTCTTGCCTCGAGACAGCATGGCGAGCTTTGAGAGAACATCACCTACCTTCCACTGACTTTTCTCAGGAAAGGTTGTGGCGACTGCCCTTCATTCTTCCGTTATTGGAAGGTTAGGATACAGGCCTTACCACTTTTGCTGTCATGTCTGTTGACTATAGTTGCGCCTTTTCCTTTTTTATTTTATATATTTTTTTGTTTTGTTCAGAAACAGCATCAGCTAAAAGAAATTATCAAAGTCTTTTATTTAGTATTATTATTTTGTAAATAGTTTTATCTCTTTAAAACTGCTTAATATTCTTGCTCTATCTTTAGTTAGGGGACATGCCCATAGGACATGATCTGATATTCCGATTTCAAAAAGTCACAGCTGCTCACTGGTGTTCCATCAATTCTATTCAGATATATACGATATGGCCCATGTCTGGAAAACTAGCGGAGGGGACCTCTGCCTACCTATCTGAAGCTTTCCGTTTAAATCTTTAAACAACTGAAACGTGCTCTGTCCTGTGTATGACAAATTCCATTTCTGTTGCCATTCAGTCAATATATTATTTTATAATACTAATGAATTTTTTGCAGGTTCCCCAAGAATTGCACATATTTTTTTCTTAATTTAATGGATATTATTCCTTTAATTTACTTGTAGGTCCATGGGACATACGTACATCAGTGTAGTAAGGACGTCTGCAGGTACAGCGCTGAAGGCTCCAAAGCAACATATCTCACTGCCCTTTTCTCAAATCCGCGCTAGGTCTCATCAGCTGTAACCTGTACATCAAACCATTGGTACCATCGCCCACAGTTGCAGTAAATACTAATAGCCCGTGCATCACTCACAGATTTACGGAGTTTCGTATTGGGGAAAGTAAAAATTTCTATTCCAATGAAATGAATACCCCTAGCTGCATACAGGTGTTGATATAAGTCAACGGGACAGTTGAAAATGTGTGCCCTCTGACTGGTCCCATCAGAGCCACCCAGGACGCAGAGGATAGTGCGACCGCAGGGACTTACCTCTGGCACGCCTGCCGTGAGACCCACATTCCCAGTTTATCGTCCCGCACTATATTCATAGTGCCCCTGCCGATTATACTCGTTACTCGAGGCTTTTTGCCGATTCCCGGAAGAGTTCGGACACTGTGCATTTGCACAGATGAAGATGGTCAAAAGGCCGCTGAGCCATTTTCTTTTAAAGCCTGGATGTGCTGACGCGTATTATCAAGGCATGTGACGTCCAATAGAATATTTAAGTATTAATTAGAAACACATTAGAGAAAGTTTAGATACTCTTTTTCGGTCATTCTGACACGATACAATTCAGGCAGCGATGAATATTTCAGAAATTCAATCACATTGCACGTTCGTCGTTGAAAGTACGAAGCAAATACTCAGTGAATATAACAACCTATTACAATAATCTAGTACACTTAAGTTTATGTTTTTAATATTGATGCATTTACAGTACTGTGACCGATGTTCCGCCTACGTATTACAGTGCCGACAACTTATAGTCACAGCCAACAGCCATTTTATGGAACCTTTGATAGAATTTTGTTTTCATTATGATCACTGGTACACCAGAAAATATGTGCACTATACTTGCTAATAGAGATTATGTTAACTTGATTTATATATCTTGCGGCAGCTATTGCCAAGGTATATTGACGTTCAATTGTTATTGTTTATTCCACAATGCTTACAGTAATTGAAGAGCATTATTCCATGGAAGCGTTTCGTTCTTAATTACATATTATCTTCACCGCTCATTTTGGAAATTTCTGGACATTTGGTTTACATGTTTCTACATTCTAGTATTTGTAGATTAAAAATGATTTTTGTATATAAATTTGGCGTATGATTTACTTATGGCGTTATTGCCTCTTGTTTACATGTTCTGAAATGCATTGCATTCTTCTTCAACTGTAAAGGAGATTGAAGTAGAAAAAGACGTGTTTACACATTCCTTTTTGCAGTTTTTCGGCAATTGTTCTCATACTGTATTTTTGTTTTAATCACTTCATTTCAGTTTTGTAAAGTTATAGTACTCTAGTTTCACTTGTCCCACTCGTGTGTGTGTGTGTGTGTGTGTGTGTGTGTGTGTGTGCTTTTCTCCATCTTCTCACTCACTTCCGTTATAATAATTTGATAGAGACAGAGGGTGGGGTGGGGATGAGCATGTGATGATACAAAATATAAATATTTCTTTCTAATTCTTTTATTTACGAATTGTTATGTCTCTTTACAGGTACTACCACAGAAATCACAGTCAACGAAGCGTTTTTACTGGGTAAGCTGGGAAAACTTGCTTGTGTTACAGGCCGTTTGAATGGCATACGTTTCTCTCTTTTCTTGTTAAGAAGTGAACCGTGTTAAAGTGTTCCTACAAAACATGTCTCAAAAGTAAATTCTTGAAAACTTTGCTGACAGCGAATATGTTCGCTGTTTCACATGTGAGATTTCGAGAGTCTCAGAAACAATATTGATGAATCTCCGTGCCGTGCGTAGCTTCTGACAGATGGTTTTCAGCGTAAAGTGATATTTGCAAGGTATAAAGTTCTTTCTGACCTGACATTTAGAGCGGATGGAAGGAATCTTGCAACTTTGTTTTCAACTTATTGGAAGATCACTAGCATTAATAAATGAAATTATTATTTCAGTACTACTTGGAAAAAGTTTTAGTAAGAAAAGTTGTTTCTGCAAATGACGAATGCGTCAGACGAATTCCATTGTTTCTAAAACACAGGGAGTGAAATATGTGGTCCAAAATCTGGTGAAAACAAGGCTATGTCGTTTACTAGCACGAACCTTTCAGCTTTTCACGTACGGTGTAGCTCTGATACTCTGAAGACCTTCGGAACCGATAACAGAGTGTCGTATAGCAGTAGTAAGGGATCACCTACTCAAAAAAACACAAACTATTGCACTGATGTTCAGAAAAAAAGCAGAACACCTTGAACGACTACACCTAGGAAATTCATATTCACAGGACATGTACATTAGTATTTCCTGCAGAAATGATTAGCATTTCAATCACCTCGGTTCCGCATATGTCTTGTTGCCTAGTAAGCACGGGTCCACCACGGACCCTGATAACTTATTCCATGCGTAATGACGTCGATGCGTATAAGACACGAATAGCGTCCTATCGTATAGCCAACCATGTTGCGTTCACCTGATTCGAAAGTCAAAATGTGGTGGGTCACAGCACTGCACACGTCTTTTCACCATATCCGACATATTTTCCATTGGAGACAAGTCTGATGATCTTGCTGGCCAGGGCAAAAGACTGACATCCCGTGACTCCAAGAAGACACGTGTCCATGCAGCAGCATGTAGTTGTGCATTGTATTGCTGGAAAATGGCGTCTGTGGAAAAAAGCTATGGCTACGGGTCGCAGAATGTCACCATGAAATGCCCAAGACATGCACGAGATGTGATTTGTCGATATACCCAATAGCAGCTCACACCATCATGTCTTGAGTTGGCGCTACATGTCTAGTGCGAATGCAGTCACTGTGATGCCGCTCCCCTTGTCTGCGGCGTACCAAAATGTGGCCATTTTGGTACCGCGTGCCGTGGAATTTGAATCCGCGCCATGCGTCATGGACGTCGAATACCCCTAGAGGTCTCTGGACTATTGCGCCGGAAGCTGTGGCGGCGCGCGCCCCCTGGGCCGCTTTTAGTGTGAGGGCGCCTCAGTGGAACACGTGGTTCCAGCGGCCAATAGCGGCGCCCCCCATAGTGTACTTAAGCGTCTGCCTTTCGCCCAGCCAGCCAGTCTAATCTTACGTACGTCTGTTGACACATCGCCTCGCGTTAGATAGCTTACTTACTTGTTCTGTGTACTAGTGGACGTGTTTGTTAGGTTTCCTTGTGACTCCATTGTTCGATCTTGTGGTTGTTCGTTCTGTCCTTCGATGGTCGTGTCCGTCCTCTCCCGTTGTGTTGTTGTTCGCGGGCCTCTCTGCGGGTCCCGCTGTGCTTTCCGTCATTTCAACCCCGCGACCGTCCCGGTCGCATTTACATTTTGGCGACGAGGTCAACGGTGGTCGTTATTTAGGCATCTTACAAAAGTCGCTGCAGTTGTTAACGGACAAAGTCGATGCACGGGACGCGTTACCGCAACAGCTTCAGAGCCCTCGGGTATCCGATGCTTTCCCTCGTCTGACGTCGTTTCCACCCTTTAATGACGCTAAAGAGGACTGGGAGACCTACCTACATCGGCTGAAACAACATTTCACGGCTTTTCAAGTCACGGACAACTCCTTACCGTGGTCGTTGGTTTTGTCTTGGGCCTCTCCGGACACGTTCTTTCTTTTCCGCAAGTTGGCACCGTTGTCTGATCCTGTGGCTCTCTCTATCCAGGAGATCTGCCTTTTGCTGACAAACTATTATTCCCAACGCTACCATGTGGTCGCTTCTCGTCTGGAGTTCCACCAGTACCATAAACAGCCTAGTCAATCGTATCGTTCCTGGGTCACGGACTTGCAGGGTCTCAGCCGTCGATGCGATTTTACGTGCACCAATCGGCAGTGTAAGGCTTCGTATGCTGACTCCCTGATCCGGGATGTGGTGGTTCAGCTGGCTCCCGATCCTGAGGTCCGTACTGCGGTGTTGAAACTCGACAACCCCTCGTTGGAAGAGATTCTCCGCATTGCCCACTCCTTTGAAATTGCTCAAGCGGCTAACGAGCGTCTTATGCCGCGACCGCAGGTGGCAGCGATCGCGGCGTCACGACGGGTTCCGCCGTCGAGACGTCGACGTGGTCCGGCCAACAGAGGCCAGCGCCGTCGGGACTCCTCTTTGTCCGACGTCTCTATAGCATCGGCGCCTTTGGTCGCCCCTCGTCGCCGGTCGCGCTGCCCACTTCCATCATGCCCACAGTGCTTTACTGCCCATTCGCGGGCTGATTGTCCCCACAGCTGGAAAACGTGCACGCTGTGTAACAAGGAGGGCCACATCCGATCGGTTTGTCGTAGTCGCTCAACTCGATCCAGTCCTGCCCTTCCTGGGCCTCAAGATAACGTCCATGATAACGTCCATGCTCTGCAGTCGGCAGTCCCACAGGACGACCCATCAGCGCGGAAGCTTTTCCTCACGCTCCGCATTTTTACAGAGGATGACAGTTTTCAGGTCGACATTGGGGCCACCGTCTCCCTGATTAATATGGCGACATATACCTGGCTGGGCTCTCCTGCGTTGTCACCTCCCTCTCGCCATTTGGTCGTCTACGCAGAAGGTTGCATTCCCCTTCGTGGGCAGTTCGTAGTCAAGCGACGTACAAGCGTGTTCCCCGGCTCCTTACCCTCTTTGTCGTCGACCATCCGTCGCCTCCGAATATTTTTTGCCTGGATGTGTTTCAACTGTTTGGCTTTTCCATATCCGACGAAGTTAAGGTCGTTTCCACGACTGTTCCTTTTCAGAACTTGGACGATCTGTGCTCTACTTTTGCGTCGTTGTTTGCACCGGATCTCGGATGTGCTTCCGGCTTTCAGGCGCACATCACTCTACGGCCAGATGCACAGCCTCGCTTTTTCCTGAGCCCGACCCCTTCCGATGGCCTTACGGCCAGCGCCCAAGCAGGAACTTGATCGGCTCCAGGCCGCTGGCGTGGTGGAGCCTGTAGCTTACAGTGCATGGGAGACACCACTGGTGATCATACAGAAACCCAATGGGTCCCTTCGGCTCTGTGGGGACTTCGGCGCTACAGTCAATGCTCAGTCCCTCGCTGACACTTACCCCATTCCCCGACAGGAAGACATTCTTGCCAAGCTTGCCAGAGGAGAGTATTTTTCCAAGATCGACCTGGCTGTGGCATACCACCAGTTGCCCTTGGATGCTGAATCTCAGAATATCATGGTTATAAACACGCCTTTCGGGTTGTATAAGTACAAGCGCTTTCCCTTTGGTGTCTCTTCGACGCCGACCAATTTCCAGCGATTCCTGGAGCAGCTTACACAGCCTATCCCTGCTTGTGTGAATTATCTTGATGACATCTTGGTCACCGGGCGTTCCCGCCAGGAACATTTGCAAAACCTCAGTGCTTTATTTCACGCTCTGCAGTCTGCTGGTCTACGCTGTCGGCTGGTCAAGAGTTGCTTTTTTCAGCCGTAAGTGGAATACTTAGGCCACTGGCTTAGGAAAGATGTCATTCACCCTTCGGTTCGTAAAATCGCGGCCATTGCGGCCCTTCCACATCCCAAGGACTTATTTGAACTGCAGGTGTTTTTGAGCAAGGTTACGTATTACATAAAGTTCCTGCCCCAGGCTGCCTCCGTTGCTCAACCCTTCAATCACTTGCGTCGCAAAGGGTTACCTTTTGTTTGGACTCCTGCCTGTGACCAGGCTTTTCTCCGTTTAACGGCGATGCTGAAGTCCACCCCTTACCTTACTCCCTTCTCTCCGGACCGCCCCTTGGTTGTGGCAGCTGATGCGTCGGCATAAGGCATTGGGGCCGCCCTCGCACACCGGGATGCCGATGGCTCCGAACAGCCCATCGCTTATGGCTCTAAGACGTTGACCCCAGCACAACGGAACTACTCCCAGATTGAAAAGGAGGCCCTGGCGATCGTGTTCGCCGTCCAGAAATTTCACACCTATCTCTTTGGGGCAAAGTTCACACTCCTGACTGACCATAAACCCTTGGTTACACTTTTCGGACCCCACTCTCACCTTCTAGAATGGACAGCTCAACTTCTACAGCGCTGGACATTGTTTTTACGTAATTACGCTTACACCATCCGGTATAGGCCCACCGCCCACCATGCTAATGCGGACGCTTTGTCACGTCTCCCAGCAGGCCCCGATCCTGTCTTTGACCAACAGGAGGTCCTCTGCTTTCACATTGATTCCGCCCACCAGGATGCGCTGGACGGTCTGCCTCTTATAGCTGCTCACATTGCAGCGGCTACCCGGCGGCGACCCTGTCTTGCGGCAGGTTCTCAGCTACGTGGTCCATGGTAGCCGTCCTATGTTACGCGTCGGATGCAGTCTGATTTCAGCCCCTGGCGCCATCTGTCCCACAGGCTCTCAATGTTTGATGATGTCCTTCTGTTAGTCACGAGTCGGATGCCAACCGGTGGTCATCCCTCCGGAATTACTGCTTCAGGCCCGTTTCTGGAGTCCAATTGGTTACACTTTTCGGACCCCACTCTCACCTTCTAGAATGGACGGCTCAACTTCTACATCGCTGGGCATTGTTTTTACATAATTGCGCTTACACCATCCGGTATAGGCCCACCGCCCACCATGCTAATGCGGACGCTTTGTCACGTCTCCCAGCAGGCCCCGATCCTGCCTTTGACCAACAGGAGGAGTAGCCATCGTTGATGCCTACTCCAAATACCCACATGTTGTCCGCATGGCATCCACCACCACTGAGGCAACACTCGTGACCCTGGCCCAGGTTCTCGACATTGGGGGCCTGACACACACTTTGGTCTCCGATAATGGTCCCCAATTCACGGCATCCTCCTTCCACGACTTATGTCAAGCCAACGGTATCAAACATATCCGTAGCCCCCCTTTGCAAACTTCGTCCAATGGCGCGGCGGAGAGGCTTGTCCGCACTTTTAAACAGCAGTTGACTAAGGCAGTCGACACATCTCTAACCACGTCGGTCCTCACCCTGTTTTTGAGCACCTATCGCACTACGCCAATTGACGGATGCAGTCCGGCAGAGCTCCTTCATGGGCGACAGCCACAGACCCGGCTCCATTTGCGGATGCCGTCCTCCTCCCGCCCCCACTCCCGGCCCTCGCAGTGGTATGCCCCTGGCACGGCCGTGTGGGTCCACGAGTACGGGCGCAAGGCGGGTTGGACACCCGCCACGGTCGTCGCGGCCCATGGGCGGCATGTGACGTCGGTGCAGACGTCGAAAGGGTTGGAGCGCCGCCATGATAATCAGCTCCGACCTCGTGCTGCCACGGGACTCGCGCCGCCGCCTCTTTCACTACCTCCTTCGGGTACGGACGTGGTCCTCGAGTCACCGCCCCGGCCCCTGGTTGCTGTCACCCCGCGGGCCTGCCGCTGGCTCTCTCCACCTCCGGGTGGATCGGCGGCTCCCTCCCCCGCCCGGGACTCTGGATCGGCTCTTCCCATTTCCGCCCACCTCGGCACCGTCCGGGCGTTTCCACCCCTACGCGCAAGTTTGAGGGGGCATGGATCTGGTACCGCGCGCCACGGAATTTGAATCCGCACCAGACGTTATGGACGTCGAAGACCCCTAGAGGTATGTGCACCATCGCGCCGTAAGCTGTGGCGGTGCGCGCCTCCTGGCCCTCTTTTAATGTGAGGGCGCCACAGTGAAACACGTGGTTCCAGCGGCCAATAGCGGCGCCCCCCATAGTGTACTTAAGGGGCTCCGGAAAGGCTCAAAATCATTAAAAGTTCAATTTCTACTTTTTTGCGTTTTCTGAATCTGCAGACTATTACCTTTTAGTGGATATATAATTTATTGAATTCCGAAGACTACAACTATTTTTAAATTTATTTTGAAATGTGTTCTACATGGGCGTGACCCAGTGTGGCGCTGTTAAACTGCTGTCTAATGGTGTTATTATTAACGTCCGTGTTCATCAGGTACATTTTAGTGATGTGAGATAAAGTATGTGTTGTGGCTAACCTGTAATGGTTCAATATATGTCGCTGGTGTGATTGCGAATTGTTTCATGTTTATTTACTCTGTCGTTATCTCGAAAATATTCGTAATTAATTCTGTTTCTTGAGTCTCTGTTTTGTTGAAGTATAATAATGAGTAAAAGTAAAGTTATTAGAAATCCTCTGAAGGCTTTTAAGAAAAGGAGAAATGTTGGAAAGCCAAAGGTATGTGTTATTACTGTGAAGAATAAAGACGATAACCAAGTGAGTGAACCTAACCTCTCAAGTACACCTGCCCATAGCAGTCAAAGTGGGAAAGAAAATACTTCACAGAAGAAGCTTGGTTCAATGAGTGAAAACTATGAATGTTTTATGGGCGAATCGGATGTGAATGAAATATTTGATATGTCGGTTCTCAAAGGAATTTTTTCAAACTGTGTAAGATGTATTCATTGTAGTGAAGTTTGTCTGGAACTCTCCATAATAAAGCACGTAGGACTTGCTAGTGAAATACAACTGAAATGTGATAAGTGTTCATACTTGACCACCTTTTGGAACAGTGTTGCAGTAACTGCAACTGAAGAAAATAGTAGCAAAATCTACGAACACAACAACGAGCGATGCTTGCTTTAGACAAGGAACGCCTTCGGGCTGCAGACAGGGCTGTAAAGAGTCTAGAAATACAAGCAAGAGTAAACAGGAGGAGGAACAAGAGGAAGCTGGAGGAGGAGTTTGCAGAGGATGAAGATAATCCATCCTATGGACCTGGAATGCACTAAAAAGTTAATCCAATCTTTGTCGCTCGATTCCCAAAACTTTTATTTTCTCATACTAATTACATGTTTTCTAAGGATCTTCCAAACATATTTGTTTCAAACTTTCAGTAAATGTTACACAGTACCTTCTGCATAATTTAACACAGCCTTTTTTCCAAAAAACTGTGTATTTTTGAATATATAAATAAAAAATTGCAAAATAAGTTGTGAATTTTCATTACAATTGAAAAAAAATCATCTTTAATAACTGAACTAAAATTTTGTAAAATCACTGTGTTAAGTTGTAGCCCATATTCCAATAAATAATCTGTAAAAAGTTCAACTTCCTACCTCAAATACTTTGTGAGGAAAGATGTAATTTATAAGCGTTATTTTAACATTGCAAGTATAGGGCGTTCCGGAGCCCCTTAAGCGCCTGCCTTTCGCTTAGCCAGCCAGTCTATTCTCGTGTACGTCTGTGGACACATCGCCTCGCGTTAGACAGCTTACTTACTTACTTGTTCTGCGTACGAGTGGACGTGATAACTAGGTTTCCTTGTGACTCCGTTGTACGATCTTGTGGTTGTTCGTTCTCTCCTTCGTTGGTCGTGTCCGTCCTCTCCTGTTGTGTTGTTGTTCGCGGGCCTCTCCGCGGGTCCCGCCGCGCTTTCCGTTATTTCAACCCCGCGACTGTTGCGGTCGTCGTTACAACAGCCATCATTTTCAAACAGACAGAACAGCGATTCATCCGAAAACATTATGTGATGCCATTCCTGTCCACAATGATGTCGTTCCGTACGTCATTGCCGTCTAGCATGTTACTGCACATTCGTCAAAGGTAGGCGGAGAAGTGGACGCACGTAACCCATGCCGTAATAAAATACGGACTGTCGTCCCTGATAGTGTACGATGGGTTCCACTGTTCCACTGTTGTGTCAGAGCCGAAGAGGACTCAGATCTGTCGTGCAATGCCATCTTCTCAGGCGGCAGTCTGGTTGGTGCGACATCACCCATCTCGTCATGTCCTTCGGCCTTTTGTGAACCATTCTGCACACATTCGTTGCAGTGCTGAAACACGTCGTCCCACGCGAGCAGTAAGTTCTCGGATGGATGCATCACACCCTCTCATGTCAATAACGAGCCCCCATTCAAACTCACTGATTTGACGGAACGGTTCGTGCATACGTCTGTGAGGCAGCCTGCACGTCCGCTCGTCAGACTGATCCATTACCTTCGGCACCGACAGATGCAGACACGTGCTTCAAGTACTGATATTTGTGCAGAGCATACTAATGTTCATGTCATGTGAATATGAACGTTCTATCTCTAGTAGTTCAAGGTATTCTGTCCTCTCCTGAACATGGGTCATAACTGTGCCATTGTCGATTTGTAAGTATTCTGTGTAATTTAGCTGTGTGTGAAATAGTGAATATTCTTTTTTCAAAACCTTTCTCCTGATATACCGTGTGCTTAAAGTGGTGTTTTAAACTGCTGAACGAATCTGACTGGCGGTTGGCCTTGTGTTGCGCATGTGGACGGCGTAGTAAAATAAAACTTAAACCTCAATGAAATATTGACACTGAGGTAGTAAAAATGAATCTAATAAAATGCCAAAAGAAATAAACTATTGCCTGAGTGAAAACTATTTAGTTGATAATCGATACTGATGTACATGTCGCCGGTCGGAGTGTCCGAGCGGTTCTAGGTGCTACAGTCTGGAACTGCGCGACCGCTATGGTCGCAGGTTAGAATCCTACCTCGGGCATGGGTGTGTATGATGTCCTTAGGTTAGTTAGGTTTAAGTAGTTCTAAGTACTAGGGGACTGATGACCTCATATGTTAAGTCCCATAGTGTTCACAACCATTTGAACCTTTTTTGATGTTCATGTCTGACTTGAAACCTCCACGAAATAAAGTACTGCCCAACACGGAAGACAATAACTGTTTCATATTACCTTCACTGTTCACTGTAAATTCATCTATTTACTTAGTTATTTTGTGTTACGCAGCCCCCTACGAATTCATCTCGTGTGCCAATCTCTTCATCTCAGAGAAGCACTTGCAACCTACGTCGTCAATTATTTGCTGGATGTATTCTTCAGCCCCTGTCTTGCTCTTCAGTTTTTATCCTTTACAGCTCTCTCTAGTAGCATGGAAGCTATACCCTGATGTCTTATCACGTGTCCTGTCGTCCTGGCCCGTCTCCTTGTCCGTGTTTTCCACATATTCCTTTCCTCTCCGATTCTGCGCAGAACCTCCTCATTACTTACTTTATCAGTCCACCTAATTTTCAACATTCGTGTGTAGCACCACATCTCAAATGCTTCGATTTTATTCTGTTCCGGTTGTTCTACAGTCCATGTTTCACATACAACGCTGTGCTCCAGACGTACGTCTCAGAAATTTCATCCTCAATTTAATTCCTTTGTTTGATACTAGTAGACGTCTCTTGAGCAGGAATGCCCTTTTTGCCAGTGCTAGTGTGCTTTTTATGCCCTCTTTGATCATTCCGTCATTGGTTATTTTACTGAATAGATAGCAGAATTCCCAAAGTTAATCTATTTCGAGACCATCAATGTTACTGTCAAGTTTCTCACTTTTGTATTTCCTGCCACTTCACATTAGTTTCGCCTTTCTTCGATTTACTCTGAGTCTATGTTCTTTAACTATTAGACTGTTCATTACATTCAGGAGATCATGTAATCCTTCTTTGCTTTCTCTGAGGATAGCAATGTCATCTGCCAACGATATCATTTGTACCCTTTCACCTTGAATTTTATTTCCACTCCTGAACCTTCCATTTTCGTCATTGCTACTTCGATGTGTAGCTACAACAGTAACGGCGAAAGGATACATCCTTGTATTACACCCTTTTTAATACGAGCACTCCCTTCTTTATCTTCCACACTTATTATTCCCTCTTGGCTCTTGTGCGTATTGTACCCGTCTCTCCTTACAGCTTACTCCTAGTTTCCTCAGAATTTCGAACATCTTGCACCATTTGACGTTGTTGGGCGCTTTTTCCAGGTCTACAAATACTATGAACTTGTTTAGATTTTTCTTCAGTCTTGCTTCCATTATCAACAACAACGTCAGAACAGCCTCCCTAGTGCCTCTACCTTTCTTAAAGCCAAACTTACCGTCATCTAACATATCCTCCGTTTCCTTTCCCACTCTTCTGCATATTATTCTTGTCAGCAACTTGGATTCATGAGCTGTTAAGCTGATTGTGCCATAATTCTCGTACTTCGCAGCCCATCAGTCGTTGAAACTGTTTGAAGAATGTTTACCGGAAAGTCAGATGGTGTATCGCCAGATCCATACACTCCACACACCAACGTGATTAGTCGTTTTGATGCGTCTTCCAATAATGAATTTAGATATGCTGATAGAAAATTACTTATCCCTTCTGCCTTATTCGATGTTAACTCATCCAAAGCTCTTTTAAATTCTGAATCTAGTACCGGATGCCCTATTTCATATGAATAGTATTTCTTCTTCTATCACTTCAGATAAATCTTGCCCTCATAGAGGCCTTCCATCTATTGTTACCACATTTTTGCCCCCTCCTCTGTATTTGACAGTGTAATTCCCGTTGAACTCATAAAGCTACCCTCCTTGCTTTTTTTCACTGGCGATTGTTTTGACTTTCCTATGTGCTGCGTCTGTGCGTCTGACAATCATTTCATTTTCGATTTTTTCACATTTTTCATGCAGCCATTTCGTCTTAGCTTACCTGCACTTCCTGTTTATGCCATTCCTCAGCGGCTTGTATTTCCGTATTCCGAAATTTCTCTGATCATTTTTATATCTCTATTATTTCTTCTGGTAGCCATAGCTTCTTCGCAGGTGTCTTACTTGTACCTACGGTTTTCTTTCGAAATTTTATGACTGCCTCTTTTACAAATGTCCTTTCCTCTTCAACTGTACTGCCTACTGGACTATTCTTTATTGCAATATGAGTGTACTTCAAGTGGATCTCTTAATTCCTTAGTATTTAGATATCCCTCGTCTTTGCCTATTGGTTCTTCCAGACTAGTTTCTTAAACTCCAGCGTGCTCTTTATCACTACTACATTGTGATCCAAGTCTGTATCTGCTCTCGGATACTGCTTACAATCCAGTGTCTGATTTATGAATCTCTGACTGACCAGGATGTAATGTAACTACACTCCTGGAAATTGAAATAAGAACACCGTGAATTCATTGTCCCAGGAAGGGGAAACTTTATTGACACATTCCTGGGGTCAGATACATCACATGATCACACTGACAGAACCACAGGCACATAGACACAGGCAACAGAGCATGCACAATGTCGGCACTAGTACAGTGTATATACACCTTTCGCAGCAATACAGGCTGCTATTCTCCCATGGAGACGATCGCAGAGATGCTGGATGTAGTCCTGTGGAACGGCTTGCCATGCCATTTCCACCTGGCGCCTCAGTTGGACCAGCGTTCGTGCTGGACGTGCAGACCGCGTGAGACGACGCTTCATCCAGTCCCAAACATGCTCAATGGGGGACAGATCCGGAGATCTTGCTGGCCAGGGTAGTTGACTTACACCTTCTAGAGCACGTTGGGTGGCACGCGATACATGCGGACGTGTATTGTCCTGTTGGAACAGCAAGTTCCCTTGCCGGTCTAGGAATGGTAGAACGATGGGTTCGATGACGGTTTGGATGTACCGTGCACTATTCAGTGTCCCCTCGACGATCACCAGTGGTGTACGGCCAGTGTAGGAGATCGCTCCCCACACCATGATGCCGGGTGTTGGCCCTGTGTGCCTCGGTCGTATGCAGTCCTGATTGTGGCGCTCACCTGCACGGCACCAAACACGCATACGACCATCATTGGCACCAAGGCAGAAGCGACTCTCATCGCTGAAGACGACACGTCTCCATTCGTCCCTCCATTCACGCCTGTCGCGATACCACTGGAGGCGGGCTGCACGATGTTGGGGCGTGAGCGGAAGACGGCCTAACGGTGTGCGGGACCGTAGCCCAGCTTCATGGAGACGGTTGCGAATGGTCCTCGCCGATACCCCAGGAGCAACAGTGTCCCAAATTTGCTGGGAAGTGGCGGTGCGGTCCCCTACGGCACTGCGTAGGATCCTACGGTCTTGGCGTGCATCCGTGCGTCGCTGCGGTCCGGTCCCAGGTCGACGGGCACGTGCACCTTCCGCCGACCACTGGCGACATCATCGATGTACTGTGGAGACCTCACGCCCCACGTGTTGAGCAATTCGGCGGTACGTCCACCCGGCCTCCCGCATGCCCACTATACGCCATGGCTCAAAGTCCGTCAACTGCACATACGGTTCACGTCCACGATGTCGCGGCATGCTACCAGTGTTAAAGACTGCGATGGAGCTCCGAATGCCACGGCAAACTGGCTGACACTGACGGCGGCGGTGCACAAATGCTGCGCAGCTAGCGCCATTCGACGGCCAACACCGCGGTTCCTGGTGTGTCCGCTGTGCCGTGCGTGTGATCATTGCTTGTACCGCCCTCTCGCAGTGTCCGGAGCAAGTATGGTGGGTCTGACACACCGATGTCAATGTGTTCTTTTTTCCATTTCCAGGAGTGTACAATTTCTTGTATCTCCCTACCTTTTGCAAGTATACCTCCTCCTCTTGTGATTCTTGGACAGAGTATTTGCTATTACTAGCTGAAATCTATTATAGAAATCAATTAATCTTTCTTCTCTCTCATAGTGCCAAGCCTATATTCTCCTGGAACCCTTTCTTCTTCTCCTTTCCCTACAACTGCATTAAAGCCCCCTTTGACTATTAAATTTTCCTTTCCCTAAAAAAATTACTACATTACCCGTTGGTATCCTCATTTACTTCCTCTCTCTTCATATTTTCCTATGAAAATTCTGACGATGTACTATTTGCTTACAATACTGCAAAGTGAAATGTCACTTGGAAGAAAAGTAACTTCTCTCTTCCTCAGCATGCTGTTTTGTGCCTAGTCTTCCGAAGTTGTCGAAAGAAAATTGAATTCGGCAAATTTTAAACTTCGCCAAGAGAGCTGCAGGAGGGTTTTGCTTTAAAGAAAATCCTTCTTTATATATTAAACTCTGATTATTTTCAGAAGAGGCTGTACAGCGTATGAAGACTACCAGTTATGAAATTCTCTCATTACAAATGTTACAGACATTTCAATCTGTTGCGTAATTTGCAATCCAGGGAAAAGAAAGGGATCACATTAACACAAGTCATCAATATTATTAGTTATCTAAGAGAAAAAAATTCCTCTAATCGATTGTTCTGACAAGCAAACGTTTCATTCTTGCGTTTACATGAGTTACCATGAAATATTCCACGCAAAATCTTCTCCATCAATACAATCAATACCAGGATTAGCAACAGAAGTGCATATGCTTGTCCTCGAATATCGACATAAAAGAGACATTGGAGAAACTGAACAATAAAATTGTGCACCATATTGTGAACATGATGAAAGTCACCATCCAGTGATTTATGCTACAGCCCATAAAAAGGCTAATCAAACCGAGGCAGCAGCGGAAATGTTGCAGCTGTGTAAAGCCGAGACAAATGAATGCTTTAGCCTCCTAATAATACTGGATGTGTCTTCGATGTATCACTATAGCTTCGAGAGAAACGAGCAAAAAAAGTATTAAAACCTTGTGGATTCACCATGACCACCACCAAAATAGACTAAGACCCATCATGGGGTGAGGTGACACTGTGCGATTTTCTGGACTGTCATGGTGTGATGCTAACACATTATTCTCGTAAATCCTCTTGATGAGGTTGCAGGAGGCTATCTAACCCTTTGACTGCTGTGGAAGATTTCACTCGTTGTGTTCTGCCGCTTCCCAGATGCTGCGGACGTGTTTAACCGGAACACCAAGGTTTTTCTTTAAGCGCGATTAATCAATACCTACTTGTGGGTAGGAAAGCGCGCAGCTAACTCTTCCTTGCTAGCGTTGCCAGCTAACCAGCACGAGTGCCTGATTTTAGGCCACTGGACTTTCCTCTCCGTCTTCCCGCAGAGGTTTTGCCCTCTATGGTCCCTCTAGTATATTGTCCCTAGTCTTTGACGTCGCAACCCATGTCCTGACTTCTAGTCAACATTTTACCCACGCTTTTTTTCCCTCCACGATTTATTTGTTATCTTATACGTCCTCTTAATTATCAATATTCTTCATTAACATATTTCCAGAAATTCGATCTCTCCTTCCCTGTTTCACGTTGTTTCTCGCAATGTTTATGTACACACAACCAAAACTGCTTCCGTGTAGTACACGTTGGTGGAGAATAAAATAAGGAACAGGAAATTTCATTTATTCCGTGGATTAGCCGTTGTGTGTCCTTCTGCATCTTGTTCAATTTGCTAGCAGAAGACTGCAAGGTCTGCTTCAGTCCACCCCAGCAAGTTCTGTCTGTCTAGAAGCGTTGGAGGGGAGGGGTGAGGGGGGAGGGGGGGGGCTTGGCTGGAGAGGGGCCCCTCCACTCAGTGACTTACAGACGTCTCCAGCGGAGGGCCCTTTCAAGTGAAGTTGACGCGAATAAAACCGAGCAGACTCTGCGCCGCGCGGCTGGCTGTGTTGTTCAGTTTGCAGACAAGTCTAAGTGACGGCGGGGTACCCTTCAGAGGAGAATTCGTCCTTTCGACTGTGACCTACTTAACTGAAACAAATCGATCCTCTCCTTGTCAACAAGCATGTATTTCGGTTACGAGACCGAAATCCTCCAACAGTGTTCTTCTCGCATCGCAATCTGCGATGCAGGCTTCGTACATTCTGCGTTTCTTGACCTGCAAGACCTTTTTACTTAGGAATCCACTCATACACCTCAAGAAACACGTTGCGGCAAAATACGTAGCAGTACTGTAGGCTTCGTTACATCCAATATGGTTATGTCGAAACTACAGTGAAGTCCAAGTTCGAAGGCAGAGTCATCAATGAAGTACAGCAGTTAGGACTGAAATCAAGTTTATCACTAACACTAACGTATTACCAGAACAGAGTTGGTCCCCAGGATGGTAAGTGCAGCTATTTATACAAACTTCACAAAATTCTAATAATGCAGAATGCTGGTATACCTACATACACCGAGTGTTCCAGAATATACAAGCATTATAAGCATAAGATATTTCAAGAAACTTTCAGAAACAATAATTTCCTTCTTTCTTTCTTTTTTTTTAGATTAGTCTGCCATCTAGATACAAGAATGGACCAAACATTGCATATGAATTGTCATGAACATAGCAAATAATCTCATAAGCCACCCTTGGAAGAATCATTACAAGCATCATTTAATACGGTGTAATTCCGCCCCTGGAGTTTAAAACTCCCTAGATTCAGTTACGAAGTGACTCCACAAGATTGTGCAGGTACGCGGCATCCAGATTAACCTACTCGCCGATCTCGTAATTCCACCAAATTGCGGGGATGGTGATGTCACGTTTGACCAGCTGTTTCAACACATCCTACAGATTTCCTACAGGATTCAAGTCAGGTGATACTGCAGGCCAGTCTAGATGCAATACGGTGTGGGAGTGTCAGAAAACGGCTCACATATTCCATCAGTCCTGTGAACTTTGCTGTTGTTGACTGTACATGCCTATATGCAAAAGCCTCTTCCGAAGTGACTGACTCGAAATGTTTATTGCCTGCAGGTCCGTAGCAATGTTCTCTCGCTAACAGGTTGTGATGGACCATCAAACAATGCCTGCAGCAATTCCTGTCGGGTCTGGAAGCTAGCCGGCCGCTGTAGCCGAGGGGTTCTACGCGCTTCAGTCCAGAACTACGCGGCTGCTACGGTCGCAGGTTTTAGCCATTCGAACCATTTTGAGCTAAGCTGCTCTTCGTGGAAGGGTTTTGTTGTTCATGTGCACATACCTATAGGGATTATTATGGTTGCTTGCGACAATTTGTGATTCAAATTTTTTCTTGACAACCCACACTACTTATAATCATCGCTACCATGTAGATTTCTTTTTTAAGCCTCAGTACATTTTTTAACCGACAAAAGTTTCACTGTTTAACCATGCATTTCGACTGATGACTGAAACTCGCCTAGTTGATGATGGCAGGATAAATTCTTCAACTCCATACTATGACCCAAAGAAATCTTTGATATTAGTGCTTGTTGGAATAGCCTCGTTAGTATGGAGCTCTGATCTTCCACGGTCTACGGCTGATAACTACATTTTGTTAAAACGACAAATTCGAATGGCTGTGTTCCATCATAGATAGTAGTTCTTGGGATACATGTTTTTTCTGCGGCTGGACATATTTCCTATTTCCAGGACAAGTGCGTTCGTATCATGGAACACTGTCGTCAGCTGGCGAAGATAAGTATTACACAGCACAGACAAGGGAGCCCCTGAATCGACTAGTGCCCGGACTGTTTGTCCATGGAAAATTAGGTCCACAGGTGATCAGCTTATCTGCCTGCTATGTGGGGGACACATGTTCGAGTACCATTACTGTCAGTGAAGTTTCCTCGGTGGGAGAACTAGAAGGGAGGAGCGCTCAGCCTTGTGATACCAATTTACGTATTAGAGTGAGTAATAGCGGTCCCAAGGCCAATAAGTCAAAAGGGGCTCCATATCGGAAGCCGTACGTCATTGCCAGAGGATGACACGGTGATTTGTCAGTACCGATTTTCTCGACGATTATGGTTTTTTTCGGTCACGCTCAAACATAACTATGGCCAGTCGTTCAGTTCATCCTTATAAACTTTCCGTGTCCTTTGTAAGTCCTATTTCACATTGGTTCCACACAGTTAGCTGTATTCTAAGATGACAATCACAAGTGATACGCAAGCAGCGTCTTTAGTGGACTAATTGCGTTTTCCTAGTATCCTACCCGTGACAAAAAGTCTACATCCTGCCATAACTAAGACTGAGCCAATATGATAATTACTTTTCTTTTCTTTACAATTTATTTCGGTATTTTAGTGATTTGACTGACTCTAATTTTGACTCATCGATACTGCTTATTTTCGTTGTTTTAACATACTAATTTTACACTTCTGTACATTTAAAGTAAGTTGTCAATTTTTACACTAATGTGAAATCTTACGTTGATCTTAATAATTCTGCAGCTTTTGCCAGGCAGTAATTGTTTAGATAACTGCGTAGTCTCTGAAAATTCTCAGGTTGCGATTGATATTCCCTGTTAGGTCATTAATATGTTGCATGAATAGCAAAAGACCCAAGACACTTCGCCGAGGCACTCCTGAGGTATACATATGTCGATGATTCTCCATCGAAGATAACGTGCTGCACCCTCTCAACCAAGATCTTCCCAAACCAGTTACAGATTTGGTTTTATACGTATATAATGATACTTTCGATAATAATCGTTAGTGTAGTTCTAAGTTACGTTCTTTCCGGAAATCGTGAAGTTCTGTATCTACCTGATCTCCCCGTGATTCGTAGTTTCGAGGATGTCATCTGAGAAGCGCAAGTTTCGTTTCGCGTCATCGATGTCTTCGGAGTCCGCCCTGGTTGGCACGGAATAGGTTATTCTGTTCGAGATACATTAGTGATAGCCACAACAAATAAAACTGACGTTAAATTATCTATGAGAGCGGGAAAAATTTGATACCCAAATCAATGTACTACCCAGACGAAGGTTGACCCGTGATATAAAAGGCGACCCAAAACCTCGCCGCCGAAATACCGGAGGGGCATTTTGAGAGTATTTTGGTGTAAGTTATCGGCGGCCACCCGTGGTTCGTTAAAGAGTTAGTGCATTTAGTTTGATTTCTGGCTCTCATGTCCTTTATTATATGCATGCACTGAAAATATCTGCATACCACTGCAAATATCTGCATACCATTGCAAGTGTCGGAGGTGTGTTCTGTGTGTCTTGTCTGAGAATTCTTGTACCATTCACTGACGATACTTGCTGTTAGCAACAGCAAAGTCCACTTCATTCACCAGTCTCAAGATTTCCTTCAGTACTGCTCTGTTCTGTCTCGTTTTCTTCCCCGCAGAGTTACACGTTAGTAAGCAGTGAGTTTGCTGAAATGCATCTAGTGTGTGGGTTCACTGAATGCAGTGGAGCAACTTCAAGGTAGAGCTGTGCTGAGGTATTCTTCCATCGACGGAAAATCCATTACACTACTTTAGAGTGTTGTTGCATTACCTTCCGTATTGCAGAGCGATTAGTGCGACCTCCCCTGCTGCCGCTCAACCATCTTTCTGCTCGTTGCACGGTTCTCGTATCCACTTCATTTTAAATGTGGACCATCGCTTTTAGCGTGCTGTGTGTCTGTAATTTGACGTGAATGATGGGTAGTGGCTCTAAGGCACTTACCTTTCCACTACGATTTGTTAAAAAGCATGTCCTTCACCTGATGATGTGTCGTCAATTGACGTGAAACCGGTCATGACTTTTAATAAAAGTATTTTACAGCCAGTGCAGATCATTTCATTCAAAAAGTTTGGAAGAGGTTTGAAATCGTGTTTAAAGTTCGTTGGAAGTCGCTAAGTGCTCTCATTATCAAACACTGCAATTAAAGACTTATGACCTAGTTTTGGGGCATTCCTCCAAGAACTTCACTCATTGATTACGCTAAATACGACATATCGAACATATTATGTAAATTTCTTAGGTGGTGCCTTACTTGATCCCCTACCAGGGTGTACCGGGTAGGAGAACGTAATTACAACGTATGATTATTCTGATCACGAAAGGACCATGACAGTGGACACGATCCACCATCATACGTGAAGACGTACCTGGCACCAACACAAGGTATAACGTGATCGGTGAGGAACGCGCCCACTAAGAGGTACTTGGTCTGTTACTGTTTTGTACTGAAAGAAGCAGTTTATGTTTATTATTTGCTATAACACTTATGTAAAAGAGTAAGTATTGTTGCAAAAGTCCTTCCCACAAATATTTCATTTTGTATCAAAGATCATCTCACAAAACAGTGGTAGCAACTCCCACTGGAAAACCAAAGATCTTTGGTCCCGGGTTCTAACCCCACCACCACTTAAACTTTGAAAAAGAAACATCAGAAATGGCGGCTGAAGGCTTCTGTCATAAGAAGTCACCCTTAATCAGCCAACGATTTTGTCAAAGAGGGTGCAAGAGCGGACAGGGGTTCAAGGATTTTCTTTCCTTTGAGATGGGAACTGTCCGTAAAGGCGGGCAAATCAGCGATGATCAACCTCATGAGGACTCAGAAGGCGGTGGAAATCACTGTATTAAAGCCACATAATGTGTATACAAAGGAAATGTTGCCTGTATTGAAAACAACATAATCTGTAAGTACACGTTTTCGTTAAACCATCACTAGTCACAAATGCAGTGAGCTGTGGTCTAATGCATATTTGACTAGTGATTGTTTATCGAACATGTGCACGTACAGATAATGTTGTTTTACGATGTTTGAATACGTGTGCTCGTCCTGTGTAACAACGTCAGGAGTGTATTTAACACTATTGACTACGAGATACAAATGTATCAGCTTACATTACGTTGACAAGGCTTAAAGGCATAATATCAGCACTTGATAATGGCCTAAAGCCGAAATTGCAGTAGTGTAATAAAAACTGGCGTAAAGATGATGACCTTCAAGAAACATTTCAACTGAGCTTAAGCCAATGGTCAAAGCAAATTAACAAATTTATTAGATTACAACACAAAAAATCTTTTTTTTTAGATTTTAATATTCCTTGGTAAATCATTTCCAGAGGTGATCAGAGGCTGTGTCAGTTTCGAAAATTCAGGATACCTTATCTGGCAGCTAAAGAAAATGTGACTGATATATTCCTCACTGTGGCATTCACATGACGACTATGTGATCCTGTTGAGTTAGTTAGTTACTTCTTCCATAGATCATTTGAATGATTCATTTATAGAAATGTTGTGGAACGAGTCAGTTTACAGGACATGTGCACTTGATTGGTGCTAAATTTAATGAATGCGTCACCATTTCATACCTACTCAAGCAACTGTACTTTAAAAAATGTTTTTGTGGCTACCAGTTTTTAAGTAGAAATTCGTCAATGAAATAGAAGAAGTTGTCCAGCAGAAATGACTTTAAATTAGATGTAGACCTTGCTTCGCTACCTTCCAGACATTTAATTTCACTGGGCAAATGATAAAAAACTTATTACTGCATTTTCAACTCCTCTCTGAGCCACTGACAGCTTTAACAATGAATGTTAAAGATAATTTTTCCCGTTAGTGTTGTAGGTATGTACACCACTTTTCTTCTCAAACTGTGATATTATGTACGACGAATTTTAACAGCGGAATATTATGACGCCACAGTTAAAACGTCTAGCTACTTGAAGAAGACCCAGCGTGATGTCTGTGGGTGAACATTGCATATTATTCTTATTGCTTGTTTTTGTGCAATCAATATTTTCTTTGTTAGTGATGATTTACCCACAAGATTATTCTGTACAACAATATTGAATGCAGAAAATGTCTGGAAGCTGACACATTTGTTTCCAACAATCAATTACACGATGAGAAAAAGTAGCTGAATTTAATTGTTTGAAAAGCTTAATAATATACCCCCTTCCAGTCCAAGTTTTCCTCAATATGTACACCAAAACTTTGTAGTGCTCTTCCCTACTTAGTGACTCCTGCTCATCTGATCTAATAATTGGTAGTATGACTATATTTGTTCAGAACTGAATGTAGTGTGTTTCTTCAAAACTTAGGAAGAGTGCATTTTCATAGACCACTTAAGATTTCTTTGGTAATTAGCGTTTACTAACTCTTCTGTTGCTTTCTCAATAATGGGATTGATTATAATACAAGAATCTTCTTATTGATTGCTAAGTGGAAAGTTATTCACATTTATAACGAATAGGAATGGACCCAAAATTAGACCCTGTGGGACTCCCTTTGTGATTTTTACCCCAGTCACTAAAATTGTCTACTTTTTTGGCGTTTTCTGAATCATTGAGCACAACGTTTTGCATTTTGTTTGTCAAATATTATTCACACCAGCTGTGTGTAAAGCGATCAGTTGGATAAAGCTTGAATTTTTCTAATAGAGTATCATTAATTAATGATCTACACAGTCTAAAACCTTGAACAGATCGTAGAAAATGCAAACAGGCGAAATATTACCGTTTAGGACATGTACTATTTGGTGATTGAATGTATAAATAGCATTCCCAGTTGAGCAACCTGTCTGGAATCCAAACTGTGATTCACTAAGTAGTCTTCTTAATTGTGCGACTACTCTTGACTACACGACTTTTTCTAATATTTTGTTGCATCACTTAGGCAATAGAGATGTTCGCAAAGACGTGCCTTCGTCACTATGAAGTTACTGCTCTATCTGCAATTTCGGATCCAAGGACGTTACATAGGCAACGTGCAGCTATGTGTGTCGTGCACTACTATATCGCTTCATTGCACAATGAAGTCCGTTCTCTGAACGTTAACAAACGATATTAGTAATACTGCCAAGGGAGCTTACAGCTGATCTGTATTGTGCTTTATATCTCTCTGCCTCGAAGCTCTCCGAAATTCGTGTCGACATACCGACAAAAGCAGGCTCAGCACAGTTCCCAGCACTGTATTAGGCAAATGGCTGCTACCGATTCGATTAGAGTCTATTTCACCTGCGTGTCCGGCAAGCTGCGGTATTAAGAGCTTCGCTATGGGATCGGGCCGCCAAAGGTCAGAGGAGACCAGAGAACTCTAGGTGACTGTGTAGGCCTGTTGGGTAACGCGTCACAGATTACATCTCTTTCGGTAAGGGCCTTCGTGTGGAGCCAATCAGTGCGACTGTAATGGTCACAGCAGCGACGCTAACCGAACGGCCCTGTGTTTGGCAGGTGACGCGCGGCGCTACAACGGGCGCCGAGGTTGACGCACCAAAAATCGACTGCACAGCGAGGTCTGTGGCGCTGATGCGAGGAGTGTGTCGTCGCGGGAGGAGTCTGCGCCATCACCACGTCGCCAAACGTGACAGAACTCACAATAAACGAGTAAACATGCTATCGACAGCAGGAAACTCATTTTGAACTGAACGTAGTTGTCGGATCTGTAAGGGTTGGCCTACGTCGGCACTTAGTACATCAGTTGCACACCGCCAATAATTAATAAATACAGGTGCAAAATATTTGATCAGGCGAACGAACAACTGAGGAACATATTAATATAATAAAAAAAGCACTTCAGTAGCCAGTAATTTCTTATTTACTGCACGACCATTTTTGACAGACTGAACACCAACTGCGAACGAAAGGAGGAGCTACTACCGTATAACAACTGTGTATGCCAAACAAACATGTAGCACTGGAACAAAGGCGCTATCATGGAGGGAGGGATACAAACAATAATGACTACAAAAATAAATAAATATATGTACAATTAAGGCGAGACGCCCAATGATCTCTTCATGTAGATGAACAACAGGCTGAAACTCTTACGGTAACCGGCGAAATGTCGCGAGTAATGACGATAATGGGCAAGGTTCACTACATTCATATTGTGTGGATCAGTTGAGAACTCTGGTGGGACGCGTGTTATGGTAGTCCGTGCAGTTACAATAACCACTGCGTCGGGATGGCTTAGTCGTCAGAGCCTCTGCCTAGTAAACTTCATACCCAGGTTTCAATCAAGGTTCGGCACAAATTTTCGTTTTTACCCGATTGTTTTCAATCAATTCCACCGTACAACCAATGCCCGTAATCTGTTTGTGTCTCAATAAATAAATAACTGCTCTCACTAGTAGGTCTAACAACTGCAGTGCCCATCTAAACAGTGCGACAGTGGAGTGATTAGTGCCGGCCACGGTGGCCGAGCGGTTCTAGGCGCTACAGTCCGGAACCGCGCTGCTGCTACGGTCGCAGGTTCGAATCCTGCCTTGGACATGGATGTGTGTTATGTCCTTAGGTTAGTTACGTTTAAGTAGTTCTAAGTCGAGGGGATTGATGACCTCTGATGTTAAGTCCCATAGTACTCAGAACCATTTGAACCATCTTTAGTACAGCTGGCGAGGGACCCAGCGGACCGCGCCTGCAGAAGCGACTGACGTAGGAGCCAGTGAGGTGGGAATCCGAAATAGATGGCTGAACAATTACGAGAAACAAGGGCTCACTGGTCTGTCCGCTGACATAATTGCAGTTCTCAAGAGCGATACAAAGTAGAAAAACTACTACAAGAATAAATATAATAACATAATTATAAGTTCGGCATAAAATGTCAGAAAGTGAAAGTGACAGAGCGCATCAGAGTAAAAAGATATAAAATGAAAATAGAACTGAAAAAGGGGATATGGATAGCGTAAATAAGTAAATCTAAAAACTGAGCAATAAGAAAACGAGAAGTGGAATGTGGGAGAAGAATGATGTCAGCCGTTAAGGTCGGGAATCATGTTTAGACACATCTTACTCAGCAAACAGAATGTATTAGTATAAATAGCTTATTCAGGACAAGAAAGATATACGCAACAGGAATAGTAATGTTCACAGATAAAACAATAAGGTGCATCCACACAGCATCAGAAGTATTAAAAATAAGAGAGCTGTAAAAGGAATCTATAAAGTAGGAATAGAGAAAGCGATTAAGAAAGTAAATGGATGAGAAGACTATAATTCGGTTACAGTAGAAATAATGTAACGACACAGTTCTTAAAATGAAATAATGGAAACTATATGAAATATTGGTTTAAAACGGTAGAAAATAAAAATATATACCCATATGTGTTCTGCACAAATGCCAAAAAGTCAACCTAGAAAAACGCACAACATTAAAATGGCAAAGGATAAAAAAGCACCTACAGCAGGGGAAACTAATATAGTAGAAAAATGTATCTAAAAATTAAGCAATAAGACGGCGATAGTTGAAGCTTGACAAGAAGATGGTTGCAACTTTAAAAATCGGAAATCATGTACAGATTCTTCATTAACAGCTGAAACGAAGCATTAGTATAAAATTCGTAGTCAGGGCTACTATAATATACCCAAATGGGAGACCAATCTAAACGTGTAGGGGAATGTATTGAAAAAAAAAATTGCTCAGCGACCGGACGAAGTGACATTAGGTAACCAATCAGAAAAGCTAGGGATTGGCGCACGTGGCCAGGACTGTGTACCACGTCATCAGGGCGACAACACTCCAGTTTGCCATGGAGCCCCGGTATGACACCGCTGCCATCCAGATATTGAAAGAATAGTAAATATCTGTCAGCCACTGGCTTTGATGATGCTGAAGCCTAACTGACGGACACACTGAGGGAGCACAGTGTCTGTTACTCTTAACAATCAACTTCCTCGAAACCCAATTGAAACACAACTGTGTGCGTTGCATCTTGAGTGCAATCAGGGGACAACTGTCTGTAATAAGACACATTGCGAAATTGACATCACATGGCAAGAGGCATAATTAGTAAGTTCAACCCATCGAAAATATCTGGGAATCACTCTGGATCGTACTCTGCCCAACAAGCAGCATTGCGAGAATGCGAGAATGCAGGTGGAAGCCAGAAATAATACCCTTTGCAAGATCACTGGGAGCACGTGGGGCTCTCAACCAGAGACCTTGAGAACGACAGCGCTAGCAATATGTTACAGGGCCGCAGACCATGCGTGCACGGTCTGGCATTAATTCACCCACGTAAACATTGTGGACAATGTGCTAAGCGAAACGTGTAGGCTTATTACAGGCTATTTGAAACCTACGCCACTTGTAAAAACTCTACCACCTCGCTGGCAGAGCGCCACCAGGTAGTCGTCGTCAGGTACGTGCCAATTTGGAGAGGACAAATCTGACTCATCAGGGAAACCATCCCACGTTCCAGCAGCCCCAAGGTAGGGATATAGCAAAAGTTTCCACAGGGCCATTTCACTCTTGCTTTGCGCTGTTGACAACGCATTTCTAATTTTTTTTAAATTTCCAGTTTAACATGACTGACCACAAAAAACATAAGAAGATGCAGAGCACGCTTTTATCTTCATGCTTCTCCTATGTTTCTCTCTCCTCCGCTCTTCCCCTCTGACCCATATCTCTAAATACACAACGCAACGATATTATAATTTCAGTCTGTTGTCATGTGACTTCATGATGTTCACGGTGCCTAACTATTTTAGTTGAGATATCTGCACGAAACTTTCTAGTGGATTAAGTTCATCTCAAGTTGACAACTAACTGTCAAAACCAGTAATGCGAACATTTTTTATATATCTAAGGGATCGTGGCGTAATAAACTACTATACAATCACTACAGTGGTCGAATACGTCCAATTAGCAATACGTGAGTTTTTTTTTTTTTTTAAAGAAAGAAAGTATGTAGGTGTGTGTTTGTGTTTCATTCGGTTGGCTGTTTTCTAAGGGAGGGATACCGGTTATGTCTGCGAGAAATTTTTACTTGCTCACTTCGACCCTTTCAAGATTTATTTATTTTTTACCTAGATTACTAGTCAATGCCTGGTAGGAAAATAATAATTTTAGACTTTCTTTTGTAGATTGTGAAGACTAGAACTTTGGTCTCTCACCTTCTTTGCTTACAAATTTATACTTGATGCAAGGCTCTGCTACTACTTCTCTGTACGGAAGTGAAACAGAGACAAGTTTGTAATGTCGTTGATTCATGTGCTTTCAGCTGTCCACAACTTTCCTATCAATAGGAACAGTTATACATAATGAACTGCTTGCAGTTCACAATGAATGACTGGCAGCACGAAGTCTTTTAGCTGCTTCTACTGCCTGCAGAAAATGTACAAGATATGGCATTGAAATAAAATTTGCGCTATTAGAAGGTCCACTACGCTGTTAAAACCAATATGTCACTGAAAATGGAAGAACCGAGTAAAGGCCTTCATATGGTCATGTTTTTCGAGAGCTTGTATGTACACAATATGGTCAAATCTATCCGGACACCTACAAGTGGACTCGCATTCAGGAGGACGAAGGTTCAATCCCGCGTCCGGCCATCCTGCTGTAGGTTTTCCATGACTTCCCTAAATCACTCCAGGCAAATGCCGGGATGGTTCCTTTGAAAGGGCACGGCTGCCTTCCTTCCCCGTCCTTCCCTAATCCGACGAGACCGATGACCTCGCAGTTTGGACTCTTCCCCCCCAAACAACCCAACCCCCAACCTACAATTGGAAATTACGACAGGGAGGACTTTTTCAGTGATGTGTCTTAATGTTCATGGAGGAATGGCAGCCATTCTTCAAGAGACGATACCAGGGAAATTAGTGAAGGACACTGAGTTCTGGACATGCCAGTCCATTTCAGGAATGTTACTGTCCACAAACCATTGCCTCACAGATGCTGCTTTACGACATGGTATAGTCCATTCTGTTGCCCACTGTACGCTGTACACAATGCACTACAATGTGTTCATATCCTTTCAAATTTAGCATTTAATTAAATGAAATCGAAGGATCATACAAAAAATTAAATGAAGTTTCATGAGTAGAACTAAAAATAATGTGTTCATTAATGTTGCCGGCCTTCCGCAGCTCGTGGTCGTGCGGTAGCGTTCTCGCTTCCCGCGCCCGGGTTCCCGGGTTCAATTCCCGGCGGGGTCAGGGATTTTCTCTGCCTCGTGATGACTGGGTGTTGTGTGATGTTCCTTACGTTAGTTAGGTTTAAGTAGTGCTAAGTTCTAGGGGACTGATGACCATAGATGTTAAGTCCTATAGTGCTCAGAGCCATTTGAACCATTGGTTGTCGGCCGGAGTGGCCGTGCGGTTCTGGGCGCTACAATCTGGAGCCGGGCAACCGCTACGGTCGCAGGTTCGAATCCTGCCTCGGGCATGGATGTGTGTGATGTCCTTAGGTTAGTCAGGTTTAATTAGTTCTAAGATCTAGGCGACTGATGACCTCAGAAGTTAAGTCGCACAGTGCTCTGAGCCATTTGAACCATTAATGTTTAACACTAACTGTGTATACATTTCCTGTTAACTGACTCGTTCAACATGTTTTCGATAAAGGAATCGTTCAGATGATCCATGGAACTTGTAGTTAACTAATGTCTAACTGACCACGAAAAGCATCCCCATACACCAACAAACCTCCGCCCTCCGCTGTTAGCCATACACGTGATGACAGGTAGCGTTATCTAGCCAGTCATCAAAGACAGATCTTTCCGTCAGATTTCCGCAGTGTACAGCGTGATTCACCGCTCCAAATCACCCGTTTTCAGTCGTCCAGTGTCCAGTGGCGTCGCTCTTTACACTACCGCAGGCGTCACTTATCACTGACAGCAGAAATGTTTTGCTTTATGAGTAGCTGCTCGACCGTTGTAGCTCGTTCTCATTAATTCCCTACGCAAGGACATTGTGCTAACTGGGCTGCTGTCAGCAGTCTGGTGCTCATGAGTGACTCCTTCTGCTGACTTCTTGCTACTTTTTACAACCACCTCCCGCAGTGCTTGGCGGTTGCTGTCCGCCAGTACATGTCTGCCTCGTCTTGGGTTAGCTGTGGTTGTCCACTGAGGTTGCAGATTGATAACATTTGTGCCTTCAAAATGACGGTGTGTTCACTTATCGAAATGTCAACTGTTGTCGAAGACGATAACCAGCTGAAGTTTTCCGGCCTCAAAACAATCCTATAACAAAAAATAAGAATAATATACTCCCAATTTTTATTAACAAAATGATTTTTGTCAGTACAAACGGTATCATTTGAACGATACCGAAGATCAACACAGACAAAGTGCAAATAAGTCAATAATGTAGAAGCAAATCTTAGACTAAACCGAAAGTACTATGAATGTGTGATAACGCAACCCTATTACAAGAACACCCTAAATATTGTAGATTATGTAGTTCAGTCCTCCGACTTCGACTGAGCGCTCAGAAATCCCAAGTGCAAGCTCATAGTGGGAGACGTAAGCCTGAACAGAATGAGACTTAAGGTCCCGAAAAGACCGGAATAATTTCAAAGTTCCTTCAATCTCACGGGAAGAGTCCTACCGAATGATACCGACAGTTCCCGTGAGGACGTCGCCGTACGTAGCGCTGTCCAAAGGAGGCGAAGGCGCCTTGTGGGTAGAAACGATTCTGGGTCGTTAGCAGAATGCACTAGTTGACCGGCTGCGACGGGACTGCCTAGATCAGTGTCGGTGGGCTCTTAAATACTCGCATGGCGGAGGTATACTCGTATCTGAATGACCGTACGTGACACGAAGGATGCAGTACAAGGTCCGGAGCAGGAGCGACCCCTTTCGTGGTTGTGGGCACCACCTGTTTTCGTGTATGGTGTACGCGAAAGACATCTGTCGGTCGAGCAGCAAATTTTTGGCTTCTTGGATTGTGCAATCGTTGAGCCGCAGGGGCTGTGCTTGCTGCAGCCCGCCTAGCGGAGGTGTGTTGTAGGTTGGCGTCAGTGCCTGAGGACATATGCGACACACGACCGGCATTCCAGTAGGTTCTTCGTACATTCGATACGCCAGAAATCGCTCAAGTTACACATACTTGCTTCATTTAGTCACGGTAATAGTTGTGGTTAACATTAATATCAACTTAACTGTTCGCCCTCAAACTTAATCTCAGTGAACCTCGGTTGTGTATCGTGTTTGCGTTTCCGGCAGTATCTCCTGTACGTTAAAAGCGATGCTCTTCAGTTTTGACAAAGAGATGGCCAACGTCCACCTGGTGTATGGGTTCACTAAATGCAATGAAAGAGCTGCTGAGGTTGCCCAGCGATGGCACCCATACACCGAAGTGACGGAAGTCTTGGGATAGCGATATGCACAAACACAGATTGTGGTAGTATCGTGTACATAAATTCTAAAAGGGCAGTGCAGTGTTCTCAGGTGATTCGTGAGAAAAAGTTTCCAACGTGGTTATGACTGCACGACGGTATTAACAGAATCTATACGCGGAATCCCGCGCGGGATTAGCCGCAGTCATTGATTGTGCGGCTGGTCCCGGTGGAGGTTCGAGTCCTCCCTGAGGCATGGGTGTGTGTGTTTGTCCTTAGGATAATTTAGATTAAGTAGTATGTAAGATTAGGGACTGATGACCTTAGCAGTTAAGTCCCGTAATATTTCACACACATTTGAACATTTTTTTTTTTTTTTTTTGTACGCGGAATGATAGTTGGAGCTACATGCATGGGACATTGTATTTTAAAAATTGTTAAGGAGTTCAACATCCTGAGATCCATAGTATTAAGAGGGTGTCGAAAATATCAAATTTCAGGCATTACCTCTCACAATGGACAACGCAATGGCCGATGGAATTCGTTTGATGACTGCAAGGATTGGCGTTTGTGCAGAGATACCAGTGCTAACAGACAAGCAACACTGCGTGAAATAACCGTAGAAATCAATGTGGGACGTACGACGAACGTATTCATTAGGATAGTGTAGCGAAATTCGGCGTTAGTGGGCTATGGCAGCAGACGACCAACGCGAGTGCCTTTGCTAACAGCACGACATGGCCTGCAGCGCCTCTCCTGAACTCATGGCCATATCGATTGGACCTTAGACGTCTACAAAACCATGACCTCGTAAGCTGAGTACCAATTTCGGTTAGTAAGGGCTAATGTTACGGTTCGAGGGTGACGCTGACCGCACAAAGCCCTGGACCAAGCGTGTTAACAAGGCACTGTGCAAGCTGCATGGTGCGCCATAGTGTTGTGGGCTGTTTTTACGTGGAATTGACTGGTTCCTCTGGTACAACTAAAAGGCAAGGCTTATGGCCCAGACTGTATACCAGTCAGGTTCCTCTCAGACCATGCTGATACAACAGCTCCATATTTAGCAATTACAAACAACCGGTCGCTCACAGAAACTGGAAAATTGCTCAAGTCACACTAATACCCAAAAGGGAAGTAGGAGTAATCCGTTGAATTACAGGATAATATCACTAACGTCGATTTGCAGTAGGGTTTTGGAACATATACTGTATTCGAACATTATGAAGTACCCGGAAGAAAACGATTTATTGACACATAGTCAGCACGGATTCAGAAATATCATCCTTGCGAAACACAACTAGCTCTTTATACTCATAAAGTTATGAGTGCTATCGACAGGAGACATCAAATTGAATCCATATTTTTAGATTTCCATAAGCCTTTTGACACCGTTCCTCACAAGCGTCTTCTATCCAAACTGCGTGCCTATGGAATATCGCCTCAGTTGTGCGACTGGATTCGTGATTTCCTGTCAGAAAGGTCACAGTTCGTAGTAATAGACGGAAAGTCATTGAGTAAAACAGAAGTAATATCCGGCGTTCCCCAAGGAAGTGTTATGGGCCCTCTATTGTTCCTGATCTGATACAGGAGACAATCTTAGTAGCCTTGCAGATGATGCTGTCATTTACCGTCTTGTAAAGTCACCAGATGACCAAAACGAATTTGCTAAATGATTTAGATAAGATATCTGTTTGGTGCAAAAAGTGGCAATTCACCCTGAATAATGAAAAGTGTGAAGAAATTCACATGAGTACTAAAAGAAATCCACTAAATTTCGATTACGCGATAAGTCACACAAATCTGAAGGCTGTAAATTCAATTAAATACTTAGAGATTCATTGGCAGAACACTTAGAAGGTGCAACAGGTCTGCTAAAGAGACTGCTTACACCACGCTTGTCCGCCCTATTCTAGAGTACTGCTGTGCGGTGTGGGATGCGCATCAAATGAGACTAACGGATGACATCGAAAAAGTACAAAGAAGGTCGGCTCGTTTTGTATTTTCGCGAGTAGGGGAGATAGTGCCACAGACATGACGCGTGTATTGGAGTGGCAGTCGTTAAAACAAAGATGTTTTCCGTTGCGATGGGACCTTTTCATGAAATTTTAATCACCAGTTTTCTCCTCTGACTGCGAAAACATTCCGCGGGCACACACCTACATGGCGAGAAATGATCATCGTGGTAAAATCATATAATGTAGGGCTCGCAGCCGGCCGGAGTGGCCGTGCGATTCTAGGCGCTACAGTCTGGAGTCGAGCGACCGCTACGGTCGCAGGTTCGAATCCTGCCTCGGGCATGGATGTGTGTGATGTACTTAGGTTAGTTAGGTTTAATTAGTTCTACGTTCTAGGCGACTGATGACCTCAGAAGTTAAGTCGCATAGTGCTCAGAGCCATTTGAACCATTTTAGGGCTCACACAGAAAAATTTAAGTGCTCGTTTCCCCGCTCGCCGTTCGAGAGTGAAACGGTAGAAAGACTGCTTGAAGATAGTTCACTGAACCCTCTGCTAGGCACTTTACTGTGAATAATAGAGTAATCATGTAGATGTAGATGTAAAACAGATCATTGCTGCTCCTTTGGGATTATTTTCAGCCTTTAATGGACTTCAGTTATGAATGACAATGCGCCATGTCTCCAAGCCACAATTGTTCGCAATTATTTTGCAGAATATTCTGGACAATTCGAGCCAGTAATTTGGCCGCCAAGATCACCCAGAATGAATCGCGTTGAACATTTATGAGACATAATCGAGAGGTTTCGTGCTCAAAACCCTTCACCGGCAACACTTTCACATTTATAGCAGCATGGCAACGGCCTTGCCGTAGTGGTACCGCCGGTTCCCGTCAGATCATCGAAGTTAAGCGCTGTTGGGCTGGGCTAGCACTTGGATGGGTGACTTTTCGGTCTGCCGAGCTCTGTTGGCAAGCGGGAGGCACTCAGTCCTTGTGAGGCAAACTGAAGAGCTACTTGATTGAGAAGTAGTGGCTCCGGCCTCCGGCCTGAAGAGCGGTGTGCTGACAACATGCCCCTCCATATACACATTCAGTGATGCGTTTGGTGTGAGGATGACACGGCGGCCGGCTACCGTTGAGCCTTCCAAGACCTGTTCAGGCGGAGTTACAGAGGCAGCTTGGCTGATATTTCCGCAGAGGGCTTCCAACGACGTTTTGAGTTCCTGTCTCATCGAGTTCCTACTTTACCCCGTGAAAAATGAGTCCGACGCGATGCAGAGGGTATCGCATGCTTTTTGCAATCTCAGTGCATGGCAGTACTTAGGAATCTGCACATTCTCCCTTCCACGAAACGTAATCCATCCTTGTTAAAATAGAAAATGTGGCCGTGACTGTCGTGCCACTAGCAGTCGGGTCGTCGCACGGACTCTGAACACAAGCCAAACAGCTGATGTGAGAACGATATATGAACAAAATTTTCATTTGTGTCACCCTCAATAGTTAAAGACGTTAGCAGTCAAGTTGAACGGAGGTTTCGAACAGGTTTCAGTACCAATGTGCATAAAACCATAATTTTTATGCAGATGTGTTGTTTTATAGACGGTATAGGGCATGTTCAACAGAAGGGATACTGATGTGTAAGATAATGAAAATAGACCATCACTGGTGAGGATCCTCTATAAACAAATCCGCCTGGAATATATGGGGTGATACTGTTAAAAGTTAAATGACTGGACCTTGTATAAACCGTGGTATACTGAACAGGGTCTTGTATAAAATGTTTCTTCAGCATATCCCCCACCCCCTATAGAAAATGTGCTTTTGAGAATTCGTTATCTTATGAGGTTTCAATAAGACGAGGTGCGTTACAGTTTGTACAAGTGTTAGGAGCCGTATTGAGGAACAGTTTTTGACTGGAATGGAATTTTCGCTGTGGTCCTGTTTCATGGCTAGCTAAGTCACTAGAGATGACTCCACAGGTACTTCTTTCAGTGGAGCTACCGGAGAACCTAGTTTATTTGAGTCACATCGACATCGTTGCTAGTACTGTCGTTGCTGTTGAAACAGCACGCCTAACTGTTGCGATCCCTGATCGTATAACACAGTAGCTGGGGCGTCCCTGTACACTCTGTCGCGATCCTGATGGTCGAACGATACCTGGAAAGGAATAATTCTGCATCGGTTACATACTGCAGTGTAAACTGGTGAAACAGTCTGATCACATTGCTATTAAGGTGTACGAGTTTCGTGTAACAGTTGCTGCATTGGGCTGCGATTGGTGTTGCCCATTTTTGCTGTTACATATTACAAGCTTCTTCACTTTTATGAATATATCATCAAAGAAACATAGGAAACTGAGTTAACAAACATAAAAAATCATAATAACATCCTTTTTGTAACGAACCACCGGAACCACCAGTATATTATGCTAAAATAGAATAAAATTCCTGAACAAACACAGAACTTTTGTCAGTGGTTTTTGAGATCATGCTATGTAATGGCCACCCTTTTAAGCTTTCCCATTCACCCTACTTTCATCTTGCTCTATGCACCGAAAGGGGACAGAAGCCTTGTGTGCTGTAGACACGTGTGAAAATGAATTATTGTGTCCATGTAATCAGTCATCAGACTGATTTGATGTCTGCCTTCCATCTTTTCCTATCTTGTACTACTGCAACTGTAGAGTACTCTACCGACTACGAGGGTTATGTCGCGAAATGAAAACCGCAAGGAAAATAATGTTTTATTTGCAGCATTTAGCTACGCCTTCCAGCTACTTTCGTGTATAGTCGCCGCTCCCACTGAGACATCCGTTGTGGCACTGCACCAACTTTACAACACCCTCGTCATAGAAGACCAGCCGCCTGAACTTTCGCCAGTTCACTACGTTGCTTTCCAGCTCTTTGTCTGTGCCAGTTTGCTGTCATCATGGCCAGCGGGTCATGAGAGCGAAGAGATGAAAATCAGAGGGAGCCAATTCCGTGCTGTTTGATACTTGGTCAAATACATACTATCGAAAACTAGCAGGAACGTCTTCGTTGCCATTGCAGTGTGCGGCCGAGAGCTGCCATGAAGAAGCAAAAGCATGACAGTTGCATTATTTGAGCTGCATTAAATCCGGCGCAACCCCCTCAGCCCACTTACACTTGGCGGAAAACGCGATTTTATAGGCATTTTTATCTGCTAACTATGCGCTCAGTACGGAAAAGTCCGACGTGACACAGTAGAGGGGCATACTAGAGGCAATGCACAGCAAAACGGGACCAAACTTCATTGGATTTCCATTGTCGTTTCAATTTCGCAACCGACCGGAGTTTGAAAACAAACAGCCCTCGTCCTCTTTGTCTGCATCGACTATCAACTGCGCCATCCAGTGCCGATTTACTTTTCCTAGATGCCGCAGTGCATGCTCGTGTAACCTGCCACTTCATCTGGTAAGGATCTTCGACAGACCTTGATGCTCAACTATTGTCTTTAGTAGTTTAGTACTTTACGTACTTTATCTGTCCGCTTAGTTTGTAGCGCTCCCCAGAAGCATCGTACATCTTCTGAAGGATTTCGATGATCAGAGTTTCACATCCTTACCTTGATGATGTATACCAGATGTGAACTTTTAGAAGGTCTTTCGTCATTTACATACTAAAACTCGGGAGACCAGTGTATTTTTCATTGAAGAAAGCATTCATCTCTGAAGAACACCACTGCAAAGATGGTCGTTTTCCCTGAGGAGAACCTCGGAAAAGATGGCCGAAACGTCGATTGTGTAATTATTTTAGTCTTTTATAATGTTTTATTCAGCCATTATCATGTTTTACTTTAGGTGTGTAGTTGATTCGTATTTATTAAATAATCTTCTGATTCTTGTTGGTAGGCGCTATTTGTTCTCTATATTTAAATCTAATGGGGGCCCATAAGGTAGTAAAATCGGCTATATGTTCAAAAAATTCTTTCGATAGGTTTCTTTTACGGTGCTAACTGTATTCGACGCATTTACCTAACACGTATACTACAACCGAATACTTTTAGATAGGTTTTTTTACCGTTCTAATTGTATTTACGTTGTATATATACTACAACCAAACAAAGTGGATACCTGGAGCCAGAAAACTACGAACATTTCTAATTATTACATTATGCAGTTTCTGGGCGTCATGAGCAGGAGGAGGCCAACTCTGGCTCTGACTTCGAAAGTAGTGAAGGAAACTTCGGAGACGGAGGAACTTTCCAATGTAATGAAGAAATTTCCTCCGAAGCCGAAAGACATACGTTAGTTCTACAGAAACAGCCGTCGGCAGTCGTATCTAGTTATGCATACATGAATATTGACATTAGCATTAATAGCGGATGGTGGTCATGTTATTCCAAACTCAAGTTCTGTACTATGGCAACTGCCACTAGAATTAGAGTTTATACCAAAGATACGTTGAGCCTTCCCTTGCGTCTTCCAGCAAGTTGTCTCCAAATGCAAATATTGACAGTGAGGTTCAATACCACCTATAACATGGTAGAACATTTCATCGGATTGTGTCTGAAGAAGTAACAACAATAACACCACTAATCAAATGTCGTGAAATGCTGTGATCTAAGGATGTAATCTATTTTCTCCAAAAATCCGTAGAAACCTTCCTGAGAGATATTGTTAATGGTACCCAAGATGGGAACTTCGACTCAAATGGCAAAGCAGATGCACACGTGTTTGCAATAATCATTGACCCACCAAAAATCAGCTTGGATAGTTAGCCCATGTTATCCGAATACCTGTCTAGACTCGTCAAAAGAAGCTTTAGTCCAAACTAAAAATGGACTGAATGAGGCAAGGAAGATAACGAAGACACACAAAGAAGCCCTGCAATCCAATCTGAATAAATACGTACTCCGAATGGATAAATTGTGCTTCTGTTTAAGGGATGCTTAACCATTCCAGCTCGACATATCTCATCCATATAAACATTGATGGCACAGATTAGTATGTTAATAACAATTAAACGAGCCAATTGCACTTGGAATTTTAAGGAGAAATGTGACAGTTATTACAGTGGCAGTATTAACGCACTGCGCTTTTATATTCTGATGCTATTTCATGCTTGCCGTGTGACGACGTGTAGAGGTGAAGGATGTGCAATCATCGCATAGAGAGAGGGCTGCAAGAGGACTGTCACTTAGGTTGTAGAAGGCGGTGTCCTTACGAGCTGGACAGTGAAACCAAACACGACAACTAACCCATGGCCAACATAGATCCGACGAATAGAGGTTTGTGCAGATGGCCAAGCAGTTGCCAGGCTAGCGCCTGGCTGCTGACCACAGGGCCAAGGGCAATACAAAGGGACATAGCTGCGTAGTTAAAACACAGTCGCCACCGTTCCCCCAGTATAACCTGTGCGCCATACAACATGCTTAAGGTTAACGACGAAAACGTCCCTATTGGTGTGCGAGTTTACAGAGGAATGCTGTCGACTTCTCTAGGTGTGCTGAAATGTAGGCTCAAGCTGAAGATATCATCTTTAGAAAGTGTTCCAGAAACACCCATAGCTGTGACTTTATTGCATGGCTGGTGGCCCGCCAAGCTGGCGCCAAGAGAATGGCGCTATCTGTTTCCTTTTTGTTCTCCCACGACTCTGTAAACACACCAGCGAGGAATAACAATGTCCGACACTAGTAGGCGGCTTCTACAATAGATTATGAGTCCAGTTTTAGACTGAGGGGACGGTAAAGAATGTGGTTGGGACAACTGTTTTCCAGAGAGCCACTAGAGGACGGACAAACGACACTATAAAATTACACCATTGGCAAGTGTTGGCAGTAAATTTGGTGATGGGCTGGAAATTTATAGGCACGTAAGAGAATGCCACGAGGTTGTGAAGAGTGCATTTTTATGATTATTCAAGCACCGGGATTCGGACATGGAGGTTCGGAGATGGACAGTCCGAGTAGACTTGGGTGACGTGGGTTCGAAAGAAGATATTCGGAATAAGTATTGATTGAGAGCAGCACTCCCTCGAGCTATGCTACTACGGTTCGACACGGACCGCCATTGCTTAAGGCAAGGACACATTGAAGCAACAGCCTGATAGGGACACTAACTTTAACGTTTGCGGAAATGGTAAACTCTTTATCGGCCGCTCAGCCCCAGTAAAATTTTTTGTCTTTACAGCTGTCACACTCATAGTTTGCGATCACTGAGAGTTGTTGCCTAAGTTCGTGATATAATAAGTGATGCTGAATCGATGCAAACAGGCTGCTACACCAACCCATTTCAAAACCTTGCCAACCATTAGTCTCTGTCATCAACGTCACCATCTATGTAGCACTTCAATCGAAAATGTTTGTAATGAATATTTAATACCTTCGGTATTTAATATGACGAAAGCAGAATAAATTAGAAATATGTGTCTACTCACCGATTTTCCTTTAGAAGTTAATGATATCCACACCCATAGGAAGCAGTAACAAAAAATTTGACATCCATACAAGATACAGCGCTCAGAATCCCATAACTGATAGCAGTTTATTAAATTCCGTTGCACAAATTAATAAATTAGCACTGGTTCCCGATGAGCGATAAAATTCCGTAGCTGTGTAGGTCAGATCCGTCAGGTAAAAAACCCAGGCGGCTCGTGGTTTCTCCCACTTTCTCAATGCTCTGTTTCTCACCTATCCTTCCTTTTATTTTCTTCCAAAGCATAGTTCATCATTTTCTAGATACACGTTTCTGGTCTTTAAGCTTTTTTTTTCATCTCATGTACCATCCTTTCTATCTCAGAGTAACTATTGGACCCTAAGTCCTCACTTATTTGTTGGATGTATTCCAATCTCTGTGTTCCTCTACAGTTTTTAACCTCTAACTTCGCTCTAGTACCATCTTTCGGTGCCTTAACGGATGTCCTATCATCCTGTCCCGCCTTCTTGTAATTGTTATCCAAATTTTCTTTAGAGACCTTCAGTATACTCTTTCCACTCATCCGCTCTCTGATATGCATTTAACAGTGGAATATCCACCAAACTCTAATTTCACTGCTTTTGCTTTTAATTTCACCAAAGGTCGTTTTGACTTTTCTATATGCTGAATCAGTCTTTACGACCATAATGTCTTTTCCAATTTCTTCAAATTTTTCATGCAGCCATTTTGCCTTAGCCTCCATGAACTTCCTATGTATTTCGCTCCTACGTATTTCCGTATTCCTCGATTTTCCTGAACATTTTTATACATCCTTCTTTCATCGATCGCCTGAAGGATTTCATCTGTTATCCGTGATTCCTTCGCAGATATCCTCCTGGTACCTACGGATTTCTTTCCAACTTTTGTGACTATCCTTCTTAGATACACTACTGGCCATTAAAATTGCTGCACCACGAAGATGTCGTGCTACAGACGCGAAATTTAACCGATAGGAAGAAGCTGCTGTGATATGCAAATGATTAGCTTTTCAGAGCATTCACACAAGGTTGGCGCCGGTGGCGCCACCTACAACGTGCTGATCTGAGGAAAGTTTCCAACCGATTTCTCATACACAAACAGCAGTTGACCGGCGTTGCCTGGTGGAACGTTGTTGTGATGCCTCGTGTAAGGAGGAGAAATGCGTACCATCACGTTTCCGAGTTTGATAAAGGTCGGATTGTAGCCTATCACGATTGCGGTTCATCGTATCGCGACATTGCTGATCGCGTTGGTCGAGATCCAATGACTGTCAGCTGAACATGGAATCGGTAGGTTCAGGAGGGTAATACGGAACGCCGTGCTGGATCCTAACGGCCTCGTATCACTAGCAGACGGGATGACAGGCATCTTATCCGCATGGCTGTAACGGATCGTGCAGCCAGGTCTCGATCCCTGAGTCAACGGACGGAGACCTTTGCAAGACAACAACCATCTGTACGAACAGTTCTACGATGTTTGCAGCAGCGTGGACTATCAGCTCGGAGACCATGGCTGCGGTTACCCTTGACGCTGCATCACTGACAGGAGCGCCTGCGATGGTGTACTCAATGACGAGCCTGGGTTCACGAATGGCCAAACGTCATTTTTTCGGATGAATCCAGGTTCTGTTTACAGCATCATGATGGTCGCATCCGTGTTTGGCGACACCGCGGTGAACGCACATTGGAAGCGTGTATTCGCCGTCACCATACTGGCGTATCACCCGGCGTGAGGGTATGGGGTGCCGTCGGTTACACTTATCGGTCACCTCTTGCTCGCATTGACTGCACTTTGAACAGTGGACGTTAAATTTGAGATGTGTTACGACCTGTGGCTCTACCCTTCATTCGGTCCCTGCGAAACCGTACATTTCAGCAGGATAATGCACAACCGCATGTTGCAGGTTCTGTATGGGCCTTTATGGATACAGAAAATGTTCGACTGCTGCCCTGGCCAGCACGTCCTCCACATGTCTCACCAATTGAGAACGACTGGTCAATGGTGGCCGAGCAACTGGCTCATCACAATACGCCAGTCACTACTCTTGATGAAGTGTGGTATCGTGTTGGAGCTGCATGGGCAGCTGTACCTCTAAACGCCATCCAAGCTGTGTTTGACTCAATGCCCAGGCTTATCAAGGCCGTTATTACTGCCAGAGGTGGTTGTTCTGGGTACTGATTTCTCAGGATCTATGTACACAAATTGCGTGAAAATGTAATCACATGTCAGTTCTAGTATAATATATTTGTCCTATGAATACCCATTTCTCATCTGTATTTCTTCTTGGTGTAGCAGTTTTAATGGCCAGTAGTGTATGCCCATTCCTCTTCAACTGTACTGTCTACTGAGCTATCCATTATCGCAGAATCTACAGGTTCAGAGAAATTCGAAGTTATCCCTCTTCTTAGCGCACTGATTCTTCCAGACTAGTCTCTTACACTTCAGCTACTTTCCATCATTACTGAATTTTCGTCTGAGAGTATATATGCTCCTGGGTACGCCTTACAAACCAATATCTGATTTCGAAATCTCTGTCTGACGGTATAAGGAATGTCGTGTGACTAGGGCCTCCCATCGGGTAGACCATTCGCCGGGTGCGAGTGTTTCGGTTTGACGCCATTTCGGCGACTTGCGCGACGATGTGGATGAAATGATGATGATTAGGAGAACACAACACCCAGTCCCTGAGCGGAGAAAATCTCCGACTCAGCCATGATTCGAGCCCGGGCCCTTAGGATCGACATTCTGTCGCGCTGACCACTCAGCTACCGGGGGCGGACTGCCTGCCCTTCATGTAATCTGAAATCTTCCCATATCTCCTGGCCGTTTGCAACTAACTCCTCTTGTGATTCTTGGATAGAATATTCACCATCTCTAACCTATATTTACAGCAGAACTTAATTAGTGTTTCTCCTCTCTCGTTTATACTAAAACAAACCAATGTTCTCTCATAAATTTTTCTTCTGTTCCCTCCCCTTCAACGGCGTTCCAATCCCTCAACACTATTAGATTTTCATTTCACTTCACGTACTGAGCTACCCGTCCAATATCCTCCTATACTTTCTCTATCGCTATATCTTCTGCTTGGGACCTCGACATGTATACCTGAACTATTGTTCTCGGTGTTGGTTTGCTGTCGATTCTGATGAGAATAACCCTATCACTGAACTATTCACAGTAACACACTCTCTGCTCTACCTTCCGATTCATAATCAATCCTACTCCCAGCAAGTCAGTTTCTGCAGTTGTTGATATTACCCTATAGTCGTCTGAGTAGAAATCCTTGTCTTTCTCCCATTTCACCTTACTGATCCCTATTATATCTAGACTGAGCGTTAGCATATCCCTTTGTAGATTTTCTAACTTCCTTACTATGTTCAAACTCCTGCTATTCTACGAACCAACTCATAGAATGTTATTCTTCCGTTTGTTATTCGGTCTTTTTCTATCGTAGTGATGCATGGCGTGTTGCGGGTGGGGAATATATGAGAGTAGTCGTTGTCATATTGCGGGAACAGAGCGATTTATCTTACGTCCAAAAGAGTGTCATCACTGGCTTTCGGGCCATGGGTGGAAGCATATCCGAAACGGATAAGTCTGTGAACTATTCACATGTGGCTTAGGTTAAAGTATACCGTGGGTTACAAAATGGCGCTACCTAACAGTGGCACCGAGGCAACTGTCGTGCAGTACGGGCCACAGATAACGGGGCGAACGACGGCTGTGGAGATTTGTATGGGCGCATAGACGCGCAACTGAGCAGCTGACCTCGCAGGTCAACAAGAAGATACCTACAGTGTCTCGCCACCGACCGTCCAGCGAAACTTGTTAAGAATGATCCTCCGCAGCAGGCGCCTGTTTCATTCACTCGTGCTGACGTTCATCGGCAAGGAACGTTAGAATTTGCACGGCAGTACCGCAAATGGACTTTCACTTAGTGGAGACAGGTGGCCCTTTCAGACGAATCGCGTTTTATGCTCCATCGTACAGACGGCCATTGGCGTGTACGGCATAATAAGTCTGAAAACAAAGAATCCAAGACGTAGGAGAGAGCGTTGTGGTCTGAGGAATGTTTTCGTAGCAATCCCTGCGTGACCGCGTCGTTCTGGGAGGCGCAAAGAGCAAGTAAGCATCCATCATTAGGGACCATGTCGACCCGTATTAGCAGGTTTGGTTTGCCGTTCTCGCCTAGCCAAAAGAGTTTCTCAGTCTCAGCCCATTTGAGAATTGTGTGACCACATCTACCGCACTACCTCCTCCTTTGATCGGCGTACAAGAAACCACAGCACTGGAGTCAGAATGTCCCCACATCCCAGTCAGCACCTACCAGAACCACACTGACTCTCTTTCTGGACATCTCGCAGCGGTTCATGCTGCAAAGGTTGGTTATTAAGTTTTTCGACAGGTGATCACATTAATGTGAGTAAAAAGTGTATTATTAAGTTTCATCGCGTTAAAGAAAAGAGATGTACGACTTTTATGTATGATGTGAGCGTGTGGGGTTGCTATTCTGTTGTTCTGCGCAACGGATTAATCTAAGATGTACCCTTTACTCTGTGGCTCCTGCAGGATGCAATTTCCACCTCCACACTGCTACAGAAGTCAGACAGACGCTCCTAACGTTGTAAAGAGAAATGCCTGAAGAACTTTCAGCAATAAATATCTTCTGGAGTCGTCCGCCGTGAGGAAATGACACAAAGATTCACAAAATTTCTTACGTAACTAGTGGGATTCTTGGGTACTGGAGTAGTGCTAGTTAGTATAAGAAAAACATGAAACTAACGAAAATCATTATTTATTTTGCTAAAATTCTAAGAAATCACAATGGCACTTTTAGTTACGAACTTAACACGTTATTTCCTGGTTCTTTTCGGAATGTGAAGTTACCTCACAAGGAGAGGATTCGCTAATGAAATTTCTATACAAAGTTTTAGATTGTTAATGACTTGGCAGAATGGCTGAGAGCCGCGCCTGCTCAACTTGAATAATTATCCGTTAGAATGTTGCTAGGTATGGTTGAAGCTGTCGTGTGTGAAATGCAGTGAAGTGTACTGTTGTGGAGGAAATATAGGGTTCGCAAGCGCTGTAGCGCACAATACTGTAAGCTGCAATGACTGCTGTCTGCGCTGCTCGCTGCTGACAAATGATAACTCTCGTTCTATCTGGACTGACCTTCGTCAATCAAACTCTCCCTACGCCTTGATGAAGTCAAGGACTCCTATTCGCCCTAGTCTAACTATTGGCGTGGTACATCGGTCAGATAATCAGTTCACCACGGTGCCACTGAAAACTCGTCCGCAGGCGTTTAACTGTAACTCTGTCCATTCACACCGCACAATGAGTGTGGCGGCCAACATAGTGAACAACGCTTAATCAAAAGGACTCAATATAGAGCCACATTTCGATTCGCTCTCGACAGAGGTGCTCTCCCAGTGAAGTACTGAGGAGAGACTTGTTCCTCACTCTTTGAGTACGCATACGAGCGTGCACGCTCTGGTTATGTGTTCTCGCTCCAAGAACGACAACGGAACGGCCCCTCTCCATGTCAGACGTGAA